>NC_061458.1:0-1371336 GCF_022581195.2 Helicoverpa zea | reverse complement strand
TTCCCTACTATGTTGGGGTCGGCTTCCAGTCTAACCGGATGTACGGAGTACCAGTGCTTTACAAGGAGCGACTGCCTATCTGACCTGCTCAACCCAATACCCCTTGGTTAGACTGATGTCAGAGTTACTGGCTTTCTAACTACCCGTAACGACTTCCAAAGATGTTCAATGACAGCCAAACAACATGCCACATAATTCAATACATAATCAATAACATTTCATTACTACCTCAACAATCACTGCACAACGCTCAGTATCCATAGCAACAAGACGTTCTAATTTGGGTGGCGCTGCGCCCGCGCAGAGAGCGGCGGCGTTCCCACGTGCGCAGTCGCCTGCCTTGAACGACCTTGCCGGTCGGTTTTACTTGCAAGTTGCTTGCACGACTGTTGAGAGTGCAAGCTTTGAATTTTGATCGAAAATATATAAGTTTTTATATGTTACATTGGGTCTGTAAACAAAGTCAAAAACAGCGCATGAACCTACCTTAATCTGTCAATTTTCTTCAGTAGATTTTCAACCTTATCACAATATGTTCGATGGGAAAAATTTGACGGGTTTGGGTAGGTTGACCTGCTGGCGTCTTTTAAAAGTAAAGTACCTTGTTATATTAATTGAGTTATTGTTGCTATGTTCTTTGCGGCATTTTAAACGGTAATTTAAACTTCTAGTCTAAATGATGCGTACTGCCCGAAACCAGTATGGTTAGCGTTCGTGCGAAGAGAGCCTGTATTCAGGCAGTGAACGGCAATTGGCTGGTGATAATGAATCTTGAGTAGTTTCAGAATCTATGATTGAAAACTATCAAGCTAAAACGGGAAGAAGTTCCCCGGAACTTGAGTAAAACTATGACAAACAGCTAAGCGTATATGTTTTCGCAGTGGTTTACTTTTCATGAACGTATGCTTTATCCTAATAATTCGCACCTCCATTGAGAAACAAGAAAATCTAATAATACCAGGTATCTCATATATCTTTATTATGGCGTACGAGAAAAAAAAGGTATTTGTATTTTCCGACACCGATGCCAAATGGGCCATGTGAGTGCGTGGGCGCCGCGATGTCACTCGATAGACTGACGAACTGCTGTTACGAGATACATTTCTACACGGAAACTGTTTCTTTGACGTCTTTTGGGTATTATCTAATAACGGCGCCTGACCGATTATCGGCCATAATGAATATTCTCTGTAAAGAGATCAGCCAGTTGTGCAGGACATATTATAGTGCACGAGCATTTGCGAATACAGGTGTAGTCTCTTCTTAAACTTTCATATCCCGATGGGACGGCTATCCAACAGAGCCGCACGGAGATGCATGACTTACATGTACGTTCTTTTTGATGAACAAAGTAGAAAATCTTTTAGAAAGACAGATCTTCGCAAAATATTGGGAGCAGTGATAATACTTTCTCGCAAGTATGACGGATGACAGGGAGGATCAGAAACGAAATGTATATTGTGATGACCTCAAATAAAATAACATACAAATAACAACAGCCACCATTCTCATAACGTCTTGCCTCTTCTCTTCATATTATATTTGCAAGATTAAAACAGGATCGAAATGTTTGCGTATTTTTCGATTATTGATAGGGCATTAAACAAAAGCGGGCTATTTCGATTTTGAGCTGCTGAACTCGTCATGTAAAAAATGTTATAAATTAAAATTAACTAAAATATCTGCTATTGGTAACATAGACGTAATTGTTCAAAGAATGTGGTAACATCATGACGTATTTCGCCTTAGTACCACGGCATCTAATTCAGTGAATCATTGTAGTCATTAGTGCCAAATACCCATTCATTGGGTTACTGACATACTGTGTGAGAAACATATCTAGTACAAGAATGATTTTATTTTTAACTACGTCGGTTTATGAATAGAATAGCTCCCGATAGCGGCTTCTAAGTAGCCACCAAAAAGCATTTGGAATTTTTGAAATACTGATCTTAAACAAATTTTTTGTGAGTTGCTGTTACTGTTACAGCCTTTTTATCGTCCTACTGCTGGGCACAGCCCTCCTCTCATACGGAGAAGGATTGAGCATTAATCACCACGGTTGTTCATTGCGGGTTGGTGTTTTCAGACTATACATATAGTCCAGGTTTCCTCAAGAGTTTTCCTTTACCTTTTTATTAGCCATTGGTGTCCAAGATACACTTAGAAAGTATATACAAACTTAGAAAAGTTGCATTGGTATTTGCCTGCCCTGGAATCCACACCCTCATTCTCGAGCGGTTGGTTCTTTACCCACTTGGCCGCCACGACTCTTTTTTGTGAGTTAAAAATGTGCAATGGTATTAAGCGAATGAGTTTTAATGCAACTAGTTGCTAATGGAAAATAACCGTCGCGACCCCGTTTCTTTGTCTTAATTCTTTTTTTTTTAAACTGGTCTCGTTATTTCAAAAATATAATCATACTTGCACTTTCGAAATATTTTTGATTTAATTGGAATGATTGATTAATGCTCAATCCTTCTCCGTGTGAGAGGAGGCCTGTGCCCAGCAGTGGGACGATAAAAAGGCTGTAACAGATTGGTAGAGGTAGCAAAATGTCAATTAAGATTTTTTTTTAACCTACTTGTGCTTTATTATTGTTTTTTGTATCCGATTTATTTGTTGGACTTTTTATCCCGGTGTATTTCAATAGAGATGCCAAACAAACAAGTTTTTTCATTATAACCCTTAATTTGGCAAGCATAATCTTTATCAAATTTTATTAAAAAAATACTGTAGTTTAATTATTTGAGGTATAAGGAAATAGAGAAAAATATTCAAAAACATTTTTTTTCAGTAATTGCGCTGAAATAATATGTATCTTATTTTACACATTGCCAAATACGGAGGAAGGTATAGTTTTTCGGTAATGTATCCAATAGGATACATTACCAAATCGGAATTATAAAATAAAATAGTTAATTGGCAAGAAAATTTATTTTTTTACATGAAAATTGTAAAAACAGTTCCGTTGTGTAGTTAGACATAATCTCACATTACATTTTATCCGAATCCAGTGAAGGTGTTGAGGAACTACTATAAGAATCATGTTGTATTCCATAAACTGGCAAAGATGTGTTATCTTCCTCATTGTCTGTTGTGTCACTGTCATCCGATCGTGCATTTCCTGCAGGAATCAACGCTAGAATGCGTTTTGATCTTGCTCGTTGTAATACCTACGAACAAAAAAATTGCACATGTAACCAAACCAAACCCAAGCAAACTGAACACTGAACTGTTTATATGAAATTATGTCAAAAATTATACAAAAAAAAAATCTAAATAAAAATTAATTTTATCCTACGGAACCTTGCATGCTGTAGGGTCTCACATGCGTGTAGTTAATATTTTTTTATGTAAACATTACGAGAAATTAAACGTGCGATAGTAGGTTAACTTTTGGCAATGTGTCTTTAAAGATACAATGTCGTATAGTCGACATTTGAGCAAAGTATCTTTAAAGATACATTGAGGTTTGACAACGTGTCATGGCCCGATAAATACATTTCTATGCCATAATTTCAGCTAAATCGTTAGTATATAACGTTACACACATAAAATAGTAAGAACCTGACATCATCACATATAAAAAATAATAAAAATCAATAAAACTTACAGCTTTGTTGCTCTTCGTGTCCGTCATTTTTTCAGGTAGACGTAAATAGGGATGTCCAGTTGTTGATAATGCAATAGACTTACTTTTCCTAGTGATGTCATGAGTCAAACATTATAATTAAATCGATCGATTCAAAAAAATACAATTATTTAATGTTACAGATTTTTTTAAAGTTGTTGTATCTTTAAAGATACATTTTCAAATTAAGGGTGACAAATTTTGCAATTAGTTACTCCTCAGTGCCATCTATAGGGTATGACAATGCAAGCGCTGCTTAACGTACCTATACCTTATTTTTGCACACTAAACTTTCCTCGCAAAACTTGTAACACATAAATCAAAAACATCCAAAAATATAAAAAGAAGTATAGAAAACTCAAGTGGGACATAAAGCAGCCTGTAACAGGCAACAAGCTGAAGCTTTCAGTGTCCTTCGCGAGGAAATTGAAAAAGTTACGTGAAACGACAACCTTTGCAAAATGTCACGCCTCCCAAACTTGCGGGTGTCAGTTTTATTTTCGCGTAGAAATGTACTAGGAATTTTTAAGTTTGATATTTTATTTATTTATTTATTTATTTAAGGACAACCAACAAAGCATACACCAGAAAAGAACATGTTATAGCACTTACATAATAATTACATTTTGTAGTGTAGCCTTAATTAAAGGCTGCCACGGCATGCATTAAACATAGGAGTAAGAAAAAAAACAATAAAAAAATCATTTGCCATGTTACTAGCTAAGAATATTGTGCTGACTTGTGCCATCCAACAATTAATCACAAAAAGGAAAAACAAAACCTAAATATTTTATAAGTTTCAAAGTCTTATATAAAAAAAGTCTTATAAAAAAAACAACAATAATAAAAAAAACAATAACAATAATTTACCAGTACATTTTCAGCCTTGTGCTCGGGAACGCACTGAAGTTCCAAGTTTGCAGACCTAGACAACTGATCCATCTGCCTTACGCGATTGGACAGCACGTTGACTTCCGATCGCAGCTGCTGGTTTTCCGTTTTCAGTTGTTTAATTGTGGAATTTTGAAGAACCATATCGCTATTTATACTGTCATATTGTGCACTCAAGAAACTGAGGGAATCCTTAAAGCTAGTTATTTGATCTCTTAGTTCCCGTATTTCAACATTTAGGGTGTTTCTAAATTTTTCCATATACTCATCCATCACGAGCCGCATTTCGTCGCGTATCATAGCCTGCATATCGGAGCGCGATACACTGTCTGGCATATCATTAATGTATGCTTGTAAGGATTCCGGCTTGTTATTGAACTTGCGACGCGTTACATTAAATGTTCTCTCAGCCAGGTTTGTTGGTGTCGACGGGCGAACGGGATCTTTACCTTTGGGCTGTTTGCTACTGCAACTGAGACATATCCACTTCTGGTTTGCATTTAGAAAGTTATTTCCTTCTTCGGGTGAGATATCGAGGCATGAATAATGATAATTGTTAGTACAACGCTGGCATTCTAAATAATCCTTTTCTGCTAAGTCAGAACAGAAAGCACAACATTTACTCATGTTTACTCGGTGCACGCGCACTGGAGCGGCGATGACAGGGACGAAAAATTGCAGTTGTCTCTTATCGCGGGGGAGGTGCGGCACGTCCCCGCGCGCACGCCGTATGCAGTTATGCACTCGCGCCGAGGTTTTTTCCACAAAAAATAATACTGTGACACTGGAGTATGATACTTATTTGTTAACACGACGGCACTAATCAGCGTAACCGAACAGAACGTTTATTAGTTAATAGGGGACGACACGTCTACCTCCTAAAGCGAATCGGACGAACATATATTTATAATACGTTAAAACTTTGAAGATTTTCGTGTACATATTTTGAGTTTTTGTGTAATCTGAAATCATTTTCATTCTTGAATCTTCGTTATAGAGGTTGGTTTGAATATCAATTTATTTTAAGTAACTTCCAAAATTGCACCAATAGATAGTTATGGTAGTTAACGATTAGTCAAATTCAATACATTCAATGAACGGTTACTTACTATGTAATTTGTATGACTTATAAACTTTTAAACTGACTGAAACTGACTTTTAAACTATGATGTTATAGATTTTTCACCTCAAGTTGTACACTAATTTTCCTAATATTAATAATAGAAAAAAATACTAATATAAGGGACAACATTTTTGACCTGTGTCTGGCTAAGACTGAAAGCCGACCCCAACATAGTCTGAGAAAAGTCCTAGTCAGATGATCAGATGATGATGATCCACGCGCTCCTCAAAGAGATGTCAGCAACCCCAGCGGGGCCCAGCAGGGCCAAGGCCTGCCGGGGCTGCGGGTTGTTCGAAAGAGATACCGCGGCCCTGGTACATAAAAGGCCTATGACGGAACACGACGATTTTGATTTTACATCGCTAAAAAAAAAAAAAGATGATCAGATGTTTTGCCTTACTATCATGTACTCACAAATACACACATTACACACCCTACATTAATAAAACCAATTAAAACATAATCATATCAATGGGGGCAGGTTTCAGTCAATGCTCTGAACATGTTATTGTAAAACCCCGAGACCAACCATCTGTGGACCTTACTGCTTTAGAAATAAGGTTGAATTTTGTGTAGCAAAGCAATTTGTTAGTTTTATCAGCGACTCGTGTTGTTGTTGTACGGATCAGTGAATTTGCATTTTGGTTTGATTTTAGGTCGCATAATTTTAAAAGCTAAAGCGCACGTTATATTTTTCACACAAAACATTTAAAAAAATTAGCATTACTTTGAAATTATTAAAAGGCACATATGTACATTACAAAATCAGCCAGAATAAGCCATACAAACATTCATAGCTATATAGGAATTACACACAAAACTATTAAAAAAAAAATTGAAAAGATTAAAAATTTGCCCCATGCCAAAACAAATCAGTCGGGATACGCCATACGTAAGTACGTATATGATATCCATATAACCCATAATTTGCATGGCTATGTCTTAGAACCATCTCTATGACGTAACACTGACGTCACATATCCTAGATAAGCCATTATACAAAGATAAGATACGCAAGAAGATGGCACATCTAGTTTTCAGTAGATTTGATTGCATCACTCTAGAGCGGACCGCCTTGAATGTTTCAATTATCTTGCGAGTGACTTGCAACATTTCGATACGGTTTTCTGTAGTTAATACGTTTTTGTAATTACGCCTATTATGTTTCCACGTGTAGGCGAAATAGTATCGGTTAATTATGGTCTTCCTTTATAATGTTTTAGGTAACAATTGAGGATAAAAAGCTGTTCCACGCGCGTTCTAAGGGAACTATTTATTAGACGACCTCGATGACGCAATGGTCACCATGCCGGACTGCCAAACCTGAGGTCCCGGGTTCGATTCCCGGTTCGGTCGACATTTGTGTGATGAGCATGCTTGTTAGCCGTGGTCTGGGTGTTACAATATGTATTCATAAATATGTATATATGTAGCTATATGTAGTTTATCAGTTGTGTTAGCACCCATAACACAAGTTAATTAATAACTTACCATGGGGCTAACCGACCGTGTGTGAAAAGGTGTCCAGACATTATTTATTATTATTTATTTATATTTCTCACTCGTCGTCGTATTAGCCGAAACTGGTAAAATGCGGACGAAATGCTGGACAAAGGCCTCTCCCAAGGTTCGCCATATTGTCGATCTTTAGCAACCGGCATCCACTGCTTCCCGGCGACCTAAAAAGTAGCCTTTTTTTCTTTTTTCTTTTTCCGTCTAGAGCACCTGTGTACCAAATTGATTCCGTAGGTTTGGTGTGAAAGCTCGACAGACAGAATCAAAGTCAAAGTCGTTTATTATTTAGTTACTTTCGCATTTATAATATTAGAGAGGAAGTAAGAATTACTGTTTATGTGCACCGTCTACTGTTCAATTAGGCAGCCTATTAAAGACCAAAATGGACACGATTTTCTCTGATTCCACATAAATAAGTGCACTAAGTAATTGCAATATTTAAGATAATTTGAAAGTAAGGCCGACATTGAATTAGTCTTAAAAGCATAATTGCGAATTCTTCATCGTTTAAATTAATACGGCCTTAGCGCTACCGCGAATTTGGTAATAGATTTGTTAAGATTAATCTTATTGCAAATAACTGTTAAGTACTGACAGTTTTACAATTTGTAATTGCCAGGAACTTCTCAATTAAATTATTTTTATTCATCGTTAAAGGAAGAATTAAAAAAAACTTACTAACATTTTAAAATATTGTCAATAATCATGTCATTGTTAGTAAACCTTTAATGCAGGTCGCCTCCAACAGGTATCTGTGGAGATCTAAGGGGGAGCCCTATGTTCAGCAGTGTGTGGATGAGATGATGATGATGAAACCTTTAATTGACCAGGTGTATCAGATAACTTTCTAACAAATGGATAAATGGGCCTGCTCGTCCTGAAATAATTTTTCAAATTTGACATAATGAGACTACCGCGTTCAAACAAACAAACGCTTCAGCTTTATTTATTTTTTATATTGTATTGTTTCGCACCAATTTTGTTGCTTGAATTACTTGAACTTATTGTTTTCGAACTATCAACATTTTTATTTATTAATAGATACATTTACTTAATAAGTACATTAATACGCAATAGTTTTGTTTCAACATGTGGTCTTGACATTGAAAGAACAATGTCAGGTTTCGGCCCACCCAATCAACTTTTAAAACTAAATTCTCACGGACACAAAGTTCTTTACTACAACAATTTAAATATAAAATACTAACTTCTTATAAAATATTTAATTGTTATCTAGAACTTTTCCAAAAAAAAATATCATTTTAATAAGTAATTATTTTGTTTATCGAGTTCAGGTTTTTCGTTTTAATAATTTGGAATAATTTGGTTTTGAGAAGTTCAATGCAAATGTGGAAAACATAGAAAAGCTTCTGACATTAAACTACACAAAAACCCGGCTGTCAGTGAACATCCTTGGCAGTCGTTACGGGTAGTCAGAAGCCAGAAAGTCTGACACCAGTCTAACCAAGGGGTATCGGGTTGCCCGGGTTACTGGGTTGAGGAGGTCAGATAGGCAGTCGCTTCTTGTAAAGCACTGGTACTCAGCTGAATCCGGTTAGACTGGAAGCCGACCCCAACATGATTGGGAAAAGGCTCGGAGGATGATTAAACTACACAAAAAACTGTAAGAATTTTCACTGTACATGAAATATTTTTATTGAGCCTAAGTTACTATGCACGTCTGACATTGTTCTTTGATAGTGATACCTATGGATCAAGTGCGCATAATATTATCAATAATTATTGCGACACAGTTGCATTTATCTTTCATAACTTTATTTGTATAAATTTTATTTCTTATCATCATTATTTGTTCAGCAGTTTCGTCTCATTTTCAGTATAAATTAAATAAAATGTTGTATTTTTAAGGGGGATACTAAAATAAAGGATGTTGATACAGGTGCCCTGAAATGAGGAACAGTGTATTTGAAGTACTTATTTGTCAGTCAAAAGTGAAATGGATTACTTCGTATGTTTATTATTGAATAGATCGTGGAGTTCTAAACCCATTCTGCAAATTTAAACTTGATCGTGGGGAGAGGTTTTTACTTCGTCACTCAGCTTCGTAGCCTCATAACTCCGTTCAGGTACTTATTTAATTCGATTCTTTTTTTTGCTTATTTCTTTATATAATATTTGTCGGAGGCGTCATCAGGATGGCACTATCGTCCGACATCAGTTAGGGTAATCAAGCAAAGAAATAACTCAAAGAAACTCAAAACTCAAACGTTTATTCAAATTAGTCAGAACAAAAGACAGCCCCCAAAACGCCCGCCCTTCGCCACTTCCTATGTGTTTTAGCTGGGGAGAAGAAGTGGCGGAACAAACTCCCCAGCAACACATGTCTGTCTGTTAGGTTAGAAGAACCATTACAAGGGTTGGGTGTGGGTAGTTTTGACAAGAGGTCAAAAAATTTTTGCTCTGTTTTAAATATTTATAAATAATTTAATAAATTGATATAATTAAGTTTAAATGATTTACTTCATAGTCTAAAATATCACCCACCGGTATTGTGTATTTTCCAATAAAAATCACACACTGGAACCATAATTCAAAATTTATTGCACAATCATCATGGAAGCACTGAAGGGATCACTTTCTGAAATGATGACACTATTCCAAGAGAGAATGTCAAACTTTGAGGCACAGTTGCAGAGGAACCCAGGTACTTCAGGCGGAACAGACTCGCTTGCTGCTGACTACAATGCATTCAAGAAGTTTGTTCTCGATGCATTGAGCTGTTTACAACAGCAGATGAAGGCGTTGGCACGGGAGCTGGACAATGTGGAGATGCGTGGTCGTCGAAAGATGGTCCTCTTGCATGGTGTTGCTGAGCAGGCCAAGGAGGACACAGCACAGGTTGTAGCGGAGGTTGTTCGTTCTCATCTGGAGCTAGCAGACTTCAGTGTCAGTGAGGTGCGCAGATGCCACAGGATGGGTAGACCGACCGGTGCAAGTAAACCCAGGCCCATTCTTTGCAAACTACGAGATGTGAGTGTAAGAGATAGCATTTGGTTTGCTAAGATGAAGCTGAAAGGCACGGGCATAACGATATCGGAGTTCCTCACTAGATCTCGTCATCAACTATTTATGTCTGCGCGTGACAAGTTTGGTGTCAACAACTGCTGGACCAAGCAAGGACACATCTATGTTGTTGGTTCGGACGGCTCCAGGCATCGAGTTGGGACACTAGATGACATCGTTCGGCTCGAGCAGATCAAGGAGAAGTCGTGTCCCGTTGCGACGATTCCTTCATCTTCATCGTCGCTGTTAACGCCAGTACCGAAGAAAGGAAAACGCGTCGTCGCAAAAAAGAAGTGATTTATCTTCTAGGTAACGGCATCCAAGTAGCTCTAGATTAACTAAATTGTTTGTACCCTCAAATTACTGTCCTAAATTATATAATTTTCTAAACTCAATGTATATTTTTGTCAAACTGCTGTCCTGTCATTTTATGTTATGTCATTATGTCCTGTCATTATTCGTTCGTTCGGAAACAGTCTTTTACATTTGCTTACTTTTAATTTTATAATGAATTATTTTTTCTTTTTTTTTTATCTCTGGCTACTTGGATATTATTTAAATATTATTTTAGTGCTCTTTTATTTTGTTTTTTTTTTTTTTTTGTGTGTGTTTTTGAATTGCTTTTAATAACAAGTTGCAATGATGTAAGCACACAACCGGTGGGTGGACTAGTGTTACATTTTATTTTTTTTGGTTGTATTGCATTATATTGTAGTTTTATATTTATATATATATTTAGTATCGTCAATGCTAGACTCTAACGATGACAGCGACGCCGAAACTTTTTTGTCTGCTTGTAGCAATGATAGTTTCAACAGTATTCCCACACTTGCTGATACTCTTGAAGCTCAGTTTTCTGATGTTCCGAAGAATTTTAATGTAGTCCATATAAATGCCCAAAGTATTCCGGCACATTACTCTGACATGCTAGCTAACTTAGACTGTAAGAATGTTCATGCTATCCTTGTTTCAGAATCCTGGTTAAAACCGTGTCTTCCTTCTACTTCCTATTCTTTACCAGGTTTTCAGCTAATAAGAAATGATCGCACGGTTGGCGGTGGGGGTGGTGTTGCCATTTACCTTCGTCCACATATTCCTTTTTCTATTATTAGCATGTCAGCACAACCACCACCGCTGGGTGCCGGTGAGCATCTCTTTTTAGAAGTCAACCTGAATCATGCCAAAATTCTGCTTGGTGTCTTCTATTCTCCTTCCTTACGTGTAAATTACTTCTCCAGCCTTGAACATCTCCTCGAAAACCTAACACCTTCTTACAGTCATACCATTATTATGGGAGATTTTAATACGTGTTTGTTGAAAAACGACTCCCGTTCCTCTTCCTTATGTTCAACGATTGAATCATCCAATCTGTCAATCCTGCCATTAAGTGCCACTCACCACTTCCCCAACTGTAACCCTTCATTACTGGACCTTGCTATTGTGTCGTCTAAGGAACATGTCAGCAAGCATGGTCAATGTGCAGCTGATATGTTTTCCTACCACGACTTAATATTCCTTTCTTACAAAATTCGCCCTCCTAAACCTAAACCCAGAATCCTTCTGCAGCGTAATTTTGGTGGCATGAATACGGATGACCTTTGCAGAGATGCTGGCAGTATTGATTGGGCACCGCTGGCTGCTGCCGAGTCGGTCGATGACAAAGTTTCATTGCTTACTGACACACTGATACGGCTTTACGACGTCCACGCTCCGATTCGTGCAATTAAACTGAAGCATCTTCCGGCTCCATGGCTATCGGATACCATCAAGACTGTCATGCATAAGAAGGCTGTGGCAAAAACCAAGTTTAAATGTCGTCCTAGTGCGTCTACTCGTGAGAATTATGTAGAGGTTCGCAATCGATGCAACAAGGTGTGTAGAGATGCACAACGCCAACATTTCCACCATTCAGTTGAGAATGGAGACCCAGCAAAAGTCTGGAAATTTCTAAAATCCATGGGAGTTGGGAAGTCACGCCAAGATCCAGTTTCGACACAGTTAAATGTTGATCTTCTAAATCAACACTTTTCATCGTCGTCTTCGTACAGTGGGACAGCTAAGGCTCGCACCTTAGATTATCTTTCAAAACAACCAACTCCGGATCATCCTGCATTTGTCTTTAGTCAATTCTCTGATTGTGATGTTAAGAAGAGTATAGTATCCATTACCTCTAATGCTGTAGGTGATGATTGTGTCAGTCGGAAAATGATACTTCCAATCCTTGATGACATTTTACCTGTCCTGTGCCATATCCTTAACTATTCCGTATCCTGTGGTATCTTTCCATCCATTTGGAAAGAAGCCAAAATCATCCCCTTACCCAAAACATCGAATCCTGCTTCGTTTTCAGAATATCGTCCCATCTCCATCCTGCCTTTCCTTTCCAAAGTCCTAGAACGTCTGGTCCATGATCAGCTGAATGCCTTTCTATGTAGGAATAACCTGCTGAATCCTTTCCAGTCCGGTTTCCGACCTGGTCACAGCACCACTACAGCGTTGCTGAATATTACTGAGGATATACGCCGTGGCATGGACACCGGGAATCTGACGGTCCTTTGCTTGCTAGATTTTAGTAATGCATTTAATACCGTCGACTTCGACGTCCTGCTTGGCATACTTAGCTCTCTGAACGTATCTCCAACGGCGATTGACTGGTTTCGTAGTTACCTGTTTGGCCGCCGTCAACGTATATGCATAGAAGACGCATACTCTTCATGGTGCTATACTTCTGTTGGCGTGCCACAGGGTGGCGTTTTATCTCCTTTACTCTTCGCGATATTTATCAATTCTATTTCCAAAAATCTCATTTCTTCCTACCACCTTTATGCTGATGATTTGCAAATTTATAGCCAAGCTGCATTTTCGGACTTGGCAGATGCAATCGCTAATATTAACACCGACTTGGCTACAATTTGCGAGTGGAGTGAAACTTACGGTCTCAAGGTCAATCCAGCAAAAACTCAGGCCATTGTAGTTGGTAGCTCTAGATTGGTTCAAAGGATTGACTGGCCGCAACTTCCTCATATTTCTTTTGGTGGCACTGCCATTTCAATAAGGGACAAGGTTAAAAATCTAGGGATTCTCATTGACAAAAATTTATCATGGGGTCCCCAACTACAAGAGATTAGCCGGAAAGTGTTTGCATCTGTCAGGTCCTTGAGGAGATTGCGAAACTTTCTCCCGACTGCCACCAAAACTGCGCTTGCACAATCCCTCTTGCTTCCAATCCTTGATTATGCTGATGTCAGTTATCTTGATCTCACTGAGGCACAGCTTGATAAACTTGAGCGACTTCAAAATGTTTGTATTAGATTTATATTTGGCTTGCGCAAATATGATCATATTTCTGAATTCCGTTCAAAACTCAAGTGGCTTCCTATACGTCTTCGCCGGAATACTCATATCCTGTCTTTGCTGTACAACATTTTGTTCAATCCAAAAAACCCGTCCTATCTCAAAGAACGTTTTAAGTTCCTTAATGACACACATGCAAAATATCTAAGGTCATCAGAGAACTTGCGGCTAGAGATGGCAATGCATTCCACTAACTTCTTTGATAAATCTTTTACCGTTCAAGCTGTGCGGTTGTGGAATGCATTGCCCGTTACAATAAGGCAGGCTCAATCTTTAGCAGTCTTCAAGAACCTGATAAGGAATCACTACCTTTCCAATTTGTAACTGGGTATAATACCCTACTGTTGCAGACTATTGTCAAGTCTAATTGGCAACTTTAAATATATATCATATATATACATATTTCTGTTATATCTATCTATTATATATACATATATATATATATATATTATATTTTATTTGTTATTGTTTTAGGTATTATTATTTTATATACATAGTGCACCAAAACTACCTGCGATATGGTTATTTCCTTTTTGTCACAATCCATCCAAAGGTTGTCTGTAAGAGATCGCTTTTAGCGATAAGACCGCCCATTGTGTCACCAACTTCAAAATTTTTGTTTATTCTTGTTGTTTTTTTTTTTTAAATTGGTGTGCATAATAAAGAATATATCTATCTATCTATCTATCTAACAATACAAAAATCACAAGACACGTTACAATAAGTTTAGTTACTACAACGATAGGCAATAACACTAGGTACACTACACGTAACGAAAGGCAGTAACGCGACGACTCCACGAAGACTCGACGAAGCCTCGACCAAGACTGAACCAAGACTGAGCTCCGCGGACACCACGCCGACCACCACGACTCTGCCAAGCGCGCCAAAATGTTGTTTCACCGGAAACGCCACCAGAGGGCGCGCTTGCTTGACGTTTAGTGTCCGTACTAATGACAGTCTCCGACATATTATAAATTCGAAAGTAATTCTGTCTGCTTTTCTGTCTGGCTTACACGCTAGAACTTCAAAACTTATCTAAATCTACAAAGATCCTGAGAAAAGACACAGCCTACTAATTATCTGAGTACTGACAAGTTCCCGCTAAAACAGCTAGCTGGATGTATTTACCTAATTATTAAAAAGAAGAAAACTGCGCTCATAATGACCTTAACTATTATATGAAAACTGCAATTTGAATCAGCCTATCCAATTAGAAGTCGAGTAAAGATCTTATTGACCCCACGCACTTGACAATGGCTCACAGATATATTTAGCTTCATTGATACTTCAATTAACAACAATAAAACAACTGACACTAATTACTAATTGCATTTATACATGGAGAACAAAATGACGAGCGGAGGTGCCATAACGGAAAATCTCTTAAGAAAGTAGCGGGTCAAAATGATGTGTGCGGGGGATGAGGAACGTTACTGTATCCGCCTTTATACGGCTTTTTTGCTACCCCATTTTTTTTGAAATATCAAGAATCGACAATAAATGTCTCAAAGACCCGAACATTTCATTAGTTCGTTTGTATGTAGGTGATCGTTTTGGTCACGCACACTGCACGTATTTGACCTAGAAGAAGGAGCCTGACCTACTTGCCTCGTGGCATCTTCGCTCATCTTTCCTTACTCGATGTATTTATATGATAATTACTATCTTCTTAAAGACTGAGAAAATACTACTCATTGTATAGCGCCATCCCTATTTACAGCTGATGATGTATAGAGTATGATAAGGTTATCAATGCAACAAGTTTATCTAGATTTGGACTTTAGTTCTAGTAAGCATCATGCACTAATTAATATTCTAAATTACAGTTTGTTTGTTTGGTTTTCATAGTAAAATTACAGCTTCGAATTAGATGAGACTTAGAATGACAATAGCTTGATTCTTTGTCAAGGTTATAATATAATATATATTTTGTGTAGGTTTTTAAAGTAAGTTTTTCAGTAGGCGAAAGTGAATCTAGGCTTAAGGTCTCCGATACCATAAACGCCCGTTTTTCTTAAACCAACTGTTTACTTTCAAAGTTAAACTTAAAACTTCATAGTAAAGTTGCTTTAAGAAAACCGACGTTTATGTTGCCGGTGAAATTAGGCCCCGGAAGATAATTGATAATATATTTTTAATGACATGAGAACGCAATTTTTAAAGTCACAGGTGAAACCATCGGAACCACCTAGTTTTTCATAAGCGTTTGAATACTTATAAATGCGTATATTTATTGTTGAATCATGTGCCATAAACTCTGATCATCGTGTTGATGTTTTGAAAGTGTAACATGTGTCTTTCTTATCTTTGGAAAACTGTTGATGGGAAATAATCGCGTGTAGCACATGGGTTAGTGACCTGATAATGTAGTAGCCTTGTGTCTGAAACATATTATCGTGTGTTCATCTTGTTCACATTCATCATCATCAGCCTTTTTATTGTCCTACTGCAGGGCATAGGACTCTTCTTACATGATGATATCCTGCTAACCGATTGCTGGCTTCGGCGGCTGTTCTCATTTAAGAAATTCAGCCGGCTGCGCAGGACATATTGTAGCGCACAAACATTTGCACAGACACAGGTGCACACAGCTCACTCTTCTCACATACTTAGAGAAGAATAAGTGTTTTTACCATACGCACTCGGGGTGGATTGTCAAGACATTTTCCTTCACCTCTTCTAAGTCACTGGTGGTTCAAGAACATTTATAACTTAACATAAAAAAGCTACATTGGTACCTACTTACCTTACAGTTTATTTTTAAACTCTTCCAACTGAATTCAGGAACATCACAAAACCCAATAAATACGGCAACACAGTTCTCGACCCAAATTGTGATTCACCATTCAGAATATTAACGTCTCCTGTACGGTACTCCCGTATCCCATTATGTTGATTTAGCCTAGATAAATAAAGAACACCCTGCTTAGACCGTTGAACCTGAACTGAGAAAAATATCGTATGAATCAATTATACTTAGGTACATCGGATCACATTTTGACACACGATCCGTTAGCCCCATTGTAAGCTATTGATTAGGGTGTGTTATGGGTGCTAACATAACTGATAAACTACATATACTTACATTATAGTTCGGCCATTCAGAGAATGCGTTCCTGACACGTCGCGATTGAACTGACGACGTAACTACATTCATTGATTATTGATATAATAATGTTGTTTTAATGCTCCTCAATTGTTAAAACGGTAAACAACCAGCAAAAATATTTTTATCGTAACTGCAACGCCATTGCAAAGTTACGTCGTCAGTTCAATCGCGACGTGTCAGGAACGCATTCTCTGAATGGCCGAACTATAATCCCTACCTGTGTATACACACAGACCACAGCCAAAAGACATGCTCAGCTCATCACACAAAACTTGACCGTACCGGGAAACCAAGGACCATCATTTCGGCAGGCATCTGTAACTACCACTGCGCCATCTGGGTCATCAAAATACCCTAGTTTTGTACTTAGACTTAATGGTTATGATATTGAATAAAGCAGCGCTCTAAGGTTAATTTTATTTGTAGTGTGTGAGTTTAGTCACGTAGGCTGGCATGGAGAGTGTTAAGGTATTCTCAAGTCCTTGGCTAGATGTGGCGTCAGAAAATGAAAGCAATAGATCCATATATGGTAAAAATAGGTTGTATAGACGATTCACAGGTTCTGGTAATACATAGATTTATCTATATGTAGATATTGTTCACTAATCACACTTTATTGCTCAAGGAATTTCTAATTGATCATACGTTAATATCTTTTAAAATTAATTACTCAAATTAATAGATAGTACATGTAGTTATTTCAGCTTATTTTCAGGTTCTAGAGACAAGTCACGTCTTCTTTTACATTTCTTGTCAAAATAACTTTGCAGCTCCCAATTTGACTGCTAATACTTCTTCACAATAGTCAAAGGTACAAACAAAACATTACTCTGCATGAGCAAGGCTTCAATCAGCTGACTTCAGAGAGGTAAAGTTATTTGATGAGAACTTTACATGTGATATTTTATACCCAGGTATAATTCAGAGTTGGTCTTCTAAATCTGATTCTATTGTTCCGATTATACCCCAGACTGGTCATAAGGAAGGCGACGGATACGTGACCCCATTGAATAGGTGCATTCAAAGGTTGTTTACTATCAGATCTAGATTCTGTTTGTGGTTGATATTCGTGTCAATTTCACAACATCTACGTTTGAATAATGAAAATATGGAATAATATTCTATGATGGTATATTTTAATAGAAATCAGGAGCCTAAGCTAGGGTAAGGCATCGTTCATCATTATGAAATACAGCTGGCTTATTTGATACACTAGCCTCGCTCACAGATTTTGATGCGTATTTTCTAGCCTTTCTCAGTAAAATAATTTCCTGTCTGACATATTTTGTATGTGTCCCAAAAAATTACGATTCTAACCTGTTCCTAAGACTAGCGCGATCAACCAAATAAACAAGCAAACTTATTATATAGCTCTCATATATTACTACATATTCTCAAAACTTAATTGACCTTCCAACTATGCAGCACAAACCCAATCTCTATACTTCCAAAATCATTCACATTTCCAAAAACAATGATATTTTTCTGCCATCAACAGTTAGAGGTAAAAATCCGTTATTACTGTTGCGCCTCACGTATGCTCTGAGGGCTTAACTGCCAGTACGTGACTCGGGAGATGTCATCGAAGGCCGCCATGTTTGTGGGATATAGGGCGCTGTGACCTGCACGACTCATGCTCAAGGCTGGAGGGTGTTTTAGTTTGTGGTGCTCAACACCATCTCTCTAAATCTGAAAGATTTCTACTATTGTTGAGGCTGAAAAATAACTCTGTCTGTCATGCGAAAACTACTGAACCGAAGTAAAGGAAATTGGCAAACAGATAGTCTTGAGCCTGAAAAAGGATGTAGGCTACTTTTTATCCAGACGTGGAAAGTAGCTCTCTTGGGATTCCAGTAAGAGTCGGGATGGAGGTTCAGACAAAACTACATTACAATTGACTTTGTTAGTGGCCAATGATGCGCGTAGAATTTTTAGAAAGCGTACGTCATTTGAAAATTACTCAATACTGCATTTGAGTAATTTTCATCATAATCAATAATGTTGCCTCACTTGCATACTAATGTATTTAGTAGGTATGAATCACCGTTCAATAAACTTCTCCCAAATATTTTAGTTGTAACATCATCAACATTTACAATGTACTCCTAATTATTTTTGGCCTAGTTCATGTTCAATGTCTTTCAAAAATCAAGGTTCAATCGATTTTAGGTGTACCTCTCTAATGATGCAATCGAATGTAAATATTGTCAGATATCATCTTTCTCGATCCCTATAATCGTTTCGTCGTGATTACCTTTGATTTCCGTGTGGTGAAGTATAGAATCTAAATGTTTACCGATATCATCTTCCTAGATCCTAATAATCGATTCTTCTTGATTCCCGTTTGGGGATGATTAGAATGTAGTTGACAGCCATTTTTCCGCGGTTTCACCCACATCCCTTCTGCCCGTACCAGGATCAAATATAGCCTATGTTACTCGGGAAGAGTGTACCTTGCCAACTGTGAAATAATTTTTCAAAGCCTTTATCCTTTATCCAAACAAAAAAAATGTTTCCTCTTTAACATAATCATCTATAATATAGATGATTATGTTAAAGAGGAAACATTTTTTTTTACAAAACGAAAAAAACGGTAATTACAAAACGAAATTATTACTCTGCGCTGCGACATAGTTTTAAAAGCAAGGTCAACCTCAGGTCTAGATTTCTGGGCGTTGGTTTCCAACGAAAAATATCCAAATTTGAAGAAATGTGTTGAACAACTTCATTCGTGTTTTGGTTCAACATATTTATGTGAGTCAGCATTTTCCTACTTAAAACAAACTAAAAATAAACATCGTTCACGCTTGACAGACGCTCATACACTAGATTCCTTAAGGTTGGCTATTTCCAACTACAAACCCGATTATGCTAAACTAGTGGAAGATACTCAGTCGCAATGCTCACACTAATATATAGATTTATTTTATCTCATTTAAGTTTTCTCTCTTAATAGAATAAAAAATACTACATGTTTGTGTATTGAACTCTGCTGTTTCATTTAAGGTTTCAAGAAGTATGTAACTGGTAGATCGCACAGGGTTTCATTGGTAGACAAGTGATCTTGGGTCTGATAAAGTTGGCCACCCCTGATCTATATAGATGACATAATCTTCTCGATCCCAATAAATCGATTCATGTTTCCTATCGATCCTCGTGTGGGGAAGTGTGATCTTCTATTGCATGTTTGTATTTGGGTCAGTATACCGCTACATCGGTTGGGTCCCGTTATTGTATAACAAAAACATTCAAATTCTTGTGAAATAGACTGGGTACGATAACATTGAATTTTCTGTTACGTCTTTCAGGTATCAAAACATGTACATATAATAAGTTGAAAGAGCTAGGTAGGTCTTTGCTTCAGATGGCAGGCTATCATCATCAGCCATAGGACGTCCACTGCTGAACATAGGCCTCCCCCTTAGATCTCCACAGATACCTGTTGGAGGCGGCCTGCATCCAGCGATGGCAGGCTATGTAAGTCGGCAATAAGTCATTTCTTATATATGTACATTTGTAGGTTACAATTTTACCTACTATTTTTGTTTTCTTTCCCACAAAATAGAAGCTTTAATACATTGAAGGTCATGTTCTGATTGATATTATGAAAATAATATAATTATTTCTTGTTAAAGCTAATCATTATTCGATTTTATCAATACGTATCAATCACACAAGAGTCTAAGAGTAATCTAGCCCTACTTGATACATAGTTGCTAGAACTCCCACTTTTTTCAAGTTCCACGAAAAATCCCACCGTGGGCGTCGGCTAAGTAGATGTTTGGTTCGAAATACTGAGAATTACAATTCAATATTAGATGCTTATCTATATCAATACTTTAATGAATAGACTATTTATTTATAAACTTTTCAAATCAAAGATGTTTTTTTATTCCCAGACTCTTAGAAATGTCTAAAATTGCGAATATATTTTGAACGCAACCAAACAAACTTTATTTAAATACATTCTACTATCTTTTAATTTGCATATCAGTGAACCGCAGATAAACCATATCAGATAACAAATCTGATAAAGGATAAGATAATCTCGAAGAATTCAAAACAATATTGCTTTTGTAATTAAAACCATTTAAAGAAATTAATGCTATAGGCATTTGCATAATAAATGAACGAACAGCCATCTCTTTGTTACAATACAAATTGCCGTCAATTAAACGAATACAGTGAAAGCCTAGATCCATTACTAACCTTTAAAGTTTATTCTCAGATAAAAGACAAAGAGGCTGCGTGATGATCTTTCCAAGGATTAGCGTGAGATGAAGCAGTAACCGAGTTATATTTAACTAGATTAGTTAGTTCAGTTGTCTTAACAACAAAAGGATCTCTTGATTAATTCAGTTTCGTACGTAATGGATAGTTCGCGACATACTTTGTGAGTGGTTGTAATTAGAGTTAATTTTGTTGTTGTTTGTAGCTTAATGTATGAGATTGTACCTATAGTATATTATGTATTAGAACGCAAAACAGGAACTGGATCGTATTGTAGAAATTTTCGTCGATATCCACAACAACAGAGGAATAGCAAGTAAGTTCCCGTCATTTACGAATCAGTTTAGGTGCACTATTTACAATAAAAAATCGTAAGAGAAATAAAATTATAACATGTCACCGATCAGTCATTACCGATCTTAACCGTGATTATCATATTCATTTTCAGTGGAAATCATACTTACATAACTTATGTATCGGTAAGCAGGCTCTTCTAGATCATAACATTCACCTATTTTGATGAGATTTGATTTCATATTTAGGGAAATCCCCCATTAGCACTTCACTGACGTTTTTCATTTTGCAGAAATTGATGTCATCATGCATTTTAATAGGTACTGCGTGTAAAGCTGATAAAAATATCCATATTATTTATATCTGGTTGATTCATGCAAATGTGAAGTGTGTTATGTTCATTCGTTTTAGTAGTTAAATCACGTGGTATCGAAACCATTTTGTAGGTTGTTCTGAGTAGAATTTATGATATTAAGATCATGTTATTTCATAATACTGATTCCAACAGGACTCCATCCCACAAGGTGTAAAATAAAAGACACAAATTCACTGTTTATATCACTTTTTTATAATTTATTTTCACAACATTTTTTATTTCTGTAAAATTTACAATAGCTTAAAACTCCTCACAAATATAATAGTAATTATGTATCGTAACAACACATCGTCGCTATTCGTGTAACACGAAACAGGCAACTTGGAAGAAAAAGAAAAAATAATAACTACAATGTATGTAAATATACTTGATATAACCTAAATAAGCTTATATAACGTAAGGCCTAGCAACCCCTAATCTAGAGAGTCGGTGTGTCGAATGTTCGCTTTTAACATATGAGCGAGAAATGCGACACGGCGTGCTTCGGGCGAAGTGATGGGTGGGCAGAGAGCAGCGGTACAGTCAAGACACTGAAATCCTATGCAACATCTTAAATAAGAATTGAGAAAATCTGTTTTATAGTAGCAGATGTTTAAATAGTCAAACAGACCTTTTAAAGGTTAGTTAATTGTTTGATATTTGGATCTTCTGAGTGTTTAGCTTTTCAAGCATAGGTACTATTATGCATTTTAACAGATAATCATTTTTTCTAGCTGGATTCTTTATAAAATCAATGTACTTAAGACCGCACCGCTGCTAACTGTCAACGTCACCAGTTACCGAAACCACGCTTTTTATAACGGCGTCCACGTGCATAACTTCCACAAGAATCAACTCTATTCTCGTCCAACATAGTTAGACCAAGTTCCATATCCAACGAAACAAAAATCAAAAAAACATTTACATGTACTTCATCTTCATCAATCAGAATTGAATCAATATTTCTGTTTCGATGAACAAACAACTTGATCTTAGTACCAACATTTATAAATAGATAAGTAAATGCTTTTTGTGTCCGACTGTACCAAAACAATTTAGTATTTGCTTAATTCATTACTCACTTTTGAGAATCAACAATAATGTCATCGATGTAAAATAAGTTTTCTTTGAAAGATAACAAATCTTACTAAACATATATCGAGCATCCATTGATATGAATATGATTTCACTAATTTATTCTGCAATGTTATGTTCCAAACATTCAAGTAAGTAATTTATTTCCTAACAAAATAAAATTTTGATAAGGCATTGATATCTGATTGTAACTAATTGTATGGTTAATCGATACGAGAACAGAAAGTAAGTTTTATAGTTATAGATGCTCAATATATTGGAGTAGTATTACAATTTCTTCTAGACACGTTAATTAATTGAATGAAAAAAGCTAAGTTTTGACTTAATGTCACATTGATTTTTACGTCAAGTGTGCTTAAATGTCTTATACAATAGACTGAAAATAATTGGCAAAGTTTTCGTCAGGAACACTTAGAACAATTGCAAGTAGAAAATACTGTTTACATAATTAACAAGTTACTACAAAATTGAAGTATATTTATAGGAAAACTTGGTACTTTGAAATTCAAAAACCAACTTCGAGCTAAATCTCACAAAACTTTCAAGATACTTATTCTGATTTATCTCTTCTTTTCTTTGTGATAACTTGCCTTTTGTTTGCGTCACAATGTTGAAAGTTAAGTACAATCTTCCAGAGATTTGCATATCTCTCAGAAAAGTATCATCAAACCACAAAACCATTATCCAACAATATATACATATAATATAACAATCGACCTGCACGGGAACGCCTATGACCAGTGCTCATTAGAATTAAAAATTAATTATAAAATAAGGCTAGCTGAAAACTGATGGTAACTTTAGAAAAAAAAAATCCTAAACTATATTGCAATGTCTCTCTTTGCAATTTTTTAAAAACATTTAGACCGTTTTTTTGGAAGCGTTTAGCCACATCACGTGATGTGTTTGGAAGAGCTTTACAAGCTAACAAGTATCTCTTGGTGGTTTCCACTGTCTTCGAATTGTGCCCAAAGTATACGTTGAGAGTTAGGCCTTTTCGAAATAGTGAACTCTCGACCCAGACTAAAGAAAGAATTATGTAGATGCGCCAAGTTTGTGTAAAAAGCATGTCAATGACAAGTTCGAAATTGAAATGTCTACCAACATTTTCGAAAACTACGTCTTTAGAACTTACATACAAGACTGGTAAATTACTGGTACAACCTACGGCTAATATACCTACATAATTATCTCCATAGTCGTAGAGAGAAAAATCACAAAAAATATACCATCGAATATCGTATTTTTACTCACGCGAGGAGGTAGTTCTTAAACGGATTTTGCCAATAGTCGAATTACAATTGTATGTAGTAGATATAACAATCACAGTTATTTATAATAAATATAGTGACAATATAGAATGACATTTAAAATACCTGTCGAAAGACTACAAATCACAACTTAGACGCCTGTCTCGATATAGCAAGTAACACTAGTGATAATTAACTTACATTCACTCTTATTACATATGGAATAAAGTTTAGATTCAGTTAACTATGTTTATGTACTTCATTTATTTCTAAGTACAGACGACTGCGTACTATTTCTAATTTTAGGGCTACCGTTTAAAGTTACCGTGGTCCGTTGCACTCGTGGCGAATTCGTTACGATAATATTCCAAAAAGTCTTTTCTAGTGCGTTCCGTTCCATGCAGATATATTATGAAGAAAGTATACACAAAGGCGAGCGGCACTAGTCGGTACACAAGTGGAACGGATCACTGAACACGTTTAACTTACATCGAATGTTTTATCACCTCAAGTCATAGAATGACGTATATCCAAGATAAGCATTAGACAACAGTTAAAGTGTTCACAATACAACACTACAATTCCAAAACAATTTTGTAGAACAGTTTAAAAAAAATGAGATCTTAAATTTTGGTTCGACAGTGAGCAAGTCGGGAAAATTCGTTCATAAACTCGATAAATTGTTCCGAAGTTAACTATAAGGGTTAACTCTATTAGATGATTGTACTTGATTACTTCGGATATATCTTCCGCTACTCAAAATATACTACGTAACAAATTGCTTAGTAAAAGCCCTACAAAGTTCATGCAATGTGTATAAATATAGTATTTACTCTGAATATGCATTTGGCAAAATATCTGACACATTCACGTATTGGCCGGACACTGTTTACACCATCGTTCATATATTCTATATCTCATTAAAATACAACAATAATAATATATCTCTCTATTGGATTTAATCTACATAATGTTATGTAAGTAGATAATATAATCATCGACAACATGGTTAATTAATACAACAATTAAATCACATTTTTCCATACATCTACAGCTTTAATATAAACTGTAATTGATGAGACGTTAATAGTAAAAAAAAATGTTCATAAGTACTCTGTTACTTAGTGACGTCACTACTTGTAAATGTTCTTAAAATATTTTTATAATGGTATTTTTATATTATTTAAAAAAGCGTGAACTTTAATATTGTACACACCTTAGTAATATATTTTTTTGGGTTTTTTAACTTTTTTAAATCTTTTTGTATTTTTCTATGTGTATCTTAATTTGTTACTCGTTCGCCAAGCCGTATACAATACTAGAGCGATCACGAAACGTGTAAGTGTATACATACATCCTTTCAGATTGATAAATACATAGTAAAATAGTTGTTGACGTGTGACACCGAGGAGCGGAGGTGAGCGCGGGCTGCGCGAGACTATGCGGGTCGCGGGTGCTGCTGAGGACTGCCGCCCTACACTGTGGCTGCTATCGGTACGCACGCTCCTCTGATTGTTTCCGATGTTCTAGTGACCCGGGTATCATACTCGCAACAATTTTCTCACTTAATTAGCAATAAAACTCGTATCCGACCGTCCGCTTCTCCGTGATATTTCGACGGCGAGAGACATGCCACTACTTTTATGGAGACGACTTCTATACATAAAAGCTTAAAAATAACTAACTAGTCTTTTTATATAGGCAGACCATCGACTCGGACTCACTATCTAGCGGCGCGTCCGTCACAATCCACGTGAACGATAATTTTCGTACTGCTAACATATTAAGTTATCAACACGAAAGGAGTACGACTAGAAATTACTTCACGTCGCGGCGCGGGGACAATTGACGAGCGAATTGATCGGCGGACACTGAGCAACGTGACGCGCGCCCGCTCCTGCGCGTACATACATTTTGTTATCCGTATTATATACATTTGGCACTAAATTCATGGTCGGTGTGGGCGGGCGCCGGTCACGCCGGGCAGGAGGCGGCGCGGCAGCACTCGCAGTAGGGCGCGCACGGCACGCAGGCGGCGCAGGCGGCGCAGGCTGCACACGCTGCGCAGGCCGCGCACACGCACACGAAGTACGGCGGCGCCACCACCAGCGGCGCCCGCGCGCACAGCTCGCGGCACGCCAGCGCCTCGATCAGCGCCAGCGTCTGCCGCCGCTCGTGCCCCATCAGGCACACCGTGGACTCGCGCACCACGCCGTGCAGCAGCGTCAGGTACCTGCACCGAGCGACACCGCCGGTTAGCGACAACTCACTCATACAGAATCTGCAAATAACGGACACCAATCATAAAGTAACGGATTACTACAGTAACGCCTAGTTACCCAGACGACGACCTGAAACTTAGTTTGCCCGAACTGCATATAGGAAAGGCCTCTTAATACTAGTTTTTCTGTGAAGTGTTTTAATAAATTATTATTACCTATGCTTAAGAGCTTCCTCCTCCCTGCCGACGAAGTGGTTCCGCAGGTAGGCCTCGAGCTTGGCACGCTGCTGTCCGAGCTCGGGGAAGTCGATGAAGAACCTCGAGCACATGTAACGCTCGAGGGTTTTGATTTTGTCTGGTCGCGCCGGCCGGTAGCCCTTCGCCAGGAGGGCGCAGTACTTGAGTAGACCGCCGCCACGGATCTCTTCCGGCTGCCGCGTCGCAATCAGTTTCTCGGCAAGGTGGCTTAGAGCCTCGTTGAAGTCACCGTAGACGGACTCTCCCACAACGGTAGGGTAAAAGTTTTCGCCAATAGGCAGTTGCGCGCACTCATGGAATGCGAGCAGAGAGTCCAGAGCAATTTGGAACGAGTCCACGGAGAACTCGAACTGGCGGCGCATCGTGTCCACAAACTTGAGTTCGACGGACTTGTGGCCGCGCGAATTTCCAAGAGATATCAAGGACCAGCGGTCTCCGTCAGAGTTGACGCGGACCATCTTAGAGACGTAGGCTTCCTTGAGGCCGGCGGGAGTGGCACGACGGCGCGGGGTGGCGGGCGGGAGTAGGGTGGCCAGGTGGCCGAGTACGGCGGCCTTGACGCGGTCGCAGTGGCGCGCGGTGGGCAATTCGGCCGTGAAGATGAGGTCGATGTCAGAGTAGGGCTGGGGCCGGTCAGCTAGCACGTGGCTGGCGGCGCCGCCATTGAGGCGCACGTCGCGCACACAGACACCAGCGCCGCCGGCACTCTGCGCTGCCTCCAGGCGGGCGCGCACTCCGGCCACCAGCTCGCGCAGGCGCACGTGCAGCGTGGGGAAGTTGCCGCGGCCGTGGATGGCGACCACCTCGTCCATGACGTCATTGAGCCGCCGCACCTGCTCGTAGCTGAGCACGGCGTGGCGCTCGCCACCGCCGCAGCCCTCTTCCGACGAGGTGTAGCTCGACTCGCTCTGCAACAATAAAAAACAATGTCGTTAATATCAAAGTTTACA
The DNA here is from genome assembly GCF_022581195.2 of Helicoverpa zea. Classification (NCBI taxonomy): domain Eukaryota; kingdom Metazoa; phylum Arthropoda; class Insecta; order Lepidoptera; family Noctuidae; genus Helicoverpa; species Helicoverpa zea. The sequence goes on along the minus strand of NC_061458.1, from coordinate 1,344,030 downwards.
CAACACAGTAATTTTAGATCGAATTGGCTTGTCGACAGTAATAATGACGCAGAGCCATTGTTTCAAGGTATTGTGCGTTAACAAATTATTATTTAACCATCCCGAAAGTAAACAAAATGTTTTGGCTACACATATAACACAGACGATACAACAAAACAAGATGTTGGTAAGTCAGCAATCACGTCAAATTATCTCAACCCCAGTAATCTTTGTTCGTAAACACTACGCATCGGGTTTTATTGAGGAAATAGAATGTAATGACTATAGATTTCACATTAAGGATATACAGAAAGCATTATTACTTAGTTATTTTATCTTAGACCTTTGGTCTCTCTTGCCTAAGTTCCATCAATAGTCGTAAATATACTATCTATCGACACTGAATGCTGGAAAGACAATAGGAGAGAAGAATTCTCCAAGAAAATGTGAAATGTGTAATATTTAAGAACCTCAAAATCTTTCTTCTAAAACACTGGCAATAAAAAAAATGCAGACAAACGAATGACATAATAATTGTGGAGATTCGGGGAACAACATTTTTTGCGCGTTCGTTATTTAGCGATGCTATCAAGGCCAGCGTAAGCAAATAAGATTTAGGTGCGTCGTTTGTACAAACGAATACCATTGTTTGGTGCACACTGATTTTATTACGCAGAATTTAAATTTTATCACTATTTTTGTGACACTTCAAAGTTATATATGGGATGCTTGGCGAATTGCCAAAACGCCTACGGGTGCAATTTTTTCTAGAACTTGCTGTGTATTACACAATTTAAATGTTTGTGTGAACTAATCTGGCTCACTGCCATATGTCCAAAAGTACTGATAACCCACATCGAAAGAAAAAATTACAAATATGTTCATTGACCATGTTCTAATGGTTGTATCTAAATATGGCAGTATTGGGAGCAATGAGTTAGTAATAAATCTTTGTCCATTAGACGTTGTAAAGCGATTCTGTTTAAGTGGCCTATTGTTGGAGTTCAATGGTCTCTGAAAAAATGTATGTATCTATGTCTGCTTCGATGTCTGTCAATATGTCTGTTCGTTTCACTTTAAAATATCCTGAAAATGTGCTCTTGATGAATGACCGTTGGAAATTTGTTTGTTGTTGCTTAAAGATAGAAATCATTTAAGAGAACATTGGTTACTTGACTGATCTTCTTCATGTTCTTTACATAATTCATGACAGTTTTATGTCTTTCACAGTTCAGAGACTTTCATCAATTGTAAATACCATGTCCATATTTTCTACAAATAAGTAGTGATGTCATATCAATTGTAAATCAATTTTATACAACAGTGGTCAGTTTATTGTATTTATATATGTATGTAGGTATATGTCACAGGTCAGTACTCGAATAAGGTAGAAAATTACAGCTGTGAAGTAACACTTGTAAATAAGATTTCTATTTGACTATACAATGGTGTGATAGAAATAATAAATGCCCACGAAATTACAGAAAAATATATATGACCTTTGGTTGCAATAAACCTATTGATTAGAATATTTTACTCTTGTAAATATTGGTCATAAAAATGTGGGTTTGCATGGTAACAAGCATCATACCATATTTATTTAGATGCAATATATTACAATTCATTTATTGAAGAAGAAATTGATAAAAATGCAGTTAATGACTTAGTAGATAAAACAGACAAACAGATAAGAACTAAGGATGCAACAAAAAGACCATTTAAATTGGAAGATAATAAGCAAGATAAAATACTCTTAATAGGTTGTATCGTTCATGCGTTTGAAATATATGACTGCAAAGGTACCCAAGATATAGAACCAACCAAAAATCCTAGCCCACAAACAAAAAATAACAATCCCAAACAAACTAATGATCATACACCACCTGTTCAAAAAGTTAAAACTTATCTAAACCAAGTATCTGCAACTCACAATACCAATATATCACGGTCTACCCACACCAGCTTTATCAATATCCGGCTCGGGTATATCGTAATGTAATTCTTGTTACTCACTACAATTATGTCCTGCTAGTCAACTTCCCATTTTATTGGTGTCATTATTGATAATGAATGCAACAGGATTTGTGAACTAGAATTTCGAAGTCAAGTTTGCGTGATTAGCTTCTGTGAATTCGTTATTATCGTGTTTTGTTTTATTGACTTTTTTTATTAATTTTTCACCAGAAATATTAACATCCGTCAACTTTCTGGAATATGATAGTTTAACCCCACGTATTTAAATAAGGTGGCTGACAGTCTTTCACCTAAACGGAAAGATCTCGGTGGTTGCCAGATATTCATTTATATCCATAAAAATACAGCTGGGTTTTACCGTTTTGCCATCGAAACAGTGACTCCCATTTAGGTATATTATTTGTTAGGATACAAATAATGACGTCAGCATTAACGTTTGCATCTTTTATGACGTCTTTAGTAAAAGGAAATGGTTTTATACTATTTGCAATGCATTTGCTTATTTATTCAGCTGCGGTTCTAGTCAACAATACCTAAAGTGCTTGAATGGTACTGAAAACGCAATTAAGTCATCAAGTGCATGATCGTGACCCACTGTACCAAAATATTTCGAAATATCTTATTGCGTAAAATGTGAATTGACGTCTTTTTAACATTGGAAAACTTTAGATAACTATTTCTTCATAGCTGATGCAACGAGTGCTACTATTTTGGTGAGCGTTTGAATCTACGAATTCTTTTCTACATTTGGGTTGCTAACTGAGCTAATATTTACGTTTTGACCTTCAAAATAAATGCCACGGGAATCAAATTAAGTAGAAGTGTTTCATTTTAATTATAACGACCAATCACCTCCGTGAATCGATCATCGTAAATTCGAAAAAAACCTGTAAAAGTGTCATTGTCATTGTCACGGCAGCTCGCGCGGTCGCCGCATGAACTATGCGACGTGACCTCGTTACGGCGTCCGATTAAAATACGAAATTTTGTATTGTTTTTCCTCGTCGATTTGAAATCAGGCGCTCGTTGAGGTCAAATGCGCAATCGTAACAAATTGTATCGGACACGAGCCGCGTTCAATACAACTCTGAGAATACTAACTTTTTTACTGAGACGTAGAAATCAGCTGTTGTTGCAAGGTCGAGTCGTGTTGCGTGAAGTTATTTTGTTTTACAGCGAGTTATGCTTAAACGTTGTCTCAACTAGAACAATACGTGTGTAAAATGAGGAACGATACATTATATAAGTATTTGCAGAGAGAACAAAAGATATGAATGGTGAACGCAAATTGAAATAGTTCAAAAACAAATCCGAGGTTAGGCTGAGCTAATAGATTGGATTATGAAGGTTATTATTCTCCATTACTATTTAATTTTCAATGTCAGATAATTAGAACCAGTACCTAATCCCCATTCTCAATATAAACTGATTTATTGCGAATGAAATTATTTTAGTTGCCTACCTATGCCTTATAATAAATTCGAAAAATAACATTTAAGTAAACATTTTCTGGAAAAAAATACTGATATCAATAAGGTTTTCCACAATACTCAAGTATGCTCTGGCAAAAGAACGAGATATTGTTCACTATTACACGCGCAGTTTCTCTGTAGCCTCTATCTAAGTTTTAGTCGTATACTCCAACAGATAATTTAGAATCAAATGGAACATTTGGTCAAGTCACGCCCCACGGTATTTACCTATACATTGCTATACATAGATATGTACATTATACATACATACATGATTAAATAATGTATTTCAGGGGCCAACGGTCTGTTAACGTATTGTATTCTGCATGACATGTGTTCGTCACGCTATTATCAAACAGTTTATTGTGCTGAAAATCATTTTGGATAATTTTTGGGGAGACTAATGTATGTATTTAGATTAAATAACGCAGTTTGTTCAGTTAGATTATGTTTAGTAGGCTGACTTTACTTTCGTTAACTGTAAGTTGAGATTAATACAGTATTTTGCGCTGGTTTTGAAAATGTACTCTATATTTTAAAATAAATATAACTAAAACAAAATATAACTTAACCGTTTTGATAAACCAAATGATATTTTATCACATTTTTGAGGTTCACGAGCGTAACGATATAACACACCCAATATAGTTTGAACGTTTAAATATTTCACGAACATACGTTTTTACACAAACAGTCGAACATCACAAATACGATATTTAAAAACCACAGTAGGTAAGTAGCAACAAGAAACCGTGTCTAACACCGTATGTCACACGATTCGGAACGTGAACTTGGTAAGTTTTGCGTGCAAAACAAAACGCAAGATACGGAACGGGAATGTGAAATTATGAATTAATATTTGTTCAATCGAATGTTTGCATCGAGAAAGTTTCCATTTGTTAATCGTCACATTAACTGTGTTTGTGTCAAAAATAATTTCTATTTTTAATTTATGTTAATTAAAATGCCCCAGTTTACGCCTCAAGAATCTTGTGTGCATTAAAAAAACAAATTCTACATTTAAAGTCCCTCAGTGTAAACAAACATTTAGTTCCGTGAAGAATGAAAAAACCCGCAAAAATCCGCTACAAATGATTGACGTACGGATGTTAGCTTGGCACAAACTTAACAAAATTATATAGTAACAAATCTAAACAAAATTAGCAAACAATTTGTATAACCTAATCAGTTGACGTTAATCGTTATCAGAGAAAGAAGAATGCGTGACATCACGGCTTCTGACGTCATTATACGACGGGGTTCAAAACATCACGCGGGTGTACTGAATACAATAGTTCCTTCACAAACTGGACTAACATTGTACAAGTGGTACGACAATGAACCATTTAATGTACATACGTACAAACGTTAGTAAATTACGTACAATATCTTGGTGATAAATCAAAACAGATTTAGATTTTCGGAAGAATAGAAAGACGATTTGAATTTAAAGAAAGATAGAAACGAAGAAAGAACTGAATATGTTTAAAGATAGCAACAACGAATAAAATAAAAATAAGAAACAGATGAGGCAGATAAATAAAAATAAAGGTGTTAAGAACAAATTGCTATGCAAATTAACCCGAAGAAGTACGCCGAAAAGACTATATTAAAACACAAAAAAAAAAACTGAATACAAAAACTAAACTTAACAAAAACATTATCTGGTTAGTAGGCTAGACTATAGACATTCCTTAGGAAACGGCGCCGTTCGCTCGTCTGTCAAAAGTTAGCGGTCGACCTTGCAACAGATAGCGAGAACGTGATCTAAGTCATTTTAAAACCACGATAAAAAACATCGCAACGAATTATCTCGGAAATCCGCAATTAGACTGACGTTCGCTATTAAAACAATTTCGATTCGATCCATATTAAACTTACATCAGTCGATTGCAAGATTCGAATCGATAAAAGGTCAAGTATCGATACTGAATGAAAAAAACTTGCGTCGCATAAAACAAGTGGTATTTAAATCTAGTTTTATTTACGACTAAAGAGAACAATACGCGATTGGAATATTTTTAAGTAGGATTCGCTAGGTTAGGTATGTTACGTTTCTTTATACGATCGCGTCCTCAATCTAGACAATCGGGCGGTTACTTTCGATTTCGTGAGGCTAGTAATTAGCATGGCCTCGGCATACGCGTGCTGCGTAACTCGGAACGGAACTAGCTCGGGATCCGTCATGGCGCTTGAAACGCAAACGCGGGAAGGAAGCCATATTCACTTTCTTTTTAAATTATATCAACGTTCCATTATACGTGTCGATTCATTAATATTGCAGACGCCGCTATTTGCGTCATTGACAAACGAAATTAAAAGTTAACAAGGGTAACTTAACTTGAAGTTACGAAAAGGTGTTGTAATTGTATTTTACGACTACCTTCATTTGCAAGTCTATTCTTCGTTTTGTATCTAGGCAGTTTCCGCCTGCGGTATCACCCTAGTCCCATGAGAACTATTCCGCGCACCCGATAACGAACAAGCCTACATGGGCTTCATCTTAAATGGGCTATATAGCGCGGAAATAATTTTCCAAATTGGTCCTGTAATTCCAGAAATCAGAGCGGTCAAGCAGACAAACATTTCAGCTTTACTAAGTAAAGATGAAACATTGTAGCTATATAAAAATTATAAAAACAATAAAATCTCCTATTTACGGGCATTCATTGTCACGTCAGTATTTATAAAAGACAATTGTTTAGTAATTACAAAAGGTTAGGACGAGGCGAGAGGCGAGATGTTGCCTCATTTAATTATAGGAAAAAGGTCTGTTATCTGTTAATGGAATTCATTAATTATGTATTTAACGTCCAAGGATTTGAGCCAGGTAAATATTTGTTAATTTTTATGTAACAAATGACAGTCTGGATTTTGTTCTGTTCTTGATACTTAAGTTTATGAACAGTGCCTATCATATATTATAGTTTTAGGCACCTAGCCACTTTGTACTAAAACATTCGAGTAGGAGAAATAGTCAGAAAATGTATTTAATAATTACAGAAAAGACGAAACTAAAACCTATTAAATAAAATACTAATACCGAAAACTGAAATCAATTATTGATAGGTAAGTCTTATTACATTAAAAATAACTGTAATTTACTGCGAAAATGAATAAAAAAGTTTATCCCAAATATGCTCTTTATATTTGCCATAACACTAATGTAGTAGCCAATACAAGTTTAAATACAATTTAATGTTAATATCAACAATACACTTTTATTGTGCAAACGACCTTAGACTTACGTTTATAGACAGTTGGCAACCAGAGACAATTAGTATGGGCGCGGTCGACCACAGATTAATAGCTACCAGAGACAGAAAACAAGTTTTTTTTTCTTTTCATAATTATATTATCTTTGTTTGTCGTCTTGTTGACATTTATTTATATCAATAAGTGCAATTTTAATTGCGTTGTACAATTTATTGCAGATTTATCAATATATTGTAGTTGTGTAAAAATAAATATTTTCAGGATTGCTAAGTTAAAAAAATCTACATTTAGGGTCAATCCCCACTGAAAGAGCAGCGGCCGGCAGCGGCCGTAAATGCAAGTGATTGAGCGCGAGCGCGGCGGGCCGCGCTCTTACATTGTACGTGTGCTCTTACGGCCGCTGCCGGCCGCTGCTCTTTCAGTGGGAATTGACCCTTAGTGTAGTTGTCTTTGAAACAAGATTTAAATATTAATGTGTAATCTAGGTGCTAGGTCAATAATCTGTCAAAGATTGTAATTTAACTTCAATGACATCACAATTTACATATTACGTGACAAAGTTTTCAAAAATGTCAGTCAACTTTTGGGATTTTCATTACATTTTGGAAAACACAATGTCAGAGTCACGGTCACATGGTGCCATCGGTGACAACATCCGATTTTGAGATTTGACCGATTGTAAGAACAATAGTTTGCGTCCAATGGCCTTTAGTTCATCGTAATTAAAATCCGTCCATGGATACATCTATCTAAACTCATATAATAAAGCTGAAGAGTTTTTTTATTTGTTTGCATGCAGTAATCTCACAAACTACTAGTGCAATGTGAAAAATTATTTCGGAGTAAGATAACATTTTTATCGAGGGATGTTTAAGGTTACTTTCTACCTAGGTGTACAAAGTAGTAAGCCACTGGCGGAACTTAATATTCGTGAATATAGATTATTTTTGTAGTATTCGTGGATTTTAGACTTAAAAAAATGGTAAATAAATAAATAAAAAAGATACTTCTTTCTCACAAATAGGAACACTCATAAAACTACAGCACTACTCATAAAAAAAAAAAAAAAACATAAAAAATCGATAAAAAATTAAATCGACTAACCCAATCGATTCTAGATCAAGGGCCCACCAAGGAAAAGTTCTCGTATCGAGCACAGTAATTATTAACATTAGTACGTCAGTTGGTGTGTCAGTGCGCATACTAACTATGTCCTCTGACATTCCCTTGTGAAGCAACTCTTGGAATCGAATGAGACAACGTGACGCCTCTCGTGTTTAGTACTAGTTACCCAAAGCAGACTACAGACTAAACTGTCGGCCGACCGTTGTCCCGGTGGTTCTATTTATTTATTCATCAACCTTATGCCTACCATTACATAAACTTACAATCTAATTGTAGTAAGGCACTTACTAATCTACAAAATTATCTATCTACGAAAATGAAAACACCCCTTTTCATTCTTTGCATAGAAAAAAAAACATACCGGCCGAATTGAGAACCTCTTCCTTTTTGGGAAGTCGGTTAAAAACACACGACATTTAGACTAAATTAATCTATATTTTAATATATTTTTAAATAATGTTTATTCAGAATATCGTGAATTCAATGTTTTAGTCTGTCTGATGTCAAATACCTGATCTTTGTTACGTGTATTTCCATTCATCTTCATACTGAATCTATGAACCCAAACGTACTATCGGCCGACTAAAAGTTTGTAGTGTGCTCGTACTGTTAGTAATAGTGAAGCGATTTAGTCGATTTATGTCGGCCTTCTGAATCGATTAGAGGATAATCGCTTGTAATATTAACGAGTTGGGCTTTGGGATGAGACGTGGGCTGTCACACGTAGATATTTATGAACCTACTGAGTTTGGTTTTAGTTGAGGTTTTAGTGATATAATGACCATTTTGGTCTTTGTTGAAGGATGTTTGCTGTACTTGAATTTGAATATTGATGTTTTTTTTTTTTATATATTTTCAATAGATTTTTATGTAGGTACAGTTTTCACCAGCGGTTTCGTTTATGATTTGTAAACTACTTCGCATACCCGGATAAAAGTATATTCCTCAATATGTGGAAATTCAAAATTTTAAAATATTTGTTTTAATCGGTCTAGGAGTTCATCAGATTGGCGCTTTCTAGCAAACATACAAACTCTTCAGCTTTATAATATTATAAGTATAGATTGCTGATATCTATAAACTCTCTGTGGTGTACCTACATAATATGTAGTTACATGCATTGTTTATTTGAATGTGTGCGTTACTGTATTTTAATAGATGCATGACGTTATTCTAGCAATTAACAACCAACTCATATATTTATTATGCATTTTATGCCATGTGTAAATAACGACACTTTATTGATACAGAAGTGTAACAAAGAGAAGTCTGCTTACAAAATCACAATTATTTTTATCAAAGTTTTAAATAAAAATACTTAATTACTACAAAGTTTCTTAGTAAACAATATTTTTAACTGATAACCTAGAGTTTATTTAAAAATTAAGTATATAGACCGTAACCAGATATACTATACCTAAGCGTAGTAAGTTCAGAGGCTACCAAAATTTTGGTTTTTGGTTTTGACATTTTTGAGATAATTTTCTAATGAAGTCTCTTTTTTTGAAAACATATTTAATCTTATGTTTTTTTGTTAGTTTGAATAGTATTTTTAATTAGACGGCACTGATTAGATATTAAGGTAAGTATTACAAAATATTGCGAAATAAAATTCTACAAAACACCTATTCAGTAGTTTTCTTTTTGCAATTGTTCTTTTTTCCCGACAGACAGAGAGTTATATTTTTCTTAACACCGGTTTGAAACTTCAATACAAATTCGACTAGTTAATTTTACTAAACATTGTTCTAGAAAATATCCCAAGTCGTCGAAAGTTCTAAGATTCAACTCACGTGTCTAACAACGACTATCAAACGACTGTCAAATGACTGTCAAACGACTGTCAAACGACTGTCAAACGACTAATTAATTTCTATTGAGATTACAGGAATGACTTCGCTACAGTTATCTTTTATATCAATAACGTGACAATAACAACGGAGGTAAAGTTTACAACGTCATCAATATGTACTTAGTTATCAGGAAAACAAAAAAAAATAGTTGGTAGACGAAGCATAATCCCTAAAAAACTTAAAAAATAGAAGAAGGTTTTAAGATATGAAAAACTGCGCGGCGCGGAAGAACACCTCAAGTTACACATATTCTTGTTCTGTGTACAGTTAAGGAATTCTATTCTATGTATGGGATGGGACTGGACCGAATCCTGTTTTATGGAACGGGGACCCATATGTTACTTTTAAAATTTTCATCGACAACACGTAAAACACTGGTATTCAAGTGCCTCTAATTAGACTGGATGCCGACCCCAACAGAGTTGGGGACAGGCGAAGCAGATGACCACCGTCACCACCACTCTCGTCAGCAAAAACCCTTAATAACCATCCAAAAGTTGTAGATATAGCCAACTCAACTGACCAATACCACACTTCACATAACAACAACTAAGATTTCAATACTGCGCCCACGCAATGTATTAAGGACATAGACATGTCCTGGTCATTCAGGACTTCACGCCTACTAGTGACAATCACAGCTTTGCATAAAATGTCGATAATGGTTAGATACCCACGCGTTTGTGTTTGACCGGTCATTCTATATTACTGTCTAGGTTGACCGCTGTTTATTATGGCCCGGGTTGATCGATTTGGTTGTTATTGATAGGAATTTTGGTGTTGTTTGAGTGAGTTAAGGTTGAGTTAAAGTTTGCATACTACTTAGGTACTTAGTTGAACAAAAAAAATGTTTTATCGTCACAGTTTTTGGGTTTTCTTCAGTGAATTAAATTACCTTAAAATTACAAATGAGTGATTTGTTGCAGAAAGGTTGCATAAGGTTTTATATCATGTTTATGTAGTTACATATTACATACCCATTAACACCTCACCATTATTTTCTCAATAATAATAAACTATCAATAAATCATCCATTGATCAATGTAATCAATTGGATATTATTCAAAATGACCGGTGATTACGCGGTCATTTTCAACGCATCAAGGAAAAAACCTCGCACATCCATACAACATTGCTTTTAATTACAATTTAATGAATTATTCTTGTATAAATATTACTATATCATCAAAGCGGATGGGTCATACTAGTGTGCGTGAAAGTGCGTACACAAAGTCTTTGTATGTGTAAGCTCGGGAGCGCTCAGTAGTGGTTGCGTCTCCGAGTCACACAAAGACAATATGCATAGTACATTTACCCACACAAGTACACCTCACCCGCTTTCGTGAAATAAAACATCTATGCCCGCATAATAATATTTTTCCTTTTATCAATGAAATGTCACAATATGAATTTATAATTAATGTATAATAGTTATAATGTAATGCAGCCTTGAAGGTCGTTGTTATGAGTCGTTTGAAAGTTGTATTTCTATCATGTATGATCATTTTGCTGGTCGTTTGTATTAGTCATTTGAAAATAGTTGTGATCGTATATCATTTCTAAGTAATATCTGCTAGGTAAATATTTAAATACTGAAACCAAATCCAACAGAATGAAAATCCATTATTTAGGAAAAGCTGTCCATTTGTTCTTTATGGTAAGAATGTTGATATAGGTATGATTTTTTTGCCATTGGCCACATAAATATGAATATCTTCATATAACTTTCAAATACATAAGTACTCCAGTCCAAAAAACTATAAGAACCACACAATACAATACAGAAATATTTGCTTAAAATACGCAGATACAAAAAAAAATAAGTAGACTAACATAAAACGACTCAATAACCTTGAACAGAATAAACCAGTTCACGACTTTATCAAGTGAAAGTAATTTATATTAATTATCACACCGCGATAATATCGTCGATATCGAAGTATTATTAATAATAATACCTATATTTTAGTGCTCAACTCGTTTGGCGTAAATGGAATTTAGACTGAGCCTTGAAACTTAATTTTAAAACTGGCTTAAATGTTTTTCAACAATCAGTTTATTTTAGCATCTACCTATAATGGCTGAAGGTATATTTAACTTATTTATCAACGAAATATCTGTACATTATTTTAAAATAAACAAAATCTATATTTACAAAAAAAAAAGAAAACTTAAAACTAATAAAGGGCGTCGAAAAATTGATCCTCATCGCTCTCACCCGACAGTGTACCCAAAAGGCTGGATGCATTGCCACGTTGAATGGCAATGCTTAAATGTTTGTCGAAATAAAAACCAGCCCTTGGGTCACGAGAAGTGTCAACAAGCTCAGAAATTTCCTTAGCAAGCGCGTGAGCACTCGGACCTCACGAAATCAACGAAATGGTTTTATGATTTTCCAAAAAACATTATCTACTGACAAAGCTATTTTTGTGGCATCAAATAAAATACAGTTGACATGGCTGTTTTTAAATTAAAATAACTTCATTTGTGAATGAAAGAACTAGTTAATGATGACTTAACGAAAATTAAATGGCAGTAGGTAATCGTCAACTAATTGAACAAGTGTGTGAAGAAAACATGACAAGAAGGTATAGGTATAGATTGATACGTGTACCTTATTATATCTTCTATACTGCTACTACTACGGATACCAAATTGGATCGTTCCTTCCGAACTTAAAATAAACTCTAGTAAACTAACATATATAATCAAAAGAATATTTAAACATTTGATAGTCCAATTGGTTAAGATAAAAAATAGTCATTTAAATATTAGAAAAGTGCGGTTTAAGCACAGGAGAAACCGCAGGATACAACTACTATTATCCAATATCCATGTATATCTAAGCTGATCACTTAAAATCTCCATGTATTATGTATCAAGTATGAACATGCATACACAGCTGTCCTAAATACATAACATTTCGAAGCTGCCAATTTGATCTCCGATATTAGACTAGGCACCTTTCAATTACATATTGCTGTAGGCATTTACGTTGCATACATAATATACGCCTAATTTTAACATGAAGTAGATTAACTGGATGTTTAATTTGTGTTGACCTTGTGAAAAACCTTAAATAATTTGCATGTATAAAATAATCTGGTCATAAACATGTCTGAACTCATTGAACTTAATAAAACTTAAATCAGTTTTAAAAATTAGCAGTCATACTATATTTTTGAATTAATTTTATTTTGAAAATCTAATCTACAATTTACGTTACTTTCCTCCTACAAAGTTAGCTAGGTACTATAACATACAAATATAATACTACTGCGCAAACGTGATCCATCAAAGACTGACTTCACACAGGCAAAGTTATTTGGGGTCAACTGTACCTACAGGTAAGTATTGAATAAAGTACATTTTCGTATCAGTAATCAAGAAAATTATATTTTGTATCATGTGAATAAGACAGTCCCTATATATTTTTTTCTGCAAAATAAAATTACTAAGTACATTTCTTTTCGAGCTTGGAGCCACACCTCCGCTGCATGAGAATTCATATCACATAGATACGTTATCAACTCCCACAAAATTCTAGATTCTTTTAGAAAATTCGCTCGGCACGCGTTTATCTTAAAAGATAAGATAAAGATAGCGATGTTTTTTCTTCAATATCATGTCAAGGCCTAGGTTGAATTTAACTTTTACTTTCGTGTGTAGAATATTGTATACTTGTGAGTAGGTTACTGGGTAGCAATCTTAATAAGTTTTGTGTTAACCGACTTCTAAAATCGAAGGTTCTATTTTCAACTGGTACACTTATATTTTATAGTGTCACTCAAACAAATCTCTTCTCGTAATGAATAGAATAGAAGTTGAGATGAGAAAAAATGAACATAGGACATATCAAAGGAATAAGGATCATCGTTAGCTAATGTAGGTATAATATACATTTGCATACGACTGAAAAAGCTATATTCGCACTTGAAGTACCTACCTGACTGACTAACCTCTTCTACTTCTCAGTTACCAAGCAATCTTCAAAATGGTAAAATTAATACCAAAGTAAGCGGTGTTGCCAGGAGCCAAAATTTCTACCAAACCAGTAAACTCCCGAAAATTATTTCTAACCTGTATTCAGAGATTTTGACGTTGATAAAGTGTTATATAAATTGAAAATTTCTCGTTCCATAATAACCCGACAGGGAGGTTGTCACAAAGTAATTACGTTCCTTTATACGTAATGAACACGCTCATAAATAACTCTCGTGTTAAAATTTTAATGATTGGGTATTTAAGGTGTTTACGCGTACAATTATTTTGTCACTTTTCAGATGTTTATGTAGTGATCATAAAATACTTTATATATAAATAATATTACTATAAGAACGAGAATCATAATAGTAAATCAATAATCTGTAGATATAAAAAGCTTGTTTGTGCAGACATTATTTTGTTACTGTACCATTAAAAAGTGCGTTCCAATTGTTACATCTTTCAACACAACAATGTTTCATAATAAACAGCTAAGAAAAATCGATTGCCTTATGACTGCATAAATATTTGCACATCGATTTAGGTAATGATACAGTGTACTCTATTTCTATTTGTAACATCTTTTATACCTGTATATTATACCTGTATATTATCCTGTGATAATGATTTGATTTGATAGTATCCAGATCAATGCTCAATCCTTCTCCGTGTGAGAGGAGGCCTGTGCCCAGCAGTGGGACGATAAAAAGTCTGCAACAGTATCCAGATATTCTCAACCCGCTTCTCATAAATAAATAATAATAATCTTTATTAGGTTAAATACCTGATCAATTTAACTAAGTCCTAATAAGTCCAAAATGCACTTTTACCACCGAGGCCTTCCTCACGACATTGGAGTCATTACAACACTCATCGCGACCCACATTCGGGCTGCATCCGCGACTGCCTTCAATATGCTTCACTTGCTTAATATCAAGGATGGTAACCTCACGAGAAGTGCGCACGCGTCGGTCCCACACGTTTCGATAAAATAATTGATTTGAATTAGGAATTGAATTTGGTTGGCTATTGTTTTTGGGTTTAGAAACTTTAATGTTTATTTCAGAAGTTTTAGGCTATATTTTATAAAGGATCTGAAAGTCTACAGTTGCAGAGATTACTCCAATTTATTACAACACAACAGAAAAAGAAAAAAACTTACTCGACTAAGTAATTATTACTTTACTGCGTTAATGCAAAAGTAAATAAGACTAGCCTAATTGAACACGAAAACTGAAATGAAATAAAAAAAAAGTGCCGAGAATCTCCATCGTACTAGTAACTAAGACTTATAGTAAACTAGCCGTTTTCCCGCGGTTTCACCCGCATCCCGTGGGAGCTACTGCCCGCACCGGGATAAAATATAGCTTTCTAATGGTGAAAGAATACTTAAAATCGGTCCAGTAGTTTTTGAGTTTATCCATTACAAACAAACAAACAAAGTTTTCCTCTTTATAATATTATTAGTATAGATAAGTAAGTACAAGATATACCTAGTGGATAAAGTGCTATAATATTGTCAGAGCAAATAATACATATGTGAATAATTCACTACAATATACGGCTGACCCTATTACGATGAATGCGGCTAAGGGTTAGGCTGAATACGTAAACGGTTTTCTTCATAACCAATAACGAGGAATAGACAATATTCTAGACTCATAGGACCTTCATACACTAGACTGCACTAATATTAGTTCCCCTACAACTTTGATCCCTAAGCAGCCACAGGCGATGAATGCCTGTGTACGTACGAACGTGTGAAATGAATTTGTGTTATGGTAGCTTAGGAACCAAATCGTCGGATATAGAAGACCTTGAGTGGCCTAGTGTGGAAAGCCTTAAAATGTTCTGTTTTTGATGAAGGAAAACAAGAGAAATTTAACACGGGAAAGAAAAATCCCAATAGAATTAAAATTACAGCTGAGGAATTGAGTTTAATTTCAAATGTAATTAACATAACACCATCAAAAATAACTTTGGGCGCATCAGCATTACTCTAAATAGTGTCACGCATATTGCAGTAAACAATTTTTCATCCCACCATCTCGGAAAGAGTAGTTTTACCCTTTGATATCTGAGCGCAAAAGTCGTTTTTATCCTCTAGAGCGGCAAAGTGATTTGAATTTAGAACATCGTGTGCAATAGTCCATTTGTGACAATCTTGATAAGACTTTTCAAACAAATACATATTAAACAAATAAAATACTGCTTAAAATAATTATTCAATTAATTAAGTATTTTTTATTATTGTTTTTAAACTGATTTTTAACGTCGTTTCATTTTTAAAGTGAGTTTTCAAATATATGAACTTTAATAGGTACATCTTTTTAATTTTTGACTCATATGTGCGCGCCATTTTGTTTTTTTGAGTTTAGAAATTTCCTCGATGAGGTGGGATGAAAAGTTACGTGTTGCACTCGAGTGCAAGGATTTTTCACCTTGTGCTCTTTTGATTCCCTCGCTATCGCTCAGGATTCTAATTGTTGAAACACTCGCTACGCTCGTGTTTCAATTTTAGAATCCTTCGCTTGCTCGGTCATCAAAATTGAGCCCGCGGTTAAAAAGCAACTTTGCACTCTTGTATAACAAATAACTATTCTTGGGAATTGCATCAAAATTCCCATCATTTATGAAAATAATGTCACAAGTATCAGGTCTTCACGGTCGATAAAGCAATTCATACTCAAACGTTTGATGTTAGTACAGAGTGTTTCAAAAATATTTCGTGTCTAAACATCTGATGCAAATTCCGTCCAAATTGCGTTCAAAATCTAATTGAACACATCCTGTAATTGTTTCAGCGTATAAGAAACTTAATACCAACGTAATAAGATTGGTAATCACTTAATCAATCAACACAGATTTACGACTTAATTTAAGATCCTGTTCTTAATAAAAACATGAGTTTATATCGATTCTTTGATTTCGATAATAAAATTCGATATATTTATACCTAAGATTGGTGATAGGATAAAAAAGACAATAAAAATTATTCTTAATCAAATGAATGTTAATGTGATATTTGAAAATAGTTTTTTTGTACTTAATTTTTGGAAAATATTCCACGTATTCTAGGTTTTCCGTGATATTTAGTTTTTTCTTCATTAATTAATGCACGATTGGCAATATGAAATGCCAGTCGTACCTGTGTACTAGTAATTATATTGGAATTTATATTGTGACATAATATCCAAGGAATCATAGTAAAGGAAAAAAGATTGAGTAAGCGTAGATATTAAAATCAATCAACTTAGGGCAAAGGTAAAAAAATGCAAAGTACAAAAAATACAAAATAATTAACCTCAAAATCGAATTCTTTAAAAGACAGCCATAAAATCATAAAATAGTAATAAATTATAATTATAACTAGTTAGCAAAAGCAACATCAAAAATAAAATATAAGAAAGACAAAAAAAAACTAATTTAGGTAACAAAGTCAACTCAAACACGCATCCAATATCAATATGTTTGAACGCACACATAAACAAAATTTATCTTTCGATACCAGTACACATGTATTTTTATAACGATATTATGTAAATGATATTTCGAATAATGTACCTATTGTCACGATAAATATCATAAACGATGTATAAGAGGAACGAATTTTTTTTTGGGAGGATTCTAAACGTTCCCATTTTGACCATGAAACTGCAATAAATCCAAGTTGTTGAAACTTGAAAGAAAATTAAACTCGAGGATTCCTCGACGCATGCGCGACTCGCGTGCACTGTTGCTAAGCATTGCGTGCACACAACACACTTGGCTAGACACGAATTCCTGCGATTTACGCATATTGTTACATTGTTACTAACTACGATACGATCTCCTATTCCATTTATTACTATGATTCTTTAAAAAGCCATTTCACATTTAGTTGCATTCGACAAAAGAAACTGTTCACGCGTTTCATATCACGAGATTACGTTATCGTCGCAACGAACATAATCAAAACATTTTTTCAACAGCATTGCGTCACCGCGATCCTCCGATCTCCGTGTCGTCTGCAACAAGCTCCAATGGTTTTATTGCCATGATTCATTGCTCAACTGCGACAAGAACAATTATGCGACCGTTACATCGATTCTATAACCGAACATCGTGACATTCGATAGAAAATTCCAGTCTAGAATCGATAAGTGTTAATATAAGCGGGTATTTGGTAAAAACATCGGCCATTCAACAAGTTCACGTGTTACTATAGCGTAGGTAGAACAGTGCGAATGTTCTCACGTAGCAGTTCTAGTTATAGCAATCATGTCACAAACAACTGATAAGGGCAACCGCTTCCGTTGACCGAGCGACACGAGTTTTCACCGCGGCTAGAAAACGCGCGCGATCTGCATAAAGTCGGCACGCTGTGCGTCGCGCCGAATGCCATCGCGTAAAAGCGCATAACATTTTAAATTACGCGAATCGTCGCGTACAGTGACAGTCTGCGCCCACGCATCGATTCACAATATTTTTTTCACTAATACGGAACTGGCCGTTTGGAACGTCGCCATCGCAGTTTTGGACATCACATGATTTTCTCTCGTAACACTTACCTTCATATCATCGAGCATGTCGCAGGCGGAGTATAGGGCCGCGGCGTCCGGGCTCACTTTGATGACGCCCATGTTGGAGCTGTTGACGGTCAGTCAGGGGGAAGATCCAAAGCCGACAGGAGCGGTAACACACGGAGGACCGAGCGGGCCGTTTGCGTGTGTACTATTTTCCTGACGAAAGTTGGCTTCGATATATTTTACGTATTGTTTTAGCGAGTGACGCGTGAGTCGGTGAAGTTTAGGAACACTAAGCGCGAGACGTACTCACGCTGTGACCGAGCCGCGCGGACTGAAGTCTCAGCCGCGAACACACAACTTCGGACAGTGAAAGGGTCCTGACGTCACGGACACGATAACGTGCCCCCGCGCGTCCCGCCCCGCTGCTCGCGCCTCGCGCCCGCGACTTGTTGCTACACTTCTGTCCTTCTCGCACTCGCTAACATACATATATGTCTATGCCACTCACTAATGACATGACACCTAGCCGTTTGATTAAACATTCGTGCCCCCCGAATACGCGCGGTTGGTGTTATCGTTTTGTTTATAACATGTTCTCGCTGCGATTTCATTAATTTCGAACAAAGAACAGAATGGTATGCAAATGACCTTAAAACTTGCTTAAGTGCTTGAAGCGGTGTTATTTTTACACCGATGCACCTGTATGGGAACCTAGACAAATGAATGTAATTTGTTTACGCGGTAAGGCTTCTACAGTAGCAGTGATGTTTGACGTCATCACAAACAAACACTCGTAGGGAGCTACGATCGCGTAGGCGTTGCGTGCGCCAGGGGCCCGCGCTACGAGCGTAGCCCGCCTACGCGTAAAGGAATCGTAGCACCGATAAAAACTACCCTCTGAATATAAATTGAATGTTTTATAAGTGAAAAACTCTTATAAGACAGCCAAACAAATTATTATAAATTCATAATATTAAAAAGAAGCGATGAGGGAATATGGAAAAACAAAGTAAATTTAATATATTACGAGGCTTGAATAATAAGGGCGGGGATAAAAATAAATAGCGAAAAAATGGAGGTTGCTTTATTTAGGAAATTTGCCATCGCTTCCCTTGGTGGCTTTTTAGAATATTCAATTAAAGTAAGCCGCTCGGTAAATATGTTTGTTGACTCGCTTCGTGTTGATTGTATTGTGTCGTAACAATGGGATTTTTACTGATTTCGGTGGAAATTCATTTTGTTGCTATCAGATTTTTGTATGAAAGAGAACATTTTGCTTTTATGTTGAACAAAGACCTCCCACGCTGTTTACGTGACTATAACGTTTTAGGGACCTTTCAAAACATTGTGTTTGGTTAAAATGAAATCCTTTCGAATAAATACATTCGTTAGGTTAATTTTGTGATATCGAAATAATTATATTATATTGGTTTTATAAATACAATTTTAATTTTTATTCATTTATTTCTCAACAAACATGAAAATAAAAACCCAATCAAAATAACAAAACAGCCAACATAAAAATTCCGAATTTCTAAACACCGAACAGAAGCAGAAAAATAAAATAAAAACAAACACAAATAATATCAAAAACCAATAACGACACAAATAGAAAACGAATCTAAACCGATATAGCGTGAAATTAATAGAATCGAACCGGGTCTATAAAAAGTAGGACCGAGAGCAAAAACAGTGTCATTTCATCGTCAGATAATGAAAGACCGAACGGATCGCCCTTGAACTTATCGCTTCAGACCGCTTCACACATACATGCCCACCATCACGCACACACGCTCACGTTAGTGCGTCTAGTCAAACATATATGATAGACATAAAATTTTAAAGTCAATGTTTTAGACATGTTAGAACATGCTTAAATTAAATTGAATTTTATTAAATTTTAATTTTAAAGCCTGTTAGGTAAAGGCTTTGGTTAAAAATTTAAGGCTTAGTAAGATTTATCTACAATAGTACAGTGACGCTATTTAAGAATATAGCATAATCATGATGACATTAAACTTTAATGAATGCAATAAAACACAACTTATTTTTTATAGGATTAGGACAAAAAGAGAACTTTATCTTGATAACTAAGGATCGGAATTTTTCACTAAACATAATTCTTCTCAAACTATATTCCTGTACCTTCAGCTATAGAAGGTTTAAATTGTGATAAACAGTTGTTTTCTCTGATCGGACTATTATCTGAAATGAACCAAAACTCGTTTGTACACACTACAAATTAATTATATTAACCTAATACAAAATGTAAAGTCCGTTTTGATACAGAGAATAAAGTACAAAATAGAATTACATATACAATGTGTAATGTGCCTACAATATGCACCTGAAATCTTTTGCACCTGATGGCAACAACTGATAAACAAAACGAAGATTATCTATATTCAGAATATCTTGGCATTAATCGAAGTTATGATAAAAATAATATTCGTGACTTATTAAAGAGATAGCACTAATCTTTATTTAAGTGTTCAAGTCAAAGTACTGAGTGCGTGTTTGGCGTGAAACACAAATGCAATTCATTTACTAAGACTATGATGTTTGAGGCGTGGTTTAATGATTTTGGACTGAATTAAGTAAATGGAAGGTTCACACTGCACTGCTACGAGTGTGACAATATAATTGACTCACGAGTAGAATATAATCGACAGGCAGTCGTTTCGTCTGAACTTTTTCCGCCTTTCTAATCAGTGATATACATAATATGCTAAATCCCTAAATTAGGGGTAATTTTCGGTAAAACCGCAGAATTCTGCCACATCTGTTCACGCTGATCGGGAAATAAATTAATAAAATCTCAATATTTAGAAAAAGGCTATGCAGATGAAAATTATAAACATCATGCCAATATCTAATACTACATAGGGTACTGAAATTCCAATGATTACAATGAGTCTGTACATATTTATTCTAAACTCTATGTGCTACAAAGAAAATTAAAACCAAAATAATTCAAGCATCACTTTACATAATGATGTTATCATATCAACGAGTATTACTAAGAAGGTGTGTCCGTAAGTAGGTACTGTGTAGATATATTTTTATGTCGCACTTAGCGACCGCAAGGCTGTTTTTAAAGGTTAATACTTATAACGGCATTTCAAGTGTTCAATATGTGTTTACAAGTACGTATTGGTTGCGACATTATTATCAAAGTTTTTGGAAAAATCCAGGATTATTGGCAGCAAGTTTCTGGGACGCTTTGGATAATTCTATTCGATCATTTGCAAAATTCAATCACTGAATCATTTTTTGTCAACAGTGTAGTTGTGAGAAATGTTATTGTGTAATTCAGGATAATTGATGTAATATTTACAGTTAATATTGTACGTCATATCCAGAGCGGAAAATCCATATATGTCATATTATTTTATCCTTTTTACTTAGGTATAGGATACTTTTTATCCGGGCGCACAAAGTAGTTTTTCCCTTAAGATGGGAGTAAATCGCTGTCAGAACGTATGTATAACAGTACCTTTTCTCTGTATTAGGTACACCTTACACAGGTGCAATGCATTTCAGATTAGATTATTTATTAAACACAAAAGTTTTGTATTAATTAAATTGAATGATAAAAAATCATAGAACCAAAATAATTACACCTTACTCCGACATTTGTTTTACCTGACATTTATTATTGAATTGCAACATTTTTGAAAAATATTTTACGAGTGGTTACGTGGTGCGTTAAGACATTCATCAAAATATGCATTGCCTATAATTTGTTTTAATAAATCTATTATTCAAGGTTTGCGGCGTGGAAAAGACGGTGCATTTTAAATATTTACATATGTACTAGATCAGTGGTTCTTAACCTTTTCGTCATGAGGGACCACTTTACCAAAAGTTTGTCTTGCCGGGGACCACCCCATTGGTTTACCTAAATTGAGGGTTCTTTGATAAAGAATACAAGCACAATTTATAATTAGCACTCATTTCTTTATTATTTAGCAAAAAACGAAAAGTTACAGATTTTAATTTAATGAGATTTTTGTGACTGCATTCTCATTACTAACTTCTGAATTCCTCTCTATTCTTTTGTAGGTAAGCGAATGCAAAGAAAAACAAACATATGCCTATGTAGTATCTAAATACGCGAGCGAAGCGAGCGCGAATTTTTTTTTTCAGACTCAAATAAACATTTCGTAAAATATAGCCCAAACGTACATACTTACCTTTTTGTTTGTTGACAAATACAAGAATAAGGGCACATAGTTTCTGAATACGCGAGCGAAGCGAGCGCGATTTTTTTTTAAGACTCAAAGTTAAAATTACGTAAAATGTAGCCCAAACATACACTTTTTTCTGTTGGACAAGTAAGATGGATATGAATGGGGGGGTCCGGACCCCGAAACTTAACTAAACTAACCTATATGTATACTTCCATGCGAAAGCCCCTGCTCACAAATATAAGTCGATAAAAATAAAGTTAAATAACGTATAGCAATGTTTTGCGGACCACTTGGAATGCCTCCAGGGACCACCAGTGGTCCGCGGACCACCAGTTAAGAACCACTGTACTAGATGGTCAATATGGTGCCAGTAAATAAATAATACTTTTTGGCTATCGACTAGCACATACGAAAAGGTTACATACTTACCTACCTACCTAGTTATTTCAATCGTTCATCGACAGTGTAAAATGATGAGAAAAGAAGAAGAACAGAAAAATTAAGCACTAACGCCTTTTTCTCTAGTCCCTTGAAGAAGAGAAACATTCTAATAAAATAAACTTTATATATTTTTTTTTTTTCAGAAGGTTATTAGTATCAAAAAGGAAAATAATAATATTATTTATACTTATGTAATTCTAACAATTTGTCTTTGAAAAACCCAAATGTGTTAAAACCACACGTTAGTTATCGCACTAGAAAGTTTTATCAGTTAGGTATAGTAATTATCATTGTCAATTTGATAGATACGCTTAGTTTCAGCGAAAACTGTTTAAATAAATCGATTGTTAAAAATAGATTTAACTGAACTTACCCACTTATATTTCCTAGTATCGGTATTATAATTATCTTTTGGAATTTATTATAATAATTTTGGCATGTTTAAATTTTAACAATATTCAGAGAAATACAGATTTTGTTTTTGATGATGAAAAATAAAAACTTGTGTTTGCAATTTCCATAAAATTAAAACCACACTAAAACTTCGATCATACATAACAGCAACCAAATTCTTCAAACCAAAAATCGATACCACCAAACGGAGAATCGAGATGGATAATCGAATAAAATCGAAAGTACTATCTATCGATGTAGGTCAGTGCCGAGTCAAGGCGATACGTGTTGTATTGATAATCTTACGTTCATTCACTGCGAGTATGTAGGGCTGGTAACCAGGCTAAGGTATACTGCAGTTTTGGTGAAGAAAGTTGCTTGTTGTCATAGGTTTTTGGGCCTACATTTATTAGTTTCTGCAAAGACTTGTGGTCAGGCTTTTAGATTTCAAAGAATGACTATAAAATAATTAAGGAAGCTAAAAAATAAACAATATTAGACTGATGAACTAAAAAACATGAGACATAGAGGTCCAGATTAAACGAGATCGAAAAGGAACATATGCACCGAAATCGAAAATTATCATGTGCGTAGCGTAGTAACTTTTCGCTGGAGAACCTGAACTATGATATCGTACTTTTATGGATATAAAGATTATGTCTGTAGTACTTTTGTTGTCAAATAATCAACCCAATATCAAAGTAAGAAAGGACATTGCATATACCAACGAAGCCCGAGTTCTTGCAGTTTTCTTAGATCATGCCATAAGTCACCAGAAAAAAAAATACAGTGTCACATTGCCAACCCTGTAAATGCAGACGCACTTTTAAATCGTGATCATCGTGACACGCTCGCCATTTTCGGAGACGCAGGTGACTATCAAATAACAACGTTAGAGCGTGTTCATATTCTGTGATTTATTGAGGTCGACCAGACATATAAGCTGTATTTAGGCTTGATAGAGACGTTTGAATGTATTTGGATTTTTTGTGCTGAGGTTTTAAATGCAGTGGTTGGTTTTGGAATGAAGATGACACGAATCGATATAGAGACATAGGTTAATTTTATAATATGCATCTTCCTTTACAGTAATGTACTATAGTAGGATATGAATATATGTTAGTTTGTCGATGTTTCATACAAGAATGATTGTATAAGGGCTAATATTGGCATTGGCGGAGAGAAGAAGCCTATTTTCGTTACCGAAAATTTGACTCTGGCTAATAAAAAACTGCATGCAGCTACAAGAACTGCCGCCAAGGAGAGGAAATATAACTTTGTTTGGATCCGAAATGGTCGCATATTTGTACGAAAGGATGTGACAACCAAACCTCAACTAATTCAAAATATGGAATGCGTAGAATCAATGTAGTATATATATATATAGTTGGTTAACTTTATTTGCACTATTGTAAGATTTTAAAATTTTAAATTCAAGTTAAGCATTTATTACCAAAATGTAAGAGGCTTAAGAACCAAGACGGACGTTTTCTACTCTGCTGCTTTGAATTATGATTATCCGCTTGATCGATTTCGCGATTTCGCCGATGACGCACAAAGCGCTACCGAAAAAAAATGGCCGAAAAAGAAATGGCGCGCCGATGGCCGAGCTCACAAGATGTTTTTTTTTATGACTCATTGGTAACATAAGCAATCTCAAGTATTGTTTTTGTTCAAGCTAATGAATGACTCTTTCAAGTGGTATCAGGTATTTGTTTACATTGAGCTTCAAATGTTTTTATTTTTAGCTGTAAACAATGACCATAGTTGAAAAAAACATTATTTGAACTTTAAAAAGGATTATTTTTAAAAGCTAAGCGGTAACATATACATTTTATGACTTTAAATGGTGGAAGGGTTCTATCTACACGCGAAAAAATAAAAAAACCATACTTCATAGTAAAAAAATATTTATTTACAGGCGTATGACTAGGACGAAACATTTGCTGACGGTGAATAATTTTTCACCAAAATTAAATAATTTACTACAACTATACCCTTTCACGTAAAATAAAAATATTGTTACAATCTGAAAGCTAAGTTCCTATTTTAACATATGTGTAAATATAAAGTTGATAAGTTTATCGAATACAGAAAAATATGGAATTGTTTGAAGAAATTCCCACTGACGTAAAAACGCACTTAATATTACTGGCGTTTTTTTGTTTAGTGAAGTTTGAGTAAAAAAAGTAGAAGATACGTAACTATTTTCTACAACAAATACCCTTTCCAATAATGTATCACACTTGTTATTCAATAGCTATCGAAAAAAAATACAAGTAAAGAAATATCACAAATCGGGAGAATGGACAAAACACGTGTGCCATAAAGCCGGGGTTACATGAAGTGCACATTCGGGTTTAAAGTTATTATTTTTATTCACACAAAATAAAAATAGAAATGAAATGAAATCGTTTATTTTGCAAGTTGGACATTACATCACTTTTACACGTCATTTTAAGAACGCTGAGGTCGGCATGTCCTAAAGGGTCATAGTCTCTTTTAAAGTCCAAACATGTTATAAAACAAATAATATTATGTGTGAGTGTCAGCATGTACGCGGTTAATAGAAATCAAAGAAAACAATATATATATTCTGGATCCAAATGCCAATCAATGGATGTAAAAAATGTTATGATTTATATTACCCGACTGCCAAGCCAAAAAAGGAGGGTAATGTTTTTCGAATGTATGTAAGTAATATTCGTTGCCACCGCCTATAGGCGACAAACAGCAAATGGACCGATTTGTATAAATTAAATGTTGTTAAGTTTGTTTACAACCTAACAACATTTAATTTAAAGACTATTACAACAAACAATTAATTTAAAGACTATTACAACAAACAATTAATTTAAAGACTATCACTTTACCAGTCCCCGAGAAATGTGATAGTCTTTAAAGCAATTTATAATGCAGAGGTTCACGTTGCAAGATTCGCACTTGTAAGCTGTGCAAGCATCGACTTTTTTTGATGCGCACCACTTGCAACGTGACTTCCTCACATTAGTTTTAGCAGGGAAGTGGCTGTTTACTGGGAGCGGTTGTTCTATTTTTGGCGGGCGAAATCTCTGTACGATTTCATCCGCCAACAACACCCGAAATTGCCGCTGTGCCATTTTGACTGTCCCTGATTTTTGGAACATGACAAAGGCGTTGTGGATGGACACGTTGAGAAGCTGACGGAAAAGCTTCTTGTACCAAATTAGATTACGCACCCTTTCTATGGGAAACGCCTGCAAAAGTTGATCCTTTTTGTCGACGCCTCCCATAGCCAGGTTGTAATCTAATACTACTTTCGGTTTGTACCGAAAGTAGCCGTACTTCTCTTTTCCGCCGACCTCTACCTTGTGGTATGTCGATATTAGAGATACCACATTCGCGTCTTTCCACACCGTAATTGTCATGTCCCGTGTCTGGCTAAATGCCACTTCACCAGTCCGCATGTTTGCCTTATTTTTGTGGCGCAAAGTGTCAGGGACGAACTCCGGGTTCAGACGCAGGGTGCCCATTACGTCTGTCTTCTGGGCCTTGAGCGTGCGTGCCAGTAAAGGACTGTTATAAAAGTTGTCCATTACTAGAGTATGACCTCTATTAAGTAATGGACGAACTAACTTTAAAACAGTCCTTGACGTCGCACCCTCAGGCTCAGCCTCGTTCCCGGCAAATTCGCCGACATTATGGCGTTCCTTCTTCCCAGTATATATAATCATCTGCCAGAGATATCCCGTCTTGGACTCACAAAGTTCATAACTCTTTATACCTACCTGAGCAGCTTTAGTTGCTATGAGCTGAGAAAAAGAGAGTCTGCCTTTCCACAGCATCAGCGACTCGTCTATAGCAATGTCCTGCTCAGGTAGGTATAATGAGCTAAATTTTGAGTTGAGGTGGTCAATTATGGGTTGAATTTTCATGAGCTTCGTCGGGATACCTCTGCCACACAAAATATTATCTACAAAATGTAGACATCGCTTTATAAGCGAAAAACGATGGAACGTCATAATATCGGCGAATTTGCCCAATTTTAAATAAGGCAAACATGGGAACCAGTATTCCTTCTCCACAGGGAGTGGGACAATGCTTTGCAGCATAATGACACCAAAAAACGTCCACAACTCTTGTGGCGTTATTGGTGTCCATTTTCTCAAACGGGAGAATTGTGGAACAGACGAGGAGACCAGATTTGCTGCATATTTGTTGGTCTCATCGACGATGAGGTTGATTATGTCTTCGTCCCAAATTTTCGAAAAAACTTGGAACGGAGACATACCCTCAATGGGAAAAGTTGGCCCCGCTGGTCCCGTAAAACTTTCTCGCTCTCCAGCAAAAACTTGGGGATCGTGAGACCAAGCAAATGACAGCAAATCCTCCTGACTCGACGCTCGTAGAGCACAATCGTCCTGCCTGTCGATAGATCCTAAGACCTCGCGGAGCTCGCTGGACAAGTCTTCTACGACGAATTCTCCAGCGTGCCTCCTGGAAGATCTCATATCGTCCAGGCAATCCTCCTCCTCAATATCGCTGCCAGGATTCAGAAACGCAGAGTGCATAATTTCTTCCTCCGGGTCCTCTTCGTAAATCGAAGGTTCTAAAACCAAATTATATGAGCCTTTATTTAACTATCGGCTGCTTTGAGCCCCCTAGTTTATGACGCAACTAGAGTATCATCACAAACAACATTGTTAATACAACAGAAATAAACGTGAAATATACCTAGTCTTGCGAAAGACGTCGATGGCCCGGGCGAGAACCCAACCATCTCGATGTTGGCATCGACCAACATGTTCTCGTCCACCTCTTGACCTTCATCTAGAATAATTACCCCCGTAGACGGGGTAAAAACTAGCTGATTTTCCCTGTGAAACATCATATATATTTATTCAAATTCTTTTGAATGTTTCGAATAAGTCGGGAGATTAAGTTCGAACTTACTTCGAGGGTGGCGGTGTGATGGCACCTTCTTCCACGAGCTCAAACCTAGAAGGCCCACTTGCGTCCAACGCTGGATAAAAAGGATTAAAATATATTAGGTTGGATCAGTCAATAAGGGGTACGATATCCGGCAGACAATTTACACACCTGACTTCTGCAATTCCCATTCTTGAGGAATACGCGGGGGCGGCACTTCTGGGGTGCCCGGCACCAAAGGGCACGACACTCGGACCGGCGACACTTTTCTGGAAATATAATATAATTAAAACATTTGTGACTGTGTAAAGCATATTATTTTCCTAAATATTTTTCTTACCTTCTATTTTTGCTAGGAGGAGCACCAGGCATTAAAAATTGCCCGACCTCCTTCCTGCAACGTAGTTCGTGAAGCCGTGCCCTTTGCTCAGCTGGTAACCGGGCCATGTTTTTTTTGTCCAGAGCCCGCATTTTTTTTATTTTTTTTCTTTCCTCTTCCATTGACCTAAAAGAAGTTATCGGTCGTGTTGGTCCAACAGAAATTTAATGAAAAGAAAGTACTTCTAACATTTCTCTAGAGTAAAAAATAACAAAGAAAAAAAAAAACTTACGTCGTTGGTTGCGATGGTCCCGCAACAGCAAAGGACGTAGAGGAGACGCTGACTGCATCCTCTACAACTGGCTGTCCCCTTAAAAGTTAAGTAACATTTTGGATATGGCTCTAAAATAACCTAGCAAAATCAAGCAAATATCCGTAACCAAATAAATAATTTAAAGAAAAGAAAAAGTATGAAAAAAACACAAACATAGCAACATGAAGCGATCGGGCAACGCCGCGCCCACGTCCACGCCCACGGCCACGGTTTCTTACTGGACCACTACCACCACCACGGTTTCCCAGTTGACCACCACCACGACTGCCGTTATTTTTAGCTGGTTCCATTTCTAAATTGTTAAAAGCAAAGCTTGAACACTCAATAAAATAAACAAAATAAATTGTTTGTGGTTACTTACCCATGCTTACTAGAATAAATTAATTCACCAATCTTAATTTACAAACCTATTGCCAGTTTCACCCAATGCCTTTGGATGAGGCAGTCCGGTCTCCCGGTAATCATTTTCAATAGTACGGTAAAAAAATTAAACCGACTTCCCAAAACTTGTTTTGGGAAGTCGGTTTAATTTTTCGGTTTGTAAAAAAGTTTTTTATTCACAGCTTTTCAGTGATACGAATAGTTGTCACTATCTGGGAAGTTCTCATCAATACAAAGAATATAAGTCCAAATACGAGGTATTTTACATATTCAGTTGTCGAGTTCCCTCGACTTTCTCTGGTCTCCATCATCAGGTCAGCTCCAAACCTTCACTGTTGCAAAGATCTTGTCAATACAAATAATTTAAGCCCAAACACGAGGTAGTTTACATATTCAGTTGTCGAGTTCCCTCGGCCCTCTCTGGTCTCCATCATCAGGTCAGCTCCAAATCTTCACGGTTGAATAGTGCTTTTAAGCGTACACCTGAGATCCCTATCAGATCCTGACCTAATGACTATGGGACCAGCTGGCAGCTATTCCGAGTCGAATAAAAAAAGAATCACGTAAATCGATCGATAAACCTCGGAGTAATCGATGTACATACATAGAAAACAAAAAAACATACCGGCGGAATTGAGAACCTCCTCCTTTTTGGGAAGTCGGTTAAAAAAACTTAAATAAACATTCAATGAGAATTCATTCAATACCTTTTTAAAGATGGTACAAAATATGAAAAAACAAATGCGAAATAAATATGTAAGTATAAAAATAATTTCATTTCATAAATTTCGACCGGTACAAAATTCCATGTGTATACCAAGCTTTATCTATTTTAGTAGGTGGGCGGCCATGTTGTTTGTTTACATTTTTGGTTTTGCGGACCCGCTTGAAATAAAAAATGTAATCTTAACTTAAATTTAGTACCTTTTGTATACTTTTTGGCTGAAAACTATTATCGAGTAAACATTTAATGCGATAGTTATTATTTTTTACACAGAACTGGTCTCCCAATTTAATAAATTACGATAACATTCTGACAAAATTCTAGCACTGTTACAAGTACACTGAAAACCACACTGAAATAGAATTATACTTACCCTCAGGTTAAAAACTCGGTTGCACACACAAACACTAATATTCTAATTGTATAATAACACCGTAATTAATACAATAATACTTTCAAATAACCGAAATAATAATTAAATCACTAGGATAATCTTCCGCCTAACGCGCGAAAACCAACGACTGACTTTGACATTATTTTGACAATCCGAATGAAACATTGTGGAACTATTGTCGTATTTTTAGCATGAAGAAATGTATTAAGAATCGTGTAGAAAAGAGAAAAGGTATTAAAACACAGTGTAATAGAAAGAAACAAATATAATATGATGTCGTATCGCACTGGAACGCA
The DNA here is from genome assembly GCF_022581195.2 of Helicoverpa zea. NCBI lineage: Eukaryota > Metazoa > Arthropoda > Insecta > Lepidoptera > Noctuidae > Helicoverpa > Helicoverpa zea. The sequence goes on along the minus strand of NC_061458.1, from coordinate 1,313,536 downwards.
AAAAGTGACAAAAGTCCCTTTGGTGCGCTCTACGGTCAAAACGAAAAAGGGACAAAAGTCACTTTGGTGCGTTTGAGCGGTGATGTAATTATAGGCACTGAAAGTTGGCTTAACAATACTGTGTTAGATCATGAAGTTCTGGATAACAGGTACAGAATATTTAGGCGTGATAGGTCGTCTACTATATCATCTAAAACAAAAAAAGATGGTGGTGGAGTGTTTGCAGCAATTTTGGCCAAATATGAAGCAACTAGAAAATTAAGTTGGGAATCCCGTTGTGAGGAATTGTGGGTTACCATTAAGTGTGAAGGTGGATTAAATATTAACATTTGTGTTGTCTATATTCCACCACCAGTAAATCAAGATTATGTAGATGCTTTGTTTCAAAATATTACAGAAGTAATCAATAAAAGGAGTAAAAACAATTCTATTAACTTAGTAATTGGTGATTTCAATATGGGAGGTATTCATTGGCAATGTGATACGGATACGTGTCTTGCGTTGCCCATTAGTGCTAGTACTACTCATGAAGATAGTTTATTGGATATGATTGCCTTTAATAATCTAAATCAGAGTAATAAAATAGTTAACACCTATAATCGTATCTTAGATCTGGTTTTTGGTAGTACTGACAATGGGATGCTTGTATCAGAGGCCGTTAATCCGCTTGTACCAATAGATCCCCATCATCCGCCGCTTGAAATCTTGCTTTCAATAAGCCATAAAAATGCTCTTATACAGAACAAGGTCCAGTATCTTAATTTCTATCTGTGCGATTATGAAGCGGTCAACACTGCATTAGAGTATATAGATTGGGTTGAAGAATGGAAATATGCCACCAATATTAATGAAATGTTGCAAATTTTTTATGATATTCTAATGCCAATCATTAAAAAGTACACGCCACTGACAAGATCACGTGATGAACGTTATCCTGTATGGTATTCTCGTGCTTTAATGAAAGTCATTAAAGAGAAAGCCAAATATCATAATTTATATAAAAAGTATGGAAACCCCAGAGACAAATTAACATACGAATGCCTGAGAATGCGTTGCAGTGTTCTGATAAAAGATTGTTATAGTAATTTTAAAAGGAATATTGCTGAGCATCTGCGTGTTAATCCTAAGTATGTATGGAGGTATCTTAAGGATAAGCGCAAGGGTGGGGACTATATTCCTTATAAGATGACATTAAATGATGCTAGGTATGCCAGGGGTGGTCAGGAAATTTGTAATCTATTTAGTGATCACTTTCAATCAATCTACAGCGTTAATGGTAACTCTCTTTCACAGTTGACAGATACACGTATTCCTGGCAATAGTAATACATTTAGCAGTTGCGTACTAGAAGTAACGGACGTTTGCAAGTACTTGTCTTCCCTAGATTGCAGCAAAGGACCTGGACCTGATTCAATCTCACCCCTTTTTCTAAGAAAATGCGCGAAACACTTGGCTGCACCTCTTACTAAAATTTTCAACTGTTCTTTGTCACAGGGGTTATTCCCTGATCAGTGGAAGTTAGCGTATATTACGCCAATACATAAATCTGGCAGTGTTGATGATGTAGCAAATTATAGACTAGATGATAACCAACATGGTTTTCGTCCTAAGAAATCTACATTGTCTAACCTGGTTGAATATGTTACATATGTATCAACTGGGTTGGACGATGGAAGAGAAGTTCATGCAATATATACAGATTTTAAGAAGGCATTCGATTTGGTTGATCACTGCTTATTGATCGCAAAGTTGGAAAGTATGGGTATTCATGGATCTTTGCTGCGTTGGTGCGAATCGTACTTAAAAAATCGTTCACAGTTAGTGTATTTGAAAGGCTTTAAATCCGTCAAATATTGTATACCTTCTGGAGTGCCTCAAGGTTCACATTTGGGACCCCTTTTCTTCCTTATCTTTATAAACGACCTAGGTAGTGTGATTAATTCTAAGTATAAACTTTTTGCTGATGATTTAAAGATATATCGTACTATTAACAGTGATTCGGATCTCGATCAACTTCAGCTAGATTTAAATAATATATATAGCTGGTGTGCTCAAAACAATATGTTATTAAACCAAAATAAATGTTATGTAATCAAATTTAGCCGAAAAAGGAACAAATCTGTAACTTGTTACTATATAAATGACACACCACTCCTTGAGGTTGATACTATTAGGGACCTGGGTGTTCTGTTGGATAGCGGTTTACACTTTAGAAATCACTATGATCTTATTATTAGTAGGGCATTAAAACTTTCAGGTTTTATTGTTCGAGAAATGAAAATTTTCAAAGAACCGATGTTGACTATTTCCATATACAACAGTATCATTCGAAGCATTCTAGAATATTGTAGTTCAGTTTGGAGTCCTTTTTACCAGATACACTCTGATAGAATAGAGCGGGTACAAAAAAGATTTTTGTATCACCTGTGCTATTCGGATAAGAAGTGTAATGTTTTAAATTCCTACCATTCTAGGTTAAGTCATTATAAAATGCAATCTTTAAGCGCACGTAGAAAAACCTTAGATTTCCTGTTTTTGTACAAATTAATAAATGGTTCATTAGATTCTCCCGAGCTTCTACAGAAAGTTAATTTTAGTGTCCCACGTAGCAGCAGCCGTTTAATCAATCGCAAGACTTTTATTCCACCTCATACCCGCACTAACGTAGGTCATTTTTCACCATTATGTCGCATGTTCTCTATTGCAAATTGCTTTCGTAGTGAATTAGATATATTTGCTGGTTCTGTAGCCTCAGTAAAATCGAAACTTAGAGACCTGATCACTTAATACCTTATTAAAATTGACTTTTTTTCCCCCCTTTTTGTTTCTACATTCATTTATGTCCACTTGTCTGTTATTAATTTGAATGTTTAGTTTTAATTTTAGAAGTTAAGTAGTGTTTTACTAGACTGTTTAAGTAAGCATGCAGGATTCACATCGAGTAGATATCAATCTGAAAATGTACATGATATATTGACTGCTTGTTAGTTAATTAATAGATTGTATATCAGTTTTGTGAATTAAATAATAAAAAAAAAAAAAAAAAAAAAAAAAAAAAATATGGGTAAAGATACCCAAGTAAAGTAGCTACACAAAATGCATAAATCTTTATTACATTTTATTGCTTTGCTTGTACCGGCGTCAAATATTGCACTTAAAGTGCATATTGCAGTATTTATACCAATTAATATATCCTATACCCTTTAATATATCATAAATAAAACATACAATGATTTATTTACAATTCATCAAATGCAATTTAAAATTAATCATGCAATAAAATATTAATGGCTACTGTATAATCGTATTCATTATCTCTAAGGATCGTTTTTTCGTCTAAATAATGTTATTCGTTTTAGAGAACGAAAAAAGAAAATCATCGTCAATTTTTTTCAGATCACGTTTAAATGTATTTTTTTCTAATTTAAATGAAATCAAAACATTTAAATAAGGAATTTGAAGATGATTCAGAAAGACACGCAGTCACTTCCTGATTTCAATTTAAAAGTTCACTAGGAAGACCAGTTTAGACCTATTAGCATCTCATATTTTTATTAAGAGAAAAATATTAGCCACAAACTGTGATAGATTTGAAAGCTTACATACTCAACAGGAATAAAAATCATACAAAAACACTTTTAGAACTAACAAAGGCTTTCGATACACCAACCTTCAACATAGCAAAACATCTAATTATTCAGCAAATACACAAGATATAGGCCAAGCTATAATCCAATAAAACAATAAAGCAACTACAGCCTCATAAAATCTTACATTCCCGGATCTACAAACTATAATTTATCTCCCGGATCCGTCTGAGAACCAACCTGTATTTAATGCCAAAACTGACCTCAAGCCAGAATTCCCATTTTTTTTTGTTCTCAATGTGGAACAGTTTTCAATGTCCTTTCTTTCTGTCGCCTAGCGCCAAGGTCACTGGGTCTTTGTGCTCTTAAACGGATTTGGTCGAAAACCGGTTGGTATATGACGTCATAAGGTGTATCAATGCTGTGTTGAATTTAGAGTAACGCAAATTTTATTGAAATCAGAATTTGTTGATTGAGTAAGTTGAGGTTATTTAAAAACCGAAAATTAAGTCTCATTTCCAAATCTTTGGTAATACCTAATAGCGTAGTCAATATAATAGTCAGCTCTTCAATCATTGTTGAATACTCAATTAACTTTCCTTAATCTGACCTTTCAAAGCTGAATATTTGGGATCCAATCAAAACCCATCTACTGCCCTTAATTTTATTCTGAATAATAAAGAAGAGCCCTTCGCATAGCAACGCCCATTCAATAACAGCTGACAATCAGTACCAACGTCATATTTATTTCTATTCTGTCGCAATAAATCGTACAAGAATCCCTGTACTATCGTTGTTTTAAAAACAGACGTATGCATTTGTTACGAAAACTTCAATATGACGAAACACTATAGTATGTTGGCGTAACTCAGACTGTGCATCGAGTTTTGTTTTAATAATCTTTGCAGTAATTAATATTTCTATAGCTTCCTCTAAATCATTGTAATCATTATCTGTTGCCTGCATAGCCATTTTTTATCAGTTCTAACATGTACGTTCAAACATCTTAAGTACATATGACTCGTACGATTTTTTTGCCCGATCCTGTTGTGTTAATAATTAAGACTTCGTATGTGAATTAATTGCTGGCATTTATCGTGTAATCTAGACGTGAGGTAACACATATTTGTGATCGTTATCTTAGCAATTATGTGGATGTTGGTATTTTCACTTGTTTATGTTTTTGTCCCTTGTATATGATTCAACGGTATAGCGTTAGAGCAACTTTGTATGCTTGACTGGGTTCATTCATATTCTGTTTCATTCTTGGTGACTGGCTTGTCAGATATTTGGCACAGATAACATTAGCACTATCTGGTTCACCTGACATTATCATATCCAACAACTCTATTACGAAATCCACTGCATCCTTATCATTTCCCAAATATGTTTGCGTTGCCTTGCAAGCCTAATTTTATCGGCCAATAATTTACACCTACAAAAAGTGTCCATACACAAAAACTTTTGCACCAATTCCAGTGGAAGTTTAACAAGCTTGATGCCAAATACGTGTAAATTGATTGGTATGTATGTATGATAAACAAAAAATAATGTTTCCGTTGCCATGTGGTGAAGTACTTGAGATCCGTAACGTATACTAAGTATGAACGACGTGGTCCCATTGGCTACGCGTCTGAATGTCGGCTTGACCAAATCGGCTTGTTAAGAAAGTGGTCGAAGGGTCAAATTGATATCAATGACAGCGAGTGAAGTGACGATGGTATAGTTAAGCATTGATTCTTGTCATTAGGTAGCAGAATTATTTGAATTTGTACAATCTCTGTGTACGCTTTGACAAGTTCAAATTATCTTATTCTTAAGCCAAGAACTACATCCGTGAACCAATAGCACTATACATTTTTAAATATTCTCACACACAACAAAAATAGAAAATTCACACCGAACTGAACTGGGAAGTAAAGGGACCGAACGCGAGTCCGCTCACAATTCCAAGTAAAGGAGTGTTTTGCGCATGTGTGCGTGTATCGCAAGGGTGTCAAGTATTTTGTTTAGCAATCTGTGTCTATTACCGTACCTTATCGGAGCATTCGGCCCTGCGTCAAGGACGGTCCACATCCGTGAACGGACCGAACCTACATACATTTTATAAATAGACCGTTTTATTATGTTGCGGTAATACCCAGGGCTATTATTGTTCGTTAAGATCGTATATTGTAAGTGGGAAGACGTTTTTATATCAGATCTGGTGTGGACGAAAAAGGAAAGTAAAAATGAATGTAAATAAATGCAGAAGGTTGACAATAATAAAGCTGGTGTTGATATTTTACGTATGAATTCTAATATTAACATGGATAAGATAAAAAGTCGATACCAAAACATCTTTTGCATCAAAGAAATGTTTTAGAGTTTTATGTTGAAAATAAAACATATTTTACAATAACATTAGGATGATGAACACTAAAGTAACTGTTTCTACAAACCAAAATAAAACTCAGCTGTTTTTGTAGCACTGATTTCCAATAAGAACACCAAGCAGTTTTTTATCGTTCCTTAAAATAAGCGACCGTTTATTCTTCTTTTGCCCAGTAACCTTGGACTTTATTTTGTAACTATAGACCGTAAATAAAATGCAGTTTTCACGGAAGAGGTTTTTAATATTCATTGAATTACTGTTGGCAGATTTTCGATCGAAGAAGTCTGGTAAATGGCCATCAGCTTTGGCCCATAAATTGAGAGAAAAGGATTACTTAGTATTTTGTGTAAGCCCTTTATATTTTGCCCTGTCATGTCCAAGATCATATTTTAATCGATTAAGAGAGGCCTTACAAATCTCTTTGGAATTAATTTTTTGATTAAAATTAAGGCAATATTTTTTCTTATTATTTATGGTGTCAAATTATACTCTTTAAAAGTTTGAAGGTTAGATTGAATATCAAGGGGCGGTTTCTAAATTGTTTGTAATTATCATAAGACATACTTATTTTCATAAACTGACTGGCTGGTTTCTGAGCACCTTTATCAGAGGTACTTACTTTTGTACAGAAACTGTCGCATATCAACATTTCAAGTACTATTCAAGTGTATCAAAAATAGTAAATATTATCAGAAAACTTATCCTAGGTCAAGATGAATGAACCAAATGACACGTTTTGATAGTTCAAAGGTTTTTAATCTCATTAAGACATGCACATTGATGCTCTTAAACAATAACATGGTAATAAAAATGTAGGGAGATAATATGACTATATCATTTGTTTACTAGAAGATTGCGTAAATAAAATGCTATTGACTTCTGTTGCTAGAGATCTTTAGGTACTTACTACATATCAGTTTATGAAGGCAAAGCTAAAGATTTTACATAAAACACCTGGTAAAAAAACAACAAACAGAAATTGTATGTACATTTTTGAGAGGAATGCCACAAGGATGAATTTTAGGTCCGATGTTAATAACACAAGTATCCGCAACGAATACGTGCAAGGAAGCTTTACGGTGGTATGGCCACGTAAAGAAAAGACCACCAGACTACGTGGGAAATTTGGCCCTGCAACTTTCTGTCCCCGGTCGAAGATCACGAGGCCGCCCTAAGACCAGATGGCGGGACGTGGTTTTGAAAGACATGAAGGAGTGCCAGGTGTCCGAGAACGATGTCGTAGATAGAGCGAAGTGGAGAAGACAAATTAGGAAAGCTGACCCCACCACGATGTGGGATAGAATAGCTGGAAAGAGAGAGATGTTAATAACACAAGCACTGTACAGTTTATTTTGATTCCCATTGTTATTAAGTACTAAAACAAGGATTTAAGAAGCAATAGTTTAAGTAAAACATAATGTCTTTTTAACTTTAAGTAGCAATAAAGAATCAACAGTCCAATAAGGCTTGATGTGATAGCTTATACGCCATAGCCTACAAATTACGATTGCCTTTATAAATAATAACAACGAGCGGCCTTTAAGAAAAGTATCGGCCCTGGCAGTGAACTTTATGGTGACAACTTTCTGATTTCTGAATCTTATTGACTTTTATATCGATCGATATCTTAATCATGTCATTTATCTGTCTTCTTTGTATTTTTAACCTTCCGTTATATGAAACTTTGTATGAATTGATTGACCTTTTTGTTTCAATCGTAATAATATTGAATTTATTGATTGTTTAAATTGGAAGTGTTTACGATCGATATTTACTAATACAACCAAGTACTCATAAATATTTTTTAATTTTTATAACTTATAACTTACCTACTATCGAAATTATAGCATGTATCATAGTCTTTTCCATTATGACTTTTCATAAATATCTTCTGTTACTTTTTAGTCTAAGGAGTGTTTTAATCAAATTGCCAAAAAAGGAGATTATCGATTCTCATATTTAAATATTTTTGTTGATTCTATATTTCACATATTTGATACAAGTTACACAAGGGCTCTGTATTTTTAACAAGTTGATTTGCCTGTATCTGACCTAAAGTTCCAAAATTGTTAACGAATCGATACCAAATCACACATTTGACTCGGTTAAGAGCTAGTTTGAAGTCGGCGAGTGTGATCCGAATATGTGTGAGAGTGTTCGAGAGTGATTGAAGTACTTGACTCGATTCCATTCGATTCGATTCTCGTTTATATCGAATGTTTGAGACGTTTGTATTTGGAGCGTCGTTTGTTTTCGATTTGGTGAATCGGGTGCTTTCATCGTGTATGTAAGTTTGAATTATTTAATGAAACTATTATTAATAGATGTAGCTTTAGCAAATAATTATGTTGTTATTTTTAAAATGTGTTTCTTATTATTTATAAATTATTTACTGATTGGTTGAGGATCTTTAAGAATTCCTAATATGTTGTTATTCGAATCAAGTGTACAAATAAAAGAAAGCTTTCTAGAAACATTACATTTTCAAGGAGTATGGCTATTCCTCCTTACCGGCTGTTTCTATCTTATCAATATACACTCATACTGTATCAGGCTTACACAATCATGCTAATACTGGCATTAAATACAAATAAATAATTAATGTTAAGGCTAATCGTGATTATTTTGGAAATTCCCATCGCTTCTATCTCTTAATCGATATGATTTATTTGTTATCTGCATGCTTATTAGTTTAGTAGATAGGCAGCGGTCAAAGAGACCGATAGGAAGGAACTTTATTTTTATTCCCACATCCATTTATGGCCTTGTGGGTAAAGAACCAATCTCTCAAGTATGACTGAGGGTTAAACATCTCGAGGAAACCTGGACTACAAAGTCTGAAATCACCAACCCGAATTGAGAAACAGTGGTGATTAATGCTCAATCCCTCTCTGTGTGAGAGGAGGCCTGTGCCTAGCAGTAGGGCAGTAAAACAGGCTGATGATGATTCATTTATGCTGCGTCAATAGGTAATTAAGGCGTACATTAAAATTGTGTCTCTCTGAGTCATGACAACTTTAAAATAAAAAAGATACTGGTAATCTGAATTTCCTGGTGGTACAAGCCCCGTGGCGGAAAAAAAACAAATGAAAAACAATTAATGATTTGCGCATTACTTATTTTAGTGCGTTGGACATGCGAGCGAAATTGTCAAGTAATTTATAATATCCCAAAAATCCAGAATAAAAATGCTTGAAAGAAATATGTAGAAATGGCTACAATTATTTTCTTTGACCAAAATATGACGTTTTATTTAGATTTTATATGTTTATAGTTTTTACTTTTAATTGAGGGCTTTTGCACACTGCTCCGCTGCGGTTAAACTTGTGGTAAGCTAATAATCGTGTGCAAAATGCATAAAGGAAGTGTATGTATGTAGGTACCTATTTAATTCATGTTTTCCTAAAAAATACATAAAGTCCTTTTATCCTCAAGTAACAAAACGCAGTAGACCAAAGGCTTCATCGCAGGTAAACTCATTCCTTTTTTTTCTAGGCCCAGTTGAATTAAGAAAAGGTGAGTCAGTTATCTACTTAAAAACTAAAAACAGCTGGTCTTCACCTACAGCAACAATATCTAATCAAGTAAAAGTAATCCTTATCTCAAAAGTAAAAAGATACAATATCGTACAAAAACAATCTAACAAAACAAAACACGTGCTTCTAAAACGTGTGGTTTAGATAAAACCGCGGAATTGTCTGAAATAGATACGGCAGTTCTTATCAATCCCCCAGTAAGAAAAAATACCCAAATAAACATATGAACAGCGGAATCATTGCTTCTTGGAACACAAAAATTTCCATCACCGACTAACGACCGTTTCAATATTCTATCTACCTTTCATTTGTTGTAGAGAAAGAAGCTTGACATTAGCCCCATACAAGTGATGTCAAATTACTGTCTCCAGTTAGTGAAACAATGGATTGATAGAATGACTGTAAGACCCAAGTTCGCCTACACATCTTCTTCTTCTTTCTCCTGCCCTGTTCCCAATTTTATTTGGGGTCGGCGCGATATGTCATCCTCTTCCATTTTCCCCTGTCACTTGTCATACTGACACGTATCATCCCTCCTCAATACACATAAACGTCTGTTTTACATATTAAACAGTTGTTGTAATTAAACTGTGGTTTATGTTGTCAGTGAACATAGGCCTTAGTATTTCTAGCTTCGCAAAAAGAACATTTAATATTTAAACATACGATTTTCAGAGATTTTATAAGGAAATGTTAACTTGTTGCTTGATTCCGAGAAATAGGGTCCCAAGCTTAAGTGAGTTTATCTGAAATAGTATCTGATGTGGTTACTAATGTTAGTTATTAAAGTAACTTCTATTTGCTCTCCTGGGGAAGTACCTAAGTAAGGATGAACAAAGTTTATTTTATTTTTTTATTTAAGGGACTTTTATGTACAAAACATGCCAGCCCGATAACTTAGCTCAATAAAGAGGCAGAAGACGACCATAGAAATAATGGATGGATGAATGGTGGACGTAGTAACGTGTGAAATGATGACAAACAGAGATACCTATTAAAACAATATTTACGACGCAGCGTTTCCAAACAAAAATTGTGCTATAGTTCGGCCATTCAGAGAATGCGTTCCTGACACGTCGCGATTGAACTGACGACGTAACTACATTCATTGATTATTGATATAATAATGTTGTTTTAATGCTCCTCAATTGTTAAAACGGTAAACAACCAGCAAAAATATTTTTATCGTAACTGCAACGCCATTGCAAAGTTACGTCGTCAGTTCAATCGCGACGTGTCAGGAACGCATTCTCTGAATGGCCGAACTATAATAGCTATAGCACCTACAGATTAAATCCAAGTTATAAGATGAATATTACCTTCAAAATTTACAACAAGCCATTAGAGCACTTAGGACTTCCTTTTAAGCATTTCCTAAGGCATCGTCCCCCATTATCAGTATCAACTAAAACAAATGACGATACATAAATCGGCCATGACTTTAAAACGTGAATCGATAAGCAAACGACTCGATAACAAATGCATAACTGATAAAGAAAACGGTGGAAAATTGTGTATTTGGTAAACAAAACTATCGTGGATGAATTTTGAATGGCTCAGTGGGATTTTTGAAGACTTATCAGCTGATTGAAGCGCCATGGCTTAAAGATATCGCATGACGATGACAGGTTTATGCATCTGTTTATTACTTGAAGATAAGAGGTAAACTGCACCACTATTTGTTTATCTATACATTGCAGAGGGATATAAGTGACTTTGTGTGTAAGTATTGTCACTTTTGTAGGAAATACTAGATTAATAAATAAATAATGGCGGGACTCCTTTTCACACACGGTCGGTTAGCCCCACGGTAAGTTATAAATTAACTTGTGTTATGGGTGCTAACACAACTGATAAACTACATATAGCTACATATATACATATTTATAAATACATATTGTAACACCCAGACCACGGCCAACAAGCATGCTCATCACACAAATGTCGATCGAACCGGGAATCGAACCCGGGACCTCAGATTGGCAGTCCGGCTTGGTGACCTTTGCGCCACAGAGGTCGTAATTGGATTGATAAGCTTTGTTCTTTTTTCTAAAGAAATCAAGCTCGATTGTAAACTATACTTCGGCCGTTCAGAGAATGCGTTCCTGACACCTATCAGTTAGTCACGACTAGTGATGGGCACAACATAACACTGAGTTCGTTACCGTTCCTTCAAAATGAACCGCCGCATTATTTTAAGATTATTTTCGTTTTAAATTGGCGGAATCATTTGTTTTATATTTTAGTTATTTAAGTGGAAACCAAAAAAAGGTAATATTCATATAATAAAATTGTTTTATTTATTCTTTGTTACAAGTACATTGAATTGAATGTGCGAACAGAATATTAATCAGACTCCGATTTGCTTGAGGAGGTGGTGTCTTCATCATCATCTTCGCCTACATGTATAATTATATTATTATCAATAACAGAATCAATCCTGATATCTCGGTCTAACAAAAGCCGGGTAATCAAATAAAAACAGATCGAAAACACTTGAAAAACGTGGTCTATGCGCACGAAACGACAACGGACGACTGTTTTAGCGTCACAAAATGGCGGCCCATAACGCCATTTGGGGTTACCATTTTTAATCTAAGTATAAAAATGCGGTTTGGTCATAGTTTTATTTTTATATTTCATAAACGTTATAATTAAGTCTTATAGTCCATTATTTTCCAATTCTTAAAAAGAAAATCAAAACGTATTATTTTATATTATAACTGTATAAGAACAGATTACGATACTTGCCTGTTATTTTTAGCACAGCACTACAAAATATAAACCGCTGACATAACCTTGTAATAGCGCAGTATAGATTTAGAAAAATATTGTTTACCAAGTTATTTGACACTCAGTTTGGCACAAAATTATAACATTCATTGATTATTGATATAATAATGTTGTTTTAATGCTCCTCAATTGTTAAAACGGTAAACAACCAGCAAAAATATTTTTATCGTAACTGCAACGCCATTGCAAAGTTACGTCGTCAGTTCAATCGCGACGTGTCAGGAACGCATTCTCTGAATGGCCGAACTATAAAAGAATTGCTCTAGCTAGGTACAGGAACTTGTAGTTCTTTACGATTCAATTTATGAATTCATTATTAATCCTAATAGAGCCTAATTAAGCACTTAAAGGTAACACCATCAAACCCACGACCAAATGAATGTTATATGTGTGAATATTCTATACCACCATAAGGAACAAAGACTTAATAATTATAATTTCGCAAAACAATAAGATGCTGCACTCGAGAAAGAGCCTTATTAACTGAAACGTGCCGCCACACTGAACTTTGTTATTCAAATGGAAAGGTAACGCGAAGGCCGTGCAACAAGGCCACTTTTATACACCTGGCTATATTATAATAGCCATGTAATAGTAAAGTAGAGAAAAAAATAATGATAGGCTAATTTTAGATGTTTAGTGGGAGCCTATTGTCGTCCTATTGTGAGGTTTAGCCTCCTGACAAAAGTCAAACAGTGCCGAAGTTGCGATTGTGAAATTACATCACTTATCACTATCTCAAAGTATTGCTTGCGGTAAACAAAGTAAGTGAAATCAATTTGGATCGTTTACACTTTTACACACATGGTGATACTGACTTTTATATCAACTAGCCTTTTATAGTTAAAACTAAGATGCACAAGCATTTGCGCAGACGCAAGTACACTCTCTGTTCCCTCGCTCTCATATCCCGATGGGACGGCAATCCACCGCAGATCAGGCGCAGAATCGACATTTACATGCTATCCGAGGCTCAGTTGTATCAGTACCAACCTTCAGGATTTGGGCTGCTTTGTAAAACTTAAAAAAAACCGACATAGTGATTTAGCCTGGCTTAGGAATTGAGACTAAGATCCTTTACAGGAGTCAGGTTTTGTGACAACGGTGCATTCTATAATTATTTCATGCACAACTCACTCACAGTTTTTTCACAAAACATTGCAGGTCAAACGCTTTACGCAACGCATCGCGCAACTGCACAGATAATGCAAGGTCATGTGCACCGCCGATAAATAACAAACAAATTGGTCAACTGTTTGCGGTTTTAATATATTTTGTTACTTTGTTTTTAATGTAACGTACACGTAGTAATGTACCCAGGAAAGTATGGGTAAAACAAACATAGGAACATTTCAAAGTTTAAAATATAGTCATCGTGTAGAAGACCCAGATTTTGGAATGCAAAAACCTACTAATATCATAAATGTAACATGTGCTATTGTTACTATATCTCGCTAAAACTATCTTCTGGATTAGTTTTGATGACACTTGGCAGTAATATAGTTTTTATTTCTGTCAGTTATACTACAGCAGTGTACTTTCTGTCCATGTCCGGAAAGTAGTTAAGTAGTTTCTCGGAACGCGGGCGAATGCTAGAGCTAACTAAATCACAAAAGCACACCAATTACCTGTTTATAATAGACAAACAATTTAATGTACAGCTTTAAGCTTGTGGCACATTATAGCAGCACCGCAACAGCACGGCTGCAGCACGGCGTCGTCTCGAATTAAGACTACGGCTAGCTGCCAGCGCGCCAGCCACGCGCTGTCCGCTCGCCGTCGGCGCGCCGTCCGCTCGCCGTCGGCGCGCCGTCCGCTCGCCGTCGGCGCGCCGGCCGCGCGCCGGCCGCGCGCCTGCCACGAGGTGTAAGCTTGCTGTCACCGCAAACTCAATATTATTTTAAGACGATTATGATTAATGTTATGATTGAACACGACGTAATGACGTTGTTTCGCTGCCGGCTCGGAGTCGGCGCGCAATTAGCACGCCGTCGGCGCGCTGTACGCATGAGGACCGCTCGCTTGCAGCACGCGGGCGGCGAGTCGAGTTGTGTGGAAGCGGCAAGCACGCTGACTGCTCGCCGTTGGCTTTTTCATATTGACATTACGAAATATATTATAATATACACGATTTAATGCTCTAAATTGAATGACAACTTAAATGCTGGTGTGGAGCCGTGCTGTTGCGGTGCCGCTATAATGTGCCATAACCTATAAAAATAAACTACACTCAATTAAATTCATTTGCATGCAGGTAACCTAAGCTTTTTACAACCAACCATTTATAATTATCTCAACAATTAGATATTTACAACACGGAAACACAAAAACGGAAAGCAACCAAAGTTCAATTGTATGCACAACTAATCAATTAAAATGCATTACAATACAGCAATAAATTAATTTGATTTTAATAAGACCCTCTCAGCATTCAATTTTTAACAAAAAAAAAAACTTTAAAAACATTAATGAAAAAATGTGGTAACTTAATTGAAAACGGACCTTGGTCAAATCCTGTTTGTTCAAAGGAAATAACACCTTATAAGTTTGAAGGCAATAGAGTTCATTATCCAAAGGTATGTATGACCTTGATACCGGTGCAGAATTACTATGAAAGTTGACGAAACTGCTTTCGAGTAACAAAAGGACGTAAGTAACATTATACGTTGACTTTAAAGGGATTTAACTGTAACAGTATATTTCGTTTGAAAGTCAGTAATTCAGGATAAAACCGGTTCTGAAGTTAACCTTTTATGTAAAACTGTGAATTTCACTATTGTGTTTTTTGTAAATTATTGTCTTTGTTCACATCATGTTGGTCGTTAACCCTAATTAATTCAGGAAGAAAATATTTAAAATGTTTTAGAATTCCTATTTGAAGCTTACCTATTTGTATTTCTTTTTATATTTCAACATAATATACAACATTATTCATTTGGGAATTATTAACGAGACATATCCTTGCTTGCAACTTGATGGCATTTAGAAATATAGGTAATGCATTAAGTTCTAGTATTACATACCGATATTGTGTATGAAAATAGCTATCTATTTAAAGGATAAAATAAATTAATTTTAGATCTTCAAACCGAAATTTTCCCGCACCAACGATTGCACTCTATTACCACAGAAATACCAAACTAAGTCTAGGCGCCAAAAGCACGTGACCAACTGTTGCAATTAAAATCACGTTTCTCTCAGCACAGCTACACAAAAATAAACCTTGAACAATCACCAGACGGTCCAATTTCCCTAAACAAATAAATTAAAATACGACGTTCTTAATTTGAAACTGAATGGCGTTGTGCCAGACACCTAGAAAAAATACGACCAGTATAAATTGGTCTTTATGCGTTAAGGGACGTGGTTTCACGTAGCTTCTAATAAGCAATATGAATGAAAAGTAAAGTCCATCTTTTAGATAACCCTAAAATACAGGACATTTATTTTTTTATTTTCGCTCACAAATAAATAACAACAAATATGACACGATTGAATTTTGTGTTACGTCAAGTACAAATTTTACAAAGATGTGACGTCACTAGCCCCCACTCTCAATCTCTGTTGCGTTATATCTTAATATATATGAACCTAGTGTTTTATTAAAATAAAAATGTTTTTAACAGTTTTGGCCAATCCAAAATACGGGCTAATTAATTAGAATCACTATTTTTTAACCCTGCCCATTGTTTCAGATGTTGTTAGTATCGAAGATCAAGTTAAGCTGGTCATATACTTTCATAGGTCAATTAATTAGAAATAAGAATGGTTTATCAGTCGTGAGTCAAGCACTTATAGAATGCATGGTGAGTACAAAGTTCTGGACACTAAGCCAAAATATTTATTGTAGTATTTTAATAGTAAAATCACGAGGTTAGGTGTGGTGTTTGCTATTGTTCTTAGTTCAATTTTGCAGCCAAAAATATTTATTGCTAACATCCTTTTTGGGATGCAAACAGTCGATTTACGTAATGTTAAGAAAAAATTGTCTGACAAATAAATATAATTCAGTTCATCTTATATACTAAAAAATGCATCAAAATATACGTATACATGGATAAGTAAATAAAAATGGTCGGTCGGAACAGAGATAAGAACCTCAGATTTCTTAGAAGGTTCTTATTCGGATGTGTCCACTTTTATTAATGTTAAAATATGACGACTCTCTCAGCCTAAACAAATATATATTATGTCATAGCAGCTTGTTATAAAAAAACAAAAAGAAATAAAAAAAAATAACCATGTAACCTAATTTATGAAATCAGTTTTGCTTATGGCTTACATAACAATATAAACTATTAACTGTATAGCAACAGAGTTATTTTTATACAATTTATTATCAAACGCGATAAGAGTTCTCATACACACGTTATTATGTAGCAACCCGTTGCCATATGCCATTATTATGTCATTATAAAAATTCTATTTATAGGATTCAATACAACATTATCGTACGGTGCAGATATATGAACATTTGGGAAACAAAAATATTTAAAAAAATGTCTAAAACATCTGAGTGTTATATATCTTTTTGAATCTAGCTTCCATCAGCAGTTTCATCTGCGTCTTGAGGAAATTTCTTTGCGCCATAAAATCTATAGCTTTCCTTGATAAATTAATTATTTTTTTAATTTTCCAAATTGGTCCCTAGTGCCTGAATTTAACGCGTGCAGACAAGCTCTTCAGTTTTATAATATTAGTTTAAAGAATCTCATGTACACATATGGAGTTACATATTACAACATTTAAACATGTGTCTACAAGCCGATAACCTCAATAAGTCTGTTTACAAACATACAATTTGTTGATTATATTGTATTGTATTTTATTATTGGTTGAAAACAAGTGACAGCCGCTTATCATTCGAATGGAAAGACAGCTGGTACTACGTTGAGATTAGTTTGATCACGTACTAGCTGCACTCCGCGGTATTACAACACATTATAAGAACAAACGAAAAACGGCACTATTTAGAATTGAAAAATACTTCGGTGTTAGATATACCATTTACCGAGGCGCTAGTTCCCACTAGAAGCGCTTAAAACTGTTTATGCTAATTAAAAAATACAAAGAATTAACTTTATAAACTTTAATCCTCCTAAAATTAACATTTACGTCACGGCATCGCGATATCTATCTCCCAAAGTCACCTTATTCAGTTACGCAAACTTCGAAGCATGGAACTTAATTAAAAAATTACTTAATTCAAATTTCGCAAGTTAAAGGGCGGCTAACATTTCGCTACAATTAGTTTACCTGGCCGTACTTTCATAATTCACGATCTTCAGTACGAAGGATGAATATTCAATTTTACCTGTAACAGAAATTAGTTTTATTAATTAACGGGCTCGAAGAAAAACTTTGGGAATTTTCAGAAATAAAATTTGGGGTGAAAGGACTTAGAATGCGCAGTAATAAAACTAAAAGAAAGACCCTTAACGAAGTCCAATTGGATGATTGGTATTTATGTTACGTAAAAAGAATAATAAAGTTATTATCTTTGGAATAATTTTCTACAAAAGCTGATATTAAATAGATTTGATAAGACGATAGCATTCATTAAAATCATTGCGTCACTCGATATATTTTTCAACATTAACATCACAACTTATTTTTCTAGTTTTTCTAATTTATGAACATTCAAACGAAACCCATTTAATCCATTAGTCATAAAACTAAGTCTTTCATATCACTAGAGGTAGCCTAATGACCCAAAGGATTAAAGTTATTAATATTAGTTAATGCTTTGGAAGTTCTCAAACCAATTAGGCCAATTGGTATGTGTGTTAACAAAACTTAGGTATTAGACTAAATGCTATGATTCAATTATTTTATTTTTTATTTCATTTATTTGGCTCACCAACAATCGTTTACACGATACAATTATTAAATACAAACATCATAAAACAATACTTGTGTAACAATCTCTTAAAGGTAAGCACAGCATGCATTATACAAATAAGTTAAAGTTAAGATTATGACAAAATAATACTACATATAAATTCGACAATGTGAAATTATATAGCAAGGTATAACTGAGAATTATAAATATTTTTTTTTAGTAATAATGTAGGTAACAGATATGATTTTAAGTTATTGAGGGTTCCGTTACATTTAAAATTATTTTACTTATTAGTTTTGTACATTGACTAAATTGCTACGTTTACCATTAAGTTATCACTTCTATGAAATTGGGATTCTGAAATTTCGTTAGTGTGAGTTTTGATGAGAAAAAGTTAAGTAAGTAAGTAAGCTTTCTTATGACACAAATTAGGTATAACGTAACATCAAATCGCTAAGTGTATGCGCGTCTTCTAATCCACGAAAATACATCCAGTGTATTAGCACCCCAGAGGCTGACGCTAGATTAAATTTCACCTAAAACAATTTGCGAGTTCCAAGGTTAATAATTAATAATAGAACGGCAGCGAATACCTTAGACGTATAACAAGTTATCACGCTTATGAAATGAAGAAAAAAAGGTTTTTTCTGGTACTTTATTATAAGACTGGAGAGTTTGTATGTTTTGGCTTACTTGAATGCGCAAATCTTAGGAACTAATTCATTGATTTGAAAATTATTTCAGTAGTTACATAACCCATTTATCTAGAAAGCTACATTTTATCCGGATGCGCGAAGTGGTAATTTTTGGACGTGGGTGAAACCGCTGGTGAAGCTTGTGTTGAAAATAAATCACGATACATGACTGGCACTATTAGTAGGTAAGTAGATAAAACGTGGGTTCAATTTCTTCAGAAAGCAAATATTTTGTACAAACTACCGGTGTTTGTTCCGGAATGAGTGTGCACAGGATAAATCCTTAACAAATAAATATAGAGAGGGTAACTATCACTCTGTTACTAGACATTGATACGATTTGAATGAAAATTTTAGTGAGATAGAAAAAAATACCAGAGTGCTCCGTCCCTCGGCAACAAATTGCATAGATAAAAAGTAGCCCATACATTATACTGTCAAGTATCATCAAAATCCATATAAAGGTTTAACGTGTAAGGGGGACAAACTACATACAAACTTTATAATATTACTTCAAAAACCAGTTCTCAATACGCAGTGATTCAGATCAATTGATTCTACCTTCTTACGCAGCCTTCATTTAACCGTAAAATACTTTACTAAATATAATAGACTTCCGAAACAAGTTAATAATAACTTCTGAACAAAAGCGAACATGTTATGGTAATTATTATTACTGGTAATAATAGTTTGAAGCTTTTTACCTAACAACGCGTTTCGTTACTAGGAAATCATGTTTTGGGAACGTGGCCGCCAAATGGTGAATGAAGTTCGTGGTATGTATTAAATTGCTATTTTGTTGTGAACTTCTGTATTTTTATTGAGAAGAGCACGTGTTAAGTTGAGAATTTTGCAAAAATACTGCTGTAGACTAAGTTTTAGTATAATACACATTTTTCTAGTATATAGTTATGTAGACCAGTGTTGAAGCCGTTGAAAATAGAAACAAGTGAACGAAAATTATAACAGGATTAGACTATTTGACTTGAATTTGTAGTTTCGCCGGAAATCGTGATAAACCACGTTTTTCAGCTCTAAATCTCTTCACCTTCCCAACCTTAGAAGCGTCGGAAATTATTTTTCTATAGTGTTTGTCCTTCCATTTTCCAATGGATTTTACCATACTGTATCTATGGTCTAGTTTCTTTTGCGTGCTAGTCAACACAAAAAAAGTTTCCATTCATTCTAAAATACAACTCTTTTTTTTTTCAAAAATAGAACCCACAATTTCAAAAATGGAGCTAAAAATTACGTTCCATTCACCACAATTAGTGTAGGTACCAACAATTTGTTGTGGAATTAATCCATTATGCAGGCAAGAGGGCGTTTTGTGAAACGAAACAAAAGCCGGTAGCATTCACGGAACTTCGGGATTCAAGCTACAAAGTTGGGCCGTATTACCGGTTCATAAGTAGCTGGGGAACTATGAAACGCTTTTATGAAGGGGTTTACAAGTGTGGGGAAAATTTAAAGTAAGGATTTAGCAAGACTTATGGCTAGTTTTATCATATGCATATACAGGAGGTTAGGGATATACCTACTTAAAGGAATAAATAATTCATTTCTATATTCAAGACTAGCTGTTTTCCCGCGGTTTCACCCGCGTCCCGTGGGAGCTACTGCCCGCACCGGGATAAAATATAGCCTATGTTACTCGCAGATAATATAGCTTTCTAATGGTGAAAGAATATTTCAAATCGGTCCAGAAGTTTTTGAGTTTATCCATTACAACCAAACAAACAAAGTTTTCCTCTTTATAATATTAGTATAGATTCAAGATTCCTTTAAGAACAAGAGTAACACCAGTTACAAAAGTTCAATATGCTCAGATTTTCCAAAGAACACTGTTACATTTAAAATGTGGATGGGTAATAGTTTAATTGTTAATTTTTGAAATTAACATTCCAAACATTGATAAAAATACAATCAATGCATTCTTCAAAATAGAACATTGTTCCATCCGTAAAGGTCATCCACTTAAAAAACCGGCAACACCCCACCCAAAAACGGCCCAAATTGACGAAGAGATTGACACAAAAACCCAGTCGGTAATAAAGTCCAATTTACTTCAGTCTAGAGCTAAGCTAACGGCGTCCTTGGTCTAAATTCACGGAGACGCCCTAAGCCATCCGTGTCCTACTAAAAAGTATTTAAACTTCCCTCCAAGGAACATTTATTACGTTTTATGTATATTCTTGGAGAATTATTCTTCTTTTTCTAAAAGCGTATAATGGATGCAGTATTTTTGGATCTACATAATCTGGTGCCAATGTTACGAATTCCACTTTTGGAATCTAGAATCATCAGTTCTTTGGTTTGATATATTTGGGAATTTTAAGGAAAGAATTATAATCAAATATTTTCTCCTAAATCGTCATTAAAATAGAAACCAGCATTCGTCACCCCTTGCAGAGACATCATTTGTAAAAATAAATACATTAAACAACGAGTAGTAGTTCCATAGTTATTAAATAAACACAAAAAAAAACCCCTACAGAAAAACTTCCACAAACAAGGAAACCACAACGCGATTCATTTCAGTTTACAAACAAAGTTGTTCGTACAAAACTGCGCAATAGTTAAAATATTCATTGCACTATCATATCAAAAAGCTGAATGAACCGCCCACTCACACTCAACCCAACAATATTTTTAAACACCGCAACCATCTCCGCTTTTGCACAGAAAGTTTCTCACGCTGCCTAACAAACCGAGCTATGTATATCGTGCTTATATTTCCAGTTGGGTTACGAACTTTGGTATTTCGGTACTGCGTGGGTGGGAGCATAATGTTAGAGGTCAGGGTCAAAGTGGAAGGTCATTGCAATTGCGCAATAAGCGTGGGGGGGGAGGGGGTGCAGCGATCGATTTTGGTGAAACAACTGTTTTGTGAATGCGGTAGGTCTAAATTACGTGTTGGGATTGCGATGGCATTTTTGAAGTAATATCTTTTTTGGATTTTGTGACTATAGTCTATTTGTATTTTTGAGAATTTCATTTAGTTTCAGTTTTAAATTAATGTGGAACGAATTGGGTATTGGAACTAAGTAGGTACTTGATTGTTTATTTTTTTTTTCCTTTTTAAGCAACCGTCTACGTAAACTGTTGAATAAATAAATAAAATTGTAGATATAAATATGTTCATGCATATTACCTATATGGAATGAAATCCATCAATGAAATGTTTCATAACTAAGTAAATAAATGCTCCTATATTATTGTAATATTTTCCGACTGTATGTGAAATTATTTCATTTTGTTAATTACTTGTGCCAGACTCGTTACAAAAACCTACATGCTTTGTATGATTAAAAAAACATCCTACAGCCCAATCTGAGAGTGACCTACGAAAGCAATTTAACCCATTACAGTGTAATTGCAAAAACATAACGCGACCGACAATGTGACCACATTCTGTGAACCTTTTTGTGGTCACTGTGTTTTACACTGCGTGGCAACAATTAATGGGCAAATTAATGGGCACTGAAAAACATAACTTATTAAATAGATGATGAAAAAATAAATCAAAATTGCGTAGATATGGTATGGTTTTGAATTATTTACTTATAAAATACTTCACGTATTTTTGAATAATAAAAATAGATTTACGTGCTGTAACCTTGTATTAAAATATTATTCTGACAGATATCTATTATAATCTGAAACTAAGCCAGACTTACGCCTTCACTGCAAGACAATTTACAGAGATGAAATTTTAACTAAGAAATAGAAATAGGGTTATAAATGTATTGAGGGTTTATTAAATTAAATAGGGTTATTATTGTTATGTCATCTTTAAAATAATCCTAATATTCGCATTACAAATGTGTTAAAACATAAACATAGGATGTTTTAATGTTTATGTATTATGCGAGAAATCAAGAGAAACATATTCAACCCTCAACCCAACACACACACACATTCGCAACTGATTACATACGGTTCTCTAACAAATGAGAATGACCACACCCGGCGTTAGGATTTTGATGATTAAGGCCATGTAGCCAACTGAAGACGCCCATGTTATTCGCTATGCTAAAGTTATCCTACGAGACCACGTAGGTTCTAACAACCTCTGATATGAATGGCCAACTGAGTATAAACATCGTTTGAAACAATGAAAACAATAAGACTTCCTTTACAGTGTATGCCGAGTTCCAACCGTATTTGATTGTCTCTACGATTTTTTCTAATAGTAGGGTCCTACTACTATGGTATTGGTTTATAGTAAATGTACGCGCTAAGATTATGCTGGTGTTCGACAAAATAAAAGATTCCGATGAATTAAAAACCTCTTCCTTTTCGAGAAGTCGGATAAAAATACAAGAGATGATATTGGGAGACTTTTCACATACAGATTCTACACAAAGCGGTTCCAGTTGGTTCAATGTTCTAAGTTTAATGACATTTCCCAGAAATCCCGTCATGAAAGGGTTAAGCGCTCGCGCCTTTCGATCGCACCCTATTTTACATAATAACGTACAAGCCACGAATTTAGTCACATTTGCATATTCTAATGTACACACAAAATGTATTAGTTAATTTCTTTTAGATATTAGAGTTCGTTAGGTTGTTTGTTTCAGAATTTATTATGGTAATGAGGTTTTATTTTTAGTAATAACTAAATTTTCTAGATGGCTGGCTACCGTTTAATATGAATGTTACGAGCACATTAAAATAATCAACTAAAATAAATTCAAATAACGAGAATACAAAATTGAGCAAATTTAAAACGGCCGAGTCGATTTAGAAGTAATTTGGTATAAACATAAATGATCCCTGGAGACAATAATTTACTATTTTGACCATGTATCTGTTGAATCTTTGAAAAAAACATGAAATTACTTAATTAATAATTCCACAATGCATTTTAGCATCGATAATTACAACATTAACCAACTTTATTTGAACCAGTTTCCCACCACATTTGCAGTAGTAATTATTTATCAATTATTTGTGGTTTACATCGTTATTATAATAATTATCGTGGTCAGAACAGCCCACGGCACGCCTACGCAAAAACAAATGCATTTTCCGTTTGACAACTTAATTAATCGAACTTAATTGAATGCTGTGTTCAATTAATTTGAAAATTGTTGTGAAAGTGTCTTTATTTATTTGTAATATGACGTTGTTTTTCTAATGTGATCTGCAATGAGTATTCATCAATATCATTATCCTTTTTATCGACCCACTGCTGGGCACAGGGTAATAATAATGATATACCTATCTATTAATGTCATTATTAAGTTAAAAAAAAACACGTTTCTGAATCCCTTAATCTCTATATCCCTTATAACTGTGATAATGTACTAGTTTAGTATATTAGGTAAGTAAGGTAGTACTAAACTCTCTGTAATTTATTGAAACCTAACCTACTGAACAGATTTGTATAAAATTTTGGTTAAAGTGAAGAATAATTCAACGTGCTACAAAAAGTAGGTCCCTCCACGATGCAAAAATTTGTGTTTTCTGTGTTACTCATTACTCATACCTAACTATAATTTGCAATTCCTAGACACCTTAACCTTCCCCACAAAAGCACCAAACACCCTAACACAGAAAACGCCATAAAAGAAAATACCCATAGGACACAATTTTCCTTCACCAAAAGGAAAGAAACGAACATACATAATTTAAATAGGCAACGAGCCATCTCCACACTATCATACTTGAATGAGTAGGCGGTGAATGAATGCGTGGGCAGACAGACAGAGATGGAAATATAAAGGGGGTGAACGAGTGAAAGGAACGAAGCGAGGGTGGCAAAACGCCCACGTAAAACCGTGAATGGGTACCACGGAGTAGATAAGATAAGCAGAGATGCTATAATGCAGGTGGGTCAGGCGCTTTCTTCTAGGTTAAATACGTGACCAAAACTAGCAGTTACAAGTGAACTAATGAGGCGTTCGGGTTCTTTGAGACATTTATCAACAATGTTTGGTATTACAAAAAAATATCGGGTCCAAAGAAGGCGTATAAGAGCGAAGACAGTAACGTTCCTCGTCCCCAGCATTTTGGCGCGCCACTTTCTTAAGAGATTGTCCGTTATGGCACCTCCGCCAGTCATTTTGTTCTCCATGTTGGGTACAAAGCTGTTGCTTCGCTTTCCACGTTATTATTTTGTGAACCAGATGTGGGGAGATTAGTATTGAATAGCGCTTCTATTGCTTAGGGGGTAAGCAGGGAACTGAGGTTGTATGTTTGAACGGTTTTTTTTATGAACTTTTCATACATGATGTTAAATTGACGTATTGGGGTTGTTTGAATATTTTTTTGTTTTACTTGAGAGGCTGGGAATCGTGTCTCGTGGATTTTGCAGATAACCTTGACAGTGTATTTCGTGGATTAGGTTTTCATTGTTTTTAGGTAATAAAGAATAAATTTTCGCTAAGAATTTCACTTTTGGATAGGAATTACCTTTTTTTGGATAATATACATAAATTATAATTATTCTAATTTAGGTACTAATCTGGCACCGTTAACTAAAGTTAGTTTCCGAGGTATTGATAAGCAAAGTTTCCTACTACCGTAACAAAGGAAATCATATAAAAACCGAGAACATTCATCGATCGTTCTCGTAGCGGGCTACTACGTAGTGGACTTGCGGCGTAGCTGCGTAGACCTTGCGCTACAAGTCTACTACGAAACTGTATCTTTAGAACTTTTGCTAATGTACGTACGAGAGATAAGAGATAAGTATTTATAGAGAAAAAGGGTTTCAAAATGTTAAATTTTTATATGATAAAGACGATTTTTAGGGTTCCGTAGCCAAAATGGCAAAAACGGAACCCTTATAGTTTCGTCATGTCCGTCTGTCCGTCTGTCCGTCTGTCCGTCTGTCACAGCCGATTTACTCGGAAACTATAAGTACTACAGTGATGAAATTTGATGGGAATATGTGTTGTATGAACCGCTACAAAAATATGACACTAAATAGTAAAAAAAAGAATTGGGGGTGGGGCCCCCCATACATGTAACTGAGGGATGAAATTTTTTTTTTCGATGTACATACCCGTGTGGGGTATCAATGGAAAGGTCTTTTAAAATGATATAAAGTTTTCTAAAAAACATTTTTCTTAAAGTGAACGGTTTTTGAGATATCAGCTCTCAAAGTCGTAAAAAGTATGTCCCCCCCCCTCTATTTTTATAACTACGGGGTATAAAATTCTAAAAAAAATAGAGGTGATGCATGCTAATTAACTCTTTCAACGATTTTTGGTTTGATCAAAGTATCTCTTATAGTTTTTGAGATAGGTTGATTTAACTGTAATTTACGGAACCCTTCGTGCACGAGTCCGACTCGCACTTGGCCGGTTTTTTTGTTTGTTTGAACTAAAAAGGCTAAAAAACTACTGAATCGATCCGAAATATTCATTCACTGTTGGGATACTATACTATACATAGTGTAGTCACTATTCCCGAGTAACATATGCCATATTTTCTCCAAGTACGGAAAGAAGTTCCCCCGGTACGCGGGGAAACAGCAAGTGTGATATAATGTTTTAAAATCTCAAGCAAAATAATAAAGACAGTGGGTTTGTTTATTTATTGATTTCTCGCAATAGGGGTTTAGACGGGTCTTCTGACTAACCAATAGATATTGGGTGTTCATTTCGTATTCGATACCACAGATTAGGGACAATCAGATAACAGTACATTGTAATATTATTCACACGTAGCTCCGAACAATGTATTGTTGTGTTAATCGAGTTAAAGTCACACGTCTTAGGTATCGATATGATTGGTACACAGTTGAAGACACGAGTATCGATTAGAATTATTTGCAAAGGAATTTTCCGGTTTGAACTCATTTTTGGGAGTCGTATATAGAGGTGTATTTCTTTACGACATTTTCCTTGACCTCCCTTGATTTTATCTGTTATTGGTTATAAGCGTCCATTTTTTTGTATTCGCTATGATAAGGTACAGGTTTATGTCACAAGTTTTAATTTTGAGCAATTTTACAAAAAATCTAATTTACCTAGTTTAAATTAGCTGTGTCAAAAAGGCGTTTAAACCACAGCAGCTCAGAAACAATTTTAGTAAAAAATCATAATCTAGAAGGAAGCACACTTTTCCCCCGATATTATTTTCAGGCCAGTCAAGCGACATAACGTGCTAAACACAGTTAACCATGAAAGAGGTAACATATAATGGTATTGATGTTTTCATCACACCTGCTCCGTGCAAACTTTATTATCTCGGCGCGAAAACTTTATTATCCTGATAGTTGTTTATACACCCTGTATGTAAGTCAGTAAAATTCTGTCCAATATAATGTTAGGAATAATCTGGGTAGTCTTACAGTGTAAAAAACATCAATTTAATTATAAGAAAAAAATACATTATCATGCAGCATTTTAACATTAATTCCATTGGATTTTAAATTATGTAAGCTGCAGGTCTTATTTTTTGAGTTTTGTCAAACCCGCGGCACATCCTCTGACGTGGAATTGTAACTATTGCTACTGACTGGGAAGCCGGTTTTACGCCCACACGGCCATCTTCTAGACTATTCTAGAGTTTGGGCTACTTTGTGAGTGTTTATAAGACCCAGAATGCGATTTTCAGACCGACGCCACCTAGAAATCTAACAGGACCAGAAACGCATACGCTCGGGCCAATTTTAAAATAAAGGAAATTCGACGAGTACTTTTGACATGTTAGGAAAAATTCCATCCACATCCAACTCATCACTTTTTGATCAAAATGTAAGCTGATGACAATTTAGTATATATGTAGTTTTATATACGTTTTTACGAGTGTCCAGCATACGAGGTTAGGTTCGTATTACTTCGCTCAATTGGACTGGCCCATAAGGCGGAATTACTGCAATACACTTAGAAGGAAAGGTTATGTGAGAGTAAACGCATTATGTAAGTGTAGGAATGTGTAAATGTAGTATGATAAAAGGATTTCTATTTATAAGCTTTGTTATTCCCACTGCAGTGTGAAGGCCTCTACTCATTCAGAGAAGGAATGAGCGTTAACCACCACGCTTCCAGGTTTCCTCAAAATATTTTCCTTAGCCTTTTAAGTCATAGATGTCTAATATACACTTAAAAAGTACTTACAAAAAATCTTAAAAAAATAAGTTAGGATTGGGAAATAAAAAATGTAATAAAAATTCATAGCACGTGCTCAAGAATCTACACGCTTGGTTTACAAAACGATAGTGAAAACAGACTACTAGTTACAGTCTGATGACGTTTAAACCAAAATCAATTCACATAACAACTATAATCTAACATTCCCTAACATCTTGACATCTACACCGGACAATAGACTCACTTACCATATCACATGTTAACACCAAACCAATTAACTGCTCTATTGATTTAGAATTATCGCTCAACTAAACCTATTCACCAATTAAGACAAACTATGGACACGCATTACCTAGCCGAGACTAACGTTCGTGTCCTTTGTGTATCCCTTAATCCGATAGCCAGGTCCCTATTATTACCTCCGTAGAACCATCTTGCTAACGAGTGTACATGACAAGCGTACGACCTAACCTACCCGACCATAGTAATACGTCTAACCTTAACACGCCATATTCAAACCTATGCCTTAAAGCATAAGGTTCTAATTCGCTCGTGTCTTCTTGCAGGGATTGTGTTAGTACTTTTAAACGACGCATTTACGCAGTACGCAGCTGCCTCTCTCCCCTTCTTTTGGGGGGGTTGTGACGTCACAACGAGGAGCCTTCTGACGTCACGAGCGCGTCATTCGCAAAGATAGATACTGTCGCGTTTTTTATTCAAACTGGACATTCTTTGAATGGAAATTGGAAAGACATTTATGAGAAGTTGAAATGTATATAAAGGAGTTCTGTATCAATTATATTTTTATCTGTGTGACCCAGACTGAAAAAAATTCAAAGAACAGTCAGTCTCACTGAAAAAAAACCTTCAGAATTAAATCACTGAAGTTTTTATAAAGTCTTATTAACATATTTCATAAATAAAAATAAAAACCTTATTTTGCACACCAAAACATTTGTACCAAAAAATATTCGACCGCAGCTCGGCAAAACTTTTGAATAATATTTGCGGACCGAAAGTTACGCGAAAATTTCTGGGTACACAGAATTAAGTAGCTGTTACTGCGAGCCCTTATTTATTTTTTAAACTAAAGCATCTTGCTTTTACTATGTTGAAGTGGAAATTAAAGGTAAATACTGAGAACTGGTTGTTTTAACACTATGAAAGAGAAATTGTCTTCGAAATACTGGTCCTTATCTCTAATGAGGCAGGGTAAATAGTGTAGTTTACTTTGTGTAAAATGCTTTAACTTCCTTTTCGCTGCAACAGTAGACGTACATAGTAGGTAATGGTTATTTTACTTTGTATGTTTTAATGAGTCTAACTAAATCTTATGTGCTTTTGGTGTTACGAAATATCTGCGCTGTAAGGAAAGATTCAAAAGTAAGAGTAAATAAATAATATGGTTTGAAAAAACGATAATAATAGTTAACAATTTTATGAGCTACTTTTTGTTTTCGAAATCTATTATTTTCAAAAATAAAATCCTTAAACCTTCAATAACGTAAACGCCAGCTGCTTCCAACAAATTGTTCAACAGAGACAGACAACCTTTGCAATGCATTACGCTCCCGTGTGCTGGCTTATGGCAAACGTGCATCGTTTACACCATGGAGAACAAAATGACTAGCGGAGGTGCCATAACGGACAATATCCTAAGAAAGTAGCGCGCCAAAATGCGTGTGAGCGGGGAACTTGGAACGTCTTTATATTTACACGCCTTCTTTAGACCCGATCATGTTTTTATAATACCAAAAATGGTTAACAGCCGTCTCAAAGAACCCGAACGTTTTCCAAGTTCACTTGTAACTGATCGTGTTGGTCATGCCCACCGTTCATATTTGACGTAGAAGAAGGCGCCTGACCTACCTCCATTGTGCATCTCTGCTATCTTCCTTACTCCGTGGTTCACAAACATACATACATACACACACACATACATATGTACGTTTGTTTCTATTACCTGTCGGTGACGGCAATTGCAGTCTAACGAGATTAGCCGTGACTTCCCTGCGTGGGAGTTGAAGGTGATTTCAGGATTGTAAAATATTTATGTAATAATATAGTAGGCTTGATAATTTTTAATCCTGTTTATTTGTTTGTGCTGAAGTTGATGTGGGTTATTATTTAACTTTTAAAAGGGTTATTTAGCTTTACTCGCTACATATTATATTATATTTTTTCAATAAACGTTACTATTTTGGTCCTATTGAGGAAGCACATTTTATGCGCAATTATAGGTGTCCTCAAAATCATGCCTTTTTTGTCTCTCAAACAATTCCTCATATTTACTAATAATGCTTGGGAAGAAAATACCTATTTATCTAATGACAGCGAAAACCGAAACCAATTTCAACTAAAAGCTGAGAATCAACACAGTTGTATACCTAACCTAAGAAGCCCAACAAATGTTAGTCAAGTCAAATAAACGTGTTGGCAACAAGATGTGTGCCGTAGTAATTGTTTATCAGTGAAGACACAGCCTGTGCCTCAACGATGTAACCTGTGGGCGAGGTAACTCGATAAACGTTCTAGGAGGCAGTAGGATACTTACAGGTTTCTAAACTACGACATTTTCAAAATGAATCTGTTTAAAAATAAATAAAAGAAAGTATAAAAACCGAGAGGTACTAGGTTGCCTGGGTAACTGGGTTGAGAAGGTCTGATAGGCAGTCACTCCTTATAAAACACTGGTATTCAGCTGCAGCCGGCTAGACTTTAAGCCGACCGCAACAAAGTTGGGAAAAAGGCTCTGGAGATGATGACAGAAAGTATAAAAATTTGGCTTTTGGGTTTATCAAGTATTAAAATCGACAGACATCTCTATCTATCCAAAAAAAAAATGTGTACGATGTAAATATACTTATTGTACCGTATTAATTGTTTATCAGTGGAGGCACAGCTTGTGCCGCAACGACATAACCTGTGGGAGAGTTAACTCGATAAATGTTCTAGGAATACGTCTTAGAAACACGCGTTGGGAAGATAAGACAGTAGCATAAAATATAAAAATGTTTTCTTTGTCTTTTGAATTTAATAATGTGCAATTACTAAACTATTATATCTAATTGTCAATTAAAAGTTTGATAACAAAATTAATTCCTGTAACTTTTAAACGCTTTAAATCTTCTTTGGGGTAGAAAAGCTTTGATAAAGAAAATAATTGACAACCATTTTTGTGAAAAAGCTAGACCAAACAATCAGGGCTTCTAAATACATTCACTCACTTGCATATATACCTTCGCCTTATATAAGTTCGTATGTATAGATGTTTGTTTCTCTTTTAAAAAAACTTTTGAAAAAACTACCGAAGGGATTTCCATTAAACTTTGCTGCAGTAAAAATACATCAAAATAACATATTTATAGCCTACTTTTTATCCTAGTGCTAGACGTAGTTTCCTTGGCTGTGTTTCGGATGGCACGTTAAACTGTAGGTCCCGGCTGTCATTGAACATCCTTGGCAGTCGTTACGGGTAGTCAGAAGCCAGTAAGTCTGACACCAGTCTAACCAAGGGGTATCGGGTTGCCCGGGTAACTGGGTTGAGGAGGTCAGATAGGCAGTCGCTTCTTGTAAAGCACTGGTACTCAGCTGAATCCGGTTAGACTGGAAGCCGACCCCAACATGATTGGGAAAAAGGCTCGGAGGATGATGCTAGACGTACTTTCCTTAGACAGCTGGCAAAAGATAGAATCCCATACAACCCAGCATTATTCAGCTCAAATTCCAAATTCCAAGTCGACCTTCTGACCGAACCTCCCTATTGTTCCATCAGACAGGGCACGTAAGCGCCGCGTTTAATATTCAATCCAGCTTCACACAATTACTGGTCCTCAGGCCCGCGTATTGTTTCCCTCCTAGAGTGAACAGTCAGCATACTGACGATTAAACAGTCGGCCGATAGTTAACCAACAAAAATTCTGATGCCGGTCGTATTGGCAGGCGTTACGTGCAGTCAGAAGCCAGTAAGTTTAACAAGAAGTTTTACCAAGGGATATCGGGCTGCCTGGGTTGAGGAGCTCAGAGAGGCAGTCGCTCCTTGTAAAACACTGGTACTCAGCTGTATCCGGTTAGACTGGAAGCCGACCCCAACATATCTGGGAAAAAGGCTCGGGAAATTCTGATTCCAATCATATTTTCAGTCGGTCTGATACCGGTTAAATACCTGATGTTTGTAAAGCACATACTACCATTCATCTTCATACTGATTTATGAGCCCATACAAACCATCGGCCGACTAAAAGTTTGCAGTGTGCGGATACTCTTAGAGTGATGCAGATTAGATTCTTGCACAAGACTTGAATATTATTTGAACAACAAACAGAATGATTGATGGTCAGTAAACAGTTCTGTTTTGGTTAAAAGATTAAGGGGCTCTTAAAGTTAAATTGCTCTTCTTAAGGAATAGAACTGTTTGGAGCTTGTGTATGGATTTAATATTTTGGAATTATTCGTTTTAAAGTAAATAAGGTAGACAGCATCTTCAATGAAAGATATACTATATTTGAAATACGTGTCGGATAGCTGCAAAGTATAATCACTTAAAAATCGGCAATCACTTAATTGTGAAAAACATATTTTAAGCAAATAATGATTACCCATTTCAATCAAACAACATTCTATATTTATCTATTCTTCCTCGATACAAAACACATCCTTATTTCCACAAAATTTTCACCGCTCAAAATCTAAGCACCATTTTCCAACGTTAAATAAACTCCGGTTCCTAATAAGTATCTCTTGAAAGTTCCATTACAAATAAATTTCAAAGCCGAGCTGTTGAACAAACAGGCGAACAAACAATGGAAGCGCGACTTTGTTCTAGAGACGCGACGTTATCGCTACTAATAAAGCTTGAGGTTAAATATCGAAACAAATACTGATACGTTTCATCGAGCTAGTCGGTAAGTAGGGATGGGGATATTGGTGATTTTTTTGTATCGATATTTTTTTAATTGGGGTTTGGTGATAAATGTCTTTTGTTCCAAATTGACAAATCAAATATAAATAGAAGAGAAAACACCTTCCAGTACAATACAATAGGAAATTAAAAATAAAATCACATACTACTCCCTATTACAATATTATCAAATAAAAACCCAGCATCAAAAGGAGTGTTAAAAAGACCCCGCAAGTCGGCATAAACTGTAATTAGAAAATCATTTTCATCGATACCTCCCCCCTCCCTCATAATCTCCTGGTATGAGGTTCTATTTAAAGGTCCTCCTTGAATGGCCCTCCCTGCCCTCCGAGGCAAAGACACGAACGTTACACACAAAACATGCCTCTGCCAATTTGTGCCTCGTATTTGCTCAGCTGATTGATTTAACATTTTATATTTCATGTTTTCCTGGTACCAAGATAAATGATTATTACGGGATTACATATTTTTCTATTGAGGATTTATTCGTTTATTAAAAGCTTCACTTTGAGGGATTTTGTAGAATGTTTGTTTTTGATTATTTTTTGGCTTTGTATCAAAGGACCAGTTTTTTCCTCTCGGTTGATGGTAACACAAATTGGTAACAGTACATTTCTATGTTTACAAACTGAAAAATATTAAAACTAAATCTTTTAAAAGCTTTTAAAATATAGTATGCCACGTGCCAAAGTGCAGGCATTTTATGGTTGCGTGGGCTAGACTGAAATAAAGTTCTAGGAAGAATTTGATGAATAGACGCGAATTGGCGCATTCTGGTGCAATTTCCATATTCCTGGCGGGAAAATTTTGAGAAATATGTACTGAAGACGAGATAAAAATAAATTATTTTCAGATCCTCCTAGAAAATAAACTGAAATATATATGTCTCTCGTGTTTGACAATGCTCGTAGTGGAAAAATCTCATTACCAAACAATTACTTTTTCCGCCCCTAGAGATACCGAAAAGAGATCCTGATTACTCCAATTTATTCCGTATAGAAGGCGATTGACCTCAACTACAAACAAATAAATAAATAAGAATTTCTTAGCACATCAATCAGCGTAACATGTCAGTACATTTTCTATTAGGATCGACTTTCTTCTTGAAAATCCCACATGAGTAGGTTTCTACAATGACAGATAAATTTACTGCCCTGTAAATATTACTTAGAAGAGTAAAACACGTCAGAAATATCCCTTTTTATATCTCTCCTTCTTGAATAAATAATAGAGCTATTTATGTGCGCAAATGTTGCCAGAATCATAAGCTCCCGAGAATAGAGGAAAAGTAAGAATATGGTAAAGTAAGTGTATGCTTATGTAAATAGTTTTCTAGACCTTTGGATTCTTGATAAATATGCTGAAATGCAGGTTCATATTGACATAACTCTAAGGTATTTTCATCTTTTAAATATGTAAAGTTACTAATTAACTATTCCTTGAATACTAACTGCGTTGTATTACCTACTAGAAATAAAAAATAATCATTAACAGCTGACAACCCTAAAGAAAAATGCGCTCTAAACGCTTAAACAGACATAAAAAGTATTTTTACATATAAAGGACCAGAAATAAAAATCAACAGACAGGCAAAAAGGTAATTCAAACCTTGGTATTTAACAATCCAACTCATATTTTTTTGTTTCCGTAAATTGCTAAAAATAGCTCGTGTCTCCCTTTCTCCCTACTTTGTGGCGCAGCTGTGACGTACCAGTGGTGTGGGGTTCTATTCTTGGGTCTGCGTGGGTGTACCCCAACTGGGGTCTGGGGGTGTTCGGGGAGGGGGGAGCTGTAGTAGGCTTAATGGTAAAAGTTGGCTAGCTAGGTAATAAGTATGATTTTATGTGTGTTCATGTTTGAAGAGCTCGTTATGTAACAGATTTTTTTGCCGTAACAGGTAACGTAAAGACCAATGAGTGATTAAAAGTGAAACCTAGCCTATAAAGTCTTAAATCACCAACCCTCATTGAGCAAGTGTGGTGATTAAAGCTCAATCCTTCTCTGTGTGAGGGGAGGTCTATCCCCAGCAGTGGGGACGATAAAAAGGCTGAGAATGATGATGATGAACATAGGTATAGAAAAGTTACTTATACATTTAAATTAACCTTTTCCTTTTCACCTATATCAGCCAACGAGAATCTTTTCGGGTCCTTCAAGTCGAAAAAAAATATCGATGTCTTTTCCACAGTATGAACTGATCCCAAACAACCCGATACCCTTGGCCACCCTTGGCAAGTCATACAAAAAGGTATGGTGTTAGGATTACAAAGATAAGGTCAGTGGCGATAGGGGTCTGTAACAAAAACAGACAGTGTATTCACAGGGTAATGGATTATGGAGGTGCTTGAAAGAAAGGCTGAGTACTTGAATGGATACATAACATTGTGTGTTTTGCTGTTCTGTTACAGCCTTTTTATCGTCCCACTGCTGGGCATAGGCCTCCTCTCACACGGAGAAGGATTGAGCATTAATCACCACGCTTGCTCAATGCGGGTTGGTGATTTCAGACTTTATAGTCCAGGTTTCCTCAAGATGTTTTCCTTCACCTTTTTATCAGCAATTGGAAAAATGGATCAAGCTAAATACACCTAAAATGGTCGCGTTAGTTTAATTTTTTTTCTTTTACGAATTTAAATCAAAAACTATTTTTATAGAAAATCACGTATGAATTGTTTTCGAAATTACACAGGTGTGTATACTGATAATGATATTTGCGATTATTGAATAACATTAATTCAAAACATCAAAATGTTTGAACACTTTTTTCCTTATTCTAAACTAGCAATATTTTTATATATAGTTTAAGACTTAACTGAAATAAACCTTAGCTTAAAAATTATCCGTCTCTTATTAATAACCTGTCCCTTTGGAAAATATTCCTAAGACTTTTTTCCTCGAAAATATAAAGTGACTCAAACTATCCTAAAATGCCAATCTTAAGTTTAGTGACCTCGCAAATTACTTCAGCCAACCTCTACTTTTATTCTGGTACAACTCAACATAATACTAAGAGACGAACTCACACATGATGGGAACGCATCAATTGTCATTAGCACTAATTAGGATAACGTACGCAATTTCATTCATAGCTTTATCTTCCTTTACGATACGTTTATTTTGAACTAGCTTCTGGTAGCGGCTTTACCCGCGTCCTGCAAGAGCAATTCACGCATCAGGATAAAACGTAGACTATAGCGTTCCTCGATAAATGGACTATATGAAATTGAAATATTATATTCAAATCGTTCCAGTATTTCCTGAGATAAGCATATTCATGAATGCAAACTAACAAACTTTTTTGCTTTATAATGTTACTACTAGGTACTTAGTATAGATATCTAGAAATATTTCTTGCCACGTTCTGAGAAGTATTTTGTAAAAAATTAAGTTTTTGATGATTGTTCCACCAAAAATTGCGCAGTAAACATGTGAAAAGGAAAAACAAAAAACGTTTTAACCCAACCAGAGGTTATTATTATACAATAATAACTTCTTAATGGTACAAAGTTTAATTAGTTCTATTGTTAGAGTACTATAGAGGTATACAAGACTAAATTGAATTTATTATGGCTTACACAAACTTGTCTGTGTGATGGATGGTCCGCTAGTCAACTGTTTTGTACCAACCAATGTTTTACTTACAAAACTGATTAAGCTTGGATAAATTAGAAATTATGGAGTCAAACTTTAAGGGGTTTGAAACTGCCCATCGACATTTTTGCACTTTTGTGCAATTTTCTATACTGAACATATACTAACTAATATTATAAATGAGAAAGTAACTCTGTCTGTCTGTCTTTCTGTCTGTCTGTCTGTCTGTCTGTCTGTCTGTCTGTCTTTTCTTCACGCCTAAACTACTGAATCGATTTGTGTGAAATTTGGTACAGATATAGTTTGAAACTTGAGAAAGGACATAGGATAGTTTTTATTACAAAAAAAATATAAAAATAAAATTTATTCCGGACATATAGCGCCACCTATTGGTCAAACCAAAAATCTACCGGAAGTTACTATTCCACGCGAAAGAAGTCGCGGGCAAAAGCTAGTACCTAATAAAGATGAAATTTTTTGTTCGTTTGTTTGTATCAAGTTTGTGTAAAGGCTCCGAAACTACTTAAACGATTTGATTTATTTCACTATTGGAAAGCTAAATTCTTCACGAGTGAAAGGTCATATCCCAATACAGGCAGTAGTTCCCATGGAACGCGGGTGAAACCGCGGGATTTTTTTGTCAATTCATAAAGAAGTAAAAATTGGCATAATACAAACAAAGTATGCTTACTGTTATATAAAGGTTAAGCAAGGCTTTTCAGCTTCATCGAAGTCAATGTCGTTTATTTTTCTTCGACGTAACATTTTCCGCAGTTCTTTTTTTTACCGTTGACATCCATCGTAAAACGACGTTTTATTATACGCTATTTTATTTAAAACACTAGACCTGTCACAACATTGCGTAACGAAGGACCAATTTTTATGATTGGATAGTAAGGTTTGAACAGATTAAGATGAGTAAAAGAGATATTGAATGAGGAAAATGATAGTAAGTTAATTTGACAGCCTCAATAGGCTACGTCGAGATTCAAACAAGTACCAAGTAGACCAGAAGACACATTTGTGTGCATCACGGAGCCATACACCAATTGAATCTCGCCTTGAAAAAAGTATAGGTCATGACTAAAAGAGTTTGCATTTTGCATGTAAACTTTTCTCCAAAAATTACACTGGCGACTATTTCTAGGAAGGACTCCGCAATCAAGGACCTTCAACTAAGTCTCTCAGTCAGGTAAAGTTACAAATTCGTGTTTCTACAGACGAAATGTAAATATAAATAGGACACAAGAGGGTCCGAATAAACGAACCGTTTCCGAAACTCCTTGAACAAAATGTTTGTAAAGTTTGGTCACCACATTAGGTTACCTCAGGTTTTGGGGCAGGATGCGTTCTTCGTTTGTTTTTCGGACATGTCTCAAAACGAAACAGCAACTAACTTGAGCGTCTCATTGTTCAGAAAGCAAAGATGGTTTACCTTCATTTGTTTTTTGGACATGTCTCAAGAAGGTACGGCAACTCTTTGGACCGATTAGGCATTCAGGGCAAAGATATAGGCACTAGCATACTGAGATGGAGGTCGCCTGTTTGGTGAGCCAACCAAATCAAGCATTGGATGGACTTCTAGATGAGTGTTTAAGAACCAGAGGAATGTTAAGAGCGGGGCAGCCAGTAACATCTTAGGCTGACACTGAAT
This sequence comes from Helicoverpa zea, assembly GCF_022581195.2. Classification (NCBI taxonomy): domain Eukaryota; kingdom Metazoa; phylum Arthropoda; class Insecta; order Lepidoptera; family Noctuidae; genus Helicoverpa; species Helicoverpa zea. The sequence goes on along the minus strand of NC_061458.1, from coordinate 1,275,493 downwards.
GTTGACCAGGACCACTGTGCAAAGAGTTTTAGGAACGAGAAGTCCGTGATCTTTGCATAAAATAGCAAATTATTTTTTATTAATTTCTACAAGCATTATAACGTATACAGAGACCAATTTAAGCCGACTAACAAAGAAGGGTTATGCTTTTTAAATATACACTCATTTGAAATAAAAATGACTTTGCAAAAAGTTATTTATTCATTTCTATATTATAATTTCCATGATTAATACATGACGACCAGAATATAAATATTAATGTGGATTCGAGACGCCATGTTGTAAACTTTTATAATAACATTTAAATACATTTGTATCTAGAGAAAAGTTTGTTTGGACATAGAAATACGTCTTTATTATGATGATTTTCAACACTGTGAACATATTTTCAGACCTAGAACTCAAAAAACATATCAAAATAAGACATATCTACATAAAAGGACGAACGCAGAACATCCTACTTTTTCGGAATTCGGTTAACGACGTGTTCGTCAATACTGTCAACGTTTTTAAATTTCGAATTAATAAAACGTTTCTAAAGCATCTTAGTAAGATGATTCACTGAAAGGAAAAGGTCGAGACAATAAAAAAAAAACCTGAGGCGAAGGAAAAAATAAACATTTCCCATTCAGCCTCTCACAATTAGCTAAAAAGCTTCTTGGTTTATCTCTGGCAGGCAATATTGTTCCTATCTCGCTGTTTGTTATTTTTCTTTGTATTTATAGATTCTTGCAGTGCATTTTACTTACGACTTCAATCTATTAATAACCAATAGCTTTTGGTAAGTTTATAAGAAGCATTTTACTTATAATTTATCATTTTAGGTCCCCAAGATACAGGCTGCGCCTAGTTTGGGGACCACAGAATGGATGAAAATGTCTCCCGCAGAGTAGTTACAGAGTACTTACTACTTTATAATTCACTTAGCCTTAAGTAAAATCTGTAAATGTGGATCAACTGTGGATCAATAAAGTTTTATTATTATTTTATTTTTATTATATTATTATCACAAAATAGCTGGTTTCGCAAACTTTTTTATAGACAATAAAAAAAATCTAATAAGATATTACAAACCGGTAGACAATTTACGAGTAAAATGCATTACATTTTATATCAATAAAATATCTATGTAGAAATAAATATTGGTTCCACAGTTATTCAATTTCATCTGTACAAATGTCAAGATGACATTTCACTGTTATAAAAAAATAAGTCTTCACCAATTACAGAAAACAGATTGAACCTTTTATAAGTTTTCCTTAAACGAAAGTACTAGCCAATTAATTTAGTCTAGAAGTCCTATCTTTTAATATCTTAGTACACTAATTAAAGTTTACTGAAATCCGTTCAGACAGACATTTTTCCTCAAAAGAGTACTTAAGATGGTCTCGACGACATTTTTCTGAGAAATATTTAATTAAATTTCAATTTTCTAGATTTAAAAATATGTCTTATTGCTGTTTTTACTTTTGACTGCGCTTATTAAATGCAAGATTTCCTTTTGATGTAAAAAAGTAATTTGACTTCGTCCATCTATAAATAAAAATATACACTATTTTTAGCCCTCAGTTCATTGCTCACACTACAAAATTAAATTAGTCCACTCCCTACAAAATCATTATGTTGGTATTTAAAAGGCTTTACAAAACAAAAGTAGAACTCAACAATCCTTTAATTTCAATAATTAAATCACACTTTAAAACTCACTTCATTCCAAAGTTCTTAAGTGTATTCTGATTTAGCCATTGGCTAAATGTCACTCCGTTGCAAGCTTTGTCTTCTTGAATCCGGATATTTATTTACTCATTGAAAATTGAACCCTATTTTTAAAGCCGTATGGCATGAAATCGTATTGTATAGTGGTTGTGCTTTAAGCTGTTGTGTTTGTATGGTGTGTGGATGAATGAATGTCAAGGGTAGGAACTTACGATGTAGTGTGAAACGAATGTTTGTTGCTATTAATTTGGTGGTAGGAGTTTAGTGATGAGCGGAGCGAGTAGTGTGGCGTGTAGCCTACTAATTATTATGTATTTTTTTATGCGTACAGATATTCTGGCAAGTGAGAAATACAACTATTCTACTGATTTATACTCTTTTAAAAATGGCTTCAATGCAATCTCACAAAGGTGCTTATTTAGTAAAAAATATTTTAAAAACCGCTGTACACTACCGTTTTCAATATTTAAACTACAGAATACATAAAATAAATATTCTGGAAGTACATAGTTATTATCTGTAACTTTCATGCTTATTCACTGACGCCTTGAAACCGCTTTTGTATTTCTTTGAGACGTCTGATAATTTTGTGCTCACTTTCTTTAAATAATTTACCATATTTTCATTATAAGCTTAATTTAAAATCGCTCTCACCCACGACTATATCCAATCCCTTACAAAATCAGCACAACTATTAGTCACGGGCCGTCACCGTAAAGATTACTTGTTCGTTATAAGTAGGGCTGCCATCCGTCCGGGTTTCCCCGGATTTGTCCTCGTTTGGAGGCCGTCCGGGGGCCGTCCGGGCGGGGTTTCAAGAAGTGTCCGAGGAAAACCCGGACATTTTTCACAGGGTCGTCTTAACCTATCTATGGTGCAGGGTATGCGAATAACCCGGGCGCCGCAGAGCGCCCACGCCAACGCCATACAGGCCTAGAGCTAGCAGATTTCAGAGGACGATCACTCGATTTGAGAGGATAAGAAGTCATAGGTACAGGTTTTTCAATAACAATCGTTAAATCCACCAACCAAGCCAATTCCTAGCCTGCCCCGCCTTCATTAACTACGAGTGGAAAACATAATATACATGAGATTGCTTGCCTTGTATGGAAGTTTAACCTTGTAAAATTACAAATAGACAAGCATTTGCTGCAGAAGTCGAAGTGTCCCAAAACTCAAAAATTTTCGCGCCCGCTTCGCTCGCGGCTTCTTTTCTTGGCACAATTTTTTTTTTAAGATTCAAAAAATTTTGCGCTCGCTTCGCTTGCGGGTTCTTCACTTTGCGGATTTTTTTTATTATATTTAGTGACCCAAAACTCAAAAATTTTCGCGCTCGCTACGCTCGCGGCAACTTCACTTTGCAGTTATTTCTATTTTTCAACATTTTTTTGTCTAGCCTATCAAAAATGTAGCGCCGTTTTAAAGTCCTATTACTAACAAGAAGGTAACTCCCAGTTTCCATATGAGCTTTCTTATTTATGACCTTCGAAATACATTAAGTCACAATCTTTTAATACTAGGTACTACGTGAGCTAGAGACGGCCCTGACTTTTCATGTAAGGAAGCACCTCATTGAATTTAAGTATATGGTAATATTGAAAATTAGGTCTTGTTTTGTTTAAAAAAAATCGGACTCGTCCGGGGAAAAAATGCGATTTACGGCAAATGTCCGGGTTTTTTTTATGTTTGTCCGGGTTTTTCAAAATTCGAAATGGCAGCCCTAGTTATAAGTAATCAGTAATCAGGTAATCATGGGCTTTACTGTAAACAAGCTGTTATTATGATGGTACATTGATGGTATTTATTTGTGTACTAGGATGTCATAGGGCTTATTATGTGCCTGTATATTGTGCTTAATTAAATAGTTGTTATGTCCTGTTAAACTAGGTAATAATTTAAACCAAATGTGGGTGACATCTCAACACTGTGATTCGTGGTCCTATGAAAGGTTAAGCAGCGCTTGACGCGGTAAGTCTATGGATAGGTGACCATCTTGTCATGACAAGTCCCTGCGTACTTCGGCAGCCGAGTTAAATTGTAGGTCTCGACTTTCTTTTGAACATTTTTGCCGTTAGAGGCAAGAAAGTTTGACAAACAGTCTTTAAGGGTTTTGGGTAATCCAGCTAACTGGGTTGAGATGTTCAGATAGGCAGTTGCACCGTGTAAAACCTTGACACTCAGCTGCATCTATTTACTAGACTGGAAGCTGACCCCATTGTTAGGAAAAGGCTAGGCCAATGGAATTGGTCCTTCTGTCCTTTGTCTTTAAAGCTCTCTATATGTAATGTTATTCCGATGAAAAGTTTATTTATGACAAAATCAACGTGTCAGATATAATTGCTTCTCAGAATGGAATTGCAAATCAAAAAGAACAAAAACATCCATAATACATTATTGTATCAGATAAAAATCAAGATAAGCATGCAATTTGACATAATGAATTACAAATTGCTATGAAATAAATCTTCGCCTCGAATTAATAAATACGTCAAGAAAAATCTTTATTAATAAAACTACAACAGAATTATGTCAAAACTATTAATTGTAGCAAAAAATTAAAGGTTGATAATTGATAATGCTCGTAGGTTGCAATCCCCCTGAGGCTTGATATAATTTAATCAATAAATAATTTTGTTATTTCATTGAATGTCAAACAAAGTCACAAAATATACGCCCACAAATGTCTGATACATCAAAAATAGCAAAGGTATATATTGTCCACTTTAATGAACACAAAGTTAAATATCTCATGTCCTTGTATACGTGATATATCTGACTGCCTCGTTGGTCTAGTAGTCGCAAGCGCGGCTGCTGAGCACGAAGCCTCGGGTTCGCTTTGTGGGTTTTAGAAACTTTCACAAAGCAGCCCGTAGTCTGGAAGTTGGTGATTGATACACCCGTGCATCGTAGAGCACGTTAATGTCGGTCCTGCGCCTGATCTCTCTCTGGTCGTGTCGGATTGCCGTCCCATCGGGTTATGAGAGTAAAGGAATAGGGAGTGCACTTGTGTCTACGCAAATGCTTGTGCACTATAATATGACCTGTGCAGCTGGCTGATCTCCTTATATGAGAATAGCTGCCGTGGCCGAAATTGGCCTTGGATGCCATTACATATCCAAGAATTATTTGTAGAATAATTAATAAGTAGGTACATAGAAGAAAAATTAAACAAACATCGTTTTGTCGTTGAATCTTCAGTTATAGGGATAAATGCGTACGCACCTAACATTGTTTTGATTGGTTGACTGCTTGGATTGCAATACAAGTACAATAAAGTAATAATATTATGAATGAAAAGAATATTTTAACATTTAAAACTGACAACACATTCCAAAAATTACTGCCGTCATAACACGACGAATAGACATGTTTCATATTAATACTATGTAGAATTATTGTGTACAACTATGCAGGTAATGTTCAACAAAATACCAGAACAATTATTATGCAAATGCTTTACGTACATTATTAGTTACCTTGCAAGCTAGGCTTTATGAAACTGTTATTACTTAAATATTACACACACACACATTTAGAATAATCACGACTACATTTTATAATACATTGCTCCTAATTTTCAAGCCACACAATCACAATGTCATATAAGAACAGCAATGTATAATAAGCTGAGCGAAAAGTTCGTTGTTTTAGTAAAATCTTGTCAATCTCAGCGTACAATTTGTCGGCATTTACTTGGCGTTTATTAATGATAAATTATTGCACGGCTGAGGTAAAGATATAGTTCGTTGATAACACTTTATATATAGAATGTAATAAGGTTTAATTCACGTACATATATCAGGGTGGGGCTTTGAGATATGTAGCTGAGATAAGTGAATGTGTGATGACCCTTATTTGGTTGTATTGCGTTCGTTATCGCTCTAAATGCAAGTCAGATTATATCTAAGAGATGCACCGATATTGTGAAATGATATGCCATTTCATAGCGTGAAGGTATTTTTCATTATGAAATAAGACTCGAGTATAAAATGTGCTTTCAAGTTTTCGGAGCCAGGAAGGACAAGAGATTTTAATTCTGGGAAAACCATAAAATATATCGGTTCTGCGTCAAATAGACAAACAATACTAAATTATCAAGTCAATTTTATCTACCAATGCGTTAATTAGTGACTAACAACATCAAGAGTACGCGAAATTTTGATCCAAATTTTGCCCTTTAATGTATGCTATCGGTTTGGAATACATAATTACGCGAATAAACATATTTTTCTATCTTTCTACACGCTCAAAGTGGTCACAAAGACCAGTCCTCACCAACCAGCTAACAGATTCCCACGTATAAAATAAACTATTAACTTTAATCTAGACTAAATCTAAACCGGTTAAGAGCGTCGGCGACATTAAAAGGATAATATTTACGATCTTATTTAGAGTCAAAGCGCCGACGTGCTCTTGTCATAAAACGTTATTTCTAAACTGGGTAATTGGTTTCATATTTATTTGATATGTTTATGTGGATTCAGGAGCTGGTAGCAGTTGTATAAATCGGTAGATAAGCTCAGTGAAAATAGATTGACCTCATGTATAGAGAAGATATTTACCATTTCCTTTGTAAAAGGTTGTATTAAAACAAGTCTACTATGATGTCTATGTCTGTCTGTTGGCAATAAACTCAAGAACTAATTAACTGTTTTTTTACACCAAAAGACAGAGTAATTCATACTGAAGGTGTAGAATTATCAAAATAAATAATCGAAACCAGATTGGGTTTAAATTACAATAACACATTTACAAGAACATTAATAACAACACATTTAAAAACTTTTCCACGAACAAAACCTTTAAACAGGCCTAGTTTGTGATAAAAATGCGTATACCTACTTATATGGCATGGAAAAATAGTTCGGTAGTGACCGGCGCCTTTCGAATCGCTATCAGGGTCGACCGGCCTCTCGTTATCAATGCACCGTTTATCAGTGCAAACCGCCGCTTGCGCAACTGAGTGTACGAGCGAACTATCGTTCGAAATTGGAACAGTTGTTTTTTTGTATATACCCGTTTTTACATATTTTAGTGGTGGTTCTAAAAAGGTTGTGCTTATTTATAATTTGCCGTGAATATTTAAACGTGGTCTTATAACAAAAGAATAAAAAACCAGTCATTACAGGGTAAATACATCTTCCTTTGATAACTATTGTAACTTGGTCATTAATAATTTTGAGTCATTAATAATAATTTTGAGTCATTTCCATATTAACGAATATCATGTTAAGTGGCTTCATAATCATAACACAAAACCGCGCGAAACATGTAATTAATACACTCAAAGCCTACATTACCAGCTTTTTTATATTATTTTATATCCTCACAATTTTAATCAATTCCCATTCGAAATAAAGATTAATAGCGATAGGAGTATTTCAGAATAATAACATGACAGACGCCACGCCTTTATTTATTAGAATTATTGTCTGAATTTAATAAAGTTACAATATTAAAGCAATATTAATAAATCAAAACTGCCCAGTGGACCGACGCCCAAGACTGGCGGCCAAAAAAATAGATTGAAACGGTAACTTTGTATAACCACTATATCTTGGTACGCGGCCAAATAAGGAACTAAATTAATAAATAAAAATAAAGGAATACTTCGCCTAATTCTAGGTCTTATTATTTTAGTTATTAAACATAGTTTAAGTTTGTTTAAATATATTTGTGAATCATCATCATCTACCGAGCGTTTTTCCAACTATGTTGGGGTCGGCTTCCAGTCTAATCGGATGCAGCTGAGTACCAATGTTTTACAAAGAGCGACTGTCTAACTGACCTCTTCAACCCAGTTACCCGGGCAAATAGATAGTGTGTATATATTTCTATATAAAACTTACTAAATAAAAATGTATGGAGATTTTTTTTCTTCGTCAGTGTTGAGACTACTAGCGCCACTGAGGTGTCTTAATATACTGGTAGTGCTATAATCTTGATCGATTGATATCTGGTGGCGCCGGGGAGATTATTATTTGTTTGGCCCTGACCGCACCGGTGTTACGTACAGCCTTTGAAGGATATGTAAACACTGATATAAACCATAATCCCATATACTATACTACTTACACTATACTTAACATGCACGGAAAATATCACTTTGAAATCTATCGTCTATTAATCCGGCTTTAGTCTCAATTGAGAACAAAATGTCTACCTCTAGTCTTTGAGTATCCGGGTTTTTTTTTAACGACGTCAAAAATCATCAAATGACCCCTCCCGCTGTGATTTAGCAGCGGTGAGGGAGTGTCAGACTCTTACTGACTAAAACCGTCGTGTTCCGTCGTAGACCGCGTATGTAACAGGGCCGCGGTAACTCTTTAACAGCTCCAGCCTAACAGCCCCGGCTGCGGGATTGTTTGAAAAAGTTACTGAGATCCTGGTACACAAAAAGCCTACGAAGGAACATGATTGGTTTTAGTAAGAGTCTAACACTCAGCGAGTTAGCAGAACCCACAGCGAGAGGGGTCATTTGATGATTTCCCATTTAAAAAAAAATTGGCTCTGGGTACGGGCTGTGGGATTTTTCGAAAGAGTTACCGCGGCCCTGGTACAGAATAAGCCCCAGGACGAACAAAGATAGATTTTTAAGTCTCTCGATGATTTCACAAAAAAATGGACTGGGTAATTTTTGCTCTCGGTAATTAAAATTAAGATACTAAAAAGTGTGTTATAAAAGTTACGTTGTTTTATCACATGGCTAATTGCTATTTACGTTCTTAAAACTCCCTTTACAAGTTTATCGTCCAATCAAAAGGTCGTTTTAATAAATCGTTTGGATTTACAAAGCGTGGGACTTATATGTTGCGTAGCTTTGGAAAATATATAAATCGGTCTGTTGGTTACCTGTATGTGATTCTGTCGACTGATGAATGTAATGTGTAAATGTAAATGTAAATGTGACTGATGAAAATAGCGACTGATATTTAGAGCAGCCAATGTTCAATATTTTTTTTCAATTTCTATCAAATAAATGTACAATTTTTTTACATTCAAACTCAAATTCAAAAATATCTATTTAAATAAGACTGATAAATCAGAACTTTTCGAATTACAGCTCCCAAAACGCCCACCCTTCATCACTTCCTATGTGATTTTGCTGGGAAGAAGAAATGGCGCAAAAAAGTTCCCAGAAACATTAAAATTAATTTAAGTAAAATAATGTTATTCCTCCTTAAGAAAATAACTGTCATAACTTAGATAGATAGATCAGATATTAAGTTCAAAATATTTTAAGTGTCAAGTTGTCGTACCATGAATGGTCAGCTTTAGGACAGTAATTGTCTTGGTATGAGTGTACGCACGCTAAGTATAGATGTGTGCGTGTGATGTGTGTGTAAGTAACATCAAGGCCGTATGTTAATCGATGTTAAATAATGAATATCGATAAAAAACGGTTTACCTACGCAAATTAAAACGTGCTCTCAATTTAATGGGTTTTGTCTAAAACGTTTGTTATCACGTAAAGATCAGAATTTTGATAAAAGCGAATATTTATATTTTGGTATAATTATATTAACAGTATTGCAGCTGGCAACACTGATAATGAAAAAGAAAAATCAGTCGTATTTTACCAATCGGCATGCCCAAATTTATTTATATTTTTTTTCCTCTATTGGGCCTGTGAGTGTATTGAATTGAATTGCACATTACAATAAAAATATACATACATAATTAATCACACACAGCATTGCATAAACGTCAAAATAAAATAAATCACTTTCAAACTATGCCTACATAAAAGTAAATATTAATAAAATACGACACGAATTGCGCAAAATGGCTTCCAGTCATTTATTTGTTCTGGTCCAATAATCTATAATGATGGCATTGTATGCAAATCTCACTTTCTCGAGTAAACCCGTAATATTTGCATTATTATGTGAACGTAATGGGTTTTTACTGTTCGTAATAAATAGTGATGTTCTATAAAAATTACGGAATTACTGTCGATAATTTGGTGAAGCAACTTGTCGGCTGTGATAGGTCTATTGAGTAACGATTGTACATAATGGGGTTATAAAATTATGTATTGGTATGTGCATTCGCATATTTTTATATATACTGGAATTTAAAGTATGTTTTCTAATTCATTAAAAAAAGAATTCTTTAGGTAATTAAACGCTACTACTTACTTTAATAAATATATACAAAAACCCATGCTTGTCATAAACACCAAGTTAAAAACGTACCTATTCAAGTTAAATACCAAGAAAAACACATAGGAAGTGGTGAAGGATGGGCGTTTTGGGGGCTATTTTTTTTTTTAATTTTTGACGTTCACAAGTGCTGTTTCGCAGCTAAGTTCGAATAAACGATTTTGAGTTTTAATTTGAGTTGCAGTTACACAATATCGCAATGTATGAGCGTAGGAAGACTTATCCGAATTCCTTAGCCCACGTGCGTATGTGTGCGAGAAAAACATTAAAATCTGTAACACTTGTACATATGTATACATATGTTACGCATACATAAATATGTAAGGGTAAGTAAGTAGTCGTCCTTGCCACACCTCTTGTGCAACGCGAACTTATAACGATAGGCACAACCTTACCTTTAACTAGTTTTGTTATAAAATGTGAAAGAAAATTATGGTAGGCACATTTATTGTTTTATATTTGAGACAAACACTTAAGATTAGCACCATAGTTTATTTAAGTAAATAGAGGAAAAACAGAGTTTCCGTACAGAAGGACCAAATTTTTTGATAGTTAACAACATAGATAGAAAATTTTAATCATTTCACTACTTACTTTTGGTGTGTAGGTAGGTACCTAACTGAGCAAAATCATTAATTCAAAGATCGAAAGTTTCAGTCATTCAGCCTACTTTAACTTCCTTTCCCTCTTAAACTAAAATAACCTTCTCTAATACAAAATTAGATCTAAGGCCCAAAACTAGTAAGGTATTGTTCTCAAGTGTTACCAAACCAGCCTACAGGTTTCCTTAACAAAATCTAGATCGTGAACGCCCACACAGATATTGATAAGGCAAATTGAAATTGTCGTTTCCAATTTATTAAAAGATATCTTTACTAATATTATAAAGCTGAAGAGTTTGTCTGTTTGTTTGCTTGAACGCGCCAATCTCAGGAATTACTGGTCCGATTTGAAAAAATATTTCAGTGTTATATAGCCCATTTATCGAGGAAGGATATAGGCTACTTTTTATCCGAGTTCATCCAGAAGTACCAATGGGGTGCGAGTGAAGCCGCTGGCAAAGGCTAGTTATTATTAAAATATGATATGCTACTAGAGTATTGAAATATTAGAAGCGACTTTTACTAGCGTGAAGTAGCGTGGGTTTTTGGTAGGCAGTTTATGCAAACGGGGCGGCAATAAATATATTCTGTTATTAATTTATGTATCTTAATATTTGCTACTGATAAGAAATGTGTCAAATAACTTGTTCACCTAAAGATATTTCCGGAAAGAGATAGTTGAATTAATTCAATCCTTTGATTTGTTTTCTTAATAATAAAATAACCGTGAAAGTAATTTTGTCACTCTGTTGTACTTTAGGCCGCGCCAGTCGCACCTTTTAAAGCGCTCTGGTACTCAGCTACATCCAGTTAGAATGGAAGCCGACCCCAACATAGTTGGGAAAAGGGCTCGGAGGATGAAGGATATGTTGTACTTTTATGCCAAAATTACTGAACCGACTTCACAATATTTGCTACAGTGATAGTCTCAAGCCTCAGACAAAATATTGGCTGCTTTTATTTTTTTTATCCATGTGCGAGAAGAAGTTACCTTAGTCTTGAGGAATAGCAAGTATGACCTCGACGTTCCTTGGACAATTGGCTGATACGATGACGATAATAAAGCATGACCTACATAATTCTATGTTTAGTATGCTAATAATTTTCAACTAAAAAAAATATCACTATTCATAAATCAGCTGTCAACTTGAACCACCATAAAAGAACTAACGTCAACGATAAGACGCATAAGTGTAAATTATGTTTTCAGCACTACATTACCGATCGCTGTTATCGAGTACACTTTCCGCGATGACATTACAGTACCTGTAAACAAAAGAGTGTCATTAGTAGCTTATCTATCATCATTCTCCGAGCCTTTTTCCCAACTATGTTGGGGTCGGCTTCCAGTGTAAGCGGATTCAGCTGTGTACCAATGCTTTACAAGAAGCGACTGCCTATCTGACCTCCTCAACCCTGTTACCCGGGCAACCCAATACCCCTTGGTTAGAATGGTGTCAGACTTACTGGCTTCTGACTATCTAGGTTAGGTTACGTGAATATTTATTTTGTTTTTCTTCCTTGTCGTGTAATTGTTTGTGTTTTCAATTGAGTTTAAAGTTTGAATGGTACAATGTTGTATGGATTTGTGTCACAGCTATTATCTACTAATGTGTAAAGAGGAAAGATTTGATTGTTTGTTTTAATCGAATAGGTTGGAAGTAGGTACTGAACCGTATCGAATGATTCTTTCATTGTTAGGAGATCTACATTTTTCCCAAGTAACATGGGCTATATTTAATCTCGGTACGGGTAGAAGTTCTCAAGGGATGCGGACGAAACTCTGGGAAAACGGCTAGTTTTGAATATGAACGTGTGGTTTAGTGCTACCATGGTAGTAGAGTAAATGTATAATTATTCAGAAATACAATGATTGAAAATGGCAGCTTTCTAACTGCAAAGGTTTGTTGTTAGCCTCTGGATGTAACGTAGCCTAACCTATAGGTGACAAAGAGATTAAATCAACACGCCGAGATCATATCCTTTTGTAGGCTCCCAAACCAGACACAGCACTGGTGATAGCATAAATGTCACGGCTTGCTGAGTAGTGGTAGAAAATCACGGATACTCCTGTAGTCTTAGCGATATGTGTTTACCAGGGGCAACAATGCTTTCGTTGGCATTTACCTGAGTCTTTAACCTAGGCTTATGGACCGCAGTCCTAAAGGACTCAAAGATCTTAAAATAAAGCCATTATTATCTCCAAACAAACTTCACACAAAATCCCAAAATATCACCCAAAAAATGCGTCCCTATCTCATATCAAATCATAAATAAAAAAAATATCGCAAATTATAATTACGAGTGAAAAAACCCGTCGAACATAAATCAAGTATCGCGTTCTATCGTAAATATCATTTGATACTGAAATGAGATATCTCCCGCGGGCTAGGGAAAGGATTTCAGCCGATTGGGTTTTGATTCAAACGCGTATATGGGCATATACGTGTAATATATGTACGTATACGCGCGCCTATTTATAAGACTTCGATTGGCTGTAATTTCAATATGGCGGATATTTTGGTGTGTGTATCTTCGAGAATTATAGGCTAAATATAGGAAAATAAAAAGGGTTTTCGAAATGTTTGAGTCTATTTAAGATCATTTAAACGAGATTTCAACAGACTTACCAAAAAGGGAGATTCTCAATTCAACAGCGTATTTTTAGATAAAAAGTGTTTATCTACCGAGCACAATTTCAGATTACTATTTCCAGTCACGTAAATCCAACTTTAGAAAAAATATGTCCCGTTTTGTCAACAAAAACATTTTCCTACCCTTCAGAAAACAATGAATGACCTCGTTATCATTCTCCTCTAAAAGGTCCAATTAATAGTTAATAAATTCAACCATTGATATGTTAAATTGTATTGTCTGAGTTTTCGCTAACGGTACTGGACCTCGCCTTTGTATTTTTAATTGTTATTGAATGAAAAACAAGGAAACGAGGAAAAATCGGAATTCGCATGAATTGATATCGAAATTGGTGGATCATTGACAAGTCACAATGCCAGAGACCAAATGAAATAACTTCATGACAATATTTGAACGATTTCAAAAATAATGTTGTTTCTAAAAATAGCTCATTTTCAATAATCATTTTTTTTTCATTACATTTTGCCCGCGACTTCATACGCGTCCTGATTGTACTAATTTTCAGACCTAGATAAAATGTAATTTATCTCCGTTTCCAAAACACCTATCTCCATATTAAATCTTCATATTTCAGCTTTAGAGTTAAAGCGTTACAAAAAAACTCACTTTCTTATTTATAAATAATATTAGTAAGGGTCACAAAATTTCCTCTCGATAGAAAAACCTTTAGATTCTGTGTCTAAAAATAAACTTCGTCCCATATTTTTGTCACAAGGCCGAAGTAGCAAGGTGGAATAGCATAACGTTAAAATTGTTCAATGCGCCATGAAACAGTAAAACGACTTGTAATCCACTATCTGTTGAGAACACTCCCCCGGGGGTAAAAGTAGAATTTCAGTTAGGGTTGTTAAATGTAAGTTTTATTTTGGTACATGAGACTTTTTAGCAGACTGCCTAGAAGGAATATGTAACAAATCTTATGCTGAAAATTTCAGAAGGGAACTAGGTACTATTGCTCCAAAAACACTTTCATGATAGACAGCCCACTTATCGAACGATTCTATAGGGTACTTTTTGCATGCATGATGTCACAAGGGCAATACGGTTTTATTTGATGACACAACAGCAACAAAATTATTATTAAACTAGCTTATGCCCGCGACTTCGTTCGCGTGGAATAGTGGCATCCGGCAGATTTTTGGTTTGAACAATAGATGGCGCTGTATGTCCGGAATAAATTGCATTTTTTATAATAAAAACTATCCTATGTCCTTCTCCTGGCTCTAAATACCGCAGAACGGCAATTTCACAGGTAAAGACCACACAGGTATTATATATATATGGATGACATTTTCGTCCATTCATATATTTATTGAACTCTAAAAAAACATATTTTATATTTTAAACATAAATACTGTAATGGAGTTACCGAAACAGTACATACTACCCACCTATTACACAAATGGCTAAATATTAGTAGATACGCATAACCTATCACGTTCACAGCTAAAGTGGTTTAGTGATTAAACGGCCCACTCCAATTACTATCTCGTTAAGTAGCGTGAACATTTACTAACTTGAACTTTAAGTTTTATCATTCTATTAAGTTAATTAGTATACATTTCATAACGAGATTTTAAATCTTACTGCTGTACTTGTAGGTAGGTATGCAATAAATTTAATCATTTACTTAAAAGTAACACATAATCAAAGAAAGAAAAATATCAGAATTGAAATTATAACTAACTAGCTTCCGCCAGCGGCTTCGCCCGCGTAGTGTGTTGATAAAAAGTAGCCTACCTACCTATCTACATACCAAATTTTAATCAAATCGGTCCAGCCGTTTTTGCGTGATTAAATAACAAACATACATCCATACATTCTCACAAACTTTCACATTTATAATATAAGTAGGATTAGGATTTATGTGTCCAAACTCGAAAGTTGAACAACATGTATCAAAACGCAACCATACAAAATACTACACATAATATAAACAAAGAATCCCGTTACTTATCAAAAGAATAAAAAATCAATTGCTTGAATTAACATAAATTAAATACATTATAGAGCAAAAAAACACGTGCCAGCCCTGAACGATAAAATGTCGAACCGATCTATTTTTGGAAGCGTTCATAAGACGTCCTATTATTATAAGAAGAAAAATTAAACATTTATATAGATTCTCATTGTTTTCGAAATATAATTCGATAATCTGAAAGTTTTTGACCGAGTTTGGGAAGTTGGTATACGTACGGGATGTTGTTGAAATATGAAACTAATTCTGACTTGAAATATAATGTTTTTGGTAAATGTTAAACAGGATAAAATAGGCGTATCCTTGAAGCAGCAGGATAAAATAAAACATATTTATTGTTTTTCAGTATCAATTGATAAGTTTGATGTAATTTATAAACTTTTACTAGGTATTTCATTTAATATTATTAAACTTAGTCGAGGAGCTTAACTGACCAAAATCGTTGCTGTATACAATGCGGAATCTCTTGAACTATTATTTGAACCAATTCATTAATCGATTGCTTGTTGATTGGTCAACTGTTTGGTCAAATATTGGTTCAGGCTTTGATTTCTGACGTAAGCCTCTGTGTAAACTGACGAGCAATCGTAATCGACGCGAAATTCAACCATTTAGCGTAGGTTAATGTAACTTACTGTTTGAAGCAAGTTTCACCCGCGTGCCGTGGATACTACTTCTATACCTGGATTATATAATTTTTCACGGCATTTTTTTTTTTTGACGGCTGGCAGGAGCTGGATGCGAGCAGCCGAAAATCGATCTCAGTGGCGTGCACTTGGAGAGGTCTATGTCCAGCAGTGGACTGCGATAGGCTGATGATGATGATGATGATGATATAATGTTTCAAATCGGTTCGGTAGTTTCAAAGTCAATGGTACAAATGAACAAAAATATCCATACAGACGATGACTCGTTATCAGGTCATGGATTGTTTGTTTGTAGGGGGTAATCTCTGACTGATTCGATTAGGAAAACGAATAGATTACGTATTTCGACGAATTTTTATGTGTCATTTATATGAAGCGGTTAATTATGATTGATGTAATTACCACTGAAAACATATTACGGAAAATAATACGAAGAATGACATCGGCTATTTCCACAATCAGTTAATCGATTTTATAATGAATTTTAAAACTTGAAAACAGAAAGTCAAAGTCCCTAATTTTCCGTAAGAACAACTTTTCCTATATTACAAACTAGCTTCTGCCCGCGACTTCGTACGCGGATCCTGTCCCTTATGCCAGCGACTACGGGGTCAGCAAAATCAAAGATCTGAACCGTCTGATATTGAATTTTAAGGGCCCGTTGACTTGAAAACAACGGAATACGGATAAACATTAGAAACGTTCCATATATTTAATTAAATTGGACGAAACAAAACGCTGAGAACTGAACCGCAATAGGCGTGATCATAGGTATAAAAGTAGTGATTCTAATAAGTCTGCATTTAAGTTATGTGGCAAAAATGTTACACGTATTATTACGTAAAAAAACATTAAATAGATGACAAAGTCGTGGTGACTTAGTGGAAGTCGTGGTGGTTTAGTGGGTAGAGAACCAATCTCTCAAGTATGAGCGTGCGTCTTTGATTCCAGGTCTGGCAAGTGCCTGCCAATGCAACTTTTCTAAGTTCGTATGTACTTTCTACGTATATTTTGGATACCAATAACCGTTATTTGGAGGGGATGTTAAACTGTAGGTTCCGGCTGTCATTGAACATTCTTGGCAGTCGTTATGGGTAGTCAGAAGCCAGTAAGTCTTACCAAGGTATGTTGGGTTGAGCGGGTAACCAGGTTGTGGAGGTCAGATAGGCAGTCGCTCCTTGTAAAACACTGGTACTCAGTTGCATCGTGACTGGAAGTCGACCATAACATAATTGGGACAAAGGCTCTTGAGATAATAACGACAATAATAATGAGATATAGGCACCGCAGGACATCTGAGGCTGATGACGGGGAGTAGCAACCCCGCGGGGCTATACTATATGCTGAGTTCTCCAGGGAGAGTATCCCCCATCTCCGGCCGGTCGGAGTGAACCATGACGGGGGTAGGTCTCACGCCTCTGGCTTGGCTTGGCCGTCCAGAGTGGAGTCGCTAGAGCAGGATTAGTAGCCCTGCTCGGAGGGTAGGTGCCTCATGGTAAGCACAGGGAGCGCGTAATCTGTGTTTAAAGTCCGCCGAGGTATCCTCACGCTTCAGGTTCCCGGGGGCCCAGTAAGTGAGGTGGCGAGTCTCCACCTGCCATTTTTACATGTACCATTGACATCCACTAACATCCCATCACAAATAGCCCAAGTAGTTTCCCTCAATAGTTAGCAATAGTTTAGCACAGAACCGGGGATTGTCTTTTTTTTAACGACGTCCACCGGTGAATGTCCTTGGGTTCATTTCTATAGTGTATAAAGGGATAATCGACGGTATTGTGTCACCATTTCATTAAAGTTGTCTCAAAAGGGCTTCAGCGTGTTGGCTTCGGCCCCACGTTTGCCTCCCAAAAATTCGGAACTCTGTAGTCCCGAGGTCTGGAAGAGACATACAAAATAATAATGAGATATAACGCAACAAAGTCGGAGAGTGAGGGCTCGTGACGCCACGTCTAAGTATGTAAAATTTGTACTAAGCAGTGACTTAACGAAGCGTTGTTGTATCTTCGTTATTATTTGTTTGTGAGAGAGAGAGAAAAGAAAAATACGTGTCCATTATTTTAGGATAGGATTCACCATACCTATTTCATAACATTCATTTCTATACATTTCAAGTGTAGTATTGCTCTTGAAGTTTCATATCAGGTGTTCCAGATCTTCGATGTTTATACATCAATAGAGAGTGCTTATCAGATTGAACCACTTTTGCTAAAACGTCATATCTTCATATGCTATAGTCTAGCTGGACTCCTGGAGTTCCACATCAGGTGTTTTACACCTTCAATTTGTATAAGTCAACAGAGAGTGCTTATCAGATTGAACAACTTTTGCTAAAACGTCATACCTCTATATGCTATAGTCTAGCTGGGCACCTGGAGTTCCACATCAGGTGTTTTAGATCTTCAATTTGTATAAGTCAATAGAAAGTGCTTATCAAATTGAACAACTTTTGCTAAAACGCCATACCTGTATATGGTACAGAGAAGCTGGGCTCTTGGGGTTCCACATCAGGTGTTCCAGATCTTCAAATTTATTATCTCAACTAAAAATGCTCATCACATGAAACAATTTTTGCCATGGCACCATTTTTATATCTCTTATAGTTTTGTTGGTCTGTTGGAGTTCTGCATCAGGTCTTCAAGTTTCGAAGATATATTATAGCCTATATGTTGACCAGGCTTAATACTGATACAACAAAGAAAAAATCATTGAAATCCGTTCAGTAGTTCCGAAGATTAGCGTGTACAAACAAACAGACATACAGACATACAGACATACAGACATACAGACAAACAGACAGAATTTTTTTTTTGGATTTGTGCTCCATTACTGTTTCTAAACCCCACCCAATTATTATTTTTTAAATATATTCAATGTACAGACACAGTTTTTTTACAGATTTATTATATGTATAGATAACCAATTTCTCGTTCGATCTATTGCCTGTACCTGGATAAAATAAAGCCCACGTTAGTCAAGAAGAGGGTAGCTTTATAATACTGAAAGAATTTGTCTAATCGGTTCAGTAATTTCAGATAGTTACGGAAGTTAAAAAAAAATGGTTCCTATTCATTATATTAGCATAGATTAAAATGTGCTAAATTCAGTATGATGCGGTGAAAAATTTCAGTATCAAAAAAGCGAAGTTTACAAAATAATAAAAAATTGGTAAAAAAACTTTTAAGTTAAACGGTTTTATCTTATGTGCACTGAAAACTAAAAAATAAAAAAAAGAGTTACTTACCTGTCAACCTACGTAGGTGGTCCCGGTCATATTAGACTAAAATAGAAACGTGGGGCCCATTAACTATAGCTGTAGTACTTTCTTCTAGAGGTATAATAGGTGTGGATTGCATCGACTTACTATAATCGTAACTGGAGATTTTGACAATCAATAATCAGCCGTAGCGGCTTAACCAGCGAACGCCGAGCTCATGATCTACCAAAGTATAAAGATATGCTTTGCCATTTTGCATATTTCAGAGGGCCCCACGTTTTTATTTTAGTCTAATATGACCGGGACCACCTACGTAGGTTGACAGGTAAGTAACTCTTTTTTTTATTTTTTAGTTTTCAGTGCACATAAGATAAAACCGTTTAACTTAAAAGTTTTTTTACCAATTTTTTATTTTCTAGTTTTTAGTATTTAATGATAATGCCTACCGAATATTCTTCTTTCTATATATGGTTCAGCAGCGGTGAGGGAGTGCCAGACTCTTACTGACTAAAAACCGTTGTGTTTCGTCATAGGCCTTTTATGTACCACGACCACGGTCACTCTTTCGGACAATCCCGCAGCCCAGGCAGGCCTTGGCCCTGTTGGGCAACGCTGGGGTTGCTGACAGTATTCTACTTGAGTAGCCCTTTCATTTGATACCCATATTGAGGGGGTTGTAGAAAAATATGTAATCCGCCATTTTGTATCGGCGGCCATATTGGATTTACAATGTTATTGATATTACTATATTGTATTGTCATCAGAATTAAAGGTGTGTACCAAATTTCAGATCAATCTGACAACAGGAAGGTACTTACATTTGAATTACTAAATTTGACCCAAGAATAAATAAAACAAACGGGGTGAGCTAAATAAAACCGTTTAATAAAAAATATGTTGGAACCGCGTTGCGACGTAAAGTTGCCGACAACAGCGCTTAGGCGCGCTGCATACGAAACTCAAACAACGACAACTGTTGCCTGGCGCTAAAGGCAGGCTCACATTTGTGCAGTTTAAGATAGAATTAATGGCGTCAATTTGTGTATTTGTAATTTATGTAGAACTGGACTATTTTGAGGACAATTCGAAGTTTTATCATGTGAACTGAATTGTCTGATTATTTATGAAATGGATGTAACAAAATACTTAAGGATCCGGCAGGTGGGTCTACGCATCAATGCCAATGAAGAGATTTTGCGTACTATGCTAGAGAAACCATTTCGACTCCTATCCGCAGGATCAAAACCTATACCTACATTTTCAATTCAGAGGTTTGACAAGTGCAACTTAAAGTCAACGGTTCGAGGAAGATGCTTGCAAATGCGTCAATAGTTCTAGCATTATGGCTCCCTTTCTATCGTATGACAGGCGACAAACTTAGGTCTTCAGGTCTCCACAGCCTTGTGAACAAACCTTAACACTCGACACAAATACCTTTAGCGAATGTGCGTCACGACACGTAGCTAGAGAACTTGTTTCACCTAATCCATGTTAAAGACGAAAGCTCACAGAGGCGTCACTTATTTCACTTTAAATAAAGGTCTTAAGTACCCTAGAATTTAATCCCACTGGAGACGCCATTGCTGTACCTTACTCTATGCTAAAGATACGAGGGAGTCTCTAATAATCTTCTGCATGTGTACATGTGTGTCAAGTTTGCGTTTGTAAATTTTGTCTTGGCGTGCGTAACGATGTGATCCAAAATGACTGAGTGAGCTATCACTAGAGTTGCCGCGGCCCTGGCACATAATGAATTTAGAAAGAACATGGGGGTTTTAGTGAATAAGAGTCTGACATTCCCTCGCTTTATACCCACAAAGACCATTCGATGATTTCCCATCACATAAAAAAGCTATCACTATTTTTCTGCACAGTGCCCTGCAGTTATTTGGTGGACTTTTTCCTACAGAGACTTGTACTTATTGCGTATCCTGTAGGTTAAATGCTCTAAGTGCCACACTCAAAGGGATGCAAATACAAGGGCGAAGAGAGGGCGTGTAAGACGTAAACGTTCTCAGCACTTTATTAAAGGACTGACAGCTTTTGATGAGATTTTTTAAATATTTGCATGTAGGTGTGCTGAAAATGAATAATAATTTAAAGGTCAAAAATATGAATACAGAAGGTTAGTAAAAATCTGGGTGTTGCGAAAATAAAAACATAAATTTAATAAAAAAAATAACTAGATGCTTGATTTCAGGAAAAATTTTGAAACACCTAATAGAATTTTGTTATTTAAACATCCTGTTTTCGCCCACTCATTACTATCCCTGAGCGGATAAATAACCTTATTCAGTATCTAGCTTTCAGAATCTGTATCTATATTTGGCTCAAACGAAACTTCACTACCCCGTATATTCAGCAGACATCATATACAAATAATTTGTATCAGAGTTTAAAACAAATAAATACTGATAATGGTCTGAAAGATGACATGAAATAAGAAGGGAGTGACCGTCAGTACGACGAGTGACAGGGAAGAATGGACTGAATGGATGGAATGGATGGAAGACATATTACGGGGTAGTCAGAAGTCAGTAAGTCTGACACCAGTCTAACCAAGGGGTATTGGTTTGCTCGGGAAACTGGGCTGAGAAGATCAGATAGGGCAGTCGCTCCTTGTAAAGCACTGGTTCTAAGCTGCATCCGGTTAGACTGGCAGCCGACCCCAACATAGTTGGGAAAAGGGCACGGAAGATGACAGAAAGAATACTTAATGTTTTTCTCCATTTCCCAGCAATTTTCTGTCGTTATAGCTTTCAATAATGACAACAAATGACTGGAAAAATCTGAAACCCCTAAGCCAACATTACCCGTTTCTTAGCTAAACGTGACCAATATTTCAGCACATTATTGTCTTCGCTCGTGTAAGCAAGCTAACATACAGACAGTCTTGCGCGTTATACGTTCTGCTTTATTACAACATACGGGGGAGTTTCGTGGATTCAGTTGTAAAAATGAACCTTCATTTTGGTTGAAGATAATAAACCGTATCTTTGGGAGTTGTTATGAGAGAATATTAGATGGAATTTGTTAGGGAATTAGATGAAAATCTATATTATCTTTTTTTTTATATAAATACGTAATGTTTCTCCCATGGGGAATGGTATGTCTTAGAAAAATAATATCTATATAGCACGATTTTTTTTTTATTTGTGGGGAAGATGGAAACAGCTGTGTCTGTGGCCTATTCCGACGCGAAGAAAAAAAGTGTAATTAAGAGTATTTTCTAACTCTGTTCCATCTGATACCCTTTATGTTTCAGGTACGCGGTAACTCTTTCAAACCCACAGCCTCGGCAGTAACCTCTGTTCTGAAACACATAAAGTTCGAGATTGTATGAGGAGGAACAAGGTTGGGTTCTAGTAGATAAGTCTGATACTCCACCCGTAGTGTAGGGAGTGATTTCATGATATATTTTTTTCTTTTTTCTGCTTAGAGTGATGTAATGCTTAGAAGTTTATTTCAGTACTTTCCTTATTTCACATAAAGAATATTATTTTTTCAAAAGGCAGAATTTACCAAATCTTCTTCTATCTTGTTACCAAGCTATCTTCAAGAGCACATATTTATAACATAGACTCCTACGCTACACATAAACTTGAGATTAAAGTATTAAATAAATGATAAGCCTGTCTACAGTGATACGATCTAGCGGCGCTTTGTAACCGATCTGATGTAAGCTTTGCTACTGTTCTGCGCGAAGGAAATACGTGGTATGAATGTTAAATGTTTTTATTTAGTTAAATAAGTTTGGCATTTTAGATAAGTATTTTTTTTAATCAAAATATTGTAGTAAGTATAACGTTTTGAAGGATGGTAGGTATGTCAGGAGGTTAAGCTACTCTTACGGTGTTCAAACAATGAATGGGTGTCCTTTCCATCATTGAACAGTTCTTAAAGATTTAATATTCATGCTGCCCGTCTGATAGTCGGTGACCAATTTTTTGTAGGAGAATGGAAGACACTGATGCCAACAGTGCAACACTTACTACAAAAAGACGGTTAGAAAATCTTTATAAAACGTTCTACAAAAAGTACGTCCGATTATCTATATTACAAAATGTTTGACATGGGCCGGCCGCTTTGCTCAAAATATTCTATAAACACAGTAGGTGGTATTAGGAAGTCTAGATATTAGGTACGGCATGAAAGTTGCTCTACTTAGTTAATTTATATTAATGTACGTACCGTAATCAAGATAGACAACCTTAGCAGATGATGATTTCAAAATGACTGCGTATATTCGAATCAATTTAATACGGTTTACTATGTAATACGTATGTAACATAGGTATTTATTGGGCAGTAAAATGTAAATGTCTTATTTAAGCACGTAATATATTTAACGTGACGTCATAGTGTTCTCCTTTCACTCGGTAGTTACGAAAATGACAAGGACAAGTAGAGATTTTGGATTTAAAAGGTTAAATTTTTTTAGCTAATTTTAAGGTTGACACAGCATTTCATATCCCACACTAAAGTAAGCATTTTTATTTATTTTTGGCACAGTGCTCAGAATTTAATAATCTATAATTTCAGATACTTAATCTATACTAATATTATAAAGAGGAAAACTTTGTTTGTTTGTTTGGTTGTAATGGATAAACTCAAAAACTACTGGACCGATTTTAAATGTTCTTTCGCCATTAGAAAGCTATATTATCTGCGAGTAAAATAGGCTATATTTTATCCCGGTGCGGACAGTAGCTCCCACGGGACGCGGGTGAAACCGCGGAAAAACGGCTAGTGGTTGATATAATAGTAGGTAAACTGACACAAAAATGCACATTGTTTTTCATTCATATTTTCAATATTACAATGTAGGTAAATTAATTAATACAATTATTTCTCCATTATCATAATTTACGATGACATAACGATTACATATTATTATTACCTATTTACCTTACGTCATAAAAACATAACAATTATAAAAACCGCAATAATTAATATTACCTAAAGAAATAACGTTAAAATACTCGTAAACAACTATCAATTATGTTGAACAATATCGGTTTTTCCAGCCACAAAATATACAGCTTAATGAACTGTAAAAACAATGATGTTTCAAATGATATATGTAGTTAATACTGTACCTACTGACATGAGACCATTTCTACGTAAGTAGGTACAGTCATTATGAAAAAGATTTAATATTATAAAAAATATACATGAGGTATTTACTTGAAAGTATGTATATTTTAACACTTGCAGGTCTTGTCAATATTAATTAATCCATATTTACAATTATTTCCAACAGTTAAAAAGGTGATAAATAAATAAAGTTTATGATAAATTTTCCTTTACATATTATGCCTAATTAAAAAATACAACGGGAGATCCCTATCAGAAATAACTTAAAAAAATAAATTAAAAAATAAACAAGAAAAGCCAAAGAATACGACCTCAGGCAAAAATACTTCTACATTTTCCAGTAAACTTTTTTACTCGACTGTACACAATAATAATAATCTTCTTAGAAATAGAAAAAATACATTCCAAGAAGAACATAATTGAACATACACGTTTAAGCTGCGGTTGTTACCCACTATTAGATACATGTCATGAGAAATGACAGGAAGATATTAAAGAAAAACAAAACTATTTATAGTAGGTATAATTGGGGGTTAGAGGTCCAAGTTGCCATGACTATGAATAAGGCACCGCTGGACTTGAGTGTCGATTAAGGGGCTGATTATTTTCTTATTTTTGTTCTTAATACTAGTAATTCATCTACCTAGCCTTCTCCCAACTATGTTGAAGTTGGCTTCCAGTCTAGACGGTTTCAGCTGCGTACCAATGTTTTACATCGAGCGATTGCCTATCTAAACTCCTCAGCCCAGTTACCCGTGCAACCTGATAACCCTTTCAAGGTTGTGAGTATCGTAACAACTGCCAAAGCTATTCAAATGGAAGCCATTTGATGGCCATATAATTTACCTTTTTCCATAAAAAATATGTATAAAATAGTTAGGTGTTAACTATTTTTTATTCTATCACATTTCAAAATACCATGACCCACGCAAACCACTACCATTTGAATACATGACGTCAACTGGGAAGTACCTGTTTATCGACAATGCGATAACTGCACTCTCAAGAGGCTTAGCGGCTAAGTGCTTGAATGACGTTTGACCGAGTGCTCACATGCTCAGAGAGAGGTGCTCACATGCTCTGGGAAAAGTACTCCAATACTCAAAATAAGTGATTTTATGAGAGTATCGAGAAAAAAGATAATTTGAAAATGTGTGTGATTTAAAATAATCAATTAATATTGTCTTTTTTTTTCGTGGCAGAAAGAAATGGTTTTAGATATTTCAATTAATGTATTAAACACACACACACAAACACAGCCTTCAAACCGACCACAACCAGCTTACACCAGATTAATCGAAGATTACTCAATTAGCACAGATCTCACTGATCTGAGACATATCTCATAATTAAACAAGACCTAAATTAACATTGATAAGCCTTACATTCGATATTAATAACTTAATTATTGAATAGACTGCGTAATTACGTTATATCCTTATTGGAACATCTGGCATTGGAAATCGTTAATTTGATCATACAGGAGCTTAATTAGTGCAGTGAAATTAGTTGAGTAAAGTGTTGTTTACATTGTTGTGGTATGAAGGTTTTATGCTGCCGATGTTGTGCTGTGTAGTAGTATCGAGTAGGGTCGATTTGTTTACTTGTTCGCTGAATGAGTTCACAAGAGCCACCTATAGTATTGTTAGTATTTAAAACTTTAGTAGTGGCATTATTTTTGTGATATTATGTTCAGTTTTCGTATGTATAATGTAACTTTCGTATGTATAGTGTAATTTTGAGTTTTTAAATTTTATATAATGTAACTAATTTTGTCGTATTAGGCTAAGTACCTGTGAAGATTAAATTAGCTGTGTTTTTGATATAAATAAATAAAATAAATAAATAAATGTTTTGGTAGTCACATTTTTGACACAATGTCTACTAAAAAGAACTAAGTAACTAAAGGAGTTTCGAGGTTTATGGGGGTCTTTCGAGAGATCTCTATGTAAGGCTAAATGCTTTTGCATATTTTGTAAAACCTAGTATTCCAACTCAACCAGAATTAGAATACGGTACTTTAGTAGTAAGTTATGTACATTCGGGACCCCAAAAAATATTTACCAAAAGGTTATCTACATCGACTCATATTGTAATCGTTATACCCTGTTTCCTCGTCTTTAATAATTAGAAACGCAAGCTAAGTTGTCAAGAGAAGCACACAAATTGTTTACCAAGTCACCGTCGAATCCCCATCACAGTGTGCAAACCCTAAGCATAGACGAACGTTGGAAAAATCAACATAATCACAAGCAAGTGGTTTACGCACCAGTAAGTGGCGGCAATCATTAACCAACTGCATTAAATAGGCACATTGTAACAAGGCAAAAACTAGCGTTTCAACACTCCACGACGAGCATTCTTAATTGGTGTGCGTATTCATTTGGTTTTAATTTGTAGGCCTATTCTGGTATTCATATACGTAATTATTTTTTTTTAAGTTAAGCTTATAGCCTACATAGCAAAAGACTCAAGTCTAAGATCAATCATAATCAGTCATGAAGCAATTTAACTATATGAAGATCAAACCAAAACATAACTTTTTTTTAACGACGTCAAAAATCATTAAATGACCCTCCCGCGCGCTGCGGGCTAGCAGCGGCGAGGGAGTTTCAGACTCTCACTGACTAAAAACCGACCGTCGTGTTCCGTCGTAGGCCTTTTTTGTGCTAGGGCCGCGGTATCTCTTTCGAACAACCCGCAGCCCCGGCAGGCCGTAGCCCTACTGGGCCCCGCTGGAACCAAAACATACCTTATTGCTTTATTTTTGTCAAATAAGGAATCTGAGATACTTTGATATTAGTTTCAACATCTTACTTCAAATAGAAAAGAAAATCCTCACAATCCTCCGTCTATGGGTCATTATAACTTCCCGAAGATAATCAAGTAGGTATCAAACATACAAAAGGGAAAAACATTGATATTGATGACGACCATTCTTACTCAAAACAGTTATCAACACCACTTATGTCGTAATGGTAAATACCCTAACTAAGAATAATAATAAAAATGGAATGCATAATTTCACAATATTTCTGAGTAAAGCTGATTGCAATTAACTCACCCGTTAATGCACTTTTATCGATTAATTAATAAAAACAGATAAAAACTAACCTTCCAGTTATTACGATACTTTGTGAAGCTGATATTTATCGATCGAGTTGCAATATGTTACAAATAGGTTGCAAGAATTATTGTTTAACATGTAAAATTTTTAATTACATAGTTTGTGATTGCACGACGCTCGAAACCCGGCGAGACATACTGGACCGACCTTAACGTGCTCTCCGATGCACGGGTGAATCAATCACTGACTTCCAGACTACGGGCTGCTTTGTGAAAGTTTTATAAAACCCACAAAACGATTTCGGCCCGACCCGGGAATCGAACCCGAGACCTTAGTCATAGTAGTCACGCTTGCCACTAGACAGACGAGGCAGTCAAAATACGAGATTTGCTGAAATATCAAATTTCCCAAAACCATCTATTAACGTTTCCTGTGTACTCTAAACTCCGCCCACGGATACAAACACAGGGAAATAGGGATTTACTAACGATTCTCCGGGACGTAGTTATACAGTGATGAATAGAAAATTAAGCGATTACATTTAGTAATTTGCGTACGAATGTTTGAATAATCCATAATTTAGTGTTAGGCGCCCGTTAGCTGATTTATGCGCGTTTTGTGCGAATACACTAAATTCGTGTATTCAAATGTTTTGCTGTCGTTTCAGTTGCTTCCTGGAGCATGATAAACTGTACCTACGAATTAAAACATATCTCATGGGCATGCAGATTACTAAAGATGAAGTTACCAAAATTCATAAAATACCAGGTCCAGTAGGTGCACCTTACACAGAGGATGAACTAAGTGTATAGAAAATACTAGTCTCCACCCACGTCTTAAGGGCTTATTACATTTGACTAAATTCAGTCATCTAAATAGGTATGTCTAATTAGATTTCTAAATGATTCAATGAAACCTACCTTCCTAAATGCGATTACATTTGACTGAATTTAGTGACTGAATCATTTAGACGACTGAATTTAGTCAAGTGTAATAAGCCCTTTAGCCTGCGTCCCTTGGAAACTACTTCGCTTACCCAGATAAAAAGTTTTTCTCGATAAACGGGCTATTTAACACAGATTCCTAAGTTTAGGCTATTTAAATAAAATACCAATAAAAAATAACTTTTACACTTGTACGCCCACATTTCCAAAGAAAACTTCATTATTATAATTATCGTCGATAAACACTTACTTTCAAGTAATGAATCACAGTCATAACACTTCGTAAGTACTTTAAGATTATAAAACGCTTGGTTTGAAGAGTCTTGTCGTTAAGTTAGAGAGCACTTTCAAGTTTATAGATATAACGCGGAAAAGTATAAAGGAAAATAATGAATTAACTATATTATTATAAGGTATAAACTATATTAAATAGGTACTAATAGAGAAGAGATCATTTGGCTCAAAATATAAACGACCCTTTAAGAAAAAAGGAAACATGTTGTATCAAAATATAGTAATAAGACAAACTTTTACCTTTTCTTTTATCTTTTCCTTATATTTTTAAAATACAATCATTTACCTTGACTACCAAAACACTGATATGATCGTAAACTTCAAAGTCGGTTCATACATATTTATGTAGAAAGAGCTCGGTGCTGTTATAAAATATAATCGAATCACTCAATATCGATTGCAATGGATTTGATATGATCAAAATGTTATTAAGTTTTACCTACGTTAAGATTTGAAATAATAATGAATCAATATTAGATACTGTGGCCATAAAACTTATGACTGGAGATATGTATGTAGTTTCTTGCCGGCTCTTCTCCATGAGACCAACTTTTTGGACCCGTGCAACTAGTGTGACGTTTCATAGGAGCCTGCAAAGGCCTATATAAAAAAAAACATTTGACGTGATTTAAAGATTGATTGATGACGTGATTTATAACAACGAAAAATAAAGATAAAAGGGAAATATAGAACAATTCAAATAAGAAGACAAACTTATGAATAAAACCTTGAAAACAGAGATTCATGAGCAAACCTATCAGAATCTTCACATTGTAATTGCGTGATATAATTAATACAGCCATAGTAATTCATTATGAACATGACAGTATGACAAGAGGAATACACATAATTTTATTCAACAATTATAATTTCTGCGTAAAACGTGATCTGTCGTTGGTCAATTATTGTTCTTTCAGAGATAAAAAAATTTCCTGTGCTGTGATGTTTTTCATATATTTTATGGATTCTAAGAAACAAAATCGGATTTGATAAATTATTTTCTAATCTAATATTTGGGAGTTTTAATGGAAACTCCCATTTCAGTGCAAATTTTACATAGCTAAAACACACAAACAAACCATCTGCAGAGACTATGTTATTGCAGATACACAGCCTTATCCATAATTTTATAATACCGTTTTATCTCCTTCAGTCTGTCTGATAGACAAATAAAGAGAGAACAGACTCCAAACGTCCACATTAAGTAAAGCTATATATAAGTAGCATAGCGGCCCAAACAGTCGTCCATCCATATCCTGATGCTAATGACACATAACCCGCCCGTTCTACTACTTAAACCTACGAGTCCCTCAAGAAGTCTCTAATCCGATAATCTCTAGTGATTAAAACGACGACATCCGATAGTCTTTAAACCCTAACACCAAACGATTACTTAAAAAATAATTCACACTGACAATCTTCATTATCCTTTTAGTAATTGCCTTATTTGCACTTATTAATTGTTACTAATTTCGCAGTAGTTTATTCTTTAATTGCTGGTCTAATAATGCTAATTGCTATATTATTCTATCGGCGGTTCAGCAGGATGGGAAAGCGAAGGTTAGCAACAGTAATACAGCACCAGGCATATCAGAATCTAGATTTATATCCCCAATTATTATTCCACTTTATCCTAGTGTTTTCCTGGCGTCATTGCAATCTCCTCTTTATTTAAATCGAGTAGCATCCTTACTTGCTTAGGTCTTATTTTTTTTTTTATTTAGTACTACAGAAAATATACTCGCTATTATTTGCACATCAATGAGATCGTCAACAAAATTTAATGCGTTATGAATCCGTTTTAAAATGGTTTATAATGTTTTACTCCCGAATTACGCGTACACGCAGCCAGTGGTAGAATGAATCGTCTTTACAATAATAGTACATGGCTGCCTGATTCACCTCTAATTAACAATCAGAAAAAACTTGACGTCAACACACCTACATTTCTTAACAAGGATTTGCAAGCAGAACCTTAGTATCATCATTTCCAGCAACATTCCAGGAATGTTTACATAACTGTCCGTATGTTCATACATACACAAACACAGCATTGCATGTCCCAAGCAATAAAACAAAGGCAACCATTACAATTGAAGCAAAAAATCAAGTAATTATGAACTATTATGGTGTCGCGGAATTGTACGGTTCACGTGTCTTCAAGAATTTTTATTTGCGTATGAAAGATTTTAGATTGGTAGTCTCTTTTGTGTTTAGTTTGAAAACATCATTAAAGTGCTATTTAAACCAAATTTTCATTGCACTCCTTTTGACAGAACGACTTTACTGACGTATGAATAATCTACGCATGTCCACATACTTATATGGCACCTCAAATCTGTTAGTTTTAAAACCTCATCAAAATCAAACCTTGACAAAACCAAAAAAAGGAAAATTAACTATCATAAACCTGCGAACGAAGATTATTTAGGATTTATAAACCCACGCAAACTTCACCAAAACCTAACAAACAAAAAATCTGACTGCACCGTACCGAATTTCCAAACCCAATATCGACGGATACAGACAAACAATCACTCACCCGCTCCCAACCAAAACACACATCAATCTATCCACTAATGAATGAAATACGCAAATTACGAACCATTCATTCAATTTAACCAAACTCTAAAGCAACAGCTAACAAAATCGTATCCATTCAAAATACTAAACCATATAAGGATCTCGTATATATCAATATTCGAATCGATTCTGGGCAACTTTCTAATCATAGTGGTTATAAACGTTGTAACCCCTGACTTGTTGAGACATCAAATATTTGTGTGTAGTCGTGAGGTGTAGACTAGGGCATGCAATACCGGTTTACCGGTTTCGGTTTTACCGGTAAAACCGCCCATTTTTGCGATTTTTAAATTACCGGTAAAAATAATATGTTACCGGTAATTTACCGGTTTTTACGTTTTGTGATAAAATATAGCAATTGTTCATTTAACGTCAAATCTTTGTTATATAGCCTGAAAATAATGTAATATTGCATACATTACATATTGTAAGTGTGTTTAGGTTGCTGTTTTTTAGAAAAGTAAACTTGTGTCCCCTTAACTATCTCTAGGTTAGATACAAATCTTCATTCTCATCTTATTTTATAATATCTAAACAAATTTTATTCATTCGGTTATTCCGATTTTCCTCATAGCTGTCAGCTCATATTAGGTAAAAATGTAGCTTATGCTTATTTTACCTACTCTATGATCTTGCTGAGTAAGGGCTTTTACTTCACCACCATGCGGACAGCTCTGAGAACACGGTGGAGCACACAGTCTAGGTGTGCACTGCCTGGGAAGGGTACCGCCGTGTCGTCGTCGAGGCAATAGGCAGCGGCGACCTCTCGCGTCCGGTCGTGGTTCAGGCCATGGTCCTGAGTGAATGGGAAGCCGTCGCCTCCTTCTGCGAAGCAGTCATCCTCGAGAAGGAGACGGCGGAGAGACTGCGAGATCGCACCTCTCATCCCAACTGCTGTAGTGGACCAGACACCACGGGCGCTGAGTGTCGAGAGACGACACCCGGCCACCGTAGGCGTCGGTCTGTGGACGGTGAGTTCGGGTGGCTCATCGTTCCTCCGTCTGCATAGATAACAGACCCGTGTTGGCTTCGCGCGTTGTAAAGGCGGGTCTAGACGAACCGAGCACGAGCGAAGTACAAGCGGAGCCGTTCTCGGTTTCATCGTTCGCGGCGTCAAGTGTGGACGCACAACGAACCTACAACGATCACTGTTAGCAAATCCCTTTGTGTTCGACAAAAACCGACAACAGGCGGAACGCAGCCGAGCACGAAGTGCTCGCAGCGCGCTCGTTAGAGGCTTGTAAGTTGGTCCACACTTATAGACGAATTGTGTTCGGCTCGTGCTCGGCTCTCCTAGCGTAGACGCAGCTTTACACATTGTTCGAAAGAGTTACCGCGACCCTGGTCCATAAAATGCCTACGATTTACTTTAATGAAAAAAAATTTTTTTTCACAGTTATTCGTAGCATTTATCCCGTCTTGTGACGGGGTCCGCTTTCCGTATCTACTTCTTCCATTTCATTCAGATGTTCTTTCCAGGACATCTTCCTCTTCGAGTTCGCAGATTTTCATGTCATTCATTACGACACTCAGGGCCTTACTACAAAAACTTTAAACCCTGTTTTACACTTATCTAATAAAATTTTGGCTGCAAAATGAACCATATGTCAACGTCATAATTTGACATTTTTTTAGACAAGGCATAAACTGACGTTTAAAAGTTTTTGTGGTAAGACGGTCAACCACCACAGTTTCGGCCTGCCTCTGCGCCTTTGACCGGGTATATCGAGATTGAGTAGATAACATTGGCGATGTATTCAGATTGTCCCCTTTCTACATGTCCGTACCATCGCAGCCGTTTCTCTTGCATATTGTCGGCGACATCGCGTATGGATGGTACTAACATGTTTTTTTGTTACGGCCCACGTCACAAAAAATGTTTACCACCTTATACCCTGTATTTTTATTTATTTTTTTGCTTTTAGACTACCCAATCTTATTGTTATAATATCACATTTTAAAAATTACAAAAATTACCGTTTTACCGGTTTACCGGTAAAAATATTTTTATTACCGAATTTTTACCGGTAATTTTTATTTTACCGGAATTGCATGCCCGAGTGTAGACCATGTAATTGGTCTGTAGGTGCTAAAACCAGGCGTTTGTAATCTTTGGATGCCAATTAGGAATTTGAATGTGAGTCCTATTATGAGACTGAGGTATTTAGAATGTCGATAAGACTTTATGTTACACTAATGGCAGCTATTAAAAAAAATATGAGAGGTTTAGATCCTCACTTCGAATAGCAAAAGGTAATAAATAAAATGCAGGTCATCAGCGTAAAACTAACTTGTTCTTTGGATTAGCTTAGATAGGTACTGGAGTTTTCACAACATATTTATTACAATTAGGAATAATATTATTAAAGTTAGGTAAAGTCAGCCACCAAGTGTCAACAGATTCAAGGGTATAGTATAGAGTATATAGAAGCAAGTTCTAAATCCCTATTTTAGACCTAAAAATGGGCGTACCACAAGGCTCAATCCTAGGCCCTTTCTTGTTTACTTCCTGAAACCTTCAAGTTCAATAAACTAATACAATTTCATCAGACCGCTTTCATAATCGTAGTTTATCTAAAAATATTCCGCACAGGCGTTTCCTTAAAGCCGTAAACATAAAACAAGAAACCGACAGGGCTGCACCATAAACTATGCGACTTTATTGCAAACATATTGTTAGCTTTTGTGACTTAAGTTGTGTTTGACAGCGGTACTTAATTTTGTGAATGAAGTTTTGACTGGTGTTTTTTATATTAAGATTGACAGTGATTAATCAGTTCTTAAATCTTCTGCAGGATAAGTAAAACAAGCATATCTTATAAATAAATGATATGATTTATAAGTATTTTCTTAAATATTACTGCATGAATATAGATCAGAGGAGATATGTGATATACATATTTAATGTTATATTCTTATGCTAGCTCCTCTTGAAAATGTCACAAATGCCAAATTGAAACTCAATAAGTAGGTACTTCTTTCCTCGAGACATCCTCAGACAGACACTCACATAACATATGGGCGCGCCCTCTACTTCTATTCCACTCACGTGGCCATCGCGGTAGACTCAATAGAACGAGACACATCTTATTATGCGCAGACGCAACTTATTACTGTACCGTTCGAAGATTTAGATGACGTAATGATTATGTAGTTTAGATCGGGGATATATCGAATCATTTGTAAGTTGTGGTTTGGTTCTAAACGGGCTTGGAAAAATAATACTTCCTTGTTTGAAAATAATTAAGAATGAAGGACACAGTACGAGTAGTCGTTGGTATAGATAGACTAACTTCAACGAGGTGTTTACTCCACGTCCTGTGGGAACTCCTCCGAGCACACGGATAAGCTTTCCTCAATAAACGGCCTATCTAACACTGAATGCATTTTTCATATCGGAACTGATCCTGAGGTTAGCTTTATAATCTCAGTATAGAAGAATCTCTCTAAGAATCTTCTTAACACACAAAATCAATTACTTAGTTACAACTATCGAATTAAAATATGATAATGTCTGCCTACCATTAACTGTTACACCGTCTAAGCCAGCTGCGGTCAAACCCCATCCCATAAAAGGTGTTTATTGGTAATTCATTTAAATTGCATTGTAATTTTGACCTAAAGATATTTTAAATTTTCGTCACCACGTGTAAATTACCGTACTTAGTTGATTTGTTAATTTAAATGATACTTTATACCTATATAGACAACAACCATTTTAATAAAAAACTATTTGTAGGTACTATAATATTCTAAAGCTGAAGAGTTACTTTACACAGGTAGTTGAACGCACTGATCTCAGAAACAACTGGTCCGATTTGAAAATTCTTACGTTGTTAGATAAGCCATTTATCGAGGAAGACTATAGGTCGTTTTAAACCAGATGCGTAAAGTGGTTCTTACAGACCCTGTTCAAACCACTGGCAAAAATCTATATTTTTAACATCGTCCTACATCTCCTAATTCATCCATTAACACAAACGCAGAAAGCTATAAAAGTGACAAGCTCCTAACTATCAGAATATGAACTGATGAAATAGGACAGCATCATAATAAACCGCTTCCGTCCATTGATATAGCCTCGTTGTCTTTACGATTCACTTTACGATGTCTAGATAACTAGACGATGGTGTATTAACACCTCAAGCTGTTAAGTGTGATTGTAATAAAAAAGCGGGTGTTTTTTGGTCATTATACGCCTCAGAACGGTACACCACTGATTATTGGTCACTACTTGCCTCACGTCGGTTTTAGCAACGAGTACCATTGATATATGCATTCTAATAATCTTCTTCTGCCACATATAAAAGCGACATAAGTATCTCCATTTACTGATTAAACCCGAAATCTTTGAAACTATAATATCGACAAACTCGATATTAGATAATGTTCCATACTATCATCTGGGTAGGGTGTGGGCATCAACGAAGAATTTTACTAAAATGTACTCCAATCCACTGATAGGAGTTAGAATATTGTATGAAATCCTATAGCTTTGCACATCTAATTTCAGTAACCACTAGAACAATAGCCTCACACTCCACAGTCTAAAAATTAGTCCCCTATATCAAACACCAAAAACTTAAGCGCGTTAAACACACTGACATTTGTAGTCTGCGGCCGATAGAGCGATCGCATTCAATCGGGCTGGCAATTACACCGTCTCGCCGGCTGCACCGAAATGTCAATAAATCACCAGTGCAACCACAATGGCGCTAGTGTCGTAAGGGAGATGCAGAAGGACCATTCAGAAATGTTCTGATATCATTTAGATATTTCCACACTGCAATAAAGTACATTAAGGAAGAATATCTTATTAGTCTAGCAGTCATACAGAGCGACTTTTATACCTGGGTCGGGCCGAAATCGCTTTGCGGCTTTCACGATTTTTTTACATAGCACCACCAACTTCCAGACTGGAGTCAGCCGTGCACCAGAAGGTACGTAAATGTCAGGTTCTCCTAAGCTTTCTCAGGTCGAATCAGATTGTAATCCTATCGGGCTATGAGAGTGAAAGAATCGCGAGTGCACTTGTGTCTGCGTAAATTCTTGTCCACTATAGTATTATGCTACGCAGGTGGCAGATCTCCTTGCGGAATAATATAATATAATATAATACATGTTCCGCTTTGTATAGTACTTCTGCCCTACACCTACTTGATCGCATACCAACCTAGCATAGTTGCGCAAGTATCAATTTTTGCATGCCTCCTGATATTTAAGTCTCACAATGGATACGGTTTGGTATTTCTGCTGTAGGTATAATATTTTACAGACGCAGCCAGATTTAGATAAAGGGAGCTGCATTTGAAAAGGTCTATTAGGATTTATGGATGAAGTTTAATATGGATTATGTGTTGGGATCGGTATTCTCTCTTGTATACCTTAAAATTGGACAGACCAAGATGTAACTACCAGTACAATTTTGATAATAGCCATTTCATTTTGATAATCATTTGAATCTCCAAAACAGAAAAAAAAGGTTAAAAACCATAATCATCATCATCAGTTTTGTTTTTGTGGTGCCACTACAGGGTACAGGGTACATATAAGAGGCATCTATTCTCATACACAGAAGGAATGAGCGTAAATCACCACACTTAATCAATGCAGAATCGCGATTTCAGATTTTCAAGTCCAGTTTTCCTTAATCTTTACCAATTCATTTTTAGAATAGAATAGAATATCATTTATTTGCATAAAACATGGTATACAAGATGGTAAGTTAAAATATAATTGAACATACATGTTTTGCTCAATACATAAGCGTGCAAATTTTACATGCATAACAATACAATAATAAGTTATCTAATCTTATGCTCTAGGAATTCCTTGACACTGTAAAAGCTATTAGTAGACAACCATTTATATAATTTGATTTTGAATAATCTTATATTTAACATTTTGAATTCATTTGGAATTTTATTATACACGCGGACACACATAAACATGCAATTTTTATTGTATTTTGCAAGTCTTGGCAAAACATCTAATGTGAGCCTGTAAGGGTCGCGACGGCTTCGAGAATGAATATCGCTGGCTCTAGTGAACAGCTCTATATGTCTTCGGACAAACAAACAAATTTCTAAAATATAAAGGGACGGCAACGGTAACAAATCAAGTTTTTTAAATATCGGCCTACAAGAGTCGTCAGGTTGAAGCCCATATATTGCTCTAATGCATTTTTTTTGAGCGACAAACGCTCTATTTTGATCAGTGCTATTACCCCATATAATTAAGCCATAACGTAGCACCGATTCCACATATGCATGATACGCAGTAATTGACGTTTTAATGTTCGTTACGTTTTTGATCTGTTTTAGTGCATATACAAACTTATTAATTCTTTTGGAAACTGTATCAACATGTGCTTTCCAGTTGATGTCTTGATCCAAAATTACACCAAGAAATTTCGTTTGTGTTACCTCGTGTAATCTATGTATATTCATTTTAATATTAGATTTCGCATTTGATTTATTAAATTGTATATAAACGGACTTCTTTAAATTAATAGATAGGTTATTTTGTTTTAGCCATTCAATTAAACTCTCAACTACGTTATTAATTTCAGTTTCGTGGTCGGCAATTGTATTGTTTCTTTTATCAGATGTCACAATAATAGATATGTCATCGGCGAATAAAATACATTTATGATTAGTTATGTCAATTATCGAATTTATATATAATAGGAATAATAGGAATAGAATAGGGCCTAAAACACTTCCCTGTGGGACGCCATATTTATTATAACTGATTTCAGAATAGTGTAATGTCAGATCATTATTTTGGTTTGGTGTCCATTGGTGTCCATTAAGTATATCTTAGTTAGAAAGTACAGGTCAACTTCGAAATATTACATTGGTGCCTACCTGACCTGAAATCGAACCCAATAGCACGCAAGCCTATGTATAAACTAACTATTCATTCCTAACCAATTTGTCTGTTGTATAATTTACTGAGCCTACGAAACAACACACGCTCCTTTACAAATAACATGACAATTTAAAGATCGAACACGATATTCAGTTGTTTTATTGGCCAATCGTTTCTATCAGACGTGTAGGTACAAAATACCTTATGGGTTCACCTATAGATAAACCTGGGTATGTAACATTTAAACTAAAGCCACTCTCCGATACTTAATACATGTGGAATCGATCGATATGTTGTGTCTAAGTGAAGATTGATGTATCGAAAGTGTGTACCGGTGGTTGAACTTTGACCGACATTTTGTTATTTAGCAAGCAAGATTTTAAAATTAATTATTTCATCGCATTTTACTACCACCGTGTTGCGAAGTTCACAAATATAACCACATCGTGAAAAACAGTATTAAATAGTTTATCAATGTTGTTTATTTATCAAAAGTTTTCTGCAAACGGATGCGGATAAAAAGTCCTATATCCTTTTCCTGGTTCTAAGGTACCTCGGTTAATCCTTTCTTGAGTTATAAATAGCGTGATTAGCACGACTTTATTTGTATATAGAATATGCTTTAGCTTACATACATTTATCCTCTTAGAACGCATTCAAATCATCATATAAGCATCTTCGCAGGTACTTTTGCAATCTTGCTTTCTAAGTCATCAGTGCCAAGTAAACTCATTGTCACTACCTTTTGTCATTACATCGTCAATTGTCATGGTCATAACAGTACGCCAAAACTTCAGGCTGTGACCAATCTTCGGTTTAGGAAACGAAACACCGTTTCGAATTAGAGAAAAAATGAGCACCCACTGTGGTAAGGTTTGTGTACAGTGGTAAGCTAGAGATACGCTATAGATAGGCTTTTTTTAAAGGAATTGAATTGAGAAAATATGATTGAGAAACATTTTGATAACGATCAACTAAAATGATTAGGTGAAAGTTGCGTATGTATTGAA
Source organism: Helicoverpa zea (assembly GCF_022581195.2). Lineage (NCBI taxonomy): Eukaryota > Metazoa > Arthropoda > Insecta > Lepidoptera > Noctuidae > Helicoverpa > Helicoverpa zea. Next base: position 1,236,646 of record NC_061458.1, on the reverse strand, counting down.
AAGGTATGTATTTGGTTATTTTCCTCATAAATTTTGGAGCCACAAGATACAAGCTGCGCTTAGTTTGTGGCTCAACGACAATGTTAGCTATGTAAGGTTACTTTTGTCAATAAACATTTTTTTTTTTTACCATACAAATAAATACCTTTCATCGTTATTTTCCTTCCAAATGACGCAACAGGAAAACTAAGAAAGGATGTGGCGACATACATAATTGTGCGATCTCAAAGATAAGTCCGTATAATTATTTTATTTCTATAGAGGAAAACCATTGGCATTATGATGTTATCAACGTATAGGCATACTGACCATTCAGTTGACTTAACCCCCAGTCACCTCAGACAGCGCCACTAAAGACGTGTTGCCCCCGACCACTCGCTGTGAAGCTGGCATTTCCAAGATTTATTACCAACTAACATTTCTATTTTACAATCCAACCATAAAATTTACTGATAATCTAATGAATTACAAATTACGACCGAATGAGGAACTCTAAGAGATAATCTTGCATAAATTATCGCGTTGAGTGTAGCGCGATCTTTTGAAGAAATGCAATCGTTCACTGCAAGGCGAGGTTGGAAGTTAGGCATTTACATCCGGCCTTGCTTGATTTTAAGAGAGCGTCTCTGTTCTGTTGCTGAAAGCCGGCCTTCGAATTCCAGAACATCTCACAACCGCGATTATAAAACGTTGTGTTGTAAGCATCCTGTGCTGGGTGTTGGAGCAGAACAATGAATGATTTGCTCAATTTAATTATTGGGTACAAAGCTGTAACATTATTGGTTTATTTCAGTAGCGGCAATGGTTTGATCTGTATTTTTCCATAAAATTTGTATGCACTGTGTTCGGTTTTCTTTTAGTTTTGTTTAGAGTATCAACCAATAGTAAACTACGAATTTCCAAAATAGTGTTCAGTTGCTGAAATAGTACCATAAAAAGTTATTTGTTTGTCCTTACCCTTAGGACTGAAAATACTGCACCTATTTTTAAATAATCTTTCACTTTTGTACACACATATATTCTTGACTACAAATTCACACACAAAATACAATAGAATCCCCGCTAAACGAATAATCAACACGTTGAAACAAGTCAGAAACATTACGACATTAGATTTAGAAGTTGTGAGCTCCGGGGAAATCAGAATGTGAACGTGACGTGTCATGGACGCTGAGATTGTAACGGGACAGAAGGGACACTCGGTAATGTTACAGTGCGATGTAATAAAGCCTACGATTCCTGGTAAGCGCAACAAGTTGTGAAGATAGGAAAAATATTGTTTGTATCCTTGTAAAGAGGAAGACTGGTATAGTATAAAACAAAAGACGAGTTAAGAGATAAAAATAAAAAAAATAGAATGGATCGTGCAAGAAAACTATTAAACTATGAACAACCGCTTGCTATGCTATACTATGTATTGTATTATAGTCAATTTCTTAAAAGCCAGATAAGTATTAGATCAAATATTTTTCGTTGACAAAGATCTAATACTAATAATATAAGGGATTTTAAAATGGGCTTCCTTCAAGGACAACATTGGACAAAAATCGGCACAAGTGATAATTCTTTCTAAATTCCTTCTACTAAATGACAGCATTTCCCAAATTTCTCACTACAAAGCTGGCCTTCTGATTACCCTTCACATATTCAAAGGTCCATTGGCCGTCAGACCTCAGACCTTTTTTGACGCAGACGCAACAGAATATTTTGCCGAGATTACGACCATTCGCACATGTTTATAGCCTCTAAGGGAATCTTAAACTGAAGTATTAATGGAAATGATCATTTAGATAGATGGCTTAAACATTGTAAAGTTTTTTGTTGAAGAGATTTTCAGAATAAATAGCAATAAAGATTAATGGCTGGCTGTTCTTTTTTATTTAGTCTTTATACAAAATAGTGAGGAGAATGTGTAGATCTTGAGCATGAACATGGATGGATAGTGCCAGAATCTGGATAGAAAGTTACTTGGTTGATGACAGTATAAGACGAAGCAGACAACAAGAAGACATGTATCGCCAACCCCAAAAAATTGCATAAGGAAAGGACGATGATGATGATGTAGTTTATCTTCCCTATCTATCGACTAAAGTCCATATTTATCGACTAAAACATCGAAAGTAATACTGACTTATAGCCCTTTCAACGTATGTGTACACTAATTACATATTGGCTTAACATATCACGTTATTACAAATAAGTTACGACCTTTTGCCACGAGTTATGGGGGTGACCGAGGAAGTATTCGTTATTTATTGAGCTCATAAGCCACTCATCGTGTTAACTACTGTAATAAATAATGTTATTGATGATGGAGTAAGCTAGTCGACATGTGTATCTTGCCCGTCCTAACCTACGGTGCACAAACCTGGTCTCTCACGGAGTGTCAGAAGTCCAAGCTCAAGGTTTGCCAAAGGGCAATGGAACGTAGCCTTTTAGGCATTAAACGGACCGATCGCATACGGAATACCGTGATACGTTCCAGAACAGGAGTCGCTGATGTGGGCCAAAAGGCGGCGACATTAAAATGGAACTGGGCCGGACACGTCAGCCGAATGCATCCGGAGAGATGGGCCACTATTATCACCCAGTGGACACCTCAGGATGGACACCGCAGGCGGGGTAGGCCCCGGAAGAGATGGCGTGACGAACTAGACGCCTATCGTCCGGATTGGTGGACACGGTCGAAAGATCGGGAAGGGTGGAAGCGAGATGGGGAGGCCTTTGCCCAGCAGTGGGACACTACAGGCTAGATATAATATAATAATAATATGATGGAGTAGTCATACGTGGTGAAAGATATTGAGACTTTGATGCTTCTGCTTCCCTTCCTACACATATAACACCCTCTCAATTATGAGTAGTGACCCAGCTAGGACTGTGAAATTGTTCAAAAGAGTTATTACATTTCTGAAACTCAAACGGCTCCAGAAAAAGTCTTATAAGTTTTAGGCAGTGGGAGATTGGAACTTCGGCTGCACTTAAAGCGGGAGGGAAATTAAACTCATATAACCAGTGAAATCATTCCGATCAACCGCACTAGCTAACAAACTTTAACGTCATTATGAATAGACATTGATAATTTAATACATATTAAAAAACACTAGTTCATATCAAGTTGTTCCCCATTATTTCCGTATCAAATTAAACAGGAATATCAAAAACAGATAATAACATACAATTTACCTCATTTTATGTGCTTTTGACATTTTCACAAATGTCAACAGTTGTCCGGTGAGCGACGCAACAAATTAATGATTACCTGTAACCAATTAATAATAGACAACATTAATATTTATCAATTTAAAACAAAACAATAAAATATATTGGTTCACTAAAATGTAAATATTTCGGTGTAGCACAATGTTATTATGTAAGAAGTGTGATAAACATAATATGCACTGATTTACAACAATACCTATTTATAAAGCTTATATGTATATTAAACCTTTAAAGTTGATACATTTATTAGGGCTAAACACCAACAGTCGTTGCGTAATCGGTCGGTTAAACGAAAGTTTAACGTTTAATCATACTTAGAAAATGGAAATAAAAATAACAGCAATTTTCCTTAAACTGACATGGTAGAAATGTGGGCTAAACAGGCATTCCTAGGCCACGTTAGGCCTAATCAGGAACTAGGTACCAAATCAAGCTTTAAATCAGTCGCTCAAAATAAACAACATAAACATAGAATCAACCCATCAAACCAAAGTTCATTGAACTTTACTCAACGGTGCACAAAACGTTCTGTAATTGCCACCACGGCAATGCCAATAGCACTGTGGTCCATATAGCACGCGCGATTTACGTCCCCAGTCTATAACTGTTTGTTCTTTATGGAGTGCTATTAATTTTAACAGACGTATTTAATTATTGGGATGGGCCTGCAAAAATATGGTGCGGTTGGTGGATAAAGAGTTATGGAATTTATTTTAATGCTTTATTTTTTAAATACATGTAGAGGTGATAAAAAAAATATTTATAGACTGTGTGAAAATAATGTGACAAGACAGAAAACTGAGGAAGAAGAAGACATGTTGCGCCGACCCCTAATATTCGAATACGAGGTCCCTTACGCTGAAGGTGGTTCTAAGAGAAAGAAATTATAGAGAAACGACGACCACAGAAACGATAGATAGATAGTGTGAAAGGCGATATAACTGAAAGAATGTCTCCATTAAGATGACGTCTGACGTAGAAGAAGTGGAAGAAGAAAACATGTGGCGCCAACTCATACTGAGAAATTGAAAATAATAATAATGATCATCATTTATAACAACCACAGAGTTCATTTAGATCACCAGGGAATAAACCGAACATTTCCAAACATTTGAGTATCGATCAACATTTCAGGTGTTTGTTATGTTAAATGGACGTTTGTATAGAAAGGTTTCGGTGCCCGCATTTAGATGATATCGTGAACCGGGCCGCACGTGGTTTGAAAATTGAACACCGACATTTTCGGTTATACCGTATAAAGAATATTTTCGGTTAGAGAAATGGTACCTAGTTTAGAATGAAGAGGTTTCGAAATTGGTAGCGTTTTAGCAATGGAATATTTTTGTTAAAATGTTAGTTTTTTTTTTTTTAATTTCACGACCGGTAACGGAAAAATGTGGCAACACTGCCGTCATGTAATGTAACACTCTGCGTAAATAATTAATTTAAAAATACAATGAATGTAAAAGTTGTGATATAACATAGTTTAACAAATAGACCTATGTGTATATATCTGTGATAAATGTGGTTATGACAATTGGAAAGTGTATTTGAGAGTTATGTGATGAACAAAAATATTACCCTGAATTAACATCAGTTGGACTAAAAATGTAAATAAACCATACAAAACCAGTGAGTCTATCGCTTATTAGTGAATAGTGGTAACAGGCTACAACATCGACCTCATAAATCAAATGATTAAGGTACAACAGTGATAATTATCTAAAAAAACAACGGATATTGAACCGTTTGTTTACATTAACTTTGAAGAAAATTTGAAATATCAATGACAACTAATTGAACAGTGTTGACATTTTCTTTACAATTGGTGTTGCAAATTGAAATAAATACAAATTTAAAAAAGAGACATCTTGCGAAGAATATATTAAACTTTACTCTGTGTTCTACTGTTTTAAGAGCCATCTATTGAAGACTGTTGGAACTAAAGCTGCCCATTTTATATGATCCGCAAATACGTCAACTAGTACAACGGTCAGCGTAGTCGAGTGGCTTTGGGTTACGACTGAGCGTAAAGTGCTCGAGTTCGAATCCCATATACGACAACGTTAAAAAGAGTTTTTGAACTACTCTATTTATTTACCAAGAAATAATGAATTTCTTAGATAATATAACGTTTCGGCGTACTCACGTTCGAACACAATCGGATCCTGTTGTCGATGACAGTGGTGACATCATCTCACAAACTCTGGAATGTACTACTAATAGCATGCCAGACATATCTGACGATGAGGACAACGACGAAGTAAGGAGGTTGAAAGACGAAATAAAGAAATATGAAGCACAGTTAAACAGTGCTCATAGAGAAATAGAAATATTAACATTGGAGAATAATCAACTCAAACTTTCAAATGAAGATTTAATTAAGAAAAATAATTTATATAAACAAGTAGCTACAAACAGTCCAATAAAATCCAAAGCAAATACACCGAAAAAGAAATCTCAGATAAATTGCAAAACCAAAGAAACACAAACTGATAGCAATTTAAAGATTGACAGCGCTACAAAATATAACAAAAAACCATTTAGCAGCAACTCAGTGGATCACATCGATAAGTCTATATCTCAAAATATTGAACAGCCAACTATCGCAAAAAAGTGTAATTATAAGAATAAAATATGTATATTAAGCAGTAACATAACGAAAGGGACACTACCGTTAATAGAAGACGTTTTTTCTGACTATTGTCAATACTACCACTACATAATACCTAATAGTACGATAAAAATGCTTCTTTGTAATATAGAAAAGCAATTACAAAATTATACTATATATGACTACTGCATACTTTTCATAGGCGAAAATGACATACGAGAGGAAAATTATATAGACACTATAAATGAACTGAAGAAGACACTCCAAAAAATCAATTTCACGAATATTGTTGTCTGTATCCCAACTTATATAACAGGAGCACAAATATATAACTACAAAGTGGAGATGTTTTCCAATTATCTATACTTAGCACTAGAAAATCAAGATAACGTATATATTTTTGACAGTAATCGTGACCTTACACTTGAGATGTTTTCCTACATAACGGGAAAAATAAACAAGTATGGAATAAGAATTATTTACGACCAAATCATGCAAAATATATTAATTGACATGGAATTATTCAATCGTATGGACACACAAGGACAAAAACTTAATGAAACTATAACCCAGCTTTTTCGTAAATAAGTATTTATATATAATGCATCAGAATATAGCTGGTCTTATAAATAAAACAGATGAATTAACCATATGCTTAGATGAACTTTCGAACAGAAATTCTAGCATAGATATATTATGCATCACAGAGCACTTTATGATGAAAGGCCAAGAAAACAATTTGAATATACCTAACTTTCAACTGGCCACCAACTTTAGCAGGCTTGAAAGCAGGCGAGGCGGAGCCTGTATATTAGTAAAGAATGGACTGCATTGGAAAAATTTACCAGAAATAAACAAGCTATCTGTATCAGGTATATTTGAATGTTGCGCCGTAAATCTTGTTAATTATAAAATGGTCATTGTATGTATCTATAGAGTTCCAAAACCTGATAATTTAAATACATTTTTCTGTAAATTAGAGAAATTATTGACATTGTTGTGTAAATTAAACTTAACTAATATAGTTTTAGCGGGAGATTTCAATATCGACTTGTTAAAAACTAATAATGTAACTAGAAACTTAGAATATTTGCTGCTAAACTTTAATTTCCAATTAGCACTGAAGGAACCGACAAGATTAAAGTCTCAAACATGCATTGATAATTTTGCTCACAATTTTCGACAAACCTGCAAGACGGAAGTGCTAGAATTTGCTTTATCGGACCATACAGCGCAAATTTTAAAATGCCCTATTAAAACTAAATGTGTTATTGATATTTGGCGATCAAAACGTAGAGATTTCAGTACAGAAAACATGAGAAAATTTAAATCCTATATAGCTAGCCTCTCGTTTTCGGATATATACAAAACTAATGACCCTAACTGTGCATATAAAGCCTTCATGGGAGACTTCAAATTGTTGTATGACTTATGCTTTCCTTACCGTCTTAGTACGATAAAGGTGATTCGGAAAACTAAATGGGTATCACGGGGTATTAAAACATGTAGCAAGAAAAAAAGAGAGTTGTTAGAAACTCTTAGGAAAAACCCGACAAATACTAATAAGGTAAGCTACATAAAATATTCAAAGTTATTCCGCAAAATAATAAGATTGACACAAAGAGCACAAAATAACTACAAAATAAAAACATCTCAGAACAAAATCAAAACAGCTTGGCAAATAATAAATAAATCTAGATTTAATATACCAAATAATACCATCGACAAAATAAAATTGGGAAATACAACAATCACTAATCCTAAGCAAATAGCAAATGCATTTAATAATTATTTTATTGACAAAATTATTCCTTCCAATAACAGCAGCACAAATGTTACGTCCCTAATAAATAAAAATACTGTTTCACTCTTTATGAACCCTAGCATACCTAGTGATATACATAAAATAATAAAAGAGTTAAAAAATAGCAATAGTGCGGGATATGACGAAATCGTGACAAAAGTAATCAAATATGTGAATGACGATATCTGCCACCATCTGAGTCACATTCTTAACCTGTGCATTTCCGCGGGCACTTTTCCTAATGATTTAAAAATTGCATTAGTAAAGCCTTTATTTAAAAAAGAAAACCGAGAATTAATGGAATTTTATCGCCCAATAAATTTGTTGCCTATTATTGGGAAGATATTTGAAAAATTTATTTATACGGAAATTAATAGATTTTTCGAGAAATCTAATCTTCTTAGTCTTGAACAAAAAGGGTTTAGGCAAAAAAAGAGCATTAACTTAGCCATACATGACTTTTTGAAAAATATTATGCAAAACGTTGACAAAACTAACCCGATTTGTGCAATTTTCTGTGACCTAACACAAGCATTTGATTATGTTGACCATGGTATTTTACTTGACAAGCTTGAAACTTACGGAATTAGGGGCAACGTTTTAGACCTTTTAAAATCATATTTAACCAATCGCAAACAAATTACAGTCATTTCAAGAATAAATATAAACACAAAGAGAGAAGAAATCTTTAAATCAGATGAGCGTATGCCTAGTTTTGGAGTGCCCCAAGGAAGTGTTCTTGGTCCATTGTTATTTATTATTTATATAAATGACTTCCCAAAAGCGACAATTCACCCAATGTCTCTCTTTGCAGACGATAGCACAGTTGCCATAGCATGTAAGGATAAAAAATCATATAAAAATGACGTAACTGAATCACTTAATTCGATTATTAAATGGCTTCACACTAATAATTTAAGAATTAATTTAAATAAGACTAATATCATTCATTTTTCGCAAAGACCTACTATTTTATCTGACTTTAATATATTTCATGAAAGTACATTAGTAACTCAAACTCATGACGTTAAATTTCTAGGCTTAACAATTGACGAAAAACTTAACTGGAAACCACATATTAACAACTTGACCAAAAGAATAAGCAGTTCCGCGTATGCACTGTATAAACTAGCTCATGTTCTCAATACTGATTCTATCATTATGGCATATCATGGAATAGCTGCATCATTGTTGAGATATGGAATCATATTTTGGGCTAACTCACCTGATTTTCAGCAAGTTTTCAAAGCACAGAAAAGATGCATACGATCTATGTTTCGAATTTGTACAACAGATAGCTGCAAACCATATTTCGTGCAACACAGAATCCTAACGCTTCCGTCGATATATATTCTGGAAATCGCACTATTTGTTAAAAAAAATCCTCAATTATTCCCACGATTATCTGATACAGTAGTCAGGAACCGGCGAGATAACACTAGATTAAGAATTCATGGATCAAAGACAGAGCTCATGAGAAAGAGTATTTTTTGCATGGGTCCCAACATATATAATAAATTACCAACAGAACTAAAAACGTTGAATATAATGTTGTTTAAAAAAAGATTAAAGAATATTTTAGTGAACAAATGTTATTATAATGTAAAGGACTATTTGAATGACTCATTTTAAATTTGTTATAACAATCTGTACTGTATAATTATTCTTAACATGACATTGATTACTTATTATTATTATTTGGGACTAAATTTTAATTTGACTTTAATGAAATTTTTTAATTTGTACACCTTTATAGGTAAAACATGTTGGACTATACTGCTTATTTTAACATCATAAATACTGTGTAACATTGTATTATCACCCATGTTTAGAGCAAATAAACTGATTTGATTTGATTTGATTTGATTTGACCAGATTGGCCCAATGGTCATAGACTGCCGAACTGATAGCCCTTGTTTAACTACCGGTATGGTCTACATTCGTGTGATAAGCATATTTGTTGGTTTTGGTCTGGGCGTTATTTTTATGTAAGTAAATGTAGTTTATTTGTTGTGTTATAGTTCGGCCATTCAGAGAATGCGTTCCTGACACGTCGCGATTGAACTGACGACGTAACTTTGCAATGGCGTTGCAGTTACGATAAAAATATTTTTGCTGGTTGTTTACCGTTTTAACAATTGAGGAGCATTAAAACAACATTATTATATCAATAATCAATGAATGTAGTTACGTCGTCAGTTCAATCGCGACGTGTCAGGAACGCATTCTCTGAATGGCCGAACTATAGTATCCATAACTCAAACTAATCAATAGCATGCCATGAGGCTCACCGACTGCGTGTGGAAGATGTCCCAATATTATACAGTACACTATCACACATCAACTTATTTGTAAGCTCACCCACCGTTCCCCGAATGTCCTCTAAGCTCAATATTTATGTGAGACCGTCTATTTCAACAGATGGATTAGCATTGCACATCGCATGGCAACGGCCTAGCCTTCCAGCTCTGCCAAGATTCAGTTATATGCCATACATATGCATGGGCTCATGAAATATCTGTCACAATGTGTGTAGATTATCTTGAGGTGATGTAGCTTGCATTAAGTGTTGGTCGTATCTAGTTGACTTGCTTCTCGATTAATGTAGTAAGTCGAGGGTTGGGAAATAATGAAATGTTAGATAAATCATTGTGTAGATAGAAATTATGTAAAAATCCTGATTTACACTTGGACGTAGTTATGCAGAAACGTTCCAACCCACTGTACGCGTAAATGCTTATATCTCAAATTAAACTTGAATTTGAGATATAAGCATTTACGCGTTTCAGTTGTATTCTTTTTTATTCTAACTAGTAAAGGTACTAGAGGTTTTATTGTTGAATTATATTGAGTTTAGATAACCATATGCTAAATTTTAGGCTGTTCAATCACAATAACTCGATTTCGGGTGACTTGTGGGTTGGAACGTTTCTGCATAACTACGTCCACTTGTAAAAAGCTAATCCCAAGTAAGCAGTTCTGAGCCGATTTGAAAAATGTATTAAATATTAGATAGTCCATTTTATAAACAAAAGTATAGACTACATTTTAGAAGTTCTCACGGGATGCGGTTGATATAGCTGGTAGAAGCTAGTACGCCTATATTACATGTGACCCATACTTTAGAACCTGGTCACACATCGAGTACATTTTGACCAATGTTAAATCACTTATACCCAACTTTGGCAGTCCCAAGTTTGAACAGAACTTAGTCCAAAAATAACCACAAAATCTAAACCACCCAACATATACGTAAAACACAGAAGCTAGCATCTATGGCAACAGATCTAAAACGTGTTTCACGGACGGGGTCGCATCGCAGCGGGGGTGAGCACCCGCGTGATATTGACAGCCCAGAGACAAACCCGCGTGCAAACGCTAGTCTGGATATTGTCTCACGTTTTAAGGAAAATCTTTGGATGGAGAAACGTTTAGATAGAGTTCATAATAATTGGCAGTGACTTGATATTGATGGATTTTATAAAGTAGCTAGGTATTTCCAAGTCAATTGAAAATTACCTGAAGTGGCCAGATAATTATAGCCCAGACCATTATAGTCATCCCAGGATAGTGTCGCTACCAGTAAAAATTTTAAATCCGTTAAGCGAGTTACAGCAAAGAAGTATATTTTGTCTTTATGCAACTTAATATAGTCCTCAGGCCGGCGAACAAATTTTTTTTTGATACATATACATTTAAGACTTTGTGAGTGCCTTCCTTACGATGAGTCCGACAAACTTTTCGAATCCGCAAATTTTGGTGCCGCTGCGTTTTTTAATGCTTGACTCCTGAAATTGTCGATATGACGTCACTATGGCTCTTCGTACATACACTCAATTTAATAAAGTTAACTAGAAAATTCGTTCTATTTGTTCTAGAACCGTGCTGCGATGACTATTGTTATTTTCGATGTTGCCATATTACAAAATTCACCATTACTTATATATTTTTTTCATTTTCTTGTCGGACTGACTATTTGACTCACTACATTTGTCGGACAAGTCGATATTTGCAATAAGAATAGTATTATCTATCATTGTTGTATTTGTCCGACATGTATGTATGGGGAGACACAGTGACGTCATATCGACATGTTTCGGATGGTGGACACTCCAAACGCAGCATGATCTTTATCGGACAAGTTGACCACAATTTTCTAATTAACTTTATTAAACAAACCTCAAAAAATGAAACGTGTATGTACGAAGAGCCATAGTGACGTCATACCGACATTTTCAGGATGGTGGACACTCCAAACGCAGCACGATCTTTATCGGACAAGTTGACCACCATTCTCTAGTTAACTTTATTAAACGAATCTCAAAAAATGAAACGTGTATGTACGAAGAGCCATAGTGACGTCATATCGACAATTTCAGGAGTCAAGCATTAAAAAACGCAGCGGCACCAAAATTTGCGGATTCGAAAAGTTTGTCGGACTCATCGTAAGGAAGGCACTCACAAAGTCTTAAATGTATATGTATCAAAAAAAAATTTGTTCGCCGGCCTGGGGACTAATAGTTAAAGTAATGTATAGGAACATACATAGTTAAGCTACATAACCATGCATAAGACAATCTTCTTGTCTATCGACATCTACTCTAATGATCATACCTGCAAATAACTTGAACGAGGAGACCATATCACGTTACTAACAAACCTGCTTAGAACAAAGTTGCAACTTTATTACCGCAATAAACAAAAACAAGTTGCAATATTATTCTAATCCATCCGACAAAATTACATTGACCTACCCTGCTCTCCGTGGTTATACATAGCATTACACAGATGGGGGAAGTTCATCGACCCTTCGGGGATTTTCTTAACATGGTTCGTATTTCTCTGTAATGTAGGTAAATTGAGCATGTGGGCGGACTGTCGAACACATTATCCAATTGCCAATATTTGGGCCAATAGGCGCGTGTGTATCATAAAAGTAACTTGAATAGGTATTATATATAGCTTGGCTAAACATATTTGGGACAAATGTTGGTCTAATGGCACCAACATGGGTTCGTTGACCGGATATGCGGGCGATAATAACCTCCTGGAGCGTAGTGAGGGGAAATTAGTCGATAGAAAATCGATTTATCGATAATTAATTTCATTTGGTTGACATCGATGTTATTTTCGTAGTTTTTAAGAGGAAAATAATATTGTTAAGGCTGTGTTGTTATTTACCGAAAATGTTATTTTTTATATTGTCATTCTTGTTCCCTAATGGCGTTTGCCCAAAGTAAAATATTCAATTAGTGAATCAAGTTGAATGAAATACCGACCATAACCTATATAGTTAGGAAAATACCATAAGAACGAGTACCAAATACATACTAGTTTATCACACACAAATGTTAATCACTTATTCGAGCAAATGGCTGACATTTGGTTAAATGTCAAAAAAGGTTTTATCAAGGAGCGGTCGACATATCCAATTAATGAAGAAAAATTTATTAAGATTAAAATTTTAATTACAATTACTTATCCGAATGGAGTTCTTGGGTTAAGTTTGGAACATTTTATAGCAATTACTGATATCCTGACATAGTTTAAATAGTTGTGTTGGCTTGTAGATAAATTTTACCGAAAATGGTCAAGTCTGTTATTAGTAAGTGCTTCATTAAGTTGTCGTGGAACTATGTGCTGAATGTCGGTGTCTGCGCGTTTGTCTACTGATTCGTAATTGGAAGATAATTCTTTAGTTTAACTATTTATACGAAAATGTGTTCATATCATTCAACTATCTATACCTACTATACTTCTGAACATAGCGACATTGGGTAAGCAGTACCTATGCACAGTTAACGTATGACAACGCTGCAAGATAAAGTGACAACCAAATGTCGTTATTTTATGTTAACATTTGCTATGAATAAAGTAGGTAAAATACTTTCAGTGAAAACTCAAATATATCGGATAATAAAAAGACCACCCTTTTTGGAACCGCTTTCGAAAAGAAGCCTTCAAACAAAATTACACGACCAATTTCTATCATAATATCAAAACTAAATATATCTCTTCACTCGCAAAACATCCCTTCGTATTTCTACCCTTATAATCTGAAAGCTACACTAATTATTCTCATTAACACATCACTACTAGCATCTCAGTATCTCAGTGATTTAATACAATTTGCACTGAGCACAGTATCGTTATTTCATGCAAGCTTACTTAACTAACTTAGTTGACTTAATCAGACTTTTTCATTTGCGCATAACTTAATTAATTAGTAAGTATTGCGTGGGTTGCTAAGAATGTACGCGTGGATTATTAAATAATACTTATTTTCTTTTTTTCCCCAGTGTTGTTAATAAATAAATAATGGAAAGAAAGTAAAGGATATGAAAATGATTAAAATATATATAAAATTATATGACTCTGATGCGTGTCATAAAAATCAATTGAGAACCGGTAGGTTAAATCGATAAAGTATTTAATGTAATTCTCTTAAGAATCAACAATCATGCATTTTTATATAAAAAAAAAACAAACTTCTGCATACATTAGGTAACAATTTCGTCAAAAACTTAAATCTAATCTAGACTTCTTTATACTAAGTAGCACAATGTATATTATTACTGCAGCTACATAACCGTACATCATTAACTTAACTCAAATGCATAGTTACTTAACTGTGATACATAATAAGTAGAAATGTTCTTTATCTAAGTTTTATTTTTTGCTCGCGAGCACCAAGCAGTTTTTATCTTAATGTAGTTTACACAACTTCAAATTATGTACAATAAAAGCTGAATATCTAGTTCTAAAAGTAGTTTAAGTTAATTAGGTAACTTTTTGATTTTAATTACCTTTTATTTTATTAGGTAAAGTTGCGTAGGTGTAGTTAAAGAAGTAATCGTTTGAATGTCACTAAACGTGGAATGGAAGAATTAAAAATCTGATATCTACTTTTAAAGCTGTAAAAAATATTATAGTTTTTAGCTCAGTTAATACTAAATGGTAATTTTAATTATAAAATGTTCTGAACACTAGGACCATTGAGTTTTATAGATATACCTACTTACTTAATATCCAACATTTTCTTTTAGAAAAATAAGCTCTTTACATAAATGGAAATGGTTAAAGCCACATCAAAATCTGCAATTCTAAGCAATCTTGAAGTTAAAAGTGTTGTTTGTATATATATATTTGTATATGCAACATAATGCTACTTCTTAGATTACTTCTTTGCTTTGCTGACCTAAAATAAAATTGAGATAATGACAAGTTAAAATAAACCATTCGCTTTAAGTACGGACAGTAACTTGTGACATTTATTCTATGGAGATAATGTCAAAAAACTACCATCCATAAGCAAGACTACTGGTTTCTTTTACAGAAACCGGGCATATATGAAACATCCAGCTAAAATCTTTCCACGAGGGAATTATCTTTATTACTATTATGATTCAATTCGTCGGGCGAGTGAGAAATGCAAATGACTTGAAACAACGAAACGAAATACGGAGCCCATGGGATATTTAAGGCTGGTCATTTAATCACGATTTTGCGACTAGCTGCGATGTTTTGATGCGATTTTTCAATATGACACATAGGTGTTCTTCTCCTTTAGGTATGCTGTCTATTTGCTAAACTTCTTTACATACTGATAACAATAGATATGTATTTACGAGTTTCTATAAGTAAATATAAAAGTATAGCTTGAGCCAATAAAACGCTCGAAACGTATGGTTTTAAATTAAATAAGTAAACGTTCGACAAAATTTCGAATATTTATGAATAACTATCTTACTTGAAATATTTCATCTATAGATACACACAACATTCATTTTCCTCATTAGAACTAGGAACAAGCTTAAAACCGTCAACAGACGCGCCATTACATAAACTTGCGACTAATACTAACATGTCGCGCTGTCGCCGTTGTGTAGCGGACCTAAGCTCCATATTAACGCGAACTGAAACAAAGCGGGGCTTACACGTAATGTTAGTTAATGAATCTTTGCTGAATTATGTATGCCGTGTGTCCTTAGCTTTAGAATTTATACTGTTTTTGTTTGACTTGTGTTATGAGATGTTGTAATTGTTTACTGAAAATGGTGATTTTGAATAATGCTACTCTATTTTTCAGTTAAATATTGTGATTTGTGTCTTTAATATTTCATTTATAATATTGTTTACTGATAAAGGTAAAGACTATTTTCTGTAAAAACGGCAATTGGCTGACGATGTATGATGACGATATAAAACTGGCAAAATAAAGAAGTTTTGGTAGCAAAACTTTTCACACACCATATTATGTACCGTCCATGGACATACTGAAAACTGCAAAAAAAATAAACAATAATATTTTGCTACTTTCACACGCCATCTTTTCTAAGGGACCAAAATCTCGCAATCACTCGCTCCAATTGTATTGCGTTTTCCAAACCAATGCCTTATGTTAAAGTTTAAGTTATATATAACTTAACGCTTGAACACGCTAGCTTACAAACTATGCAGACGTAAGACGTAGTAAGTTTACATATTCCATTTTATAGTTAAACCAAGTTTTCGAACTTCGTATGGCGAAGTACAAATTAGTTTTTGGTTTTTGCTGTGTTGTGATGTCATTTTTTAATAAATATAATTTTAATTTAGTTTAGTGTGTAGAAAAGTTTATATTACATTTGTAATTAATAGGTTTTTAAGTTTATTTACGTGATAGACCATCCTATGTTTAGACCATTTACGTGATATAACCCTAAAATGACTTCGCTATTTATTATACAATTAGCACCCAACCCTGCGATTAAAACTTCTCCCATCAAACAGCCTCACGTTTCATATCTATTCGCATACCCATCAACCTTATTCGGAGGTGATAACTACTTATCAAAAGGATATTAGACCGGTTGTCACCGATAAGGATTTAATGACTCCAGTACAACTGGGGTATTGGAATAATGTTGCAACTCGGAAATTCAGTCACGTGTTCAATTTTACGAGTTGCAATGACACGTTTTCAAGCATGCTTTTATAGTCGATCAAAATTGGAAATTGTTCGCTATGGGCATTAAATAATTGTAAATTGGAAGTCTACAATGAGTGCCTTTTTTGCCCGGTTTTATAACAGACTGTGCAGGATGCAGTTAAAACTACAGCCAACAGGTCATCGATATTATAATAAAGAGGAAATATTTATTTGTTTGTACCCTAAAGGCTCCTAAACTACTGAACCAATGTTTATAATTCTTTCACTGTTGGAAAGCTACTCTCTTCCCGAGTTACAAGCTATTATTTTATCCCGGTAAAGGATGTAGCTCCCACGCGACGCGGGTAAAATAGCGGGAAAAGAGATAGTCTCAACTATATAAAAGTCAAGCAAACCCCAGAAAAAAAAAAAAAAACGAAAAAAAAACTATTTGTAAAGAAAAATGTTCGTACGTTTATTATTTTCCCACATAATTTTTCTTTGTGTCGTACAAGCCATAAAAAGCGTTGTAAATGTATTACAAATATTACTGTAAATCACTTTGCGATAATATCGTAAATCTAAAATCGTGGTTTTTGTAAAGGACATTGTATGATTTTTACGCTTTTGTATGTTATTTTCGAAAAAAATACGAAAGTTCGAATTATTTATTTGAGTACTTTTGTTTCCCAGTTAAGTAATTTAGTATGGAGTTTCTTGTCGATTCTTCTCCATAAGACCGACTCTTTGGAAACGTGCAACTATAATAGTTTAACGTTTCGAAAAAATACTTTGTGTCACTACAACGAAATTAAACAGACTTTTGACTCGTGTTTACATAAGTCAAAATCACTTTCATTTATTAACAACACCAATATTATTTTTCAAATTATATCTACTTATTAAAAAATATATATAATACTTTTAACATTTAGTAGTAATAAAACATTTTACCAACACAATAAGACTTCAGTACAATACAGACGGTTGAGTCGTTCGTCCTTCAAGTAAATGGGTCAAGGGAAGGAACGATGTCTCGTCCTATTAACCTGAGTATGTAACGCTAGCCACGTAAATAGTAAATGCTTGGAGTTATTTTGTAGTGGGAATTTGTTTAATTACTTCTTGTTTTTATTCAGGAACATTGTGATATTATTATCAAACTTTATGATATGACTCGCCTTCTCGCGACTATACAAAGGTTGGCTTCTTATCTATGAGGATGTAGCTGAATACCAGTGTTTTACATGAAGTGCCTATCTGACACTCCAGTCACCTACAATAGGCAACCTTGACGTTACAAGATGGTCAACCCTCCACAGACCAGTTTTGTCTGTTGCTCAACCTTAGGATCGATCTATAAATCTTACAAATTATCAACCATTTCTATAGATAGTTCAACTCAGATTTGCGCGCGGCCCTATGTGTGCGTCGGCTTGTAAATATACAACTTTCGTTCGTGTGACAGTGACGTCGTCCGAGCATGACGTGTTCTTATCGCTTTTTCTTATGGGTACAGTCGTTTACAAAAATGTCTAGTTCTTCACGGAGAAAATGTTTAAGGAGTCAGGTAGCGTTTCAAAAAATGAAACAACATTCAAAGCTTTTTATTATTACATTTTACAGTTTTTCATTATTTTCTCATACGTTTTTTCAAATTGACATTGACAGTACCTAAGAAATAAATGAGGTGAAATATCTAAGATGAATTAAATACTTCTTACATATTTTCTAGCTCTGGGTACGAGGACAATAAATAAAAGTGTGGACTAAAAATGCAAAATTCATCATTTGATTTTTCAAGGAGCGATTCAGAATCATTATAAATAAATAAACATTAAATTACGTAATAACTGTTTTCTTTAAACAGCCGTAACCCCTAAATAACTGTATTTGTACCCGACTGTACCTCTTGTCAAGCACACAAAGTCACTGTATATGTACAAGGGTTACCCACACATAAGGCCGCGCGCAAGACTGAGTTGAACTTACTATACCACCATAAGCACACATTTTTTTTATATGTACAATATGTACCTATCGATAAATTTCCCCTTCACTGTAGCAGCTCTGCAAATCAATCTGTCACATATCAAATCACGGTGGATTTTTTCAGGAAGCCGATTTTCAGCTAAATTGATTGAAAGCCTTCGACAATATTACTCAACTGTTTTGTTTATTTTTGTAAATGGAGACAGGAATGGAAAATTTAAAGTGTGGTTTTAGCAGAATGCGACACAAGGGACCAAGCATGGAGGTGGTTTCATTTTTATATACAGATTGCTTTAAACATAATGATATGTTTTCTGTGTGTACAAATGATCATTTTTTTTATTATTATACTTATGAGAATATTAGAACGGTTATAAAAATTAATAACTTGAAAATGATGATGAATATATCCACTTGTATACCTAGCTGATATTTTCTTAAGCAGCTTAAGTCTTACATCACTTACAATCTCATTAATCCGTAATAATTAAAAGAACAAAGCACTGTCTACAATTATCATGCTGATTGACAGATGTCAATCTGTCATCCTGCATTTTATCACGACATAATAACAATTATACATTCATTATTCTTAACCAGGTATTGTAAGGTTGTGGAAATCAGAAAATCTGTGATTAATTTTGTAGCTATTGGTTCATGGCATGGATTAGATAATTCGTATTCATATACCCAATTTCTCAAATTTTCATTCGTCTTTCTGCGTGAAATCTAGTTATACTAAATTGCAATTTGAGAATTAATGTTTCGACTTATTTTTCACTACAAATTGTAATTATAATTTGTACTGAAAAATAATTCCATAACATAATTATGTACTTAAGTCATTGGAGCAAAAAATCATAAAAAAGTTATAAATCGCTCTCGCTACCGCGCCTCTAAACAACCACAGCTGAATCACAACGATGTATTCAATAAAAAACATCGATTAAACCAACAGATACAAATCACAATGAACCCCATCACTCATGTAAAACAACTGAAGAAATAAATCGAAATCAATTACTGTCAGCCGTATTAATTACAATACAATTGCTATTTAATTATTAAATAGAGATCATCCTTGTGTGGTTGAGTTTTTTTTTATCGACACTAGCTCTTCCCCGCGTCGTCACTTGCATTTAAATAATGTTTTTGTATCTTCTTATTTTTATTTCTGCCCTGTTCCTAATTTGATTAAGGGTTGGCGATATTTTATCGGCTTCTATTTCTGTGACCTAAGTTACACCATAAGAAGACAGGTGATTAAACTGACAGTTCCATCAATATTGGTGGTGCCGTTTCGTATATTAAGTACGAAAGAGACAAACTAATGACTGAAAAATTATGCTATTCAGTAGAGCTGTTTTTCTTATTTCGCTATTACAAACTTAATTTATTTGTACATACGTCCTAATAACTCAGAGTCAGATTTAATGCAAACACATTAAATGACGCATTCAATTAATTGATCTACATTTTAATTAGAACTATCGTCAAATAGTATGATTTACATAATACCTCGAGGGAAAACAAAAAAAAACAGATGAATTGCGATGCTCCAAGGCCGTGCGTGCGCGCCAATTATAATTATTTATTAATTAGATTTTCTATGAATCACGTGCAGCAGGATCTGGAGAAAATCCGGGTTGATTAATACCATTTTAGAATTGGTCAAATAGTTCGAGTTTTGCTATCTCCGTGATTGGTCCTACATGATTGTCTAATTAGGAAAGGTTGTTCAAGATAGTTGACAGAAGAAAATAAATGATTAAAGAGCCTATAAAAAGCCTACACTATTTCATGTGCATTAAATCATTATCACCATTTGCCTAGACTTTTCCCAACTATGTTGAGACCGGCTTCCCCTCTCATCGAATGCAGCTGAGTTCTATTCAGTAGATTTTGATGTAACTTGGCAGTAATATAGCTAGCAAAACGTTACGTTTTATCTGAGTGCGAAAACTAATCCTTACGGAGAGGTGGTGAAGTGCAATGAGAAGCTAGTTTTAATGTATGTAGTAATATTTGTTGAAAACAACACATTTCAGACTGAAACGTGACTTCGGTCACACCTGTAAACAGCCGCACAATTTTATTATATTTTATTACGCTTTTATAAGCATTGTTACCTGTAATAAGCGTTTAGTTTTAACGATAGTTACATCATTACCGCATTGTGCATTGCGTTGATTATTTCATAAATAATCATTTTATTGTTTACCTAGTCAACATATATCATAGTCGTAGTCATAAAGCCCACAGTTTATAAAGATGTAAATAATAATAATTGTCGTCTCCAAACCTCAGACTTGCCAAAAACTTTAAAAAATTATAAAAGGGAAAAATGAAACTTGCGGCTCAAGAAGTCGGTAGCAAAATAAACACAACTTGTCCCTTTCAGTGTTCATTGAAGTCGGTTTCTATTTTATTGTAAAAACTTTTTTTTGTGTTTTGTTTAAAAACAATCAAATCAACTGAATTTATTTTATTTATTTTAATCATATCCCAATTTCTTTTACACCTTACAAAGCAACTATACCTTACCAATACAGTACATGCATACGGCCTTAACCAGATAATAAAATGGCCGATAAACGGCAGCAATTACCTCGAATTTTCCCATACATGCATCGTTAAAAAATCCTTGAAAATGCTACACACTCTAAATTAGTTGCTACACACAGCGAATGAAAGTGGTCGGAGCCAAGGCGAGCTGGTGGCGCGAACCTCTCGCGATAATACGATACTGTGCCGATCTAGGTATCAATATCGTAATTAGTGAAGTACTGGCTTATGTTGGGGTAGGAAAACAGTGATTTCATGAACGGTAGCGGTTGCGAGAAGCTATCATGATTTATACCTAGACAATTTTAGTGTAGCTAGGATGAAAAGTGTGTGTTCAGAATGATTATGACCTAATTCTGAAAAGTACTTAGCTGACAATAAAATTCATTGACAATCAAAGTTAAATAAGCACTTTTCCATAATTAATTTGCTAAATGATTGCACAATACCTTCATTGCATGAAGGCTGTTCTTTAAACCTGAGATATGTTCATATTTATATGAATAGCTTCACCACTACTTTTTCCCAGCAAAGTCATATAGAAAGTGATGACAGGTTGATGTTATATTTAAACATTTATCTTCAAAACTGCATATTCAATTTGGAATATTTGCAAGTGAAGGGCGCTACTTTCAGAGCCCCACATTCAATAGGATCCGTGTTAAAGTCATAATAACTTAGACTAGCAAATATGCATAAAACTCAAACGATTTAAATGTTACGCAAGTTTGAGATGTCTTGCGATATGATTTATGACGAAGTTAGTACATTCAAACGAATTGAAGATATGTATTTATACCTACATTCAAGTTTTACTTAGACTTGTTATTAAAGACGAAATTAATTATATCTGTGTGTGTGTGTGTGTGTGTGTGTTATACAACCTAAGGTGTTCCCTAAGTTATACTCTTCGTCTATACTATAATATAGCTCATGTATTTGTCCGGCTTCATGAAATAGTGTCTTAAAAATGTAAGTGTACCAATTTTTACTTTAAAATTTGCTTTAAAAAATTGGTCAGGTTTCTGATGGCACTTTCAGGTTGTATAGAGTAAATATTCAGGCTTAGGTATTCTAGAAGTTGACAGATTTTACACCCTCGCAATTTAGAAGATAGATAATATTTGTAAGGCTACACTACAAATTACCTACTCAACTGTTAGTTCCAATATTAACTGTAGCATACCGCTTAGGAATTCCATATATCAGCCGAACCCTACAAATACAGTTAGCAACCGCTTTAATATCTAAATCGAGACAACTATCCGTTGCTAGGCAACCATAACACTTACCCACAAACATGTTTGTAAAGGACCTAACTACGCATGCGTGTTGCAATTAGAACAAGCATCTACAATCGCGCACGAAATTTACATGCACATTATAATTTTTTTATTTCCCTTGCGTCGGAAAAATTAAATATTAATTTACCTAAATGCAAGTGCGAACTAGTTTCAAAATGCGTTTATTTAAATTTTGCTTGCGCGTTATATTGTTCCGGTTAATACTAATTTGTTGGACCGATTTTTTTTTGTTTGGTAATTAAAATGGAATGGAATCTCAAGGCGGTCTGTTTTTTGTTGCGTACTCGTATTTCATTGATCGCCGTGTCAATACAAGACGCCATTGTTTTTTTGTTCAAATTATGTACCGATAAAATATGGTAATTAGTTTTATTTTTGTCATGATGTTTGCGCGAGATGAGCATCCTTTTTGGTATATTTGCGGTGCTCTATTTATTATCCCAGGCCAGGATCGAGAGGCACGACTGAAAAATTTGGTTGATTAAGGGCGATAAGTGGTCAAGATGATTACTTAGTGTAGCGGAGCTAGAAAATCAATTTCAAATTATAAGAAAATAAATTTACTAAAGACTCAATATATAATTGAATAAACCACTTTACTCGCCAACAGTACATACCGACACTTAATATGAAAATTCAAAGGCCTCAATTTTATAATTTACCGACGCAATCCAACACCGGGTTTTATACATTTTAACACAATTACGACATAGGAATTCTATACCTAATGTACATTTGATAACATAGCCATTACCATACAAACTAGCATGTAGGTCGGTACGCAGCTTGGAGTATTTAAACAACCGGACAAGGTTTGCCGTGCCTTCTGTTCTGTCAAAGATGAACGCCGGATACTTGTACTTTAATTTTTGCCTTTCGTTTTCTTTATTTCTTATAGTATTTCTTTGTGATTTTTGTTTGTGCTGACTGCTGAATTAACGTTTTATATACCTTCATATCTGCTTTAAGTTTAAGCTTGTATTAAAATTTGACAATTTTGTCATGTGCGTGCGCAACGATGTATGAGTAATGTATGAAATGATGTATGAGTGAGCTAAGTATCACATTTTTTGTGTTACCTCGCCCCCCTTGCATTGACGGACTTCTGATTTCAAACGAAGAGGTTCCCAATTCGTATGGTTGTGTGTTTTTTTTCGCATAGAGATTAGTGCCCAAGGCGGCTCCGGTTGGTTAAACATTCTAAGGTAGGTACGGTATAATTTCATATTTCTAGTACTAATATTGTTCTAGTTTTAAACGAGTATTACTTGTCCCAGTTTCAAGTACGTAACGGACATTTTCTCATTATTTTCTTGAAGGATTTCTGTCGGTGTTACTATGTAGGTAAGTTGCGTTTAGTTGCTATGCAAGTTAGTTTTATCTATAAAAGCAGAGATGCAATATAAACCTGTAATATTATTAAAATCTTGGTTCATCAAAGCATCATAAAAAACCTTCCTAAATGTATAACTTTTTCTCCGACTTCCCAAAAAAAGAGCTCCTCAATAGGTTCGTCCGTCATACTGTTCTTTGTGTCTTGTCATTTTCTGTGTTGTTAATTTTCTTGGTGTACAATAATGAAATAATCTATCTATCTATTTATGCCTTTGTAATTCTTAGCAACAACAATAGCTGTCATTTAAATCGATATAAATATTTATAACAATATTATCTTGCCCAACAACTAACAAACACATCTCCTGGGACATTTAAACTATTCTTCGATTTGTCCTATTAATCTTAAGAGGACTTAACTCATGATATCATAACGATTTAACTCCATCTACGACTATTTGTCCCTTAAAACCATCTTCAGGGTCGGTGGCACCATACTACTTAAACTAAGATTAATACATTCCATCCGCCGAGCCTCTTATCCGAACTATGTTGGGGTCGGCTTCCAGTCTAACCAGATGCAGCAGAGTACCAGTGCTTTACAAGGAGCGAACACCTGTCTGACCCCCTCAACCCAGTTACCCGGGTAACCCAATACCCCTTGGTTAGACTGGTGTCAGACTTACTGGCTTCTGACCACCCGTAACGACTGCCAAGGATGTTCAATGACAGCCGGGACCCACAGTTTAACGTGCCATCCGAAACACAGTTATTGGTGTCTAAGATATACTTAGAAAGTACATACAAACTTAGAAAAGTTGCATTGGTACTTGCCTGACCTGGAATCGAACCTGCGCTCTCATACTCGAGAGGTTGGTTCTTTGCCCACTAGGCCGCCACGATTCTCGCACGCATCTGACTCTCGCACTACAAACGAAGACAAATTAACGAACAGTTAGTTTTAAACTAAATCTCAGATTAATACGAATTTGAATCAGTTAATTGAACTTTAGGATTTGAATAAGGAGATTTATTGTATGCAAATATTAAGATTTGAGTGCAAATCTTGCTTGAAGTTTACTAATGGTAAATGTTTAAAGATGCGACTGATAACTTAAGCTTTGGTTTATCTAATGAAAATGATCTGAAATGTAAACCATTTTCTATTTTCATCGAGATTTTTTTTTTGTTTATCTATTTTTCAGCATAGTACATTTTTAAATCTACTTTCTTTTGATGATATGAACCCTGAATGTTTCGAAACTATAGAACCGATTTGTAAAATTCTTTCCCTTTTAGAAAGCTACACTTTTATCGAGTAACATATGCTACATTTTATCCCGATACCGGAAATAATTCCCACGTAAACGCGGTTGAAACTACGACAAATATCTAGTAAATTATATTACCACCCCTTATCATTGTTAAACCTTCAATCAGACAATAGTTAAACAGACAGTGCCATCATACCACAACTACATTTGAAGTTTGTAATTGGTCTGGGACCCACGTCGCGTCGTATGAGATAGGCAATTTGACACCGGTTTGTGTGTTTGTCTCAGCACAAGTTTATGTTAAAACACAGCTATAAAATGAACTATATGGAATGTCTTATTGATGGAAAAATTTATTTTGTTGTTTGAATGGATGTAGTAAAGATTATTTTTTATTGCTATTTGGGGTAGGTCCTGTCGAATTGTATTTTTAGTATAGGTATCTAATGATAACTTGATTAATGAATTAACTATTTAGAATATTGCAATTTTTATTTGACTACACTGACTTTAACTATAGGGTACCTAATAGCGATTTTACTACGCTTCTACTAGCGGAATTACCG
Source organism: Helicoverpa zea (assembly GCF_022581195.2). NCBI lineage: Eukaryota > Metazoa > Arthropoda > Insecta > Lepidoptera > Noctuidae > Helicoverpa > Helicoverpa zea. The sequence goes on along the minus strand of NC_061458.1, from coordinate 1,211,059 downwards.
CTCGGATTTTCGGCGCAAATCTTACGCTTTGGGAGTGTGAAAACTCTTTAGTGGCATGAGAATATTACTTTGGGAGCAATTTATATGGACTTTGTTACTGCAACAAAAAATGCTAATTAATTAAAATTCCCATAAACTTTATTATCCCCTTTATCTCAACCATTTTTAACAATGACCTTCACAACTAAATCTCTGTAGTGAATCATGCAACAGTTGCTGTAAAGTAGCAATAAACCAGGAAACATACAGCATATTAGTGTTTCCTTATTAATATTGCTGATAATAAATCTCTCTAGAAAGCTTTTAAACAACTTATATTGTGGTAGCTTAACACACTAATTATAATTAAACGATTACTTAGATAAGTTGGTTGAGTAAACGTATTATGTAAGTGTGAAAATCTTTGTTTAAGGCGCGTTCCCGTGCAAAACGCAGCGGCAGTCGTTTTTTGTGCAGTTTTTCGGAGTCAACTTCTCTTTATCCAATAGCAATACCTTCTAATAAAAAATACATTAAATTTCTACATAATCCTGACTCCAAAATGGTAGTTTTCTTTTTTTTTCTAAGTATCGTAATGTTTAATTAGAGGGTCACAACGAAACCACAGATATGAGAAAGAATCACTAATAAGATGCATCTCTTCGTAAAGTAACATTTATTTTTATTTGCTACCTAAACTAATAGATAGGTAATTTAATAACGAACATTATGGTAGTTTTATTTTTTTCAAAACACGAACATTTTATTTTATAAACATTTTAAACCAAAATATGAGCGTTCTCGCTACGTATCTTGCGCCGAGTTTGTATGGCGCAGAGGCTCAAGGTCATTTGCTCAGGGTACCGTCTTAACTGTAGTGTGTGACCTAAGATACTCCAACTCTTTATATCATTAATTTAATATATAGCTTAGATGAGTACTGCATTTACACTATTACTAAGCTAGAAACACATATTTATCAAGCTGTAGAGTACGTTTGTTTGAACGCGCAAATCTCAAGGATGACCGAACCGAATACGAAAATTATTTCACTATAGATCAGTGGTTCTTAACCTTTTTGTTATGACGGACCACTTCACCAAAAGTTTATCATGCCGCGGACCACCTCATTGGTTTACCTAAATTGAGGGTTCTTTGATGAAGAATACAAGCACACTTTATAATTAGCACTCATTTCTTTATTATTTAGCAAAAAAACTAAAAGTTACAGATTTTTAATTTAATGAGATTTTTGTGACTGCATTCTCTTTACTATCTTCAGAATTCTGCTCTATTCTTTTGTAGGTAAGCAAATGTAAAAAAAGACAGACATATGTTTATGTAGTTTTCAAATGTGCGAGCGAAGCGAGCGCGAAATTTTTTTTTAAGACTCAAAATTAAAATTACGTAAAATGTAGCCCAAACATACATTTTTTTCTGTTGGACAAGTAAGATGGATATGAATGTGAAGGGGGGATGGTCCGGACCCCAAAACTTAACTTATATACGCCCATGCGAAAACCCCTGCTCACATAGAGAAGTCGGTAAAAATAAAGTTAGATAACGTATAGCGACGACCCGAAGCAAAGCTTCGCGGACCACTTGGAATGTCTCCAGGGACCACCAGTGGTCCGCGGACCACCGGTTAAGAACCACTGCTATAGATAGTCCAATTATCAAGGAAGGCTACAGTCTACTTTTGCTCAGTCGCTTACTTTTGGAAAGTGTGGAACCGCAGGAAATTTTAGTAATAGTTTTATAACCACTATATTTCAAAAACTCAGAAAACGTTTTTCAAAAAAACACCCGCACCTACACAGGTATTATTCAAATACCAGTATAAAACCTCAGGTCCATTGTCAGTGGTTTCAAACATTGCCCTGTCACCAACACTCTATGCCTGATAAAAAAAAAAAAATAATAAAAACAACCTAGAAATACTTCACAAACCCCTATTGGTATATTCGTTCAGGAATTTGTCCTAGTTTTTACCTGTGTAGTATTTTTGAGCCACAAAGACTGGAATCCTAGTGTTTCGAAGTTTTATGAAAAACAAAAAAAAATCGTTTTTATTGGTGGTTCGGTTATTGGACTTTCACCGACTTCACAAAGGATGCTCTGGATGCTCTAATTTAGTTTTAGGTCACAAATTTGTTTTAGTTTTAGCTGTTTATAGGCACATAATTTATCTTTTTGACGTATGCAAGACTCAAAGTTTGATTTCGAAATCACAAAAGACGAAATGTTTAAGTAATAACGGAGATTTTTGTTAATTATTACAAAAATCTAATTATTTCTTTAATACTTTAGCTCAGATACATGAATGTTTAACTTGAGAATTTCCAATAACATTGTTAAGCTTCGATTGTTTTTAAACAATTGTCATGGCTTCATAATATTTTTTTAGCGGTACCTCTAAATAGGTAATATAGAGCAAACAAAACCGGCCTTACAAACGACCTCGCTACTCTTCCTGAACCAATAAGTATTGGAATTCCACGAGTGATACGATCTCTTAGCGATATCACCTTAGGAAGTAGTTACACTACGGGAAGAGCGATAAATGTAATGTAGATATGCTTTTATAGATATTATTGGCAAATATACAGAAGTGGGTAATATTTGTGTGGTGTTGAGGAAGGTTAAAACTGGATGATATTTTTGAGCTTCTGTTCGTTATTGTTAAATTTAAGGTCGTAAGGTGAAGCCAAAAAAATTGTCATTAAGTTAATTGATAAAATAATTCCTCACAAAAATTATATATCCTATACAAGTTACTTAGCGATTGTATCATCGAGTTAAATCGTCAATTTTTTTGTGCCGATAGCCGATATCTACCAACCATTTCGCAATATACCCTATCATAATAAAATTCAAATACTATTACATACAATCATAATGATACCAGTTTTGTTAACATTACCTACAACAATATAATAAATAAATGTAATCAGAGCACGTTATCACAGGCGACCAGTATTTATCATACAAATCTCTTATCATGAAGCTATAACCAAGCTATAAACATTCGCATAGCTTAGACTGGTTGATTAACCTTCATTTCAATTATTTTAAATCGTTATTACTATACGTAATTATTGCGAGTTAATTAACATTATTGGTATTTGTAATGAGACAGGGTTATAAAAGTGATCACGAGGGATTTAACGAAAACGGATATACATAATGTAATGAGATAAAAAGTTAAGTTAAATATTTATTAAAGGGTAATTTGCATAAAAACTGGTGGAATTGCATGGGGTGCTAATAAAAAGTGCTCCTTGCAATTTCATCCCAATCACATCAGACATTTCTCTTCAACAAATATGGTACTTTCGTATTTATACGTAAAAAATCAGAAGTTTTAAAATTAAAACACAACTAGATGTAAAATATTAGGACATATTTTTTTCGTTTTATAGATATAAATCACATAAAAACATTAATCGCGTTACTACAATATAGGCTAGTAACAGTCAATGCCTAAAAATCCATTAGTTACCGTGTTTCAAACAAAATATTTACCCTGAAATATTTTTCTACAAAATTCACTTAGGTAAATTTTTATTGACTGTAACTGAATAAAATCTTGTTTTTGCTTATTCACATTGTATACCAAGATCCTGATGAGGATAAAATGCCATATTTGAACATGTTTAAGTATGTCAAAAGATATTATTCTTGCTATTTTCTATGACTTATGGAAGACACAAAAAGATAACTTCTACCTAATCTACACATACATTTTCTTAAAAAGCTTGTTTCTCAAATAAAGCATTATTTTATACTCCAAATCACTTTTCAAGTCAAAATCAAAGTTCCTTACATGGCAACAACCCATAGAATAAAGGCCGTATACAAAAACAGCATCTTTCCACATTTTACTAGGAAACCACTTAATTTTTATTAACGCCTGCCGACCGATCCTCGCCTAATGGATGTACTAATGTAAGTTTTTATTGACTGCTGATCGGTTCGTGGGAGTATATGTATGTACCTACTGGGTCAGTATTGACAATAAAAATATAAGGAGCCTATGGTGTTAGTTGGTTTTTGCTCTCTGGACTACTTATTATAGTAACTTGTAGGAGATAAGACATTTAGAGCTCTGCCTCACTAGGTCGCCATGGCGACGTCGCCAGCGGCTCAGGTCTGGCTACTTCTGGCATCCAAATGTCGCCAAGCCGAGTGGCCATGGCGTCTCGACAGTCAATTGTTTACGTCGTCGCTGAAGAAATTGCACGCTGACTGGCGACCACATTGGCGACTGTGTGAGGGAGGTGCACTTTACCGTGTACATTTGAGTGGCAACCGTGGCAACGTCGCCAAGCTGCCAGAGTAGCCAGAAGCCTCGTAGGGAACTGCAGCTCGTGGCGACGCTTCCAATTTGGCGACGTTGCCAAACCGTCGCCAAGTGAGTTAGGTTCCATACATTTCAATACTAACTGCTTGGATACGTAGCCGGCGACGTCGACATTGGCGTCCTAATGAGGCAGGGCTCTTAGGGATATGAGACATTTTAGTACCAATCTAAGTAAATTGTAGTAGGTAAGACACATTTAATTATATGGGACATTTTAGTGGTGAGACTATCTATTTAAAAATTTGTCTCAAAAATAAATTAATTTACGAATAATATTCCGTTTGAGATTTTTTTAACCCACAAACGCCTAACAATAATTGCATAGCTGCTTAATGATTTCAGGATATCTGACAAGATAACCATTTTTTTAAAGAAAATAGAAGATCGACATCAGCCTTTGCTTGCAAGCTGCATATGTACTTTCCAAGTTACGGAAGTTTTCAAGCCAAGCATGATTATAATAAACAAGTATATCACGTTTATATCATGCTCGAGTAACTTACAGCATCATCACGACTTATCAAATGAAGACATATTCCATACTTCCTACAAGAACGATTCTCATTAAATATATACTTATATAGTATTTACTATTAAAGTTTTATTAAAGGAAGTTCTGCTCAGGTACTTAATAAACTTTAAGAAAAATATATCCGGATGATCTCATTAGGTTTTAAGACAGCGGAAATAATTTTGTTGCTATTGTTATTATCATCGTTTTATAAAAGGGAGATATGTAATAATTATTATTAACCGACGACTTCCTAAAGTGGAGGTGATTCTCGATTCGGAAGTTCGTACGTATTTTTACAATGGGTATATAATGCAAAAATATTTTCCATTTCCTTGTCAATTTCATGAGTAATAATTCTATATGTAATACAGAACATTTAACATTCATTTATGACAAATAGGAATGCAAATTAAAATGCACAATGACACTTTCTGTATCTCTTAAGACCATAGTCACTACCTCCCTCATCTTTCCTTCAATTCCTATCCATCATTTCCAGCAACTTCTACCCAAAAAAAAACAAATGAAAATCACCAAACAATCCCCAATTGCGTGTCACAACCATCAATTACGTTCAAAGGTCAATCGAGAGCAAAATTAAGTCGAAAATAATTTATACATCGGCCGTTACACATGACGATTGTTTTAGGCGCCGGCGCCGACGCGCGACGCTCGGTCGCCAAGTCACCGGGTCGCCAATTACGCCCACTCGAGCTTAAATTCACGCCTTGATGGCCTTCGGTTTTAGCACCCTGTATGTAGTACGTTGTGCGTAGTTAGACACCCTGTTGATAGCCTGGATAACGGTGAGCGTGAGTGAGATATGAAGGATCAAAGTGTATCTGTCAAGAATCGGATTGTAAGTACCTACTGCTAAAATTAAGCATTGTATATGAACATAACTAATCTGTCTAATGTAAATCTAACTAGATAATTCAGAAGGCTCTAAGTTAAACTATGGTTAAACTAAAGTTTGAATACCTCATACACGAGGAAATAAAATATGCAATACCTAATTAGCAATTATCTGATAGTACCTATGTAAAAAAACACCGAATTTGACGATAACAACCACAACTAGAGTGCAATTTTTTATTTATTAACAAATCACCAAAGAGAGAGCAACAGATACTCGCACACAGGAAATCCAGTTGTCAATTTAAAACAAATAAAAATAAAACCTCACATTCAGTATTCAGCCTGTACTCTATGATTAACTGAGCCATTCATTACATTGCGCCCAGTGTTTTCAGAAAGCGTGGGCGGCCTGTAGTCATGTGCTCGAAATAATGTATTGCTAACATATAACCTAGATTCGATACAAGGGTGTGAGTGTCGATAACAATGTTCGGTATCGAGTTATTAAATTATTGGCGAAAATAATCGAGTTGGGTGTAACCTAATTTGTCACCAGACAAGTTTAGGGTAACAGTTTTACATACATATAACTACCTATATTATTTAAATATATTATTTCTGAACCTCTCACCTAGGGGTATCAGGTTGTCCCGGTAATTGGGTTGAGGAGAGTCAGATAGGCAGTCTCTCTTTGTAAAACACTGGTACTCAGCTGCATGCGGTTAGACTGGAAGCCGACCAACATTTATAATTGGGAAAGGCTAGGCAGAAGAGGACCATATTTCTGAAAGATCCTTTCCCTTTTTTAGTTAAAAATTAATATAACAGTTAGTTAAACAGTTCCAAGATAAAAATAAAATCTTAGTTATTTACAAAATGAGAAGTTCAGAAAACGTGTTTTAATTTAAAGAACTTTATGAAATACACGTCTTTTTGCAAAAAAAAGTAGTTGTGTTTAGCAGACAGTTTTATCATATTCTTTTCAACATTTTATGTTTAATTTTGCTCATTTTTATTAAAAGCAAAATTAAGTCTTTTACAGTGAAACGATTCAGTATAAAAATGCCTCATTATAGAATCGGCAATAATTTATTTTATCTGGGTTGCAAAAATATTCTGTAGTCTGTTTCTTAGCCACGATTTCCCCACAGTAGCTTTTGTAACCTTAAATAAAACTAAGTCAGTGGCTTATAGGCAATTCTTAGCACTATACCCTAATCTCCATACTTCCTTCCTAAACCTGAAATTATAATATTTCGACCCTCGTCATAGTTTTAGCGATAAGTTAACGCTAAAGTCATTAGATTAACGAAAACACGTTAATTTCGCCATGACCCAGATATATGTTATCCGGATAAGCGTAAACGAATTTTCAGCCAAGTTTCTACTTGATATAAAGTTAGTAAACAATAAGGTTGTGACGATAATTAGGAGAAAATTTGAGCTTAAATATTATTAAAATGTCACATAAGTTTTAACATAAGAAGTTGGCTAATCCGAAGTTAAGAAAATAACAGATTTAACTCACTAAATGAGTAATTTATTTTGAATCACGTTTTCAAAAAAGCTTCATGAAAGATTCACACTAAAATTCCACGTTTACACCTTAATACACACTTCGATATTGCCATAACTGAAAAAGAAAATCACAACATGGAAACTTGTTGATTCATCCATAAACTTCTATAGAATCAACAAGTAACTTCTAACTAAAGGAACCCTCCTTTCTTTCTATCTTTTACATATTTTTATACAGCAGCTATTAGTATAGCTTCTACAGTATAATAAAGAACTTTTATACATTTTTCTCGCCAATAGCGTAACCTCACATCAATTACTTCAACCAATTAATTTTACACCCAAAATCAGACACCCCCATACAAGACTAAAATTCACCAGAACCCCATTATATACTAGAGTAAATAACAAACAAGATACATAAGACAGAATAGATAATTCCCGTTGTTTCAACGTAGGCTATAATCAAGGGAGCGACGTCTAGGCGCCAGCGGCGGCCATTTGCAAAGTGACACATTCACTAGGGTTGGACCATGGAGAACTAAATGATTGGCGGAGGTGCCATAACGGAAAATCTCCGAAACCCCCTGGAAACCAACTGGGTTGAGGAGGTGAACTAGGCAGTCATTCCTTGTAAAGCACTGGCACTCAGCTGCATGTATCCGGTTAGACTGGTAGCCGACCCCAACATAGTTGGGAAAAAATGCGGAAGATGATGAAAGTAGCGCGCCAAAATGCGGGGAGCGTGGAACGAGGAACATTATTGTCTTCTCCCTTATACACCTTCTTTGGATCCGACCATTTTTAAAAATCTTCGACAGCTATCTCAAAGAATCGCATCGTCAGTTCACCCGATACTTATCGTTTTCGTCATGTCAATTGTACGAATTTGACCTATTTGAAGGCGGCTGACCTACCAGCATTATGGTATCTCCACTCATCTTTCCTTACTCCGTGGCTTGGACGGTTGGACGAGATAACGCTGTGATCATGGGGCGTTGATCTCTATTCGCTGTTGATAACTGGATTTTTCCTCAGTTAATGTCGACAGAAAATAAATTGGCCTAGAATAGGTCCTTGGGGAGTCTTAATGAAAATTGTTTGTCAAACGCTGTAATTATTTGGTTGTTTGTCTTTTTTTGACCATGAAAATCTAAATGACAAAAATGTGATTGCTACTTAAAAAAATTGCGGACATTCAATGGAAGAAGGGTGTATAAGTAAAATCTCTAAGACGGCTAATGATAAGCTCTTGTCAAATTGACATGAGATTTTTAAGCAAATGTTTTTATTGTTTTCTATTTTAGATTCCATCTTTCACACGTACACACAATGTAAATTAAGCAAACCTATACCAATGCATATTGATGACTTTTTTTGGGACTTTAAGAAATCATATACCTACATTATATTACTCGTGGCAACTTCTGCTTACACATTAACCACCCCCACTTATTATTCCCAAGCTCACCAATTCTTTGTAGGCGTTACAATCAGTGACGTCATTACCAGACTTCACGCCATTCTGTCAAGTGGTCTGACGTCATCACCAGTCAGTGATAAGAACCAATCAATTCCTCTCTCATCACCCACGCTAAATGATTGATGGGCATCATGTTTATACATACAAGGTGTTTGAAAATCATCGGGTGATAATTTAGTTTTGCTAATTGTGTAAATCTATCGTTTATTATACATTTCACACATTGTCTGGAAAAATTCTTTCTGAGATGTGATTTGTCCATTGTGTATTATTTATACTATATTTAGTATTTACACTTTTGAAGAATATATAATATATATTGAGCAATCTAGTCGACAACTAACATTGAACATCCTTGGCAGTCGTTACGGGTAGTCAGAAGCCAGTAAGTCTGACGCCAGTCTAACCAAGGGGTATCGGGTTGCCCGGGTAACTGGGTTGAGGAGGTCAGATAGGCAGTCGCTTCTTGTAAAGCACTGGTACTCAGCTGAATCCGGTTAGACTGGAAGCCGACCCCAACAAGATTGGGAAAAAGGCTCGGAGGATGATGAGTCGACAACTAACTTGTATATAGGATGGTTAACAGTCGTTATTCCTTCAAAAAGAAATTACGCGACCACATCCATAAGAAATTGGCAGAATCGCAACTGTAGACAGTTTTTTGTTGTTTTTTTCTTAATTTTTTTTTTTTTTTGTTTCTTGGTCTCTCCTGGCAAATGTAATATGTATGTATTGTAGTATGTATGTATATAATGTATTATTATTCATATCCGATCTGCGTTTTTTGTGTTCTTTGTTGACAAAATTTTAAGTAAAACTTTGCACCTACCACTGCTATTTCTCCACCACCCAAAGGTAGACTGGCAGAAAACGCCTATGGCGTTAAGTCCGCCTTGTACGAAATGTGCAGAAGCATTAAATAAATAAATAAATAAATATATAAAGTTATGAACCAACAACTTAAAATTTTTCTCAAAAAACTAAATAACCGCAGGTCCACAGAACAGCAAATATAATTTAAAATACTAATAGCAGATATAATTTTATTCAAAGCAAACAAAATAAACACAACTTTGCGTAACGAGTAAACCAGAATAAATACATTTTTCATTTAAATCGTGTAGCACTTTAAACTTTTAAAAAATACAATCTCAGAGATTGTAAGATAAAAAAAATCTTAAGCAAATACAAAATAAACCTTTTAAGATAATGCAGAAAATTTTTAAAATGAGCAAGTGATCATTTAGTAAGATTAATGAACGCGCTAAAGTTGGGCAGAAATATTTAAACGATGATTGATGACTGGGACACTAACTTTACACCATGGTTTATTTTAAAATATTTTATAGCTTCTTAGCGTCCGGCAGCGTAGCAACTATTCTGCGCTCCCGGTTAAAAAGCTTAGCCTTAAAAGTACTTAGAGGTACGTCATATAAAGCTTAGAACAGTTTGTTTGTTTAAACGTGCTATTTTAAGCCACTACTGGACTGATGTGAAAATGTCTTTTAATGTTACTTAGTCCATTTGTCAAGGAAGGCTAACTTTTGTCCGTGTGTGTGTGAAGATATCATGGGACCTGGCACATGGGACTGCTGCCGGAAGCTAGTGTTAAAATGTAAATTAGACAAATAATTTTAGTAAAAAAACCTTTTGTACAAACTAGCCTATACCTAGTAAATCTAACATGATTATATATCCATATAATAAAATATAAGTACTTTACACTTATTGTTGGCAAAAAGAGTCACCTTGAATAACCAACGTGCGCAATTTGCGCAAACATTTGCACAAATGTTTGACTGAAAATAAATCATTTACAGTGATTATTTATCGATTTACATGTACTTACTGTTTGTACTTGTTAAAGCCAGATTTACATACTTATATTCTTCTTCAAATATAGTATTTTGATACTAGTCATACATATCATATCATAGTCGTGCCTTTTTTTCATACTTTTTATGTATGTGAGGTAAGTAGATCCCTCGGGATGCCATTTAAAAATAAATGAAACTTTCGAATGCAGGTGAAATTGCTTGAAATTGCGATTGAACTGGGAATAAACGAGAACAAATAAAACCGTATGAAAGAAAACAAGGAAATTGAAACGCTCCTGTACCTATCCTTGAACACGTGTGAGAACATGAGTTGCAATATTGGAACAAGCAATTTTAGAACTTATTAGCAGCTGCTTAAGAGCGAAGTTATAATTTTGTTCTTTGTGTCATAAGTTCGTTTTGATTAGAGGGGGGTTTGGTTGGTGCATTTCTTTTTAAAATGTAGCTCTTACAATTTTTATGGAAAGATCTTTACGTGCTTTATATCCAACCCGAAACAGGGGGGAACTGGTCATCTCATGAATGGAGGAATATCATCTACGAGATCACCGCGACAGGCGTTGCTTAACCTCATGATCGTTTTTTTTTTTGGATTTTAATGTAACAGTTGACGCTAAAATTCACTATAACCAAGACATTAAGTTTCATACGATAAAATTTGTATAGGTACCTAGTTCCAAGTTACACGAACAAACTGTTCGATACCACAGGGATTACCGATTGCAACAGATTGGCTATTCAGAACTCTAAGTTGGGATGCTGACCACACTACCACGGCTTACATGACAAAACTTAGTTTAGCTTGTAATATATGGATTGGTAACAGTTTGTATATAAACATATTTATTCGGAAACATATGACGTAAAGATATAACCAATTCTAACAAAATTTTTACATGTACGTAAAGTTGTGAGTACCGACGTGTTATAACTACCAGGTACTTCCCACTCAGATAAAAACTTACATAAAGAGTATGTCCTTCTCAGGTTGGTACTAGTATCTGTGTACCAAAAATTCAAATTGATTCAGTAGGTTTAGAGTAATAGACAGAAGCTAATTCGGAAGTATAAAAACTTAAACTTTACTCCCCAATCATTCACAAGTATGGACAAATAAATCGCAACTAAGCTCACCCTTAGATATTAGACAACTGGTCTCATGTTAAGGCCCCTCCAGACGACAAATACTCGTCCACTCGTCCATTCGTCCGCTCGCCACTCGACTGTCCCAGGGAACTAACTAAATTAAATATTTAATGACGACTCAAAACTGAGAAGAAATGGGTCACGTAGTTATCTTTTTAAATAAATAGCGAGATTTTTATAAAGGTTTTGTCTTAAGAAAGGTTGGTAGTGAATTAGGTAGATGAAAGACTAAGATGAATTGTGTAAAATAAGACTGCGAAGCTCTAAAATGCAACTTCATATAGGGAGGTTTAAAAATACTTCTTATGATAATTCAAAATATCGGAAGATTTTACGCTTATCAAAATCAAGTATCCAAATTCATAACCACGCCAAAATTGAAGATGAAATAAGTGAGTTTTTTCAACATAGGCTCACGTTCCTAGACCACAGAAAAGTTAGGAATGGAACCTTTTCGCAGTTTGGATTAAAAGAAAACTACTAACATTCGCTATTTACATTCTTCACTTAAACAACAGAACATCGTACAAAATATTATCAAAACAATATTCAGAGGAATATTTCAAAAAGCTTCGCGTTATAACCCCTCGTGTGCGTACAATTTACTTTTTACCTCGCACCAGTGATTGGATCCCACCTTCCAATTATGTAGATTTTTCCATTTATTTCCACAACAGTGCGTAATATAAAGTTGGGTAGGAATTCGTCACGCGGATCAATATGTACAACAATAGGTTAGTACCTTTATACTGTATAGGGTTCATTCTATACTTCACAATTTTAAAGTTTTTTTTTTAGTTTTTGATGAAAGGATATAGCTCTAAACAGTCATCATCTATCTAGCCTATTCCCGACCATGTTGGGGTAGGCTTCCAGTCCCAGCTGGATGCAGCTGACTACCAGTGTTTTACATGGAACAATTACCCGTCAGAAGGACTGGTTGTCAGATTTCTTACTTCTGACTACCCTTAAAGAATGTCAAAGATGTTCAAATGACAGTTGGGGCTCACCAATATACCTTCCGGAAACACAGAGTTAATTTATAAGATGGATAATCTATGATCCGTTGACACGTGCCCTTACTACTTAAGCACGAGCATTATTTATCATTAGTATTTTTATCGGGCAACTGCTGGGCATAAGCCTCTTCTCGCTCTGAGAAGAATTAAGCGCTAATGTACGAGCACCTAACAAAAAATCCAGATCATTCTACCGATAACTTCACCGCTAGTTTATTCAAAATAAACCAAGTTTTGAATAATAGGAATTTGGTTGAAATCCAACTGAATTCACTTATTAAGGCAAAAGGGATGCGTACTAAAGTATTTCAAATACTTGTGGGGTAAGTATTTTAGAGAAGTTCGCAGTATGCAAATTAAAGGTGTTGTACTGAAAATTGGTACCTTTTTCCCTTTTCCCATGTAACGTTTCAATGTCGGTCTAAATGAGAAACTGGGAGTGGGTCAAATGAATGAATGTTTATGGAAATGTTCAATCTTATGAATCTTATGAGTGTCTATGCTAATAAATGGAATAAAACTGAAGAGTGTATTTGTGTGAGCACGCTAATTTCAGAAAATACTCGAAAAATTCTTTGAGCTTGTGTTAGATATCAGGGAAAGGTATAATATCTTATCTGCATCCACAATATAGTTTCCACAGGATACTGACGATTTTCTTTTGCTTTTTTAAACTTCTCAACTCAAACAAAAATGTGTCTTCCTAATAATGTACAAGTTCAAAGATAGTTCCTCTGGTCATACATCCGCCAGGAACCACTCCGTATTCATATCATATGCTTTTATTATTTATCACTCGGGCACATTGCGGTAAAACCCTTTAGGGTTCCGTGGAAGCCAAAGAAAAATTACCGGATATTTTTTTGCATAAGAAAAGTAATGAAGAAAGGACGTAATGACAAAAAATTTTATTTTTTAAGAAGTTTGGAACTTCTGTATTCAACCGACATTAAATGACATTATGCGTATGAGGAACAATTTATGTTAATATAGGAGTATATCTCGATTTCATCACGAAACGCGGTCTTTTTCTTAAAAGAAATCTAAAACTTAAAAGATAAACACAACAATAAACAAGAAAAAGAAAAATCTTAAAAATAACATAAAATCGGTTTCAATATAACCCGGTGGTACAATACCAGTACAAACTAGTTTGTGAACTTTAAACTATGACGGTAACACAAGAGCCAGTAAAGTTACGCTGTTTACTGTGGGATAGGGTGAAACTTACCCACGACTTCGACTTCGACTTCGAAGTAGTAAATACCCTAATGATTTTGCCGAAAGGATTGCTCGGGATTCCAAGTTTTAAACAAATTGCGATCAAAATTTGTTGCTGCATTAATAATTCCTTAACCCTTTCGTTTCTGAATAAAATACCCAAAAACTCAAAAAAGCCTTAAAATTCGCTGCGAGCGTTTTACATCACAAACATTAATGTATAAACCAAAACTAGAAACATACTATTAATTCCTTCAGCTATCATTTCAGTCAAAATCAAAAATATTGGCTTTCGTATATGATTCTGAGTAAGAATAAGAAGAACAAGAAAAATATAAACATTAGAAATAATGAAATCTCATAGGTAAAATAACATAAACCACACATATTCCCCACACCAAAAAACACATAATACAAATATGTAAGTATTACCCAAATTAATACATTTATACGGAACCGGAGATCTCTCCCGACGGGAGTGGTGACGTCACAGTCCCTTTGTCACATTACCGTATTGTTGCTTTACGAGCTTACTTATACTTAGTCCGACATATTTCTGTGCTTATGGGTGTAATTGTTTTTATTCCGCCTTTCCTTATAAGAATTTGTGTTATTAACATTTTTTTGGGTGTAATGATAGAAAGGTTTGCTGATATTAATGGCTGAGATCTAAATAAACTGATATTATAAAACTGAAGAGGTTGTTCGCTAAACTTAGGAACTACTGCTTCGATTTGAAAAAGAAATCCACTGTTATGTAGCTCGTTATCGAGGTATGCTAAAGGCTACTTTTTATCCAGGTGCCTGAAGTAGCTCTCACAGGACACGAACGAACAGACCGCTGGCAGAAGCTAGTTAAAAACTAAGATTATAAAGCTAAAATAATGTTGGTGAAAAAAAAAATGTAAAAACGAAGAATAAATAGCATAACATGTTCTAAATTCAAATCCCCAACTATTCTGCCCACCTCACACGGTCTACAATACGGCACACACAATACGTGTATCGTACAAAAACCCGTATGTGTACGCTTTCTGCGTTCGCGAACTATGAGTAGATATGATTTCACTTCATGTAAAGCGATAGCCGTCGTTCATATACTGTTACAGGTTCGCTTCATTTTTAGGTTAAAGGAAACTTGTTAGATCACGCTGGGTTCGACACGTGCCGTGTGGTGGTAGCTTTAGGAAAATTTTGAAAATGGAACTTCTTCTAGAGTCTGTTTTGTTTCTTATTTTTGTAATTTAAAATTGGAACATCGCGTTGTGAGCCCAGAATAATATTTTAACTAACGTAGAATTTGGTGACTTTTTGAGACATTATTTGCCATACCATTTTAATTCTAACTAGCTAACCCGGCGAACTTCGTACCGCCTATTCCTTATTTGCTCACCGTTTAGACCTACCCTGCACTACGACAAACATTTTAAAACCAAAATCAGCTCAATCGGCCCAGCCGTTCCCGAGTTTTAATCAGACTAACGAACAACAATTCATTTTGATTTATATAGCTACGTTAAAAATAGAATATGAATTATGTAGAAATAGGAATTATTAAAAAAACTAATTCTATTCTCAACAAACATGAAAGTAGAAACTTCAAAACTTCTCTTAAATAAAACTTTTTCTTTCGATTTATAATGTTATTTATTTATTTTTAAATTTTAATACATAGTATAATAGAAATAAACTGTGTGGTTATATCGGCGCCAACGCCCACGCTTCGCCCACATATGGGCTTCTGCTCAGCGACATTGCCACACAACACAAATTGCCTGCCAGCATTACTACTGAAATGAATATTATTAGGGAAATTATTGTTACACGTGTGTTACATACGACCTTCGTTAATAATTTTCAAAATGTTTTTGTGCTGTAATGTTGTGTAAATGTGATATTTTATTCGAGTCTATTATCAGGTCAATAAAGTGTAACTAGTCGGAAACAATAGTTTTGTATCTGACTAGAAACTAAAGAAATTCTAGTAATCTATGTATGTTTACAAGGAACATTGAAATGCTGCTCAAACAATTTTGGGAGAAAAGGAATTCTTCGAACAAGATGGGGTAGGACAGTTTTCTATGAAATAAATGCAAAGTTGTGACGTTATGACAATTTATCATTCTAAATTGAGCAAAGAAAATAAAAAAAATAACTACAGGTTATGCTTTTGATCACGCTTTATAAAAAAATTGTTACTATACTATCCTCGATAGTAAGTTTTCTAATTAGACCAGCAGTCTCTGTGGATTAGCAAACAAACGAACTGTTTATATTTCTAACTTATTCATTCAAATAATAAAGATTTTCCAATTACGTCACTCACTTAGCAACTCGTAACAGCCAATCGGGTTATCCCACAAATGACGTTTAGTGACGTCATTCAATTGCACTGAGATGCACAAGACTTGCTCTGACGTCATCGATGCGCTGATGTCATCAATACATCAATTTAAAGTGCGACTGAATAGTCTTGATACTCACGTCAAATGACTTTGTTCGGTTATCTATAAGAAGATAATGTTATAAGAAATATTTTTTCAGTTAAATGTGCGTAGTTTTAACGGGATGCGGATGACTCCGTAGAGACAAATAAAAGAAATATCCAGCACAAACTAAGAAGATTTGAGATTGAAAGATTAGTCGCAAAAAACATTGTTTTCTTAAACTCACGAATAAAAAAAATAAAGTCCTTGTCTGCAGACCATGGAACGCCAAGAATGTCCAATAATTTATTTCTTTACAAAAAATACTAAAGGATTTTCCCCCGATTTTCTTGCCACACATTCATAAGCAAATAATTGCATTTCAAACGCTGTCCTTATGGCCATTTGTCAGTAGTACGTGTCTCGCCTAGCCGCCTACATTGTAATTAATGACTTGGACGCCCTAAGGAGACTCCATCACTCACTACACTAATCTTCAGCTTTATACAACTTTCCTCTCTCTCTTACACGAGGCGTTAAAAAAAGACGTAGGAATAAGTTTCGAAATAAGAACGTTATTTAGGTTCAGAATAGGCCCTTTGTGGAATGGTATTCTGTTTTTAAATTAATTTTTTCGTTGGTCAAGATTAAGTTACTCTATCACTTTATATTTTCTTGAGAAAAATGAACTTAAGAGACAGCTGTCAAATTAATTTTATTTTAAACGAATGAGAAATAACGTGGAGTTCTTAGCGTGAAAAGGAAAGTTGTTTTTTTTTTTAATTTTAAACTCGATCGACCTGGCCTTGCATATTGTTATCTTAACCAACCACTACAAATGTCAACAGTGTAAGATTTTTTCAGTCGTTTCAGTAGTTTCGTAGCCGTTAACAAAAAAATATTTTCTTTATGATATTATTTTCTAGAATAGGTAACCCTAGGTATTGTTAGGTAAGCTACATTTCCATTCTTCAGACTAAAAACTCAAACAGAACAATTAACAGTCCAAAAATTAAAACATCAACAAAACATCACCATGTATTTACGTCATTTCGAGAAACTAACACAAATTCTTTCCTTTGGCCCACGCTTACGTTACGTTCCTTTCCACGGAAAAGACGCATCAAGCTATTTGTAACATAATAGGTGACAAACTTGTTTCAAGGAAAGAGCTTTTATTTCGAAATGTCAAAGGCAAAATGATAGAACTGTAAGCTAACTTTGTAGCGCGGTTTTGTTCACAATTGAAAGTTGAAAGTTTAAACCATTGTTCAGGTGAGAAAGTTTATTGTAGTGCTGAAAAGATTATTGTTACAGATAACATTTTGGGCTTAAGACTATTGTATTTAGTTTTATGTTCATTGAGGGTTTAAGAAAAAATACTTTAAAATATAATTTTAATAAATGCAAAAAAAATATATAGGCTATATTTTCTTTAAATTCAAAACTTACCAGACGGCCGAGCAAACCGAATGTATCCTTAGAAATAGGGAACATACCTGCAAATAAGAAAAAAACAATCATTAATAAAAGTGCATAATTTTCTTAGGTATAGAAAAAATAAAGTATCTAACAATAACAATATTTTTCATAGTTAAATGTCATTAATTAATATTGTTTTTTCAGTAATTATATTTTAAAATATGTAATCAAATAGAATAAATAAATGATATTCCATTACAGAATATAGAGAGCTCAAATTCACCGAAAATTAAATGACCACACGCAAACCGAATATGAGAGCAATTTGAAGTTTAGTGTTACATTGATACCACATTATTATTTGACAAGCGGTTAACCAAAGTAACACCTTTCTGACGATAATTTATTTATTAGTAACTATATGGTTATAAATCATGGTTACAATACAATAAAATAAATACAATACAAAATAAAATACAATACATCGTTATAACCAGGTATTTTTAAGTCATCATCATCCTCCGAGCCTTTTTCCCAATCATGTTGGAGTCGGCTTGTGTCTTTATTTTAAGCGCACAATCCTAATTACATATAATAGAAACGTGATTGTTTGTATGTACGGACTATCTCTTTCACGCTAAATTTACTGGATGAATTTTGATGATTCTTGGCATTAATATAGCTTATACATATGTATATCAGAATGACATTCAGGCGACTTTTTATCAGTAAAACAGTGGACAGAAGCTAGTTTTGAATGGTTTTCAGAAAACTCTTTTGCAAAAAGCGTAATGCCACCTGGTCCAGTGAGTTGCAAGTTGATAATACGAGTATAAAACATGACTAAACTAAAACGACAAATAAAACGTATTGTTAAAAGAAAATTCTATTCTATTTTCACGAAGACTTCGTTTAGCTGAAAATATATTTAACTTACAATCCTTCACAAATTGTTACTGAATACACAATAGAAAGAACATCATAAAAATATACACTTCCGGACACATCTATTGGCCCACCTTGTATTTTCAGTTTCGTTTGGTCCTAGCTAAAATTTTATATTAGGTCGAGCAAAAAGTTTTTATGCAGTTTTGAACCTAGCACATTCACAATTTCATTCAATAGTCTTTTTTTGAATTTCGAACACAGAATTTAAAGAAACAAAAGACAATTTGGAACCTGTTTGTTGATATCAAACAATCGAATAGTAAGAAAACTTGGTTTTATTGGTTTACTTGGATTTAATTCTTGAAAAAGTGATTGATATCTTTGGTTTTGCAACAAACATTACTTATTCTTAACGTTAAGGTGAGGTTCTATCAATAATCTATGGATACTTCACCTGAAGTCGCCGCCCAAGCTGTGGCACTTATTCAGGCCGGACACAGCCAAAGAAACGTGAGTGCTCAACTTAATTTAAGTCGATCTGCGGTCCAAAATGGTTATCGGAGGTACCTAGAGACTGGCGGCTTTGTTCGTCGCCAAGGAAGACCACGATCTCGGGTCATAACTGAAAGGCAGGATCGATTCATAGTGACGAACAGCTTGAGAAATCGTCACCTTACCTCCATTGAGATACAAAACCAACTTCGCGACTTCCACGGAGAGACTTCCAAGGTTAAAAAAACGCGATATGGTACCACACAAGCCAGCTAATGGGCCCAAACTAACGCGAGCCCACCGAACAGCGCGCCTTCATTTCGCACGCAGTCATTTAAATTGGACACAACAAGATTGGAGCCGTGTACTCTTCTCTGATGAGTCTAAAATTGTGTTACATGGCAATGATGGAAGGAAGAAGGTCTACCGACGTAAGGGAGAGCGTTTCGCACAATGCTGCTTTGAAGAGAGGGTTGCTTATGGCGGTGGCTCATGGACTGTCTGGGGCGGTAAATCCGCGAGCGGCAAAACTCAACTTGAGGTTGTTACAGGACCACGGCTGCCAACATTAAATGCTGAAAGGTACATTCGTGAGTGCTTAGAACCTCACGTGATACCCTACGCGGACTATGTGGGCCCAAATTTCCTTTTTATGCATGATAGTGCATAAGCCCATGCAGCCGGCAACGTCAGGGAATATCTTCGGGATGTGAACATCACAGTTATGGACTGGCCAGCCAGAAGCCCAGACATGAACCCGATTGAGCACATGTGGGACGAGCTAAAAAGACGTGTTAGGGCTCGTCAGCCAGTTGCCCAGACGATGCAGGAGTTGAAAACTGCCATAGAAGAGGAATGGGAGATGATCCCTCAAAATTTCATAGAGCGGTTGATAAATGCCTATGCCTATGCCTAATCGTATGAGAGCTGTGGTAGATGCCCATGGAGGCAACACGCGTTATTAAATTAAACCTTTATTTGATAAAACATGTTTTTTATTCAAAAATCAATTGCCTTTAACAAGGCGCATATCCGACTTGTTAGGCGTAGCTCCATGTCTTGTGGTATTCTGAATTCAAATTTAAAACAATACGATCGAAAAAGAAGGTAAAATGTATCAGGTTTAAAACTGCATCAACAGTTTTTGATCAATCTTGCAATCATATTTCAGTAGGGGCCATCGAAACCTAAACTCTAAGGTGGGCCAATAGATGTGTCCAGAAGTGTATTTTCACTGAACAGATTTTTGAGAAAAAATGCTATGAAAATCTGTCTGAAATTCGTTTAGGGTTACAACAGAATAAATGTTAAGTACAAACACATAGATAAAATAAAATTGCATGTACTTTGCGTACAATAGGTTTTCGCCACTTTAAAGTTCAAATTTTAGCCTAAGGCCAGTGATTTTTTGATGCTTTGCTATATAAAATAAAAAATACGTGTCCAATATTTTTTGGTAACTTAGGACGGAACATTAGAATTACTATTTTTTAACCCTGTCATCATACTTATTGAGGAATAAAACCTCTTTAAACTTTAAAATACGAAGTTCCATTCGAAATACAAGTCTATCTTCAACGCCTCTGAACCGGGATTAAAATGTATCAACTAGAATCGAATCTACAAAGGCGTTCGGTGGAAAATTTCCTATAAATATGCATCTAACGTGACCATTGTGCATATAATCCGACGCTAGTAGGCGAGGATTTATATTTTACACCCTGTATAGTGTACGGCAACGTCCTGTGTACAAGCTATAAAAAGAGTTTTGTATTTCTGAAGGATTTTGAAAAATGCATGAACCTTTGGTCCATTGAAACCCTTTGCAGTCGTTCAGTATGTAACGCGTATCATAAAGGTATGTTAAGACATGAAAATATGAACGGACTATATGTGCAAGGATTTTATCTGGGAATGCGACACCTTATAAAGGAGGTATTTCTTATTGTAGGGATGTCCCTTGAAAAGCACATTGCAGTAGAAAACCTTTGTGAAGGTACTTCTAAGAGGTTCTTTTTGTTTCTTTGCTGTATCTCATGGACTGTGATACTATGGTACGACCGTGATTGTTTGGCAGTTTTATAGGTAACTAGTGAACCGCCCCGGTTTCGCACGGGATAGGAGTATTTCCCCACTATTTAATGTACGTTATTATACAAATAAACCTTCCTCTTTAATCATTCTATCTATTGAAAAAACCGCATCAAAATCCGTTGCGTAGTTTTGAAGATTTAAGCGTACAAAGGGACATAGGGACAGAAAAAGCGACTTTGTTTTATATTATGTAGTGATGGAAAGGCACCTTTCGTACGTGAATCCGTCTTGCTGTTGGCTGGCTTTTTCGAGAAAAAGCTGTTGAATATAAGCTGAATTGAAACTTATGATAAAATAGCGTAAAATACTTTTTCGGTTGCCTGAAGTTATTCCTTAATAAATGAAAGTGTCACAAAAACCAGTCTAATTTATAATAAACAAAATTAGAGAAAATTATGAGCGAAACTTCTATCTAAATAAAGGTCACTTTAACGTCGAGCTCAAAGTTGCTCAAAACTTCATGAAATTGAAAGCCTTTTATTATAATTTTGAACAAGCTTTACTATAAAACCTTTTTATGTAGAACCATGTTTATTTATCTTAAAATTTAGTACTGTCAGATGCAAAATAATACACACATGTATGTCCTTCTATGTATATATCTTTTTATATCGGGTGTGTCGTTCATAATCACATTAAATGAAATGCGTTAATATACTGGTTAATATATGTCGATTAACACAAAGATAAAAGAAAAATACCTAAAAATAAAAATAAAAAATCAGTGTTCTTGTCAAATAATCTTCGTCCTCTATGGTACAGCAGTGATTTAATCCAATGCGTATGCGTAGGTTATTTTGAACATTTTGACTATCTAGATGTCACTTGTATATAATTTCGGACTAGCAAAGATATTTGACGAGACAGGTACATATAAGATTTTGTTAAGAGTTATATTTGATCTATGAAAAAGATCCTATTATTTTGGTATTTACTGTATTTAACTAAATTATGTAGTTTATCAATCATTATGCTACATATTACAAAAAATATATCTTTAAAAAATTCTGACATTATCAGAGCCATAACTGTTTATAGGCATATTTATGGCTAACTGTAAGCATTATCTATGGAATAAATTGGAGAAAACATGTCAGTAGTATCTAACATGATATTTATTACAGTAACACAGACCTGTGAAAATAACTCAGTTTATCTTAAACTGATACTAGATTGATATGGAGTAGCCTAGCAGTCTCCATCTACTTCTTTATAGATGGTAAAGGTAAGCAAGATGTGTTTTTTTTTGTCAGATATTATGGTTTACTACACCATAGACCATTTTTGTAGGGAATACACGACAACTCGATTTCCTTTGGTAACTTCGCACCTACAATATTAGTGGATTCATTATTTTTGACAAAAAAAAACTGTAAATAGCAAATAATTCAAGACTATTTTAAATTTAACAGCTTAAGTCGTAAAGTCACAATCATCTCACCAACACTTGAAAAGATTTGTACCATGGAAGCACCTTTCATTTTAAAACAATCGAGCATCACCACCACGTGCTTTTCCTCTCCCCAAACATACAAAAACAAAACAAATACTTGAATCTAGTACATTAACCCAAAGGGGAGACATTACCATAAGCAATAGAAGGGCAACATTTCATCCCCATCAATGACCAAGCCAGCCCATTGGTCTAAAAGCCTGAGAACGTTATGGGAGAATTAGAACCTGTTTACTTTGTAAGACATTGGGTTTTATTTCATACAGCTTAGCTTTTATTATAGGACTTATTTGGATAGGCTTTGGTATTTTTTTTTTTTGTTTAAATTAGAGTTTTTTTGTGTCATTTTCAGTTTTCAGGACCCTATTTATTTCATTTAAACGACTTCAAAAGTCAATCACAGAAATCAGCATAGGCACTTACGTTACGTATCAAGTATTGGTCTATAAACATTTTTTTTGTTTATTTTACCTTTCACGAATTTTACACTGTTTATGATATGAAAACCAAAAATCTTAGTTAGCTATGTTCCAATTTGGTAAAAAAAGACATCTAAATGTCGTGGTAAGCCAGTCTTACTTAGAACTAATCCCAAGTGTGAAAAATCTATTGTTCAAGAAAATTCATTTAATACGTTATTTCCCAAGAGTTCTAAGGACATGTACCTAATGTATTTTTGGAGCGCGTAGGTATAAGCCTTTTGAGAGGACTGAAACTCTTTTCTAAACCAATTAGACCCCACGCCAATCCCTCAAACACTTTGTCAACCGAGTCTTTTGAAACGATTCCAGAAAAGAGAATTTTTATATTAGCTGTACTATAGAAGGATAATAAATTATATTTCTTTGGTGCGAAGTAGTATCTAAACTATTATTATAAAGCTATATAGTTTGTTTGCTTGAACGCTCTAATCATCATCTCTCTGCCTAGCCTTTTGCCAACTATGTTGGAGTTGGTTTCCAGTCTCACCGTATGTAGCTGAATACCACTGTTTTACAAGGAGCGACTGCCTGTCTGATATCCTCAACCTAGTTTCCCAGGCAACGCTTCAACGCTCTAAATTATTTGTTCGATCTGGGCAAATTTTTCAGTGTAAGATTAAGCTACATTTTATCTGGGTGCGCAAAGTTCCCATAAGACACGGGAGAATCCGCTGCCGGATGCTAGACATATAGTATATACAGAAGTTCTTTTAAAGATTCAATGTTTATCGCGAAATGTTTTCTTTTTTGAATTCTTTACCAATCTTGAAGCGCAGCTGTACAAACAAACAGTTTTTAAAACTAAAGGTCAAAACAGGTAAAATTACACCTGCAGCGAACACTAACCTTTAGCGAGCCTTTCTTTGTTATTATTAACGGGTCTTATTTTAATTTTACAACCTATTTTAAGGACATCACTGGCTGTTAATAACGAGTCCTAGAGCTAGGTTTAAAAATAGAACGCATCTTGCAAAAATAAATTAGGTTGCATGGGTGATCCTTTACTTTCGTTGGCTTTCCAAAGTAATCAGTTGTTATAAGAAAATTGGATATTTATGTTGTCGGTGAACTTCTGCCTCAAACAGTTGCGACAACTTATAATACGAATTTCCAGACCGGTCGTTAAGAAGCCTAAACTCTTAAAATTACTCGATTGTCCCCAAAACGGTCTCAACAACTTGAACGAAACAATTCTCTAATCTCGTCACAGATTCGTCTCGCCATTTTGTTTTTATTTATACCTAAACAGCTTTAGAGAATCTAGGCTTCAATGTCACTAGAACTGGTTCTTCCGACTGAGTTTTTTTATCCTTTTATAGTTCGATTCAAATGTTGTTACATCATTTTAGGTTAGCAACAAGTTGAGTAGTACCCGCAGACTACAGATTAAACAGTCGGCTGCCAGTTGACCCGATGTTTTACAAAAAAAAGTCCTGTTTCCAATCGGAGTTTTCAGTCGGTCTTATACCGGCTAAATACCTGATCTATGTATGTAATGTGCGTACCTACTACCATTCATCTTCATACTGATTTATGAGCTCAAACAAATTATCGGCCGACTAAAAGTTTGCAGTATGCTTTAAGAATTACAATTCTGTGTAAATGCTCGCCCTGTCTCCGAGCTGTATCATTTACATCGTAAATTGCACTAATCTTACTTGTAATAGATTGATAGAATAACTTATGTTCTGACGCAACTTGAAATACATTTGAAATTACGTGTAATCGCAATTGAAAGGGAAAAGGTGTAGAAATAAAACTTGAACTATTTGAATGCAAAATAGAGGTATCTATCATATTTTCATTTTCAATTTAAATAATCGCTATGCAGCTTTTCAATGTGTACTCAACGGCGCGAACTATTTATTCATTGCTGTCATACCAAATACCTGGATCAGGCATTTAGAATGTAACTTCTATAGAAAAAACTATTCAAAGATACTTCAATTAGTCATGAATGAGGAAAATACACTATTCAAATTAGGAATATCCATTAAATAGTGGTAGGTATACCTTTTTGTTCACAAGCGGATTTGAAATGACAAGCCAAACATGCTTTCAAACAAACGCGGATATGATCAGACTCATTGAGAACTTAGAACCTATTACCATACGTCCTTGTCCGACCTTGGCGGCAAAAACCAACCAGTAAAATTAATCTCAATTCATAATCAAAACAATGACAGTGCTAAAATATCGATAGTAGTTTTTTCTATGGACTTCGTTTAGTTTCTAACACACAATGATTCATTGAATTTTCAAAATAGGTGTTTTTTATCCACGGCTATTGTTAGAAGTTACATGGGTTTCAATACTGTGAAATTTTGGAGGAAAATTGTTGTTTCAGCGGCTGGAAACAGGTAGTTCCCCAATCTTGAGTAATCTGTTGTTTTTAGTCATTTCAAGCTGCATTAAGTGCATTCAATGAGTGGTCAAGCGTGGCGAAACCTAAATACCCGTTGCATCCTTCTTAGTTTCATGATTATCTATAACCTTTAACTAAGCCTAGGCTATCTGTCTTTCCGTTTCTCATTTCGAAACCACAGTTTAATTTTGCAAAACGTCCTGCTTAACGTAGAAATAACAACAAGTTATGAAATGAAAATGCAAACAAATATTGACAAGGTAATATAATGCTTCTCACGACAACGCGAAAGAAAAAATAAGCCATAGAAAAACCTCAAAGATATTTTCTCGAAAACTCATCAAGACATTAAACAAACAATACTTATTCACCGCCAACGCTTCTAAGATCATAAACTAAAAATTATTAAAGAAAAACAAACAGGCAAGTAGGTAGAATCTAAATAGATTCTTCCAGTGAAACACCGCAAATACTTAACAGGAAATTGCTTTTATAGACTGAACAAGTTCACTTTCTTCCTTAACTTATAAAATGAGTGGTGAATTGGAACTGACGGCTCCATCCATTGCGAAACTTTGTTACCTTTCTGTTATTATTTGATTAGGCTTTGAGATTATTCCGAGAAGTTCCTTTGTGCTGGTTCGTTTTTTAAATTATTTTTAGGAAGATCAAGATGGATGGTCTGAAAGATCTATGGCCTTGAGGTGGGATAACTAGATCCTTTCATAATAATTTTCTTTATTATTTTCTGTGGAAGGCAGAGGTGATGCTTTATTAGATGGGCGCGTGGGTAGTTTAGCGTAAACCTTATTGTAATAAAATAGAGAATTTGTAGTACGGAACAGTCAATAAAGATTATTGTAAAAAATAATTAAAAAATATCATTTATGAACAGTGTTGGACATTGGCAGCAGTAGCTGAATCTGAGGGCACGGCAGTGCCCCAGCCAAGACTCGAGCAAAGCGGGCACGGCCGTACCATCTTTTCTCGAAGCGTTTCGCGGCTATTTCAGCCACCTGTATCTTCCATGTGAACAAAGCTAGGAGTTTAGGTTTTCGATGACCAGAAGTAAGTATTAGAACAAGCTCAGTCTCAAAATTACAAGACATTTGAATAAATGGTTTACGAGTTATGAGCGATCAAAGTTACACCATTTTGTCACTGACTCACTCACTGACCGATCATCAAAAGTCTAAGGTACTTCTAGCAAACTTAGAACCTTCAAATTTGGCACCAAGATAGGTTAGTAGCTACATATAAAGGGAAAATTATAAAAACCTTAAAAATTAATAAAAAAATAGGAAACAAATTTATATTTGCGGTTTTTCAACAACATTGTGTATGAATTTTGACTGCATTGATAACTTTGTTATTTATTTATGTACAAAATGTTACTATTTGTTTTATTGTTACGTAGTGGTATATTGTTATTATGTATTAAATATACAACATATGAATAAAAAAGCTAGGTTTAAATGAAATGAATAATGATAAAATCTTTCATATTAATGCAGTGCGATAAATACTGCATGCTCGCTCGATAGATGGCTTTGTCCTGGTCTAAATCGCGCTATGGTTTCGTTACATAGCTTAGTATAAGTAGTACTTAAAAAAAAACAAATAATTTCATGTGATAGCGTCATCTACCTCTGAAATAAATCTCTTTTATTCTAAAAGATTTTATTTTATTTAGAAGACAATTGAAATTTTTTAGGTTAAAAAAAAATATTGTTTACGTGCTACTTTAGGTGTACATATTTAGTTTGTTATATAGGTATTTAGTTAGTTGCATGTAAGTTAATTTAATTTTTTATATACTTAGAGAAGAAAGAGACCTACAAAAAATAAATTAGATCCCACCAAAAACATTAAATGTAAAAAAAAAGCCAATCCTCTACGCAATTCCTCCACCGTAAAAAGTTTTGAGATCGCATAGAAGCCAAGTCCTGTTCTACTTTATTTGTAATAATAAATCAATATTTTATGACTATATCAATAGTTTTGTTCACATTACAATAATATACTGTATTGGCCATGAGCACAAGTTAAAAGTCGCTCCTTGTAATAATGTGTAAATTGATAAATTCTATATGGACATGATTTTACGATTGGACTGATTATGGACTGATTGGAATTTGAGATCACCATGGACTAAACATGCGCCATAGTACATGTGCAGTTCATTGATGTTGGATGATACTGACTGTCGGTCATTTAGTAACAATTGAATAAACTAAAAGTATTTAATTCTGTGATATTAAACTTCATGTTTGACTTTCACCTCTCCAAGATATTCTGTATTATATTTGTAGTTTATTGTGCTCATGGCCAAGTCAATATTATTGTAAAGTGAACGAAACTATTGATATAGTCATAAAATATTGATTTATTATTACAAATAAAGTAGAACAGGACTTGGCTTCTATGCGATCTCAAAACTTTTTACGGTGGAGGAATTGCGTAGAGGATTGGCTTTTTTTTACATTTAATGTTTTTGGTGGGATTGTATTTTTACGAAACTTAAGCATTCGGGAAATAAATGAAACAGAAAAAAATATTTACCGTTAGATAGGCAATGACTAAACTCACTACTTATGTACTTGTGGGAACCAAAAATACAGAAAAAACTAATTTCATATCCATCCAGCTAGTAAACGACTAACTTTTCAAAAAAAAATCCCTCGTTAAACCAGTAACCTAAAACCAGCCTGTCTAAAAGCCTAATACGTCGATGTCTGTGGCCGGCGGCGCGTGGCACGCACAAAGGGATGCGCCGGCGCCGCATCGCGCTACTTACGCGTTACGCTCGGCGCACGCGTCGTGGCAAGTAAGTGTAGATATGAAAATGACATGTTTATGAACGTCTGCATTTAAAAGTTGAATCTTACTAAGATACTATAATGATGCTGTTTTATATTGAGCGTCATGAAAGTTTTCTTAGAATATATCTACTAAAACCAAATTACACGACAAACAAATTAATTTCACAGTCTTCGTATCAGGAAACCTTACTCATTACACAAATTAATTCATTATTTAAAAGTCTCCCTACTTTCAAAACTCCGCCAAGTTTCGAGCGATTCCCTATACAGTACAATGAAAAACAATAATAATTAGAAAAAGCAACGTTCGGCCACCAATAACTCTTCGGCAATTTCTTTACAAATGAAATAAAAATACTTCCTTACTGAGGAGAACCTTAGAGGTTCTTAATTAAATGGCACGGACGGTGCGACTCGGTAATTGAAAATTTCATCCGATACCACCCTGTATTGCATAAGGGTGGATACGGAACGCACGACTAATTTGTCGAGACGTGTCGTGTGGAGGAAGAGAAAAGAAAATAGCTCGGTAATAGTACTGTAGCTAAAAAGAAGGAAGGAAAAAGATAAAGACATGTTGCACTGTCTCGATATTGAGATCATGAGACAGGCGGGTGATGATGGTACAGTTACATTCGATTTTAAATACAAATTCAAATCAAATCTAAATATTGATGAATTCGTTCAGGTAAACTCGGCAAACGTAGTGTAGGACGTCCTCAGGCACGGTGGAGTGATGACTTGCGCAAGACGGCTGGCAGGAGCTGGATGCCAGAAGCCGAAAATCGATCTCAGTGGCGTGCACTTGGAGAGGCCTATGTCCAGCAGTGGACTGCGATAGGCTGATGATGATGATGATGATGAGCAAACAATTACCGCTCAAGATTAAAAAGACGAAAAAACTGATCCAATCAACCGTATGCAAAATAAGTAGGCAACTACAACTCCTGTCAATGACATCCTGACATACGTGTCCATAAATCACGTTAAAAACACAACAAACGCCATAAAACCGAAACCAAACTTCATTATCAGCACTAAAATCGCACAGTCGTGTCCTGAACAGCACGCTTTACTTTGCATATTAAAATTCAACAATATTTATAGCTCAAAGGAAAAACCACATCGGACGTCAAATGACGGATGGGCAGCAATAACTAACGTTTAGTAGTAAAACCGCAGAAAAAGTCGCACAAAACAGTTCCATTTTCCAATCAATATGAAACTAGGAACATAAATCAACTGTCTTGAATAATTGCGTTTTAAATGTTCGGTAAATTTTGCATTTGTGCGTTCTCGTTTTGATTAGTAGCTGCTTTTATGGCTTGCTTTAAATTAGTTTTGCCGGCTTGTACGAGTCTAAGTATAGAACTGCTAGTTACGTGGCATAACGAATTTTGAGTGCCTTTAATAAACTGCGTTTGATTTGAAACATCTGAGAACGTATTTTTGTTAATTGGTTGTTAAGGATATTGTATCGATGAATCTTAAACACGAATTTTAGATATCAGTTTAGAAAAGTGTGACAGGATCTCTTTCACATAGAAGTCAATAACAATCTTTTAGGTTTACTATGAAGTAAGGTACTTAACACAAATACTGTAAAACAAAGTAAAACTCCAACACCAAGTTTAATTTATTACCCACAAAGTTACACTAGCTCCACAACAGGTCAAGCGTGATAAAAAAATGGCGTCCGCTAACCCATTCATTACAAAGCGGACAGCAGCCCCATTTATACGTTACGACGACAGGTAACAAGTGTTATGACACCTCTATGAGAAATGAACGTACCGATTCGCAATCCTATATAAACGATCATTCGTTCGTCAAAGACAATGCATCAAATACCTGGTTAGCCTATCACAAAGACATTAGTCACTCAAATGATAGATGACTCGTACATAATGATTATTTGCAATTTAAAGACGATGGGTGTTGAAAGACTCGATGGGAACATTATAGTGAAGATTAAGATAGATTGTAGTCTCATTAAAGGCTTTTGTGTATCGGTAAGAGTAGATCCATTAAAGACAACGATTTGTTGATAGTTGGTTTAGAAGCTGACAGATGCATACAAAAACGTGGCCTATAATGTAGCAAGGACGGTTCATGTCAATTGATGTCTTATGATGTTATGAATTCAACTTTGACTGAAATAGAATCTGGTATATCGGTGAACATAAACCTGTTTTATGAGCATGAGATTTGAGTAAATAAATTAATAACCGTGGAAATCTAGGGTAAAAACAACAGCAATTGATTTTGGACACAAATGCATACTATAGTTCGGCCATTCAGAGAATGCGTTCCTGACACGTCGCGATTGAACTGACGACGTAACTTTGCAATGGCGTTGCAGTTACGATAAAAATATTTTTGCTGGTTGTTTACCGTTTTAACAATTGAGGAGCATTAAAACAACATTATTATATCAATAATCAATGAATGTTATTACGTCGTCAGTTCAATCGCGACGTGTCAGGAACGCATTCTCTGAATGGCCGAACTATAGTTTATGATATTACATTCAACTGAGGATGTTAAAATCAACCTCTTTACGAAAGATATCAAAACTTCACCATTTAATCCGAATCTCTCAACAAAAAATACTGATATTCGAGAAATCAACGAAAGAAATACAAAAAAAAAACACAAAACCGTAATACATCGCAACAAATGCCACATCTAGGTTCAAACTTCAAAGCAAGAAGACGGTTTGCAAAACAGTGTTGCGCCACAAAACGATCTCTCCGCATTCCGTAGATGTCAGCCTTGAGTGGCACATCGGCTGTCGGCTATGACTGTACTCCTAGATGCACCCGGCATGAAGGTGAACTGCCTTAGCATCGAAAGGTTTGTTTGTGCGTCTTTCTTTAGCTAATTTTAGTAAGTTTTCGTATTATTTGACGATCATTTGGTAAGGTGTCGATTTGAGCTGTTGCCCTAATTAGGGATGAATATGGCGTTGATTCTTTTCCCTTTGAGAAAACAGGCTTCACGGCCATAAATCTTTATCCTGAATGCATTAGCAAGTAACAACATCAGTATAATTTAGATTAATTCACACCGCAGAGAATCGCGGCCAATGTCAATTGAACAGTCATTTAGTGTCACCAGCACTAACCTGCGCAAAACAAACAACCTGCCATCAAGCCATCAGCACTAAACACTAAAATCTATTGTCAAGTACATCGTCGTAATTATTGTGGGCATAAAAAACCCGCGTGTCATCCATAACCACGTGACCCGGCCAAGGTCTTCAGTAAACTTGTTAGGAGCCCCCCCACTCCCCCCTCATTGAGCCCTCATTATGTAAGACTTCGTTGCATGCGTCCTACCATAACAATGCATTATGACTCATAAACGTCCAACATAACATGACCTATACGCAAACACTACGCTACTAGAACAGGTGTATCAGCTACTGTTGGTATTTGATCTTCAGTTGGCAACTTCAGCTTTGCCGGCAAGTTAATGGAATTACAACTTAAGTGTGAGGTAATAAGGATGGATGTGGCGGCAAATAGAGTGCGTGGGTGGATGCAGCGTGCGTAAGATCGTAACAGTTGATGCGTAAAATGTAGAATCAGGCACATGACATGTTCGAGAATAAATAATGTTTAAACCCGTCTAGTAACTGAACTGACTTAACCTTTATTTATAGAATTAAGTTCTTGGAAACGAGCAATTAACGGTAGCTAATATTCTGTTTGAGAACAGTTGGTAATGTTTGTTGAAGTATGATGAGACTTACACGCCTAACTCTTGCAGATCGAGAGTGCAAGTTAGTGCATATTTGCTCTCCATTTAAACCATGTATGAGATTCATGTTCAAGATATTTACGAGTGTCGTAAATAATATTGTGATGAGGCATAATTGAAACTGAAATCCTACAATGCAGTTCATACATTCTGTGGGAAATACTTTTACCGTCAGTTTTATTTAAAAATTCAGCCTTCTTTGCCATCAAGGACACTGGTCTTTTGATAATAAGATTTTTAAGAGGAGTGGTTACTTTCAAAGATATATGCAAACACATACAATTAATCTTATTAATATTAGTATAAATTACAAATAAGCAACATAGTAAGTTTTATACTACAAATCATACCTTCACTTAATTACCAGCGGTATTTGTGTTAAGTACTGTAACGCAACTCCTTCAAAGGTTAACATTACAATATTTTGGCGTGCTCTTGCATGCGTGTAATGTATCGTTGATTTGTTGCTTTGATTTTAGGCCTAGAAACCATTGTTGGAGAAACCTTTATCTATTAACAACGCATTTATTACGATAATAACAGAAAGATAAAGATTTAATTCTTAGCTGGCCTTTGTATGCGTAGTTATAATCTTTTTGCTATTTATTTAATTAGTAATTATTGTTTAACCAGTGTTTTTATACAACTCTGTAGTTAATATATATTTTATATTAACCTGTATTCAGCATAACAAATAATTACGTATTGTTTATAATAATTCAGATTACAAAACTTGCTTCCCTATTTCATCATTAAATCAAAATAAAATTTTATGTAAAAATGAAACGTGTTTGCTATAAAGTAAGTAAAACTAAACAGCTGATGACACTGACCTTCGCTCACCAACTTGTAAAGCGATTACAGCAACTTAGGTCAGACTGTGGACTTGGGACTTCCTTTGTACCGACTCACTAAATTCGTCACACAATTCAAATCTTATTTCATTCGACATACAAAAGGAATATTGTCAAATACCAATCGCTCGGACAAATTGTGATTCTTATGCAATTTAACTTAAATGTAGATTCCTTCTTAATTAGCTGTCGATCAGGAAATTAGAATAAATTTTCAATATGTCAAACGAGCATCTTTATTTGCCAGCAAATTAAATAGTGTTAGCCTTCAGCCCGTGTACGTTGACGACATATTTGTAAAACTAGTTTATCGACATGCACTGCAATTAACATGCCAGAAAATTATGCACGCGTTAGATTAAAACATAGGCAAAGTTTCTTAACAAGTTAGGCAATTTCCATACAGTTTTTAGTACTTAAATTGGCACCCACAGATACTGATTGCATGTTATCTTTAAGCTGACCAGTTCCCTTCGTTGCAATTACTGTAGCTAGATTTATTAATACATGCAAATTACACTTGTCACTTGGTTTTGAATAATTAGCAATGCACACACACATGTTTACTGTGTATATGGCAGGACGTTGGTGGGTGTGATAATATGTAATAAGTCCTTAAGAGTTATGCGAATAAATTGCAGCGGTATTGGAAAATATTAATGTTGGAACGGTATGATATGTGACATGATTGCAAACGAGTTCTTGCGGTACTAGAGGATCAATAATAAATGTGTTTTGAACCTTTACAATAAACCTAGATAAATGTAGTATTGCCCAGAACTAATTCACTCAAGTCATATAGCTCTGCTCTTTCAAATGTAAAAATATAGAAGTCTAACAAAGATCAAATACAGTTCACGACAAAATCAAACCAATTTTATAAGCAGTATCAGCTAAATCGGACCACCTAATTTGTCACTACTCTCGCAATATTCTCGCAAACTATCCGGCACAAGCTTTGTATTTTCACTTCAACAAATATGAAAGACTAGAAATGTTTCGCTATGAGATGTAGTATCTGTGACGTTTCAACGGTTGCTTTTATCTCAAAAGTAGATTCCGCTGAAGTGAAAGACACTCCTGCAAATGTCAGAATAGAAGCTAGATATATTTTATCCGCTGTTCTGGACCTTTACTTGATTTTTGTAGATTTATTTCTTGTGTTCGGATGTCAATATCATGTTTTGTTATTTTGAGACGAAAGTAATGTTCCGTTTGATGAAAAAATATGTACATTGCAAGGATGAATGATTTGAGAATCATTTGGGGAAAATGATTACGCAAAATAAATTTAAAAATAATGAGCACTTTAAATAACAAAGACAGGCTTTAAACGCCTAAAACCACATTAACTTTCAGTGTCATCCGAAACTTCCTAGTGACAATAGATTGCCTAATCTAACCTTGAGGAAACCAGTAAGACTAATCATATTTTGATTATTCAAAAAGTTTATGTTAAATTGACTACTCTATACGATTCATTCATCATACTTGTTAATCTCTGTGGTTTCACCAGCATCTCGAGTACCTATGCAATTTCCTATATCTGGATAAAATACACTCAGAATTATAAAACTACTTAAAAAAACGGTTCAATAAATCTAGAGATACCTACATCAGCTACATCGTCAAAAGGCACAAACTCCATCTCTTTCTAATAATACTACAGGTTTTAATCATCTATTCAGCTCCTCATTAATTATCAGAATATCTTCAATAATCATAAATTGGTTAATGAATACTTTATTCATTTTAAACTGAATGCCAAGATCGGTAGTTTAAGCTTAATCACTAAACTTTGTTAGGCCAAGTCGAGCTCAGAATTATGAAGAACTGGATCATCTTGGGAATTATTATTCATCGCTAAGTTTATAATTTATTTAGCTACGTCTGGAGCTATAGAGATTGGATAGACGAGAAAAAATTACAAAATCTAGTAAAAGTAGGTAGTAAGCAATTTTTATTGTATACGGTAAAGTGTTTGTTGAACGTTGATGTAAAAACACATTTTGTCTAGATCCAAATCGTAAAAAACCCCGGTTTATGAAATCAGAGAGAATCGAATGGATGTCTATCACTGACTTTTTAAATCCAAAGAGTTCCATGGAGTAACTCAACTGGAGCTAGAAATATTAGGCAATAATCGTTACTCGTCAACTCTATTTCATGAATTGTTATTTCATTATACCGAATTCGATAGGTACCTACTCAATTTAAATACCAGAGATTTCAAGTCCAAATAAAGTAAATATTATCACTATGAATATATTCCATGTATATTGATGGTTCAACAAAATTCTATGAAAGGCTGAACTGACTGAAACACCAAAATTTTTACATAAAGCTACATTAAAATATTAAGACATAAAGCTGTCAATTCATTCACAACAAAAAACTGACAGCCGATTAACATGACTAGCCCAATAAACGTGCCACGATTTTACTGCCTGCCATCTAAAGGTCAAATCACTTGTCCAACTTTACAAGCAAATAAAGGATATAACCAACAAGCCACTCCCAGATGTTAATCAAAATAATTCTTAATAAATACGATCTAAATGACAAATCCTATATTTGCATATTAGGCACCTATGTACGAAATGTCACTTGTATTACAAGACGCTTATTTCGGCCAATCATAATGCACATAATTGGGCGTAGGTTAGGGAATTAAAATAATGAAGTGTACGTTACACCTTTTATGGAAGTACTAGAGGATTAACCTAAGAACACTTAACTAACTGGATTCGCCAAGAGCACTGATGTCTATGCGTAAAAGACTGCTACGCACGGGAGGCAACGATAGCTGACTCTACGAGACCTTGACGTGCCTTTGACCAGGGAAAGACATAATAATTGGGTATCCAGTTGGTTATATTCTCTAAGGGTTTAACATGTTAATGGATGTTCAAATTAAACGGTCGTTAGTCATGTGTTACTAGAAATGGTAAAACCAGGCTAATTATTTATTTTACTTTATTGTTATTGTTGTGTCTACTTATTGTTAAACGAGTATATTATTTGTTATTTTAATGGCATCACCCTAATAGATTACTGTTTCCATGAAGTAACCATTTCTCGTTCCCTAATGATTTACAGAGCATTATTTTGTTCCATAACTTTGCCAACTTAAAAAATAGGTAGGTACGTATTTTATCTAAAGAAAGGTGTGAAAATTCTTAACAAATTATATTTTTAAGATTACCCTCAGTCAGCAGTCTCGTTGTAAGTCTAGCCAACTAACTTAATTAACATGGCCACTAGTCAAGTTAGAAACTTATCCATTCACCGACAGATCTCCAATGCAAATCCCAGCCAACAAAGTTTAATTATTCGACCTTTATCATTGCTATCGTGCGTCACCATCGAAACCTTTACCTGAAAGGTACGCTTCGGGCACAGGCAACTGCCGCACACAATACGCGACAACAGTAACGTGCATGAGACCGTTTCCACCGAACGCAAAATCGCGCGGTAATGACCCATGCCAGAAGTGCACCTTTAGTCGTAAGTTCTAATGAGTGTCAGATATATAGGGCTATAATATAATAATAAACCAACGCCCGCTTCCAAGAACTTCCAAACAGTGATTGTTTGGTCCTTCACATTTTACGCAACAGGTATCTTTAAAAACAAACATATTTGCCAACCAATAAACTTTACATAACACCTT
The DNA here is from genome assembly GCF_022581195.2 of Helicoverpa zea. Lineage (NCBI taxonomy): Eukaryota > Metazoa > Arthropoda > Insecta > Lepidoptera > Noctuidae > Helicoverpa > Helicoverpa zea. Next base: position 1,174,384 of record NC_061458.1, on the reverse strand, counting down.
ATGCTTGAATAAATAGAGTTCATTATCATTTGACAATTTGGATGCAAATTGTTACGACATTAGAGATTATGGGGATTAGGGCGATGACGTCATAATGATTTGGAATTATGTGTTTGTACAAATATTGCCTACTACATATTAATATTGCAAGATTATTCAACTAAAATCCACGTTAAAATGGGAAAGAAGTTAATATGTTACTTGTAAAGGACCCAAGTATATGTCGCGTGCTACCGACGTGTTTCGATTTCTATGCGGTGACTATCGACGCATATCCCGCTGCCGGCCACACGCGACAGACGCGTGACTCGAAATTCCACCCTAGGGATAAGTAATAAAAAATAAACTATCACAACAAGTACCAAAACAGTGAAGGTACTCGTAAAGTAAATAATTTTGAAAGCCGAAGTTCAATAACGATTGGCCAATTAGGGTTCCCTAACTTTTCCTGTTTCAGGAAAAAAAAATCACGTGTTAGATATTTCCTAAGTTTTCCTAAAAGAAAATTAGGCACTCGCTAAACTTCAGCTCCCCGATAATTTAATGTTGTAACAAATTCGAACATTTTATGTCGCAATCAATTTTGCGTTGTTAAAGTCGAGGCCTCCTCTCACACCGTAGCAAGTAAATATTACGACCATATAAATAATATCATCGACAAAAAAAAAATAAAGAAAATTCTATCTGCCTTCCATCTTCATTAGAAAAGCGACCATAAGCACTACAGTTAAAGTATATTTTTAATAAATAGTAAAATAACATGTATACGAATACTAAACGTCTTCGCTTAACTAATGGTAGTCAATCACGAATATGTGAAAAAAACGATTAAATGCTAATATAACAACTTACACCTAACCTTGAAAATGATACGGACATTTGAGTGATATACCTCTATTATGTCATGAATTATGAATGAAATTAAAAAGTGTTACTTAATAACAATTTGTAAATTATAATGTTACAACATTACACTTCGGTGTGAGAGAGGAAATAAAGTTGTTTTGCACAATGTTTGGATTAAACCGCATGAATTAAGACTCTTTTTAGAATTTTCAAGTTAATCAATGATAAGGTCAAATCACATGTAGCAATGAACACCATTTTTTATTGCCATTACCTATACAAAATTTTCTTTACCATTTTTTATAAGAATTATATTTGAGAATACGAAAAAATAGTAAAAAAGTATATTAGGTACTATACATTTGGAAAACAGTCAAAAATCTATAAGAAGGGAAATTCCCTCAGACTCCATCCTATTGCCATATTAATATACTCTTTTTATTGTATCAGAAAAATATAAAATACGGTACCTACGCATTAAAGTAGGCATTTTCTTAATCTTTCCTAACAAAACCACAAACAAAGTATTAATAGAGCTGAGCAAATCTTTCCCAGTAACAGTAAGTAGGCATAATAATCACATTTATTTGCGTTTAACTTAGCAATTAATAGGAAATTAATACAAATTGCTTATCTATGCGTTGAGAAACAGTTAACAGAAATAGGTTATTAGACCGTCAAGTGTTGCCAGCAGCAATAATGAGCTATTATTGTTTTAGTCATGGTTTAGTAATTAGTAATTACGCATTATAGTTATATGGACCATGAATAGTGCGTAATTTTTGTTATTGCATTTCTTTCAGAATGTTAAAAATACATTATTCGTTTTTTTTATGTAAAATCACTTCCTACGCCAAAAAAATCTATAAAATTCAAATAAAATAAAAAGTCTAATAATGCATATAAATAAAAATATTTTTCTTTCTTCAGGACATGGGAGAATTGTTGGTCCAAAAAATAAAATAATACCATTTCATAAATCAAAATTACGCTTCGGTGTAACAGACATCCGCATAATGAACACTAAACTGTATTAATTTGTAACAAATTAATGAAATCACTTCAACTTATACGCTTTCACATAGACGAACATTATTCGGTATTAACGCTAAAGATTATCAGCTGAAAAAAACTGTCTTTGAATGATATCCCTTTTTTTAATTGACTACCCAAAAAATAAGGCTCTGCATTCGGTATAAAACAGAACACAAAAAGTCTAGAGAGCATTTCTATTTTCAAAAGTATTTTTTCTAAATATGTGGGTACAGGAAGTAGTACCCTCGGGACGTGAATGAAACTATAGGAAACAACAGGTAAAGAAGTGGAAGAAACATTTTTCTCCCACTTCTTGAAATTAAATATGGCCACTTTGCAAAAAAGAAATACCTGGTTGGCGTGAATTAAATTTCTCGGAAGATTGACGACCATTTCTTCAAAGATGAAGCCTTTACATTAACCTTATTACTAAATAACTTAGTCACCTTCGTATAAAAGTTTACTAATTTTACATTAATTTTTGGACCATAACTGAATAAAATAAATTGAATTGACCTTTTGAACTACACACGTTAGTCTAGGGAATTTATCCTCAAGAAGAATACTTTACTTTAGGTTGTACCTATATTACGAGATTCCTAATTATTTCAACTATTTCTTATGCAGCTTAAAATTGGAGTAGGTACCTCTTTTTATCCGACAGCCGAGAAGAGTTATGTGTAAAGTTCTCTAGATGGTTTTTACAGCCATCCCAACATTCCATTCCATTGTTTAATCAAAATTGTGACCAATTAATAAACTATTTACCATCATAGCAACACAATTGAGACAAAAACGTTGAATCAAGAATCAAGGTTTGATCCCTAAGCAATGCACTTTTAACCTAAACTTGTAAATTAACATTAACATAATGCACTATGTTACAAAACTTATTATAACAGTCATACTTTAATTAATGTTAGTGTTTGTTAAGTAATACTTAAGTAGAGTTTAAGTTAAACTTTGGTAACACCTTTTGTGTTTTATGGATTAAGTTTAGTTTTGTGGGGCTGCAAACTTCTCATCTAGTTTAAGTAATAATTTTATGATTGTAAATAATTTTCATACCTAGTTATAACTGTTTTTTTTTTTTTATTAACAAAAAAATACTGAAATGATTTCGATGCTACTTAACAACAATATAGCTTATGCATCAAAGTCAAATCATTTTATTTTATTTAGGCCTTTACAAGCACGTATGAACGAAATGAACATCAAAATAATATAGTCCAACTTGTGTTCCAAATATATCATTCAAAATATCCCAAAGACACGAAAGCTTATAAACACAAAATGCTAAGAAAATCCACCATTTTAATAAAAGCGTACTATTTTTAAATAAACTGGTTGGTGACAAAGCGTGGTCGCTTGCGTGAAGACAGAGTAAAAATAAAATAGCAAAACCTTTTATACAATGTAACAGAACAATAAAAACCCAAAGGTTCCGTACACATTTTGTTGAAAGAAATTTTCTTTTAAACATCACCACTGGAGTTTCCGTCTTTTCATTTAACACAATGTTCGTGCCACTCATTTGAAAAACACTTTTGAGCGATTGTCAAGAATTTTGTATAGGTATTTTAATTTTTGAAACTTTTCAAAACATGCTAAAACAAATAAACAAAAGTTGTTAAGCTATTGTCAGCTTTCTAGAGTGTAAGTATACAATTAATGATTGTACTTAAAGCTTAATAAAAACTAAACAGGACTAATTTTTACAAAAACCTTGTCTACGTTTTTCTACTATTTAGTCTACGAACTTCATTAACTAAACTAAGGTTATATTAAATAGATTACAAAAACAAAGTAAGAAAACGTGCGTTGACTCTCTATTTTATTAGGTCCTAATTGAGACACAAGTGCTCTAACAAACAAGACGGGTCTTAGACCCACGGGACTCTAAATGTCCTAGCCTTCGTATCAGGACAATTTTCTCAGCAGACGTCTCCTATTTATTCACATTAAGATAACAATCCTCCAATAGAAAACCAACTCTATTTTCAACGCCATATACTACAAAATTACCTGTCAATTCTGTGACACATTCTCGGTGGAAATCTCAAAGGAATTTATTCTTTATGTTTGTCGTTGTTGGGTTGTTTTTGCTTTGGTGGGGTGACGTTTGAGGTCAGTGGATCACACCCTTGGTAGCAACAGGTTCTATTGATTAGGGCGCCATCTAGCGGAGTAAGGGAGCGTGTGAGTTTGCGACTTGCCAAGATTGGGATAATCGTTCTTGGGGACGGTTAAGTGGATTTTAATTGCGGGCCAAGTTGACAGCGTCCGGTCTTATAAATTATCTGAGTGATTAATCGTAATGTTCTAATAGATAATTTTAATTCAATGATAGACAGCTGTAAAATAAGAAGCCTGTTTATGGGACAAGGCTGTTGAAATCCTATTTGCCGTAAAACTGGCTCAAGTGGAAATACTTCCTAAGTTACATTTTTATTCGCTCATAATAATGACATCAATCGTTTCATAGTGCGATTTTTGAGACAAAAAACGCCGCGAATTATAAGGCTTAAGCCGACAGCTATATCTCGTTTGATTACATACAACATACATTAAAAGGCTGATAATACATATTGTAGAGTGACAAGTTGTCAAATCATAGTTTATCTATTGACTGATTTGTTTGTACTCATCATCATCCTCCAAGCCTTTTCCCAATCATGTTGGGGTCGGCTTCCAGTCTAACCGGATTCAGCTGAGTACCAGTGCTTTACAAGAAGCGACTGCCTATCTGACCTCCTCAACCCAGTTACCCGGGCAACCCGATACCCCTTGATTAGACTGGTGTCAGACTTACTGGCTTCTGACTACCCGTAACGACTGCCAAGGATGTTCAATGACAGGCCCGCAATTTGTTTGTACTGTGCTGTTAAAAAAATGTGTATAGGTGGTTATCGCACATGAAGTTTTAATAAAATTATTAATCCTATAAGAAGATTTGTTTTATATTCAAACTACATAAAATAAACAAATTCTTCCTTATGTATGTAGCTAATTTACTAAGGACATTTTACACGAACGCAAACCTAAACTAATCTTTGAGAGTTATCCCGATCAAATCCAAACTTGAATGAAAAAAATCAATACATTTTTCCAAAAAACACAATACCGTCAATGAAATGAATAAATGTACCAATTACGGCAATCGCTCGACAAACACGCCGATTAGCGAGTCACGCTCATAACGATCGCTATTTGAACAGAATCACCACTATTTGAACAAACTATTTTGTTTTGTGAACGGACAGAATGATAACATTTGCTTTGCGATTTGCATAGGTTTTTTGTATCGCGTGATTTTTTAGCGAGTATTTATTTGAATGTTTGAATGCATTGTGCGTGATTTTCGAGTCTTTTTATATGTGATGTGTTGTGTGAATGTCAATTTGTGAAAGTTACTTCAGTTACAAGTGTATTGGTAGTAAATTTTGGGAATCAGCCTGATACATAACAAGTGGTAATTTTATTTCCACTACGCTAAAGAGGTTCAGTAAATTGTAATCTTTTTGGAAGCGAATTAATACCATTTTCAAATAAGAACAATGAGTGAACGAAGTAGAAAGATAAAAAGAAAAAGACTGACAATCGATGTCGACAAATTGAAAAACGTTCTTTTTGTTTAGGAAAAGTCGGTTAAAAATATTATGTTAAAACTACATCTAAAAAAAGATCCTACCTACACAGATACAATGTTTCAAATATAACTAAACGATTACTTGGAATCAATTGAATATACTTCAAATTACCAATCACGATCGGATCATCTTGCATACCCACTATTTTTTATTTATTTTTCTTCAATGTTAACACTAATAAAATATAATTTTGCCCGTTGACGTCAATAACGACCCTTGCACAGTGGTAGATCACAGTAATTCTTAGAAAAAAATATATTTTTATGACATGACATGCGAATTACGATAACATAATAACTATACACATCCACACGAGAACTTTATCTTTGAATCTTTACTAATATTATAAAGAGATCATTTTGTATGTGTGTTCTTTCATGAAGTGGCTATTCCTGCAACCATGCTACCCATTTCGCAATTAGACAGTATCATTACAATGAGGTGATTACATGTTGTGCTCCATTTATAAGCTACTACCACTTCCGACTATTGACAAGTTAATGTTATACGTAAAGAAACTACTAAATCCTTACAAAAATGCATTTAACAATAGCTAAGTAAAGCCACATGATGTATAAAATGTTTTTAAAGTTTTTTATTGGTGCACATTTTACGAGCATCACCGCAAACCGACACTAGTCTATCAAAATACAATAATTCACTATTATTATTCGTGAAAACATAATAGTATAGAAACAACATGAAATAAAGTTTCTAGTACGTAACACTTTAGCACACGATAGGGTTATTGTAAGTTATTATTTGAGGCGTTGAAGGCTAAACGCTCCGATACAATCAACCAATTACAAACAAATTAATTTATTATTAAAGTTGATAATTATAGTTGTTTACAGTATTGGGTCAATCGGTGTTGTAATTTGCAATAAACAAAGTATTATTATTGTTTATAGTAATGTGCCGAAGTATTTGTTTTAGAATGTAGAGCGTGACAGACATGCGACTATTAATGTGTTAAATTCTTTGAACACGGTCCACAATTTTGCCGGTTATGAATTACCGGCTGTTCCCCGCATTTCCAGCCGCAGTCCAACGGAACTACTGCACCCAGATAAAAATAGCTCATATTTTTTATCGGGGTTGAACCTATCAGAAAAAAATAATTCAGTAGTCAGAAGCAGCAATAAAATAGAGGGACAGAGCTGCTTTCGCATACTATAATGTAAGGATAGATTGCAGTCTGCTACACAACGTGGCTTATTTAGATAACTTAAAACATTACTTTTAACAAACTCTATACTTATTAACTACACGAAATGAAGAAGACCTATTGCTTAATTAAAACAAAAAATACTAATGCTACAACGCCAATCAAACATCAATAAATATTACCAATTTACATTTTGATATAGAAAAAAGTACATTCCTAAACATTTCCCCAATTTAAAAATAGCAACTAACACGTGTCATGTGAAAGTGACAACCACGAACCGTGCGACATTCACGACTACAATTACATAAAACTATTGTCGATTACACGAAATATATCGAGTGTCGCATCGCTGCGACCTTGGCAATGTCACGGTTGCGAACACGGTAATAATCCCCGTCGCCTGCGCAGTTGACGGTACACTGAAAAATTGTTCAATGGAAATTATTTTTTTGAAATATAGGATTGTGTGTTCACATGTTTCAGATTGTGTTTTGTACTGGTTTTAAAATTTGTCATTAAGTTATCGAAGTTACAGGTTGTATGTTGAAGCGCAGATATACGCAAGATTAACTGATTTTCCACTGTTTTATAATTTGCCACATAGAAGCAGGTAATGAGTATTTTCGTTACTAAATAATTCAATTCATTTAGAAAGTTCACAGAAGTTACATTGGTATTTTCCTTAGCTGGAATCGAACCCGCTCTCATACTTGAGAGGCTTGCTTAAACCACTAGGCCACAATTGAAAATTTCTCTTTTAATGCAGTCAAATATTAACAAACTCCATACAAACAATCCGCCTAAACCTAAAATCAAATAAAAAGCCAAACAAACACAGCAGTGTCACCGCGCGGCGAGAGGGGAGAGCGGCGCGAGCGCACGCGACGCGCGGCCTTGTGCGCAGTTCCGTGAAAGGCGATCGGCTTAGCTAACACCAGTGTAGGGTTGCACTCGCAAGATAGGATTTACTTGGCTACTTTACTTTATAAAGATAAAAGAAAAACAAAGAAATATTTGCAATAATAATGACAGGACTTTTTGAGAGCGATTTAAAATAGAAATTGTTATTGTTGACATGCGAGATCAATAACAATGCGATAGATAAAACTTTTAGTTTCAAGCGAGCAATTCGATTTGTTTGATGTGGTTCTTTAATTTATATCCCTCGAAAAATGGTTTTAAGATATAAGATATAGCCATTTTTCGAGGGGCTTTACTTAATACGGCCTGTTAGATAACGTAATTTTCCAAAAGGTACTTTCCATGATTTTTATTTTGATCATGAAAATAAACTTACTACTGCACAATATTTTTCTTAACTTAACCTTATACAACATTTGCGGGGAACATTTAAAACGCAGAGCCACATCTCAGCGGGTCGACATAAGTAAATTATGTTTCGCTTTGACGACTCACAAAGGCGATGCAAACCGCACCGAAATTCTAATATACACCTCTTCACAATGTTAGGGTTACCACATGTTTTAGAACTTGAGATTTACTCGAAACATTCTTTGTAAATTAAGTATCAACCATATAAAATATGTCTTTCAATCTAAGAATATGAAACGCATTTTTTTAAAGGATTACCAAAACCATGCATGGATTAAAAGCATACCAAAAATGGCATCATTCATTCTTGTAAAAGTCTATCTGTAGATTGCAAAAACAATGTTTATTTTAGCGCACTGAATCGCTTTAGTAATTGCCATTTATCCCACGTAGGCTGCACTACAAAAAAGTTATGACAAACAAAATTTTTCATCATAAAAATGACGCCCCAAACCGAACTGTTATTGTATGCTCTCATCGAAATTGCGTTGGCTTTTCAATATTTTTGTAACAATTACACTCTTGTATTGAATTACTCACAATTGAAAACTAACAATCGTACCTACTTGTGGTAAAGTTTTTGAGTTATTGAATAACATTTTTACAACTTTTAATAATTTAGGTACTATTGATACGTTCGGAATAAAAACTAAATACGATTCGATTTTTTCAAGAATAGAAACTTTTCCTTTATATTCCGTTTCACAAAAAAATTTGTAATCCAGCTTTTATACTATCAAAATAAGTTTAGAAGACCAATAAAAGATTTTCTTCTAAAATTAAAATTTCTCAAGAAGCCAGCCCTGACCACTACACCTTAACAATAACTCAAGCCGTACATTTCGTGCGGCGGCGCTGCCACTCGTTATATTTACTATTTACTTTCGATATCGAGCGCTGTCGAGATTGGTATCACAACCAACAAAATTTCCGTCGTGTGCTTAATTTTATGTTAATGGTATTGTCGCTGTTTCCTTGTTAGCAGTTCCAAATGGCTGGAAAAGTAATTATCGGATTGATGTAATTCTTGTAGAGGATTACGGAGAAGGCTGATGTTTAGCTATCGTAACGTACGAGAGATGTTTTAGGTTGGTTCATTTTAGGTTTTTTCTCTTTGATTTGGGATACTTTTGGGATTAGAGGCGAGAAGTAGCTTCGAAGAAATAGAGCGAATAGACAGATTAGATTAGTTGGTCTAAGTGTCAAGATATTTATATAGGATATTTTCATAAAAAAAACAGGAGTCAATCGCGTCAAGGTAAATACTCTTTAATGCATTCGATTATTATGTCTATAAATTGTGCACTTAAAACTACATTTTGCATAGAAAAATACTGCCTAATTAACAATAGAATTCCAATCAGACCTCGCTAATTAATTAAAACAAAACTAATTACCTCGACGGAGCTTCATAGTATAGTTCGGCCATTCAGAGAATGCGTTCCTGACACGTCGCGATTGAACTGACGACGTAACTTTGCAATGGCGTTGCAGTTACGATAAAAATATTTTTGCTGGTTGTTTACCGTTTTAACAATTGAGGAGCATTAAAACAACATTATTATATCAATAATCAATGAATGTTATTACGTCGTCAGTTCAATCGCGACGTGTCAGGAACGCATTCTCTGAATGGCCGAACTATAATACTTTCAAAGCTACACCATTCCTCAAGGAAAACAAGGACATATAACAAGTATGAAGGAGCACATACACACTACCCACTTTACTAACAGCAGTGCATCATCGCTCATACGTGTCTGACTATTTTGTAACAACTGCACCGCTTGGGTAACGTTGCACCTTCGAGATAAGTGTGTCTGATCTGCCGTGTAGAAAGTTGCATTTAGTTGGTTCATTTTCAGGTAGAATAAAAGGTACTTTATTTATTTATTTTTCTTATTATAAAAAACAGTGTTTGGTTAAAAAAAAAATGACTCGCTTTTAAGGACAGCACAAAAATGTAAGCGAAAATTATCGATTGAAAAAGTCGAGTTTTAGAATATACCCCTAAAGATCTTTCTAGCTATTTATAATTGCTACCCAGTGTTTAGTGAGCAAATAAATAAAATAGGTCTTATTTATTTTTTAACCAAATTCCCTTAAAGGAGGAGGCTTCTCAATTCGGATGTCTTAGCTGAAATGTTTGCTAAAAATAGTCATAAAACGGTACACTGCTTGACGAAAAAAGATTTACATAAAATTAGATAGGTACTCAAAATAGGTCTGAAATATGAAAATCTTTCACATTCTTCAAGCGGAAAGCGATATGAAGTTATTCCTGCATTCTGGACCCGCTTTAAAATATCATCAACAATATTGAAATCATATTGAATACATGAATGCAATATATATCGCGACACGGATAAAGAGTTTCAAGTTTTGAACGAAATGTGACCGGCACTGGTATTCTATTGCTCTTCGTTGAGAAAGAACTATTTTGTGTCTATTTACTAACTTTGACAACTTGAAAACGAAGCTAGAATGGAACTTTTTAAATTTTTAAATGTTGAAACAAACAAACAAAAGCTTTTTTGTTGTTAATCTGTTGTTGCATACTTGTTACTTAGATTAAGAGTCAAACAGTGAACAATGAAGGCTAATTATGTCTGTTTTTGGGCAATAACCAATGAAAATACATTACCCATTTCTTGTTAAAGGAAAAAGTGGTCCTTTAGAAACACGATTGGTCCTTCTCTACATAATTTAAGACTTCACAGACCTAGAATTGGTGTTAACCGGACATAGAATTCATTAGTCATAGGTACTTATCAACAGTCGTGCATCTCCCAAAGAATTTTGTTCCGAACAAAATAACAAGAACCGCAGTCACTAGACTCGTACGAACACACGAACATAAAGTGAAACTGTACTCCATTGCATAACGAAACTAACGTTTTAATTAATTATTTTCCTGTTTACATCTTCATACATAAAGCTAAGGTCAAAAAAGTTTTTGTTTCAATATTTAAGTAACTGTATTTAATCGGTCTTTTTAGGATTCCGCACCTAAAGGGTAAAACGGGACTCTATTACTAAGACTTCGCTGCCCGTTTGTCCGTCCGTATGTCAGCAGGCTCAATCTCATTGATCACGCACGATAGTTAAATAGATAGACGGATGAATTTTTCACCCACCCATGACGTATTTATTAGCCGCTATAACACCAAATACTAAAAACTATAATAAGTATTTTAGGGGACTCCAATACAACAAAACAAACGTGGTTTTTATAGATAATAATATAGAATCCTTCGTCAACTTCAACATAGTTGGGAAAAAAAGGGTTCGGAGGATGAGGATGAGTATGGAATCCTTCGTGTCCGAAATCCATTCGCACTTGGCCAGTTTTTTTGTTTTTGTCCGTATTTAGGTTGATAACGCTTGGTTTTGGTAATATGTTGATTAATTGATATCGCTATTAATACTTTTTTGGTCTAATTTGTTAAAAAATAAAGTTCGATAAGAACTGTATTTTGTAGCTATGTTTGTTATTAATGCCTTCGTAGTCGTGGTGGCCTAGTGGGTAAAGGACCAGCCTCTCAAGTATGAGGGCGCGGGTTCGATCCCAGGTCAGGCAAGTACCAATGCAACTTTTCTAAATTTGTATGTACTTTCTAAGTATATCTTAGACACCATTGACTGTGTTTCGGATGGCACGTTAAACTGTAGGTCCCGGCTGTCACTGAACATCCTTGGCAGTCGTTACGGGTAGTCAGAAGCCAGTAAGTCTGACACCAGTCTAACCAAAGGGTATCGGGTTACCCGGGTAACTGGGTTGAGGAGGTCAGATAGGCAGTCGCTTCTTGTAAAGCAATGGTACTCAGCTGAATCCGGTTAGACTGGAAGCCGACCCCAACATGGTTGGGAAAAGGCTCGGAGGAGGATGATGGTTTGTTATTAATGCCTTCCTGAAATGAGTGCATATGAATGAAAATCATAATAAAGGCTTTCTGAGAACAATGTAGTTTAATGTATATTTTAGTAGGTATTTTAATATCTTTATTTATTATATTTTGGTTCTATCACCCCTGAATAAAGAGACGTACCCAGATTTTTAACCGCCTTCTCAAAGAAGGGATTATCAATTCGAATTCAAATTCTATCAATTTAGATACATATTTAATTAATCCACTATAACATGCAAAATTCCATTTAATTACGAGTACGTACGCCATAACATAACACGTTTCACACTTGACACTTCAAGGCTACAACTCACACTTCCCATAAAAAAACACTAATTACTATAATGAGTATTAATTGATACTCACTACATACTTTATTAAGCTTACTACCGGTACCGTAAAATGAAACGTAGTTGCTTCATTGATACAAGACGCCATAGTCTCCGTGGGAAGAAGATATGACGAGTTATTATCTGCCTTTTCCTAACTATGTATATTTGGGTTAATTTCCAGTCAAGCCAGATACAGCTGAGAGCCAGGAGCGACTATGTACCTGAACTCCTCAACCCTGTTACCTGGAAAATCCAATACCTACCTCTTATTCAAACTAGTTATCAGATTTTCTGGTTTGTCACTACCCATAACGATTGCTATAAATGTTCAAATGACAGCCAGTACTCACCAATTTTCACGTGCCCTCCGAATCACGGAGGAACTTGTCATAACACAACAGTCACCCATCCACAAACCGAGCCAAGTGTTGCTTAACCTTATCATAGATCGACCCGTGCGCTTGTAACTCCAGCAGCTTCTTCCAAGTTAGAAAGACATCCTAATCCATTTTTACCAACATTTTCACCCAGGGCGTCACATCTACCCACACAACAACAACATAACAGCTGTATCACACACTAGTACTTGTGACGTCACGTCCGGGCAGCATCGCACGCGCACCGCACTGTCATTACGATGATTGACGAGAGTGTCCTTCGTTGAGTGCAACGTGCGAGCTGGGGGTTTTTATATTGTTCCATATATACTAACGGCCAGTTCCATTATTATATCTATCGGTGGTTTGGTTACTAGAGATGGGTATTTGATATTACTTTTATGAGTCTTATGTCAAAATTCTAACGCCAGTAAGTAAAACAACGAATACTATTAAGCTTAAGTCGCTATTTGCTTGAATCCCGTAATTTCTGGACTTACTGGTCAGATGTGAGAAAGTATCTCAGTGCTACATAGCCCATTTATCGAGGAAGGATATGGTTTAATATTTATCCGAGTGCGGGAAGTATTTCCCACAGGAAACAGATGGACCCGCTGGAAGAAGCTTGAAGACGGACTGTATGTTCAATAAAAATAGGTGCTAAGTTTCATCTTCAAAATGATTAGCCCAACAAAAATGGAAGTGGTAGCCATCATGCTTTTCAGTCATAAAATACATGATAACACGATAACATTTGAATGAACTTTGTTCCAAATTATTCACATTATTTTTACGATCGTAAAATTGCTATAATGGCTAATAAATTAGGCGAAACATTGTGTCTAATTTATGAATAAAATATTTTCAGCGATACTAATAAAATTAAAACTAAACGGAACTACCGTGCACGAGCAACTTAGGAACCAATGCCCATTCTATCTTTATGTTCTACTTAAAATAAATATTTCCATAGCCTAAAAACAGTTATTCTGTATCCATGTGTTTGTACATGTGACATTTATGGCTATAAACGTGCTATAAACGAGAAATTTATAGTACGAGGTGTTAAATAAAAATAAATCGTGAGGCCCCTTTGCAACCTTTCTACGCCCATCTTGCATAACCAAGCTAATCCTTACAAGATTTGAATGATAGGCATTCATAGTTAAATGGTTAGAAGCTGTTGCCCGCGGTTTTACCTGTATTCTGAGGGAACTAACAACCCATATACGGATAAAAAGTTTTCTATATATGTATTCATTTTACGTTTAAGGTATATGACTACAGTCACTGAAGATTTTCATATTATATTCAGTGACTTTTACGTGAAAGAGCATTCACGTATCCAAACTTTTACCGTCTTACCACAAAAACTTTTAAACGTCAGTTTAAGCCTTGTCTAAGAAAATGTCAGATTATGACGTTGACATATGGTTCATTTTGCAGCCACAATTTTTTTAGACAAGTGTAAAACAGACCGTTTAAGTTTTTGTAGTAAGGCCATTAGAATTTAGTGTTATTGACACTTAAGGCAAAGGTTATATTTTCCGATTTCCAACTAATAAGGAAGGAAATAATGACTAGTTAAAATCACTGGCTGACTTAAAAAGACAAGAAAGAGTAAGTTTTAATTCGCAAAAAAATACACTCCATTTCATTTAATTTTGTCAATGTAGGCACTTGCCTGATATCGTCAACTGAACGTGTTACTTGCATTACTCAATAAGTTATTTCGATCCAAAACAAAAATAAAACCAACAAGAACGATCAGATATTGGTTCCAACGCATCTTACAAAGTTGCACACACTTTTTACTTTTTATACCAAGGTTTGATGACCCGGAAAATCGTAAGTATTACGTATCGTACTTACATACTTACATACATGCAAAGGTTATAACTGATATTAATGTTCTTGAGATAACATTGTATGTTTGTATGTAGAAGTAATGAAGAAATGTCTCTTGTTTCGAAAACTATAAGAAGTAGATGAATACGGTTTTAGAAGACTGTGATGGTTGGTGATCATTAGGGAAGACCTACGTTCAGCAATGGACGGTAATAGACTGATATGATGACGATAAAGCTTTGGTAATACATGTGACTCTAGGCTTTCTTTTCGTGACCCTTTTTTTCATATTCGCTATGACTAGACGCTATCAGTCTCTTTATTGTCCCTCTACAGGTTGCAGGCCTCTTCGCATCTATACTAATATTATAAAGCTGAAGAGTTTGTTTGTTTGAACGCGCTAATCTCAAGAAGTACTGGTCCGATTTGAAAAATTATTTCAGTGTTAGATAGCTCATTTATCGAGGAAGGCTATAGGCTACTTTTTCGGTTTCGTGCCGAGGTTCCCACGGGATGCGGGTGAAACCGCTGGCAGAAGCTAGTATCGAATAATTAAGCGCTTATCACTACGCCTGCTCGTGGCAGGTTATTGATTCAGACGCTAAAGTCAACGTTTCCTTAAGATAGTTTTCTTCACGTTTACTCAGTCACTAGTGTCCAAGAAATCCTTAGAAATTAGAAAGCTTTGACACTTGCAACTTAGAAAAGTAATTTATCACCATCACCACTTCAAATATAATACAAGCATCGCCGCATTCAGAAGCCAGTTCAACACGAGTGCGAATTCAAATACAGTGTGGGTGTTATTTATCTTTTATGTAGACGATGTTGTTTCAGGCCAATATCAGGTGGGACATCAAATAACTTTGGACACATAATACTCGTTATTGATTGCTTATTTCTGAGGTTTGGTTGGGATGTTTGCCCTTTGAAGTTAAGAGGGGTGCATTGAAATAAGTTTTTGGAAATGGTGAGAAAATGTGCCGAATGGATAGTCTCATTATGATGATTTATTTGGGTAAGTAGTAAGCTAATATACTAAAGGAAATCAAAAGGACAGTTCAGTAGAAACCATGAAGTTACAAGTATCAAGATTCATACAATCAAATCAATCTAGACGAAACTGATGACATCATTGACAGTTTCTATACCATTAAAATTTTGCTTGATCAAATGTCCAAAAAGCCATGAATTCTGCTCACGACAAAAAATAATTAAAGCTTAAACATAAAATTGTAACGCAGATGAAAATCACATATAAAAAAAAATAATAACACAACTAAATATCCGCAATCCGATTGGCGTCGTTAGCCAAATGTCAAGGCTGTTCGTATATTTAAAACGCACTATTTTTGGACTAGCCATTTTGCATATAGAAATAATTTATTGTCACAGATGTATTGATAATGCATTGATTGAATTATGTGTTGAGTTTAATTTGACATTCTAGCAAACTATTGCTCATTCATTGGGTTATGAAATCGTGTATAATAATCTTTAAAAGTTTAACTTTGACTTTACACCAACATTTTCATATTCATAACTTATTAGAGTTCATGGCTAGCCGTCAGCCATTTTAAAGGTGCACCCATATCCCCTTTTCTATGAGAAGACTGCCGATCTGCGCATAATTGGAAGAAGAAATTGGGCATAATCTAAGTTCCAAGCAATATGCAAAATGCAGAATTGTACACACTGAAGGAGACCTGCATAGAATAGTATCATAAAAATAAAACTTAATAAATAATATTCTAAATTATATCAAAACTGTCCAAAACCACTGACCTCTAGACTATGATTAACTCAGTGGTATAATTTTGATACTACTTGTCTGGACGTAATTCAACTCAAGCTATGATAACCACAACATGCGCCAGATTAGTAATTTTACAATAATTTCCCAAAGGAGCTGCTTGAGCTCCATATAATTCTGTAAGATCTTGTAAAGTTACATCTGCATTGAAAACAATGTAGACGGAGTTTTCGAAGGAGTATGAAGAAGGTTAGGTGTTCTCTTTCGAACCAGTCAATGAAAGGAAGACTATTTTGACAGGACCTCTTCTACCTCCTGCCCTGTTCCCAATTTTATTTGGGGTCGGCGCAATATGTCATCATCTTCCATTTCCCCTGTCACTATAGTTCGGCCATTCAGAGAATGCGTTCCTGACACGTCGCGATTGAACTGACGACGTAACTACATTCATTGATTATTGATATAATAATGTTGTTTTAATGCTCCTCAATTGTTAAAACGGTAAACAACCAGCAAAAATATTTTTATCGTAACTGCAACGCCATTGCAAAGTTACGTCGTCAGTTCAATCGCGACGTGTCAGGAACGCATTCTCTGAATGGCCGAACTATAGTCATACTGACACTCACTCCCTTCCTATTCATTTCATCTTTCAGGCAATCCATTCATCTTTTCTTAGGTCTTCCTCTTCCTCTCCATCCATCTACATTCATACTTAGCACACACTTTATTGCATGCGTATTTTAACAGGACCAAAGATGCTATAATTTAGCAAGCGTCAACCAGGCCAAAACTCACCCTTCAGATGACAATTAACAAATAATAACTGACAAAAAATTACTCTTAGCTCTATGTATGTGGTAATAAATTCCAGAAAATAATTCCTCACCTAAACCAAATCTAAGCAAAGCTTAGCAAATAAAACCCAATTCTCCACCGCTTACGTACTCACCAGACCGTTGGCCTACCTTCGAAACTAAATCAAATTACAAAATACAAGTTAGAAACAAAAGTTCGCTTACTGAAAGCGTATCCACTACCTAGTCTAGTAAGTCTACATAACTAGGTAACTGCCCAACATAATTCAACTAGCAACGATTGCTACAATTTCTTTAGCGTACCTTTACTTAGATAATGTAAAAAACCGGAGACGACCAACCAGAGATAACATTGGTGAAGACAAAGGGGAAGGCCCTTTGCTAAAGTTGCAAGAAAGTCACTCGTGACACTGTCAAGTTTATGCTTATGTGTGTAAATTTTGACGTTTTGGGCGTGTATATGTATAGTGTGTATTTATAGTATGTTTAAGTTATAATGTAAAGTATCGTATCTTTGTACCTAATCTTTATATTCATTAGTTTATTTTTATATTTTTTGTATTGTATTTTTTTAGAGCCTTAGCTATGTGAAGTAAAATGCATTATTCAGCTAGCTCACTATCTGTTGCGGTGCTTCGCCTGCTGTGCGTAGTAGAATTTTTGGCTTATTTTGTGCTTAAGGCAGCTCCAGTTATTTAAGTGCTCTAAGTACCTTTCCCTTGCATATCAATAGTACCTAACCTACCTATACTTGATACAAAGTGAGATGGTATGATCTGGAGGTAAGCCAAGCACGTTGGCACAGCATGCAGTTACGTAGTCTGTTATATTTTGGTATCAAATCGTTATGCATTGAGGTAGGCGCTCCTTTCTTTGTTTCCTTAAGAAGAAGTGTGTTTTTTATAATTAAAGTAACTTAGCAAATCCTTTCATTGATGATTAATTCTAACTTAAAACCTTCATTGTCAAAAAAAAACTGTTAAATCTAAGGAATTGATAACCTGCATGAAAATTAAATCATTCAACTTTAAGCATTTGTAGAAACGTATGTTCTACTTTATTACAATGCACAAAACAGTCTTATGTTTATTCCTTTGTCTGTTCAAAACCATGTAATACCTTCATTTATAAATTAAGGCGTTTATCACAATCTCTTACCAAATAGTGTGGCTATTACACAAATGAGACGTGTCACGAACGAGCTCGGCTATGACGTAGTTAAGTAGAAAATATACGGAATAGGAACGCAGAATAGTGGATGGCGTCTGTCTATATAACGTTGCTTTGGCGAGGCAACACATGTTTGTTAAAAAAAAAAACGTAAAACACCAATCGTCACTAATAAAGTAAACAAATTTGTCTTTATGCTAGTCCTGTTTGTTTACCAATTTCTATGCTCGGGAATTTTGCAACTATCCTTTTTAGTATTCTTGACTGCCATTTATTGTGGGTTACCAATTTTTTGTTTTGAGCAGCAGTGACAGCTCACGTCAAGAGTTACAATTTTAGGGACATTATCCGTCGTACCACAAATACTTTTAAACGTCTGTTGAACACCTGTTTAAAATACTGTCAGATCATGATGTGAAAAAAGGTCTGTTTTGCAGCCACAATTTTTTAGACAAGTGTTCAACTGATGTTTAAGTTTTTGCAGTAAGGCTGTATATTTTAATGAGCGATTGTCTCTTGTTTGTCTCCCTATGTTTCCAAAGTCACTGAACGGCCACAATATTCTTCATCAAAGCGACTAAATCACGACCCGTCCAATATAATGCAGACATCGTGATTCACACTATCCTTTGCCACACGTTTGGATATTACTGCACATATAAACTCTAATAAGCGTTAAATCCTTTTCACAAAACAATTGAAATTCAACCCTAAAGTGATGAGCACAGAGGTGATTTTTCAATAGAGGTTTTGCCAAACACTTTTGATTTTATTTTTCAATGAAAGGTTGTATATGAAATGACTGTTATCCTGGTACGCTTGATAATTGGAAGCCCCTTTACGAAATCATCCAGTATTGTTGACAAAGGCTTTTGTATGAAATTGGAAGGTTAATAAGATTTTATTTTTGGTAGAAATAATCACAGGTTTTTGATTTCAGGTAGGAAAGTTAAACTAATACGTTTGTTCGCAAACAACATAACATAAGCCAATTTGAATGTTCGCAGTAATTAAAAGGATCGTTAAAGCTTGATTGTATTAAATAATTATAGACTTTGCGAAGTGAGATTCCCTCTCATTTAATGCGATTAAATAGGTTTAGTGTGTGTTCGTTAGTATATATTGACGACCTCGATGGCGCAATGGTCACCATGCCGGACTGCCGAACCTGAGGTCCCGGGTTCGATTCCCGGTGCGGTCGACATTTGTGTGATGAGCATGCTTGTTAGCCGTGGTCTGGGTGTTACAATATGTATTTATCAATATGTATATATGTAGCTGTATGTAGTCTATCAGTTGTGTTAGCACCCATAACACAAGTTAATTAATAACTTACCATGGGGCTAACCGACCGTGTGTGGAAATGTGTCCAGACATTATTTATTATATTTATCCTTTGAAAATATTTTTAATCACCTACACCCATGTATTTGGTGATCCCGTGGGAACTACTCCGTGCATCCAGATTAACAATTCTGTACAGATTTCCTTGATAAATAGGCTATCTAAAACTGATATCATTGTTGCAATCAGACCAGCAGTTCCCGAGATAAATGCCTTCAAATCAAATAATGTTAGTTATTGGATGTCAATCTCTGAAACAGGATTAGTTACAACATATGTTAGGAACAGATATTCCTGAGTAAGTTTAAACACTATTGAACCCGCACAAAGCTTAAACAAGTAACTAATACCAGCATAAAAAGTAATTGTAATAATGTCAGTATTCTATTCTTTTATCCTTCAGTTTTGAGCTAAAGGTCGCCATGACGGACAGTTGACCTCTACATATGTCACGCTACATTGTTATAGTATTATGCGATGACCCTTCGTCATATTATATTATTATGTAAACTGGGTACAGTTTAATCTGTGAATTTAACACAATTAAACGTAATCCTTGTGGAACAATGTTTGGTAGAAAATGTGTTGAGTAATTAAAATTAAAAGAAAAAATGTAACCCTTCTCTGTAGTAGGGTGAAAAGCAGTATTAAAACTATGCCTTGGCGAAAATTTTATTTTTATTGATTATGTATTTTCCGCCCGCGCGGTTTCACACGCTTGAGGGAAAATCTTCCCGCACCAGGATAAAAAAATTGTCTATATATTTTCTAATTTATGAATATATATTACTGCCGAGTTTCATGAAATCTACTCAGCTGTTTGCGCATGAAGAAATCACAAAGATACACACTCAATCTTTCGCATTTCTAATATTAATTTGCTACGTATTTTCCCACAAAACAGCGCAATACTCTTCCTCAGACACAAAAACAAACTAGTTTTATCCAATTACGATACCCACGTGCTAGCTATGTTGTAACGCGCGGGTTCGCCTGTCGTCACGTCAAGGACCTTGTGGGTTTTCCCTGAATTAGTATTGTTTTGGTGAAATTTTCACGAGACCTTGATAACTGTGTTTATAGGCCTTCGCCCTCATTAGACAGTGGTATTAACTTTGGTATTTTTATTTTGTGTTTGGACAGAAACATTTTGTTTGAAGAAGGCAGAACATTAACTAGGTATTGAATTCTGACGGTTATATTAATATTATTTAATCTCGAAAAGATCCGAAACGTAAAGGGATTAAATAATATTAATATAACCACGATAAAATCCGTAAAAGTAGTTTTATTTAAATTAACTAGGTATGATATAATTATTGTGTTTTAGTTAAGTTGTCAGGCCAATTTCAGCCCGATCTTTTGAAAATCCTTTGTCCTTTGAGATTTTCTATGGCTGAAATAATGAATAAAGTTTTATGAGACATAATAGAGGTAGAACAGTCCTCTTTTAAGCCTTATATTTACTTTATGTACCAAGCCGAGTTCATATTGTTACTTTCTGTAATTTAGCAACCGGATATAGGTATCTTATAACCTGGTATTACGTAGTTAGATTATTTCCCTGCTCGTGGAAAACATCGTGTGTTCTGAAAACAGATTTTTGGAACAAGGCTAAACAAGGACTCATCGCGTCCGTTAGCCAATAAACTCATGATTTTAATGGTTACAAGCATCCCTTCGTGGAACTGCGGACTTTACATATTTACTTGCACAGACACTTCATTATTCATTAATATACAATTCCCCAAACTCACTCGAAATCCAAAAATAGAACAAAACACTATCAAAAAATCAATGCCTCCAAATTTCATTCCAATACGGCTTTTCTTCGAGGAATTCCAGGAAAATGCTTATTAGCCGCGCAATGATCATCAAACTGATAGTAAAACCCACGCTTACTGATTACTGATAGGGCATACAAACCGCTCGATTGAAGAGTACTTAATACCTTTCGCCCTTGAGCAAGCATCCGCCAACGCAATATCGATTTTTACGTACATAGATTCATTTACAATAAGGCTTCAGCGTCCACAATGTTTGTATTACAACCTCTGACTTATGTCACAAAAACTTACACGCTAAAACCTACCTTAGTACTAGGTAATATAGTTTATTTTTGTGTGCAGTGTGTGGCAATTAAGACGTTTTAAGATGTGGAAACACTTACGAAGCTGTGACCGAGTAGTCAGTCATTAAGTAGGTGTAGACATCAGTGCTCTAGCACATGACCTTGTAAGAGATTCGATTTCTACGACTAATTATTTGTTTAAGGCACATAAAACATTTCTGGGCGACATTAACTTCACATAGGCCATATTTTTATTTTTACCTATATTTTGTATTTTTTTAGGCTAAATCAGGAAAGGAACTGTGTCTAAATCGGTTGTTCTCGGATCCAAGCAAACTTAGTTCGGGAAAATTTTAACTTCCTCAACCGAGATAATTATTACACAAGTAACTTTTTAATGATGAAACAGATGAAATAATTGAAACCTGAGTACTTATATGAATGTTAATTTTAGTTCAGATACCTAATGTCGATGTACAGCAGGTATACATAGGCCTTGAAGAATATTTGAAAATGATCGAAAAACTAGAGAAAATATGCAGATTACAAGATTAACACACAGTATAAGATTGTGTTAAATACGAGAGTGGATGAATTAAGAAGTAGACCAAAGAAAACATGGACTGATTGTCCGAAAATGACAGGAGTAAGAATGGGCCTAATGTTACTACGACGACTAACAGAGAGGAATGGAAGCGGAAAACATATTTCGCCGACCCTAAATAAAATTGGTAACAGAGCAATAAGAAGTGAAATAACGATGTATTTATTATAGTATTATGAACTCAGGATATTCTTTCATCTCACTACTAGAATCACCCCACACCACCTACTCACACACACTACCTTCCCCATACATACATCATCCTCCGAGCCTTTTTCCCAACTATGTTGGGGTCGGCTTCCAGTCTAACCGGATGTAGCTGAGTACCAGTGCTTTACAAGAAGCGACTGCCTATCTGACCTCCTCAACCCAGTTACCCGGGCAACCCGATACCCCTTGGTTAGACTGGTGTCAGACTTACTGGCTTCTGACTACCCGTAACGACTGCCAAGGATGTTCAATGACAGCCGGGACCTACAGTTTAACGTGCCATCCGAAACACAGCCAATGGTGTCTAAGACATACTTAGAAAGTACATACAGACTTAGAAAAGTTGCATTAGTACTTGCCTGACCTGGGATCGAATCCGCGCCCTCATACTTGAGAGAGACCTCAACTTGAGATTCTTCCCCATACATACAAGTTTTCCAAATGAGTGTAACATACAATCCCGCTTTAACAAGCCTTTAATTAAAAGCATATTCTGCACTACCCAGTCCTGTTATCTTACAGATACCTGCAGAATATAAAAGCGAATATGTCAATAGTAATTACGTATCCCACTTGATGCAGTTACGTTAAGGATTGTATCTTGAAAAGACTGGTTTTGCGGTCAATGCACTGCGCGTTGAAATTATTGACCGCTGGATATATACAAATGTACATATATACAATCAATTTGTATATTTATATAGTGAGGAAGAATGTTTTTATGTCGTTCCTTGTAAAGCACTGGTACTCAGCTACATCCGATTAGACTGAAAGCCGACCCCAACATAGTTGGGAAAAAGGCTCAGAAGATGAGTGTTTGTATTTTGTTTTAGGTGAATTAAGGAGCTCAGTTCCTTTACAAGGACTTTTTGCTTCGACCATAGAGTGGAAGAAACATTAATGTGTAAGTAAGTGGTCATGATCTGCCTAGCCTTTTCCTTAGGTATGTTAGAGGCGGCATCCAGTTCAATCTGATGCAGCTGAGTACCAGTGTTTTACATGGAGCAACTGCCTATATGACCTCCTCAACCCAGTTACTCTGGCAACTTCTTAGGAACCCCTTGATAAGATTGGTTGTCAGAATTTTGGGCTTCTAACTCAACTCGTTGTTAACACAGAATTCGCATTTGTGAATGGAGGTAACAAAAAACAGTGTGCTGACAATTTTGTTCCAAATAAGGATCTTGGTTCCTTAACTAGTATCTACCCAAAACGTGCACGTTTAAATTAATTATGCAGTAATCTCCGCTACGGTAATTACTGTTGAGGTAGATGGATCGAATTGAAAGATTTAATATTGTATTTTTAGTTTATTAATATCAAAAGAGCACATTTGGAGCACACCATTTTTCACACGGGGCAAGGACAAGAGAACCACAGACAATCAAAAACAGTATTAAGTCTTATAAACCACAGATAATAAATTTACTTAATACAACACGCCTCCTTAAATTTATTATCTTATATCATTTAACAAAACTAGAATCTTAACAAAACTAAATCTTAACATACAACAACTAAATTAATCTCAACTCCAATCTATTTCTTAAGAAAGCTGTCTTATTCAAACTTTTAGTTAACATATCTGCCAAATTAAATTTAGAATCAATTTTTACAATATCAATTATTTTGTTTTCATAATTCTCATTTATGTAATGATACTGCACTTCAATGTGCTTTGAGTTTTTTGTAAAGTTACCATATTTAGCAATTGCAATTGCACCTGAATTATCTACATACAATTTTGTTGGACCTAGCTTTACATCAAATGATTCACTTAGCATATTTCTAATAAAAAGCACTTCTGACACTGCCTCTGACATAGCAGTATACTCTGCAAAAGTAGAACATTTAGTTACTGTATTTTGTTTACGAGTTTTCCAAAAAATTAAGTTTCCATATAATCTAATAACAAAACCAGTTGTAGATTTTCTATCCACATTATCTCCTGCATAATCAGAATCTACCATACGATCTAAGATGTCAGTGTTTACATTATCAGAGTATGTTAACTTTAGACTTTTAGTTTTATACAAATACTTTAATATTCTCATCGCATATTTATAATGTGTTTGGTTATAACAACTTTGATATCGGCTTAGATAATTTACACTGTATGCAACATCTGGCCTTGTGCCTGTACTAATATACAATAATTCACCTATTATATTTCTGTACTTAATACTTTCATCTACTTCTTTAGCTTGTTCTAGTTTTAAATTTGTTTCCATTGGAGTATCATATAACTTAGTATTATTCAGACCATACTTTGCAGCCAAAGATTCAATATATTTTGTTTGGTTTAGAGTCATAGTACTTTTATCATTGCTATAATCAATATCAATCCCAATATAGGTTTTAATTTTCCCTAAGTCTTTCATTGCAAATCTTTTCATCAGATTGGTTTTTACTTCTTTTATTTTATCTCTGTCTTTACCACAAATTAAAAAATCATCGACAAATATTAAAATGTATATTGGATCTTTGCTTGCTCTGTTAACATAAAGACAGTAATCATAGTTACTTCTAACAAAATTTAGTGTACTAATAAATTTATCAAAACAATCATACCATACTCTAGGACTCTCTTTGAGACCGTAGAGTGCCTTTTGAAGTTTGTAAACTCTACTGTCACCAGTTTCATAACCTTCAGGTTGATTAACATACACTTCTGACTTTACATTTGCATTTAAAAAGGCTGTCTCTACATCCATCTGTTCAACAAATAAATTATTTTTACAACTGTATGACAATAGAATTTTCAAAGTTTGCATTTTTCCTACTGGTGAATAGGCATTATCAATGCATTCATTTTGTTGGAATCCCTTCACAACTAATCTAGCTTTATAAACATTATTGCTTTTCCTTCTAAAAACCCACTTAATATCTATAACCTTTCTATCTTTTGGTCTTTCAACAAGTTGCCAAGTATTATTTTTATTTAAACTATTAATTTCAGAGTTCATTGCCATTTGCCATTGTTTGGACTCATTTGAGGTCATCGCCTCCTCAAAAGTGTCTGGAACACTTACATCAATGTAGTTAACATATATAAAATGTGAAACTGGATTACCATATCTTAAAACTGGATTTCTAATTCTTTTATGTGATTCTACTTTATCCTTTTCCTTATTATCATTTGAACTATCGTCATTAGAATAAGTCTCGTCTACATCTACAAAATTTTCATCGCTATCCTCATCAGTTTTAGCTGTATCGTCTGAAGTTTTCTGAGTTTCTAAACATTTATCTTTCTCATCATCTAATTTTTCTAAGCAAATCAGTTCTGTATTTTCTTCAACTACCTGAACATGTCTAGCATTAATTATTCTATTATTTAATAGAACTCGATAACTATTTTCATTATAACCCACTAAAACTCCTACTTGTGCTTTATCATCCCATTTAGTTTTTCTTAAAGCTTCAGGAACCCTGACAAAAACTCTACTTCCATAAATTTTTAGGTGCTCAACATTTGGTTTTATTCTAAAAAAGATCTCATATGGAGTTTTATTTTCTACTGTATTTGCAATAGTTCGATTTTTTAAATATGCTGCTGTCTTTATTGCTTCAGGCCAATATCTTCTGTGAATTTTAGCTTCTCTCATTAAACACCTAGCTATATCCATAGCAGATCTATTATATCTTTCCGCTACCCCATTTAATTCATGGACATAGGGTGGACATGGTAACAACTCTATACCCTTCTGCCTAATAAAGTTATAAATTTCCTTATTTAAATATTCTTTACCATTATCGCATTGAATTTTCTTAACTTTTTTGTCAAATTTATTTTCTACTAAATTTACAAATTCTATCAAACAACTAGCAACTTCAGACTTACTTTTAATACAAAATATCCTTGTGCATTTACTATAGTCATCAATAAATGTGAGGAAATACTTTTCTCCACCATATCCAGATGTGTTATGTGGACCGTTCAAATCAGTATGAATTAATTCTAAGGTTTCAGTAGTTTTTGTTCTATTATTTTCAAAAGGGACATTACTCATTTTACTTTGAATACAATTGGAACATTTCATGTCTATCCCTTCAATCCTATCAGGCAAACCGTGTACTAATTTATTATTTATCAATTTATTTAAATACTGAAAGTTTACATGACCGAGTGCTCTATGCCATTTCTCTTTTTGAGTCAATTTAACTGAATGTGTATATATCTCATTTTTACAGACAAAACTTTTTAAGCAATACAAGTTGTTTATTTTATTAGCCACTGCAATTAATTCTCTTACACCATTATAAATCTTTGCATAATCATTTTTAGCTACTATTGTGCAACTTTTAGTTATCTTTGAAAGACTTAACAAATTTTGTTTAATACCTTCAACATAATAAACATTTTTCAAATCTACATTCTTTTGGTTGTAATAGTTCTTAAAATAAATTTTAACAGTACCGACTTTGGTAGCTTTTAACATTTTACCATCTGGCAGTTTTACATTGACAGGACTTTTCAAATCGACTGAATTATAAAAATATGTATCATTATTTATTATATGGTCAGTACACCCACTATCTAAAAGCCAATTAATTTCACTGTTATTGTTATTACATTCATCTGTTTCAATACACCCCCATACCTGACTTTCCGGATCACATATTGTAGCCATCCACGACTCCGATGAGCAGTTGTTTGTTGATTCACCACTGGACTGACCTTGACCACCAAGATGATTTTGACCTGCACCACGGCTATGACCTCTAAAATTGTATTGACCTCTTCCTCGGCTATGACCCCTGTATGCTCCTCCTCTGTTGTAACTTCTTTGATGACCTTGAAATGTCGGATGTCCTTTATTATATTTCTGGCCATGCCAGCAGTCTTTCTTGAAATGACCAGTTTTTCCACAGATAAAGCACTGAGTTACAGATTTGGTAGCGAATGTACTCACATTGTTTTTCTTCTCCGAGTCACTAGCAGCCATATTTTTCTCTTTTATTTTAGAACATACATAATCAACTGTTCTTTGTTGTTCTGGAATCACGTCAAGAAAATCTCCAATGTAACTGTAGCTTGGTGGAAGCGCTCTTAGTAGGTATCTTAACTTTTCAGATTCATCTAATTTTCCTCCGGCATTTTTGAACTCGTTTATTGTTTTCTCAAAATCAACAAAAAATTCTTCAACTGTGTTGTAATTGTTTAATTTTATCTCTTCAATTTTTCCTCTACATATTATTTGCATTGCTGTTGACTGCGTTAAATACATTTTGTCAAACTTTTGTACCATTTCATATGCCGTTTTGCATTCAGTAATATACTCTAATTGTTTATCTGAGATTGTGCTCATTATTATAGTTCTTGCTTTGAGATCCTTCTTTTTCCCTGCGGCGTCGGGATTTTCCGTCTTAACAATGGCGGCCTCGTGGCATTCTTTGTATTCCAACAATGTTAACAATCTTAATTTCCAACTTGAATAGTTTGCACCATCAAAAATAGGTATCATAATATCTTCCACCTTTGCTTGTTTAGCCATTTTGCCGACAATGACGATGTATTTTTGTAGATTTACGTATTTTCACAACAATTTCTTCTTCACCTTTTTCAATGCTTTCTGTCACCATAACCTCAAAGTCTTAGTCGTATTTTTTATCGTCATTGAACTTTATTCTTCTCTCACACTTTAGTTTTCTTTTGTAACCACGCTCTGCTACCATGTTGAGGTAGATGGATCGAATTGAAAGATTTAATATTGTATTTTTAGTTTATTAATATCAAAAGAGCACATTTGGAGCACACCATTTTTCACACGGGGCAAGGACAAGAGAACCACAGACAATCAAAAACAGTATTAAGTCTTATAAACCACAGATAATAAATTTACTTAATACAACAATTACATCCTTGTATTTCGTAAATTAGCCTATTAAAGAACCTTTACCAGTTAATACGTATTCTCATTTAAATTGTAAATGTTTAATGTATCCTTATATACTGGAAAAACGTTTTACGATGTGCTAGTAATGTGATGATAGAACTTCTTAATCTATTAGCTTAATTTATGTCCGAATACTTGAAACTGCACTTAGCTATGACATTTTGAAGTACTTTCTTTGGTTTCGGTGTAACTAAAAAAAACTGCGTAGGCCGATGGATGAGTAACGGTACTAGCAGCGTTCAGTTCATATAAAAATTACTATTAAATAAACATTTTATGTTAGCAACTATGAGCAAGAGCCCTTTACTCGATACTACCCCTATAAACAACAAAATAATCAATTCCTTCCCTTGACTGTAACTGGTCTTACCAAGGGCTATTGGATTTCCCAGGGCACTGGGTTGGGGAGGTCAGATAGACAGTCCCTTCTTGTAAAGCACTGGAACTCAGCTGCATCCAGTTAGACTGGAGGCCGACCCCAACATACTTGGGAAAAGGCTAAGCACATGATGGTAATAACTTGTTTAAAGTTATAAGTGTTTATATACTTCTTTCATTCATAACAAAAGAATACTTTACTTCCAATTATCGTCTTTTAAAAACAAAAAACAAATGACGATCAATTCAAACATGAATGATCGATATACTTTTTACATTACAAAAAGAGTATGAATAACGCAACGTATTAAGGATAACACGATGTAAATTATTGTGTCTGCTGTTACGAATTATTGTTGTTGTGAATAAAAAATGTATTGTGCTGTGATTCATGTTTTTGTTTTGATGATTTATTCTTCAGACATTA
This sequence comes from Helicoverpa zea, assembly GCF_022581195.2. NCBI lineage: Eukaryota > Metazoa > Arthropoda > Insecta > Lepidoptera > Noctuidae > Helicoverpa > Helicoverpa zea. Next base: position 1,145,210 of record NC_061458.1, on the reverse strand, counting down.
CTTGATTGTTTTAATGCGGTAATTTTGTCAATCTTTACTCTGATAGGTATGTTTTTACGAAACCCACTTGATCTAACTACTAACAAGCTTCCGCCAGCAATTGACCTGGCTAAAAAGTAACTTAGACTTCCTTGATAAATAGTCTATATAACAGTAAACTATTTTATCAAATCGGATCAGCAGCTCCTGAGATGGGCGCATTGAAATTAACAAATAAACTTTCAGTCTTACAATATTAGTATCAAAGTATCAAGTTCTCCTAGACTGCAATAAGAACCCTACATAATTGAGTCTTCGATATTAGAATCTACAATGTTTACAGGGTAAATAAACTTGAGATCTTGAGATTATGATGGACCCTTTCGGGCACGGCAAACATAGTCTAATTGCAGATTAAAAGAAAGTAATAAAGTCACACAAAACCTATGATCACTTCTTTTAAAAAGAGCTTTCAATCATGCCTTACACACTGTAATAACGACCCAATGTATTACCAATTAGGGTTGACATTGCCAATGCGAATATGAGTACTTAAGGCCTTTCAACCTTGTGCGAGTGATGAGCGCAATATTTAGCGTCACGTAGGCAGTGTCTTAGTCAAATGTAATCACGTGACCAGGCATTATAAATGTATTAGCCAGATAATATTACCTTACAATAATGGCATGTAACAGTTTTGTAAAGTGCGCAAAAAATTGTTGACACACTGATTTTGTGTGCGTAAAGTTCCTTGTAACCAAAGCAGAAGTTCAATAGCTTTTTTTTTTCACATTTTAATTTATACTCTTAAACTACATATATAAATGTACTAAAATAGTGAAGAGGAAACATTTGTTTGTTTGTACCCTAAAGCCTCCGAAATTGAACCGATTTGAAAAATTGATACAAGCACTACTTGCCATACCGAATTGGAAATTTGAAAACGGCTAATTAATGATAACTTTGTAGTCATAATTCCCGATTATGTATGATTTGAAGATTATGGCATTTATATTTTTAATTCTCATATCATAACAATATACATGTTCGCTTACAACAATGACACCTATACAGACGATTCGGAATTACCCCATCTAAAAGCTTGTATGATTCATACTCAGAAACACTCATTCAACAAGTTGTATACTTGAGTAAAAAAAATACTACAATAGAATGTTGGCGGTTCAAAAACATGGTGTCGAGTTTAGAACAAGGAGTCCCGTCTCGTTTATATGGTAGACCAATTATCTTTATTTATGTAACTGGCTGTAAATACATGTTGTTTAAATGTGGAACGTTTATATTAAAAAGTGTGTTCTATTTTTAATGTTGGGGGATTTCCTTTGCTTGATGTTAATTTGGAGGATTTTTTTTAACGAAAAGAAAAATTACTGTCCGTTGTTTTATTTTTTCCAGAGGAAACCTCTTTCCATGTGTAAGTATCTATTTTCTAAAAGTTTTAAAAAGCTGAAGAGTTTGTTTGATTCGCTCAAATCTACAAGACTCCTGTATCGCTTTGAAGAAGTGTTTCATTGATAGATAGGCCATTTATCGAGGAAGGCTATAAGTAGACTTTTATCTAGCTTACTTTTTATCCAGGTGCGCGAAGAAGATCCCACGACACACGGATGAACCCTCTAGCATAAGTCAGTCTATAAATATAACCAAAAAACAATATCCCACTCAATGAAAATCCACTTAACACGTGAATCCTGCGTGGCCATTCACCATGACATCTAAGTGATTGCTGACAAACATCTCCGGTGTCTAAATGTCAAAACTATATCGTAATAACCTGCGCGTTTACATACTAAACAAGCACTAATACTAGCCTTAGTGGACACAGACTTGGGTAGGAATAGATAGCTAGTGACGTCTTTGGTATGAAAAGTAAGAGTACCTATCGCTTTTGCGGAAGGATTGTTTTGAAAAAGTTAGAGGTATGAAGGAATTTGTGGATTTTAGTATGTGAAAGTTTAAAACTTCTTCATGCCCACAGTAAATAGAGTCCTTCGAAGATCACAATCAACCTAGTCAGTTTATTTAACCTCTCTGAAGTGTTTATATCAATTATAATTTATTTCTATAGTGTCACTGTAACATTTCAATGGTTTTCTTCATCAATAAACACTTCAGTATAATTCAAAGTCGTTAATAGGTGCATTGCACTCCATTTTGACAAGCGCAGATCGTCATCTATTTATATGCAAGTCTGTGGTAGCGACAGTTGACCGAGTAATGTTCATACTTGGGTAAAACACTGTAATAAAATAGTAAGTAAACGACTGCAACTTAATACCCGAATACTTAAACGTAAGATAACTTGACGCCACCGAAAATTATATGTGGGTATGTAAGACTGCTTTTAACTTATGATAATTTATATATCTCAAGCTATTATTGATATGCAAACAGGCTAGATATGACAATCAATTAGATTTATTTGTAAATAATAGTCTTACATAAAATAGGGCCTAAGTCTACCTCTGACTTCACCTAAAAGCTAATCTCGGAGTAAAGACAAAATCATCGTTTTTATTTCATACTAGCTTCTGCCCGCGACTTCGTACGCGGATCCTGTCCCTTATGCCAGCGACTACGGGGTCAGCAAAATCAAAGATCTGAATTGTCTGATATTGAATTTTAAGGGCCCGTTGACTTGAAAACAACGGAATACGCATAACCATTAGAAACGTTCCATATATTTCATTTTTGTACTTTAACGGCAAAAGCACAGCAGACTAAACAAAACGCTGAGGACTGAACCGCAATAGACGTGACCATAGGGATAAAAGTAGTGATTCTAATTAGTCCGCATTTAAGTTGTGTGTTGCAAAAATATTATTATTACGTAAAAAAAACATTAAATGTTACTGAGATGACAAAGTCGTGATGAGTTAGTGGAAGTCGTGGTGGTTTAGTGGGTAGAGAACCAATCTCTCAAGTATGAGCGTGCGTCTTTGATTCCAGGTCTGGCAAGTACCTGCCAATGCAAATTTTCTAAGTTCGTTTGTACTTTCTACGTATATTTTGAATACCAATGACGGTTATTTGGAGAGGATGTTAAACTGTAGGTTCCGGCTGTCCTTGAACATTCTTGGCAGTCGTTATGGGTAGTCAGAAGCCAGTAAGTCTGACCAGTTTTACCAAGGGGTGTTGGGTTGAGCGGTTAACCGGGTTGTGGAGGTCAGAAAGGCAGTCGCTCCTAGTAAAACACTGGTACTCAGTTGCATCGTGATTTGAAGTCGACCCTAACATAATTGGAACAAAGGCTCTTGAGATAATAACTACAATAATAATGAGATATAAGCACCGCAGGACATCTGAGGCTGATGACGGCGAGTAGCGACCCCGCGGGGCATATATACTGAGTTCTCCAGGGAGAGTATACTGCCCCCATCTCCGGCCGGTCGGAGTGAACCATGACGGGGGTAGGTCTCACGCCTCTGGTTTGGCTTGGCCGTCCAGAGTGGAGTCGCTAGAGCACTATTAGTAGCCCTGCTCGGAGGGTGGGTGCCTCATGGTAAGCACAGGGAGCGCGTAATCTGCGTTTAAAGTCCACCGAGGTATCCTCACCCTTCAGCCGCTCATGTCCCTGTTGCCCTCTTGTTGCTATTCAGTGACTGGTTCCCGGGGGCCCAGTAAGTGAGGTGGCGAGTCTCCACCTGCCATTTTTACATGTACCTAATACATTGTCATCCACTAACATCCCATCACAATAGCCCAAGTAGTTTCCTCCATAGTTAGCAATAGTTTAGCACAGAACCGGGGATTGTCTTTTTTTTAACGACGTCCACCGGGGATTGTCCTTGGGTTCATTTCTATAGTGTATAAAGGGATAATCGTCGGTTTTGTGTCACCATTTAATAAAAGTTGTCTCAAAAGGGCTTCAGCGTGTTGGCTTCGGCCCCACGTTTGCCTCCCAAAAATTCGGAACTCTGTAGTCCCGAGGTATGGAAGAGACATACAAAATAATAATGAGATATAACGCAACAAAGTCGGAGAGTGGGGGCTCGGGACGCCACGTCTAGATATGTAAAATTTGTACTAAGCAGTGACTTAACACAAAATTCAAGCGTTGTTGCATCTTCGTTATTATTTGTTTGTGAGAGAGAGAAAAGAAAAATACGTGTCCATTATTTTAGGGTTATTTAAAAGACGGACTAATTACTTTTTTTGATTCACCATACCTATTTCATAACATTCATTTCTATACATTTCAAGTTTGCTCTTGAAGTTCCACATCAGGTGTTCCAGATCTTCGATGTTTATACGTCAATAGAGAGTGCTTATCAGATTGAACCGCTTTTGCTAAAACGTCATGTCTTCATATGCTATAGTCTAGCTGGGCTCCTGGACTTCCACATCAGGTGTTTTAGAGAGTACTTATCAGATTGAATAACTTTTGCTAAAACGTCATAGTTCTATATGCTATAGTCTAGCTGGGCCCCTGGAGTTCCACATCAGGTGTTTTAGATCTTCAATTTGTATAAGTCAATAGAAAGTGCTTATCAAATTGAACAACTTTTGCTAAAACGCCATACCTGTATATGGTACAGAGAAGCTGGGCTCTTGGGGTTCCACATCAGGTGTTCCAGATCTTAAAATTTATTATCTCAGCTGAAAATGCTCATCACATGAAACAATTTTTGCCATGGCATCATTTTTGTATCTCTTATAGTTTTGTTGGTCTGTTGGTGTTCTGCATCAGGTCTTCAAGTTTCGAAGATACATTATAGCCTATATGTTGACCAGGCTTAATACTGATACAACAAAGAAAAAATCATTGAAATCCGTCCAGTAGTTCCGAAGATTAGCGTGTACAAACAAACAGACATACAGACATACAGACAGAATTTTTTTTTTGGATTTGTGCTCCATTACTGTTTCTACACCCCACCCAATTATTATTTTTTTAATATATTCAATGTACAGACACAGTTTTTTTACAGATTTATTATATGTATAGATTATTATATGTATAGATAGTCCTATCAGAGGCACTCACGAAATGATCTTCCTTACAGGAACAGTTCTAAGCGTAAAGTTCTTAAAACAACAAATAATATGTACACCAAAAATTATTCTGTAAACACTGATACACATGTTCCAATCAACAATACCATCTATAAAACAAAATAACATGATTTACAACAGTCCAAAAATGGGCCCAAAATCTAAATAAGACCGGAGCTAAACCCCGCTAAGTACGAGCCGCCCTATTGTACCTATATTCTGAACAATGTCCTATTTATAGGACGAGCACAAAAGGATTGTTAGACAAGAGATCTTCATATTCTTGAGAACGCCAACAAATAGGACACATTTAGAAATATTATTACGAAGAAAACATTAAATTATAAATCCAGCCTGACATACGTAGGGGAATAAAACTGTTTTTTTTTTATCTCTACGCTAGTCAGCCGCGTTTTGAAAGAACTATTTCACGCACCCGGAAAAAAAAATACCCTATAGCCTTCGTCAATAATGGGCTATTTAACATTAAAAGAATTCTTAAAATCATACTATTTCATAGTTCGTTTAAGCAAACAAAAAAAAATCTTCAGCTTTTAATATTAAAGTATACATAGGAAATGATTGACAGTCTAACCAAGGGGTATTGGGTTGCCGGGGTAACTGAGTTGAGGTGATCAGACAGGGCAATCGCTTCTTGTAAAGCACTGGTACTCAGCTACATCCGATTAAATTGGAAGCCGACCCCAACATAGTTGGGAAAAAGGCTCGGAGGATGATGAGAATGATGAAATAGGAAATGAATGAAAACTAAACGAAGTTTCGACAGTCCCCCTTTTAAAATAACTAATTTTCAAAGTGTAATCGTGGTATGAAACTAGAAAAATAAAACTTTTTCCTACAGTTCATTTCGATTACTTATGGTACTTCTGTAGTTTTTCTTTGAGTGGAAAGCAGACCAATATTTTGATAGCATTCATAAGAAATATTCAGGCAAGCTTTCAGGAAAATTAAATTAATATATACCGCTACCTTAACAGGTCAAGTGATACTCATTGGTGGTTGAAAATCAGACTAAGATCATATTATTTTAAGGAAACAAGTCATTTTATATTAAGTATATTATTTTTTTTTCATACTTTTCCTCGTTGTATTAACAATGTTTCTTTACCGTTGGGTATTGTGATAATTTTTTTGGTGTTGAAATTATTTCAGGCAAAAACGACAATTTATTTTTTTAAGTATTACCTTGTGAATGAATATGAATACCTTGTCTAATTAAATGTAAAAAAAAACTAAGTAATGCAATATAAATATTAACATAACCATTAAAGTACCCAATTATTTCCATATATTTACAAACCGTATTAAGTATTTCGAAATCAATATTGATCACCAATTGCCCAGTCTAGTTGGCCAATAAATGAACTTTAAACATTTCAATCCAAATACCTTTCAATTGATGAAACCACGACCTTTACCGACTGCAGATAAAAGGCTCAAAAAATATCGTTATTGTAACAAATTAACACACCTACGATACAATCAGGCAGACTTTTTAAGTTACGAAAGAAAAAAAAGACGAGTAGTCGAAAAAAATATTTTAAGGCCGCGTGTACATTTGCGAATGTCGAAAGTCGGTGGTCGACTACGAATAAATTAAAAAGAGATTGCTGCGATTATACCCGCATAGTTTTTGCAACAACAATGACGATTCTATCGATTTTCTGTTAATTTAGTAGAATTTGTAGCAATTGATGAAATTGTTGGCATATAAATTGCAATCGATTCCATTGAAATTGGATCAAATACTTTACCTATAAGAACACAGGTGCACGATTTATCAAAAGTAGGTAACAGTTTATCTTAAGGAAATTGTAACAGAAGTAAAGATAACAATGTGATATCGATAGAAAATACATCATTAATAAAACTATGTTTTTGCCTAATTCTTTATCATCTAACGTGGTGGAATTAATACCCAATTTATTAAAGAAAATCAAACATAGAACCGATACATGATTATAGGTATTTAACATATTAATTACAATATAACTTAAAACATAGTCTAAACAGGACAACACCAATTTAATCCTTTTAAAATTTTGCACTCAAAATAAGACGAAATTTCGAAAATTCCAATGTGCACTTAGCCGTAGGTACATGATGCATCGCGATTGCCCGCCATTGCATAACTAACATTCTCCGCTGTAACATCTCAGTTGCTTAACAACTAAATTCTATATGCAAAGTGTACATTTTTTGCTTAAATTACATCAATTGTTTCAAAACTTTACCTAGCCTTATCGTTCAGTAGTATTGTTTTTTGTATCTCGATAAGAATTGTTGTGAAGGAAAAATGTTATAGTGTGCACGAAAAAAATATTGTGTAATTAGAACACTAGTGTGTTTTGGCTGATTATTTTACTACTAGCCTGCTCCAACAGTGTCACATTCGTCTCGTGGAAACGGCTTCGTACTCCTAGATAAAAAGTGACCTATAATCTTCCTCGATTAAGAGGCTATATAACACTCAAAGGAGGTTTAAATCGGGCCAGTTCCCGAGATATCACCATCAAGCAAACAAACTCTTCAGCTTAGTAATGGTAGTACCTAGACCTGGATCTGAACCCGGCCGGTTTCTAACCACCTTTGTCGCCTGTAACTGACTTCCCGAAAAAGAGGAGGTTCTCAATTCAGCTATTTGTATGTTTATATATTCAATTTTCTTTAAAAATGATCTCAGTATTTCAATGAAATCAAGTCATGTTACAGTCATAGAAATGAAACCATTGGTTTAATGGCGTTTACTAAGATGCAACAAACTGGGTCACAATATTGTTACGTCATCGGCTTTCATCATGGCGGTAAACGCTACACTTTATAGGATAACAACCAATGGAGAACATTTATTTAGTACTTCAATTACTTTTGTGATTCATTTCGAAATTGACTAATTTTCGTACTAAGTATCTCCAGCCGCCAATTTAAATGGATGCATGAAAACTTAAAACATTTCATATTAAGCAGCCACCTCCTTGAACTCCAAAATCCATTAAAATCTTTATTGAAAGTTGGGTTCCTCAGTTTCTCCGGCTGGTACCAAAACCTGTCTGTTAAATATCTACAAATGACTTTTCTTCCTTTCCGACAAACTATGTACTATGACAGATTATCATGTATCAGACCAACGGACGGACAACCTTGATCGATCGTCTTGTACCGCTGTTACTCAGCTAGTTACTCTATATAGGAAAATATGTACAAAACAAAAGTATTTTTTTCCAACATCAGTTATCCTTTTACTTAAAACCAGCGTCACACAATATTTAAATAAAATATTTTCATACAAATACAGTATGATTTAATAAAGTACGAACTTGCATAAACAATATTATGTTACTCGCATAATAAATATGATTCAACATCCACCTGTATATATGACATCACAAGATAAAAAAACTGGTTTGTAAGACATCAGACGTTCAGAACCAGAAATTCAACTTCTCATATGAAGGATAATCTTCAGTATTAAGCCTGTGGTTAAGCTCGGTTTTTAAAAGCATTATCTGCTAATCTGATCTGGAAGTTTGTGAGTTTGTATATGTGGGCTAACCCATAGAGCTATTAATTAAAGGACTTCTATCAGAGCAAAAGGCTACGTTATCGACGTTAAAGACTAACTCTATGACACTTTTAGAAATGTGTCCAAAGTTTCGAAATGCTAAATTCCATGAAACTATTTAGGTAAACTTTCGATCACCATACCAAATCTCATCTAAAATTCAGTCATCATTGTTCAGAAGTATAACAAATAAACCATTTAAAGAATGCGCGTGAGTGCTCGGTCTAATTTGGCTCCAATAAAATTAGTATTTATAATTATAACCGTTAAAGACTACCATTGTTTTTTACTCAATTACATACAGATAAGCTACTGAAACAACGTCATTAAACTTTCAGGAAAAAATAAATAAAATAATAAATATTACATAAGGAAAACGCCTTTGCTGTATTACCTACCTATAGATCAGCTATGGGATCAACGTCATTTAATTCAGGAAAGATAAATAAAATAATAAATATTACATAGAGCAAACATTAGAACAAGTTTGATGACACTTTCACTGGTAAAAATGACGCTGCAACATAATATGCGACGTCACACTATGAGAATCATGACTAAGTGTGGTCATCATGTGTTCAACAAAAACGTATCGACCTACTATTAAATAACTACTGTTTAGTTTCCTTATATTTACGTGTTTTTGTGTGAATGGTATTTTGAACTGAGATCCGAAGTCCATTAGGAACTACGCGTACATGGTTTACGGAAAACTTAAAGAATTACACACTGAAAACACCTAATTCCTGCACCTGGCATTCGGAATTTATGATATTTATAAATAAATAAATAATAAAAAAATAAAGAAATAGACATATTAATTCAATTCTCTCTTCTTGTAGTGCCATAGGGTGTAAGATAGGTTTACGTGGTTAGATAAAGAAAAACCTAACTCATCTTTTTTATTGAAGCAAGTGACATTCAATCTCTGAAAGTTAAAAATTCACGTTTTGGCTGGATGACTGACGCAATTCTCTCGCCCAATACCAATACGTTTTCCTCCTTTCAGTACAAAACTATAGTAGATACTAAAAATGCAACAGCAACAAAAGCTAGCATTACGCAATATTAATATAATCTATCTCAGCCTCACATTAGGAGAAAGGTACCGATCTGGCCGCTGAGCTAAACACGCGTTTTGTAACAAACGTCTTTACGTAAGCCTTCTACGTTATATACACTGCTCTGTGTGGATTTTGTTGAGGGATTTTATATAGATTAGATTTTTCACTAAAGTCCGAGGTGACTTCTTCACGAATCTGGATAAATGTGACGAAGCCTGTAATGTCCTTTATCAGGCCCTATGTACCTAATTTTTAACTCGATGGGAAAGTCGGACAAAACACCTTTTATAACAGAGTTGCATTTATAATATGAATATACTAAGGATCAAATGTGTTAGCAAAGAAAATATACTTACTCATATTTAATTTAAAAGCGCAACCTCATAAAGGAAAGATTTGAAAATACGTATGCAATTTTTCTGCAACGCTGATTAAGATTCTCAGTAACATGGCTAATTAAATTTAAATTTTGTATGTATGTAATGTACATTTTATCTAAAATACTTTTTCATGTTTTTGTAGATATCTAGGCTACCTCAAAGTAAACAAAATGAGTTGCAAGATAAAAAATAGAGGGATTGTTTGCCAAGCGGTTGCTCAAGCTGGCAACTTTGTTTAGCAATTTGTGTCTGAGTTGTTGATTCAACTTAAAAATATATTTTCTGAATATAAGAAGTGCTTTTCTGATATTTTTGAGAATAAAAGTCATTGTATTTTATTCAGATTATGGTATGAACTAACATAGTTAAATAAAGGCTCACTGGTGAAAACTTCACATCCAAAAAAGGTCTAATTACTAGACTTAATAACTAATAAATGAAGTAGGACAATAATAGAAGAATCAAGTACACATCAACTTAGGAACGGCAAAACTTTATACATTCAAAAAGCAATACAAACTTTTCTCTTCTACCTTACATACATTTCTTTTTCATGCATACTCCAAAGATTACGATTCTTATATGCCAAGTGCATATTAATCTTGCAACCTTCATTACAGAGGTAATACTCAAGGCCTGGGTAAGACAAACGGCCAACTATTTCCCTGGACAAATCGGCGAAAATGTCCGACATTTTCTAATGAAATACCCACTGTTTTTGTCTGGCGGATATACGATAATGGCTATTACGTATAAAAGGAACTTAATTGACTGAATTTCCGAAAAATTACGGAGCAGAATAATTGTTTTTCTTTTTGTAAATGATAGTGTATTTATCCGAAATGTCTTAATATTTTCAGCCCTCTTAATATCTTATATTAATTCGATTATGACTGATTAATTACAAATGAATATAAATAATATACAAGAAGGTATAAATTACGTATCGTAAAATAAATTATCAACTGAATCCTATTGATATTCGAATAGAATCCTTACGCAGAGAACCCACACTTTGAATTAGTGGAGCTTTGGCGCCTAAAGAAAAGTAACATTATAAGGTGAGGACTCACCTGAACAACAGTATCGATGGCCAGCCGCTCGATGTCCACGTTGTAGAAGCTGAGCTGCGGCACATGCCGCCTCCTCGGACGAATGTCATCATAGTACGCAACCACGTCGTTGATCGACACCACGGGGCAGTCGTCCGCCACACTGCAGCCACTGCTCACCCCATCCACCCCACTGTCAGAGTCCCCTTCGCCCCCAAAACCCTCCTTCGAGTCCCTACGGTCCCCGTAACTTTGCTCCGACCCCTCTTGGTACCCAGACTCGATCATTTCATCCGGAGCGATGATATCCGGGATCTTTGTCGTCTCGTAATCGTAACCAAGATCATCGTCTACCGATTCGATTTCGAGAACGTCGGCCATTTTGAATTTGATTAGAACGCGAGTGAAAATTTGTTGGTTTTTATCGTTCACTGACTACTACATGCTGGTACGGGAGGCTTGATCACTGGTAGCGCCCTGTGGACAAAAGAAAACCATTAGTAAAACAATATTTTTTAAAATATACAGATTTTAAGAGTTGAGATTTGAAGTAAAGCTTAGTTAAAAATTACCATAAAATACATCAAAGACTCATATGCCTAAATCTAAATCACAAGCTTGTCTAAGTTAGCTACACGTGTAATATTTTTAGAAGGTACAAAAAACCTGCTCACAAAACGATCCGGCATGTCCCTCGAACCGGTTCAAAAATAAACACCAACATTCAATAACAAACCACACCCACATTTGGCAAACATTTGGCAAATGAGCCGACAGACCAAGGCCAACAAAACGAAGATGATTCTAAGACGATAAATTGGGGCCAATTCCCAGTCAATTCCTTCGCAAATTCTTCGGAAGCTAACGGAAATATCCAATCCATTGTGACATGCGAATTAATGCACAATGATAAAGAACGCAAGGAATACGAGTACCTATAGCGAAGAACCAGCAAGCTAAGAACAACCAACAAAAGATTATGTCTTTTAACAGCATTCATCATCTGCCCAACCTTTTCCCTAGCTACTTTGGGATCAACCAGCTTCTTGTCTAACCAACAGCAACCTCAAACTTAACAAGTGACTTTTAAACCTAAAATATTAACCTATGTATATACATATATTTTCCAATTCTAAAATCTAACTTTAGTTCTACTTAAAAACTATTCTTCAAATCTTGAATTTCATAAAGTATTAAAAGAAGGTATTAAAACTAAGAGAAATGGAGAAATACTGCGTTATATATCGAGTTGATTTTATCGAAGGCTATAAGGATAATCGGATCCGAGGGACGAAACGAAAAACATCAAAGAAATAAGGGAAAATATTGTGAACTTTGAATCAGGTTAAGCTGAGATCAGAAGTCGAGTCGATAATCTATCCCTGGCATGTTATTTGCGTCATACTTCTAGGTTCAGGAAGATGGATATTAGTATTTATAACTTAGTCTATTTTATAATATCTGCTACAGGTAATGGCGTATTTAATGCATTTACCAAAGTGGGCCTTCATAATGGTTATTTGCAATTCACATCCTTTTGAGAAAGCATAAAACCAAAATAGGGATAAGGAATTCCAAGGAGACCGCATTAAGCAACGAACATATATTCCTTAACCTTAAAACATGAGACAGCCCAATCAGCTATTTGCTACCGTGTATGAAACTAAAAAGAAACAATTGCTACTCAGAAGTATGGTATGCACCGAAGTCAATAATATTCTATAACATTTTGCGCTATTTTCTCTAATCCTCAAGCTGCATAGGTACTTCTGATGAATAAAATACACACCAGCAAAAACTTCGCAACATACCACATCTATTGACTTCAAGTAAACAGTATATAAATACCGACTATTATTACTTTATTTGTATGTTTATACAATGCGAGACAAAGTAAACACCACTGACGTATGTCATAGACAATATTATCCATTGACATTTAAATGGAGAAGGCCTTTATACAAACTTTATGATATTATGGTAACCTTTATAGAGAGGCTAGACCCTGATTTTGTTACACACCTATAGGTAGTCAAAACACATCTTTATATTTCAATTAAAGGTCAAGCAGAGTTGTGCCCTACCCACCGCTTTAGAAGCCTACAAACACCAGGTTACTACAAAAAATATGATCGATAATCTGTAACAGATGTTGAGCATGAATGTGAAGGAATATAGAGGAAAAAGACATCCAAAGAAACGATAGATGGATCGTGTGATAGACGATATGGTTGCAAAGAGTGTAACTTGTGAGATGATGTTAGATAGGAAGGTACGGAAGAAGACGCCATGCTCCGCCAACGACGAACAGTAAATTGGGACAAGACTAGAGGATACATAGTCTCATCATAATGATGATGAATCTCAAATTAACTGACCAATCTCGACATCACACTCAAAGTACAACCCTAGAAGAATATTGCTATAGCACAAATATTTTGACTTTCCTAAGCTACATTCTTAGAAGCCAACAGAAATAGACCCATAACAATGAAAACAAAAAACAAATGATAAACAAAACAAAAACAAAAGCAACGGATCCTATTACATAATCGAAAAAAGGCACCCAAACAACTAGTACTTTCAGTTTCGATAGACCACTACTAATGTTACGAGGCTCAGACAAGCGGTGCTACTTTCGCTATAGCAACAAGTGACCTCGTGAGTAGGGGTCAACGGCACACCAGCGTTTTGGGGCCGAGCCGAAATGCTCTGTGATAGTTCGTCTATCAATGGAGTATGGGGTTTATGGTTTGAAAGTTCCGTAGGTGATTGAGATAGTACCTACTGTTTTTTGGGAATTTTGGACTGATGTTTTTTTAGGTGAAGGAGAACTTGCCACGGTCAGCATATTGATGGGTAAAGAGCAAAAATCAAGATCAATTTGCTATTTGCTATTTCACCCGCGTCCCCAGGAAATTTCATCCCGTACGCGGATAAATAATAGCCTGTCATGAAATGTCACCGGTGTACAGTAGCTACTAAGCTAAAATCTTCCAAACCGTGAAAGATTTCTCAAAAAATCGTTAAAATAGTATATGTTAACGTGGAAAAGTCACAAAATACCCAAGTGAGGGTAAAGTCATGTTCAGATTCTAGTTATTTTTATTTAAATATAAAGTATGATAACTCCTTATTAACTATGCACATTTATTTAAATATTTCTGCTTTAATAAATTTCATAATAAAATAATATTATTAATGAATGGATTTGCTTCATTATACTACAATATATGATGTGTTATATAATATTTAAAGTGGGGATGGTCATAATTCGATCGGATGGAATTTAGAAAGGCTTTGCAATTTAGTGTTACCTCAAACTAAGCTACCTCGATTATCTTAGTTTTATGTAATGCACATCTAAGAATGAATACCGGCTTGAAAAATTATGGTCCCATCAAGAAAGCAACCGCATTATGCGTTGCTTAACCTTGCCTATCTGTATGTTTGTGCCGAATTTGGTGCACAGAGCCTGAGAAAGGACATGCGCTACTTTTACCCGGTTGAGGGAAGTTATTGTGTGTTGAAACCGCGGGGAACTATTGTGCAGTAAAGGGCTTCCCAATATCAGTTCGATGCAAAAAACATCTGCCAATGTGAATGACTAAAACGCAATGACTAACTATTTGTCATTTCTTCGCATGACAAACAAATGTTTCCTTAAGAAACCGCAAAACTGCCCACAATTAATTAAAATCAAATTAACAAGAATTGTGGTTTGATTAATGAAATAAACCATCAAGTTTTTTACTGTCAATATTAGTAAACAATAGATTGAATATCATGGTTAAGGCCTTTGTGAGAAACAAACCGGTTTGAACTGGTCAATTACTGGATTTTTTTACGATATTTGATAGCAATTAAGGTATCCACCCACAAGATGATCTTGTGAGCTTGTAACATGTAATTACACCGGTTTTCTAGGTAATGACCTAGAAACACGATCACAACGACGCTGTGTTGCATCAAAAAGAAGGTTATAGTGGAAGTTATGGATCCCCAGACAAGCTGGTTTACAAAGATAATGTCATAGTTTTGGAATTATATGGAAGTTCGCGATAATGGGGGAGAAAACACGGTAACTTTCACACTGATCATACTTGAAAAAGTTTATCTGGTGTAAGACTATCTAGGGTCATTTGGAACAGGTAAGGTGTTGAGACCAATTGGGTGGCATTTAGGATTATAAAAAGAAAAATATACATATACATAAATAGTATTCATTTTTCAAGTCAGTGAACTACAGACACACTAAAAACAAAGAAATTCAAGACTTCAACAATTAATATAACGAAAACATTGTTTAAGTTCAGGCCAAACAAACCCAAAGTCCAAAACCAATCAAAGTTCACCAAGTCATTGTTGAACAATCTCCCCGTTCGGCTCTGTCAACATACTTATTGTTTTAACCCAATAAAAGTTTATACGAAGTTCTATACACGTGCCATATAAAACGTGAGGGTTCCATAGATTCCGTATGTCATCATTGTTATCTGCCATCATTCGTCATCAACAATTGTCAATGACTGAATATTAGGATTCCAAAACTTAAGTTTTAATTGCCATCAAATCTCCAAAAAGATGAATAACCAAAATGTGCCATAACCAACACTCGGAAAACACAATTCTTGGGACTTTATTCAACTAACATCATCAGCAGAGGAGTCATGAGTACTGCTATGCGTAACTTTCGTTTCATCATCATTGGCCTTCCCCAATTCCCAATATTTGTAAAGTCTGTTTCAAGGTCTAGAAGACCTTTGGTATTTCTTGAAGCAACGGCCTAACTTACTTTCCCAAGCCAGAATACCAGACCACCAGAAGACCTTTATTACCAGAAAGTCTGATGACAGTCTCACTAAATACAAACCTTTTTCGAAACGTTCCGGTTCCTGGCTACCCGTTACGACTCTCAAGGATCAACAAATTACTAAGGCCACGCAAAAGCTTCAATTAATTCCCCCTACAAACATATCACGTTTAATAAAACAACGTATTGTATTCCATGTACGAGTATTGTTTGATTATCGCTGAACATTTTCACTGGGAGCAACTAGGGGCGCGACTTGTTGCTCCGGGAGGCAACCTTGACACAGAAACTGGGTCACAGCAGCTCACACCAGCACAGGAACGAGCTACAGAAGGTCTGTTTGAAACAGGGTTGAAGCTTGAAGCTACGGACGATATAGACTTTGAAATGTATAGAGATTCAAATGAAGCTAATGATGATTTCGATAGGCAGTTGTTTCCATATTCTTTGGAACTCTTTATAAATGTTCTTGAATGTGAAGCTTCTGTATTTCTTTGTGTATTGATCAAGGGTAACACTTGTTGCATTATGGCTTTCTTATTGGTGTTCAGCCTTGAGAGTTATTGGAAATATTGGTGGAATGTTTTCGATGTTCTTGTTTTTATGGGAGGGGTGTAAAGTGTTTGTCAAGCTTTTGTCGGTGTATTGAAGTGTTTGATTTGTTAAGACTCTTATTTTGTGTCACTTATTTTGAAAATGTGTATTGCTGACTAAAATAAAATAGACCAAAAAGATTGGATATTGTGGGAACTTTTATATAATAGTATGTAGTTGAGAATTTAATCCCCACTATAAAAACACAAAGTACAATAGTCACTAACAAAAAAAAACGAAATACAAAAGCAACAACAAACACAAGATTAAGCTCAACAGACTCTTACAAATAAAATAGAAAATCTAACATACCCAGTACCCACACTAACACTCAAATCAAAAGGCAATCACACACACAAACAAACAAAAGCTGTATGTACTGTAAAACAGCATTTGTACCACAATATTCGCTAAAAGAACGTAATGAAAAATCCGAGGGTATTGATTGAAAAAAGTTCTATTCACGGAACAAGGAAAGATGAGCGGAGATGCCATAGAGCAGGAAGATCAGGCGCCTTTTTCTAGGTCAATTATGGACAGGGGGCTTGGCATGATCAAAACGATCAGTAACGATTGAACTACCGAGGCGTTTGGGTTGTTGGAGACATCTGTCATCGCTTTTAGTGCAAAAAATTATCGGCCCCAAAGAAGGCGTATAAGAGCGAAGACAATAACGTTCCTTGTCCCCTACACACTCGTATTTTGGTGGTACTTTCTAAGTAGAATTTCCGTTACAGCACCTCCGCTAGTCATTTTGTTCTCCATGTTTCTATCCAACTTCAGTTCGTATTGAGACTGACGATCCGTGAAAATGAAAAGTTATGGATGTTTACTTGTTCCTGTCTATTGTTTCGGCTGATATTTATGCTGTTGATTGCCTTTTCTGAGAATTTGTGGAAGCTGTAAATTTTGGGTTACGGCTGTTGGGTTTTTTATTGAGTGGCATTGGTTTAGTCCTGAGCATCACTTTTGATTGTGGTTTCAGGTTCAAGACCGGTGAAGCTGATGTTTTTATTTGTAATCTGGTGAGTTTCAACCAGACAGCAAAGTACCTAAGGTCAATCGAAGTTTTGATTTATACTTTATATCTAAACATAAACATATCTGACAAGATTTTAGTTTTAATAAATATAAATATTGAAAAAAGTCATAAAGTTATATGAATCATTCACTGGTAAGAAGATTGTTTGAGGTTTATCGTAAAACTTAAAGTACCTCTCAAAGGAAACTAAGATTTAACCACTGGATTTGAAGTTGTTTAATTAAATTCCGATGAGCAATAAATGTTAATCTCAAGATGTCCGCCGAAAGAACTTAAATACTAAGCCTCAGAATATTCCGAATCAATGAACAGTAGAATAATTGGAACTAAACCAAAAAAGCATTTTTTACTCAAATTACCGCTAGACCTAATATAGATAATTCTTAACGATATGAAGATCGATTATTACCAATTTCTTGTTACACCGTATTGTACAAACGATTTGGTTTCACCTGATAAAACTAAAAATACTCTATTATCTTTTGCCACTTGGCTGCTATCCAAAATGAGTTCGTTGTCATTTTGACAACAGTCGCAACTCCTACTTCATGTAACACAACGTCATAAGTACCATCATTCCCATCATTGGAATATAGACTTAATTCTATCGGATTAGGAGTCAATTTTGAGGTAAGAACAATGTGAGACGCATTCAGTTTTGGCACGTCGCCACCTGTTGCATTCAGCAGCAATTGTTTTGGTGGCTTTTTAGCTTCCGCACTTTTAGCATCATTTAAAGTCTCGGATGTTTCCATAATTTCCGTACACAGGTTTAGTATTGCATGGATTGCGTAGGATTTAGGATTGCATGTCTGTCTTCGTTGAATTGGACACGACGAATACTTTTCTGGATGACTCTTATTTTTAAGCATTAGAACTATCTTTTTCTTCTTCTACATGAAGTATAACATAAATAATAAAATAAAATAATAAATAAATAATAAATCTTTATTAGGCATTCCATAAAAATTAAAACAGTGACTAAACACGAAATACTTGCAATGTCTTTGGATTAACACATGTTGCTTATAACCCAAAAGTCATTCAAATCCATTTATAGCCCAAAATACCTATTCACGTTCCATATGAGTGAAATCGCAGGTAACAAGTAAGTACACAGCAAGTACATAATCAACCAAACAATTTACATTAACGAAGTGCATCCAAAGCAAGGTCAAGTTGGTGAGTCTGGTTGGCGCCGACCCAAGATCCGCGGCTCCATTCATACGGCATTCCCCACTATCGCCGACTATAGTTGACTTTATTGACCATTCTGACAGCTCACTGGAAATTGTCGGATTGCCCAATAACCGGAGTTTGAAAATATGGTATTTTGTGAGAAATTTTGTGATTTTGTGAGGAAATGGTGTCAAAGATTTGGTGCGCTGCACCATTTAACGGTGCGTCCACATCTGGCGAATGTGCCGCGAATGTACAGCTCGCGAGCCGTTTGCGACCTACCCGCGAGCTGCGCGCGTGCTTTTTTGTTCGTGCGCCGCTTCTGCGCCGCCCGCGCGCAGTTCGCGCGCGACCTAAGCGCCGTACGCGATCAGCGCGCAGGCGGCGCGCGACGTCTGACATCTTCGATAGTACTGAGCCAGTATACGGAACTGTAAGGGCGAGAACTGATTGCGCGCAGATCGCGCGCCGCTCGCGCGCTCTATACGAGCCTTGCATGAGTTGCGCTAAAGAGGCACACCAAACTATTGCAGTGACTGCACGCGCGCAGCTCGCGGGCAGGTCGCAAACGGCTCGCGAGCTGCGCATTCGCGGCACATTCGCCAGATGTGGACGCACCCTAACAATAACGATAAATAACTATTTTCAGTACGATCGCTGATTTGACCAATGACGGCATCTATACTGCTGGTTATGGTTGGTGCAACTGCATCTTAAGGTAAGATTGTCAGGAGATTGATATGGAGAATTGGATTGGTAAATTGCATTATGGGCAAGTCTTATACCTTCATCGGTGTCGATAAGTGTAGAAATAGATGATGCAAAAATGCTCTTAGCATAATATATTGCCAAAGAGTTGTTGCCATGCAAAAAATGATGTTGACATGGCAACAAAATGAAAAACTAACTTTGGAACTAATATCGTAATTTGTAACACAATCGCAAAAGTAAATAACATTGAACAAGAAATCAAATACAATTAAAATCATTTATAAACTATACGAATTCATTCGTTACGGATTGGATTATTTCTCGAATCAACACGTCGGCATGAATTTGCATACGGCTGAATTCATGCCTTTCATTCAGTCTACATTCCGCATACCAGTTTAGACTAAAGGGAGATAACATACTAGACAGACTTCGAAAGACTAGACGCGTTAGTCAATTCGATGGCTGCAACTGATTTCCATAGAGTTATGAAGAAATAGAGAGGACATTTTTGATCAAAATTCAATTTGCTATCAACTAAAGTCACAAATCTACTTTGAGCGTGGCAAATATTTGAGTTTTTTTATCTTTCTCTGCTAATTTTGTTTCAAAGTCAACCAATATATTTGCAAATAAGACCAGGTTTTAAACGCCAGTCCAGTCTATATTTTCGTAACTCTGTGGAACGGTAGCCCGCTTCCATTGGATGCGTTACATCACACAACTGCAGCCTGTTTCGCCAGTGTTTATCAGTTAAGTGTAACTGTTGGTGCAATTCGAAGAAATTTCCAGCCAGTTTCGAGAAATCTATTTTAATAGCAGACGAGACTTGCTGCAGACGATGAATGTGGTTGATAAATTTAGTACTGTCTTGTTTATTTGTGTTAAATGTTGAGATTTATAACTTGCTGAAGTCATTACACCTGTTTTATCTAAAGACACTGGTACCTACAGAACATGCAGATTCATCACATATGTACTTTAGGGACCAGATTGCCATCAACGTAGCTTGGACTTGAACAAATGTTAATGATCTGATCTCAGAACCAACCAAGATACCACCTCATCCATCTTGACACCCTTGAGACCAATTGAAATCGTTCATCATCCTCAACACAAACGTGATTCAGTAAATCTCACATAAATACGTTGAACGTAAAAACATCACGATTGAATGGGTTTTAGTGTCCCGATAATCTTACGAGAATCACTGGACCGCCGCATTTTTACAATCGCCTTTATTTACGACCCGACGGAGCCATTAAACGCAGAATTGAATTCCAAATAGATTGTTCACTAATTGCATCCTTATCTATCAAGAGGTCAGAGTCTAACGCTAAGCTATAATCTTTAATTCAGCAGATAATTAACCTTGGACTATTGAAAAGTTATTAAGTCGATTTCATCAGGTCGAAAAGTCATCGAGATATTAGACTTGATATAATAGCTAGGTTGAGCAAAGTCGACACCTGCCTACCAAGTCAGAGGTGGTAAGATTTGAGAAAAGCACGGTGGTCAGATAATTACTAATACAACATTTCAAAAGTAATATGACTGATGGTCAAGGAAAATATCATTGAGGTTTGAACTTTAAAAAATCACCCTCTGGCGAAGAAACAAGGTTATTAATGAAAATTCCTTCTTTGTATGACGAGTGCCTTGTAGTATGCAGTGAGACAATAAAAAGACTGGAGATCACACCCGAATAAAAACCTAAACAAATGAAAGGACAGACAATAAAAACGCCACAAGCAGAATTAATAAAATCACACCTACATTTAGAAAAAAACGGTAAAATCCCACCAACATTCACGCACTCAAATTCCAAACATTAAAAGCAATACATATCTAATTTAAAACCTTTAATTAAGAACTTGATACCGGCTGCGGAAAGTTGCGACACGTTGAACGGTGTCCGATATCGCGAGGCCGTACGACTAGCCCAGATACTACGCTTCGTACATTTGTAGGGTTCTGGACATGAAGTGAAAGAGGCTGATATTCATGTTATGTTTGAAGTAAGTGATAAAAGCAAAGATTTGCAAGAAAGGATACTTGATGAAGAAGGAGTTCGGAATATTGAAGATGATACAGTTAGTGCTAAAAAAGTCGTGAACGGTCTTATCAACGAAATTGGTCATCTACCTATTAAAACTACAGTGAAGAACAGCGACCAGGATAGTACCGTGCATTACTGCTAAAGTAATGATAACTAGTGCGAAGCAAATTACTACGTTTAGATCAGACTTTATAGAAATAAGTGAGTAACCGCTTTTAATCAATCCAAATACAGCACTTATTAAGGTGTTGTAAATACCGATATAATATTCTTAAGTTATTGTAACAAAACCATCCCCCAGTTGTGAACAAATTATTATGAAATGTAATAATACAAAAGGGCAAAAGGTTATCTTTAACACTATGACTATCATTAAATTCAAAATAAGTGTATTGAATTGTATCATTAGGACTACATTACCTGAAAACCCAGACTCGCCGTCAACATTAGTATTTGAATCGCTGCAAACTAAAGCATAACATTCAAAACAATTTTTGTTCTTTCCGAAACATTAACATCAAGACAATGCAATAAATATTCAAAGAACCCAAAACAATTTGCTAAAACAAAACGTTACCTTTTTGCAATGCAAAATTTTGCAATAAAAAGAAGCCTAGAGGCTGACAAATTGCTAATTCTGTCTCATTAGCAACAAATTGATGAATTGAAATAAAAAGATGATGAACGGTGCAAAATTCAGTAAAAACATGACGACGCACGTGACCTATTTAGAATCACTTTAAAGTCAAAAACACCTAAATTGTTAACGCAGCCTAAACTTTAGCACGTGGTGTAACACATTCTAGCGAAATATAGATGAATATTAAGATTTGCACAATGCAAACTTTTAGACCGCCGATAGTTTGATCAGGCTCATAAATCAGTATGGTGATGAAGTACGCAGATTACAACGATCACGGTGTCTACCACAAACCGACTAAAATCACTATTACCTTCAAGATAAACTGTCAAGCAACCATAGGGCCAACTATGGACTGACAGTTTATTCTGCAGAATTCTACTGTCTACAAAAAAAGCTAGGCCAAATATCAAGGCCATTGTACTGGCAGTCAATTACTTTTTCCTCATGTCCTCTCGTTCGGGAGCATCAAAATTATTCAGTCACCTTGGGGAATGTTCAGAAATGTAAGGGTCCAATAACAGACCATTATTTCACAGACACTGAACAAAGCCGTATGAGATTATTACGACATAATGTGGATTTGACGTGCCACAGACTGTTTTCGGTATTGCAGTAAGTCAAAATTAGGTATCTGTACTTCATATTGTGAAGAGGTAAATTTTGTGACGTAATTTCTGGGTCTACTGAACTGATTTGGAAAATTCCTTCACCAAAAGAAAGTTACTTTATTTGCAAGTGTCTCCGGCTACATTATACCCGTATATGGGAAGTAATTCTCTCGGGACACGGGTGAAACCACGAGAAGCAGCTAGTCTGAATATAGGTATGTTGGGCGAAAGAAGACAGTTGTTTTCTTTTGTCCTAAAAAAGTTTTTCACATTTTACTTTTACAGTACCGCATTTTACTTTAGTATTTCTATTGTCAAATATATTTTTTTGTAGTATCCAAGTACCCATAGTATAATCAAGCGGCGTAATACCATACAAAAAACATTTAAAACCATGTCCATTATGATTGAATCCGTCCCGTGTACCTAATTGGACAAGAACTGTACGATTTATTCACAGAAAACGACAGAAATACTAGAAACACCGTAACTACGACCATCTAAAAATAGGCTCGCCCATAATTTCCCATGGGGGCCGTAACTAATGGCGTCCCCCGAAGACGGATCACTGCAACTGTGGTAAAAACCCCAAAATTGGGGGCAATTGCAAATCCCACGGGCCAAGATTAGTTTACAGTAACAAATTGGGAGGAACATGGCAAAAACGGTTACAATTTTCCGGAAGAAAAAATGGTCCTACTGCATTTTGACAGACTGTGGTCTAATATTACTAGGTCAACTGCAAAAACTCATATAAGCAAGCAGAGTTATTATCCTTAGCAAACTCAATCGTTAAACGTACGCTAAAGTTTCGTATGTCAAGGCTAAACTTTAAGCGTGTATGAAAATTCTATATCTTCATTATGGTGAAAGGAAAGTCTTTAAAGGGGTCTACACACCAAAGCCGCTGACCCGGCGGCACAGCCCGGCGGCACGACAGCCGCGGCATGTGGTGTTCTAGTAATTGTCAAATACTCTATGAAAGCCGGCGGCATGTATTGTACAAAATACGGCCGGCGGGTTGGGCCGCCGGGCTGTGCCGCCGGCATCAGCGGCTTTGGTGTGTAGACACCTTTATATTCAGCTTAAACGGTTCAACCATTCTTGAGTTATAAGTAGTGAAGCTAATACGACTTTACAAATGGAGATTTGTCATTATCAATTTAGGGTAAATAATAATATAAAGAAGACAGAAATACTTTTAATTAGATGACTCTTAACTCCGATTAAACCAATTCCTCCTACTTAAAATAATAATAATTTATATCATTTTTGTACTCCACAGTGCGACGAAACTAACCGTTATGAACTTGAAATATTTTCCAAGACGTTATCAACGCGTAAAAACCGTAAAAGGTCGCCGAGAGAATTGCTATTATGTATGTGCTGATTATGATTGACTGAGAGAATTATTATTACTTCAACTGTTAAAGCAAACAGTATATTATCTTCCAACCAGTTTTGTTGTTTTTCGCGTCTTGTTTTGTGGGACCTACTCCATCATAAAGTATTCCTCCATATGTGCTGTCTAACTGAAATACTCAACTGAACTTCAACTCACTGAACTTAGCTTGCTTATTGGGCTGCGCAGTAAATCTTTCAGTACAAATTAAATACTGCACAGCTAACTTCAGTCAAACACGTCGACTATAGTGCGCATATTACACCGTAGTGCGAAGTGTTCCTACTACCTAATTGATAAATAAGCTGTTCCACACGTTCCGTGGAAACATCTTCCCGTATCCGGATAAAACATAGCTCTTTATAATCATTAGAGAGTATACATAGATGTGTAGCGGCCAGAGTTAGCCTTAAGACCCTTAAACTACTTGTAATCCTTGCAACAGTTAATCAAAGACAGCGAACATGATAAACATAGAATTACTTGTAACTATTTAGCAGGCAATTAAACTTACAACCTTCGCTTGGTCTCTGGGGGCCTTTCCTATTTACCGCCATACTACCACAACATCGTGCAATTAGCCAAGATACCCCTTTACCTACAAATACGATCCATGTGTTTTTTCCTCTGCGTACTTCTCTTCTTACTTAAGTTCAACTTAAATGCTTAAATTCTTGGAGTAACGAAGAGGAACAAACATCCATGGAGGTATATCCATCCAAGCCCCGGAAGGCTTCTTACCTTAAGGATCAAGAGAAGTAAGAAGAGAAAAAACATCCATACTTCCATACTTTGAGTAAGTATAGAACATGTGGTACAGCTCCCGTAATTCATCCTCCGAGCCTCTTCCCAATCATGTTGGGGTCGACTTCCAGTCTAACCGGATTCAGCTGAGTACCAGTGCTTTACAAGAAGCGACTGCCTATCTGACCTCCTCAACCCAGTTACCCGGGCAACCCGATACCCCTTGGTTAGACTGCTGTCAGACTTTCTGGCTTCTGACTACCCGTAACGACTGCCAAGGATGTTCAATGACAGCCGGGACCTACAGTTTAACGTGCCATCCGAAACACAGCCAACTACCCGTAATTGTATCTATAAAAAACATGTGACTTTAGCCTTTAGACTTTAGCCAACTACCACCAAGCAAAAAACAGACACATTTTAGCTTATTCCCATAAAAAAAATCGCATTTTCCTCATATTTTTTCAAATTTTCATTCTAACTCGTCCAAGATGACCGGAAGCATTCGTACATTCGCGCACACGTGCACATTCGCCACGCGTCACGGTGCTACTCAGCTGCGTATTTAATCAGCACTATGATGGCGACCATTTTGAAAACACGATAAGTACTGTCATGGACAAAAGTGTTATTCCATGGATTGAGAGCGTGCGATAATACTAGTGCGTGATTCGATTTTAGTTGAGTTTTTTTGTATTTTTTTTTTATTATTTAACTGTCTAATTCAGTAAAAGTAACTGACCCTATAAGACTTCTTACTTAAAATAAAGATCAATATAATATACGCTAAAGCTAAAAATTAGGTACATCGGGTGTTCACCCGGATTAAAAGTAGCTTATGTCATTTTTCAGAGTCTAGACCACCTGTGTAGGTAATTAAATTACATTGAAATCGGTTCAGCGGTTTTAGCGTGAGAGCGTGATACACATACAGACTATGTTCTTATTTATTATAAATATTAATAAGTTTAACAGCTATCTATTTAAGTTTTTATTAAGTCATATATAATCTACAGTTAACCTAGAACTATTTGAATCACCTTTATCTAAGTCACACAAGATAAATCCTTTCTCCATCAATTTAACTAGAGCTACAGAAACAAAGAACTACCCTCCATTGTTAACGAGAAAGGTTAGCCAAACATACAAGATACGATTCATACAATATAATATATGAATGACGATCAAATTGTCATTTGTTTTAAAACTCTCGAAGGATCTATGTATATTAAGATGAAAGTAGATAAGTATACTAAGTATAATATTTTATTTTATATCATTGTTTCAATGGAAGAATAGAATAATAAGAAATGTATGTCGTTTGTTTAATGAAAGTTAATTGTGTTACAAAGATGTGGTTTGTAAGTTTGTGTGAAATGCGTGATCTATGTTTATATATTTATATTAAAATAATAAAGACGAAACATTATCTTTGAAGATTGTAATAGTTTTCTCTTGCAATCGTTTTTCGAATCGAACCAGCAGTTTTTGAGTTTAGGGCGTTGAACTTCAACCAAACAAACTTGTTATAGAATTATTCAGTTAAAACACAGACTTAACACAGTTCTTTATCAATGCATTTTCATAGATTGAAAGATAAATCAAAATCTTTGTACCAAAACTCTGATTTCGGGAATTTACATAATTCATATCAATTTGTTAAAGATCAGTGGATAACCATCTTGTAAAGATTAATTACCAGAATATAATTATAATAACATGATTCTTATTAATTAAATTTAAAGATAGCAGTAATGCATTCGTCGTATAGGTCAATAACATGATTATTTATTAACCAAAATATAATATTTGTAACGTGAATGTTTAGGAAATTGTGTGCATGTATGATTAAATTTCGAAGAATTACACATACGATTTTCCTTTTACATAAAATTAACATTTAGGCTTACTTTTATCCTATAAAATAAAATTAAGTAAATGTAGAAAGGTAAAGATATTATTTTTTCCATGTACGTAGGTACGAGTAGTCGTACTTAAAGACCAGCATTTTCCAATAATTTCGCTTACATGTTTTTATATATATTTCTTGAATATAAGAAAGCCATGTTACCACGTAGTTTTAATAAATCAAGTCAGTATTCATCATAAAACCACAAATAAACAGACAAAATTTCTCCTAACAGTGGCCACAGAAATACAAATAGCATAGAACTGCAACATACCACCAATTAATCAGTAATGAAGCTATATTTAGTTGTGCCTAATAAACTGATTTCCAAGCAATAACCGCACTATTGCAGTTGGGCAGAAACAATTCGTACACGAGCCGTGTTTTGTGTGAAACTAGGGGATACACGTGGCACTGCCCACGCGTTACATTTTGAAAGGTTACAATTATTACTTGAAATATTAAGCTTAAGTTACATATTTACAGTTACACAAAACTCTAAATACTTACTTAGTTAGTAGTTACACGTTAAATCTGATCTGAAGAAAGCCTCATCCATTTTCGTTCATCGTGTTGAGATCTACAGTACCAAAGTCAAACAGAAACACCGCGCTCGAACTAATAACACCCCTCTTTTTGAAGGGAGTTAAAAATCGCTACTGAAAATTTCATGAAAAACCGTCTAGCCGTTTCGGAGATAGCCTGCAGTTAACAGATATCAAAATAAAGTTCCTGCCAACGTTTTCTTCTTTACCTAATACATATTTTACTCTTATTTTTAACCGACTTCCCAAAAAGGAGGAGGTTATCAATTCGGCCGGTATGTTTTTTTTTTTTTTTTTTTTCTATGTATGTACATCGATTACTCCGAGGTTTATGGACCGATTTACGTGATTCTTTTTTTGTTCGACTCGGAATAGCTGCCAGTTGGTCCCATAGTCATCAGGTCAGGATCTGATGATGGAAACCCTGAGAAATCGAGGGCAACCTTCGAAAGTTGTAGGCATACATAGGGTAAAAACTTGACACTCAGGTGTACGCCTAAAAGCACTATTCAACTGTGAAGATTTGGAGCTGATCTGATGATGGAAACCAAAGAGGGTCGAGGGAACTCGACAACTGAATATGTAAATTACCTCGTGTTTGGGCTTAAATTATTTGTATTGACAATACCTTTGCAACAGTGAAGGTTTGGAGCTGACCTGATGATGGAGACCAGAGAAAGTAAGTCGAGGGAACTCGACAACTGAATATGTAAAATACCTCGTATTTGGACTTATATTCTTTGTATTGATGAGAACTTCTCACTTGTATGGATAGTGACAACTATTCGTATCACTGAAAAGCTTTAAATAAAAAACTTTTTTACAAAAAAATTAAACCGACTTCCCAAAACACTAAAAAGCAAAAAAAAAACTATTTTTAGGTGCATCGGCCTAGAAGTCGGTGGCAAAATTAACTTAGTAACATCCATTAGACACCGACTTCTAGGCCGATGCACCTAAAAATAGTTTTTTTTTTGCTTTTTAGTGTTTTGGGAAGTCGGTTTAATTTTTTTGTAAAAAAGTTTTTTAGCTTTACAGCTAGACAACAAGTATTTATTTTTATATTGAAATAGTGACACAATAAGTTAAATTGCAGACGTAATGACATTCACAGTTCTTATGTAATCAGAACTCGTTAAATATTCTAATGGCTACATAGTTTTAGTAGTTCATATCAACAGATGTTTCGATTTGTTACTGAAGGCGTAGTTAACTTTAGAAATTATTTATAAACTAAGTATTTCTTAGTTATGTTTTTAATGTAATATTGTACCTTTATGAGCCAGTGTAACGAGGTAAACAAATTACCTTTTTAAATTAATTGTTGACTCATTCATTAATTCAATTCTTTCCTCTTATTATGTCTTATGTTAATCAAAGATTAGGTTTACAATCACTATCCTGTTTTATCCTCATCAAGGGGGAAATAGCTCCGGCAGCCAGATAAAAAAATAACTTATTTTAGGTACTTAGGCTATGTATCATCCAAATTTCATCGTAACCAGATCAGCCGTTTTTGAGTGAAGAAGTAACAATCACATACACAATCTTTCGCTATCGTAATATTATTGTGATAGCAATATTCACGTGCCATACCAAACACTAAAAAACCCAAATCAACTTAGACTTTGATTTCAAGTACACAGCAGTTTCCAAGTAATTACCACGCAAATAGAAAATGTGACAAACAATACTGTTTAAGCCTACGCGCACACTACAAACTTTTAGTCGGCCGATAGTTGCTTTGGGCTCATAAATTATGATGATGAATGGAAGTACACACGTAACAACGATCACGTATTTGCCCGGCATCAGACGGACTAAAATCTTTGATTGAATTCACGATTTTCATTTTCTAAAAAAAAATGTTTTTACTACTCCAACACAATGAACAATGTCCAACTACCGAACCAACAGTCTCCCGACTAAAAGTCTGCAGTCTGTGACTCCTCTAAACATGACTAGCACAAACTGAAAGTAAAGGCATAATCATTGACAAGTAATGACCGTATGAAGATGATATATCATTTGATTGGTCCTAGGAAGTCCACAGGCCTTAGAAGTTCTCAGAACTGAAATCATTAGCAGTCGTTAAAGAGTTTACAGAGTTGCTGTAAACGATTATAGGACAGATGTTAGTCATGTATAAGACGTAATAGGTAGGTCAGAACATTGAACAAGAATTGCATAGCATATACATACATTGTATACTTGTGAGATGACGGCTGATAGAAGAGTATGGAAGAAGAAAATATATTGTACAGCCCCAAATTAAATTCATATAAGGGCAGGAGAATGATGATGATGACATACGTCTAAATTGAGAACCTCACCCTTTTGGGAAGTCAGTTAACGAGGACATTGAGACTAGATCATGCTACAAACAAAACATATTTAGAGTAGAGAGGAATAACGTCTGAATGATACATAAAAAGTAAATATGTAGTGACAACAACAAATATAAATAAAGAACTATGAGTCAGCCAAGAAAAAAACATTTACCTACTTAATATATTGGTGTTGGTCTTCTAACGGGTCAAGTGCTGTTACAGCCTTTTTATCGTCCCACTGCTGGGCACAGGCCTCCTCTCACATGGAGAAGGATTGAGCATTAATCACCACGCTTGCTCAATGCGGGTTGGTGATTTCAGACTTTATAGTCCAGGTTTCCTCAAGATGTTTTCCTTCACCTTTTTATCAGCCATTGGTGTCTAAGTATACTTAGAAAGTACATACAAACTTAGAAAAGTTGCATTGGTACTTGCCTGACCCTGGAATCGAACCCACACCCTCATACTCGAAAGGTTGGTTCTTTACCCACTAGGCCACCACGACTTTTCACGGGTCAAGTGCAAAGAGTGATTAAAATAAATTATAGTAAAATGATTGATGAGAAGATACATAGAAATCTCCGTATTGCACACACATTTATAAAACATGAATCAAATAGATCACAGAAAGACTTTTGGAAATTCTCAAGGTTATGGATACGAACTATACTATACCAAAGAATCCATTTTGAAATGTCAAACAGCCTGCTTCGAACAATAAAAGCCTATCGTCTTACAGGCTCTTACAATCAACAATTTCAATTGTAACGAAGTATTTTTTCTACTAAAACATCTGTCCTAGTAGCATTACGCCGCTGGGTGGCATACCGTTCCGGCTAGAGACTTCTTTCTTAATCCAATTTGTTTGCACGGTCCTCTGCGAGTTTATTGTTAGGTAATACACTAGGAATTCTACTAGAGTTAGGTTTAACAAGTACTTCGTTTTGTATGTTTTTATTACTATTTGCATCTTCATTAAAAACCTTTTTCTCGGATTGATGACAAATCCTATATTTACATGTAACTTTAACTTTTCCTTGACTTTATGCCTGTTACCTGTTTGACTCATTGTAGGTTTGAAATTAACATCGTCAATGTCTTATTGACTAATCCAGTGGTCGTAAATTACTATCTCAAGTTAAAATCTAATTAGGCCATATTTCGAAATGGTCTCAATCAATCTGTTAACCCCAAAAAAAACGCCAATTATTTTAAATAAAACCTCCGTAGAACCAGTTAATCCAAATCCATAATTTAAATTCGTAAAAAAATATTTGTAGCAAAGTTTTGTAGTAATAAATCAAATACAAACACCGGCAAGGAAAGCTAGCTCCATAAATGGCAACGAACTATCGTGGTAGACAAAAACCTAAAGGGCGAACCACAAATGGTATTTGAACCTTACAGGTATCAGAACAAGGTGCATATTAGTTCGATGGTAAAAATTCGAGCACACGATAGTAGCATGAACACTAGTCAGCCTTGGTACACTCACTTTTGTATATAACTATTTTATTTATTATGAATGCTGATTTGTAGAACGGCAACATTATTTGTGCAGTAAATGCAACCTTTAATGATAAAGACAAAGAGTTGAAAATTGCTAATTTTGACTGCATAATTGTAAATATGTAGGACAATATTGATTGACATTTTAAAATCGAGTTAGGCAATTATTTTGTTGTGTTAGATTCTTTTGTTTTACTGATCACTGAGTTTAATAACATTTAATTTGACGCAGTTACGGTGTCGGCTATAGATCGTAATTACTGCTTAGTCCAAGTTTTAAATGAAATCGTTTTCAATTTATTGATATAATTAGCCTGGCCTGGAAATGTTATCAAATGGCTAGCCTACGGGCAACTGCGATATTAGTCCACTACCTACAGAGGATTAAAATCTGATCAATACCAATATTAATCTTAGAAAATCACATTGCTCTACAAGCCTAATAAATCGCACATACAATAATATAAAATTGTAAATATTGATTCAGCCATTCGGCCACTTGGTTAGTGAAAACATTGTTCAAAATCATTTGCTACAATACTTCCTTTGTTGCAATAACACGGTTAAATATCTCTGTGGACACTTCACACTGATTCACGTAACATTGAATAACATAGAAATTGTGAATGTGGGTAATGTCCTTAATTAATGTATCAGTTGTAATCTTATCATTGTTTGTTGAAATTATTAGTAAAATCAGATTAATGACGATTTAGGTAAAATCCTCTTCGTAGGCTATTAGTCAATGGTTGGTTGTATTTCCTTAGATTTTGCGGTTTCCCCAATTTAGTCATTCATTAGTTTTGTAGTTGTATGCAGGTGTATTTTTATTTTAACTTTATTTCATATCAGTTTGTTTCCAACTTAGTCAGAGTTGTTTCTATGCTAAATTACCTCCCTATCTTTTCCTTAACAAGACATCAAAAATGACCAAACCTCTGTCGAAAATATTCTATAACCAAAACCAATTAGAAAACTACCATCTACTTAATAATCAAGAAGTTCTTTACAACAAACAGAGTATTTGGGTTTGTATTTACGTAAATACTTCTTGGTAATTGTTATTATTAAAATGAAGACTACAAAAATAGAAACAATCCGCTTGAGTAATAATTGTACCACATGTGTTTATCAGCGCATAGTTGCGATTACGATTGCAACATGTCGCAGATCCGTTGATGCGATTATTTTCGCGAGAAGTCGCAGATCGACGACTCCACGAAGCAATTAGTCGCTCAAGCGCACAACTGCGATTTGCAGATCTCTGAATGACGATATTTTCCAGGAATTTTGACGATAGAAGATATTAATGCAGAGATGTACTGAAATATTTATAGTATTTGTTGTATTGTTGAAGTTGAATGTGATAGAGGCATTTGTAGAATTAATATTTCTAGGATTAAAACCTTTGGATATTTTTGAGAATAAGAAACAGCAGACAGTTTCATAAGATGAATTTGAAATGATGTTGTTAAAACTAAGAATAAGTATATATTCTGTATCACCTTAGAACTAACCCAGTCTTTCGCGAACCCCAATTACGAAAGTCAAATACTGTTCATATAGACTAGCCCAGTAAATTCAACTCGTATTGAAAATGTACATAATTCCATAAACAAAGTCGTGCGTCCCTAAACAAAACCCGATCAACACCGAGTGTGTCTACATAGTAAAGAGGTAATACAGAAGGTCTTCTTAACATGACTCTTTGAAGAATGGTTTTGTCAGGTAACCTGTCAGTTCATGAAGGAAAAAGTGTTTGTTTTAAACGACTTCTAAAGAAGGAGGGCGTTATTTTTTGTGTCATATAGCAGAGCAACTGATGGTCAATCCTAAAAAAATGGTTCTATGCGTTTGGTTTTGAAGCCTGTCAAAATAAAATGTTTCTCTGAAAGAATCCATCATTCCATGATCGAAACACTGTTGAATTACTATATATATACTTCGTTTAGTTCCTTATCCACAGATTAATATCTTGAAGAAGTATGTGCTGCTCAAGATCGAAACCAGCGGAAAAGTCTTCTTCGAGCCCTAGATCCCTGTTGAGAGATAACAGAATGTCATCATCATTTCGAGCAAATGGCATATATTCATTACTCTCCCAGTTATCCCAAAAGACCTTCTACACTTCAATTCCTACTGACGCTAGTGTCCGAGCATTGCGTCAGCGCCCGCGCAGTGAAAGTCAGGCGACAGCTGATTGGTGCGCGTATTTATCTAACTCACAGTACTTGCGGCCCTTAGTACTTGTTACCCCTTTGGTAATAAGTCTCTGTGGTTTTGTTCCTGGCCTTCAACTGTTTTGAGGATTGGAACTGTTGCTTTGTCTTTTGTTGTGAGTGTTGGATTTTGGACTTTATTGTGGAAGGAAGAAGGAGGTTTTGAGTCCTGTGGAGGATCGTGAAGAAGATTGTAGTTACTCTGGAAGAGATTATATCCATAGATGGAAATGATGATCAAAATGATGAGGAGTTCAAAGCCGTTCTTGTGAATCCAATCTTTGGAAAATTAGAAAACTTGAAATTAAATGGACAATGAATGCTTTCGTATAACGAAACGTAAGTAATATTTTAATAATGGAGATTTATTTAAAATTGAAAATGAAACGTACCTACAATTTCCATCGCTCACGTTAATTGTTTCTCGGAAGCAGAAAATCTCGAATTGACGTTGTGTATTTTCTGTTAATTAACGGTAAACGAATAATTACTTCAATTTGTCAGAAATGTGAACGAGTTTCGTTATATAGTAGTGTTTATAAATTATTTAAAACAGAATTAATGTTATAATAGGAGATCTGTTTCACTTCGATATAACATTGTTAAGCATTGAACATTGCTAGTTAGAACTTGAGGATTATAAGCATTCGATGAATGGAAATGTCCTTCCAAGAATAAGAAACCCTTTCAACAGTCTGAGCCTGGTGCCATCTTATCTCTAACTTGCAAAGACTAGAATTGTCAACTATATTGGGGCAGCTTCCAGTCTAATCGGATGCAGCTGAGTCCTCCTCAACACAGTTGCCCGGGCAACCCAATAAGTAAGACTGTTTGTCAGACTTACTTCCTACCTCCTACCTTCTGATTACCCGTGACAACTACCATCATCATCCTCCGAGCCTTTTTCCCAACTATATTGGGGTCGGCTTCCAATCTAACCGGATTCAGCTGAGTACCAGTGCTTTACAAGAAGCGACTGCCTATCTGACCTCCTTAACCCAGTTACCCGGGCAACCCGATACCCCTTGATTAGACTGGTGTCAGACTTACTGGCTTCTGACTACCCGTAACGACTGCCAAGGATGTTCAATGACAACCGGGACCTACAGTTTAACGTGCCATCCGAAACACAGTCATTGGTGTCTAAGATATACTTAGAAAGTACATACAAACTTAGAAAAGTTGCATTGGTACTTGCCTGACCTGGAATCGAACCCGCGCCTTCATACTCGAGAGGTTGGTTCTTTGCCCACTAGGCCACCACGACTTCCCCGTGACAACTACCAAAGATTTTTAAATAACAGCCCGGACCTACCTGCAGTTGATTGTGCTTTCCTCAACAATGTCTTTATACCAAGTGACACACAAAAGCAAACACAGATTTAAAACAAACGACGATACCAAAGGTGATTAAACTCTGACCCAATTTCCTAACCGAAGCAAATACATACAAACAAACTAATGTCAGAGACAAAAATAACTTGCCAAACAAACGAGCATCGCTTCGTAAGCACTGTTTACTGATTAACAAGTGCTATTAGTAACGTGGGACTAATCACGTGGACTGACTCTGGTATATGGTCAATATGATGTGTGATTATGTAAGGATTTGGGCTAAAAATGGTGATGAATTTAGGGGATTGGGATTGAAAATAGGACAATAAAATTTTCTGGTATTTTTTGTCAGTTATTTGATCTTCTACAACAGTGGATTTCTTGTAATCATTTATTTTTGTCTGTAATGAAAACGATTGTCAAGATCAACTGTCATAATTAGATACGGCTTAGGGGCATTTTCATCAACAACATAAGCATCCGTTTTTCGTAAAAGCACGGTTAACTTTGAAAATTTAATGTACATACTAACGTTTACGTTGTCGGTAAACTTGGTCCTTAATCAACTACACTTTCGTGCAAATAATTGGGGTCCACTTTTTCATACACCCTTAATTCAAACCTTCCTAACCTAGCTAAAATAACTCCTACTTAAATCACCAATTTTCAGCTGCAACTGTAAATCTACCTTCAAAGAAAATCAGCTACAATATAAAACCGTTGCACTCAAGGCATACAAGTGCAACCATCGAGGAGTTAGTCGATAATATGCGTGATACAATCGATTAACTATACGCAGCGTGCGTCCAAATACGATAATTAGTAATTTTCTACACCGACCGTATTCAATTTATGGAGTTAGATTTTTAATATTATTCCGTACGCATTAAGTACCTTTTAATACGTTAGTTTCTTTGACTAGTATTACTAAGTAAGTATTTGTTTGATTGCACGCGCTTATCGCAAGAACGACTGAGCCGATTTGCAAAAATATTTCAGAGTTACATTTTTCGAGGAAGATTTAACTTATATCCGTAGTAGTTCTTAAGGGATATGAGTAATAATGCTGGTGAATGATAGTTTACTCATTTAGAAAAAAATGTTACATTGCGTCATATTGTGAAAATTGCTGTAATCAAATCATTGAATCTCTCAACGACATCAACTGTACTGGAATGGCAGTCAAAATTGACATAAATAGGGCTACAGGCTGAATGCGAAAAGCAGACATAGCGAAAAATGAAAACTTTTTTTTTTTAGGTCTAGAAATTCAGCATAATTTTTGAAATTATTGTCAAACCCCATTATTTCTTCAGACATTTATCTGCTACTAACAGCCTATTTGCATAAACAATAGCAGCCACCTACAGACAGACAAGTAAACCTCTCGATATGTTCCAAATTGAAAGCGATAAGATATTACCGCCTACACACACATCCTGTCTAGTGCATTTTTAGGTGGATGTCACACACTGCCACTGTAAGCATTTTGGTGTAAGGGACTAACGCTGACCATAAGTATTTCGGGTTTAAACAAAAGATGAAGAGATGCGGACATCTTTGCAGGTTCGTTGAGCTGTGGTAGTGTGTGATCCTGTTTATAATCCATTCGCACAAAATCAAAGTCAAATGTTTTTATTTCAAGTAGGCCTTTGCAGGCTCCTATGAAACGTCACTCTAATTGCACGGTTCCAAAAAGTTGGACTCCTTAGTCCTTATACCTATCTAAAAGGATATAATTGTATTTTGCATTCGGTAATTTTCATACTTGCTTGCTTAAGAAATGTAGCCAAATTCTAGTACACGTAAGTTTTGGGAAGACACTTTAACTAAGAACTTTACACTTATGTCTTTAACAAAAAAAAAACTTGTATAGTCAATGTGTAGGACTAATTATTTATATTAGTGACATCAAATATCTCATTAAACCTTTTATATCACGACTAAATTATACCTAAATCCAGCCTTCACACCAAACTTGTAACGACAGGCTACTCTTACCACAAGTATTGATTTAGCAAAAGTTTATCAGCCATATTGGCACTCAACACCTACGTATTTTCATACCATTGACACGCACTAACCTAGAATGAAAACGCTTATGTTATCTGAGCCGATAATATATTTTATCTAGACTCGGTTAGACTGAGTACTGGGTCAGACGAACTTGATGGATCGTGAAAGGTTAGCAGGTATTAAATACATTTTAGGTAGGTCGTGATAAGTTGTCCTTTAATTAAGAAGTTAATTAAAATATAGGAACAACGATAGACTCAAGTATGAGGGCGCGGGTTCGATCCCAGGTCAGGCAAGTACCAATGCAACTTTTCTAAGTCTGTATGTACTTTCTAAGTATATCTTGGACACCATTGGCTGTGTTTCGGATGGCACGTTAAACTGTAGGTCCCGGCTGTCATTGAACATCCTTGGCAGTCGTTACGGGTAGTCAGAAGCCAGTAAGTCTGACACCAGTCTAACCAAGGGGTATCGGGTTGCCCGGGTAACTGGGTTGAGGAGGTCAGAT
The DNA here is from genome assembly GCF_022581195.2 of Helicoverpa zea. Classification (NCBI taxonomy): domain Eukaryota; kingdom Metazoa; phylum Arthropoda; class Insecta; order Lepidoptera; family Noctuidae; genus Helicoverpa; species Helicoverpa zea. Next base: position 1,107,970 of record NC_061458.1, on the reverse strand, counting down.
AGGCAGTCGCTTCTTGTAAAGCACTGGTACTCAGCTGAATCCGGTTAGACTGGAAGCCGACCCCAACATGATTGGGAAAAAGGCTCGGAGGATGATGAAGAACGATAGACCACTCATCTACACTAATTTAATAAAGAGCAAACATTTTTTTGTTTGAAATTAAATACTCCGAAACTACTAAACCGATTCAAAAATTCTTTCACGGTTGCAAAGCTTCACTCTTCCCGAGTAACATGGGCTATATTTTATCCACAGGAAGCGGGTCAAACCGCGGGAAATAGTCTAGTGCGGAAATAAAATTGGTTACATACGCGTTGCGCACACAAGCATCATGGATTTGTCATGGCATTGCTATCAGGTTTACTGTAAAAACGTGCCGTTAGATATCAAAAGTATTATTTTCCTAGGCCTATAAAGTTATTAGCAACAAAAAAAGACACTTTTAACAACTTTAGGTCCTAAAACGACCGGAGGACTAAAAACTATCAAAGGACCAATCTTAACTCGGTATAAAAAGGCAACAATGAAAAGAGGAAAAAATCTTTAAACAAACAGTAATACCGGTAAATTGATAGCGGAAGAAACTGAAAGGCTTTATTAGAAATAGTCGTTGCATGTCAAACAAGACTTTAACTACTATAGTTCGGCCATTCAGAGAATGCGTTCCTGACACGTCGCGATTGAACTGACGACGTAACTACATTCATTGATTATTGATATAATAATGTTGTTTTAATGCTCCTCAATTGTTAAAACGGTAAACAACCAGCAAAAATATTTTTATCGTAACTGCAACGCCATTGCAAAGTTACGTCGTCAGTTCAATCGCGACGTGTCAGGAACGCATTCTCTGAATGGCCGAACTATAGATAAAGCAATTTCGCATTTCCCACCATTCATTCTTGAACGAATGAATGAGTGGTTTGAACGTTACCATTCATCAGTACCGGTCCCTATGTTGTAACAATGAAATTACTTCATTTCTCTTTTTTTTTCATACTTGTTTTTCCTCACTTGAAATTAAAATTATATGGGTACCTAACGAATGCTGATAACAGTCCTCATGGGTATTTTCCTCAAAAATATTTTACTTTTTAGGGGATTTATTTGTTTCTGGGATTAGGGCTGACTGGGCATTAGAAGAACTTCAAAAAATTATTCAATATTTTTGTAACTTTAGCCAAGGAAACCTGGTATGCCATCTTTGACTTATTCGTTCTACGTCAAAAGAGTTTGGTTGAGATAAAAATCGACAAACGATTTCTTTAAAATGAAAATTGCTTTGAAAAAAGAAATTATCAACTTCAGAAAACAGCAAACCTTTACCTATTCGTACTTTAAAACTACAACCGTCAGCTGCGTTGCCCATTGGACATTAACCGTCTTTAGGGGACCTACAGACCCCATACGACTACTTATCTTTACTTACTTTATTTTTATCAGATTAAATTCCCAAAGAAACCGATTACCAAAGCCTCTGTACAGTTTACCTACACCTACATAGTAATGTACAACTGTACATTTAACTTGTAATCAGTTAACTGTAGAAGAAAAGGTGTGACCTTCACGTGCCTGATTAGTCCCGGTCTTAGGTAGGTGCCATTCTATTATATCAATCATTGATATTACGTATCAATTTGCAGTATGTAAGGTGACATAGTAAGCGCTTAGGTATGTACAGTACAGTTGGGGACATTAAAATTGAGGCAGTTTGAAAAATACGTATTTTTTTTTCAAAATCAAAGATTTTCATTTTACAAAGGAAGCTAGGTGCACGAATCCAAAAAGAAGTAGTTAGAGGAGTAGTATATAGGTACTGCCTTTTTCCTCTAGTGAACAGCACCTAAGACGAGCAAGACCAGACACCATTATCTTAAATAGTCGCTAAAATAGACAATTAGGTACTAAAACCAAGGTTAAGAATACTCATCCTCCGAGCCTTTTTCCCAACTACGAGTATGTTGGGGTCGGCTTCCAGTCTAACCGGATTCAGCTGGGTACCAGTGCTTTACAAGAAGCGACTGCCTATCTGACCTCGTCAACCCAGTTACCCGGGCAACCCGATACCCCTTGGTTAGACTGGTGTCAGACTTGGTTAAGAATACTACATAGTACATATTTTAAATATTCCTAAAATAATTTAATAATATGTATGTAGAATTATTTACGCGAAACAAATCCGCAATTGTAAAGGCTATTGTATTATAGTTCGGCCATTCAGAGAATGCGTTCCTGACACGTCGCGATTGAACTGACGACGTAACTTTGCAATGGCGTTGCAGTTACGATAAAAATATTTTTGCTGGTTGTTTACCGTTTTAACAATTGAGGAGCATTAAAACAACATTATTATATCAATAATCAATGAATGTTATAATTTTGTGCCAAACTGAGTGTCAAATAACTTGGTAAACAATATTTTTCTAAATCTATACTGCGCTATTACAAGGTTATGTCAGCGGTTTATATTTTGTAGTGCTGTGCTAAAAATAACAGGCAAGTATCGTAATCTGTTCTTATACAGTTATAATATAAAATAATACGTTTTGATTTTCTTTTTAAGAATTGGAAAATAATGGACTATAAGACTTAATTATAACTTTTATGAAAAATAAAAATAAAACTATGACCAAACCGCATTTTTATACTTAGATTAAAAATGGTAACCCCAAATGGCGTTATGGGCCGCCATTTTGTGACGCTAAAACAGTCGTCCGTTGTCGTTTCGTGCGCATAGACCACGTTTTTCAAGTGTTTTCGATCTGTTTTTATTTGATTACCCGGCTTTTGTTAGACCGAGATATCAGGATTGATTCTGTTATTGATAATAATATAATTATACATGTAGGCGAAGATGATGATGAAGACACCACCTCCTCAAGCAAATCGGAGTCTGATTAATATTCTGTTCGCACATTCAATTCAATGTACTTGTAACAAAGAATAAATAAAACAATTTTATTATATGAATATTACCTTTTTTTGGTTTCCACTTAAATAACTAAAATATAAAACAAATGATTCCGCCAATTTAAAACGAAAATAATCTTAAAATAATGCGGCGGTTCATTTTGAAGGAACGGTAACGAACTCAGTGTTATGTTGTGCCCATCACTAGTCGTGACTAACTGATAGGTGTCAGGAACGCATTCTCTGAACGGCCGAAGTATAAATTCATAGTAAATAAACATAATAATAGCTACTGTTATCACCGTGAAAGGTTATAATTGACTAAGAATTTCAATGGCACTGGAAACTAACTGTACTCCGCAGTTTGATCCTGAATAAGAGCCCCGTACACTGCACAAATTATCGGCTAATGGTGATAGGTAAATTATGAATAGAATCAAACTTTTTACTCGGCCTTATACCAGCCGGATACCTGATCATTCTTCTCCATACTATCATATGAGTTCTAACATATTATCAGCCGACTAAAAGATCGCAGCGGTGTTTAGTAAGCGTCCCGTTATGATGATTCATTTGCAAAAAAAACAAAAAACAATAATTTCATTCAAATCAATCTCCAATTACGAACACTGACCTAACTGACAATATCATATAGGTATGTAATAAAATGACACAATCTAAAACCGGGTGTTACCGGTAAACTGTGTACAGGTAAAACCGCTTTACACGAAGATATTTAATACCGACGACGCGACGCAGATAGATCGGGTGTCACCCATACAGCATAATATCTGACATTCTTTGACGTGACTGCTGACTCTGCTGTTACATGCGCGAGCAATGAAATTGAACCAGTGTTAGAAATTTTCTAAGTGCTTTATTGTCAATTTCAAAGAAATGAAGACTGACTTCCTGGCCATTTTGCAACTGTCTATAATTTGACCGTATATTCAATGATTGTGCTACGAAAATGTATTATTTTGTAGTGTAGAATCAACAAGCTAAAAATCTTTATTAAGTACTCCAATATGAATAATTCTGAAACACAAAAAATTAATAAAACAAAACTGTAAAATACTTAACCAATTGATAAAAGTTTTTCACAGAACAGTCAGTATCAAACATTCATGACTTTTATTGATATTATTCTTCAAAATAATCGTATGTGGCCCTATTTTACTGCTGGCAAGTGTATGTAGATTTGTGTAACATAGATCTCTCTGCAACATCCATTATGGCTTTCGGTGTCACATAAACGTTTTACGCCACTTTTTGACGCGTACATAAACATTGTGAGATATCAAATAGATATGAGGAAATGTGTCTACGTATCACCTTTTGATATATCCATTAATCTATATACATCATAAGAAAGGAAGGAGTCGTGAATACGGAACATCCAAGTGAGGACGAGTATGCCACTGTTGAAGGTTTGTTTCTTTTGGTACAAAATAGAAAATAACCGCCGTTAGCTCAGTGGTTATTAGGCTAACCTCCATTAGTTTAGAGCCATCAGATGATGAAGAAAATATTCATTGGGCTATGTGAAATATATTTTAGATACTTTGAAGTGGTAGGTATATCATTTAAGTACAACGGTGAAAAAAAACATTAAAAGCAAATAAAACCACCGTCTTGACTTCTCAATACGGGGAACCCTAACCAAAGTACAACACACACTTACTAACAATCCTACAATTATTTCCCCCTCACCTCAACCCACAGTCCTGCCATCACAACATTCTAACCAACGTAATAGCAGCCATTAAACGTGGTCAAGCTAACCCAGGAACCAAACAATAAATAAACTTGATAACAGTACAAAGCTTTAAACTCCATGATAAAAGTCGTTTAGTCCTGATAAAGGAAGACGTTGTAAATTTCGGACCCTCACCAACCTTCGAATGGACGAAGGTCAAGAGTATTATAGCGATAAGCAGTATGGAAGATGAGAATTTACAGTGGTTTTCTCAAACATAACATTCCATACTACAGAGCTATCTCGTTTCAGTATTTCCAGCTACGGTGTGCAGAGAAACTTGATAAATTGAGGGCATGAAATAATGAAACTATAGGTACCAAAATAAAAAAATGGACCGCTAAGTATCTGAGGACTTATGAATGACCCAAACAGTTCAAGAAATAGGTATAAGGACCACGAGTGTTTTTTTTTTGGGGGGGGGAAATCGTCGAATGATGAAAATCCCGCTGTGGGTTAAGCGAAAATCGTCAAATGACCCCTCCCGTGGTGCAGAGTGAAGGAGTGTCAGACTCTTACTGACTAAAACCCACCATGTTCCTTCTTAAGCCGCGGTAACTCTTTCGACAAATTCCGCAGTCCCGAAACATGAGGAGTATGTCTTGATTTAAGATAACATCTGACACTTATAAAAAAAAAGCAACAGACACCGCTTACTAATACTCATAAACAAATTCGCACACCTAATCTTGGCTAATAACTTTCTTCCTGACGTTTAAATAACAAAAACATTTTTATCTAATCAAGCAGTTAATGCACGAGTATTACATAAAGCCAGTGTGACAGTTGCCATGATAATAAAATGTAATTAAACGTGACTCATTTCGGGTCCGGTGGTCTTCCTCTCTTAAATAACAAGTACGAAAATCTGTTTGTTACATCTTTACTGTAAAACGACTGTACCGATTGAGATAGGATTTGGTATGGAGATAGACGATGCCCTGGGGACTGTTTTAGTTGTAAAACTTCAGGACGTGATGACTCCGAGAGTATTTTCGGTATTTATGATCTTGTTTTTTCCTTATGTTTATCACGTGAAGACAGCTTAATGTTTCAAGTAAGAAAGGTTTGAAACCTATTAATTAACAACAGACAGAGAATGAAAACATGATGAGACATTGGTGAGTAATTGTTGGTAATAGTGGAGGAAAAAATTGAAAATCTTTAATTATGTCACTTGTCTGTCTCACACACAATTTACCCAGCAATAAGGTAATGAATGGCGTAAAGGTAATTAAATCCTATCCCATACCGTTTAGTACAAGACTATTTAAAGGTATAATTTAAGACAAGTCTATATAGACCTATCCATAAATGGAGTAGAAACTATGATCTTGAATAAATCCTAAACAATACGAAAACTATACAGCACAAACATTACACTGCTAGAAAAAAACTGGGTCAAATATTCGCAGCAGCACATAACTTTCCTTTCCGCAAAGTATAACGTGAGTCCTAAATCAAACACGCTTGACGGCCGGATGGGGTAGCAGAAAGCCGATGCACTATGCAGCTAGCTGCATTTTATGTACTGAGGAATATATTTATGAAGAAACAAATGTTCCATTCGAGGAGGGAAGAAAGAGCTTGTGTTTGAGGAAAATGGCCAATAGGGCCACCCATAACAAAATGCCTACCAGTGTTAGAACCACTATCTTTATAACACTAGTCGTTTTCCCGCAGCTTCACCTGCGTTCCATGGGAACTATTGCATGATCCGGAATAAAGTGAGGCTACAGTACATATTACTCGGGAAGAGTATAGCTTTCTAACTGAGAAATAATTTCGGAGCCTTCAGAGTACAAATAAACAACAAACGCTTCTTCTTTATTATATTAGTATAGATAAAAGAGCAATCACAAACAAAAAAATTTAAGAAGCAAAACGAAAAGAAATGGCACCCACAAAAAAGAAAGACGACGCACAAGATCTGCTAACACAGTGAACCTTTATTAACAAAACACTCTCAAAATCTAAACATAATATTTAAGTAGGCCCACAATGTACTTCCCACGAAGATCGCACTAGCAACCTCTAAGGAGTGTCAGTAGTTTATATAGCTGTATCCGGCTCAGAAAAGGTTAGCCATAGGTCAGCTGATGCCATATAAAAAGTGGAAAAAGGAGGACAGAATCGGACCTTCAAGGTTGCAATCATAAATGAAGAAGATGCATTCGACCTCTTTACATTTGGAATTGGCGATGAATATTTAAGAATTCAAAGGATAAATCTATCAGAATGTATTTAAAATAAAGTCCTTTTAGGACTATTTAAATCTTAATCCAGCTTTTTGTGAACGGTTGAGTAAAAATTACGTGATTTCAAGTTATAACAATAAGATTAGATCCAGTGAAAATCTCCATGGATACTGAAACGATTGCTCGCTAAATTCAGCCGAGACTACACAATTAATTTCAATCACAATGTTTTCCTTCGCAGTAAATTCATTCCCCAAAATAAAACCTACCAACTTATCAAATACAGAACCAAAACTATAAATAATGTTAACGAAAAAATTACCAATTCCAATATCGATTAAAGGATTATCGACTTTGGTTCGAATTCTGAGAATTGTAACCTCATCCCACGATTGTAACCTTTTAAGTTAGGTAAATCTGATGAGAACGTTCAGGGCTAGAACGCGGCTTAACCAAGTGGCTTGGATAACTCTGAATATTAAAACATGCATAACACATGGTTTTGGATCAAATTGTGAAGAAGTTCTGGTGATTAAAGATGGATGGTCCTTGAAAAAACCATCTATCTAACTATCCGATTTATGTAACTAATCATTCTGCACCGGCTAGCTACCCTTTTGATTGAAAAATTAACGAGTGTACGAAAATTGTGTTTTCAGTTGGCCGCAAACTAAGTTTCCAAAAAAAAATCCTTTACGTTGACGTTGTTTCATAGTGTACGTTCAATGTATTCAATTCGACGTCAGTCTTATTTGTTTTGCTAAAACAATAAAAATGTCTATTGTGGTTAAAATATGATTACTATGTAATCCACAAAACAATATCCACATATTTTGTTATCCGTAATAAATGTTCGAATTACAAAGAATCAATGACAACAAAGAATTACAAAGAAATGATCATCTACCCACATAATAAGACCGGACGTAAATTAGCAACGCGTAACCAAATGAGTTGATTCAAACAATTAGCTGTGATGGCCTGATAGGAAGTTAATAAGATATGAAGATACTAGACAGCTCATTATTTCACACAACACTGTTATTATTTTAAGTAGTGGATCTTTTTGCTAAACGTAATTCTTTGAAGACTTTGGTATGGTCAAATCGAGTGCAGAACTGGCCTTGGATAGATAATTTTGTGATCTGTACTTGGGACTCTGCTGATGTCCGTTAATTATATTTTTTTAAGACAATTTGAAGAATTATTTGGATGTTAGATAGCACACTTATTGAAGAAGGCCAAAGGCTATCTTATCCGGGTGTGCGAAGCACTTTCTGCACTACCTCTATTTACACAATTCCTTAATATAGAAGAGAATAATGTTTATAGTCTTCCATATTCTTGTAATTTTACGCAGATTCACATATTTTTGTAGCAATACCAGTGCCGATTGTATTGGTATCACCATAATGATCTATAAGTATAAAAAGACAAACATCATAAAGGACCATGGTTTCACCTTAGGTTAGGAAAAGGATAACAAAGGCCTCTCATACAAGTGCTCTAGCAAGGAAAGCATAAACAAATACATTTCGTTACCATCCACATTGAAACAGGTAATCTAAAGTATTGTAATGAGCCAGTAACATAGAAACCTCTCGGCAAAGAAGATTAGCGTGGTCACGTTTTAGTAACAGGATTATACATAATCTACAGTATGTCATACGGAGATAAATTGTGCGGTTGTTCAAGTAATGTAGCATAGTTGATTGCTAGTGTTTTGTTTTTAGAAAATTTCCAAGTCTTTGTATCCTTCATGGATACAAAGACTTGGAAAGACTTTATCATTATTCAGAAAGAATCTCTGTCTATGTGTTACGCAATCCTGCTAAAATGGCTGAAGAGATAGTGATATGGAAGGCAAGGAGATAGGTAGGTACCCTGGAGACGGATATAGGCTGCAATAGATCAGTTTGATGTTGCAATGATTGCCCTTGTATGGAGTAAAACTAGAAAGTTAAATGAACTAAGAATTTTTTAAATTATAAATTGTTTTTCAAAGTCCTACTTTGTGATGATCCTTTTCGGGCCCAGTTTCATCGCAGACCTTTACTTAATCTATTGTTTTTTCATTACATTCTCATTCCATTTAGATCTCATAATCTTATTTGGTTTGTTGATCAAAATTGCCTCATTTCTCATCAGCTCCAGCTGTCAATACGAATAAATTATATTTTCAGTCGATAAAGTAAATTAATAAATAAATAATCTGGCTACATTAATCTAAAGTTATTGTTAATTTACGTTCTGATCTATTTTCGATTTGCTTCAATAATTGCAATTATTTCATCTCACTCGATCAAAAGAAATAGTTTGAAAGTCAAAAATTATATTTCTTCTAAAGAATAATCTTTATTTGTTACTTCAACATGGCAACATGTTACATTATCCATGACAAATTATTGTTTTGTTTTATTCCTATTCTATTAACTTTCATGCATTTCACTATCAGAATTATATTAAATGTTTGCACAGTATAATCGTTCGATCGTTGTAAATCGTTCGCTTTCGATCCATATTATAATCGATTCATTTGTTCCGCCTTAGCCTTTCGTAATCATGACTTATTGTAATCGACGTTGGTTTAAAAGGGGCTGAAATTTAAGGCACTTTAATCGCTCCAAAATTGATGGTGATAGTCCGAATTTTTCGCTAATGACCATCAAAATGTACAAAGCAATTTAGGACTGCGTATTTGCTCGGAAATAATTCAAGGTAATCAAAATATTTCCAATGCAAATGCGTATTTAAAATAGATGATTCTGCAAAACCGAGTTAGGTATTACATGAAACCAGAAATGTGCTTCAGTAATCTAGTACCAATGGAGGGCATGACCAACGTGCCCGCTAGCCGGAAATTTACCTTAACGAGGACCAGAGTCTGCATCATTATCGGTACTCTTGAGTTCTAGAAAACTTCGCCAACATTCAACTACTTAACTTTTTGCACGATAAATACAGTCTCTGTTAGTTTAAGATAAATTCAAAGTTCAAGTTTGGAAGAAAATTGAATCAGTAAAAATATTTTTAAATGTTCGTTTTCTTCGGCTACCCTTTTTTGTCTTGCTGAAGGAAATACGCAGCCGGTTTTCTAATACATTCTGTTTTTGTCACACAACGATATCATTTGCAATTGCGTTTAGAAAATATTCATGATTGTTCAGTTCGCCTTTCGTGAAAGAATCCGGTCCTCAGTTTTGATCTAGTTCAATATTATTTTCTTACTTCAACCAGCTTGGTACATAAAAATATTGCACGCTCTCGTATTATTTGAGGGTAGATTAAAAAAGTAAGTACCTTTCCATGTCCTTATACCTTTCTGTTTCTGTGCCACAATAATCAGGATTTCATAGAAAACACCTAACTAACGTCTAGATTCTCTTACAAAATAAGTGAAAGAGAATTTCGACATTTTCGAAATAATTTCAAGAGCAAACGATCACATTTCACAACAGCAGTAACATGTTACTCTAACAATGATCTGGCATCGGAATCATTGAACGTTTATTAGTTTTTGGTGCCAAAATCGAATAGGAAAACAATTGGTCGGCTGCCGAAACAAATGGGAATCGGCGAAGAGATCGCCACGAATCAACAAGTGCAGGACGTACCCACAACATCTCCCGGCGGTAAACAAAGAAAAGCAACCAAGCCATGGAATTTGTTCGAGACAGAGGCAACGATCGTGAAAACTGGGCCGGACATGTGTGCCTCGGCCGTGACCGCTTTACAATCACTTTTCAATTAATAAAGAACAAGCAAGCACCTGCAGAATGCAACAGATTCTATCACTCGCAACAAACAAGCAATACGCACGCGTTTGATGCCGCTCCAATATAAATCCAGACCGCACTTTCACAGGTAAGTTAGTGTGTTTTGTTTACGTACTTTTAGGGGTATAACACAGGGCACAGGTACACAGGGTACACGAGTCGAGTCGCGAGCGGCGCGCAGCACGGCGATGCGACTGGTTCGCGCGGCGGGCGGCACGGCACTGGCGCGGCGGCGCGCGGCACCGAGCGAACGGCAATTCGCAACTCGAAATACCTACGTAACGTAACTTAACTCCATAATATTTTATAGTTTCGTAATCGTGTTACTCGATTACTGTGCGCCGTTCGCGTCTAATCGATGTCACGATTTCGGGAGCGGTCCTTGGGACTGAGAGAATCGAAACTCACATGCATTCCATGTTTGTTAAATGCAAGCCTCGGAGGAAGGAAAGGTCAAAGTGTGCGGTTTGCGCCGCGTATATATGTCGGATTATATACGTTAGTCCTCCCACGTAGTTTGCGAAGGAGAACTGGGAAAAACTTTCAATGGAAATTGAGCGCTCATTATTTTTGCATCAATTCGTTTTGGTTTACATCGCTTCAGTGGCCGCGCTGAAAGATGCCAATGTTAATGTGGGTAGTGAGAGATAGCTTAGGGGGAGGGGAGAGGGGAGGCTAAAAAACATATTTCGCAGTGGGTAGTATTTTGTGAATACTTCACGAGCGATTTGCGTTACGTCGTGGACGCGACGGTAAACGGCATGAATCATGAATATTCAGGCGAGTGGTAATGAGCAGTCGTTCCATATTTCGTTCGTCTGGATAACTCCTGTCCAATATATCCTTGCTCTAATTGCGTTCAATTCAATCATGGTAAAAATACTTAAGCCTGCGAGTATTTGGGGCACTAACAGTCTAGCCAAAAATTCCCGATAGATCAGAGCGCCTCAAAGGGCAGAGTTCACTAAAGATGGAATTATTACCAAACAATATTGGGTGACCTTATCTCTTTTATTAAGTCCGTGTCCAATTTGTATTACAGAGTATTATGTAGGAAGATGGCTGTATAGGTTTCCTTACCCTTATGAATCTGATACTCTATGAGGTCATCTGAAATGGATATGTTTTTCGAGGTGCCTGATTATATTCCGCATGGAAATAAGAAGTTACGTTATGGTTATTTTTGTGGACAATATATTGGGGAACCTTTTCAAAGAAGGTTATATCTAAGTATATACACTTTCAGAGAGGATTTGTGAAATTTAAAAATCTTCCCTTTCCTTACCCTACATGTCCAAAATAGCTAGTTAACTGTAGGTGGTTTAAATCGATTTATCACACTTGACAATAAGATAATCAGAAGTTAAATTAAAAGGAAAATGATAATAAAAACAATTCTAGTAAATTTAAGGATAGATTAGTAGCTATAATACCGACCTTGAATTCCCAGGTGTTGCTGATTAACCAGTTTCCCTATATTAAAATAAAAAAGTCTTCTAATTCTTCTATAAAAAAACATCTTACCTGATAGAATATGCCTTTCAAAATTTTATCTTATCACCCCATCTTCAGCATGAAAAGTACCTATAAAGTCATCATCTGGCAAGCCAATTCCCAACAATGTTGAGGTCGGCTTCCAGTATAAACGTTTGCAGCTGGATACCAGTGACTGCCTATATGACCTCCTAAACCAAGGGACAAAAAAGGGCAGCCCAATACCCCTAGATAATTTAAGACTGTTTGTCCGACTTACAGGCTTGAAGTAAAAAAATGAAAAGTCCGTATACAAAATGATCTTCATAAAAAGGACCATTTCCCCAAAAAATGAAACTCCATTATTCAATGTTATTTTAATGATTTGGCCAGCGATAAATTGCTTTGCCATCAAAATTGTTTGTTTCATATTTCGTGACGCTAGGCACTGCTGAATGATCGGCCCACGCAAAACGAACTGTTCATTCACGCTTGATAATGTTGCTGAGACAAAGAGATGTTTTTGCTAATAGCTTTCAGCTTTTTTTGTAGTGTAAGTATGATATTGAAATTATGGTTCTTACGCTCCTTGGTCCTGTAAAATATGGTGTGATGGATGGTGTTCGATATTTAAATGTTTTTCTTTTGTTTTTTGAGAAATTGGAGTGCATTTTCGAGAGGGATTGTATATCGTCATTGGTTTTTGGGATAAAATGAGTATTTCAATTGAGTGAGGCTATGCAGCTAGTTTTCTTTAGCGCCCGATGCACGAATATCGTCTATTTAATTTTTAATATTAAGTTTCTTCGCAAAATTACGTTAATATGGTTTATTTTGTATTTTTTCTACCACATTCTAGTAATTTATCATCAGATTCACTGTGACGACTTTCTTAATTATTGTTGTTATTTAACTAACAATTTGATGTACTTAGGTAGGTGTATCAATATCCATCTACCAACGTTTATTCTATTTCGTATTAACTTGTGTATATCCTCAAACCTTACAAAACAGTATTATCGTCAGTATGACGCTGTGGAGCATCGTTAACCCGGCAGAGGAACATAAACGATAATTGTAACGTTAAGTGACGCGAACAAATTGTCCTGCACGTCATCACTACACTGTCATGGATATTTGAGGAATAACCAGGGTTTTAGGTGAATCTAAAGTATCAATTTTCATCATCATCCACTGAGCCTTTTCCCAATCTTGTTGGGGTCGGCTTCCAATCTAACCGGATTCAGCTGAGTACCAGTGCTTTACAAGAAGCGACTGCCTATCCGACCTCCTCAACCCAGTTACCCGGGCAACCCGACTAGTTGCCCGGGTAGACTGGTGTGGTAGTTGGTTAGACTGGTGTCAGACTTACTGGCTTCTGACTACCCGTAACGACTGCCAAGGATGTTCAATGACAGCCGGGACCTACAGTTTAACGTGCCATCCGAAACACAGTCAATGGTGTCTAAGATATACTTAGAAAGTACATACAAACTTAGAAAAGTTGCATTGGTACTTGCCTGATCTGGGATCGAACCCGCGCCCTCATACTTGAGAGGTTGGTCCTTTACCCACTAGGCCACCTGAACTTCAACGTAAAGTATCAATTTTATTCCTAAGTTATATTTTCTTATATAATGTATCCCTGCGGTTTCTATCTGTATCCCGAAGACACTTTCTTCCCGTATCCGGATAAAATATAGCGTTTGTTACTTGGGAATAGTGTACATAGCTTTCCAACAGTGAAAACATTTTTGATATTGGTTCAGTAGTTTCGGCTCTTCATGGTAGGAACAGTGAACATTTTCCTTTTTATTACCTTTATTAGTATTGATAAGTTTACACTTAGTATATGTAATACACAGGTTTTTCACACGCCTGCTTCCTATTTTATTATTTACCTGTTGGAGCATACATTTTGAATATTTTTGTGTTTTCAGACTTGTTTTGTTTGACTTACGTCGTAACTATGAATCAGATGTATAGCTTCTAGTCACGGTTTCATCTGAACCTGAAAAGCAGACTAAATAAGCTGTATCAATAAAAAGTTTCATTACATTCAGTTAAGCCATGTCTGAAAGAATATCCACACACCTTTACATTTTGCGTAACTTATGTCAAAATATGGAATATCCTTTAAAATTCACAAAGTATGTTATTATCATCAAGCGTAACTACTTTCGGTAATCGATACCGATACCGATTTACAAGTCAGCAACTAGTTAATCTTTTTACCACGGTATCGAGTTACTACCTACTAGGTTACCTATCTCGTGAATAACATACGATACAAAATATAACTTAACTCTACTTTTGGCTTAGTCAGTTTTGTAGAAAAAACATAAACCCTCTTTTTGGCGTAGGTATTATCACACAAACTTCTGTCCGCGGTTTCACCCGCGTCCCATGAGAACTATTTAATTCTAGGATAAGTGGGGCCCAGAAGGGTAAAAGCCTGCCGGGGCTACGGGATTCTTCGAAAGAGTTACCGCGACCCTTTTACATAAGGAGGTTAAGAAGGAACATGGTGGGTTTTTATTAGGGTTCCGTGCCCAAAGGGTAAAACGGGACCCTATATTGTTTTCGCTCCTCTGTCCGTCCGTCCGTCCGCGTCCGTCTGTCGCCAGGCTGTATCTCATGAACCGTGATAGTTAGAGAGCTGAAATTATCATAGATGATGTATTTTCGTTGCCGCTATAACAACAACAAATACTGAAAACTAGAATTAAATAAATAAATAGGAAGAGCTCCCATACAACAAACGTGATTTTTTGTCCGTTTTATAAATAATGGTACGGAACCCTTCGTGCGCGAGTCCGACTCGCACTTGGCCGGTTTTCCTATAAGATTTCCCATAAAAACACTATGACATGATACCAAGAAATATAGAACTCATAATACCTTCATCCCAGTTCTAAGAACTGTAATAAAACTCAATGAAACAGTAGTAAATACTGTCATTTTGGCACCCCGTCACTATTCATTTAACTAGACAGCGTGTAGGTGTACCGTACACCCACAGGCTATGACGTACTTGCCAAATTATAGTGGGCGAGTTTCCGCAAATTTTACGTATGTATAACTTAGAGCAGGGAATCAACTGGAACCGCGGGGAGCACGAAAATTTAAAAGGTCTGCTAATTTACGCGAGAGGCGAGGGCAACGCAATAAATAGTGATAGCTCACTAAGGCATTTCCGATTAAATAAATACTTACACACACACATGACAAAATTGACAAAAACACAAGCATGAAGTTGACACTTAATTGAGTATGACCAGCAGGTTTCGTACCTTTGTTAAAAAGGAAGGCACGGTAAAGGCGTCTTCTGTTGGTTAAATCATCCTAGACATACAACGACAGTTCCCCAATTTTTCGTTTGGGCAATTTTCGCAATTTTTCGCATCACTATTTTCTTTTGACACTGAAAATAATGCGACGCATAATGGGTGGTACGTTCATAATGTAGGTAAATGCAGAAGATCAAGGTGCTTATTTTTATGAAAGAAAATGTTACCAAAACAAATGGACTTCCAAACTTCACCGAAATTCGTGTGATAAGGCTTTTTATCCACGCATGGAAGTAGTTACATCGGGACCTAGGTGAAACTGCGGGAAGAAACTAGTGATGTATTGTAATATAATTCCCTTTTGATGTATTTTTCATTCTTCCTATTTATGCTTTTTCTTCCTCTTCTTCATATTGTTAATTTCTTTGTTTATATTTTTCATTAGATAATTTTCCCGCTTTTTAACGTTTTGCGGTATAATATATTTTTTCAGGTTTCATGACAATAATCCCTAATCATTTCCCATATTTCTTTCATGAAGTTGACGTACTGACCTCACCTGTATCACGGGGCGGTTATTGCAAAACCTTGTCTGAGCCAGTTACACGATAAAGCAATATGCAAATACCCGGGGAGCGAATCTTACCAATATATCTAACCGTTGTTTTTTCTATGCTTTAGATCAAGATTAATGGCCTTAGAGACCTAAGAGTGACACTGAGGACTAAAATGTCGGCCGATAGTCGCTCGACGATTAGTCGACCATTTAATTTTAAAGTTAATCGTGAAATCTATCAAACTTACTTATTTAACCACTTATGCAAAAAGAGGAGTGCTATAAGTTTGACCGCTACGTGTGTATGTCTGTCTATGGCACTGTACCTCTCAAACAGCAGAACAGATTTGGATGCGGTTTCTTTTAGAATATTTTAGATGGAAGCTGGTATCATAGTCGGTCTGATACACGTCGGATACTTGATCACTATAATGTACGCAATACGCACTACTAGTCATCTGCATACTGATTTCTGAGCAAAAACAAACTATCGGCCGACTAAAAGTTTGCAATGTGCAGTTGCAGTCTTGATTAAAAATAAGTTTTGTAGTAATGTGTGCAATAGATTTTCATATAGCATGTGATATTAGAGTGCCCTCAGAGACAAAGGGCATTCATACTGAATGGTCACCATGGTCACCCATCCTTTTATTGACCTCGACGTGAGTTGCTTAACTTTGCATTCATAAAGTAAAAAGCTTAGGAGATATTTTATTTACGAAATATATTATTTACAGTAACTCGTTTAAGCGATTATTAACGTAGGAGTATTTTTGTTAATGGAACTTTTTTCACCGGAGAGACGAACGGATGCAAACTGGACTTATATCCGATCATCATTTATTTATGAAATACTAATTGTTCCTCGCGGCTCCACCCGCTTCCCGAGGGAGTTACTTCTAATTCGATAAAAAGTATTCTTACTCCTTCCTCTGGTTTTAGACTATCTGTGTACAAAATCTCATGTTTATCGGTAATATCGGTTGATTTTTTTTGGGCCGTGAAAGTCGGACAAACAGACCAGAGTTACTGCAGATCATGTGTGAATTTTATGATAAAGCAGCATATTTTGATAAATATCATTGCGATTGAAACATGAGGATAGAAAATTACAGTTTGTTTAGTTTGAAAAGTACCTAGTTTCCCCAGACAAGACTTCGGAAACAGCTAGTATGGTAATAGTAATAACTAATAAGTCCAGATTTAATTAATACTAAGTATGTCCTGCTTTCCGTATTTGCTAGTAATTTAATTTGCCATCTCTGCATTGCATAGCGTTTTTTCTGCAAACAGATACTTACCTAATAATATACTATACTAATATTTTTCTTTGTTTGTTTGTACCCCAAAGTCTCCAAAACTACTGAAGCGATTTGAAAATTCCTTTCGCTGTTGGAAAGCTACACTTTTCGCGAGTAACATGCGTTATATGTATTTTGTCACGGTAGTTCCTCAGTAGTTCTCACGGGATGCGGGTGAAACCGTGGGCCAACGGCTGGTTTATTATAATATTTCATTTCTTAGTAAATATGTATTAAGTACTCTTTGGTTGTGTGTGTGTACTAGTTATACAAGTAATTGAATTATTTGTATAACTAGTAGCTCGCTGCGGTTTGTATCTTCTGAGAAATAATAAGACTGTTTGTATTTATAGGTATTTCTTTAGCTGGTGATAAGGATTTGTGATGTTTTTATATTGGAATAATTTTCGTACTTTTACACACTATTCTGACGGTTTCACCCGCGTATTGTGGCAATCACTTCGAGCACCCGGATAAAAATTTGACTATGGTCTTCCTCGGTAAATTGGCTATCTAACGCTTAAGCTCGCTAATCTCAGGAACTACTGGACTGATTCAGAAAAACCTTGGAAGAAAGAGAAGGCTGTGGGCTGTGGGTTAGTTTAAATTCGGGTACCCGGGTAAAACCGCTGGAGTAAGTTAGTTTTTTATACAACTATACAATTAAGGATATTCAATAATCAAACAAAGCAACATAATTGAGACCTATTTTTGAAAGTATCAAACAAAAAAAAATTGCAAATGATTTGCGGTTGTACGCTGAACGCGTGACTTTTGCGGTTTGAAAAATGTCAGTGAATGAAATATTTTTATGTCATAATGTCAGTATTAATCTTAGAGTACTTAACGAACTGGATGCGCCAATGCTATACATTCCTTGACTTTCTTTTTGACAAGACCACTGTACATACTTATGTAGGTACACCGTGTGGGTGAAGTTTATTTACTGATTTGTTTGGTTAACTACTAATTGATTAGGTACACAGTATATTTAGAATTTAATTGAAAGTATCAATTGTAAGTACAGCAATTACTCAAAGGTTTGCACAATTTGAGATTATTCATTTATCAAAATATTGTTGCTCATATGCATGAGCAACAATATTTTGATAAATGAATGACTAAAGTAAAAAAAAAAAAAACAAAATGGTCGATAATGTCAATTTATAAACATAAATCAAAAGTTTGGACTTGTGATGGAATTTTTTCTCGTGTGAGTGTGTTCAAAAATACATGAGTGAGCTAACAGTATAGGGTATTACATGCATTTTTTAAATATATCTTAAATAAATTCTTTAGTCTTAATATATCTCTAAAAAATTAAAAATATTTTTTTTTCTCACGTTATGTACGAATATAAATTAATTGTTTTATCATAATTTCAAATTTCGCGCGTATTTCGCGAAAACGCGGCACACAACGGACGCCATGATTGTTTTTTGGTCATGACGTCATTACGTTAGTAAACAAACTACAGCTGTCAGTAATACATATTTTGATATGTATTGAAAATTTTAATAATGAGTAATTATGCTCCGTATCGTTGGTATGTTGTTTCTGAATGTGAGAACACTAGTGTAAAAACACCAGACAAATTATGGATTCAAGTACCAGTGGATATAAATATGAGAAACACTTGGTTAAAAGTTGCGAGACGAGATCCCGGACTGTTATCAGATAAATCTCGTTTATACTTTTGTGAACATCACTTTGATGTAAGTAACTGTATTAACATTACCTATCTAATGAAATATACTCTTTAATGATAGGTTAACTACTTCAAGAATCAATACTTTGGGAAATGTGGATAATATTTAGAGGTTATACACTTTTGTTTACTACCGTAATGACGTCATTAGCATGGCGGCGACATTTCGTAGTGTTCAAAGACAGATAAAAAAACCTAAAAACTTTAAACTGCAATAAAAAATATATTTATGTACCTTACGAAGTGAAACTAACATTTCCCGATTGCTTTTCCTCTAAACAATCATTGTAATACACTTTTAATTTTTTTCTCATCTAGACTAAAATACCCTATTCGCTGCGTTGCCTCGCCGCGACTAAATTGGTAGACTTTTTCACAAAAAGATTTGTGCCCACGGCGCCTCCAGTAACTTAAATGCTCTGAGCTATTACTGTATTACTTCACCCTGAACGAGAGTTAGACGTTACGTCATAGACGGCTAGGCAGATGCTTTTAAGAACAACCTTTTTAAAAGTGAACGTTTTGATAAGGTCAAAATTATATGCAATCGTGCACCTGTGTTTAATTAGAATTTTGGAGTCTAAAATACTTAAATAAATCAAAAGTTATTTTTTAACCTTTAACTGGTGACAAGCGGTCTCACAGGCCGAGTGACATCACTGAGTCATCGTTTCTCACCCTTCCCCGCACCTCCCGCATTTTAGCGTCTAAGTAGCTTCGAGTTCAGTTGCGTCGGCGCCGTAGAATGGGATAGCTGCGTTAGACAAGCTTAATTCGGTAAGTTATATCGATCTAAAGTTGAGCGGCGGCCTCTCAGACCCCATGTCACCGCTTACGTAACTTTTTTACGTAATTTTGCTAATGGCCAATGGTGATATTTTATCGAAAGTTGGACATCAGCACAGTAAACGCACATGTTTTATATGAAGCTGATGCCAACACAATCGAGCGAGGAAACTTCATCAAAATATTGGCTAGAAACACAGTTTTACTTCACATGAAGCGCAGAGTTTACAATACACACGCACCACGCGATGTACGTATCAACTTGGCGCGTATTTTGGGTTCTGATTTACCACCTGAACCACAAAACCTAGAAAACACGCCAAAAATACGGAAAACCTGTGCCAGTTGTCCTCCTAAGTTGAATAGGAAATCAAATTACCAGTGTAATTCATGTAAAAAACATGTTTACATGAATTTCAATTGTGCCCTGAGTGTCTCTAAAATTACCAAAGTTTGACCAATGTCAGTTTTGTTATATCTCATTTGCAGTAAGGTTCCTATTTTTTTTTAAGTTGATTAGTTACTATAGTTTATGAAAAAGAAGTATTTTTGTTTTAATATGTTAATTAAAATTTTTAAGTCACTAATTGTTGATCTCACCTCTAGTTCTTTGATTTTAGAGACTGCAAACTTTATGATGGTAAGTTCTTGATTAAAAATTATATTCAGAGGATACCATTTTGTTTTATTTTATCCTTCAGTGTGTTAATAAACTGTTTTTATACTATGCGGTAAGCTACCATACTTAATTTCAATGCTACAGACTATATTATGGCAGCGGCCTCTCAGACCGCACGTCACCAGTTATGTTACAGAAAAACCATGTCACCAGTCAAAGGTTAATAGGCCTCCAAATGAGCTATATGTAAGGCCAAAAAATATGAATTAAGTTGCACTAAGTTAATAGTGCTAAGGCAGATTTTAAGATATTTTGTTATAACTGGGTGGATAGGAAATTGTATGTGGCTCATTGGTACACCACTAGAAACCGACCCCTGCATATTTCGTTAGAAGCCAGGCAGATGAAACTGTTTTTAAGTTGTACATATTAAAATAACTTTTAAATGCTTCTATGTAATGAAATATTACACCTTCCAGACTTTCAATTAAATGTAAAACTCCCACTAGTGATATTTGACAAATGTGTACTACAAAATATCAATACATTTTCGGAATTTTACAGTGCATTGAGCGTAGCGTCTCGTAGCAAATCAAATTCGTAGCATTGACGCGTTGAACTCTTTTATTCTTAGTCTGTTTTATTGAGATGAATCAATTAATTATTTTTATCTAGTGGTTAACTTAACTGTCTACTAAACAGAAATATTATAAGGGTACTTTTAGCTCGATCTTCAGGATAAATAAAGGATGCGTATTTGATCGTCTCTCCAATCTATTGGCAAACAAATAGAATTCGTTTGCGGTGTCTTCAGGTTAATAATGAGAAGTCTGACATATTTCAATTCGAAAAATCTTACAAAATGTATAGATCATTCCTTCTCAGCTTAGGAGGCAGTTCTGGATAAAGCAGTGGGACGATAAAAATAAAAATGTGGATGATGACAAATTCTTAAACAAAACATTTTATGTACCCTCTACGAAGAATGATATTGCGATTCAATACATTCAATTGAAATTTTATACGTCGTAATATCAATTAACATATAGAAACAAATAAATTAATAATATATTTATAGATGCAACATCATTAGTACTGAAATAAATTTTATAAGTACTTAATGTCATAAGCACTTAGTATAAGAAATAAGACTCGTGATCGCCCGCGGCTTTGCTTGAAGGCAGATGTATCAACCAGTCTGTGAAACTAGTGCAAACTGGTTTCAGAATTAACAGTTTTGTAATCTGTATTACAGATAGTATTTAATAAGAGTAAATGTAATAAATATTATAGTGCCTTCGAGGTTAAGGGTGTTTTCATTTGTTTTGCTTGCAAAAAAAAATTAACCTACCTAAGTTAATTTTAGCTATATCTGTGTATAGTCTTGAATGTACCTAAAATAGATTTTGTCTGTCTTATCAAAATATTCAGACACTACTTTTTGACAGAATTTTACTCTGTGATCTCCCTAAAATAATTTTTTGAAACCCATGTCACCAGTTGCAATGAGAATAGCTCCAATCCTACTTATGTTATATACTCGAAAGTTTGTATGTAAGTATAGATGTTTGTTCCTCATGCAAAAACTACTAGACGGATTTTGATGAAACTGGAAACTTATGTCACAATTATCTACAAGATATCTTTTCCCCATATGTGGGAAGTAATTCCCCGGGACGCAGGTGAAACTGCGAGTTATAAGCTAATATTACAACCAATTACGTTAATTGAACGTTTGATAAGTGCAATAAAAACTGATGGGATCAAAGGTTTCTTATAACATGTGTTAAGCTACGCAAATGATGGGTGAACACACGTCGTGTTGGTAATCGGTCAACGGTTTAACATGCAAATTGGGTTCCTTGATGTGATGAAGAAAGGCTGGGCTTGGTACATTTTGAGCGAAGTTGAGCTGTGACCAAGCCTACATATATGATTATCACCGTTTTTGAGTCCATTATGGACCACTGCTCAATATAGGCCGCCCAATGTGTCACCTAAACTTTTAAATATGTTGTTCTGCTTTTTGTAATTTTAATTAGTGTTCATAATATAGAATACTATCTATCTTATCTAGTCTAGTCTATCTATCTAGTCTAGTGTCTATCTATAGGCCTGATATTTCCTTCCTCCGTGGGCTACATCCAAAAATGAGTACCATCTCGATGTTAAAGGATCTAATATGGCCTCGTTTACAAAGAAATCATAAAAAAACACCTAGCTTTCGACTTTATCATTGACTAATTTGTGAATGTCGTGTCCAGGAGTCAATTATGAAAAAATCTGTCGTGTTCCTACCCAAAATAAGCCAGATTTTAGAAGGTCATATAGGTAGGTACTACTTTCCAGTCGATAAACATGAGACCTAGGCAATACATTCCAAATAAATAACATGGATCCAGCCAACAAATCTTTTTTAAATCTTCTGCTAAGAACACATTAATCGAAATGCCTTAAGACCACGTAATGAGCGTTTAATGAATACCAACCTTGATACAGGCGTGACAACTACACAGCTCGATGTACACCATAGAACATTGAACCATCAGGAACCGCTAGAAGCACGAATCTCTGAACTAAATCTCTGCCAATTTATGCGCGGGGCTCGAGACAATGAGTCACTTCTGTGATATCACTTTTTCGCTCACACAGGACCAATAATTATGAAAGCGGTGGTGCAGAAAAATGGACAAGGCTCGGGCCAACTGGTGGTGGTATAGCCACCGTATGCCTTGCTCGAAGATTAGCAGCAACGTCGCCAAAAATAGCCTAAAATATCTCGTAATGTGTTGTGCACTGTGCTGCAAACCAACACACATAAAAAGGGCAGAAAGTAAGCATGAGCAAATCCCCTCAGCTCAGGGGAGTTCTTTGTCCACCTTCTGGCATTTTGGAAGGCAGTAGTAATGGTGTCTCCCGTTATTTATATGCTCTAAGCAGTAGACACAAATACGTGTGTATCGGATCGCAGGAGTCATCGGCCGACTCTCGTGATTGAAAGTAAAAGTGACAGTTCCACGCAGGTATGTGCATAGTGCATCTTGTTTTGCGCAAACCAGATGGGAATATTACTCACAATGATAGGTATGGTTATTTGTTTATTTCGACTTTTATGGAAGGTTAATACTGTTTTGTTGACTTTCGATGAAGTAAATGTATTGAAGGAAATTTTCTTTGAGAAAATAGCAACTAAGACTTTTTTGTTGACCCTTTTTTCCAGCAAAAATTGCATTGGGCGTGCGTTCCGATAGGTGTCTTTTATTGTTATTGTGTTGTACGTCATTTTCCATTACATTTAATGATTTAACGAAATTAAATTATTGATTGATACAAAAGATGCGTTGCTTCTGCACTGTTTTGGTTGCTTATTCTATGAGTTAAAATAGAATGGATTTCAGCAATTCAGACTATTTTATTTAGAAATGAGGTTTTTATACGATTGGTATCAATAAAGAAAACATAGGTAAACAATCTTTCGCAGCAATGTACGTTATAATTCTTATTGCAAGCTTTCAATCATTTTAACGAGTTGATATTATCCTGGATCAAACAGACCCAGCTGTACGGATACACACCATAAATTAAAAGAAGTTGCTACCACAGACAATATTCCAGAAAAAAATAATTCAACCTTTTTTTAAAGTCCAGAACTCGGCTCTAAAAATAACTGGACTTGCCAAACCGGTATACTTAGTTACTCTGCACCGCTGTACACACTTTTGTGTGTGTATGCAAGTATGTTTGTGTGTCTATGTGCGTGAATGGCATGTCGGTTATTCTTGAACTAGTTTTGTCTTTGTTAGCTCTATTTATAAACGAATGGTATATTTTTTTCGTTATATAATAAATAGTTAATTATTAGGTCTAGATGGCCTTGTTTTAACCGTTTGTTACTGTAAAAGTTAACGGACTTGATACATAAATGTGTTCGAAATACCAACAGTTTATTGCTATCTTGGACACTAATTGGAACTTAATTAACTTAGGTACGTTTATTTTTCTTTTCATACTACCTATGTAATTTTCTCTTAATGAGTTCTGAAATATTGGAATATATTGGAAGCCGACCTCAACGTACCTAGTTGGGAAAACACTATGCAGATGATGATGACGATGATAAGTTTTAAGTTCCTGTGACTAGTTACTTTGTCCTCCGTGTCCTGTCATCAATCGGATATCAAATCCTTACAGTGCATGTACCTACACATTTACCAACACAAGTACAGCTCACTCGCTTTCATGTGGTAAAATTTCTATACCATGAAAGACCTGACCACTACAAACTGATAAGAAAATTCCCCCATTCCTACCAGTTGCCCTAGAAATAATTTCGCTGAATGGAAACGCCAAGAATGTTGCGTGCGATAACACTTATTGAGGAAAACGCATTGTTTTCACAAAAAATGCAGGCATGCAGGTGTTGCATAACTGGTTCTGAGTTGCCATAGCAAATGTTTACTGATTAAGTTAAGCCTGATAATAAATAATATAACGGAATAATATGTAACAGCGGCCAAGGTTATCAAAAGAATAGTGACATAACACAGTTCCAAGCAAATAAATACTTTAGCAGCCCACAATACTCAAAACGCAATCAACAGCTCAGCCTTTTTATTGGCGGTCTAACTATGTGGGGGTTGGGTTCCAGATTACCGGGATGCAGCTGAGCACCAGTGTTTTACAAGGAGCGATTGCCTATATGACCTCCTCGATCCAGTTTAACCCGGCAACCCCTTAAGTAAGACTGGTTATCAGACTAACTTACTATAAACATAACGAATGAACAAAAAGTTACAGCTCTTGTCAAATATCTGTGCCGGTCTGAAGTCGGACTTGAATTCCGTAGATGAAAAAATACCGAAAATGTCAACGACTCTTCCCTTTCAGTAAATAATTATTAATATTTAATAACATTCGATCAAAGTAGCTGGTCGTTATTTTTTTACTGCACACGTACTTACCTATAAATAACCGTCATTAACGATGATATTATTGAGAAATTATATTTGTAAATACCTGTTAAATTAATACGCATTTTATGTGACTATTATTAATTTATACATTGTTATTTTATTGGTCTCCATTTGTGGCTTCGACAATAAAAACAACTTAATGTTGGTAAAAGTGAAAATTCTTTACCGAATTGACGTAACACAAAAGAAAAAAGCTCATTATGTTTAAAGTAGGTACCGTAAAGTTTGTAAACTAAAATAATTTAAAACAAGACTAGGTAGTTCTCGCGGCATCAATCACGAGGGTTCGCATAATTTCTATAAAAAGGAAAAAGTAGGTTATGCTTTTGTTTCATGTCTTTCTACCTCCATGGTCTAGCTAGGAGTAGCTATAAAACTCCTGTCGAAAATAGACAGTACCTAATCAAAGTATAGGATACAAGCTGTTTTTGCAACAATACAAACAGATACTACGTTACATCTTTATTAACATTTCTGTAGGTAAGTTAAATAATTATTATGTTCACAATCTTATTGAGCTCGATTACAAAAATGGTCGTAACATAAAATTGAATCGATTCTCGTTATAAATGCAGTCGACGATTTTGCAAAACAAATAATTTACGAAACATGCAACAGTAATTGCCGTTAAATATTTTAATTTTATTATACCTACTTACTTAATGTTTAATGGTCGCATGGGTTACAGGTGGTAACAGGTTTTATTTAATATTTTACTGCATGTGATATGTGACTTCCAGCCCAAATGGGAATAACAACGATAACTTTTATAAAAAAAATAGTCAGGTTCTCTCGAAACCCGATGGGCTGATCCTATTATAGGCCACTTTTTTGACCGTCTTGACAAGATAGGAACTATTTGCCTCATAACTGTTACTTTGAGATGAAGAATTACTGCAAATAGCAACTGTTGTGACGAATCGTTTAAATGCAATAATTATAAATGGATTTGTGATTGTTTGGGACTGGAATTGATTATTCAGCTCATTTGACTACGCTATTTTGGCGACCTTGCAACAAAAGGGTTTAAGAATTGTCGAAAAATCGAGTTGTTTACATCATCATCATTGGGATTGGGAACAGTGAAGAGGGTCGTGAATCTCTCCCTGGTTTTTAAAAAGACGAGTGAGGAGTGACTGAGTTATGAGTGAGGGTCGGAAAAAAAAGAGTTGCGAGAACTGTTGTATAGTAAGTTCAACTCAGTCGTGCGCGCGGCCCTATGTGTGGGTAACCCTTGTACATATACAGTGACTTTGTGTGCGTGACAAGAGGTACAGTCGGGTACAAATACAGTTATTTAGGGGTTGTATACGGCTGTTTAAAGTACAGTTATTACGTAATTTAGTTTATTTATTTATAATGATTCTGTATCGCTACTTGAAAAATCAAATGATGGATTTTCGGATTCGCTACTTTCACCAATGTTAATTATAAATTCTGACTCCATGTCAAAATATCTATAGTATTCTTCTTTTTTCTTTTGTACATGTCGACAAGTATTACCCAACATCCCTTCATCAATTTGACTTAAACGTTCATTTATGAGTTTCATTATTTCCGTCTTATTTTGGTCGACATTATGCGAAGCAATATAATTTTTTAAAATTCCCCACACATTTTGTTTCCATTATTATACTAAATTATAGGTCTTTTACATTCTTAGTCCACACATTTATTTATTGTCCGCGTACCCCGAGCTAGAAAATATGTAAGGAGTATTTAATTCATCTTAGATATTTCACTTCATTTATTTCTTAGATACTGTCAATGTCAATTTGAAAAGCCGTATGAGAAAATAATGATAAACTGTAAAATGTAATAATAAAAAGCTTTGAATGTTGTTTCATTTTTTTGAAACGCTACCTGACTCCTTAAAACATTTTCTCCGTGAAGAACTAGACATTTTCGTAAACGACTGTACCCATAACAAAAAGCGATAAGAACACGTCATGCTCGGACGACGTCACTGTCACACGAATGAAAGTTGTATATTTACAAGCCGACGCACACATAGGGCCGCGCGCAAATCTGAGTTGAACTATCTATACAAAATATCCAAATCTATTTGTAAAGCCCCCAGTACACATTGGCCTGTGTTGAGCCAAGCGTTGCAATGCACAAATGTAGGCCACGATCAAATGGTGTTTACACATTGGCGCATGGCTCATTGCTGCCTGGCAAAACAATTGCGATGGACGTCGAAGTAATTAAGGCCGCGGCTATTTATTTGTACACTACTATATATATTTATACTATACTACACTACTATATATATTTATATTATACTACACTACTATATTTACTACTATGTTTATTTTTACGCGCAACACAAAAGTGTACTATCCTCAGCGGTCGGTGACGAACTAAACATTGGCCGAATGTGTAAACACCACACGCCAAGCTGGGCCAAGATTCCTTTGATGTGTGCCCAAAAAACCGACAACTCGCCGAATGCGCGCCAACCTTGACAAATGTCCGCCAACCTGCACCAATACCCCGTGTACACATTGGTGATGGCGTCTATTGGCCGCACTTGGCCAACGTGTACTGGGGCCTTTATATAATTTCTGAACGACCAACAACTGTGTCAAATAAAAGACAGTAATGACAGCAACTGTCAAAAACTTTTGATAGGTTATGTTTTCAAGCTTGTCGTCGTATAACTAAATTTTCAATGATTTCTATACTTTATCAAGAACAAACAAAGTTTAAAATCGAAGGAAACATGAGTAGGGAAAATATTATCACCGTTCACCAACGTCAAGATGTAATGAAAACAAGATTGTTGCCGCGTTCGTCATTCGACCCCTTATCAACGAATTTTAATCAAAGCGAAACTAATTACAATTGTAGATAAGATGTATTACCTAATTTAATCGCTTACGCTGGGGGCATAGCGCACGTCGCCATTACTGTAAAAATGGCTGGTTTAGTGACGAAAAAGAGCGGCTTGCTCGTGAAGTTAATTAAAAATGTGAATGATTGCACAAAACGGTTGTCTTCTCACTTCATTTACTATCCTGACAATGAGAAACCCGTGGAAGGTAAGAAAGTAATCTTAAAGCATGACATTACAATAATATGGAGTAAATATCATCACATAGTTGGCTGACATGCAATAATAGACAATAATTTCATTGTACTGGTATCACATGATGTAGTAAAACTTACTAAATTGTAACATTATCATCATGCATATTATTATATCCAGAATATGAATGATTTTAACTCTCTTGGGAACACTCACATTATTACCTACAAAATTGTAGGTTTAAATCACTCAAAACTTTATATTATTTGCAATTACAATAACAGTGCATATTGAATTTAAGCTGCCAGTTACAGCACTTATTTTTATTATTGTATAGCAACAAGATAAAAACTAGATAAAAAGCAGTGATTTGCAATCAATATCAGCAATTATATTTATTATTTTTATTGGGTTATAAAATAAACCCTGTGAAATCTCAACAATGCTATGGTGTCCAAGATATACTTACAATTTACATACAAAATTAAAAACTTGCATTGATACTTGTCTGGTTTATTCTTTACCTACAAGGCCACCACTTTATTTATTTATTTATCTAACACTTTTCCCCTCAAACATTTACCTCTATAAGAGTAAAAAGATTAAAACAAAGATATTATCTATGCAATTCCAGGTGAGACCGCCAAGATGAATATGATGCAAGCCATCAACAATGCTATGGACATCACGTTGAAGAATGACCCGACCGCCGTGCTGTTTGGTGAAGATGTGGCTTTTGGAGGAGTCTTCCGATGTGCACTTGGGTTACAAGTATGTGTGTTGTTTACTTATTGTCGTCTGGTTTTTTAATATTTCTCTGGGGGCAGACTCAACTCTCCAAAAATATTGTTGAGACATCCATCTGATACGGTTTAGAATTTACATACATTGACTGAAATTCATTATATTCAAGTGAATGAATAGAGGTTGAGTAGGTATACATATAAAGGAGTACATAGGGGGAATACTTCCTTATATCTCAATAATATTATATAGTTACTAGCCGTATCTATGTATTACACAGAGAAGGTAAAAATAAAGGTATGATTCCGAACGACGCTGCACGCAGCAGTGTTGCCGCAGCAGTGTTGCCGCAGCAGTGTTGCCGCAGCAGTGCTGCCCAGCAGTGCTGCCTGCCGCGCTGATTTCGAGCAACGCGGCAGTGTCGCTCTGTTCGTGGTGATGCGTTGTTGTGTATTCGTTAGTTTACTTAGAGTTGACAAGATGTCGATTGATGACCAACTTTGATTTATACTGTTGGAAGAGGAAGAAGTCTGAGTCAGAGAAATTCATCCTTTTGTTGTCAATTTACGTGTCAACATTCAAGTAGGTACTCTTGCTGCGGCGGCAGACGCGTCACTACTGGTCTGTCGCGGCGGTAGGGCGACACTGACGCGCAGCAGTGCTGCCGCTACATTGCTGCCGCGACATTGCTGCCTAGCTCGGAATGTAATCTCATATAAGCCAATAGAAATTGTACGGGGACCAGTAGTGTCGCGGCAGCACTGCTGCGACCGCACTGCTGCGTGCAGCGTCGTTCGGAATCATACCTTAAAGGTAGAAGTAATCAAGAAAGAAGATAAGGGGAGTAGGATATAAGGGGATGAAATAGTTGGCCAAATATATAATTGGCTCTCCAACCAAAATGAGAACCATTTATCTCTTTCATACCATCAAACAAAAGCCCCAAACTACTTCTTCCCTAACATATACAAACTAACATAAAATCAATGTTTCCAGGAGAAATACGGCAAAGACCGAGTGTTCAACACGCCGCTCTGCGAGCAGGGTATCGCAGGGTTCGGTATCGGGCTCGCCACGGCCGGAGCCACGGCCATCGCGGAGATACAGTTCGCTGACTACATATTCCCTGCTTTTGATCAGGTTTGTTTTAAATAGTTATAGGTAGCTAGCTGATTACCGTGGTTTCAATATTGTCCTGAGAATATTGAATTCTATTAGTTGTTTAAAAACTTCTCTGCTTTGGTGGAGTGAAATTTTGTAATAGAAGCTAGCAAAAATATACAATACACACAAAAACTTTTATACTTATTTATCTATCTATACAATAGCTACCGCCTGTAGTTTCATCCTCGTTCTGTGGGAACTACTTTGTGCATCTAGTTATAAAGTCTACAGCATACCTTGATAAAAGCGCTGTCACGCACACTGAAAGAATTATTGAAATCGGTCCAGTAGTTCGTGAGATTAGCGCATTCAAACAAACATACTTTTTTATAATTATTTATACATTATAAGTACATGGAAGTGTAGGTCTGTGATACTATTTTCTCACATAATTCCAGTTTCGAATGACAACAATTTTCACACAAACAACATGTGCTGTTATGCACATGTCCAACAATTGTTGAACACGAGTGTATTCTGTTGTTGTTGCATGTAGTGGCGTCACACTTTACTGATAGTAAACAATGATATCGTGATTGATAACACGTCATTATGCGTTTAAATGAAAATAACTAGTAATTTATTCTATCTTCTATCTGCTATTATCTGGTGCAATAGGGTAGTGAGAGCTATTTGTGCCATTAGTCAGTGGCGTAGCGTGGGTATCTGCCGCCCGGGGCAGTCGTCGATTTTTGCCGCCCCTTCCAGCGTATTTTTTTTAACAAGTGTTACTGGCCGTTTGTCATTTTTAACCGACTTAAAAAAAAGGGGTAGTTTTTTTTTTGGTATCGACGTTAAAAATCATCAAATGACATTTGATCATTCCAGAGCCGTGGCAGAAGGGGGAGGTTCTCAAGTAGATTTTTCTTTTATATCTTTGTTACTTGATTTCTTTAAGGTTTTAAAATTCTTTTAGGTACGCAGGCTAGCGAAGTAGGTGCCTGTACGAAATTATTATAAATACTATTTAGTATATACGAAATTGAAATAATTTTAAATGCGGAGCTACTTTAAACTGTTTAACAAATTAATTTAATTTACCTAAAGTATACCTAAGCGTGAAATTTGGCTTGTATCTAGGTAGGTATTGCTATAGCATTCAAGTTTATCTAAACCAGTGATTCTTAACCTTTTAGTCCTGAGGGACCACTTGTAACTAAAGTTTGTCTTGCCGGGGACCACCTCATCGGTTTACCTAAATTAGCACTCTGCTAAAAGCATGTCGGCAGTTGTGTAGGTAAGCAAATGCAAATAAAGAAAAACATGCCTGTGTAGTTTCCAAATGCGCGAGCGAAGCGAGCGCGAAATTTTTATCGGACTTAAAACAAAAATTACGATAAATTTAGCTCAAACGTACTTAACGTTTTGTTTGTAGACAAATGCAAAAACAAGGGCCATAATATAGTTTCTGAATAGGCGAGCGAAGCGAGCGCGAAATTTTTATCGGACTTAAACCAAATATTACGTAAAACTAGCTTTTGCCCGCGACTTCGTACGCGGATCCTGTCCCTTATGCCAGCGACTATGGGGTCAGCAAAATCAAAGATCTGAATAGTCGCAATAGACGTGACCATAGGGATAAAAGTAGTGATTCTAATTAGACCGCATTTAAGTTGTGTGTGGCAAAAATATTACACGTAGGTATTATTTCGTAAAAAAACATTAAATAGATGACAAAGTCGTGGTGACTTAGTGGAATTCGTGGTGGTTTAGTGGGTAGAGAACCAATCTCTCAAGTATGAGCGTGCGTCTTTGATTCCAGGTCTGGCAAGTGCCTGCCAATGCAACTTTTCTAAGTTCGTATGTACTTTCTACGTATATTTTGGATACCAATGACCGTTATTTGGAGGGGATGTTAAACTGTAGGTTCCGACTGTCATTGAACATTCTTGGCAGTCGTTATGGGTAGTCAGAAGCCAGTAAGTCTTACCAAGGGGTAACCGGGTTGTGGAGGTCAGATAGGCAGTCGCTCCTTGTAAAACACTGGTACTCAGTTGCATCGTGACTGGAAGTCGACCCTAACATAATTGGGACAAAGGCTCTTGAGATAATAACGACAATAATAATGAGATATAGGCACCGCAAGACATCTGAGGCTGATGACGGGGAGTAGCGACCCCGCGGGGCTATATATACTGAGTTCTCCAGGGAGAGTATACTGTCCCCCATCTCCGGCCGGTCGGAGTGAACCATGACGGGGGTAGGTCTCACGCCTCTGGCTTGGCTTGGCCGTCCAGAGTGGAGTCGCTAGAGCAGGATTAGTGGCCCTGCTCGGAGGGTAGGTGCCTCATGGTAAGCACAGGGAGCGCGTAATCCGCGTTTAAAGTCCGCCGAGGTATCCTCACCCTTCAGCCGCTCATGTCCCTATTGCCCTCTTGTTGCTATTCAGTGACTGGTTACAGTAAGTGAGGTGGCGAGTCTCCACCTGCCGTTTTTACATGTACCTAATACATTGTCATCCACTAACATCCCATCAAAATAGCCCAAGTAGTTTTCCTCCATAGTTAGCAATAGTTTAGCACAGAACCGGGGATTGTCTTTTTTTTAACGACGTCCACCGGGGATTGTCCTTGGGTTCATTTCTATAGTGTATAAAGGGATAATCGTCGGTTTTGTGTCACCATTTCATTAAAGTTGTCTCAAAAGGGCTTCAGCGTGTTGGCTTCGACCCCACGTTTGCCTCCCAAAAATTTGGAACTCTGTAGTCCCGAGGTCTGGAAGAGATATACAAAATAATAATGAAGATAAAACGCAACAAAGTTAGAGAGTGGAGGCTCGTGACGCCACGTCTAGGTATGTAAAATTTGTACTAAGCAGTGACTTAACACGAAATTCAAGCGTTGTTGTATCTTCGTTATTATTTGTTTGTGAGAGAGAGAAAAGAAAAATGCGTGTCCATTATTTTAGGGTTATCTAAAAGACGGACTAATTACTTATTTTGATTCACTATACCTATTTCATAACATTCATTTCTATACATTTCAAGTGTAGTATTGCTCTTGAAGTTCCACATCAGGTGTTCCAGATCTTCGATGTTTACACGTCAATAGAGAGTGCTTATCAGATTGAACCACTTTTGCTAAAACGTCATATCTTTATAAGCTATAGTCTAGCTGGGCTCCTGGGTTTCCACATTAGGTGTTTTACATCTTCAATTTTTATAAGTCAACAGAGAGTGCTTATCAGATTGAACAACTTTTGCTAAAACGTCATACCTCTATATGCTATAGTCTAGCTGGGCCCCTGGAGTTCCACATCAGGTGTTTTAGATCTTCAATTTGTATAAGTCAATAGAAAGTGCTTATCAAATTGAACAACTTTTGCTAAAACGGCATACCTGTATATGGTACAGAGAAGCTGGGCTCTTGGGGTTCCACATCAGGTGTTCCAGATCTTAAAATTTATAATCTCAGCTGAAAATGCTCATCAAATGAAACAATTTTTGCCACGGCACCATATTTGTATCTCTTATAGTTTTATTGGTCTGTTGGAGTTCTGCATCAGGTCTTCAAGTTTCGAAGATAAATTATAGCCTATATGTTGACCAGGCCTAATACTGATACAACAAAGAAAAAATCATTGAAATCCGTTCAGTAGTTCGGAAGATTAGCGTGTACAAACAAACAGACATACAGACATACAGACAAACAGACAGAATTTTTTTTTTGGATTTGTGCTCCATTACTGTTTCTAAACCCCACCCAATTATTATTTTTTTAATATATTCAATGTACAGACACAGTTTTTTTACAGATTTATTATATGTATAGATTTAGCTCAAACGTACTTAACTTTATAATTGTTTGTTGACAAATGCAAAATTAAGCGCATACAGTTTCTGAATACGCGAGCGAAGCGGGCGCGAAATTTTAATTATTTTTTATTTAAGACTAAATTGGGTAAATTTTGCCGCCCCCTAAAAGCTGCCGCCCGGGGAATTTGCCCCCCCCTGCCGCCCCCCCTCGCTACGCCACTGCCATTAGTGTAATGTTGCTTACTGATATTACAAATGCAAAAGTAATACTCGTGTGTCTTTATTTAATGCCTAAACTACTGGAAGGTTTAAAGCGAATTGAGTACACAGGTGGCCTAAGAAAGAGTATGGGTTACTTTTTCACAGTCGCAAAGCAACACTCTTCCGGGTGGGTAACATAGGCTATATTTTACCTCGCTCGGTATGGGCAGTTGTTTCGACGGAACACG
The DNA here is from genome assembly GCF_022581195.2 of Helicoverpa zea. Lineage (NCBI taxonomy): Eukaryota > Metazoa > Arthropoda > Insecta > Lepidoptera > Noctuidae > Helicoverpa > Helicoverpa zea. The sequence continues at coordinate 1,073,479 of NC_061458.1, read as the reverse complement.
GGTGAAACCGCGGGAAATTGGTTATTATAGGGGTGTATGTATGTAGATAATGGATAATATTATATGATAAAACACTAGGTATCTATTCCTATTGGTATATGTAAGTACGTTAAATTCTTTCTCTTCACATAAATAAAATATTGTTACCCACAGATAGTAAACGAAGCAGCAAAAGCCCGCTACCGCTCCGGCGGTCAGTTCGACTGCGGCGCCCTGACGATACGTACTCCGTGCAGCGCGGTGGGGCACGGCGGCCTGTACCACTCACAGAGCCCTGAGGCATTCTTCGCACATGTACCTGGACTTAGGGTAATGTACTCTATACTCAAGTCTTTACCTATTCGTCGTAATCGTCACAACGGAAAGATGTCCAATGCAGGGGCCCGATTCTCCTAAGTTAATAATATCAAAATTGAATAGAAATCGAATCGCAATATGATCGCAATAGCAGTTTTAACCATATCGGGCATTCTGCTACTAATATAAGACCAATCGTTCGACCAACGACATTCGATTGGTTTGCGATTGGTCTGCTATTTTGATGATTTTGGTCTATACGGTAGTTTGCTCTACAATCATATTGCAATCGTAGATCATTTGCAGACAAAATGATTAATTATTGAATGACAGAAAAGGATAAAAACGTTTATTTCAAATAAAAAATAGCGGAATGCCACATACGCTTCAATCGTAATCGAGTCGTGAATGGATCGCAATCGAATGTGAATCGTATGTCGCTTAAGTAAAATTAGGAGAATCGGGCCCCTGGAGTACTGCTTCTCCGTGCCTATACTCAACATTTTAGTGTACCTATGTATGTATGTGTGTCCCTGAAGAACTCGTGAGTTCTTCCTTGTTTTGGAAGATACAAAAAAATTGTGAGCGTCGCGTCTAACAACCAGTTTTAGCAAGAGGTATTGGGTTGCTCGGGTAACTGGGTTGTGGATGTCAGATAGGCAGTATCTTCTTGTAAAAAAACTGGTGTTCAGCTGCAATCGGTGATACTGTACCGACCCCAACATAGTTGGGAAAATACTAGGCAGATGGTATGGCATGGCATATGTTACTGCCAAATGTCATTAAAATACATCCGACATTTTTCCATACTTAAGTTTCGCCTGTAAAATATAATAATTGCGCTTTCCAGGTCGTAGTTCCTCGAGGTCCCATAACTGCCAAGGGTCTGTTGCTGTCCTGCATCAAATCCCGTGACCCTTGCCTGTTCCTGGAACCCAAGATACTGTACCGATCAGCTAGCGAAGAGGTGCCGGTAGAAGATTATACCCTGCCACTTGGGAAGGCACAGGTTTTGAGGGAAGGTGGGTAGACTTATGATCATTTCTTCTTACCGGGTTTTTGGGGAATGTTTTTTGTAAAATTTGGTCTCCAAAAAGTGCTGATTTTCAGCCTGGTTTCACTAAATTGCTTGTTATATATTTTTTTTCTATCACCAAGCAGGAATTTGAGAATTACATTACATTAACTTGCTTCTGCCGGCGTTTTCACCTGCTTTCCATGGGAACTATATACTTCGTGCACCCAGTTAAAGCTGAGTTGCCCATTCTACCACTGAGAGTTTTCCAAATTAGTCGAGTACATCCAACAATTGCGTGCGCGTGCAGACAAATTCTTCAGCATTATATTACAACACATATATTTTATTCATGTACTATTCTAAACTTTTTTATATTTATGTATTTAAAGTCGTGGTGGCCTAGTGGGCAAAGAACCAACCTCTCGAGTATGAGGGCGCGGGTTCGATTCCAGGTCAGGCAAGTACCAATGCAACTTTTCTAAGTTTGTATGTACTTTCTAAGTATATCTTAGACACCAATGACTGTGTTTCGGATGGCACATTAAACTGTAGGTCCCGGCTGTCATTGGACATCGTTGGCAGTCGTTACGGGTAGTCAGAAGCCAGTAAGTCTGACACCAGTCTAGCCAAGGGGTATCGGGTTGCCCGGGTAACTGGGTTGAGGAGGTCAGATAGGCTGTCGCTTCTTGTAAAGCACTGGCACTCAGCTGAATCCGGTTAGACTGGAAGCCGACCCCAACATAGTTTGGGAAAAAGGCTCGGAGAATGATTTATATTTATGTATTTATTTTAATATTTCAGGTGATGCAGCCACACTAATAGGTTGGGGCACACAGATACACGTGCTGCTGGAAGTGGCGCAACTCGCTGAAGAAAAGTTGGGAGTCAAATGTGACGTCATTGACCTACAGTCTATCCTGCCCTGGGATGAGGAGACTGTTTGTAATGTGAGTTAACTTTTACCTTATTTTGGAATAGAAAATTCTTTATTGTACACCATTAGGACAATTCAAACAAATACGTATCGATCGCTAAAAAACAAGTTCTTCCATAAAACTTTTGGATGGAGACAAACTGTAGGCATACAATATGCTATGTAGTTGCTTCACCCGCGGCCTTTGGGAACTATATTTCCCGTACCCGGATAAAATAAAATAAATTATAGCCTATGTCGTTTGGGGATAATGTAACTTCCTGCTTCTCAATTTAAACTACTACTACTACTACTAGCTATATATTCGACGTATATTTAGTATGGGAGCTTACTTTCTTTATACTATTTTTTTTGTGTTATTGATTTCAGTCCGTTAAGAAGACAGGTCGTTGTCTGATCTCTCACGAAGCGCCTCTCACGTCAGGATTTGGCGCCGAACTTGCCGCTACTATTCAGGTAACTATTATTTAAAACCTTGTCCGTAAAACATCGGACTATTTCATAAGAATCTTTATATTAAACTGGTAGTTTCTTGTCTATGCGGCTGCCGTGCCCTATACCTTGCCTTTTTCAATTTTATCTACTTTGGCTTTTGGGCCACATGGTGCGAAAGTCTTCCTAATAACACAAGTATTTTTCTACGAAGCCAACCTTTTGAACTGGTATAATACTCCCCGGTCAGTGGGCCTGTGTTCAACAGCGGTAGTTTGTTCGGATGTGAAAATGTATTAACTTAACACCTTTTTTAAATCTTTCAATATTATTCCAGGAGGAATGTTTCCTACACCTAGAGGCGCCGATCTCCCGCGTGGCGGGCTGGGACGCTCCCTTCCCACATGTCTTCGAGCCATTCTACCTGCCCGACAAGTGGCGATGCTATGAAGCACTCACACAGATGCTCAAATACTAACCTCTACAGTTCATATGGAAGATAATCATCAGTTTTAATCAATAAATTATACAAATTATACGTTAATGTTTGATTTTTTGTTGTTTAATCCAATAGAATACATTGGGCAAAGGCTCCAACGTGAACTAACAAGACTTGTCTAACTTAATAATACACGAGCTGCTTTCATAATTTAAAAAACGGTCAGGAAAAGATAATACTCATTGGTGAGGCCGGGAAAAAAATTGAAATGGAGCGGGAATTTAAAAATCGAATGCGAGGGAATCTGTATGGCGGTGAACACAAATCGTATTTTAAAAACTATTGATGAAATTCCGTGAGAAACCAATAGGTACCTACCCACTACAACTATTTGCAGCAATAAAGCCCACATACCTTGTGAATCCAGGAACTATTACTAGATATTTTTATATTACTATTTTTGCACATTCTGTATGGAAGAAGTTGGCAAAAGAAAACAAATAATTACTTATTCAATTTATTAAAAAATGAAAATCAATCCATAAAAATAACTAGACATTAAGAACAGTGAAGTTAGTAGAAATACTTAAGAACAAAATGTCAATTTTATACGAAATTAAACACGCCTAGGTCTCTTCGTTTGTGCTGTCGCATCGAAAACTTAAAAATTATAAGAAAAATAAATCAAATGTGTGTATGCGTCGGATATACCCTATGAAACTTATCCTACTTAAGACGAACATTTTTTAAACAATTTGTTCCAAAACATCAGTAAAATTCAGTAACAATTATAAGCCCTTGAAACTTTGTAACTTAAATCAAACAGTAAAATTACATCTGAATGTTGTGATGTCCAATATTTACAATTGAAGTAGCAGATTTAATTTCACGTTCTAAAACTATTGAAAAACAATATTTTCCCTCAAAATCTAAGGCATTTTATGACCAGCACCTTAATAGGAAAATAATCAGATCAGTGACTACACAAAGTCGTAAAAAATTTAATTGACAAGTACAAAGGTTTTAAGCTTAACACAGGCTATGGGACACAGCCCACTTGGGATATATTTTTATATAATAATAAAATATAACACAGGTACAATATAATTATTACAATCATTGACGTATTCAGGCAAGACTTTGTACAAACCAAGCATTTTATGACTCTATTTTATCAAAAACATATTTTTGAAGTACCAATGCATTAAAACCTAAGATGAAGTTAATGGAAACAACATACAAATGAACATATATTATGCAGAACATTTATTATGAATAAAAAAATGTTAGAAAATGAAAGCTGATCAATTTATAGTCAATCTGCACATATTCTTTATAATTAAATCCTACCTACCTATCATCAAATCAATCCATCAGTTTGTAGACCAGATAAAAATGCAACGAAATCAACTCGAGCTGCAAGACAACTTCCAAAGTTATTCGCAATAAATAAATGAAGCTTACAAGTAAGTCGCTAGACTCGTGCACAGTCAGCCAAGAAGTGTCTACCAGTTTTGATTAAAAATTCTGTGAGATCTAATATTGCTAAGATTCACTTTTCTAACTGAGCATAATGGGAAATTGAGTTTGTTTTCAACAACATAGTTCGGCGACTGTAGCACGCAAGTATAACTGTCCGGCTTGGGTGTGGGCTAGTCGTCGCGGCGCGAGTGGCGCTTGGGCGCGAGGAAGGGGCCGGCGCTGGGCGAGGCGGGGAAGCGCTGCATGTAGCGCTCGAGGCGCAGGTACTTGACGGTGATGAGGCGGCCCTCGTACCACCAGCCGTGCAGGCTGCGGTACACCACGCCCGCGTCCGTCGGCGACGCGCACTTCACGTACACGCAGCCCGACGTGCGGTCGATGTCGATGTGCAGGATGTTGCAGTGGCTGTCGCACTTCTCCAGAATGGCGTCCTGTATCTTCACTCGCAGTAATGAATTGTTGTCGTTCTTGTCAAACATGTGTCGTATTTTTAAGCAGGGAGTCGGGGAGACGACCAGGTTGTTGACTGAGCCTTCTTGAGTTTCAAAAGCCTGGCCTTGCCATGATGCACTGCGTTTGGGGCTGCTGTGAGGAGATATCCACCTCCACACGCGGCAATCCTCTCCGTCGACTGACTGCACCTCCATGCGAACCCTACTCTCGTTCCTCTGTATGAACTTGACGGCGGCGTCCCAGACGGACGCCATTTTCTCCCTGTTTTGTGGCAGGATCAGTGTATCTCTCACATGGTCCACAGATATGTATGGTTCTCCACTATCCTCAGTCTCTTGAGATATCACATCGATAATTTGCTCCACCATAGAATAGATCTCTTCACTTTTCCTTTTCTGATACAGTACATAGTATTTGTAAGCTCTTTGTAGCCCTAAGCCTAGTAAAGTTAGGAGGGCAATTATAATTAGACTGGACCCAGCTGAGTACAATGTGTTGATGAATAAACATGAGAGGGGTGTTGATGGGTCTGTGAGGCTGATAGCAACAGTGCCCTTGGCTCGTTGTTGGACAATCAAGTCTGTGGCGCTGATGGTAGTGAACTCTGCATCCTTAGTGTACAAGTTACTCAGTTGAACAACTTTGAGTCCCCAGCGGGGGTTGTTTATCAGCAGCACTTGCAAGTTGTTCAGGTCAGTGCGACACTGGCTGACATCAGAGGTTTCAGCCTTAGCACTGGCTATGTCAATAATTTCTCTCTCAGTGAGATAGGGCAGAGAGCCAGGCTGGCCACATTTGTATGCTGCTATTCTCGCTGTCAATTCCGGATGTATGAGTTTTAGTAGACTTTTAGCATAACTGACTTGTTCCTTAGGCACACAGTTGATCCCTGGTCTATTGCCAGGTATGTGCAACTGACAGATTGGTATGACACTGTTCTGATCATCCGCCACTGACGTGATGTCGTTTTTCTTAACTATATACATGAAAAATAAGCAAAAAAAAAAAAGTGCAACTAACACAACCAGAGCAAGGGACACAAGATTGTTCTTTAAAAACTTCTTATCAGTGGCAGACTTGTAGTCGCCTATGTCAGAACGATTGATTCCAGTTACAAAAGACCTGCGCGGTAACACTGTGCTACCATTGTTTGTGTCTCTGTCCAGGAAAGATGTGCTTCTTGGTGGATCTGACTTGAGTGCAGACAGACGTCTTGTGAAGTTACTTAAGTATGGAGATTCTACCTCATCAATAGTAGAAGTAGACGGCTGATAAGTACTTGTAGAGTAGTTTGAAGTATAGCTAGATGATGGTATAATGGACGGCCTGTCAGCCAGTGAAGATGTCAAACCTAACCGTGAGCGTATTGAATTGAGATTATCAGAGGAAGACAAAGTGGATGAGTATGAAGATGAGTAGTTGGTAGGTATGATAGATGCTCGAGAGAACACTGATGTCTTAGGGGGACTGATGCCAACACCCACGTCAACAGAGGGTAATGTGCTGGAGATGTAGTCGCTCGACCTTGAGTTGCTTCGGAAGGGGCTGGACGTCTTCTTGTCGGCGTCCACATCACTGTCGGAGCCGGTCTCGTAGTCGTCCTGGTCGTTAGCCGCGTACGTGCGCTTGATAGTGCGAGTAGTCACTGTCTCTACCTCTTCGTGTGTTCTCATTGCAGGTTTTTCCTCGTCAGACTCGGAGCCCTTATCAGAGTCTCGTTTCGCGGGAGAACCCTTCTTAGGGGGCGGGCGACGCGTCTTGTTGGCGGCGGGCGGCAACATAGCCCCGCCGGTCGTCGCTCGGCGGCCACGTTTCTCTTTAGCATTCGTAGTTGTGTCTAAATCGGACTCCTCGCCGCTTGAGTAGCGTGCGAGCGACCGCCTTGTGTCAGCTTTGTTATCGACGTTAGTTCGAGGTTTGGTTTTGTTGTCTAATACTAATTTCAACTTTTTCACCAACAACTTTCTTGTGGATGCCGTTATAGGCATTATGGGGAACCCATGCTCGGCTAGTTTCGTCCGCAGCTCCGCATCTGACATTGAGTCGACTTGATCGGCCATTGTGAAGTCTGCAAGCACAATATTACAGGTTATTTACACATGCACTCACTAGAACACTGTTTATGTAACGATATTAGTAATAGTTCACCTTATTTACGAGATATGCACTGAAGAATTACGTCAAATTTATAATAAAATTCACCGGCGCGTCATGTCGCACGCACCGCGAAAGAACGTCGTTATTTAGTGTTGCCACTTAATAATTTTATTTACCCCTTTATTTACATTGCGATACACGTTTCACAATGTTGTGTTATATTATGATGTCATATATCTATTAATAGAACACTACGTCACTCATTGCGTCATATTTATATTTGTGGATGTAAATACAGGCGATATTATACACCCTTCATCAATGCATGAGCATGCTCAGGTGGGAAAATGAAACGCTCAATTTTGGTCATGTATCTTGATACACAGATTTCTAAATTGTTTTCATAGTTAATCGGATTATTTCTGATCAAACATATCGAAGCAAAAAAAACCGATTAATTAATTAGTGATTATTTAAGTAGGATGGCAAGTCCAATGTATTGTATTTTCTGAAACTGATTGCGAGAATATCAGCACATACATGATCGGTACATGGTTTTCGATACTACAACTTTTAATTACTCAATTAAAATGCACTTATTTCGGTCATTATTTATTTATTCCTCGTAATTTAATAAAATGACTAATCTTCTAAACTACCCGCGAAATTTAAATCCATTACCTACATACATTTTGCTCTCCTCTCCGAGCCGGTCTGTCTGAACGGACCCTAAACATTCTTTATTATTTGCAACTTCCTTTTCTATGCAAGCAGTCCTGGTATCTAGACCTGCGTTCAGGGGTAAATCTGAATAAACCATCAAACATAATTTTTATATTGATTTCTGACACTTACGCGAATATTAGACATTTAAATAAAACTACTTTTACGGATTTTATCCGTAACGGTATGGTAACGGTGTAAAGGATCCGAAACGTCGGGATTAAATAATATTAATATAACGCGATAAAATCCGTAAAAGTTGTTTTATTTAAACATAATTTTTAATTTATTTACCAACATTTCAGAGAAGTATCTAGGTAAGCTTTAAGTGTAGTTGTTAAATACCTTTTTTATTTATATTTGTATGTCGATGCTACGGCGAAACATGCAGAACATAAAGCTGGGTACTCACTTAGAAGTGTAGCACGTAACGTATCAGATACGGTATCAACCTGCAACCGGCTCGTCCACGGTCCTCACGAGCACACTGCGAGCCGCCTTTGTGTTCGCAGTGAAACCGTCACTCGGCGGGTCACTGCGAGCTTACAGCGCTCCACACGCGAGCGGCTTGCGGCGGGCTCGTGCCTACGTACTCACTTGATACCGTATCTGATACGTTACGTGCTACACTGCTAAGTGAGTACCCAGCTTAATATAACCAATGTAACATCTTTGTACCCCGTGTTTCATACAAATAAAAGATTCTTATTCTTGCCTGGGTAACTGGTTAGAGGAGGTCAGAGGCAGTCGCTCCTCCAAGTAATGCACTGATACCCAGCTGCTTCTGTTTAGACTGGAAACCAACCCCAATATAGTAGGGAAAAGGCTATTCATGATGTTATTTGTCGAAACGCCAGCTAGTTGCGTATTTCTTTGGGCGATTTCACTTCTTCTTTACAAGATGAGTGGTTTTTATATATTAATTAATTGTTGTCGGTATTTCAACATATCGCCAATCCTCAATTTTCTAGATATTAGTAAATTCATGGAAAAAATAAAATACCGCCCCTTCGCACCACTTTATTTATTTGTTTCGCTATAACCAATTAGAATTACAATTGAAAGGGAGTGCGAACCACAACTTATAAATCTACACGAATAATGCACCTAATATTTAGTTCACAACTAAATATTACATTCACAGCGCTTCTAAACAATTATTTAATTTGGAATGCTAATTTATGGTAACGAAATAATTTAAAGCACCCATCACAAATAAATTTTAAACATCCATTACCTCGTATATCCTTGGTAATAAGGCTTAAAACATCTATAATTATCATTTATCAGCATACAAACTGTACAATACTTTATTATAAATAAATTATGAAGTAATTATATTACGTTCCTATACAATTTGACCAATAACAATAATTCAAAAGGTTTGAGTTTTAAACAATAAAATATTTAAATACTGTTAGATTCGGAATCCAGACAAATAAAGATTAGATTTAGATAAATAAAAAACTATACGTTAAAATAAAAAATAAAAAAAAAAAAAAAAAAGATCCCGACGAATTGAGAACCTCCTCCTTTTTGGGAAGTCGGTTAACAAATAGATACACGCAAGTAACCATATTTTTCAAAATTGAATTAATCATTAATTAATAATTTATTACATTGCAAAGTCTTCACAAATTGGGTGCTCGACTATTTTATATCTCTAACAAAAAACAACACGGCGAGCAACAAAACAATAAATACTCATTGAAGACTTTCTTACAAATAGGGTTATATAAATACCGTTTAACGGGAAAAGGATAGAAAATTTCAATAATCGATTTTACATCAGGTATGTATAACGATTTCAAAAATAGTCAAGTACCCGATTATACATGATCAATTTAATAGTTTACTATCACATACATTTACGTACAAAATAGAATAAAGTAATATGAAAATTTCTATTAAAATCCTATATTATTTTGTTCTGGTATAAAAGTTAAACCACGCCATACATGTGGTTTGCTTAGCTTATCAAAGTATTTGGTATGTTTTACTTAGGTATAACGTTACTGCGGCGGTTTCCATCCACCGAAGCCGATCTCCAGTTGTTTGGCTACTGCTAAACACAGTCTGTCTTGATTTGGGGCTGCTATCACCTGAAAGCATATAAAATCAAATTAGAAACTGTGCCACAGACATTAGCCCATTGATTTAGTGGGTATGAATTCAATACATGTTTCATGTAAAATAATGTTTTAAAATTATTCCGAATTAACGGCTAAAAGTAAACTTTGTCGTGTAAGACTTATCCAAAAAAAAAAATTGTGCTGCAAGATGAGTGGTCAAAATTAGAACAACAATTTCCATTTCATAATTATTTCGACCCGGTTTTTATTTTTATTTTTAACTTGCGAATTAGCTTATGGTACTGGTTTTACTGGAAGCTGAGCCAAACATATTTAACAAAATTCTAGGCCTTACCTGCACACCAACAGGCAGTCCTTTATACAGCCCCATGGGTACAGTGGTGGCCGGCATGCCGAGGATGTTGAAGGCCATGGTGTACATGACGCCGGAAGCCTTGAGGAACACCTGGTTGTGGTGATGTGCCTGGCTGATGAATACAGGGTAGATGAACACGCCGTTGTCGCCTAGGACTTTCTGGAAAATGAATAATACATAACATTACAAGAGGTACAAAATAACAATAACAAGGAAAAAATATTATTATAAAACTTTGGTATAGTTATCGCCAATTTTGGAGAATAAGTATACACGTCTTCATTGCACTTGATGTTCCGAGAAGTAAAAAGATTAGTGTGATCAATACCCAAGGTAAAATGTAAGATGATGCAAAAATATGTCTATAAAGAAGTTAGATATTTTATACAGTATCGATATATTTTAGTATGTATTTTGTCTGTATATACATAATTACAAATATAGTAATATGTTATATTTTTATATTTACCTGCATATGCTCACGTAGTTTATTCGCCTTGCCGTTGTAGTAACCTCTTCGAGAATCCGGTATGAACAAGTGACTTCTATTTATAACAGAGAAACTCAGTCCTTGTAGTGATCGCGACCCGCCACCGAACATATATTTTATAAGTTCAACGATTAAACTTTTATCACGCTGAAAAGAAAAAAAAAAGTACAAATTCACGCAACACTTGAATTAAAAAAAATATACAGTTTCCCCGAAATATGGGAAAAACATTCATTAATTTTTTGGCAACATTGTGAAAAAATTTAAATTCCGTTCCGTTTCACGGCACTTACTTTCGGATTGGCGGGGTCTTGCAACAGATTGGGAATGTCCTTCATTGAAAAGAATACCGACACCGATATTTCGACTGAGTCTTCTAAATCTTTGAATTTTTCCTGTAAGCAATAAAATTCATAACATGTACTTATGTTACCTGTTAGTGATTATGTAATTATGACTTATTTATTTATGGTTCAATGCAAATGTTATCAAGATTTTTTCGGATATACATAATAAGTAAATATACATGTTTAAGCCGTTGTAAATTTAAAATCCTACTACATAAATAATCTTTCTTCATGTCCTAGCTTGTTTGAACGCGCTAATTTCGAAACTAGTGGTATGACTTAAAAAATTCTTAGATATAAGATCATTATAAATAGACCATTTATTGGGCAATAAGTATTTAACTCGGGAAACAGGTTGAAACCACTGCCTAGATTACCAGGAACATTAATTACAATACAATAGAATCACATTTTTAAACGGTTTTATTTAGCTCACCCCGTTTGTTTTATTCTTACCTCACTAACAGTACAGCCACAATCTTTCTCGAGGTAAGCGACGGCGTTACGGATGGCGTCGTTGATGCAGCTCTCTACCTTCAGCAGCGCTACCGAGTCTGTCGCCTCGAACATATAGTGCACCTGGGAGATGAAATAGAGCTTGTTTAGTATATGGAAATATACTAACTTTAAAAAAATACATATGTGTTTTTGGTCAATAATGTTTAGGTATAAAAAATAAAAAAGACTATTTTCCATACTTAGCAGACATTTTCACCTTGGTAACTCTGGCGGAACAAACTCTTTTATGTCTATAGGAAACATCTTAAAATAATCAACAGCGCCAAATATAACTAGCGCCACGGCGGAACGCGATAGTGAGATACTTCACTTACACAGCAACTTTTCGGCTTTTTTAATTATTCACTTATCAAACTTGTTTCAATGGAAATATATTTTAACCAGTTGGCTTGCTTTGGTGATGACGTGACCCTTGCGACTGTTATGTAGCTTCAAGTTCGCAGCTCTTACTTACTAGGTACAAGTCTCTCTCTTTTCAAATTCCTGAAAGTTACTTTGTGACTAGATATCAAACGCATACCTTAACATCCTTCATATCAACAGGTACATCCAGGTTCAGTTGATTATGTTCTCCCGCCATAATGTTCATCAACAGCTTAAGATCATCAGCTCGTCGTGTCATGGGTCCGACGGTGAGGAACTTGGGGAAGTTCTCATCGCTGAGGGTCGGGATGTGGCCTTCTATTGAGATTATGCCTGGAGGAAGAAGTTTTGCATATAATTTTTAGTGTGAGAAGGTAAGTTTAAGCAAATTACTTCTTTTGTGTTACTTTTGTCTGTTTATGGGTAGTTTTTAAAAAGCAATTTTGATTATATTTTTTTTCAGGTGTAAGAGATTATGTAGGTATGGAAAAGATATTTATTTTGAAGGACCATTTATGCTAGACAGTGGCGGCTTATGTGTTTCATTTAATTTTCCAAAATTTTTATATTTCTTATCCATAATTTTCATACAAAGTGCAAATAAATAAATTATTCCGAAAATCAGTGCAACTTTGCCACTAGTTGTCTTGCCTTCCCTTACTGGGTATGGTCTGTCGTACATTGAAGCCCGACCGATTTGAAAAAAAAAAACTCAATGTTGGGGAGCGAAACTATTCCCGGGTGTCACAGGCTGTAGCTAGATGTCACACTTCACGAGTGAGGCCACAGGCGGGAGCTACCACGGCAGAAGTTCTTCTGCTTACCCGGCGTGGGCTTGTGTCCGAAGAGCCCGCAGAAGGCGGCGGGGAGGCGGATGGAGCCCGCGATGTCCGACGACACGCTCAGCGCTGACGCCGCGCTCGACAGTAGCGCTGCCTGAGGGACAAAACATATTGGATTTTAAATATGTACTTATTATTAATATAGAATTCAGTCGTGGTGGCCTAATGGGTTAAGGACCAATCTCTCATGCATGAGTGTATGTATAGGTTCGATTTATAGGTCAGGCAACTACAAATGTAATTTTCTAAGTTTGTATTGGATACCAATGGCTGATAAAGGTGAAAGAAAACATCTCGAGGAAACCTGGACGATAAAGTCTGAAATCAGCAACCCGCATTGAGTAAACGTGGTGATTTAAAAGTATTGGCGAAGCTGCTAAAAAGAAATAATACTCAGAAACCGTTTCCTCTTCTAACTCAATTGTGAAGGTGGAAGTGGATGGAATGAACGGTACCTCCATAACATTTTAATTTTATTTCATAAACCATTTTCAAGAAAAAGAAAACCCGAATCCATATTGATTCATCAGCTTAAGTGTTACAGTGCCGCAGACGGTCAGACAGACGCAAAGCGTTCAAACTTATAACAATCCTACTTTGTGCGTCGGGGGTTAAAAATAAATCAAGTCTCCTCTCACCTGTATTTACCTGTATTCATTGCACTTAATATACATAAATAAACTCTTTCAAGTTTGAGTGCGTGGTCAATACCTGGTCAGGCAAATACCAATGCAATTTTTATAAGTTATGTACTTTAAGTATATCTTGAACACCAATGACTGTGTTTCAACTGTAGGTCCCGGCTGCCATTGAACATCCTTGGCAGTCGTTACGGGTAGTCAGAAGCCAGTAAGTCTGACACCAGTCTAACCAAGGGGTATCGGGTTGCCTGGGTAATGGGTTGAAAAGGTCAGATAGGGCAGTCGCTCCTCGTAAAGCACCGGTACACCGCTGCATCCGGTTGGACTGGAAGCCGACCCCAACACAGTAAGGAAAATGGTTCGGGAGATGATGATGATAGGTACATGAATAAATTCCTATATGGCCATAAGTCAAAGGACCTTAACCTGTAGTACTCCACAAAGACGTAACATACAAACATGAAGTCATTATTGACGACAGTCGCTTGCGCAACACAAACAAACTTGCCACTTAGCGTATACTTAATAATACTCATGTAATGTATACGTTTGTGAAGTGACTTTGAGAAGGGCTGACAGTTGTGAAGATGAGTCTGCGAGAATTTTTGGAGAATAATGATTTATTCTGATTGGACTCTCGCTTTACGCCACCATCCGATACCTATAAATGCAATTTTAGTAAAGCGAGTCGCGGACCGCGTAATGTAATGAAAAACAACAAAAAAAAAAAACATGAAACCAACTTCAATAATATACCTAAAACGTTTTACACTTCCTTTTTTTGAAATCGGTTAAAAATGGTTATGTTGATTCCTAATTATTTTTGACACGCCAAGCTTTTTAATTTGGAGGTATCCAAAATTATGCTAGTTGTCACACGTCCTACAACTCATATTCTACAGTGTAGAATCTACAGCCTACTTATCTAATCTAAGTCTTTGTTACCTTTCTACCGACTGTGACAAAAATCGTAAAATATCATCAAGTTAAATATTATAGGAGTATCACGTCATTGCTAAAAGTATAGCACCCATAACTTAATATTACGGCAAACATTAGTCGGCCAGTTATGAAGGTGTTAACTACCCATGGTGTTATTGTGCCTTTATAAGTTTTGCTATGTGATAAAAGTATAGGCATGGTGTCTTTAGTAAGTATAAGTAATACTTTATGTCCTGTTATAAAAGCCAGATAAAATGTCTCGTCATCTGGGTCCAATTCATCCCATGTCTTTAATGTGTTTAGGTAATATATATTTTTTACGCTACGCTAAAGCTAGACTAAAAAATGCTAGAAATATTACTTCTATAAGGGACTTAAAATTAATCTAAAATCTTTTGATAATATACACCTTACCATCCATACTATACCATAGCAATGTTTATCTTAATTTCAATATTCCTCACCTCGCCACCAGAAGAACCCCCAGGCGTTCTATTCAAACAATACGGGTTATTCGTAGTCCCCCTCAGCAGGTTAGTGGTCTCCCATCCGAGGCATAGCTCGGGGGTGTTGGAGACCAGCAGTGGGATGGCTCCGGCTTTCTTCACGAGGCTCACGACACCACCGTCCGTGGTCGCTCGACGGCCAGCGTTTTCTAGGCAGCCTACTGAGTTTGATAGCCCTGAAAGTTAAAGAGTGGTATGGTGAGTGTGATTTTTGGTAATAAGAGCTACTGGACTCTAATGAGTTAAATGTAAAATTGAAATGACATAAGAAGTATGTAACTTTCTTACGGGTTTGGTGTGATGAAATCTTTTGTGTGATACACCTGCGTAATCACTTCAAATTTTCATCAGCTAAGTTATTTTGGACAGCTTTACCTACTGTTTTTAAATTATGTAAGTGCAGAGTATCATATAGAAAAATATTGAAGACAGTAGCATCATGAAACAGAGCCAGAATCCTTTTTGCCAAAACTGCTAATTAATAACGTTTTACGCGCGTATCCTGTATTATGAGAGCAATATTCTGCAATATGCAAGTAAGTTCAAATCTACCGCTTTTAATTCCAACAAGAGTAACTCACCAGCAAGAGAACAGCTCTCCTTCACCGTAAATGGTACACCAAGCAACGGCTTATTCTTCACCAAGTCTTCAAAGGTGCCATTCTTCTTCGCTTCCTCTATCTGTCGGTCAACAGCCTTAGCATCTTCTGTGGCAGCCCTGTATCTTTCATCGACGACCGCATTGATGTAAGGGTTCACTTCTTTGACACGCTCGATGTAGATCGTCACTAGTTTCTCGCTCGTTATCTGTGGGAAGATATAAAATGGTCAGGTTAGAAAGGTCATAATTCGTGAAGCAGAAATGGGTGTGAAAAAGTGTAGTATATACCTATGAGTATGTAACATTTAGGGATGTATGTCCACGGAAGTGGAGAGAGATCTGTCCTATTGCATTAAATCTGAAACGATCCCTGGAAAATCTATTCTATTTCTGTTTCTGCGCTCTGCAGTTACGGTCTGCTTCTAAGGACAGGCAGCCTAATAGGTTTGTAATATATTTACATAGAATTGGCATAGTTGAAGATTTTTTGGAATCTTTTTCTGCCAAATTAAATACTTCCACAAAAAAAGCGTGCTCTATTCCAATTGCAACATCTTTGTTTACCACAGTTACGGCAAACAAAGTCTTTTTCTAATAAAATGGAGTAAATGAAGCTAGATTGCATCCATTACGCTTCGTGTGACTGCAGCTTTAAACAACCCTCGGGAATAAAGGTGTACCTTACCAATTAACGTTTACAGCAATATTTGTTCAAAGTTATTCCAACGTGCGGTCCAATGGTACTCATTTTATTTGCAATAAAAACTTTTAAGTCAAACGGTTTTATCTTATGTGCACTGAAAACTAGAAAATAAAAAAATAGTTACTTACCTGTCAACCTACGTAGGTGGTCTTGGTCATATTAGACTAAAATAAAAACGTGGGGCCCATTAACTGTTGCTGTAGTACTTTCTTCTAGAGGTATAATAGGTGTGGATTGCATCGACTTACTATAATCGTAACTGGAGATTTTGACAATCAATAATCAGCCGTAGCGGCTTCACCAGCGAACGCCGAGCTCATGATCTACCAAAGTATAAAGATATGCTTTGCCATAGGTAGGATTTCAGAGGGGCCCCACGTTTTTATTTTAGTCTAATATGACCAAGACCACCTACGTAGGTTGACAGGTAAGTAACTATTTTTTTATTTTCTAGTTTTCAGTGCACATAAGATAAAACCGTTTGACTTAAAAGTTTTTTTACCGATTTTTTATTTTCTAGTTTTTAGTATTTAATGAAAATGCCTACCGAATATTCCTCATTCTATCTAATTCATTTAGTGCATCATTATTACACGGTCTCTTATCTGATAATTTATTACAATCTAATTTTTTTAAAAGTCAATTTTTTTAACGACGCCAAAAGTCATCAAGTGACCTCTCCCTGGGTCAGCAGCGGTAAGGGAGTGCCAGACTCTTACTGACTAAAAATACTTCTGTTTCGTCGTAGGCCTTTTATGTACCAGGGCCACGGTAACTCTTTCGAACAATCCCGCAGCCCAGGCAGGCTTTGGCCCTGTTGGGCCCCGCTGGGGTTGCTGACAGTATTCTACTTCTGTAGCCCTTTCATTTGATACCCATATTGAGGGGGTTGTGGAAAAATATGTAATCCGCCATTTTGTGCCGGCGGCCATATTAGATTTACAATGTTATTGATATTTCTATATTGTATTGTCATCGGAATAAAAGGTGTATACAAAATTTCAGATTAATCGGTTGACAGGAAGAGGGTGAAATTTGAATTACTAAATTTGACCCAAGAATAAAACAAACGGGATGAGCTAAATAAAACCGTTAAAAATTGTTATCAGCCATTTGGTAGCGGCGGCCATCTTAGATTTCAATTTTTCATAGTAAATTGTATTCTACTTGTTGAGACCTTTCATTTGATACCCATGTTGATGGGACTGATAAAACCTAAGTTATCCGCCATGTTGTAGAGGCCGCCATCTTGGATTTGAATTTTATATAGTACATTGTATTCTACTGGTTGAGCACTTTCATTTGATACCCACATTGACGGGATTGATAAAACCTACGTTATCCGCCATTTTGTACCGGCGGCCATCTTGGATTTGCAATGTTATTGATATTACTATATTGTATTGTCATCGGAAATAAAGGTGTGTACCAAATTTCAGATCAATCTGACAACAGGAAGGCACTGAAATTTCAATTTCTAAATTTGACCCAAGAATGAATAAAACAAACGGGGTGAGCTAAATAAAACCGTTTAATAAGCATCAAATAAAAGCAATTAACTTGGCAAATAAACACTGGTATAATTGGCTGGGGACAGACTAGCAGATGTTTATATATTTTTTTATTATTTTCAAGCTAGTACACATTCTGTATCAAGACCCTTATGTGTCGTTGTAGTTGTTGTACACATTAAAATGTCTTACTTATAGTGGCAATATGTAAGACAGTAGTCGTTTCGAGTGCACAAGGGATTGAGAAAGTTCTGATAACTCTTTCATTCTCGTCGTCGTCGTCGTTTGTCAGTCGTTTTTGACGACCTCTGTGGCGCAAAGGTCACCAAGCCGGACTGCCGAATCTGAGGTCCCGGGTTCGATTCCCGGTTCGATTCTGGTCTGGGTGTTACAATATGTATTTATAAATATGTATATATGTAGCTATATGTAGTTTATCAGTTGTGTTAGCACCCATAACACAAGTTAATTAATAACTTAGCGGTGGGGCTAACCGACCGTGTGTGAAAAGGTGTCCCGACATTATTTATTTATTTATTATTTATTCTAAGGGAAGAAAATAATTGCAATCTGTAAGTGGGTTTTAGACTTCAAATGTCTGAAAGTCCTGACCAATCTGATTTGAGTGGATTTTGTTCCAACAGGACTCCACTTTGGGTGATTTTTAATGCTCGTTGACTGGATTTTGTTTCAACTAGACTCAACTTTGGGCGATTTTTTTTTATGTTTTCTCGTTCTTTTTTCAAGTAGATTGGTAATTGCGTGTTAATCATCGGACGTCATTACTCATTCCCTCATTATAGAGGCGTATCCAGTGACATCACGGCTCGTTGACTGCCCATATAGCACAACTATGTCAAACAACTGATAATTGACAACTGCCACTGCAATTACACGGAATTGCAAAAATAGTGTTGCCATTTTATTTGCGTTTGTCAGGATGCGGCTTGTGTGTCAATTGTCGAGTGGCAATAAAATAGAACGGCTGAATGGCTTTTAATTATACATATAGTGCATTCGTGCTGTAACAAGTTAAAGCTATACTCAATTCTAGGAAAACCTAGTTTGCTAGACTTGAAAACATCTTACGGTGTGGTCAAGACGTGCGGCCTTGCGAAAAACTTAATATTCAGAGTAAGTCTGTGGAATACTTTGATAGTATTTGCATTTGTGTAACTACGACGCTTTAAATTATGGGATATTATCGACGCTAATATTATAAAGAGGAAATATTTGATTGTTTGTTTAATATGAATAGGTTCCGAAACCACTTGATTTGAAAAATTCTTTCACTGTTGGGAAGCTACATTATCCTCGGTGAACATAGGGTGTATTTTATCCTGGGTCGGGAAGAAGTTCCCCGGGACGCGGGTGAAACAGCTACTATGAGACTGCTGAAAGGTGAACATCATCCTAAAACATGATTTTATCCATGAGTCCATTTGCACCATTTAAACTATCCATATTTTTACAAGCATAAGTCCCGCTAAATAAAGGGAAACTTGTACCTACCTCACCATTCCTGATAGCCTCAGCTAACTCGGCAGCGCTCTTCAGCAGCACCGGGTTGGTGACGGGCGGCAGTCGGCGGTGATCCCTGGCGCGGAACCAGAACAGAGGCGCCAGCAGGAAGTTCAGGAGGCGCAGGATTATACCCACGATCTGGACTCCTACCTCCATCCTGAGAAAACAATATGGTAATTAATCACTTGTAACCATTTATAGACAGTCGGGTCTTAGGGTAGGTTCATATCTGACGGAACATACGTCGCGTATTTTCGGTCGCGTAACGCCAAAACAGACAAATATACGATAAAACATTCAATCATTCACACCTAACCGATGATGCGTTAGTACGTCAATCATACATTTACGATACGCTCGACGCATTTTCCGTCAGATATGAACCGACCCTTAGACATCATCATCAGCTTTTTACCGTCCCACCGCTGGGCACAGGCCTTCTCTCAAACAAAGATCGACCGTTAATCACCGCGCTTGCTCAATGCGGGTTGGTGATTTCAGATCAGTGTCTTAGTCGCAATATACTAATATAAATATTATTAATATCGAAAAAATATTCATATGTCGGAGACTGTCAATAGTACGGACACTAAACGTCACGCAAGCGCGCCCTCTGGTGGCGTTTCCGGTGAAACAACATTTTGGCGCGCTTGGCAGAGTCGTGGTTGTCAGCGTGGCGTCCGCGGAGCTCAGTTTTGATCGAGTCTTGGTCGAGGCTTCGTCGAGTCTTCGTGGAGTTGTCGCGTTACTGCCTTTCGTTACGTGTAGTGTACCTAGTGTTAATGCCTAGTGTTGTAGTACCGTTGTAGATCCATATTGTAAAGTGTGTAAAGTGTCTTTTGAAATTAAAGTGTAAAGGTTCTTCTAACCTAACAGACAGACATGTGTTGCTGGGGAGTTTGTTCCGCCACTTCTTCTCCCCAGCCAAAACACATAGGAAGTGGCGAAGGGCGGGCGTTTTGGGGGCTGTCGTTTGTTCTGACTAATTTGAATAAACGTTTGAGTTTTGAGTTTGTTTGAGTTTTGAGTTTCTTTGAGTTATCTCTTTGCTTGATTACCCTAACTGATGTCGGACGATAGTGCCATCCTGATGATGCCTCCGACATCAGAAGTGGGATGTAATCCGAATGCCCACAGTCTCACGTGTTCAAAGATTGTAGTGGTGAAAATTGCCAGATACGATACTGCTATCACATTGAATCGATCTCGGTAAGCACTAGGAAGAATCCTAGGTGGTTATTCGGTGGAATGGTTATTTGGGTGTGCCTGTCAGACGCCGGATAGAGGTTGTCTTGAAGGGCAAGTCGACTATCAGACTCCGGATAGAGGATGTCTTGAGTCGCAGATATCAGACGCCGGATAAAGGTTGTCTTGAAATGGTGACTATCAGACTCCGGATAGAGGATGTCTTGAGTCGTTGTTGTCAGACGCCGGATAGAGGTTGTCTTGAAATGGTGACTATCAGACTCCGGATAGAGGATGTCTTGAGTCATCGCTATCAGACGCCGGGGAGAGGTTGTCTTGACGGAAATTGTTGAATTGAGCTTAGTTTTGACTTTTGTTAGTAAGGTTTGCTATGTGAATTTTGTTAGTGTGTATTTAACGACGTAAGCGGACTTTGAATCATTTGGTTAAAAAAAAATGGAACGTCGATAATTTCAAATGGAGGTTGTAGTAGAAGATTTATTAAGAATTTCAGCGAAGGTACAAGTATGGTAACCACGGTTATGGTAATGGTATCGTTTTCCATTGTTACATGTCAAGCTAGTTATTGAGGGTATGCTAGAAAATTAACGGAATTTGTCTTTTTTTCATGTTTCAATAATGACGGTGGTTATTGTGCAATCTGGCGACAAAATTACTGCGGAGCATCCCAGCTGCCTGCCAGGAGAACAACGTGTCAACGTGTCGTGTGTTATCGTGAGTTCGGAGTGTCGGTGTTCGTGCGTATCCGTGGTGTATGCGAACGTGAAGTCGCTATACTGCGCGCTATAGCGATGTGCGCATCGTCACGCACGTTGAGTGGAAACCCGGTGAGACCGATCAATTTTTGGTTTATTTTTGTGGTTATTTGTCATATGACATTTATAAACTTGAGAGGTAGTTTGTCTCGCTGATTATTGTCGGTTATGAACCGCCTGGGTTCGAATGTGATAATGTTCTGACATACTGTTCACGTGACCTTCATGAATTGCATTGTTGGGAAAATCGTCAATCAGTGAAATTAGATTTATGCCATGACAGCAATATTGTCATCGTTGTTATGAAAATGTTGTGATAAAATTAACCGATTTCCGATTTCTTTTGCATGTGATAATCCCGTGAGCCTCTCCTGCTTCGAGTGAAAGGAGTCTAGTCTGCTAGTTCGTCGCTGTGGCGTCCGCGAGCGCGACGCCTGGATTCTACTGAGCGACGGATTTCAGCATGAACATACACGAGACACTATGCACAGAGATGTTAAGAGACGCCTGAATGATAAACATGGTGAGATCAATCCAATTTTATTGTGGCAGACTATAGACTTTTGGTAACATTTTGTGCTAAGTTGTACCAATGATGGATACCGGGGTGACTTGGAAAAGACCCGTTGGCCTGTGTGATGGCATCGGGGTGACCAAGAACAGACCTGTGTAGTCTGCGGTACTGTTGTTTTATTGTATTAAGCTGTAGCTATGATGGGTATTGGGGTGACCTGGAAGAGACTCGTTGGCCTGTGTGACGGCATCGGGGTGACCAGGAAGAGACCCGTATACATCTGTGGTACAGTTGGTGTCATATCACTGGTTGTGGTCCCTAGGAGGCCAGGATGGGCGGTGAGCTCGGCTAAGGGACACGACGGTTATGTGAAGCCTATCGAGTAGAAGACGTTGATGTGAATGACAACCGTAGCTGTAATGATTTAGTAATTTACAAGTTGAGTCTGACTAGCAATTCGATCTTTCTTGGATTTCGTGCTTAGCATTTAATGTAACTAGTTTCTTCATTTAAATGGTGATTACTATTCTTAAAACCCATAACATGTGTTTAGGTCTTACCATTGAGAAGGTTTGTTGCTGACCCATATGTTGTCAATATTTGATGCCTAAGCACTTTCCATTTCTGAGTTAACAGATAACATCTAAGGCGAACCGAGCCTGGAGAACAGGACGAGGTCTACTAGTCAAGCGGCGGGCGAGGTGCGCTGCAGTTGCTGTTTGGAGCGTCATCCTCCCCGGATTTGTCGTGGAGGCCGTATGAGTTGCGACAGGCCAGGACATCGCATGTCATCACACAAGGTGAAAGCATTCTATTTCATTGAAAATGTTTAAATTGACCAGACAAACTTCACGATAACCAATTAAATGTTGTAACTTTGAATTATTGAGCTGGTCCATAGTCGTGACTGATTTTGAGGAATAATTTGTGACTTGTATTCTGTCCCTTGTGTTTTAGATTATTATCAATGCTTTCTTATTATTCTTTATTGTACACAAAATAAAATTTGATTCTAATTAAAAATCAATTCGCACTTGATAGGCCGGAAAATCAAAGTATCACTGATGAAATTGAGATAGAACGAAGTAGTTATGATATTGAGGAGAGTGTTTAAGTTTGTATGATGATCGGACCGTACCAGAGGCTGTCGTGTAGCCGTAGCTCAGTAGAAATCGGCGTCTGCTCAGTGAGTAGTCCGTGAGTACGCGGTAAGCAGTCGACTCTGGCGGAGGTCGGGTTTCAGTGGAAACCAATGAGTCCAGGGTAGACTCGGCGTTCCTATGTGAGGTTCGCAGTAAAGAGTAACTGGAGGTTACTGGGCTAAGTGTAGCCATGGTCACATGTAGAGCTTAAATGTTTTGTTTTAATTTATCAGTTTAGAGTTTATTGTCTCTTGTAAGAGGCAGTGATCAGTTTTACTTTGAAATTCCTAATTTTGATTCTGAATTATTGTAATGAAACGATTATTTTCTTTCTTTTCATTGATCATTTCCCAATTAAATGTAAAGTTTGATTTGTTGCTTGTGAGAGTTTAGTACTCGGTTGCTCTGGGTATAGCTTTTGAGAACTAGTTGTCACCTAGATTGTTTGTTAAAGACCTAATTGAGGCCATTTGAAGTTTGTTTCATTTCCTTGAGAGAAGTAAGAGAGTAAAACAAAGATCGAAAGTTACTGTTGTGGTCAGGAGTGGCCGAGGCTGTACTGTGCATACTGTGCTGTGTTTGTGTTGTTGCAGATTAAACGACCACGAGGACGTGGTCTACGCAGGATGGCCGTGTCGGAGACTGTCAATAGTACGGACACTAAACGTCACGCAAGCGCGCCCTCTGGTGGCGTTTCCGGTGAAACAACATTTTGGCGCGCTTGGCAGAGTCGTGGTTGTCAGCGTGGCGTCCGCGGAGCTCAGTTTTGATCGAGTCTTGGTCGAGGCTTCGTCGAGTCTTCGTGGAGTTGTCGCGTTACTGCCTTTCGTTACGTGTAGTGTACCTAGTGTTAATGCCTAGTGTTGTAGTACCGTTGTAGATCCATATTGTAAAGTGTGTAAAGTGTCTTTTGAAATTAAAGTGTAAAGGTTCTTCTAACCTAACAGACAGACATGTGTTGCTGGGGAGTTTGTTCCGCCACTTCTTCTCCCCAGCCAAAACACATAGGAAGTGGCGAAGGGCGGGCGTTTTGGGGGCTGTCGTTTGTTCTGACTAATTTGAATAAACGTTTGAGTTTTGAGTTTGTTTGAGTTTTGAGTTTCTTTGAGTTATCTCTTTGCTTGATTACCCTAACTGATGTCGGACGATAGTGCCATCCTGATGATGCCTCCGACACATATATTATATTAAGATTTATACGACAGATTGTAGATATAAAGGTACGATACCTTTTTACCTGAGGTTTAGGACGAATTGCACCGACCGTGGTCACGGTTGGACTGTCCACCCGTCTTGGACCTTTATATTAATATATCGCTAATATTTTTTTTTTTTTTTGGATGTGATAAAGATGTTGAAACCGTGTTAGGGCAGCAAAATTAAAACAAATGATGCACCTTATTACATAAAGAATAAAGGACGAAAACACTGATCATTTTGTCTTGCTCAAGAAGCTAAATTGAAAACCTTTAAAATTCATTGTCAAGGGGCCAACATGCTCAAAAGGTTCAGTCTCTATCCTAGAACTTCCTCATTCCTTTTTGGTTGTGATCGGTCATGAACCCACGACATTGTTACAATGCTACTTCTGTTAATAGTTAACAGATTATCCTGTCACGCATTGAGGATGTTTCTTCTAAGCACATCTTACTCATGCGTCCATATAAGAAGAACAAACATGTCATTAGCTTATGCATACTTGCAATTTTAATAGTGTAAGGTATTGGTTGTTATTTTAAGTGTCTGTCTACTTCATTAAGAAATATTTTTAATGGAAACCGAGTTGGGAAGATGTCTTAAATATTTGCTATAGGGAAGAGATGTAACATGTGATATTTAATCACAGCATTCCTTGAGGATGGATACGGGCTGCCCATAACCGGGAAGGCCTCGTTTCTTTGGGAGAGGCATACGTTCAGCAAAGGACGGCAATTGGATGATATGATGATTCCTTATTGTCATCTCTATCTAACCTTCTATGACAGGAATTATGGTCTTACGTTTAAGGGGTCCTATCAATTGCTAATTGAGAACTTTGTACTTTTGTCTTAGCAAATATTGATTTTAAAACCATTAAAATAATTACGTATGCATGAACATCACAAGTTATTTTCGTAAGCAAATATCATTCTTAACTCATCTTAGAAGCAATTAGAACTTGTACCTTCAATAGGTCTAAAACCATTTCTGGCTAATACAATCCTTGTAACAATTCCATATTGTGATGATGATGAAACTTATAATTTATACGATGCTCCGAATAGATAGCAATTCCCAGTGCGATGCGAATTGTGAATTCGAAATGCAATGTTTGTTTACGTACGAGTTCTCTTCTACAATTTTATTTGTTGTTAACGTTCTTCCATTGTTGGCGGCTAATGTTTTGACGTTTTTGACATATTTAGCAGTCTTATCACGGTGGCAGATGATTGTTGAGCAATGTGCGGTGCTACCAAAGAGGTGGGGATCGAAGGCCGAATTTTACGAGTCGAATTGATTGTGGATTTTTTTAGATGAATTTTTGGAGTGGACAGATTAGGAATATTCCTTTAACATTTTCTAACACAAAAAACAGACGACAGAAAATTGATTTTCCGTCCCAAAGATCTGGTATAGGATAGTAAAAGGCTTAAATCCGTTCAACGTTGACAAATAGACGAAGGTAAATTGGCAAAACAATGTGTAGATAACACCTAATCATGTTTGGTTGATAGGAATGAATGTGAGAAAATAAGCAAATCTTGTAGCTGTTGGATCTTTAAGCATCGTAGCAGATGCTATTTAAAAAGCTACACATTATAAGGTAGGTACTTTATATTCGTATTCCAATATGTGACTAACATACTGCAGTTCTGAATGCCCAACATAAGGATAAGCTCAGTGACACTCATAAATCAGTACACAGTGCTTCAATGTAAGGACATTTCCCGCTTTGTCGAGAGATTATTTACGAAGTGTAACATACACTACGTATAGTGTGCCAAGAGAGTATCCATATTCATCATTTGTTGCATATCGTGCGTTCAATGTTTGGGAAGCAAACGCTCGTATAGTTTCTGCTAAGAGTCGTGTTGTGAAAACAAGAAAGCGAGAAGAGTTCTCAGGGTTTTGATAACATTTCGAATAAGTTCAAGAAGTTCTTAGCAAAGAGAAACTATTTCTAGGAACCAATCTAACTGAACATATTCTTTGCTAGCTTCAGCCAGCGGTTTTACCTGCGTCCCATGGGAACAACTTCACGAACCTGGATAAAGTAGCCTACAGCCAGATTTTTCTAAATCAAACAAGTGGTGTTTGAGATTACAGCGTGCAAGCAAACAAATTCTTCAGCTTTATAATATTAGTGAAGATTTGTCTAGACAAAATAAACCCCATAATAAAGACCACTCCTTCAATCAAAATGAAGAGCACAATAGCAATAAAACTCAATACAGTTACCAACAATTGATGTGCAACTGATACGGCCTTGGCAATAACAAATATTGGCCATGTCAAGTTCACAGTCGAACCAACAGTTACATCACGAGACATTCGATGCTTATTACCTGAAGGTGTGTTTATCTTTACAATTTGGATGATCTGCTAATTTTAGTTCGAACAAGAAGATCCTTCGATTATTTTTGTGTTGAAGCTATTTATAAATTGATATTATTATCTTTTGGAATTCGACGTCCTATGAAAATAAGGTCGTTTTCAAATAACACCGGATCTTTATTTATCAATTTTGTAACCAAGCTATAATTAGTATCTTCATTTTTTGTGGTCATGTCATGATTAATTTCAAAATGCATCCTTTACAAAAGTAAGTTAAGAGTTCCACGTGAAAACTACTAAGTAGACCTCGAACATGACAATCAGACGAGCGCTATTTTATGTCCAATTTGTAGTAATGTCTGAACTATTTACAGCCCAAACCACCTCACCTCGCCATAATCTTCATGTTATTGAATGAAGTCACGGAAGGCTTTTGTGTGGACTTTATGAATGGCAAGATGTGTATCTTCTAAATTATTAAGACACGTTCCGACTAGTAGGTACTTACATCCTTACTTAGGTACTTAGTTAGACTAGTAGGTACTTAGTTCCTTAGTGTTATTTTACTAAGTACTATATTCCATTAATCACTCACAAAATCCCATGGATGAGGATTCATAGATGGCACACTCAAAGTTTCGGAAATGATGTGGCTGGATGGGCTGAATGATCCTAGGGTATCTTGATTACGCTTTAGCTTTCAATCGCACGGGAATTGTTAAATTTCGAGGCTAAAATTGTTCGACAATAAGATAAAAAAAATATGAATACACGAGACGGATTTAGCTACAAGACAACGAAAACATTTAGGTACCAATAGTTGCCATATAGCCACTCAAGTGAAATTATAACGTCCACTTCAAAGCAAACTGAACTAAATATTCAACGACACAACTGACATAATTAATGCAACAACATAACAGCCGCAATGGCTGAACAATGCGGCACGTAGAAGCCTTGTGTACAAACACCATACTGGACATGGGACCGCTATAGAAGCCGGTGAAGTCAATACCCAGGGAGCTATTGTGCGTGTGGCAGGTACACGACCAAATTGCACATCTATCATTGATGTTAGGCATGCTAGATATGAAATAGGGTCAGTAGTTAAAACATCATTAATATTATCATCGCATTGGATCTTCTAGGAATGGAAAATTAATTTATAATTGACGTAAGCGTTAGATTAATTTAAAAAATCTCACGACCACGCAGTCCTCAGATAATAATTTTAATTTTATTGGCTACATGTTATTGATTTTAGTAATAATGTTATTCGCCTTTATTATAATAATGATGACACTCGGCTTTTTAATTCAAATGTATTTACTAAATGTACATACATTACCTTAGGTATGAATTAGGTATTCAAATAATTGAGGAAGTGACTTTTATTTTGATCAATATTCATGATTTTTATTGATATGGCGACGATGCAAAAGTGCTCTTTAATATGGCTCAACTACAAAACCAGACTTTCGGCAGAAACATAAAGAGACCACAGAACCGAAGGTGAAAATCAAACATTAGAATCGATTTTAGCAGTAGCTCACAAACGGCAAAATAATAATAACTTTAACAGAAGCTTCCTCGACAGAAATAGACAGGTAATAACTTCCAATAAGAACTTCAATAATTGAGAAAATATCACAGACGAAACTAAAACAAGATATTGCTACTATTTATAAAACTTCTCACGAAGGAAATATCTCTCGCAATAAACCGGAGCTGTAAAGAACAAATTAGCTAGAAGATTAAACCTCACCTTACACCTTTTTATTGTGTCACTGATTAGACGAACAAGCCACGTACTCAGAGAAAGGACGACCATTCATCACACGCTCCAATGATCATAGTTTTGGGTGGAGAGTCACATATTACCGATTGATACCCATCTATGTCCTTTCACCTATTCTTTGTGTTCCAAGATCACGGTACTTCCGAACAATCAGTTCGGCAACCCTAAATGTTAAACATCGAATTGCAAATCCAAGGTTGTCGGCGACCTCAGTAGTCAAGTAACGTACGTGATGCTTACCTATAATGGCGTTATTACCCCAGATAGAATAGTTTACGGCAGTAGTTCCAACGCTTTGGCACTGGGTGATCTAATCTTGAGGGAGACAAGAACGCATTGTGTGACTGAAATGCGGGTCGGAACTGGCGTTTTGGACGAAGTAGATAAAGAGAGCAAAATAAGGGTGCCTACAAAAATCATTGCCGTTGCTATGCCACATAAGGTGTGTTTAAATGGTTCCTTAGCTATTTTGAAGTCATTGATAAAAGACGTTTTGATTCAAGACGTGATATGAATTAACAATGTGGTCTTATCCGTTGTCAACCTCTGATGAAGGAATGTGCCAATTTTATTGATATTTGTTGTAAGGCATTCTACCAAAATCAGGTTGCAGTCTGGCAAGAATCGACTTAATTGGTAATCGGTGATCTCGTTTGATAGGCCTGCAACGGTGAGAGATCCCTTTGATTTGGAGCTGAGCGTCAATTACTTTGCAAAGTGTCTCCGGTCCTAATAGAAAGATTGGCAAAGGCTAACAATAGGTTCTATATTGTGTGAGAAATCTTCAGAGCATTATGCGACATGGTAAGCGAAGAGTAACTTACAATGGATACTAATAATATGGGAGGATATAACATTTTCTTTTCATCACGAGATCAATTTATGTGGTCGTTAAAAAGTTTTTTGTTGCAGATAAATTAATTTATGTAAGCTAACTCAAGTCAAGATATTAGAATTTTAATACCTCATCGTTATTTCCTATTCCACAAAAAAACTAAATTCTTTAAAAGACTTTTAAAGAACTGCGTACCTGTTTGGATAACGTCAAAATTTTGAAAATCTATTGCGTTGACCTCTCTAAACCAGATTGGGATCGGTTTCCAGTCTGACTAGATAAGCGAAATATCGATATTTTTCCTTATTTTTCGAAAAAGTCACGCGACTTTAGCACACGTGAGGGTCTAATTAACACGTGCGTCCTTGAATTTGCTGTTGGCCATAAAAGCCCAGGCATAAGGAATTTTTCGAAGTTTTTACTGTCTAGGCCAGCGATGCCTACCCTAATAACTACGTACAGGCCGCAAAACGTGGTGAAATGAGAGGCGAGGGTTTGCGTGTGTACTGAAATGTTTTAAATATAAGTATAATGATTAAAGACACACACACAAAATGCATTTTATCCCTAATTCTGGCCTTCCTTGATTTTTTTGTGGCTCCCCATTAAAAAAGTTTGCCTACCACTGGTCTAGGCGTTATTTTTTCGACTTCAGGTCTGGTAAAGCAACAAGTGTGATCGATACGATGTCGTCAACCCTCCGTGTGGCAGACAGCCATGTTTACTTCGCAGGGCATTCGCCTCTCAAGTTGTTTGATGAAAAATGGAGCCAGAAGTGTATTAAAACTGTCAAAGGCCGCGCCGTGTTGGGCTTTCAGGGGGTTTCTGCCAAAACACGTTTTTCGAGTTTGATTTAGAGGGCTGTGAGGGAAGAGACAAAAATGTTTCGTTTCGGAATAAGGTTTGCTATTTCTACATTGGACTTTCCAAATTTTGGGCAGAGGTTTTTGTTTGTTTTGGCTTCAAAATTCTGATTTGCTTTTTGGACCCATTCAAATAAGATGCACCGACAGTGTAGGTACAGCTTGAGAAATTGGTTCCTTTTTTTCTGAGTGCGCGAATAATAGACCATAGACCACACAGGCAGGGCGTAGAGAAAACTGCAAACGGAAGATAGTTCTTTATAAAACATGGCCAACATTTTATCCTCAAAGATGTTTACTTATATATTCAAATAAATGTTAACGACGTTAATTAAGTGAATGATAAAGCCAGTCTAACTGTCGCAGGTAGCATTAAGCTCCCAAAGCTGGAATACGGCCAAAGAATATAATCTGTGTCCATCAGTGAAAGGTCATCGCGGATGTTTCAGGTCACTGGCGGCTTCAGCGAAAGGCATTACTGTCGACGCCTGTAACGAACCCTCGGATATCGAAGAATAATTGGATTTAGAAACTTTTTTCAACAAGCCTATGTTCGTAGAGGCGGGTTTGTGTAAGCGGAATAGTTTTTGTAAAATTTTTGTATTGCGAATTTGTTCCTATATGAAACATAACTCTCAACGCTTGAGCTAGAAACAGTCATTTTGTGTAAACTATTCGATAGTGCTCAACTTTTTTTATCGATGTTCGATTGTACAGCAATATCATGTTTGTTTTGCCAAACTCTTGCAACTCATCTGAAATATTTGTGAATTCACGATAAGTGCTGGATTGAGCGATTGGTTCAAGCTCAGTCATAGATATTCATTACAATATAGTCTAGTAACACGAACGTGAACACCATGATTATACTTTTCACTTCAAACACAAATTGACTTAACCCAAAAAAGAAAACTGCAGCCTTTCCCATCTGGTTCAGCAAAATAGACTAGGCTGATGAAATGGAAACAAACAAGCCACTATCAGCAAAATAACTGCATCAAGAAACTGTAAATCAACTGCTTATTGCCCCAACTAAAATGCAACACTTACGCCATGTAAATAAGGTTGAAAATGGCTTGTGTTGGCTGGTATATAATAACATCTATCTGGAATAATTAGGGGAGCGGCAGACCGTGTTATCTCAAAAACGTTAACGATGTGTACTTAGCAGGAAACCTACCCTTTAGAAAGGTGTAATACGTAGGTGTACTCTTTAGAAGAATTAACTTTGATCACGATGACTGGTTTTTCAGTTCGGTAAGCAATGAACGCGGATTACGTTACGCACTTACTTTGTTTAAATATTAATGAACAGTTGATTTTATTGAAATCAATTCAGTTGGTGTTCTATCGCACAAACAGAACTTTATACACTACTTAATAACAATTAAATATGTACATAACCTGAATTGCTAAGTAACAAAAATAAATCTTCAAATAGGTACAGAAATTGCACGAAGAATACGAGAACCTTATATCCCTTTTGTTGGAGGTAGGAAATTAGAAAATCAGAATGACCTAATCATACTTCTGGAGCCAATCGCCAAAGCCACGGTTACCAATCTGAGTGATACTTTTCTAGTATTGAAGTACAGCCAGATCGATCGTCTAAAACCTGTCAAGTTTTAGAGGGAATCTGAAAACTGCAGGTAAACCCGATATTGATTCACTTTGGAGCCAAACATGTTGCTGACAGGCCTTCAGATTGAATTTCTTTGGTACAGCCGCCGCGAAAAATGGCTGAAAATCTCTTTTTTCCGGCCTAAAGGATATGAAATTATCGTATAACTTAGGGCCAGCTTCTGAACACCTTTTTTGGCGGTTTATGTATTTATTTTCGATGAGAAGTAAAAATAGGACCCCATGAAAAAAAAACATGGCTTTAAAACATGGTCTGTTAAAAACACGCAGGTTCCCAGGACGGCCAAAAATCTAATTTTATGTATGAAAGACTCCTAAAATATTCATGTTATTCTAGTTTTCTTCAATGATTGTTTTAGTGGCAACCGAAATACATAATTATGAAAATTTTGTCGCGCTATCACGGTTCATGAGATACAGTCTGGTGGAGTCTTAGTATTAGGGTCCCGCGTTCTACTCTTTGAGCACGGAACCATAAAAATGAGGTAAGTATATTCTGTCCTCCAGATATATTGATTTCATTTACATTAGCAAAAGTAAATTATAAACGTAGGAGACTTTCCACGCCGCAATCTAAATACTTAATGAAAATCGATTCAGCAAACTGAAGGGTGAAAAATGCTTTGACAAGGAAATGGCAGGTTGATAAGTTTGCATGACTGAAATAAATATGAATTAAAGACCATTTACTTATAAGAATATCAACAAAAGTTTGAGAAAACAGGGCTGAATAAAACATTGTTCATATTTCAGTTCCTAATTTGATCGTTTTTTTTGGTAAGTCTAACAACCAGTCTTAGGCATCGTTCAGACCAAACGTATTGTCGGCCGCTGACTGTGAGCGCGCGTTACGCAGTTTATTGCTTTTCCATATATATTGAAATTGTCGTTCACACCGAACCGACTATACGCTATTACGTCGTCTGTTGTCGCTGACTCTCAGTGGCCGATTATTTTACTACGCGACTATGCACGGCGGACGCGGATTGGCTACGCGGACGCAGTTGCCGAATAGCGCCGCTCCGCCGCGCGCCTCGGCCGCAATACACTCGAGAAACAAACTTCAATGAGGACAGACGTGACACGCGATGTTCGACGCCGAAAAGTTTATTGCAGAAGTACATTCTAGAGAATGTATTTGGA
Organism: Helicoverpa zea; assembly: GCF_022581195.2. NCBI lineage: Eukaryota > Metazoa > Arthropoda > Insecta > Lepidoptera > Noctuidae > Helicoverpa > Helicoverpa zea. The sequence continues at coordinate 1,040,736 of NC_061458.1, read as the reverse complement.
ATGCGAATTCAGAAGAATTTAGTGATAGAAACTTACGAAGATGCGCTTGGGAAGACATAGCATCTGTTATGTATGAAGATTGGGGGGTTCAAATACTGAGCTCTTTTATGTGTAGAATAGTCAGCCGCTCAGCGTACGCATCTAGTGTGAACCTACACGAGCCTATTCTTTTGTTCACACATGTAGCGCATCGTACGCTATAGCTTATTGTCGGCTTGGTGAGTACGGGTACTGCAGATTGAGTCGACGTTCACACTGGGGCAGACAGTGAGTATACTCACAGTCAGCGGCGGACAATACGTTTGGTGTGAACAATCCCTTACCTAGGAGTTTCGGATTGCACGAGTAACTGGGTTGAGAAGGTCAGATAAGCTTCTGCTAAAACACTGGTGCTCAGCTGCAACAGATTAGACTGCAAGCCGACCCCAACATAGTAGTGAAAAAGGCTAGGCAGATGAAATTGTGAAATATGATTAATAGGCTGTATACTTGGGGGTAGTGTTTCTGCTGAAAATTGAACACACTATCAGTCACTCTCACTTCATTTATTTATGTCATTGTTATACAATAATGCATTCCAGGGTCTGACACATTCGTTTAGAATGGCGGACGGGGGCAAAGAAAATTCTTATATTTTGTTCCAAGATTCACTGTCTTCTAAAATAACAATTCATCACCTTCCTCCCTAATTTAATCCCGAAAGAGACTATTTCTGTGTATTTTATTTTTATTTTTTAAATAATAAACCGTGACGGATTTGGGGCTATAAAGTAAGAACATTGCGTTTTTGGTGATGAAAAGTGTCTTCTGCCCTGAATTTGGTACCTACTAAAAAATAAATATGTACAAATAAAATCTGAGTATTATGGTCGGTATAAATTTTTGTTTCAATAGTATTGTTGTACCAAAGGTACCCATCAAAAATAAAATGAAACATAAATTCACTACAAAGACCTGAAGTTATGATTATTCAGTGTCCAAACCATACTATTTGAATGCGTAATACAAAAATCTCGTTAAAATAGCAACGAACTCATAAAAATAATTAAACAACATACCTATGAAATATTTTCGCCAAATGAATCCTAAAAATGTGACGTCACAGTTAGCATGCTAAATTGCGTGTGTAAGAATATGTAATTAATTACCTAATTTAATTAAAGATTGCTTGAATTCCAAATACGGTGGAAATTATTCGCATTTTTAATGTGTATTCGATAATAATAGTCCACATATTTTAATTAATGTAATCGGTCAGAAAATAAGCTCGTGGCTAAATAACAGCTGTACGGTTCGATCGATGATAACGTTAGGCAACGCTTGGTGCAGTCGGTCCGGAGATGGGTGTGCATCTATGTCATTCACAGGCCCGCCGCTAGCTGTTTGTTCGCCCGCGTGCAAAACTGATTATGCCGCCCTACGACTACATACGTTTTGTCAAAAAATATATAGGGGGGGGGGGGGCGGATCTAGGTGGCCCGGACCCCCCCCCCCTCCGCCCATTCATAATCAATGCAGTGCAATCATTACCCCCCATAGTGGCCTGGCCCCTATGTATTGAAAGATTGTGATTAACTTAAAGTAACGCTCTTAAATATCTATAACATTGTTTAAAGTCAGTAAAATATGTTATTTGGTGGGTTTCCCGTTGAAAAATCAACTTATAAGACACATGCCATATGTAAGGAAGCGCGAGCGGAGCGAGCGCGAAAATTTTTTAGTCTAAGGACACAAAACAAATAAAAACCACTGTAAATTAACAAAGCAAAGTCAAAAAGTAAGATATGCACAGAAGTGAAGTGCAAAAGCCGCGAGCGAAGCGAGCGCGATTTTTTCCTTAGAGTTTCCATGAAGTAAACATATCATAAAAAGCCATAACGGACGTGCGCGAAAAATTTTTTTTCGGAATTGAATGCCTCAACAATTAAACAAAGATAAAATGCGATATCTGACATGGAGCCGCGAGCGCAGCGAGCGCGAATTTTTTGGGGATGCAAAGGGTGCAACAGTCAAAATTGATAGGAGACGACGAAAGCTAGGGCGGCTTTTTCCGAAATTTTATTGGTTTAATTTTGCCGCCCCCCAAATAGCATTTGCCCCACGCTCCGCCACTGGTTGATCTTAAATCGTTTTTAAGAATCTTTAATTTTGAAAATGTCCTTTCAACAGATGTACCTAGCTGAAACCGGCAGTGTAAGTAATATTCTTAGCGCTATTGCTGTGTTCGGAAATATTGAAATCAAATCATTAGTAAAAAATATTGTATTTTTTTAATATTACGTGATAAGTCGCTCGATTTGCCGCCCCCTAGGACGTGCCGCCCGCGTGCTGTGCACGCGCTGCACGCCCGCTTACGGAGGCCTGGTCATTCAGAGTCTATGGGTCGTCGTTTGAACATCTTTCAAAGTTGTTAGGGGTCGTCAGTAGCCAGAAAGTGACTACCAGTCTTACCGCAAGAATATCGGCTTGCTTGGGTAAACGTGTTGAACCTTTGTGTAAAACACTGGTACTTTCTCAACTGCATCTAGTTAAACTGGAACCGACACCAACATAGGCTTAAAAGTAGATACAGCAACCGCGCAGGTTTAGATTCGGTTTTTTTTAATACTTAATAGTTTTTGAATCAATATTGCCAAAATACTGGTAGTGATTAATAAAAACAAACGAAAACCCACAGTTTGACATTCCTATTACATTTTGTAGCCTTTTTCCTCTTTTAAAATCCGATTTTTGAATAATAATAAGTTGTCATAACGAGTTCTTCCGTGTTTCGGAAGGCACGATAAATTGCAGGTCCCGGGCGTCATTTGTACATCTTTAGCAGTCGTTATGGGCTAAAATCTGTCAACCAGTCTTGGGTTGCCAGGTAACCTGGTGGGTTGAGGTCAGATAGGCAGTCTCTATTTGTAAAACTTTGGTACTCAGCTGATGGTAATGATGATAATAAAAACTGGATCTTAATATGTTTGTCGATTCTATTATTCCGAAGCCTTGCAACTAAATATACTAACTTTACCTATATAAAACAAAAAAGAAAAAATAAAACAAAAAATCTAGCGTTGATTCCTCATGGGGAAATTTGTTACACAACTGTCCAATTTGTGAAAAAGTTGAAATGGACAATGTTTTGCGTATGTGAAAGTTATCAAAGCCAAGTATAACCTTTTATATTATATACGTTATTCAATTAACATTGATAAAAAATAAGGGTCATATTGTTGTCTTTTAATCAGCAGGTATGCATTTTTTTATGAAATGTTATTACTTAGTAAGAGTAAACAAAAGAGAAGATAGATATAAATAAATTAAGAATATTCTAGCTAGACCAAACATTTTACACATAGACAACATAAAAAATAGAAGATATAGTTAAGAACTTGATCGCCTGGTTGCTTTGTTGAGAAACTCCGGAGTTAAGATTTTACCAAGATAGTGTTCGAACTAATTGCCAAAATAATTGGTAGGTATAGGTACTTAAGTTAATTATTTCTGAAATTGATATAACCACTTTGTTTTAAAAGTAATTACATAAGCATTGTTTGTAACTTTTATGTAGATACGTATTTATTTAAGTGCTTAGAATCACGGTAACGCTCGACTATGTAACATTTTCGTTAGAATTAATTACATAAATTGATTATAAAATTGGCTTCAAGACCGCATAAAATACATAACAATATCCACCGCGTATGGGTTTCTACAATTTCGAGTTACGTTTTACGTTACTGATTTACATACGTACATGTATAAATTCACAGTAGCAAATTCAAAAAAATCTCGATACAATGAATAAAATCCTGTGCCAACGTAACTTTTTTATTTTAATTTCGTCGAACTCCGTATGAAATATATTGCAAATTGGAATTGCAATTGAACCCAACTATAGATGCAATGTCCGGCACATGGACATAGACCTTTACGTTATCAGTCGATTGATAAAGCTTTGCTCATAACAAACGTCTGTCTCATACGTATTTTAAGCGAATGTAAACAAAATTTAAATGCTGCTCACATACTTTAATTGACTATGAATAAAATTAATATCGATTCACGCGGACAATACAGGAAAACATAGGTCAAAATGTCTCTAATGTCTTGTAAAACTTGATTTATTTTGTTATCATTATTTTATTATTCTTTTTAGGGTTCCGCTATCCGTACCCAAAGGGTAAAACGGGACCCTATTGTTTTCGCTCTTCTGTCCGTCCGTCCGTCCGTCTGTCACCAGGCTGTATCTCATGAACCGTGATAGTTATAGAGAGTTGAAATTTTCACAGATGATGAATTTCTGTTGCCGCTATAACAACACATACTGAAAACTAGAATGGAATAAGTATTTTTGGGGGCTCCCATACAACAAACGTGATTTTTTTGATCGATTTCGATAAATATAAAGGTATATTGAAAATTAGTTTGGATGGTATGGATCTTGGTGCGCGAGTCCGACTCGCACTTGACGGGTTTTTTTTTGGTGTCTTACAAATCGCGATGAGGATAAAGCAAATCTTCAAAGATTTATAACACTCTAATAAGAGGCAAATAAATTTCATAAAATAATCTAAATACAATCGAATAAATATCAATAGAATTGGAATGTCTTTGAACAGACTTATGAATGCTTAGAAGAATATTTTCGTAATTCGCCGTCAGTATTTCTATCATCCTGTATTGTCGTACAGGGGCAAAGAAATAATTTCATTGTTCCCAGACCTTTGTAATCTGTGAATATTGATGATGATAATAAAGGGAATACATTCCTTATTAATAAATACGAATGGGTATTACGGAGAAAGTAAACGTAACACGAGGAAATTATAACTTCCACGCTTGGTGAAGCTAGTGAAATAATTACTGCTCTCTTTATAGGCTGGGTTTAATATTTTTAATGAACAAAATCAATAAATTAACTAGATAGTATCTATCTAGCCTAGCTAAAGAAAATGCTAAGTAACAAGCAAATAACTTTAAAAAAAAAAACTTAAAAATTGCATTTTAAATGGCTGAGTAGACACAACAATCCATATTTAATGATAATGTTAATCAAAAGTATTCATGTTTGTTCTTAAATGCACAGGTTAGCTTCACCTTTAAGGACGGAAGAAATATGAATATGTCGTCTAAGGCAACCTAATTTATATAACTTCACACAATTGGACAGTAGGACTATGTAGCAATATCCATTGTACCCGGTTATTCCTCTCATATCAGACATTATACCCGGATGCATTCTAGGATACTGCCCGGATCTCGGAAGCAGCAAATCTCATTGATTTATTAACCGAAACCACAGAGGTATCCTGAACTGGGTATACTGGGAAATACCATACAGATATTGGCTAAAATGGTAGGTACCTATAAGCTTTTAATTAGGTACCTGTGCAGGGAATTCGACCTTCTTGTTCAGGGCTTAAGATAATTATTGGAGTAGTGCTTAATCAATTAATTAACACGCCTGTCAGTGTTGTCGCAACATTTTAGCCAATATCTGTATGGTATTTCCCAGTATACCCAGTTCAGGATACCTCTGTGGTTTCGGTTAATAAATCAATGAGATTTGCTGCTTCCGAGATCCGGGCAGTATCCTAGAATGCATCCGGGTATAATGTCTGATATGAGAGGAATAACCGGGTACAATGGATATTGCTACATAGTCCTACTGTCCAATTGTGTGAAGTTATATAAATTAGGTTGCCTTAGACGACATATTCATATTTCTTCCGTCCTTAAAGGTGAAGCTAACCTGTGCATTTAAGAACAAACATGAATACTTTTGATTAACATTATCATTAAATATGGATTGTTGTGTCTACTCAGCCATTTAAAATGCAATTTTTAAGTTTTTTTTTTTAAAGTTATTTGCTTGTTACTTAGCATTTTCTTTAGCTAGGCTAGATAGATATTCTCTTCCATTATTTGTACTTTACGTTACAAATAATGGAAGAGAAATACAATTAAAATTAAAAATTAAATTAAGGGTGAACCTGGGAAAAGTGACATACACGTAATATATTGTAATTGTATCCATAGGTATTTGTGTATATAAATAAAAAAAAATGTGTTGAACTTACTTGATAAAAAAAACTTAAATCACCGCACAAAAAATTCAAAATGAGAACACCACAATTTCAATTACAGTACAGGAGAGAAAGTCCAATAAATATTGTTTACGCGGTTATAAATCCTGGAAAAGCGCGGGAATGCGCACGCAGGCAGTCGCGGGCTACCGGCGCGCTCGCTCGACCACGACTAACGCAGCGTCAGAAACAAATTGAAACTGATTGGAAAACTCGGGGGAAATGCTCGCCTGCCAGCAACAAGATTGAAAACTATTATATTTCTTATTGCAGTAAACTATTTTGATTGAGTTGTTTGGCATTTCAGTCATTGTTTGTTCTGTTCAGCTATTATGTAGATGAGTGGTGTAAAGTTGGTCGTTTTTCTGTCAAATGTAGGGATGAAAAATATAGAAATTGTTGAATGTTCTTTTGTAGGAATAGGTGGTCGAGAAAAACATACCTGAATAATAATTGTTGTTGTCCCTACATTAAATATTTTTATCTACGGTGCTTCAGGCTTTTGCGGTATGATTTACATTAAAAAAATATATTCTAGGGGCCTGACACATAAAATAATATTCAGCTTCAAACCACTGGCCACTTCAATACAATAAAGTTTAACATAGTTAAGTTTAAAATCCAGCATTTCCTTTGCATCACAAGTAAAATTGTAACTTAACCTGGCTTGGTCATTATTCTTCAACATCATAACTCGAGTGGATCAATATTGACTTAATCTCATACGCAGTTATGACACAATAACTAACAGTTTGACTACAATTTTATTATTTGCTCGTTTCATTAATTAGCTAATGTTCGTAATACGGATACACTCGTAAAGTTTCCGCGAAACCTTTGCTTGTTTATCGTTGAAGGCGTTTTAGTACCTTCAGACCTTTATTTTCTTCGAGATTTATGAAAGAAAGTTGTATTTTGTCTCGTGTAGTATGATAAATCAGCTATCTTATGTATTTAATCTTTATGGAGGTATATTCAAAAATAGACTTTTGCATTGTCATGCAATACTGAGGATGCCAGGAAAGTTCGACTTTTGGGTCATTTATGGAAAAAAATATATTTATGGAAAGCTACACTAATCACCCGTTGCGCGTTAACAAGTTTACGTCAGCTAAAGATTATCTTCCCAGCATACATTAAATCTCGTACCTTGATACATCCTCGTAACTTGATGAGCTCAAGACCTATCTCCAAGCTAAGAATGTCATTATTAAGACCTATATGGGGACCTAAACTAGATCGTGAACCAGGTTTAAACTTCATTGCAGAAATAAATTCGGTTGTTTTAATTCAATATACTATTAGAAATGAAAATGTTTGCCCATAAAGGATGGTGGGCGCAATTTAGTATCAATTTTATGGACAATCTCGAATTTTCCATGACGGAAATAGAATTGTAATTTAGCAATAAAGAAGCAACAGGCAGTTTAACATTTATAGCTGCCTCAATTGCAACGACGATCAATTGTAATGATGGGCCTTACTAGAACAATTTCATGAAGTTAGTAACGTTGATAAATTCAATTATCATCATCATCATCATCAGCTCAGCCATAAGACGTCCACTACTGAACATAGGCCTCCCCCTTAGATCTCCACGTGTACCAGTAGGAAGCGACCTGCATCCAGCGTTTTCCGTCTACTTCATATAAATTCAATATCTAGGAGTTTTTTATTTGTCAGATGTAACAAGAGTTTCAATATTGGAATTAAATCAACTCAGGCTGGGTTTGGTAATCAAAAAGCATATTTACACAAGAAAATCTTGCAACGATCGCGGTAGCGGGAAAAAATTTAATTCTCGCAGAAAAAATGTATTGGATCGGCACACCCAAACATTTTTTTCTATTGAACCATCGAACATATTCGAAATTTTTGTTTGAACAGCAAAATTTGACGAATTTTCTAGATAGAGCAGTGAACGGGTGTGTAAACGTCTACTTATCAAATACATATCTTCATTACTTGACTCCAAAAATTGTCTCATCATCCTCCGAGCCCTGTTCCCAACTATGTTGGGGTCGGCTTCCAGTCTATCCGGATTCAGCTGAGTACCAGTGCTTTACAAGAAGCGACTGCCTATCTGACCTCCTCAACCCAGTTACCCAGGCAACGGGTTTAAAAATTGTCTAAACAACCAATATATAAAGGACGGAATATTTCTCCAAATTGAACAGCAATACCTACGTCTTGGGACAAGTTTTAGAAGCGTATGCATTTTAGATGTACTTCGCTCGAGTTTGCCAAATTGAGCAACAACTCGGGCTGGGCAATTAAGTAATGCTTTGCGAAGAAAATTATAGATATTTGCTTTGAAAACTAGAAATATGGTGTAGTAATGGCAATTAAAGTGGTGTTTTTGTAACAGCTTATAGTAAATAGGAAGCATGTTATTAAAATAGTTATGTTTAATGAGAAATCTGCGGTTTGTTGCGACACAGAGATCCAAGTAAGTACTAGGTATAGGTAGTAAGCTTAGGTAAATATATGATCGTTTAAAAACACCGTCTCCTACATCAAACTTAAAAGTACCTTAAGTATAAATATACTTATCTAAGTTTTACCTCCAGAACCACATTTTGAGAAGCCACGTTCACCAATGCACATAAGACACCCACAATAAAAGAAACCAATTCTCCGACCAAAAACTAAAGGTCACAGACCGCTTGTCCCGTCTCTCCCCTAACTGCACAGTGTTAAGATTTAGTCCGTCTACGGCCTTTATGAGTGCAATGTACCACGACAGGGGAATGTCCTAGCACCTGGAACCCAGACATCTAAGGGTAAGAAGGTAGGGGAGAATAGGGGTGCAAGATACTAATACAAACCTCTGTTTTAATGGTTCTTCTGACATTTACTTGACATTTTTGGACTGGGGGATACTTAGTTTTGGAATGTTTGTTTGGTAAAGTAAATGAGATGGTTGCTTTGTGGCTGAAAAGCAAACGGATACTGGAACAATTTGGAAGCGGTTCATACCTACAAGTACCGTGCTAAGTTCATAAAACGCAGGAAAACTCAGGCATATAATGTCTCAGTAAGACTTCCCAATAACCCTGTTCATTTACGATTACTAGTAAGTTAACTGTGTTCAGCTACATTATGAAAACACGTACATTCACGTACATTCAGAGAAATACCGAAAATGTTACACCACTACATCTACATTGCATTTTGCCCTACATTTTGCTCTCAATTCGGTTTGCTCTGTTCTAAATGTAAATGTCAAAGTTTACCGTGACTGATCGGAACTGACGTTAGCAGAAATAAGGGTTGTTACAAACAAGTACATACTCCATTTGTTCTACGAATTTCGACTGCAAGCTGATAGATGGCAGTTTGGGGAAAGCCTAAGGCGTATTCGAATGTAGATAATTTGTTTCTTGACTGCACGTATGGTGTAGTGATTGGTAACATCGGCCTATGTGCTGCGTGTCGCGGATTCGATGCCCGCGACGAACGAAACGAACCAGGAAAACCCCCTCTTAAAATAAAATATCTACAGATTCAATTAAGTAATCTGTGATAAGGAACCCAAATGAAGTCATCATTATCTGCTTGTATTTTTAACACTTTAGGTATTGTAGGAACACTAATCATGAAATATCAGTACAAAGGTAAATGCAATCTTGGCTTAAAATAAACATGAACGAATCTCTCTGTATTGTCATTTACATCCGGGTCTATTATCTAGACGTAGGATTGTAGTAGGATTTCATTTACAACAGTATTAATATTCCCGCTCTTCACAAAATAATCTGGATTAAGTTAATCTTTGCTAGCGGTTGAAATTGTATAAGTTTAAGTTTTAATTTATTTAAAGTTGGATCCTTCCGTAGAGCTAACAGATTCTTTAAAATATAAAAGGCTGGTCGTTAAACTGGGTAGTGCCAAATGTACGTTGCAATGTTGGAGACGTGATGAGTCTGGGTGGTGAATTTTAACCGATTTAGAAAAAAGGAGTTACCAAATTCAAGATACATGTAGATCTTTTAAAGTGCTAATGAAAGAGGAAAAGCGGGGAAAAATGTACAACATAAAAACCAGGTCGAATGTTTTTAAAAAAACAGGGCACGCTTTTGGCGTATACTAGTATTTTAACCATAAATACCATCAAAATTGCTATAACAGACTGCACACAAAAATTAGCATACAAATTATAAAACGTACGCGCACAATTACCGAGATAATAGACAATAACGGGTCATCATTGCAGCTTACCCAGGTTTACGGGTCGCCGCTGAAATTGGTAATTAACGTCATGTTACACGCTGTCTAGAGCACTAGGTAATATCTAGGTAAGTGGGGAGATGGAATTATATATGAGCTGCAAGATTATATGGAATTTGATTAGTTATGCTTAATGGAATTGAGTAAATTAGAGTAGATAGTGTTCTTGGTAGGTTTGTTATATGCCCTTAGGCATCGAAAGGTGAAATTATAAATCTTGATATAAATTTCATATAAAAAATAAATGTGGCTCGCAAAAAATCTATGTGAAAACAAAAATAATGCACTTGTTTAATGTCTTTGTATTTGTGTCATCAGTAAGTCTATAATTCACCTGAATTCTTTCACTTTTAGTTAAATATTTGAACATTTAACTATTTAAAAAACTTAAAAATTACTGTGTGAAATGACACTATGTTAAAAGAGATTTTTCTACATTTTAAAATTAAAAAAGTAATCTTTATTGTATTGTTTTTTTTTAAATCATAGGTATAACTACCTATGACTTTTTTGGGGAAATATTTTTTTATTCATGAAAAATTTAGAACAAAAAAAGATTGTGGCTGAATTTAGAACAAGAGACATAAGTCTAGATAAAAATATTAACCAACTGACCAAACTTCAAGCAAAACAAATTCTTCTATAGTGGACATATGAAAGTACCTACCCACAACAGAAATATGAGATACAAAGTTTGAAGTTAAAATTCAACTTTGTTTCATAGTGCAACTCTCAAAGCCAGTTGGCACAACAGGTAACATTGTTAGCCACTAACTTACTATATACGGGGAAGAGTTTGAGATGCTAGGAAGGCAGTTTAATATTATTTAGCTAGACATGGTACTTGTTCTGTAGGTAAATGAAAATATAGCGGAGAAGGGTCCATGTTGAAATTCAACAACTAACATGAACAACAACATGGGCAACTAGAATCAAACTTAGTTATAATTTTGACGTTCATAAGTGCTTGTAAAGGCCTAAATGAAATAAATGATTTGACTTTGACTTTGACTTTGACTTTGAACACTTATTTCTGTTCACTATAATTTTCATATGGTTATTCTGAGCTAAAAACATTTTCATTCTTATGTATTTGTTTATATTACATACATATTTGTTTATCCTATTCATCTTTCCAAAATATTTTAGGGTCAGCTATCAGTCTCACTGCATGCAGCTAGGAATCAGAATTTTACATGGAGCGACTGCCTTTCTGACCTCCACAGTCTGATACCTCTTGAGAAGACTGATTGTCAGACTTTCGAGGTTCTGACAACCCGTAATGACCATTAAAGATGATCCAAGACAGCTGAGATTTATTATCTAATTATCAAGCCTTCCGAAACATGGGGATATGAGTTTTATTTTGTTCTCTTTCACCCTAAAACTAATGGATGTATGATGCCTCCTATTCAAAGAATGGCTTGGACACATGAGTAGGTAGTTAGAATTATGTGACAAAAAGATATTATTCAGCATATTTAAATAAAAATATTGTCAATTTATTTGTAAAGTGCTATAAAAATTAAAAGAAAATTGTGGTGAACCTACATTATGTATTATACCCTATTTTAATAACTGAAAAGAAAAAAATAATAAATAAAAACTTACAAAAACGGAAAATTGCTTCTCTGCCATTTTCTCCTACTTGCAAATCTTTGTCTGAATCCCCTGTGAGTGTAAAAATAAAGAAGGTAAACAAAAACAATCACAAAAAACAAAGTTAGAACGATGGAAACATAGACCCACCTGATTTTGATATAAAAAATAGATATTAGACTAATTCAGCGTTTTGGTACTTACCTTACAGATTTTACAGGATATTATTGCACTTCGAGTTCCTGAAAAATACACATAGTTTTGAAAAATAATAGAACAGTATCTACTCGTAAATTCGATGTAATTATTGCGTGTTTTCTTACTTTGTCCTTCAATAACATTGCAAACTAGCTACCGGAACACTCGCCCTTTAATTAAGCACATTCTTAACTCATAATACAAACTCAACACCATATTTTTCAGCTACAAAACTATCAGAAAATATTAAAATCCGAAATCGCGAAAAACATCAATCAATCACACAATAACGTTTCGTTACAACGTCTTCATTATTTTTATTATGCGTTTGAAACGATTTCAAAACATGCTATCGATTTTCATAGAACTGTCAACTGTCATGTTGCGTGAAACGTATCGTGTTACAATTGTTCGTTCGGAAATGCGGCTCACAATTGTGACGACAAAAGATAGAAACCCATATGTCAATGGATAGAACCTTCACAATGTTGCCAATGCTAGAGTAAATAGTACCAATAAAATACTGGAAGCCTGACGATGGTATTAGCTGCTGCATTACGTTAGTCGTTGTCCATAAAACCTACGTATTATTTACTTGAAAGCACTGTGACTGCATTTTCTACTTTATTAGAGTTGTCTTTTGATAATCCTATTCTATTTTTAACAGGCTACCTCCCAACGAAATGCACCAAGAAACGGCAGCGACCACCGTGATCCCGCTTAAAAAGTAGGAATAGTTTTCTCACTCGTGAAGCACCTGTGGGTTATGCTCTAGGTCTTGGTGGGGCTACATTGTACCACAAATCATGCGGCACCTGTGATGTGACGTGCGGCTCCACCTCTGTGCTGCTCAATGTGCCCCAACCTGCACAGTGAAAGACCTATTTTGCCGGCACTGCCCATGTTTAATTGCCATCGACTCGCCAAGAAGAGTGTATTTTGTTTTCACGCTGGTCCAGGGTACTAATTAGCTGTTAAGAACTATTTTAGTTGGCAAAGATGTTTGTAGAGGGCAAGTAAAATAAAAGTCAGAACTTTTTCGAAATATTTTATTTTCCACTTGTAAAAACTGTACAAGTCCTAACAAACTTATAAATTAACATTACATATGGACATTGCATGGCACTGACGATAAAGCCACAATTTTCAACATGTCGGATTGTACTCCTACACAATATCGCAACATCAACTGCTTACAAAAAACTTCAGTCGTTTGTTAAAATTGATATTAAAATTTCATAAGGTCTTTCAAAAATGTGTATAAAAGTTGATTGTTCTAACGATTGATAAAAGGCGGAGCTCCGTTTTTTGAGCAGCTATAGCTGGCAATATGTTTAAGTGGCCCGTCATTATAAGAACATTGTAACATAACCCTAGTTTACATATTTTTTCATAATTCCACACGCAAGGAGCACGACTTATCGGGTTTCCTTTCTCACAAAGTTAAATGATAAAAATATTGAATCGTCAGTGTTGCCTTACTATTTTAAATAATGTTGGCAACAGGAAATATTTTGGGAAAATGATTTTCAAAATGGAACACAATTCAAACCGTCTTATTCTAAAAATATGGGATTAAAATGTAAAATATATAAATTATGTACACTTTCAAAGCACCTCATTTGACACTGGCGTTAATATCAATGTTTGTTCTGGGCACATAAAGTCTGGTATTGTTTTCTATAGAATTTGATATCTGAAGATATTTCTAAATCAATATATTATGATGTAGTTTTCGAGACATTTCTTGAAACAAATTTTGAGCGTTATCATTACTTCAAAAATATTTTCTCAAACATTCAAATTCGTTTAACAGTTATAAATACCTTCAGATAGAAACCTTTCATTCTGCTGTTATTCATAAGCACTATTTTATAGTTAGTATCTGGTTCTAATACAGTTAAATTTAACAAAAAAATATAAACCTACTTAAACAGAAAAATGTTTATTCAAAAGTTTAATATTCGATTTAGTCCCTATGTTATATTATATAACAATATGATAATATGGGTTCAACAAAAAAGTCTAAAAACAATTTTATATACATTAAAACTTAACCTTTTTAATGATTATGTGTTAAGACCTCGCTTTGAAAATGCAATCAAGAAATTGAAATGAAATGCGTCGTCGGAAATGTAATAATATTTGGAAGGCGAATTGATGGTATATAAAGCAGCTTGCGATCGCTGCAAAGGCTTACAAGTACAAATATAATCTCATATGATTTGACAGAAATCGTAAAGCAGATGTAGCGCTTTAGCGTATTCCAAGGAAGCGTTATTACTAAACAAAATACAGGAAGAAATTGTTATAATAAAGTCAAATGACCATCAAAAAACAGTAACTCAGTATTGAAATAAAAATTGATACATAATAAATAATACTGAATACCTATGTTGATAATAAAAAATTAAATACTTATTCGAATTGTTCGTCAATAATTTTCATTTATTTAATACAATTTAAGGTCACTTTAAATGTAAAATATATTTTTTATTTGTTACACATGAGCAATTCCGATTTTTATATATTATACAATATAATAATAATCGTTCAAGATTATTGTCATAAAATTGGTGAAGAATTGAAGAGTAGGAAACACACTTTATACTCATGCGACACACTGTAAAAATATATAATTTGACCACAATCGAGCCTTTACATAAGGTTCAAATTAAAACAAATCATGCGTTTGATACTTTTATAAAAGATGATATGATTTGCAGTGTTTCCTACAATGACATGGAATAATAAGTTAAACAATATGTTAACCCTACACCGCTGACTATGTTGATACGAAGTTACTCATACACTGTATATACAAACGCTGATACGGTTACGATTTATCATAATTCGTTGTAATACAACACAAATATAAAATAATAATAAATAATATATAATCTATTAACATTCAACAACTAGACTAAGTTATAAACATAGTTTTTTTGAATCGTTAACGAAAAAAAAAACTGATTAATGATTATATTGAAATCAAAATCATATTGTAAAAGATAGTTCGTAGTGAATCGGTTGTTAGCTAGTATTGTATGAGTCTGGTCACGTGACACTCATAGGCTGGTTGGCTGTGAAGGGGACACTTCATATTGGTCGCGTGAAGTTCGCGGGGAACATGCCTTTCTCATTGGTTGATTCTTTGATGCCCATCAGCCAGCCTTCCTCCTGAAAATTATAAAGACATTGTTTGAGAAAAAAAAGCTTGTGGTTTAGTTCTAGTTCGATCGATCACAAAGTAAAGTAGGTACGCCAACCCTTGGCGCGATCGGTCCAATCATCACCAATTTTGTCGTGTTTCAGGAACGTTTAATTGTGGGTCCGACTGTCAATTCTACATTTTGGCAGTCGTTAAGGATAGGACAGTAGCCAAAAATTCTGAAAACCAATCTTATTAAGGGGCATCGTGTTGCCTGGTTAACTATGCTGCGTAAACATTGGCACTCATTCACATTTAGTGACACTAGAAGCCGAATCGAATCATTTGATGATAATACAAATATAGCAGGATCCGGTGCCACTCGAAGTCGACCCACAGCAACTTTCCCAATTTGTCAAAAGTCTAAACAGATGATGATCAAGCTACATACCTGTTCGTCAGGATCAGTGTACTCGACGACGCGGATGACCTCGCCGACGTCGAAGGAGAGCTCGTCGGAGTCCTCGCGCGTGTAGCGGTACGTCGCCCGCACGCGGTACAGCGTGCCCGGCGGCAGACCCGCCAGTGTCGCTCCTACGGGGGGAAGTGGGTTATTGAGCGTACTGTACAGATGTCTATCGCGACTTGGTTGTCAGCGTATGGTAATGAATGAGCGAACAGACGTCTGTGTCAGAAGGTAAACTTTCTTGGAAAGAGTTACCACGGCCCTGGTATATCCCACATATTTCACCCACAGCAGGATGGGGCGTTTGACGTTTTTTTTTATTGAGTCTCGTATAGTGATCAGTGATGATGCAGTCAACCTAGTATGACCAACATACACCTGTGTCGGAAGATTAGATTTTATGACTCTTGGACTGTGACCAGTAAGCATTAGTCAATTCAAGTTGGTAGCAAAACGACGAGCAATTTCAAAATAAACTTTATATTTATTACGATTAAATATAGTATGATTTAAAAAAATTAAAAGATACAAAAACTAGTGTTGCGCTTGCTTATCTGAATACCGATATCGATATGAATTTAAAAATTATATGACACTGAAACTGCTCGCCGCTTGACTAACAACTCAATGTAGCTTGACCCTTGTATTGTTTTATTGCAAGTCTTGTATAGTTGTAGTTAATGCGTCGGTTAACTTATTATCTTATAGTACACTTCTAATCACTTAATGCCCAATAAATAAGTTTAAAGTTATAACTAAATAGCTTGATAGTAAATTATGTTTATCATGAGTTGAGTATAAATGCCCAATAAATCTGTGCAAAACAATGCAGTAATATGTTTACTGTAATGACTTGTTCAAAACTTGGACAGAGTTTCCCATGATAGACATCACGTGCGTAAATGTTTAAATAATAAAGAAAGCTATATTAATGGTTAACAAATACACGCGAAAACCAACTAACAAGCGAAATTGTTTGCACACACAAACTCAAAAGTAAAAGCCAATGCATATACATACATACATAGATATTTACATACGTTTGTCTGCTGGTCAACCTAGAGTGAATGTAGACACAATGCAATATTATACATAATAAATATACATAAGTATTAAGAAATGGGATAGAAATAAAATGTCGATAAAATATACAACCCTAACCCATTTATCGATATCGATAAATATATTATGCATACCTATATTACTTTTTATGAAATAATGAAGAATTTTCTGAAGTTTTTTTTATGCCACAAAATTGCAGAAATAATTAGTGACAATCTACTGAAGAAAGACTATTTTAATTATGAAGTTGAAATTATCGACTTTTGTTATTGATGTAACTTACGATATAAGCGTTGAGCTGTTAAGTCCCCCACCGTTGGTTATTCACTAAGATTAAAGAGACCTATTCACACTACTTTTTACAGACACGTTTGAAATAAAAAATAAATACTAAAAACCAATGAACATGCGGAAATAACATGAACAAGAAAAAGTTTTTACAAAAAGAATATTTTATTCAGTTTTGTCTATTAAACAAATTGAAAATAAAATCAAGTTTTTATAGTCAAAATAAGCCTGTTTCTGCTATAGTGTGAACAGGCCCGATTTTAAGGTCTGTCAAGTATAAACGAAAAAAATGGTAGAATTTTTTCGTTTACTACCATTTTGCAGACCAAAACTTACCAATAGGTATGTCGTATACATCGTCGGTCTTGTTTTCAGTGTCATTCTTCTCTTTTTCGTCCTTTTTTTCTGAATCTATCTGTTTGCTTTCCTCCGAGTTATTATTTGACTTCTCCGGCGGTACGGGCGACCCTGAGAGAATTGTCACTTGCTATTTGTTCTACGGGAACTGTGTTTGTACAAATGTGTTGCACATTTGCGGTATACTAAGTGAATTGTGGAGTTGGACTACTGAATTTTGTTGCACTGTGGCTTAGCGAACAGTTGTTGAGTGAAACCAACCAAATGTGTGGTTCGTGAAGGAAATATATTACAAAAATAGTGGGGAGTTTTGTTCCAATATAGGTGTTTAAAAATAAAATTAATGTTTAATTTTGAGATGCTATTTTAAAATAGCTGTAGCCATGCTTTCTATCTACCACGACATCAATATTAGTACCATCTATGATACTCATACCGCTAACTCACCATTTTTACCCAATGCTTTAAAAAGTACCAGGAGTCCATACGCTTTTGAAGATGGAATAATAGGGATCTTGACTATGAAAAAGCAAAAAGTAAGTTTTTCTTTTAAGTAGCCAAAAATGATTAGAAAGTGCATGTTTTTTATAAGAAAAAATCCTGTACCAATATGGTGACATTAGTGGTTGAATTTATGATTTTTTATTTTTTTATCAATAAGAAAAATCTGTCCAATATTTTTAACGACTGACTGACTTTATTTACTTTTTCATAGTCAAAATCCCTAAAAACCGGTCGTCTATACTGAAACTTGCATAAATCTCTGCGACCAAAAGTACTAGGGCAGCATACTCACCAACAGGTATATCATACAGCTGTTCGACCTTCTTGTCGTCCTGTTCTATATTATTGTTTGTTGCAGGGGGCGTGGCCGGCTTGTCTTTGTCCTTTCTTTCCACAGTAGTGGGCGTGTCTGTGTCGGCTTCGGGTTTAATGTCAGTGTCGGGTTTTGCTTGTAGTGGTGTGTCAGCTCGCGGTATATCAGGTGCGTTGGCTCGTGGCGTGCCGGGCGGCGCGGGGGAGCCGTTGAGCGCGGGGGAGGGGGGCGCTACACACACATATACACACTCACACATGCCGACACATGGTTAGTGTTATTATGGGAGGTAATGAAGTATCTTCGTATACTTAGCGAACATAGGCACAAAAAAAATTGTTAAGTAAAAAATTTATAGGCAATATCCATAGGCCAAAAAAGTGTACCAAAATGAACTTCATCATATCCCAATCAAGATTAGATTTTAAAGCTAACAGCTAATATCAAAGAATTATTATTTTCAGTAAGCTCACTCAAAACATTTCAATCAAATTATTTACTCGAAGAACACAACACACAGAAAAAACATTTAAAGTTAATTTGAGCCTTTTTTGTTGTATGTTTTACAAAAAAAAAACTTTATAGGTATATAGGAACCTACTCTGAATACCTACAACAATTTGGTATGATTTAATAATTTGTCTTCCATCTCTCCCCAAAAAAATCGCCCAAATTACCCCACTTGAACATTGTTTTTTTTTTTAATTCAGAAAGAGTTTAACGTTTCTGTAATTTAATTCCCCCGAATCATTATCATTACCCCAACCTAGCTCTTTTCTCAAAAAATAAAATAGACATCTAAATCTCCCCATAAAACTTTATCCAGGACAACTTCTACCCGAAATTCCCCCAATCTTGCCCAAAATCCCCCATCTAGCCCAGCAATTCCCCAACTCACTCTGCACGGTGTCGGTGGGTGAAGCAGGCTTGCCGTTGTGCGAGTTGAGCGTGGCGTGGGGCGAGGCGGCGGGCGAGATGTTGTTCATGTTGATGCTGAGGTTGTTCGCCTTCTTGCTGTACGATCCACGTTGGCAGTCAGTCGCGAGCTTGTCCGTTATCATTTCCAGTTCGCCGAATACCTGGAAAGGGGGATTGCGGGATAAGTGTGAGAAAATAACTTAAACCTAACATTTAAAGTGATACAACACGATGGTCATTAGCAGAAGTGGGAACACAGTTATATTTTGGTATTAAAATGCAGAGAAACATAGGATAATGTATTTTGCACTCGGACGATCACTTAAAGGCCTTAGATTGTTTGTTCCTATTTATATTTTAAGAGTGCTTGCTTTTGCTTTATAAAACTACTCAATGTCCTCCAGCACTTTTTAGAAAAATCTCTCATCAAACATTTTGTAAAACAAAAATCCAAATAATAATTCAATTATTCGTCATCATATAAGGCGTTCCACAGGGCACAACTCTCAGCCCAACTCAAAAAATGTTCTTCATACAAATTATATTGTGATATGAATTACGTGTATACTAACAAATGTAAACATTATGGTACGCATTAAAGTATTGAGTATGTTACTAACTCACCTTATGACTTTCAGAATGGAAGAGTTGTTCAGCCGAGAAGAGTGTTTGCAGATTGTTGACGTAGAAGAGGACGCGGGAGTCGTACAGTGCGGGCAGTTCGTCGTGTAGCTCAGAGTTCAGCACTTCGTATGTGCGCTTCGCTTCTTCTAGCTGCTCCCTGCCTTTGGTTACCTGAAAATAGATGGGGTAAGTTAGTGATAATGACCTTTATGAATATTGATCAGGATCGCGTATTAGTTTGTCAGAAGAATATTGGTTTAGCTGTCGAAATTTTGGCAGATTTTTTGAGTATTTTTTGTAGTCACGGAGTATAATTTTATTTCGACGGAAAACTCAAAAGAGAAGTGATGATTTGACTTTAATGGTAAAGTTGACGTTCTCAAGAGTCATACTTAGCATTTGCAAATTGCAGATAACTAAATAAAATATTTAACATCTTTACTGAGAGTCACGTAAAACTCCCCTTTTAACGATAACAGCGAAGGCCAAGGTACAGAATCTAGAACCAATTTACTGCGACAGGTAATTAACTATACCTACAGACTTGTTTATAAACAGACATAAGAGCCTACCTTGACATCGTCCCTTCTCTTCGTGGCGTTCGATTGCAGATTCTGGAAGCTGTGCCTTTGACTGTCGTAGTCTACCAACTTGCGGCCGCGTTTCTCGATCTTTTTCTGTAAATGATAATGTGACAAATATTAATACTGGATGTTCATCCGTGTTCTGAGAGAACTTCTTCTTGCACCCTAATAAGAAGTAGATTTCCTTTGTCAGGCTGACTATCTGTGGACCATTCCAGAAGTTTTGGCATGAAAGCCGGACAGAAGGACGGAAAGATTTTGGCATTTATAATATTAATTTTAGGTGCCACTACCAATTTCGAGATATCAGCATCGATTTTGATAACGTTTTCAGTGAATTCGGGTACGAGGATGACAAGAATTTTAGGTAGAATATAGTGTCCTATTAAAATTGTCAAGCGTAATTCGAGGACTTTCAAAAGTATAACGAGTAATTAAGCTGGTTTAGTACCAATTATGAGGTTAATAACAACATTAATGTGATTCCACCAAACCATTAAACCGTTGCGTAATCGCGAAGGACTGTAATTATTAAGTCATTATCCCTTTAGTTTTGATTTTTTAATTGGTCATCATTGGTAATTGGTGGATTTTGCACCAATCGCTGTTACTTTCAAACATTTGGCGAGGATTAGACATAATGAAATAGTTTTGACTATCACTTATAAAGATCAAGAAATGACAAAGTTCAACATCCTATTTCATCAACGTTCCTTTAAGATTCCCTCGCTTCAGAAAACTTAGTGGTATACATACAAAAAAGACTTGCCACCATCACTTAACAAACTCCTAAATATCATTTCCTTGCACTAGCTCTAATAAACCTCTTTTGATTCAACTTACCCTGACTTCAGGGAACTGGTTGGTGTACGTATTGAGCGGTATGAGGACCTGATCGCCCAGCTTGTGGGAGAAGTCCTGCCACAACATCTCCAAGTTCTGCGCTTGTACGTACAGCAGGTCGTGGCCTGACCAGCCGCTCTCGTAGACTTCCGTGATAGCCTCCATCAGGGTTTTGGAGGCTGTTTGTACCGCTGTGGAAGGTAGAATAGGATAATGAATAACTGGTATAATTATGAGCTTTATGGTATATTTAGGTGGAATGAATTCTTGAAATTATTAGGATTTCGAATAGGAGTCAAGTCATTCAGGTATCGTTTTTCTAGGAATGGCTACAAACGGGTCAAGTTTATTTAGTAAAATAAGACTTTTATAAGTAGATACAGAAATAAGGCGTATGTTTACAGGATGAAAATAAGACATTATTATTATATTAAAGTCTAGGATTGGCCACCAGGAGAGGAGATCCAGACAAAAGATAGCTACAAGTAGAAAATGTAGATCATCAACCTCTCCACAGCAAACTCGTTGAATTTTTTTGCAATACACAAGACCTCATTAATAGCAACGGACTATTTGTCGTAGCACTATGTGCACACATTTGGCACGCACCCAGATCGAGTTCAAGAATCTCTGCACATCCGACTCTTTCGTCATTCCTTGGTCCGAATACTCGCTGTTACTTCGAATTTAGCGAAAGTTTATAAGTGGAACGTGGAAGACTAGTTTACTGAATGCTGGTTCTTTGTGTTCGTACAATGGTGCAAAGGATGTAGAGATGAAATGATCAGCTACGTCCTGGTTGGTCTAACAAGGCTTTAAGTACTATGAGAAAACTGGTACGCAGGTTACGCATGTGACGGCAATTTAAAAATCTAAGACGGAGTCACTTTTTTTGAGATCCGCTCGAGTCATTTGCAAAGATACGGAAGATAGTCACTTAAGACCGCTGCAATGACAACCATAAGTAAAATAATTTGCTAAAACCTATAGACCTATGACAAATGTTTGCCACTGGTCAAATCAGTCATGGATCAATGGAATATTTTTAAAGTAAAGTATCTTACCTCTTATACATCTTATGTAGTTGTTGAACTCCTTCTGAAGCCTGGTGGCCTGCTGATGTTGCCTGTTGAAGTTCTGCAGATGTTCTTCGAATATGTCGTCGAGGGTCCGGTCTACCTTGCCCAGGTTTTGAAGGAGCTGTGGAAAAAGATATAGATTTATAAGTTGCAAGCACATGTAACTAAATCATCATCA
Source organism: Helicoverpa zea (assembly GCF_022581195.2). Classification (NCBI taxonomy): domain Eukaryota; kingdom Metazoa; phylum Arthropoda; class Insecta; order Lepidoptera; family Noctuidae; genus Helicoverpa; species Helicoverpa zea. The sequence goes on along the minus strand of NC_061458.1, from coordinate 1,018,268 downwards.
TATAACTAAAACAGAAGAACTTATACACTGTTACAAGTACATACATATCCTTATGATCCATCACCAATTCATGAACGAAGCGATGGGTAATAACTTCGTGCGAACATTTAAAACGTCCCAAAATCCACTGTAATTTAAACTAAGGGACATCAAACGTATTCAGGTCCACTATCAGATATCCAGCACACCACAAATATATTTCACCTGATTTCAAAACGTAACCCTACCAGCTAGTACAAGGATATCTAGGTTTAGTACGCCACAGGAATGAGTGCAGCAATTATTATTTAATCTATTGCCATTCCAACTTTATTGCTTTGTTCCTGTTGTACCAAACGGTACGTCGTGTTTAATGGTTTGTTTTATTTTATGGACCTGTGCTGAGAATTGTCTCTTCGGATTGATAGATAATGATTCTTGATCATTTGTGAATCCGCTTGCAGTCTTGCCATTTTAGAATATAATTAGAAGATCAACATTTATTATTGAAGTGGGGATTTGTTTCCTGATTCTATGGCATTCTAACTGCTTAAAATCTCACTGAGGTTTATAAAAGGAATTGGAGACATGAATATGCAATATTGCATTTCGTAAATCTGAGCGTAAAACATTCTGACTAGACACCTACACAAGCGTATTACAGTCCTGAATAGGTGTGAACAGAAACATATCAATGACGACAATAGCAAAAAAGGTGATGTCAACAAGTCCACTATTCATTACTCAAGAGGTAACTTAATACTATGTGTAGTTACCTAATTAAAACGCTCTAATGCGACATATAGACATAGACAGCATTGAGCGATAGTTGTCACACCCACAACAACAGGCTTATCATTCACTAATTAAATATTAGTTCTAACAATTCGTCGTCATGTTTAAGGACCGTGAAACAAGCTGCAAATAATTATAGTCAGTCTGTTTCATTTCAATATTTACTTGAGGTGACGTCATGCGTATGTCAATTGCGGGCGAATTAGGTAACGAGGCTTGCAGCTGAATAGGGTACTACAAAAAACATAACAATTTGGATTCTAGGGATTGTTATTTTTTTTTCATTCCAATGAGCCATTTAACCTAATATAGACCTATCTAACAATCCCAATTACATTGGAATGAAAATAATTTTAGTTATCTTTGTCACTGAAAAATAAATCTAGCCTAAGCGGTATCAGATGATGGTCATTAAGAAGGATCTTATTTGTCTGGTAACAAGTCATTATTATCAAAGCAATTAGTCCAAAGTTCAGTCCCAAGATGACAGTCACACGTTTAACACCTTAGACTCCGTTTCATAAGATCACACATCCTATCATTTATTCAGTGACCTTGTATACACATCGTCGGCATTGTTTGCAAAACATGCATACTTTACACCTGTGCACACTGCAAGCAACTGAACTGCTTCAATATGCAAAAATCAGATGATCAGACTTTACAAATGCATATTGCGAGGATTCGCAATACTAATTACTGCTTGCAGAATAAGTAGTTGTGAAGAGATTTGTGGTATTGCATTCGTGATTTAAGATACCATTTCGAAACTGGTTGCTTTTACTGGTAATGTGGATGATGTTATTAAGAGTGAACACATTGGGAATATTCGTGTGATTCCACCCAATGGGACGTTAAAATGAAGCAACGAATTTGAGCACTGCAGCACTAGACTCCTGGTAATCTGTAGCAGATTCATTAGGACCCACCATTAAAACAATTTTCAGGATACCTAGAGGAGCTGAAACTATAAAATCATGTGAAAGAAGCCTAATTTCCAACCATGACCAACCTAACACCGGAACACGAAATCGCCAAACAAGCAATAAAGAGCTGCCACACGTCAGTAACAGCGACACATAACATAAGTGATAATCCATTGGCAATACCAAACGTATATGTAATATGTAATGTCATCGACCGGCCACTACTCCCATTGTTCCCGAGTAATGGCATGCACCACCATGGAATAGGTGAAGCTAATTATATTGATGTTTTGGCTATAATAAGCTTTGCGTGTTTAGATGTTTTGTTTGTTGATGATTCGGTATAAAATCTAGAACTTCAATAATAATTTTCACGGGCTACAGAAATTTATTACGATCAAAATGTATGTGAAGACCCTTGCAACATGTAATGACAGATGAAGACTATATAAAGTCAATATAAAAAGTTCCAGTCATCAGCATATAATTGATCTTGAAATTCTGTTGAATGACACAAACTTTCATTTATTTCACTTGCTTTTATAATACCTGAACTAACATTTTCGGAAGTGACAATCAGAGGTAAGCAGTTACTTCGGTTACGTCCGTCGTTCGTCGTGACTCTTGTGACGTCACATCCGCGGCCGTTTCCTTTCGATTTCGATTGTCTTTGACCGAGGCCTCCAATTACGATCATTGTGCGTACGCGACGAATATTAAGACTTTTTCACTTACGGAAACCTCTTCGCAATTAGTACTAAAGTCAATACAATTAATTCCTTTATCTACTGTATTTATTGATTTATGTCCAAGACAGTTTGGTTAATTATTTAATTATTTCCTATTGTCTTTCTTTAATACGCTTCTATCGTTGTTAGTTTTAATTGAATTGCAATTTCAATAGGACATGCCGCCTAGAAGGCTGTTAAGAAGCATTCTTTATTAATTACACGCAATAAATTATCGCAATCGATCATCACATAATCACATTACAGCTCTTAATCTCTTCGGATTTCATAACTATTGCAAGTGGCTGACGTGTAGCAATATACGAATATATTTTATTTATGATTTCCTCAAAAAGGAACTGAATGCACTTAACCAAATGGGTTAAGACATTCGTGTGTATCACATAGCTGATATTTGAATTTCGAAACTATAGTTTCAGAATCACATACATGAATAAAATAAACAGAACGGAGTGTAAAAGTAGGAACACACTATAGCCAAAAGCTAGAAAACAAAAAAAATATAGTCATGCTGAATCTGACGAAAAGTAAAACGCAGAATGACACAGCATGTACTTTCTTCTTAGTATGTGTTTAGGAGAATAGGTTACTACTCTAAACGGTAGGTCATCAGCCAATCAAAACGATTGTAATACTAAACCCGTTACTAACGTTATGTTAGTTATTTTTTTGTTTAAGTAGAGAATAGAAGAACCGTGTGACGACACACTGAACTACAAATTGTTATAGACACAACTGATGATGAAGGCGTAAATAATGATTTGTATGATTTACAAGACATTTGTCTATGTGTGTGTTTATGCATTTGCCATCTGTGTCCGCACACAGATAGGTATTCATACAATGAGAATCGTATTGTTAAAACTATAATGCACCGGAATAAGGAAGACGAAAGAATTAAGATGTTGATAAACAAAGTTGGTAAGATCAATTCGTTTTAGTTTTACAATGAAGATTAAGGATTTCCGATACATGCCAATGTGACGCGTCATCCAGTCAATTAAATGGAAATGAGTTATTGTTCTATTGAGAATAATTGAGATTTATACGCAATGTGCGATACCACTGCACATCGAGGCAAGCATGAATTACTTTTTGTTATTGAATTAAAAGACTCAGTGGCACAACTACCTAATGAATTTAATGAGCACAAAGATCTTAATAATCAAATTAGAGTTAAAAATTACACTTTGGTGGTAAATCATAATGAAAATTGCATCAGCTTCAAGATTAGCACCTTCCAGGAAACTGGTACGATTTCCGAAACGCTACACATCGTTGAACTGGATATTTTTTTGCATCCTTAACTAGGGCTTGTGTTGTGAAAATTGTAGATATGCATGAAAATTGCAGGTTTTATGAGTCCAATTTCCGTGCTATGATATCACACAACTTAAGCTGTTAATTGTTTTAAGAGGTTATTGAAATGGCCATTAAGTTTTTGATCTTTATGATGTAGAATCTTTTGGAACGATCCTAAACTAATGAATATCAAAACGATTACAGTATCATCTCTCGAGTTTACTCAAAGCTGCCTGGGTCTATATAACGAAAACTACAAAGTGGAAGAAGCCCTTTGATATAAATTTAATTTAGATTATTATCTGAAGCGTCGGCTTCTCTAAGCGTATAAGCAAACAAGTTGTAAATAAGGATTTCAAACGCATTAAATTGTTAATCAAATGTGTTAAGTATTTCTCTGCTTTTTGCTGACCCTAATACATGATTTAGAATTTTCATAATTATTAATAACTTTTGTAAGAGATTTAGTGTTTATTTATTCTCGTAATCCACAGTTGTTTGAGATCGACGCAATATTTGCTACAGAAAATTCATCTGCTTCTAATATGGGCGTGTACGATTAAGATGTCGAAATAGAAGCAACGAAGGCAAAACATGAATCTTTGGCAAAGTCAATAAAATAATTCACTGACACTACAACAACTAAAGCATTATTTAGTTTAAATAATAAGGTTAATAAACTACTGACGAATGAATCTTTGCTAGACGGCCGGACGACAGTATGAATATGCATTGCACTCGGCCCGTAACATGTGCGTCTAAGTATAGTCTTCGATAACTCGCTTTGTTTGCTTGCCTAACTTATTCCAACGTTTTTCATTGGAAACTATTTTGTTGGTGTAGTAAACATTATTTCTTGTTTCGTAACTCTCTATACAGTTTCCTATAGATCTATGTACGATCAGTTGCTATTTACTTTTGGTTTTACTGAGGGAAATCCGGCGCTGTTCACAGTTTTATTTGGGTTTCTTGTTTTATATGTTTTTCTATTTATTTTTGGATTTGGCTCTGAGTTTAGATGTCATAAAGTCAAATAACTGTTGTGTCTATCAAGAAAAGGAACTTTATAAAAATTAATATAGTTCTGATTATTGCACCACGTGCATTCCTATGCTCTATTCCTAACAGTGGCGATGCGTGGGTCTCAAAAGCATCTATTGACTGTTAAACTTTTTGATTTTACGAATTCATTAAGTATGGTAATATCTTTATGTGATAGAGATAAAACACGTTTGACTAGCCGATAATCATCTACTTTTATCTTCATATTATGGTGATCCGTAAAAGCGGATACTTTAATTATCACCGCAATTATGTATGAGGTTCATTCATCTTTAGAGAATAAGCCTTGCTTTATTTGGTATGCGTTTATAATCCTTATCGTTTAAGTTTCTGCTTTCTCTTCGTCGTTTTGTTGGACTTGAGACACGTCTGTAGGACTAGTTTCCATTTTAGCACTAAGTATCTAATCTCCATTTTAACCGTAGCATGTTTAGCAACAGGTACGGAGAAATTCGCAATTTTTTCTATTGATTTATGCAAGCAAACGATTCTCAATCCTCACCGATAATAAATAAAGCTTAAAACCAATAAACAGCACTTGATGCCAGATTCACTTGCATCGACTGTAAATCTTGTTGAGTTTAAAATAGTAAGCGAACTAATGCTGCTTCAGATGGACTTCAAAATCTAGACAAAAGCATTAGATAGATAGTTGCTCATATTTCACTCTATTCGATATCGTATCATACGCTAATTTGTTCCACGAGGGATTTCTGGCTCGCCTTCAAACGCACGCTAACGCAACTAAACAAATTAAACATAAATGATATTTAATAATAAATAAATGCTGAAACACATAAACAAACAGAAACTAAATACGTACGTGCGTAGTTTCAAAGCAGTATTGAACTAGGTCGATTATAAGAATAAAATAATAGATGATGCTTAAGCATGAGGCCATATTTTATTGCAAAATCAATAGATGCAATTTACATAGCAAGTGCAAAATTGCTTCAGGAAGGTTAACTAGGAGTTTCCTTCTATGAATTTCACGGTATTAAGTGTGAAATCGGCAGATAAGGCTATTTATTTTCCTTAATTAACGTTTCCGATCTTTAAATGCCCTCTAGTTTTCTGCTAGTTGACGGTCATATTATTTTGAATCCAATTGAATGATTTACCTGCAACATTTTTAGCAATAATATTTTGCAAAATTCAAAGTTTCAACGTCTTGAGAGATGGAACATCTTAGTCCCATGTTCCGCATTCCTGCTAAGTTTTCTATGCAGAGTTATTCGCGACAAGAGGCTGTTAACTGAGCAAAGGTTAACTGAATACGCCACGGTCTAGGCAACATTGTAATTGGTGTTCCCAAGATGACAGTCGACGACAATCATGCAATAAAAACCTGTGTTGAACGGGGCGGCCTAGGTACGACGTACCTCTACATGAATGAGACTATTTGCTGTCGGAAACCGATCGACGGATTCTTTCTTAGAAATCTTTATAAACCATCACGACTCTTGCATATTTTCCATTGCAACAAAAAGCTAAATATTTCCTGATATCTACTCTACTGTGAATGTTAATTAATCTTGTCACTAGGTTGACATTTGCAGTTCAAATTAAAACGCTTGTTAAGTTGAAATTGCAGTTTATGATATAAAATTTTAGGCCGGTCCCACGTTACCACTAATTAAGTTAAACGTGTGCGGTACCGCTGTACATAAAATTCACCGCATTTATTTCCGTATTTCTGCTAAATTGAAGCACTCAGTCATGATTATTCATCTAATGAATATTTAACGTCGAATATTTTAAGCGTAATCTATGAGAGCATACCATTGACCTCAAAATCTTAAAGTTAATGACTTTGCATATTCATTGCATTCCCATCTGTGTTGTCAACAGTATCGAGCTCATTGATGACAATGGTAAAATCACTGCCATTTTCTAAAGCATCACAAATAAGAGGTGTTGAATTGCTAACAGATAAGGCATGTCAGATTAGCCTTTTTGTTTTAAAATACGAGGAAGCTTATCATCAACTGATTTCGTTACAATAGCTTCAACGGTCAAACTATCTCAAAGATCCTTCAAGTCTTGACTGATGGCTGTATTGTCAGGCTAACAATGGACAGGTCGTTCGTTCCACAACCAGATATACGAAACATCATTGCTTTGTTTGATTCACCTGCATGTTTTTCAAGTACTACTGCGAAACATGAAGAACCTTTTAGATGAACCTACTTTTGTTTTGAACTTTCACTAGGCTTTACATGGTTTAGTTTTTACATATTCTGAGCTAGACTTTCTCTCTTACAGTTTATAGAATTTAAACGAACGAGACTGGATATTTCACTGTGTATTTTGGGTTTGGTTTTAAATTTTCTTTTACCTCCTTCCGCAGCTAGTTGTTTACAAACATCCTCGTTACTGAAATCACAATTTTACCAATTTATCGTATAACTTCTAAACAAGTTGTGTATCAACAAATATCAATCCACCATTAGTGTCTTCAATTCATTCGCTTTAACATCAAGGCTTCGCAACTGTTTGCGGTTTACCGTTCGTACACTTGTATCCTATGATCTAGAAATATCTAGCCCTTGTTATGAAACCTAGCCGGCCGCTGGTCACGTTTGCTGCTAGCTATTTATTTTAGACCGTTGTTTGTGTAACGGGCATACATACTGGCGAAGTAATTATATCGGAAATCTTTGAAACTGTTACACGTGGAAAACCAATAATTTTTCTGTGACAATGAAACGTTTTTCCGCATGAACGGCTTTTGAATTTAACTGTTATAACAACGGTGCATATTATTCATATATTGGTTTATTTCATTTATTCGTCTGATATGTTGAATAGACATTTTATTGATTTAGTATTCATACATTCTCTAAATTATGTAGATGGTATTCACGCTTGGAATAAGATCATAAAACACAAAAATGCAGGTCAGGAAAAAATGTGGCGCCGAGAATCAAAACAGATCGAAGATTCGATTACTTAATGTGAGTTTAATAATAGCTTTGCAACAGTGTGTTGTGAACAGGCGAAAGTTTTGCATCGACGCCAAATTGTCATCAACATAATGACATTTATAGCCTGATCAAAATAAAGTGGTAAATAGAGAGTGATACATATTATAGCAAGTGTTGTGGTTTGTGACCGCGATTTACGCATAGCTTTTAATAAATAACTACAAGCACTGTATCAATGGACTAATGACGACGATTGTGTTATTCAATAAACTAAAAAAAATCGTGTGAGAATTAAACGTATAATGAAAGATCAAAGACGATGAAAGACGACGAAAAGCGCTTCCGAGAAGATTAAATAATCACCACAGATTTCGTTTTTGTCTTTGTACCTAATATCAGTGACAGTGCATACAAACAAAACCCTTCTCGATCCTTTTAATACGAAGGCATGGAAGAAAAAAATGTTACATTGGCAATGTTCCGAGTTTTTGGTACTCGTAACGCACTAGACTGTCTGTCAAGTGTTCCCGTTTAATATTTGGAACATGGATCAAACGTTTTGTAGAAGCACTGTATAAAGACCGTGTTACTTGGAGTAGATGAAGATCCAAAGGCTTTAATAAAAATTTAAAAAAACCCCCGACCCAAAAAAAGTACGCAATAATTATGACATAAGGTTAAAAACGCTAAACCCTATAAAAAGCAAACAATAACTTTTATCACTACGTAAACTAAATTTTGTCGTGTCGGGGGACCGCTCTAGGTTATTCATTACTTTAGATACGTGTTTTTTTTTAAACGAATGTTGTAATCAGGTAGGTATCATTTGCTTTATGTAAGTATTTATGAAGGTAAAAAGCGGTCCCCCGACACGTCAAAATTTAGTTTACGTAGTGATAAAAGTTATTGTTTGCTTTTTATAGGGTTTAGCGTTTTTAACCTTATGTCATAATTATTGCGTACTTTTTTTGGGTCGGGGGTTTTTTTAAATTTATAATTTAATTTTATTTCATGCTTTTTAAAGGAGCTCCTTAATTTTTCCTTCTTTCATTTAATTTATTTTATCTTAAGATGGGGTCGCTATATGAGATGTCGAGATTTCGAGAAACAATAAAGATTAACCTTTGGACATTCTAGATTTTCAGCAAAAATATAAATCGGTTTATCCGTTTCATTACGGCATTCCAGGGTTTCATCCGCCACATCCCATTTCCAGCATCAGGTTCTCGTCAATCAGAAACATGAAGAGAACTCGTCAAGACAAATTCAACGAGCCCAAACTCGATGGGTTTACTAAAAGGCAGTTCAGGGTTACGTCTCCTACCTTCGTGCCCTAACAGCAGACCAGCTCAGTGGTTCCAAAAGACATTATATAGTGTTTCAAATTTCAGATCCCACATATACTTGCAAGTAAACTGAGCGTGTAACATTCCTATCACATCTAGCAAACGAGCTGATGACCTTGAAGACCTGAACCGATTTCCACCAAACATAGCTAAGAACACTCCCGACTGACATACCTTTTAAACAAAAAAAACCGCATTACAATCGGATCATCCGTTTGGGAGCTACGATGCCACATACACACACACACACACACACACACACACACACACACACACACACACAGACACGTCAAACTTATAACACCCCGTCGTTTTTGCGTCGGGGGTTAAAAAGAAGTAGTGCTATAGAACATAGGCACGTTAAATGACATGGATTCCGTATTTACAATTCAGAGAGTTTAATGGAAGCCTCAGTACTAATTGACCATTATTATTATCCATTATTAGAACACTCTAGCGTACAAGGTAAGGTTAGAACCCATGTTCTTAATTCATATTTTACCACTAATGGGATCATTGACCAGCAAATGAGTCAAACGTCATAATACCCGTAATCTCTTCATGAAACAACTAAATTAGAGTGAAATATTGTACTCGTTAAACTGCTCGCTCGTAGAGTTGTAAATAATATTAAATATAGTTGACGAAATTTTGTCGGAACACGAAGTTAAACAGAACAATTAAATTTTAAATGCCGAGAGGGAAGTACTTAATGAATTAATGGGCAGTGGTTGACGCCAAAATATTATTTAAGTCAGATTTAAAATCTGTTAAAACTGGGAAGCTGATAACAGCCAGTTGTAATATAGTCGCTGATGGCAATTGTTCATTCAATTAGTCACACTCTAAAATAAATGTAGGTCTATTCGTAGAGCTTACACGACAATCGTGACCCAGTTCTAAGTCTCTTCTGTTGTTCAGATTAACATAGAAACCAATCCAATATTCCCGAAATATTTGTAACTGGTAGCGCCACACTAATGCACATTACACACTCATACATAGAAGCTAACAATGTCATTGGCTCACATGCACAGGTGGACGTAACACAACGGTGCGTAGCAACAAGCAATTGGGTCGCTGGCTCTCGCACACAAGTAATTATGGTTATGTATGCGCTAATGCTGTAAGTGCATCTGATTTGGTTGTTTTCTGTCACCATGATGTGTCTACTTTTGTTTACTATATCGGTTGAAGATAGACGTAAACAATGATTCATCACGGATAAGATTAGTGTTTAGATTTTATTTTTGTGTGATGTCATTCCGCCATCAAAGCATACTCGCATTTGTAATTTGCAGAAAGAGATATAATATATGAGACGAACAATGTATCATCCTCTACCTACCTAAGTCACATATCATTACCTGATTCACAAAGATTTTGTCTCATTCAGTTGCATCCACATCTAAACGATGCATAAACCGGTCGACCTTGCAGAGTATGGGTGTGCTAATTGTATGTAATTTAGTACACAATGAAGCTGTATGCTGTACCAGCCCAAACGACCTTTTAATTCTGCCATATCACTTTCCACTTTAGTTAGATGTATTGTTTGTTGTTGTAATGGATGTTGGAGCGGGTCATCAGATAATGAAGTAGATGACGTTGAAATAGCAGAAAGACAGTGTACCTAACTATCAGTGTAATCCCAAGCAGTTTTTATATCTAGTCGAAGAAGAATAAATTCGAACCTTGTTGCCATAAGCGAAGTGTGGAATGCTACAAGCGAAAAACTCTACTGATCATCTGAACATAAATTGACCACATGGTGTTGTAGAAACCAAGTTTCTTCTAGCAATTAATTACAAACTGTTTGTTAGATGTTCCATAATGCAGTCTGCTGTATCATTTAACGTATATTTAATTCAATAGCGCAAAACCTGTCCCATCATGATGGGATTACACTCCCAAGACATTTTATGGCTAACAGGATTGATATATCGATTATAAAGCTTTGTATATTGACATTATAGGGTACTGTGCTACAATTCGAAGCGAAATGACTGGTCGGAGGTATGTTTTGCATAGATATGGCAGGTTAAGGGTTAATACTATTGCATAATGAGTTTGCAGTGAGAACTCGCCAGTGTTTAGATTTGATTTAGAAGTGACTGGGTCTCTTTACAAACAAAATTATAGACATAAACTTCCTTGCTTACTTGCTTCGAAATTATGCTTAATTTCAAATATTTCGAACTGGCGGTGTTTTGAACTGGCCTCACGCCTTTTCTACTAGACTCGATTTAAGACTTGCAAATGCTCTGGGTAGGACGATGCGATAGAGATCTGATTATTCTCACACGCAAATATTTTTGCGTCAACACAAGTGCAAAACCATGGATCCTATCAGATCAAATCAAACAGCAGCAACCATTTCTGGATATAGATATTGTAGCGACTCCTGCGCAGAGCCGGCCATTCACCTGCAGTACGATGCCGTAAGCAGTCGGGTGACCTTCATACCGATGCAGTTTCATTCAAATTCTTATTGAATCTTGTACTTTTGTCGCATACTTATCCGAGTATATGAGGATAAAGGATATCGGCAAGTGTAAATAAAGATGATGGGAGGCAAATTCAGAATTATTTGTTTTTCAACGTTTCAACAAATGTTTTAAACATGGCTTCTGGTCCATAATGAGATGATCATCATTTTTAAAAAGGACACAGGTTTTTCTGATGTGAAAGCTAAGGTATTTGCACAGACCTTAAATTCCAATCAGCTAAAACAACAGATACATAAACAAAAATCGCTAGGTATAATCCATACCAACACACATCGCAAGCTCTATACATAACTTCTTACTAATGTAATCGCTATTAATATGCGAGATAATAATAATTGTGATTGTAAACAGTAGCACGGTAACGAAATCAGTTTACTTGGCAGGAACAGTACCAAGGACGATGGCGAAGCAGCTGGTAATGCCAATAAATAGAAGGAATATCATTACTTCATTCTGTATAGTGAACCAAATTATAGATGCATAATTTGTTGCGGTACAGATATTGACGGCAAAGGATGAGAATCGTATCATAAGAGGATCGTATTGTAAATCATAAGAGAGGTTCTGAGTGTGACTTTAGGACAAGACTAGAAAGAGCCTAAATAGTTTAATAACAGCTAATACCAAACTATGGGTAAGGGAAACTGGCTACTTGCTCCTCAGAGTATATCTATAAACAAAATACAATAAGAAACTCCGTGAGCAAAGTTCCATTGATGTGGGTGTACTTTAGTCATATTTACTACATTTGCAATCAGATGGACAATTGCTTGTTAAACATAATACATGGAGTATTAAAGGAAATAAATATGGAAGTTCATGCCGACATTCTAGTCAATACACTAGACTCCGATAACAATACAACATTAAGCTAAACAGCCTATTATTTGATAGAATATGAAACCCGTAGAGCCCACGCAATGCAATGTAAATGTGGAAACACTGATTAATTTTATGAACCGAATCATTATCAGACAATACAAAACTATTTGAGCTAATGAACATAATAGTAGGAGGAACGAGTTTAATCGCTTGATTAGTGAGCGTAAAATTTGTTTGAATACATTATCCTGGTATGGTAGTAGGCATGTCAATATCCTTAAAAAATATTACAGTAAAACACGTCACCATAGAAAACCACGAAATTATGAAGAACATCCATATAAGGTTTTAATGTCTGGAATAAAAACACATATGCGTCACATTTTATTGTACTGTTTACATGGAACCCACTAAATGTGATCTTTACTACCTACTGACTACATAAGATCATACGAATCACCATGTCTTGCATTCACAATGGATTTACTAGCTACAACTGCAGTACTTACAACTCTAGCCTTTAGTGTAATATTATTAGTGCCTGACCGGATCTTACTACTTTAGCTTCTGATATAATCCCATACTTAGTTGAGTGTTACGATAGGAAATGCCGTATTATGATTATGGCTGAAACATTTAATAGAATACTCTTATATTGTGTTCTATATGACGAACATAATCAAGTTTTGATAAAATTATTAAAAAAATATATTTGACCTACTGATAGAATCCATTAAATGTACTCTGTACACATATCTGAGTAGATAAATTTAACACCAGTGAAACAATACTCTTGGAAAAAACACCTGGCTTTAATGAAGAATAAGCAAAAGCCAATGAAGAAAATATTATAGCAGTAAATACTAATACGTTCATTGCAACAGGGGCAAGGTGCAACAAGATACCAGACGGCTCATGTTAACGCATCCCTACAAATGCAATATCCGACACACACATTACATAGTCTAGGATGGATACTCTATCAACTGTTGTAACCTTCAAAAAAGGTGTTACATCACTACATAGTATAAAACAAAAGTCGCTTTCTCTGTCCCTATAATCCTATGTATGCCTAAATCTTTAAAAGTACGCAACGGATTTTGATGTGGTTTGTTTGAATAGATACGAGTGACTGAAGAGGAAGGTTTATATGTATTTAGTATCAGCATTGCACCAGTGCGAAGCCGGAGCGGGTCGCTTCGCCAGTAATAAATAAGGGCTTGATCAAGTTTGCAGTCTGTTTCAGGAGCTTACAAGACTAAGTTCTGTGACGGTGTAAATAATGAATACCCCTGTGAAAGTAGAACGTTTTATTAATAAACAATTTCCGTCAACGTGGTATTCCATTTCCATTCATTTTTGTTTTTTCGCAGTCATTGTTATAATAGGTCGTTAGCATGACTGGTCTTTTTAAAGAGAGTTCCTGTTGATTTAGGAAGGACACTAAATTGCTCGCAATTTTCTTCCTTTTAGCGTTCCCCGGTTTGAAATGCGAGTGACCTGTTTACTGTGTGACTTTTGACACAGTTTTGCGAAGATGTTTTAGTTAAAATCTGTAGTCAGGCATTGTCTATAAACGTGTAAGTACCAGACACTATCTCCTATACAACATGTTTTACGTCGACCTAAAACCCAGTGCCTAAGAAAAGGATAAGTGGCACTTTGGCACTTAAATTAACATGCTACTTTGTAGAATACTCGAGACCTAGATACGAAAGTGGTAGGTACGGCTCAAATGCTGATCAGCCAACGCACTTATTACGTTCTTGACTTTCACAGTCAAGTTCAACGTGTTCATTTAAAAACTGTTGACCACTGCAAAAACCTGTCGGCGTTATGCAATATTTGCGATCGGCAATTTTTTATTCAGCGATTTCTCTTCCATAAAAGTAAGTACATAATTTGATGTTTGGCTGCCAATATTATTATGGGTAAGGTGTTACGAGAATCGAAAGCGAGATACGATGTTTTTAATTTCCCGAGACTGATATCAAATACGTCCACTCAAATATCTTTTAAGACTACTAGGTGCCAAAACGCCACTTGAAACTTAGGTTTACATCCATATTTTTAGACAAAGAGCACAAAACACTAGGTCCAATTCTAAAACGATGTTTAGCCGTCACGTCAAGAATACACGAGTCGTTTTAGTAAACTAGATCGACATGTCCAGTGACGGCTATTTCGAGCTCATTGTTGAGGCTGAATGCTATTGAGGACTGACGGATCACGAGCTGTGCATTTACAAACGTTCGGTCTATATTGTCATCTTTGAATCCTTAATATATGGTCAGTAGTCAGTACTCTTCTTCTGTGTATATTCAATTATTTTCGCAAAATCCAGTCTATAATGGGTGAAGCAGATCCTTACTTTACGCAAAATGGTGCCTATTTACCACGAAAGAGTAGCAAAACATTTACATAGCAATTTTCATGACTCGTAGAAGATTTTAACGAAAACGGATTTTATTCAGAGCATGATTTTGGAGTCGCAAATGAACATTTTATGCTATTCATTCTAAATAAAGTTGCGACGGATTTAATTACGCCGGGAAAGGCATCTAGGGAGTAGAGGAAGCTCAATTTGTTTGAACGGGACGCTGCAACGAGTAAGCAGATTATACATATTTTTATTTTTAGACTCTTATGTATTTCCACTTTCATCAGGCGTTTTTCTGTCATCTCTTATGTGTTAAGGTTTAAGTAGGAAATGTTTAAAGGGCTTTTGAGACAAGCTCATTGACGAAGAATATTCAGGTCACTAAAGTGTTTTATTCAAAACACTTCATCAAAACTTTGGCGGCTATCCCCTGTTAATAGAGTTTTAAGGCTTAAATAATCTCGAAATCACGAAATAGTCTAAAGAGTACAATAACCTATAGACACAAATAGTGCAATATCGAGGAAATATGAATATTAATGTAATAGCGTAACATTACAGGAAACCTATTTCCCAACACAATACTGCGGTGTACGAAATAAACGATCAAATAATATGTAATGACTTCGAACACGTACAGTGGCGTGAAAACACGAATTTAACTCAAAATCGATGTCAAAATTTTGCAATGTCACAAGGAGAGCAAATGTGGCAAGTATAGAAAAGTATTCCAAAGAAGTAGCACAGTAGTGGAAGTAGTTCTTGAAACCAATAAAGGTAAAATTGCGGTTTAATTGACGATCAAGTAGGAAGACAAACAAGGAAGTGTATAATCTACAGGTAAACAGACTTGTGTTCTTATCTTAGATATCTAAAACGTAAATCCTTTGAAGGGCAATTTAATGAAGCTACTTTAAGTGATAAAATTAGATATACTGCACCAGAACATTTGATAGATGATATGTAAATAAAGCTAACAGTCTCACAACCTAGTTAGGAGTTTCAATTCCAAAGCCCAAAAAGCAAGACACCCATGACGACAATAAAATAAAAGTACATATTGAAACTATTCACATGAAAATGCGCTCCAATAAACATGTAATAAACCTTTATTTCGAACGACCTGTATGCCTATTCACCTGTGAAGTACAAGCAAAGTTTGTCAATAAGCGCTCAGTACAATGACGCTCTCGAATTAATTCAGCACTAAACTGTTTCTCATGTATGAATAGATCAGCTACTGGATATTACCGACGTGGACGAGGCGGATAATAAGATACAATTAGGTTACTGTTGTACCTGAATGGGCCTCGCCAATGACCTACTGATGAGAATGTAGATAATCGCTTCTTGGGAAAAAATATTTTCTCTTAGCAAAGTGTACATGTCAACGGGAGGTTATCATAATTGTAGAAGAAGGAACTGGTCATCCGCTTAGATACTAGTCAAGAACAAACTACATCCTGATCAGAGGCTGAGAAAACACTGTGATGAACGGGAGGAAGTGCAGTCTTGGGGCTCTTAGAAGATTGGCTACCTGATGCCTCCTTGCACTGTTATCATCTTCAATTTAGCAATTACCTATAACTGCGGTCAAGGCTGCTATCATAAACAGAATTCTCTTGTAATGCGTGGAATTTTCATCCAAGTGTAGCCAAATAAAAGTTTATGGCGATGGCGTAAAAGTTACCGATAGTCAATCTCCGATAAGCATCAACAAAACATTTTTGATAATTTGAACAAAATTTGATAAGCTCCTGCAAGATAAAGAACAATGCATTGTTAATTTATCAATCATTCAATCAACAGGCTATGTTAGCAGTACACATAAAGTGTCATCAATGATTAGGCGAAAGGTGCGATAAACGACTGTAGGCGTACAAAATTAAAATACAAAGAATGAGAAACACACAAACGGTGTAATTAAAAATAATCTCGTAGGTATAAGATTCACATATACTAAAAACAAATCGAGTGGGACAGGCGAAAATAGAAAGCAATGGACGGAAGATGTGTGTCGCGACTCCGGCGCAGGTGGACGCGAGGGTGGGGGCACGCTAGACAGAGACGACAATATACACGGAACTAATTTTACGCAAAAAGAAAAGGGACAGGGCGGACCGGCCAGTTTAACAACATCCACACATAGCAACATCTGGCTTTCGAAGCAACTAGAGAAATGTAATATTGATGGTTCGAGCAATTAGGAACGCGATAACTTTGGACTTGAAACAACATTCTTAGAAATAGTATGAAAATAGAGACTTTGGAAGTAAAAAATACGACAGCACATACGGGCTACGCACGGTATCAGCTAAACACACAACGCAAGGACGCAACATTGATTATAAAATAAAGCTAATGGCTTACAAGCTGCAAATATTATCTCAGCTGACGCTCGTGTAAATTAAACAATTGGAAGCGAAATGTACGCATGTTGTGTGAAAACTGAATTAAACAACGCAGTTTCGTCATCGCCGTAGGCGGGTTATCACGCTTTTGCCTTCGTGACATTTGGCGCATAGCTCTGCGAGGCGAAGGCAACGCTCCGGGGATGCCTCGGGCTCGACTCTTTGGACGTTCACTCGCCGCATTCCAACTAAACAGACAACGTGTTGCGAAAATTTGAAACAATCTTGAGTAAACAATGTTATTTTCTCGACATGAGAATGAAAGTAGGAATAGTGTTTGGTTTTATTGATGTCAGCTCAGAAAAAAATGTAGTGGGCGATAAAATATTGCATCTGAATGTAACAACATTTAGAACACGCATTGCGATGAGTGTTGACAAACTGAAGGATAGCGGCACACTAAAGAACTTTTTACATACTACATTTAATGACAATAAAATTGTAACTGATAAAATTAACAAAGGCCGATTGTGCCTCTTCAATAAGTCAACGACACGGCTGATAAAATTCCAACAAAACAACACTGACAATCATTCATAAATTATACGAACAATCGTAATAGCCCTGTGGAAGAACCGAAGGCTGTTACATAAAAAGAATCTATGGCAGACTCTAATCTTGACCTCATTTCTCATTTAAAATAACTTTGGAATACGTCAGTCGAAATGTGCCGTCTTTATAAGACTATTAAAATTATATGTTATGGTCCCGATTTGAATTTTACGAGGATGAATGCCAAGCATAATAACTTTGAGCTGTTACTTACTTACAATCTTATAACAAAGCATCATAATAATGTTAAAGAAGCTGACATTGAAACTAAAAATTAGGTATATGTATGCAATCTCCGCATAAATCTGAGGGTTTTACGGAAATCATATTTCTGCCGGAATAATGTGTTTAGATTCCAGTATTTGTTGTTGATGATGTTATTACTACTGCAAGAAGTTTCGTAAGATATTGTTCGCAGTACGTAATGCACATTGGCTTTCTCTAGTAGCGATAGGATGTGATATCTATTCGTAGACATACGCTTTTCCGAACAAGTAAGGGACACGAACATCGAAACACACATACAAACAAAGCTTTAAATTAACCTGTCAGACAAAACATGAATTTCCACGAGCCACTCTCACAACGTGCTCATGAAAATGCAATTACATATCTATAGGAAATATTCTCGTTTTAATATGGAAATATGATACGATCCGAGGACAAGTGTTCAGATCACTGCAATTAGAGCAAAGATAGCCCAAATATTCAGTGTCTGTGACGACCTTGTTTTCATTTTCGTTCACCATCGCTTTGAAGTCATGCTCATTGGATTCGATACTAATGATATTTGTAACAAATGACATAATAAAGTTTGAGACGACCTTTGAATATACTGCTTAATTTTCACGAAGACGTGCTTCAGATGAAGTAATTACGATAGCACTTCATTTGGGAGATGTTACAAAATATTTCCAAATGATTCACTTGAAATCTTACGAGTTGATTTCAATTGCATGTATTTATAAAACGTTCTGAATGTTAATCCAAAGATTAACATCATCATGTTTTTCATAATTCCCAACTTTACTGTTAGCGAAATGTAACGACATGACGAAATTAGAGCGCGGTTTTAAGAGTTATATTGCGATGCTAATGTTTCGAATTAACATGAAATAGGCGAGGGACGTCATAAAATCTTCGACATTGCACGTCTAGAATGAGCATTGGTATAAGAGAACCAGGTTGAAGGCGTAAAACAGACAATTTATAATAAACCCTCTAATACATTTGATTTTCGGAGCACGACAAAGAAGACACCAAACTTAAATTGAGCATGTAATTCATAAGGCGTGCAGCTATCGAGACCGGATTCCACCGATCGGATCGTACAGAATGCATTGGAAAACGCATTATGTATGTAAGTGTACACAAATGGTACAAAACTTGTTCGGTTAGACCAAGCGCCGTGTTGACTTTAACATAGACAGGTTCCAAGCCGCGCTTTTTGTCCAACAAGGTATAGCAATATCAATAAACTCGTTTATCTCGTGAAAGATAGCCCTCCTTTAATGGTTTAAGGCCCATTAGAAAGGTATATTGATTCGATTGTAGCGCATTAAAAGAAGCATCGCAGCTTGAAATACGATTATACGATTACAAAGTTGGTCTTCAACAAAAAATACTGCATGATGTCACCAATCAGTATTATAGATTGTGCATAATATAAATCATTAAAGACAACAAGACAAGGAGCCAAAAATGCGCATGCCCATATAAATCGCAACCAAATATTAATGGGCCGTGCTTTAGCGCCAAAATACAATTCAATTAATGACGCATAACGATCGTGTTACACTTGTTGCGCCGTCTAAACATTACAATGAGCAACTAATTACTGCGATGCATGACAATCAAGGCACGTGCAACACTCCTCGACACGGTGAGCAATTCTGCTCAATCAATATTTTAATACAAAAAGGTTCACGACTTTTAAAGGTCCAGCTACAATGGTAGACAATAAAACGGCGCCAGAATTGAATGACACGTGCCAAAAAGAAGTTCGCATGCCATCGGACACAGAATCCAGCTTACTAGACGGGAATAGTCACACCGCCGCCTGGCCTGGCGGCCGTCCATACGAGAAACCGCTCTAAAATGTCCTAACTCAATCGTCGCCTTATCGCAATTTTCAATCTTACACGTAAGTATTTAGGTGCCTTTTACTCTGAACTGTTTGTGGATGTAGGTCGGGACGCTGATCATGGGACGGATATAAGTTGCGTCTGCGCCGATCCTTACGTAATTTTTGGTTGACGATGAACTCAATGCGTCACAACAGTGCTTCCGGAAGACGGATAGCCGAATCTTGTGTCCCTTTTGTAAATCAATGTACAAAAGGTAGAATTAGCCAGTATCGAAATGACCTTGCGTGCACGCCTCGTGGTATGGTGTTTATATTTAGACAAAGCCATTGGACGGACTCCATTAACTTGATGTATGGGTTGTTTTGACGGCATTTGAACTTCATGGGGAGTGTTTGATTAAAGAAAGCGATATGACCTTACGGATTCAAGGAGCTTAGAAAACATTGGAAGCATTTGGAATTCCATAGTTCAGTTTGTTGGTTCTGCACGCGGAATATATTTTCAGTGAAAACACATCTAGATTTAATACTGACCGCTAACGCTGCCGTGACATATTTCTCGGGAAAATCATATTTTACTGTTGACTCTTCAGTTTGGGTTAATGTGTAAAAATAAAAATGTGACTAACTCACACAAAAAATAAATGTATCAGTGAAACTAATGAGTTTAGACAAGTTATAAATCTGTGTCACACTAGAGATGTTTTTAAAATCTTTGCTAATTTTTTTGATGGTGTAGGTCTTAATTAGGGAAATGATTTATTATAGAAACATCCTGGCCACTAATGCGTTAAACGGATAATTAAATCACCGAAAGTGTGGCGAACTAATAAAGTCTATGAAATGATGAGATAGATATAGAACGAACAGCGAGCGATACGTATAAAAGGTTTTATTTAAATAATTCAGAAGCAAGGTTTCGTAACAAATTAGCACATGGTAGCTAAGAGTTACCTGATACTATGGCCTTTTTAGTTAGTGGAACTATCGTGATCGCTTTATTAGGAAGTGAGGACAAGCGTGAACATGACATGGGCATTTGGCAAGTTACGGCAAATATGACGAAACATTACATTTTTACTTAGTTGTTGATTGCTATTGGGACATTGAAAGTGGTGTACGTCGGGTGTTAAAAGGTTATGGATTTTCAAGCAGTTCTTAATGAAAGAATGTCTGGCAGACACAAAACAAAATATTTGCATGTACAAAATGAAACAGCTCCTGACGTAATATAAACATGGACAAAAAAGGACTCAACCCAATAAAGAGCTGAACAAAAAGAGACAGAACTTACTAGGGTATGCTACACATGTCGCGATTAAATTATTTACGTCAAGGCATTTACACCATCGATGGAGGCACGATGTAAAAAGTAGAAAATGTTGTTATGGAGAATTCAGAATCGAGTCACGTAGGTATATCGACACGTAGGGACCTTGATCCTGAGCCAGTCTTCGTAATAATGTCCATATAAGAACAGGCTGGGGGAAGGGATTCTACAGACGCCATTTAAGTTAGTGTTTAGTGTCATTTTGGCAATGCGTGGGAATTCAGGCCGTTCACCCGTGGACCCTGACTAACACGAACGTTTTTGGACCTTCTCCAAAAACAGTAACTTGGTTTCGCAGTATGGAGACATACCGATCGATCAACAGTGCGACGGAAATATGAAATCATTGGATGTTTTCTTTTCTTGGATTTTTCCACAAGACGTCGATAAAGCAAGAATGATCGACATCAACGTTGAAATAAAAAGCAATAAACGCCAGAAAAATAAACTAGACGCTGAGGAATGAAATATTAATAACTACCCGTGTTTCCTGTGCTCATTGAACAGAAATATAACGAAACAGTTATGAACGTTTAGACCTACATAGCTATGCAAAACAAAGAAAACCGCGAGGTAAATGAATGTGCCAATAATAAATACGAACAAAGCGGTACAGTCGAACATAATATTGAAAAAGGTAAAACAGACACAGATCAACAATTGGTGCGATAACAAGAGATAGTGATATCGGTACCAACAGCAATGTGCAAATACATGATGTAGGTAAACATTGAGCTGATCGCACACGCAACGCTCTGCTCTGCTTGCTTTTTGTGATACTCAACGGTATAAATTATTTGTGAAAGATCGAAAAGGAAAGCAGTATTGATCGAACGATAAAAAATGCAAACTATTTTTTGCCTTCATCGATGGTCTTCGCATATTCATTACTTTTCAGCAATGAATGTGTGTTGTTTTCTAAACTAAGTAGAACTGTACGTTTGCATCATAATAATTTAAACACTGTACATACAAACACAATTGTTCTGATATTTTGGGAAAGGCCTAACAAAGAACGATTAATTTAAACAAAAACTGTTTTCACTTTTACACTAGCAGTAGATATAACTAACATAAACCAACCGACGAGGCGATGGGAAAACACCTACGTCTACATATAATGAAATCCCATGAGGCAGGATGTATTACCTACAAGACGGTTTTTTTACAATGAACGTATCGTTTAGACTTTCTTTGATAATCATAAAAGTAGCACAATTCGAGCAATTTGTTAGGATATGAGAGCAGACGCTAGCGGCTAATCTTCTGTCTGAGGTCAGAGGTCACAACATTAAGAGCTGTCATTTGTTAAGCGATCTAACTTGTAGATCCCCGCAGTCTAGATAACGTTAAAACGGTATTTTCTTATTTGAATTCATCAACTTAATCGTATTCTATTCAATATTTAGATGATTCACGTATTACGCCATTTTTACTGAACCTGACATTGCCAAAACCATCTTAGACGTATTTAAATTTATCATCTTACTGGTTTAACCATTTATCTATGTTACACATTTTTCTGATACAGACTGATAAAAACAAATTCTTATTGATATAAGCTGATTACAGATTGACATATGTATATTTTTGTAACTGATACATGGGAATTTTTGAGAAAGGTTTTAAGTTTAAGAGGTGTTCCGATAACTTTAAATTTTATAATGTGGTAGATAAATCAACCTTACTTGTATTTAATGCCAACTAGGAATGTATTAATGATGTTTGCCGTAGGTGTGACCACTATATTGCAAAACGCGTAGGAATCAATATATTCACTGCGCACTTTTATAGGCAACAATTTTATATGAGACGAACTATAATTATTGAAATGAACAAGGAAATCTGGTCACGAGTGAGCGAAAATCTAAGTAAGGTAAGATTGCAGTAGTCTAATGAGTACGTACAACCTTGGAATGGAAAAGAACGTCTCATTGAGATGTCACTGTTATCTGATTAAAAGACAAGGAAAACGTATGTGCTCAAAGATATAACGATACGTCAAACAAGTAAACACATGTAAAAAGGCAATCTTAAAAGTGTTTTGTTCTATTCACAATTTATTCTAAGATTCTCAGAAAAATATGGAGGATTTATTGTTACGTGACCTAATGGTCACGTTCACGATCATAGAAGTGAATTGCATTAACTTACATACGATGTATATTGTCAGTATCAACTAAAGCTATGACGAAGGAGATGAACTTCGTTTGTCGAAAATCTTCAATGCTTCGGAACAAGAATATGGCGATGTACTCACGGCTTATCAAGATGATGATAATTTTGAGGCCATACCTGAAAACGAGGAGGAATATTTTTAGAAGTTATGCAATTTTAGAAACAATTTGATTTATTTGGAAAATTTTCTAACAAACACTTTAGATTCTAGCTGCGTATGTATTTTATTCAGCACACTGCAGTCGTTTGACTTAATGATTTATCATCATCTGCAAAACACAAACGTTGTAGAAATACATAGACCACTGATTAACTAAAGGTCAGCCATGCAAAATCACGCGGTTATTTTATCACTATTAGATTCTTGTCATATGCCTCTCGTCTTGTAATGTTGCAGTTTAAGTCAACTTGCAATTGCATCATATCGATTAATGACTTTTGCAAAAGCAGAAACTAAACACTATCGTATCTACATATAAATATATTCGATAACGATAGATTGCCATGACATGCTAGTTATTCTATGTTCAAGACTGGTACTAAATAGAGACAGACAGGCCACAAAACAACAGTAGCTGATGTGACTGGCGATCAACATCCAAAGGTTCATAAGAATCCAACTAAGGAAGATAAAACACCGACCGCTCCAGCCTCAGTAGGTCGTCTCGTTGGAAATGTCCGCGCAAATGCCGCGTCGCGAATTCAGTGTTACCACAAACACGCACCTGAGGCTACGTGCCGCCTCGAGAAAGTACAAGTAAGAGAAGAAAGTGCGTGGACGCAAAAACAACCGTCCCACTGTACAATCGGAATTCAGCACGGACCACCGTGTGAACATAATAAAGGGATTGTTGAGAATGATATATGGGAGATATGAGATTATGAATGGGATGTAGATTACCTTCGTTTAAATGATGCAAGCGCTTGTGAGACTTAATGATTATCAGAAAACTATATTACGAGAATTCCTAGAACGGGACCTCTCTCGATTACATTCCAGATAACAAGCAAAGAGGACTCGGGAAAGATAAAATCGAAAACTAATTTCAGGATAGGGCGAAGTAGATTGGTAATGGATATGTGTTTATGGCTTAGAAGGGTCACGAGTCCCGGTTTAATTAAGCGTGGCTCCTCTGCAGGCCTGTTATTTCATTTGTTCCTTATATCATTGTTTTCACATTGGTTTCTAACTGGTAAAAGTCTGCGACTGCAAATATTTTTAAAGCTATTATCAGGGTATAACCACTGACTTATTGTTTGTTTTCCTAAAAAATTGCAATGACCGTGGAATCTCGGATATATTGTGCCTATTCAATTTGTTTTTACTGTTTCCATATAATAACACTCATGATATAACAGGAATAGATTTTGAGAGAAACTCCACTTAGAATCCCAACAAATCTTGAAGATGGTCATTAATCATTTTGATCTAACGTTATTATATTAACCTTCGGAAGAAATACTGTGGCAGGAATGCAGTATGCTGAATAGTAGGTGTCAAGATCAAATAAAAGGAATGTTCTCTTGAAGGTAAGCTAGATGACTTTATGGGCACATTCGCTCTCGCATATGCGGAAGAGAGTGTGCTCTTGTTTACAGAGAACCATATTGGCCAACTACCTCTTTCTGTTTCGTCATTGCTGTTCAAAAGATGCATTCCATTTTCTCTGTAGAAAATAACCTCAACAATTATGACGCAAATCAGAGGATGGGATATAAACCTACATACAAATAAAACTAATTTCCTGAAGCAATAAAACATTGTGACTATTTTCAGGTCATTTGAATCTTCAATGTTTTAAATCTAAACCTGTTTTATGTGATGATGAGTCACAGCATTCTCTGACATTGACGGTTATCACTGTGGCAACAGAATTTATTTTTGGCATTTTTTAGCCTTTCCTATTACTACGAAACACGTTCTCGTATAACGGTCCGTCAGTGTAGATAATCAATATTTTTTACGAATTATTTCCTGGTACTTGAATTTCTCTCAGTATTTTTGGAGATTTTAGATAGAAATTGTGATTTTACACTTTTTTTTCTTTTGCTTCTTTATGTTCATAAGCTGTTCTTCTCGACCTCATTAGTTCACTTCCAAATACAACTCCAACAGGTTCGTTATTTCTAGTGCGACAAACCTTTTAGAGCGCCATAGCCTTGGGCCTAAGCATTAATTCGATTATGCAAACTGATCTTCTAGTGCCCCAGTTTCAGTACGAACTACAACTGTTAGAAGTCACACATTTGAGTTTAACGATAATTGTTAAGTTCCATGTTTAAGAATCGATTCATTTCAGCATTGTTTTGCTTTTGTCATTGTTATATTACGTTAACATTGAGTCAGCTTCTATGTATGTATTTTTGTGAAAAAGTAAATTATGGGATAACTACTTTTTAATATCTAATAGAATATTATGATTGATCACGAAATATTTAACCCTCTATGTCATGAACAGGGCACTCCAATGTGCTAACTTTATATGCTTTATAATTAGCTCACAAAACATTCATTTCTATATCGATACTAGTGTAACAATTGGCAACAGTCACAGGAAGTGGGCGATGGTGGTGTAATACATGCCATAGTTTTTAACACGGCATTTTGGAGTACTGGCTAAACCGATTGCGGTGTTTCTGTATTTTGTAATCGCATATTGGCTTATTGGAATGTTACCAATGACACGGCAAATTAAAGTAATGGATTTTATTGCAATGAAATAATTTGCTTAAGAATTCAACTTTTTGGGCATACTGCTACACTCAGAGAGCCGTAGGATTAAATATTCTTGGCAGCCTTTTCCAACCATGCTCGCATACTTTTGCAACAATGAATCTAAATATCGCGATAAAAGGCAAAGTGCGGCGCCTCATTAGCTCATTCGATGAGTCACAGTTACAAACAGAATAGACATAAATTCCTTCAGTCAAGTCACAAGTTAAGGGCTAAGTTAATGTAAACACATGATAAGCCACGTCATGTATTCTTTTACTTGTAAATCAAGAATACCCGAACAGTATTGAAACAAATAGTATTGAACTAGCTGATAAAGCAGAACAAGATTTAACTGAAGAGTTAAGATAACCTTGGATTTAAGATAAAATTGACTGTGAGTGATATGGTACTGAGATTACAGGTACACACCTAGAATAAGAAGACAATATCCTGATTCTCGCTTTCCCAAGCGATAGCACAAAGGTAGAAATGTTAGATGAATTTATGGCAAACATTTTCCACACATAAATCTGAGTATTAAGAAATGTGATTAAACGAAAGTGGTTGCTGGAGGTAGGCGGGGCGTGGGATAGGCGCAGTTTCTATGTGGGTGCAGTGGTATCAAGGAGAACACCCACAGTTTGGTGACGGACTATTATGCTAATGTAAAAACTCGGCGAAATCGCTTTTATAGTGATGTCACCAAACAGTTGGAATGCTGTCTTCCAAGTTATTGTTTGAGTTAACAAGTATTTGTTGTTATCGTCAATGTGCTGTAAACTTTAAATTGCACACATTTTAAATCTAATAGGCTTTTCTATCATTCAAAAGTCTGGAAATCAAATTGCATTTTATGAACGTTTCCCTGTCGCATTTCCTGACTATCGACCCTGAAGCTAACTAAGAATACAAATGACTCATGCTATGTGAAAATTGAAAAATACTGTAAAGTTAAAATATTCATCTCTTATTTTTTGCAATCTATGAAGGTCAATCTTGTACCAGAAATAAGTAGGTGTATCACAAATAAAAGATGCGAGTGTAACAATTTAAGTGCACGTTATGCTATCGGATCTGTGTAAACTAGGTCATGTAAATATAGTCATACACTATATTCATATTGTTTCCCAAACACCTGTTCATGGCATAACAGCATCGTAATATAACATTGTTTGGCCTTGATTTACATCTCACAATCCGCGCGTAATGACTGCCGACAAGTTTGTTGACCAAACAAAAAATGACCCGAGCAATCACGACAGGTCACGAGATGCAAGACAACGGGCGGAGGACAAATTAGAAAATTCTATTGTTTACTAACTGCAACTTGAAGCGGTCAAATTACCATATGAGAGGTATTTGTTGAACGATTGACAGTCGCGTCTCGTCTGCATCGAGGGCATAGAAAGTTCTTTCATCTTGACAAGGCTGAAATTGACCATACACAAGTTGTTTAGGCGTGTATTTGCATAACAAATATTAGAATCAACCATTGGAGTGGTCACTTTCGACATGACATTATTTGGTAACCGTCCAAACGTATCAGACGCTATTCTGGTTGCGGTTGAAAACGAAATTGAATATTTGAAATGTTTGTGTCAAGATATATTTTATGTGGTTTTAGGGATCATTTTAACTGTGGCACAATCTAGCTGGAACATATTCAGAATTTTCTTTAGAACTAACTAACAAAGTGTCAATGAAAGAACTGAAGACTAAAATTTTAGATCTACCATCTTTGTGGTCTAATTGATGTTATCTGTAAACTCTCACTCATTTAAATTCTAATATACAAACAGAAATGTCTGTAGCAGACAATAAACACGATGAGTGGTGGGCGTCGGCTGGCGTTCCCATGACGACTGCACAGTTCACAGTTAACCCAACTGTTAGCATTAAGCATTGTCACGTATCGACCTTTGCAAAACATGGAATTGTCCACGAATTTAGGTCTTATGCTAACGCAATAAAGAATACCGAGGAAGTAAAGATCATTTTGCATGATATGTCTCTAGTTATTGGAATAGAAAAGGGCTTGTGACTTCCTACTGATGTTTGCAAGCGGAATGCGTGAATAGATGATGATGATAGCAAAGTTCTCAAGATATGAAGACGTATGAAAATAATGGCTTCACTGGTAATAAAAAAACGTTGTAGATTTATTAATGAGGTAAAATAATAGGCCCGGTACCAATGATTTAATTTCTTTAAAAATATGAGTAAATAAATCCGAACAATATAATTTAAGGTAATTTGGCAGAAATAATACTACTTCAACTTTTATAGTCATGCAAGTAATTAGTCACTGTTGAAGGAGATTCTCTAAAGCTATTCTAACTTCAGATATTTAAGATTTAGAACAATCTGACGCTCCCAAACGTGTTTCTAAGGCACTGACAGTCGATTAATTAGATGAAATCATACCCAAAGCTACTCAGTTCTCACCAGGGGTCAGAGACGTGAAGTTCACGTGATTGATCACTCTGGTAATAAATTGCGAATATCCCAGAGCCACCCAATCTATTGCCGCTAACCACATTTCTGTATAACGGTCTGGCATAACATAAAGATTGACAATTTCGAATCCATTGTGCCCGTGATAGAGTGCCTAGTTTCCTTTTTGCTCTCTTTCGACAAAAAGTTTGTAGTCTGATGTGTATAGGAGTGTATCTGTAATTACTATTACTCTACACTCCTATACACATCAGTCTACAAACGTGCCTAGATCGTTATTGGTTTCTTTCAATGCATTTGCTTTCTAGTTCTAAAGTTCTAGTATATTTTTCGTAAGTTCACGCAGCATTTTCTTTTCCTTTTTTTCTGTAAGTGTGACACACCACACATTAAAATAATAATATCTGATTTAGCTTTTTTATCCTCATGTAACTTTGAAACATCAAAATAAAACAGGATTCATCTTCCTCATTGTTGATCCAATGAAATCGGCTTCAATTGCTATTGAAATTGTGTAATTGTTGCGTGGAAGCCAGTACAGTACAATGTCTTTATTTAGCTTACATTTAGGGCCCAACCTTCGGAATGCTCAGATTGGTAACCATCGGAGATCGGGTTTATTTTTACCGGAGAGTTGGAAATTTCCGCTAGATTATATAAATCTGACATAATATTAGCTGTTATCTCTGTAGCGTGCGTAACGTGATAGATAGGTTTAATTACTGTAGCATTTATTAAAACGGGAAGTGTTAAGATAAATTGCATTTTATCATGGCAGGTGATTTACCCAATATAGCGCAGATCTTGGACTCTTGTTGGTCAGATTTTTGTTTTCGAAAAAGAGAAAGCTGGGGGAAATATTTGAGGCCGGTTATTTACAGGTTTACACGGAGTTTGGGCATAAGTAGAACTAATGATCCAACGACTACAGGATCACGACGAACAGTTGTCAAGTAGAATATGCGTGCTGATCCGGTAAATAGGATAACAAGAGTTAATGACATAATACGATTCAAATGATTGACACCTAGTTCCACCTTTTATCTATTTCATTGGATTTATCTATGTATGTTAATAGTGTTATCTCAATTATTCACTGTACCTTTTCATCTAGTAGGTATGCTAATTTAGACGGACCAAATGCATGCTCAATATAGGAATTCTTTGAAAAGGGTGGTCTTCAAAAGAAAGCTTGGGAACAAAAAATGGAGCCCACATGAACGCACGTTGATATTTCCGACGCCAAGAATGTATTAAAGGGCAGAACAAAACCGGTTGATAGTAAAACGTCCAGATTGCCGAATGCCTTTGGGTCACGTTTTATGTGGCTGTTCCGCCGTTAATTTGTAAATTAGCGTTTATATTATCAGGAATATTATAGTCGTAATGGCTAATAAAGCGGTTAAGTGGTTAAGGCAGGCGTGCAATATTTGGGACGAAAATAATCGATAAATCGAAGGGCGAAGTTTGAATGGTCACTGAATATTTTGGGGACGCTGCGGATTAATTGAATTCTTTACGATTCTTTGAAATGGGTCGTTCTAGATCAGAATCTCAATTAAATCGAAAGGACGAGTTATCTTCGACTGAAGTAACCTTAGAACAACATTTTTGGATTTCCTTCGATTCTTCTTCTGCAGGCTTAGTGACTTCCATGATACCTGATCAACATTACAACTTTGGGATCTGGTTCTACATGACCACTCGAAGTATTGCGTATTATAGCCTGCTCAAGCCTCAAGTATGCTCATCTGAAGAACATTCAGTTGTCTACTTGATACCTTCCTCTTTACGGGCACCGGTGACTTGAGCGCACTTGAACATCGTCGTCAGATCCAAGTGCACTTTGTGTAAGTTCTGTTTCAAGCTAAATATTGTGTTTAGGGAAGGCTGCTAAATGAAGATCTGGTTTGAATGGCTGATCTACTAGGGCAAAGAATATACGTGGTGGATTACATAAGAAATATCGCAGTATTTACAGTTGACATCGCACGGACATCCTGCCGGCTTGTTAAGGTTTACGAGATAATTAATATTCAGTTAGGTATAGTGAAAGATTTTGTTCATTCTGTCAGCTTGTTTTGCGAGAGCAGATTTCCAACCTAATAGGGCTTGTATTATCAAGGTTAAGGGCTTGTATTAATGGGAAGTTAAACACCAAAACAGTCAGATGAGGCATCATTTGCAAAAAAAAGTCTTAACATTTGCGTGTCTTACGGGGACGAAATTAATGCTATGACAGTTTCACCCTCTAAGTATTCAAATGACGTCATTAGGGGTTTCCATTAGTCACGCTCATTATAGGCATAGTATATTTATGTTTAAAGGTAGAAAATGAGAGTGCAACGAACTTGTAAGTTAGCTACGGCGCCTATGACTAATTAGTAATTACCCTGATTGAGCTTGTTTATTGACATTCAAATGGTAATTAATCGTATAAAGAGTTATCAGGTTTTGTGTCTGCTGTGGTAAGCCTGTGACCTACATATGTAGAATGCGAACATCAGATAGGAGTGGTACATAATATTATGTCCTTATGTACTTTTGTTTTATGATTGTGACCTTGTCCGAGCTTTAAAGGGTCCCTTTATTAAGGACAGGTAATCTACAAGAAACTAGTAAACTTGCAATTTATGTTGCAATGTGTATATTTTGCACGATAAACAAAAAATAAGTGAATGAACCTGGAAAATATTTAATATTGTTATTCAAGCACTACTGAACTTGACATTGAATATCAGGTTTTTAATCTTCATTCAAAATATACAAAATTCATGCAATATTCAGTAGGATTTCTCTAATACTATGCATAATTTAGTTGCACATCTTGGTACTTAACTGTGACACAATGCTAAGAAAATATTGTAAAGTCTGGAGTATTAAAAACAAGGAGGATTGGTGTGATGTTAAAATGTAGTCTAGTAAATACTCCTTGCTGGCAATAATGTCATAGATAGCTGATGATGCTGCTGGGCCATTTGCCAGACTGGGTCAATAACCGACTCTGTATGTCTATGGTATAAGCTAATCTGGTTTTTTTTCTAGGTAACTAGGTAATGTTTATGGAACACAAATGGCAAAATGAAAGTAGTTTCATTTTTATTTTGTTTGAGAACCAAAACTTTATATTTAATGAAAAAACTGTAATTTACCTATTATTTACCGATTAAGGTTTGGATAATATAATAAGATATTTATAAAAAAATCTATTTAAGGTATGGACCATTGCAATTAAAATCTGGGTCAAATATTAAGCCATTAGAAACTAATTTAACAACTAATACTGTGTCTAGGCAATGGTTACAATTATAATTCACAGAACCACAGTCACAGCGAGACAGACCACATAAAAATAGATGAGTTGAAATATCCACATTATTTTTGCGAAAGCAGCCCGACAGATCGGCTGTCTCTATCCGCTCCCAAGCCACCGTGTTATTTTTAAAACGGTCCCAATTCCCTAGAACTGTCTTGTGTAATAAATGGGCTTATTAAATTAATGTGCACCAATCGACTGCCACGCTAGTTCAAACTGAACTTGTCGTATCCTATTCAACTAACTGTTCCAATCCAAAATTATCACAACTGCTCCGGACTATAAATAGAAAATTAAATGCCCTGGAAATGATAAAACTGCAGCTCCGCGACGATACCGTTTGCTTTAATACGATACGAGTATGCACTTATAACGTACGTAAACAAATATAAGGAAAAACACAGGTGTTTCTTAGATCGCATATCAGACAAGCAACAGGTGAAATTCGATGCACAAGGAAGTTGTCTTACGGCCTAGTCACAAGAAACCTGCCCCGGCGTGCCGCCGATCATCTCAAAAACATACTTTCACGTCACATCAGCGACTAAATACATAAAAAATTCACCATCACCTACTAACATCACTCTTTACACGTAAGGTGAATAAAACAATAAATACCTTTTCCTTCGCCCGTCCAGCATGTTTTTGCACTGTTTTCGCGATCAACGCACCTTTACTTTCAGCCATTTCAATCACTGTTTCATTACAAAACGTCTTTATTTCGATACACTAATATCAACCTGCAACCGAATCTGGCTGCAGCTGTTTGCTGTCACACGTCAAAATCCAAATGCGTGCTGTCGCTGTATTGTACTGCCGCGAATGAGAGAAAATTGTCACCCTAGCGCCTCGTCGTAAATCATTTGCATTAACACTTTCTGTTGATAGTTCAGAAAAAGAACACGAGATGGCGCTAGCTACGGCTTATATAAAATTTCAGAACCTTTATATTATTAACCATGACGAGTAACTACTGCAGGCAGATAACATATTCTGTTTGCAATAGTCTGAAAATTTTATAAAATACTAAAACGCTAATAATATTCGCTTTTTTTATGAAAATCATTCCTACTAACAATCTGTTACACTGCCATCTGGTGGATTCAAAAGATTTTTTTTCGAAATGATACGGTCTGAATCTAAAGAGAATTGTTATGAAGCGATAGATGGCAGGCAAGTATAATGTTAAATAGAAGACTAGGAGACATTCTGGTTATTTATTTCGGATCAAAATTAAACTAATTAAATTAATGCTATCGTTTTGTTCAAATTAATAAAACCTTTGTGACGATATTATTTATTTATGAAAGCTTTATAAAATGTATTTTATAAAGCTTATTTTTTTGAAAGATAATATTTTCGAATTGACGGATGTCAAACAAAGACATTTTTGACATTTTGATTTCAACTTCGCTTCGAAATTTGAACTGTTGAAAGTTGAACTTGAATCAGAATGGTATTTTTTACCTAATATACCTATTTCTTTTATGTGATTATTGTATTTTCTACTATTAAATCATGGTAGTTGTAAAACTTCCTTTTTCGCATTTAAATTTTACGCATCACTGAATGTTTTAATGAAATTGTGGTTTCAGGAACCGAAAACAGAACTCCAGAGAAATGCGGTTGTTGAGGCTCGTCAAAAGGAGCTGGATGTGTACCAGCGCGCTTTGGACATACAATGGCTCAACAGCCGGATGGAAGATGGCCGAATGGGCCGCTGCCTCGCCCTTATACAGCGGGAGGCCGAGATGGAAAAGGATTTTCAGGAGGTAGGTTTTAGTCCATGGTTTTGTAAGTACTATATAAAAATAATATTTTTGTCCAATACATACCTATATTTGTACTTATATGTTATGGCAAAAGCCTGAGGTGTGTCTACACCCAGGTTAAGGCGGATAAAGGTAGGTGTAGCTGACCATATTTATGCAGCTAAACTTAGTTTAATTTTCTTTTAGGACTAAAATAAATGTAGCTCAAATTTTTGTAAAACCATATTTCACAACATATCATCTTCATTTCTAGAGAACAGATCATGCAGCCATAGTCAATGCAAGAGCAGAGAGAGAAACCAAACTAGGCATAGAGATAGCCAAGGTCCGGCGCGAAGAGGTCTGTCAGTTGCTCCGCAGACATTATCTGAGGGAACGGGACCCTAGTCTAAAGGAGCTGGCGAAGAAACTACAAGCTGGTTATGTTTGTAGGGATATACAGCAGCAAATCCTTCATAACGAGTATAGGAGGCTGCAGGAAAAGGTATGATGTTTTTATTTATCTCTAGTACCTGACCAGTAACTGGGTCTCATCTTATATGAAAGGAAGTGAGATTGCTAAAATGGAAATGAATTTAAACTTACAAAACTATTACAATTTTTAATTTAAAATAATACTAACAATATATTATGTTATTTCAATATAAGATGCACTGGCAACTGTGTAAGTTCTAATCATAACAAAAACTGTACTCTAGGCTTCTACACAGAAGCTGTTGGTAAACCTTTTATAAATAAATAAATAAAATTCAACTTGATGCCCTAATTAGTAGCTCAATATCAGACTTATCACACTGCCTTTACAGCCTCTATATTGGAATGATAAATGCTACCATCAAAATTATATCCTCCTGAACTATTGTAAGGATGGGAGTAGCTTGTTAAAGAAAAGATGTTTATTGTTCTATAATACTTTTAATACTGCCCTCTAATTATTGAGTACATTCCTTATATTAGACTTACCACTACATCACAATATATCCCCATCTTTCTGCTTTTCTACCACAATATATTCAGAAGTCTTTTGCCATCATCATCATCATCAGCCTATCGCAGTCCACTGCTGGACATAGGCCTCTCCAAGTGCACGCCACTGAGATCGATTTTCAGCTTCTCGCATCCAGCTCCTGCCAGCCGTCTTGCGCAAGTCATCACTCCACCGTGCCTGAGGACGTCCTACACTACGTTTGCGTAGGTACGAGGCGTGGTCTCCACTCTAGAACTCGTTTACCCCAACGGTTATCGGTTCTTCGGCTAATATGGCCAGCCCACTGCCACTTCAGCTTGCTGTTTCGGTGGGCTATGTCGATGACCTTGGTTCTCTGACGGATTACCTCATTTCTGATGCGATCCCTCAGAGAAATGCCGAGCATAGCCCTTTCCATAGCTCGCTGAGCGACTTTAAACTTGTGAACCAGCCGTACCGACAGTGTCCACGTTTCGGCTCCGTAAGTCATGACAGGTAGGACGCACTGATTGAAGACTTTTGTCTTCAGGCACTGTGGGATCGACGATGTTAGGACTCGACGTAACTTCCCAAATGCAGCCAACCCAACTGAATTCTCCTATTCACCTCGTCCTCAAAGTTGTTTCTACCTAACTGCAATGTCTGCCCGAGGTATAGATATTTCCGAACAACTTCGAGAACGGCGCCGTGTATCGCAATCGGTTCCGGTAGAACATGTTCATTGAACATGACCTTGGTTTTGTCCAAGTTCATCCGTAGGCCGATGCGTAGAGAAGATTCAGCCAGGTCGTTCAGCATCTGTTGTAGGTCCTGCAGCGTTTCCGCCATGATGACGATATCGTCAGCAAATCGGAAGGGAGACATGTGTTCGCCATTGATGTTGATGCCGCGTCCTTTCCAGTTCAGCGTCTTGAACATATCCTCCATTGCATTAGTGAACAGTTTCGGGGAAATAACATCCCCTTGTCTCACTTCTCGATGCAACGGTATGGGCCTTGTTTGCTGATTCTGTACTTGGACGGACATTGTAGCGGCTTCGTAGAGACATCTCATCACTTGGATGTATCGCCAATCTACTTGACAACGCTGCAGGGACTCCAGAACAGACCAGATTTCAACCGAGTCAAAGGCCTTCTCATAGTCCACAAATGCTAGACACAGGGGCTGATTATACTCTTCGGTCTTCTGTATAATCTGCCGCACTGTGTGGATGTGGTCTATGGTGCCGTATCCGCTCCGAAACCCAGCCTGCTCCGGTGGTTGGAATTCGTCGAGTCTTCGCTCAAGTCGGTTCGTGATCACTCTTGAGAACAGCTTATAGACGTGGCTTAGGAGGGAAATGGGTCGATAGTTCTTCAGCTGGGTTTTGTCTCCCTTTTTGAAGAACAGGACGACAACACTCCTACTCCACGCCTCTGGAGTTCTCCCTTCAAACAGGACGGCATTAAAAAGCTTCTGGAGCTCCCCCAGTAAGGGGTTTCCTCCTGCTTTTAATAGCTCTGTTGTAATGCCATCCTCGCCAGGGGCTTTTCCATTTTTGAGCTGTCTCAGAGCGATCTCGATTTCGCCACTGCTGACTTCTGGCAGGTCTTCGGTGAAATGGTGTGTTAATGTGGCTCTAGAATCCTCATTTCCGGGATCAGGTCGAGATGCATGCGATGCGTATAACCGGCCATAGAAATTTTCCACTTCCGAAAGGACTGCCGGCACCGAAGAAACGACTTCTCCACTTGTTGTGGTCAGCTTCGTCAAGTGGCTTCTTCCAAGAGATTGTACGAACACCTTTGACCCCCGATTCAGCTCAATTGCTCTTTCAATGGCAAGAGTATTGGAGCACCGGAGGTCGCTCTTTTGCCAACCATATACAAATTCAACAACATACTTCATATAATATTTCAGGCAGAAGACGTGCGCTCCAACAACATACTCCTAAACGCACTATCAGACGACAAAGACGCTGAATATCAAGAGGCTAAAGAGAAGATGCAACGTACAACACAATATTGCAAAGACTTGCAGCAACAGTTGGTCAACAGGCAACGGCAGAAGCAGTGCCAGTATGAAGACTCGTTGATTGAGAAGAAAATGTTAGAGGATATTGTTAGGACTATGTCTGATGAGGATAAACGGTGAGTGTATAAGGTTGATAGTTAAAGTTAAAAAGTGTATTGAAACTGGGCTCGTTTTTAGCATTTTTTCACATCAAAATTGCAAAAAGACAGCACCTCCAAAATTTTCACCACTTCTTAGTGCTTTAGGTGATTGCTTTTAGGCTTAAAAATATTTCAAAAGGAAAGTAAACTATATAATTATGTTATACTAGCTTCCGCCAGCGGCTTCGCCCGCGTGGTGTGTTGATAAAAAGTAGCCTATGTGTTAATCCAGGGTATCACCTATATACATACCAAATTTCAATCAAATCGGTCCAGCCGTTTTGGCGTGATTGAATAACAAACATACATCCATACATTCTCACAAACTTTCACATTTATAGTATAAGTAGGATGTGGTGTGTGTGTAGTGTCGTGGTGGCCTTTAGTGTCGTGGTGGCCTAGTGAGTAAAGGACCAACCTCTCAAGTATGAGGGCGCGGGTTCGATCCCAGGTCAGGCAAGTACCAATGCAACTTTTCTAAGTTTGTATGTACTTTCTAAGTATATCTTAGACACCATTGACTGTGTTTCGGATGGCACGTTAAACTGTAGGTCCCGGCTGTCATTGAAAATCCTTGGCAGTCGTTACGGGTAGTCAGTAGCCAGTAAGTCTGACACCAGTCTAACCAAGGGGTATCGGGTTGCCCGGGTAACTGGGTTGAGGAGGTCAGATAGGCTGTCGCTTCTTGTAAAGCACTGGTACTCAGCTGAATCCGGTTAGACTGGAAGCCGACCCCAACATGATTGGGAAAAAGGCTCAGAGGATGAGTATAAGTAGGATGTGGTTGCGAAAAGGCCAAGCAGACATTAAACTGTTATTTATTATTTGATATCATTTGTAGATTAATGGCACTCTTACTTTGACTAAAAGCCCTTTAAGATAATTGAAGAAAAGAGGTGGTCTTCCTATTTTACTACCTGATAAAACTCTTTTTATTTTATTCACCTGTATAAGCAATGCTACCACTACTCATATTCTAACTTGCCAGCAAGAATGTTACTTCTTATTATTGATTCCATATTTCATTGTAAAATTCGTGTCGTGAGTCGTGGTGGCCTAGTGGGGAGTCGTGGTGGCCTAGTGGGCAAAGAACCAACCTCTCGAGTATGAGGGCGCGGGTTCGATTCCAGGTCAGGCAAGTACCAATGCAACTTTTCTAAGTTTGTATGTACTTTCTAAGTATATCTTAGACACCAATGACTGTGTTTCGGATGGCACGTTAAACTGTAGGTCCCGGCTGGCATAGAACATCCTTGGCAGTCGTTACGGGTAGTCAGAAGCCAGTAAGTCTGACACCAGTCTAACCAAGGGGTATTGGGTTGCCCCGGTAACTGGGTTGAGGAGGTCAGGCAGGGCAGTCGCTCCTTGTAAAGCACTAGTACTCAGCTACATCCGGTTAGACTGGAAGCCGACCCCAACATAGTTTGGGAAAAAGGCTCGGAGGATGATTTCATTGTAAAATTATTTTTCAGAGAGATTCAACAAAAACGCGACTTAACCGTGCAGATGCGTCATGAAATGAAAACGTTCATGCAAGCACGGGAGGCTTGGAAGCAGAAACAGAAGGAGATGGTCATCATCGAGGAACGGAAGATTGAGGAGCAGAACAAAATGATGTCCGATCGGAGCCTTGCTATGTGAGTGACGTTTTATTTATGGGAAATCTAGACTAATATTATAAAGCTGAGCTGAAGAGTTTTTTAGAACACGCTAATCTTAGGAAGTACTGGTCTTATTCTATTCTGGGTTAGATAGCCGCCATGTATCAAGGAAGACTATAGGCTAGTTTTTATCCCGGTACGGGAAGTAGTTCCCACGGGATGCGGGTGTTACCGCTGGCAGAAGCTAGTCAATGTTATTCAGTGATTGCCAAACTTAATATATTTTCAGAGTGCAGGAGAGAGAGCGCAAAATGAAGCTTAAGGAGGAAATTAATGAAAAGATGTCGGCTAAAATATTAGCAGACGAGGTAATAAATGTTTTGTTGCATCTTTACAACATAATATACTGAAACTTTCTTCGAGAACCACTCTATTGAGTGGTTAAAACTGCTTGGAAATCGGTGCAGTCTATTTTGAATTTATCGCGAATAGACAGACAGACGTGGCGGGAGACTTTGTTTTATTGCATGTAAAGATTTTACCAACCTAACATTTTGCAGCATGATTCCTCCTTATTATTTAATTCCCTTTATATACGCTTATATTAGCTTCACTTGAAAGAATGTATGTGTTACAGTCAAAGTAATAACTCTGAATATTATATATATTATGTAGCTATTATTTGTAATATCTACTCAATTTGGATAAAGTGATAATTGACACAGAATTAATCACATTAACTAGCAATTTTATATAATATCTCCATAGACTTGGATAATGTAATAAAATAAGTAGGTAAGCATGATTATTTCATGTTAACTATGTGTCTGGTAGCTGACCTTAATATAATTTGAAAAAGGCCAGTTAGTCCAGTGCAGGGCACGCCATAATAGTCGGTCGCGAACAGTCCCTCTGTGAGGTGTGGCTCGCGACACTATACGGGCTATACGGCGGCCCGGACCACACGCTGACCTCTCGAGCCCGGCCCTGGGGCAAGCCATGGTCCGGGGTGAATAACTTAAACCGTTTTTTAAGAATTAGTCAGTAGTAAGTTGGTTATACCATATTTATTACTTTGGCTAACATTGACCATCTTATGAATAATATCCAATTAAAGTGATTAATTAATCACATTGTCAGGACAATTTGGGTATTGTACAAAATGACCAGTGATTATGAATAATATCTATTTAATCATTATGGCTGTAACATATGTAAGAAAATCTTGGAACCTTAATTTGAGCCACTTCCCGGTCTACGATTACGATGAAATTTTGCCCACGCTCTGAGTTCTGATGACAATACATGACAATTTTTTTTAGATATTTATTTTCATATTTCTTCTAGGCTGCCCGCCAAGAACGCACAAACATAATAAAACTCCTTCAAGAACAAGAGTACTTAGAGAAGAACTTACAAGACGATGTCGCCGAGAAGATGAAGCTCGAACACATGAGACGCAGCACCAAGGAGGCGCTGACTGAACAGATCGAGGAGAGGAAGCAAGCTGTTATTGATCGAAGGAGGGTAGAAGCACAGTTTAGAAAAGAGGTAGGTAGTTTATTTATATTGGTTTATAAAATTAGTCTGCATTTTAGATTGGCAAAAAATATTGGTCACGTATTTTTTATTTTAACATATTTACGAAGATGTAACGCAACAAAGATTGAGAGGTCGTGACGTCACGTCGATGTAAAATTTTTGTTTACACAGAATAAAGATGACATAACATAAAATTAAATTGTGTTGTATCTTCGTTGTTATTTGTTTCTGAGAGAAAAGAAAATACGTGTCGACCATTTTATAGTTACCTTCTAAAAGACGGACTCATTATACTTCGGCCGTTCAGAGAATGCGTTCCTGACACCTATCAGTTAGTCACGACTAGTGATGGGCACAACATAACACTGAGTTCGTTACCGTTCCTTCAAAATGAACCGCCGCATTATTTTAAGATTATTTTCGTTTTAAATTGGCGGAATCATTTGTTTTATATTTTAGTTATTTAAGTGGAAACCAAAAAAAGGTAATATTCATATAATAAAATTGTTTTATTTATTCTTTGTTACAAGTACATTGAATTGAATATGCGAACAGAATATTAATCAGACTCCGATTTGCTTGAGGAGGTGGTGTCTTCATCATCATCTTCGCCTACATGTATAATTATATTATTATCAATAACAGAATCAATCCTGATATCTCGGTCTAACAAAAGCCGGGTAATCAAATAAAAACAGATCGAAAACACTTGAAAAACGTGGTCTATGCGCACGAAGCGACAACGGACGACTGTTTTAGCGTCACAAAATGGCGGCCCATAACGCCATTTGGGGTTACCATTTTTAATCTAAGTATAAAAATGCGGTTTGGTCATAGTTTTATTTTTATATTTCATAAACGTTATAATTAAGTCTTATAGTCCATTATTTTCCAATTCTTAAAAAGAAAATCAAAACGTATTATTTTATATTATAACTGTATAAGAACAGATTACGATACTTGCCTGTTATTTTTAGCACAGCACTACAAAATATAAACCGCTGACATAACCTTGTAATAGCGCAGTATAGATTTAGAAAAATATTGTTTACCAAGTTATTTGACACTCAGTTTGGCACAAAATTATAACATTCATTGATTATTGATATAATAATGTTGTTTTAATGCTCCTCAATTGTTAAAACGGTAAACAACCAGCAAAAATATTTTTATCGTAACTGCAACGCCATTGCAAAGTTACGTCGTCAGTTCAATCGCGACGTGTCAGGAACGCATTCTCTGAATGGCCGAACTATAATTTGTTTGCTAAGCCTAAGGTGGATGCTTCAACTAATAGCGGGAAATTCATCAATTTTTTTTTAAGTTTGTATAGAAATAAGTAGGTATAGACAACACCAAGGTAATATACACTCATTGATTTATTTACTACATTTTTAGACAGAAGATAAAATAGCAGCGGACCTAGCTAAAGAACGTGAAGAACATCAGAAGCGCAGAGAGAAAGGGAAACTGTACTCACAGGAACTGCTGCGGCAGATACAAGACAATGATAAACGCAGGAAACAGGACAAGCAGATGGAAGAGAGGCGGGCTCTCTACGTGTTCGAGTATGATAATAAGTGGTATGTGCTTTTAAATACTTTTTTCAACATTTACCTACACTGTCTAGAAATTTCTAAGAGGGGTAAGAATAACCCTCGCTAGAAATACCGAAATAGCTAAAGCCAGCCCTACGAAATCATCATCTCCCGAATCTTTTGTAAGGCTCAACTGTTTATCTGACCTCCTCAACACAATTATCAAAAATTTTTAAGACTGTTTGTCAGACTTACTGGAATGCCAAGGATGTTGGATGACAGCCAGCTAGCTCTACGAAATAATGTTACAATTAATGGCATGTAGTTCCCCACATAGAGGGGCGAAAAAGTCTAAAAAAAATTGCAGGAGCAGCATGAAACCTCCCTACTACGCCTATCTAATGTCTTACAGTCATTACCAACAGTTTGTCTTCCTGCTGATTTGCTTACTATATAGACATAGAATTTTGACATTAGCCCCATACAAGAAAATTCAAATTCCTATCTCTAGTTATGAATAAAACTACCGCTAGATACAATATTGGAAACAGCCCTTAATCTACAACACATATTCACACAAACTTGCAGGCGCGAGGAAGTATCGAAAGAACGCGAAAAGATGATCGAAGAGCATGCTCCACAACTCCTCGGCTACCTTCAGGCCGGAGTACTGCAGCATGGGGACTTACCAGCAGTCCGGGCCGGGGCTGACCAGCGACCTGACCTCAAGACCCTGGATATTGAAGGCATGGCTAAGTCTAATAGGGCACATCGGTTTGCTAAATGTAATGCTATGTGTAGGACGCTGAGGGAGTATTGAAACTGTAGTATTTATTTATTATGT
This sequence comes from Helicoverpa zea, assembly GCF_022581195.2. Lineage (NCBI taxonomy): Eukaryota > Metazoa > Arthropoda > Insecta > Lepidoptera > Noctuidae > Helicoverpa > Helicoverpa zea. Next base: position 976,010 of record NC_061458.1, on the reverse strand, counting down.
CATTCATTATTTATCACGATAAATTGATACAACCATTATTAATAATATAGTCGGTTTGATTATAAAATTTCTATCGGCGTAATAAAGGCAATATATCAAAGGAGATAATACGAAATGTATCCCAGGCCCGCTCTTTGTACATCTAAAAAAGTTTTCAATTAATTTAATTTGGCTTTTTTTGGCTGTAAATCAAAAATATACACTTGAAATTGCAACACTCAACAAAAGCCATTATGGTCGGTAGGGTGAACACTACACGCTGGCAGTTTTACCGCCTGAGAAAGGACGTAGGCTACTTTTTACCCTATTACAGGAATTTCTTTCGGGACGTGTGTGAAACGTCAGGAAATAGGTAGTAGTAGCAGAATAATAAAATTGTGATCAAAAATAAAACTCTCAAAACAAAACACTTGCATGTGTTTGGAATTAAAAAATGTAAAGAATAACATATTTGAGCGTTCATAAAATATAATGAAACTACTGTTCTCTTGAATTATAAAAAAATACAGTAGAAACAAATGTGGAACGCTTAAATATGTTAAGATCATGACAAAATGTTTTCGAATATTATGTGTTTTGTTACATTGAGATTTCACATATATGGAGTAGATTTATTACACAAACGATTGATAAGATTTGTCTTAATTTATTTCATACCTGCTAGCTATCGCCTCCGGTGGCACTCCCAGCTCGAGGAACTATTTCTGTCACCTGAATAAAACGTAGCCCATTTACGTCACCAGGGGAGGGTACCACCTATCTCTGTACCCTGTACCAAATTGCTTCTCAATCGGTTCAGTCGTTATGACGTGTTTGTGTAGCACAGACTGAGTTACATTCGTATTTATAATATTAATTAGAATAAATCTAGTTTCAATACTAAAACTTCAACCATCTTAGAGAAATAGTGGTCAGTTCGCAGTGAAAAGTAATGCGCTAGGGTACATTATATTCTTCTTCATCATCAACCATCATTAATAGCCTTTTAACATATTTGACGACCTCGTTGGCGCAATGGTCACTATGCCGGTCTGCCGTGTTGGTCCCGGGTTCCATTCCCGGTACGGTCAACATGTGTGACGAGCATGCTTGTTGGCTGTGGTCTGAGTAGTTTATCAGTTGTGTCAGCACCCTTAAAACAAGCTAATAAATACCTTACCATTTGGCTAACCGATCGTTTGTGAAAGGTGACCAGATATTATTATTTGACCGGATTACCTTTAAAGAGAGGTCAGTTCGCACTGAAAAGTTCTGCAACTTCATAAGATAAGCACATATCAGACAGTTCCAGAGCTACTACAAGTCTAACCTGAAATTATTCGTCCAATATCGCAGTTTGCGTACCGCATCGTATCGCGGCTAATCGTAGCTTGAAGGCGCGATGACATTTAGTCTACTATATTAGCAGAAGGGGGTGAAGCGACTTCACGCTGCGTTGAGCCGCGATACGATATGATACGCGACAGCACAAGACTATGTATTTTTTGTATCCTTGTATATTATGTGAACTAACTTTATATGCCCACTGTTGTAAAATAACCGAATATTTTCCCCTTATTTATCAATAGGACTGTTCTAACAGCTGTAATAGGTCTCCACAGTCCATAGCTTCACTATTTGTACTTCTTAATAAAAATATCCAAGACCTTGGTAGCCTTTTCATCAGGCGTAAATATCTAGACCGGTTTCATTAACTTTCCAATGTTAAAAAAAACCTGCTGAAACATAAAAATGCAATTTTCATTCATTTTAATGCATTTTCATAACGTATTTTGTGTCTTTTGTATCTTTGATAACTTTTGTTAGTGGCATTATTTATTACATTTTAACAAATATGTACTAGTATTATTAATTATTGAATGCCTAGTGATATTATTTCTGACTGATTAATATAAATTATGTAAGCATTTAAATATTTGCCTAATGAAATCTAAAAGACTGACTTCACTGTTTTCATTTATGTGTTCCATGACTTAATAAATATTTTATTAACATTATTATGTTGTCTCATTGCTTTGTATAAACACCTCATACCCCAGTTTATACTGAACATACTCTAAAATCTACGTAACTAAAAGGTATATTTTACTTAGCAATATGTTATCTTGCATACAATAAAATTGTGCAATATTACCTCTACAGTAAAAATATTGAAGAATTAAATTGTAGTCGCTAAAAATCATTACGTAATCTTCTATTAGAATTCGTACATAGTCTAGGGACAACAGAAAAATTGGAGTTGCAAAAAATACCAATAATAGATTATGTAGCCTTTATTTTGCACGCTCTATTTAACTATTTCCAAGCTAAACCTAGAAGCTAATTTCGATACAAAACCAATATTATATAAATATTAAAATTACAAAACCATTTTGTCGCTTACGACTTTTAGTTATAAGCTAGCGCGCGTATTGTTATCCTCGCCCCGCTCAGACGCTCCGACCCCTTTTGGCGCCTTAGATGCGCGTGCCGGTTATGGAATTATTGTTGACCACTTCCTCGCCTTAATAAGAATAAATCTAGTTTCAATACTAAAACTTCAACCATCTTAGAGAAATAGTGGTCAGTTCGCAGTGAAAAGTAACGCGCTGGAGTACATTATATACTTCATCATCAACCATCATTAATGGCCTTTTAACATATTTGACGACCTCGTTGGCGCAATGGTCACTATGCAATGGTGCCGTGATGGTCCCGGGTTCGATTCCCGGTACGGTCAACATTTGTGTGATGAGCATGCTTGTTGGCTGTGGTCTGAGTAGTTTATCAGTTTTGTCAGCACCCTTAAAATAAGCTAATAAATACCTTACCATTTGGCTAACCGACCGTTTGTGAAAGGTGACCAGATATTATTATTTGACCGGATTACCTTTAAAGAGAGGTCAGTTCGCACTGAAAAGTTCTGCAACTTCATAAGATAAGCACATATCAGACAGTTCCAGAGCTACTACAAGTCTAACCTGAAATTATTCGTCCAATATCGCAGTTAGCGTATCGCGGCTAATCGTGGCTTGAAGGCGCGATGACATTTAGTCTACTATATTAGCAGAAGGGGGTGAAGCGACTTCACGCTGCGTTGAGCCGCGATACGATATGATACGCGACAGCACAAGACTATGTATTTTTTGTATCCTTGTATATTATGTGAACTGACTTTATATGCCCACTGTTGTAAAATAACCGAATATTTTCCCCTTATTTATCAATAGGACTGTTCTAACAGCTGTAATAGGTCTCCACAGTCCATAGCTTCACTATTTGTACTTCTTAATAAAAATATCCAAGACCTTGGTAGCCTTTTCATCAGGCGTAAATATCTAGACCGGTTTCACTAACTCTCCAGTGTTAAAAAAAATCAAACCTGCTGAAACATAAAAATGCAATTTTCATTAATTTTAATGCATTTTCATAACGTATTTAATGTATTTTGTTTCTTTGATAACTTTTTGTTAGTGGCATTATTTATTACATTTTAACTATTATGTAACAGTATTAATAATTATAACATGCCTAGTGATATGACTGACTGATTAATATAAATTATATAGGTAAGCATTTAAATATTTGCCTAATGAAATCTAAAAGACTGACTTCACTGTTTTCATTTATGTGTTCCATGACTTAATAAATATTTTATTAACATTATTATGTTGTCTCATTGCTTAGTATCTATAAACACCTCATACCCCAATTTATACTGAACATACTCTAAAATCTACGTAACTATATAAAAGGTATATTTTACTTAGCAATATGTTATCTTGCATACAATAAAATTGTGCAATATTACCTCTACAATAAAAATATTGAAGAATTAAATTGTAGTCGCTAAAAATCATTACGTAATTTTCTATTAGAATTCGTACATAGTCTAGGGACCTCAGAAAAATTGGAGTTGCAAAAAATACCAATAATAGATTATGTAGCCTTTATTTTGCACGCTCTATTTAACTATTTCCAAGCTAAACCTAGAAGCTAATTTCGATACAAAACCAATATTAGTAGGTAAGTATCAAGTGTGCAAAAATATCAAAGTAAACACTGGCTAACTAGAAGTGATGTTCAAACAATAATTACTGGCCACAGAGCGGTCGCAGAAAATATTTAAACGACTGAAATTAATTCCAAATACACCGCCTGAATATTAAAAGGGTGGAGAATAGAGTGACCATGATTTCATTAGTTTATAAGACAGCATTAGAATTAAGATGATGCGATGGATGCGAGAAGCCGAAAATCGATCTCAGTGGCGTGCACTTGGAGAGGCCTATGTCCAGCAGTGGACTGCGATAGGCTGATGATGATGATGATGATTAGAATTAAGTAGAACTCAGAATAAGCATACTTATAGTTTGTAAAGTCCAGGCTCTGAAATGCTTATTGGGCCATGAGCAAATTTATTAGGAGACAAAAACACTTATTTAACGCCAATGAAGCGCACACCTGCCGCATCATTCTATGTATCCATTTGAAACATACCCATCTAATCGGTAATCTTGGATAGTAAGAACACCACTCACAATTTAGAAAATGTATTTGAATAAATACCACCTACGACCTCACAAGAAGCATTTTATTTTTCTTAAACACAAAAAATCCTACAAAACCGTCGTCACCCTACCCTTACAGTGAAAGTTAGCATTTTTGTGCAATAAAGAAATAAAATCCGCTTCGTCAGCGTTCGCCAACACGTTATGTCGAGATAAACATCAGCCCTCTATATCGACACCAGCCCCTTTATTTGAAATTCCCTCTTATCTTTGCAACGCAGAATAAAAATCGTGTTTATTTTACGGCAAATTGCAAGCTTAGTGATGTTTTTAATTTGGCGTTATGTCATCAATGTTTTGAGTTTGTATGGGTTTTTATGGTGTTTTGAATGCGTATTTGGGGTTTGGAAGCTATCTATTGAGGGAGATAATATCTTTGGTAAGTATACATATTTTTATCAACAGCCTCCTATCGGTATTATTGCTGGGTATATGGCCTACATTTAAGTGTTCCATATCACAATAATATGGCCCTGGTTTATTTTTGTGGTATCAAACAAACCCATAACAATTCTGTGTAACCAAACTCTTTGCAATTTGGTATAGTGCTACGACATTTTAGGAAGGCATAGCCGTAGCGCAAGACGAGCTACGTCGTAGTCGTCTCATCATCACAGATGAACTATTATTTTATTTTAATTCTACGGGAAATGCAAAGAAATAAATCAAATTGCGTTCAATTTATTTAAAGGCCAGTGAAACTAGCCTTTATTTAAAGGCCGCACTGCTGGGGGCTGATTTAGCCTTCTTCTTCTTCTGCTTCTTGGTGACATATTTCTCGAAGGCAGCATTGAACTCTCTCTGGTCTTCCAAGTGTTTAACCTCCTTTATACCCTGAGCTGTTTTCTCGTTGTACCAGACCAGGTATTTGTCGTACTCCTGTCGAAATAATCAGGCTGATAGTCGAAGTAAACAGGCTGATAATTGAAGGTAGATTGACTGAAAGTTCACGTCTAATACTTACAACTGTGGTCTGCGTTGTATCTTCCAAAAAATAATCGTACACTTCCATTGGACTAAGCCCATAAGCAGCTATTCTGTAAATCAGAATCAGTTCATTCAAAATTTAAATATCAAATACATCATCCACCGAGCCTTTTTCCCAGCTATGTTGGGGTCGGCTTCCAGTCTAACCGGATTCAGCTGAGTACCAGTGCTTTACAAGAAGCGACAGCCTATCTGACCTCCTCAACCCAGTTACCCGGGCAACCCAATACCCCTTGGTTAGACTGGTGTCAGACTTACTGGCTTCCTACTACCCGTAACGACTTCCAAGCATGTTCAATGACAGCCGGGACCTACAGTTTAACGTGCTATCTGAAACACAGTCATTGGTGTCGAAGATATACTTAGAAAGTGCATACAAACTTAGAAAAGTTGCATTGGTACTTGCCTGACCTGGAATCGAACCCGCGCCCTCATACTTGAGAGGTTGGTTCTTTGCCGACTAGTCCACCACGACTACTTAAATTAAAATATCAAATATACATTTCATAAAAGCGGCTATGATCCTAGACAATGCTTGCAACTTCCTTTGCGTTCAACAAGGGGACAATATGACATCGGCGCCCAATTAAAATAGCTTATCTGAAATCAGGGCACCACCTTTCTCTTCTCTTTTTTTTCCTTTTTCACTAAATATAATACTAACTTGACGATCCTATCAGCCGACATGAATTTATCCAGAGCATCTTGTAAGTATCCGAAACTGTACCCTTGTAGGACACGCGCTAAGTTAGACACATTCAAGTCTGCAGGAATCACTTTATTCCTGTAATAAATCGAAGGTTGAATTAAGATTAAGACCTTTTCTAATATATAGGAATGTTTTGGGATCATCTTCACGTAAAAATGACCTGACGCTTGATATTTTTGGGATATAAACTACTACAGGCCCTGGATCGTTTCTCACTACAGATACAAAAACTTATTTTTTCTAGAAGACCCTTTGGATAATTTTGTACCCTTTAAATAAATATATACCTTGGGAAACTGACCTGTAAACCCATTCTTTGAGCACCTGCACTACTAAAGAGTAGCCATTGTTAGGCAAGAGCAATACTTCTGGAAACTGCTTCAAAAGGGCGCTGGCTGTCGCTAGCCATGGCTCTGTGCAAGTTGCTGTGGAAAATAGTATACATATCCTTGCTTTAGACGCAAACTTCACCAACGCGGAGCAGAGGTGAGACATTTTTAGTAACCAATAGAATTTCGTTATTTATGCATCTCGTCTTCGCCCACTCAGTGGTATCCATAGTGGTATCCATACTCTTTTGGGGTTGTTTAAATACCTCTCCGTTTTACTCTGCCTTGGTCTGGGCATAGGTTGTCTATCGTTTGACTTAGACTAAATTAAAACCACGCTTGTTCAGCTAGTGTTACTCTAGTTTTAAATTCTACAGTAATGTCTAGGAAACGGCAGATGACAAAAACCTTACCAATAACAGTAATGTTGTCAGCCTTATTGATAGTTTTGAATAACTTCGTAACAAAGTAGGACCTTATGATTTTCAGATTCATATCTGCTTCTTCTGGTGGTATCTAAAAAAAATAATAAATGGTGCGTAACGTAGAAGACCAGTTTATTCTTCTGAGTGACACAAATCAAAGTAATTATAAGCATATTATGGACCTTAGAATAAAACAGTTTCTCAACATTTTTGATACGTATCACTGAAGGCTGCAACGCTCTGGCACAAGTGACCACCATCTTTACTAAACGTTTCAGAAATGGAGCCGATTGTGAACCTCCCTGCACATTGTGAGGGTCTAACTCAAACAGCACTGCGTCTGCGAAAGAATGTTTTAGCTTTGCTTTGACTGCGACTATGTCTAGCACTTTGACTAACTAGCTAACTCTCTTCCGTAGCTTTCCTGGAGAAATAGCAAGCCATATCAATGAGTAATCGCTCGTGGAAAGTGCACTCTCAAAGTTGGAATTTTGCTTTGACATAAACATTTTTTAAAACGTTGATTTCAACTTTCACTTTGACTATGACTTCGATTCCTACTTTATCTGTGACTACATAGTACATACCATTGACAGACGCAAGCGCATAGATCAGGTTAGTTCTTCCGCTGCAGTCAGGTCCAACTAGCAACATCCTGCGAAAGCCACAAGACACGTCGCGACATCTCTCCCACCAGTACTGCCGTATTTCAAAGTGAAATGGTGATGCAGGTCTGAAAAATAGACATGTTCCATTAAATGTTTTGATTATCACTACAGAGCACAGGCATCTTGTCCTTCATGCTTTTTAGGCGGATTGACGACCTCTTAAGTCCAGGTTTCTTCAAAGATGGTTTTCTGTCTTCTAGTAATCAATAACCAATTGATTCCTCGTTTCTATTATTCTCATACATAATACTATCTTCCTATAACATATCTTTCACAATTCTAAGTGGTTTATTACTCACAAAGTTTGTGCACGTAGATCCTCTCCTCCAAAGTTGGGGTCTCCTATAAAATCTTCCAGTTTCTGTTTAGGGTATTCTAGTATAAAACCTTGTTCTATGAGATTCTGTAGGAAATAAGTATTATGTATTCTATCACATTCATCAAATACGTAAGATTGTTGCCAATATTTATTTCATTAATTTCGTTTTTACAAGAACACTTCTTAGATAAAATATCTGAGGGCACGGCAGTGCCCCAGCCAAGACTCGAGCAAAGCGGGCACGGCCGTACCATCTTTTCTCGAAGCGTTTCGCGGCTATTTCAGCCCCCTGTATCTTCCATGTGAACAAAGCTAGGAGTTTAGGTTTTCGATGACCAAGAGTAAGTATTAGAACAAGCTCAGTCTCAAAATTACAAGACATTTAAATAAATAGTTTACGAGTTATGAGCGATCAAAGTTACACCATTTTGTCACTGACTCACTGACCGATCATCAAAAGTCTAAGGTACTTCTAGCAAACTTAGAACCTTCAAATTTGGCACCAAGATAGGTTATTAGCTACATATAAAGGGAAAATTATAAAAACCTTAAAACTTAATAAAAAAATAGGAAACAAATTATATTTGCGGTTTTTCAAGAACATTGTGTATGAATTTTGACTGCATTGATAACTGTGTTATTTATTATGTACAAAATGTTACTATTTGTTTTATTGTTACGTAGTGTGGTATATTGTTATTATGTATTAAATATACATAAATATGAATAAAAAAGCTAGGTTAAAATGAAATGAATAATGATAAAATCTTTCATATTAATGCAGTGCGATAAATACTGCATGCTCGCTCGATAGATGGCGTTGTCCTGGTCTAAATCGTTACATAGCTTAGTATAAGTAGTACTTAAAAAAAAAACAAATAATTTCATGTGATAGCGCCATCTACTTCTGAAATAAATCTCTTTTATTCTAAAAGATATTTAAGTGTACATATTTAGTGAGTTGCATGTAAGTTAATTTAATTTGTTATATACTTAGAGAAGAAAGAGACCTACAAAAAATAAATTAGATCCCACCAAAAACACTAAATGTAAAAATAAAGCCAATCCTCTACGCAATTCCTCCACCGTAAAAAGTTTTGAGATCGCATAGAAGCCAAGTCCTGTTCAACTTTATTTGTAATAATAAATCAATATTTTGTGACTATATCAATAGTTTTGTTCACATTACAATAATATTGTCTTGGCCATGAGCACAAGTTAAAAGTCGCTCCTTGAAATAATGTGTAAATACCATTGAATTGATAAATTCTATATGGACATGATTTTACGATTGGACTGATTATGGACTGATTGGAATTTGAGATCACCATGGACTAAACATGCGCCATAGTACATGTGCAGTTCATTGATGTTGGATGATACTGACTGTCGGTCATTTAGTAACAATTGAATAAACTAAAAGTATTTAATTCTGTGATATTAAACTTCATGTTTGACTTTCACCTCTCCAAGATATGCTGTATTACATTTGTAGTTTATTGTGCTCATGGCCAAGTCAATATTATTGTAATGTGAACAAAACTATTGATATAGTCACAAAATATTGATTTATTATTACAAATAAAGTTGAACAGGACTTGGTTTCTATGCGATCTCAAAACTTTTTACGGTGGAGGAATTGCGTAGAGGATTGGCTTTATTTTTACATTTAGTGTTTTTGGTGGGATAAACAGTTAACCTCAATCATGTCGACTACTTTGTCATCAAATTTTGATTTAGGCGCTTTCTTTACTCTTTTTCTTTTAGGACGCTTCGTTAAATTAACAGGCATTTCCTCTTCATTCGTTTTGTAGTCATTTTTCAAAGCCTGTTTTAGTTTGCGAAGTTCTTGCCTAAAATTGTTATTAAACTTTAATGCTGTTGCATTAATCTGTTTCAAATAATGTTCTTGCATTTATGTACCTCATTTCTTCGTCCACTTCAGGTAATACCTCAAGCTGCACTTGCATTATTGCATCATTTAAATTGATTATGTCAACATGTTTTTCTTTTACGTCCATAGTTTCCCATACATCAAACATATCCCAAGATTTGTGATAATAGTCTATAGCCTGAAATAAGATGATTTTCATACACTTCAATTTAATCATACAATAAAATGTATCTCTTTTTCCCCAGGTGTACTGTGGTCAAAGAAATGGCGAATATAGTTGTTTTTGGGTTTTCGATTCAGTAGTATTGTACCTTTACGATGTCACCAGTATATTTTGAAGGCGGGTATGTATAGCCTGGATGCATTGTCGGGTTTTTCATCATTTTCTTTAGTAATAGCGCTTCTGCTTTCATATTCATTTGTTCTTCTCTTTTCTGTAGCATTGCCTGTTTCTTTGCTTCCAGTTTTTGAAATTTTAGCTGTGGTTAAACCAAATAGGAAGTAATATAGTAATTTCACGACTGACATTGATTTAATCATTTCGTAATAAGTAGACACATACCCTTTTGATATCAATTTATATGGGTAAGAAATTGACTACTTTTCTACGAATCATGTAACTTACATCCTGAGGACTTTTCTTTTTGTCAGCCTCTTTTTTCAGTGCAAGAGCAGTGTTTTCTTTAAGCCAGTCGAGAGGATCGGGAATTTCACCTTTGAAGATAGCAACAGAACCTTCTTTAGGTATGTCGTAGAAAAACTGAACAGATTCAAACCTAGAAAGTAAATATCTGATCGAATTTTGATTTGCCGATTTTAGAAAACTTAACAATTGTATGGAAGACAAAATTATCAATTTTAAATTAATTTCCTCAATTACCATTCTATAAACCATTCTCTGATTTGATCACGCAATTCTTCACATACAATAGCTTTTTTATTTTTCATGTAATCATCTTTTAGTTTATTTCGATGTTCTAGATGTTTCTCTTCATACTTTTGATACAACTTCGAGCGATTTTTTAACATCTGGTTAAGAAAGGGAAAGCAAGTCCCTGTTAGTAAATGTAGATTTATATTTGTACCAACATTTATATAGTTTACTATAGTGTTATTTTCATATAAAGTAATGTTATTTACTTTACCTCTTCTGCTTGTTCTTGTTGGACACCAAAAATAGGAGCATCACATAAATTCAATCCAAGCAATTCATCCCGTTTGCATCTTTCTATGCGTTCCCTTTTCAATTTGAAATACACTCTGAAAAGTCGTAAATATCAACGATTAATCCTTCTTTAATCTTTGCTTTATGATAATGTCTGTTACTTTTAAGTTTTTAATTTAATTACCTGAATACTGTATGTATGAGATTAGCACTTCTCTTTCTGACTTCGGGTCTAGCTTTTGGTTTCAATTCTCCCATCAAGTCTTTTTCCCACATTTCTCTTGTTAGCTTTCGATGTTTATCCCATGTTATTACTTGTCTATGAGAAATCAGAATCTGAGTTAGGTGTATGAGTTAGGTGAATTTGATTGGTTCTTGAACCAGTGTGATGCAATAAATTATATTTATTATCAAGACGGAAATATCATCGTTAAAAAATCATCCGCTTTTACCTACTACTTCATCTACATCATTAAACAAATCAAATGCATAATCAACTACAAATCTTGAAACCTAGTTTTCTCATGTGCCATTATCAAAGCTAAATATTTTCTAGTCATCTGTAGTGCCTCTGGTATGTTATCTTTTTTGCTTGGTTCTTTATTGCTTGTGGTTTCCCCATTTGCCTCTGCATCCCACCACTCTACTGGTTTCTCTGTCTCTACAGTCGCCGCCGCTTCTTCCTCTGAAATCAGTAAAGAATAACCAGTTACCTTTGCTATAACTGCAAATTCTGTTTGTCTTTTTTATTTTCTTTCGTAATTCTCTTTCTAGTGCTTTAGGTAAAGTACCTTTATCTTTTTACGTTTTGTTTTCTATCTTACCTATTTGTGCCATCATCCTTTTTTCTTTAACTACTGCGAATATATCTTCAAGTTTAGCCTGTATATGTGCTGGTCGCGTTAACGGTTTTGGTATTTTAGTCATTCCGATATCATAAACTGTGTGATGTACTTCGATTAAGCCGTAACCAAGAAATTGGAAGCGACTGCCTTCTAACTTCTCTAAGTGCTGTTTAAGTTCTATTATTCTGTAAAGCAAGATTTTTATACTTGACCCGTGACTGAACTACAAAACATGCGAACAGTCTGTACATGTACTTATATTCTTCCCATATATGTAGATAGAATACTTTTGAATTTATAACACTAGTAATGGAAGGAAGTAAGAATTTTGCTGTTAAAGTATCTACTGTTTTTTTAACCTTAAAATTACAGCATTCAAAATGCTATCCAACCACGCCGTCTTTTGTACTTGTAGGTTCTGCTGACAGCATTGAATCATTTGATTGTACATCATGATGTACTGTCCCAGGAACGAAGACGATCTGTGCACTGCTTGAGGCAACTTCTGATCATGAACTTTTGTTTCCTGAAATGAAATTATTATCATTGTAACGCAAGTTTCTGGTACCCAGCTGCATCTGATAGGACTGGAAGTCGACCTCAAAATATTTTGGAATAGGACAGGCAGATGATAAAGCAAGTTTCAAAATGACAGATCTTTGTGTTCACCTGAGTTACCTACTTGATAAAAAACATCATTTTCTACTAGCTCTTCTAGGTCTCTCAAAGTGTCTTTCCATTTGTGAAAATAAAAGTTGCTGGACATTTTTAATTTTGAGAAATAAATTCAAAATAAATCAATCAATCCAAGTAAATTGAAACCGTTAGTTTATTAATCTGTAGTTTTATAAAGATCTGGTTGGTCGTGATAATTTTGGAAAGTATCTTTAGTATTACAATTATATTGAAGGTTCAATATTTTATTTCAAGTTATTGTGTCCCTACCAATATATTTTTGAGTACTATCTCATATTCTAACCACCTCTAATAAAATTGGACCTTCTTCCCATATAGTAATAGTTATGCTTGTATTTGACTACACAATTCTAGAATACTTTTTTCTCCAAACGAAGGTTACATTCAAAAGGTTTTATGTAGATATTCAAGTGTTACCAGCCAGTAACCATGAAGTGACAAAGCCTGCCCTATGAAAGGGCGAACGATACCATTACCTACACGTTATCGCTACTCCGGAAAACTTACATCATATTCAATGCGGGAAATAAGCGATCGCACTTGACGGGAACGCGCTTACTTATTGCTTTCCTTTCTCCATTTGGAAAGACCAGACATCCATCCCTGCTCAAAGGAAACTCAACTCTAACTTCAAAGTCTTAAGGTTTATTTTTGAATGGTGTAGTGATGGTGGCAAGGCCGTTTTGTAAAGGTAGTTGTATCATGTTTTTGGGCTCTCCCGCCACAGTTTCCGGTTGCTGTGAACTCGGCCATCTTGTCAGAGGAAGTAGTAAAGTCTTCCGCAGCGTCTGTCCGACGGGAGGGAGGGGGGTGATGTTTTTTTTTGTTGTTGGGCAAAGGTATTGTGGTTTTTCACCCTTTAATGAGGCTGATGATCGTTTGTAACGCGTTTTGTATATTGTGGGGTTGACGAGGTGGTTTTGTAGGGGAAATCTGTCAAGAGGTTTTTTGGTAAAGTGTTAGAAGTGGGATAACGGTACAAGATTAACAAAATAGGGAACTTGACGTAAACGAAATGACCCTTGAAGAAATGTGTAAACTGCACTCCAATTGACTTGACAGTTACAATAAAAATCTCTTGGTATCCAATCCAATGTATACGATAACAATAGTATACAGCGTGGTCTATGTAATTACCACTGTATAATAACTACTCATGTGTCAAATGGAGACAAAACTTCACACATAACCAACCAAAATCAATTTTTCAGTCACCAAAATACTTCCCACCTTAAAGCTATAAAGTCTGTATTCCCAAACGGTAGGCTGCATTCGACACTGTCTTCATATTTTTTCGGCAATATCGCGTTATAAGAACCCTAGGGACAGGCACTGGTATCTGATACTCCGACACTGGGCTCTTAATGTGTCATACTAGGAGGTTCGGTAGCTAACTCATGTGACATTTATTGGTGGTAAAGTAATGCTTAGGTGGTAGAAGGTGATAATTATGTTGTAAGATACTTGGAAGGGCTCAAAGGGCCAGAGAATTTCCTAAAATATTATTAACATAAAATTAAGCTACCGGTCATTTAAACAAAGAATTAAAGGCACCTACCGATTAAGGCGACGAATTGGTCAACAATAATTCCATAACCGGCACGCGCATCTAAGGCGCCAAAAGGGGTCGGAGCGTCTGAGCGGGGCGAGGATAACAATACGCGCGCTAGCTTATAACTAAAAGTCGTAAGCGACAAAATGGTTTTGTAATTTTATTATTTTGAAATGATAATTTGATAAAAATTCCTTTTACAATTTTAAAGAGTATGTATATACTCAACTACTAAAAAAGTTAAGAGGCTTAAATCGGTCCCGTTTGCCCATAATATGTGAATCTCTTTTTAAAAAGAGGTATGTTTGATATATTTTTCTCTGTTATAAAAGTTACCTAATCATGTTTTGACGTCTAACAAAATAAGGTTTATATCATGAACTTTCAGGTAACCCAGTTGTATTTTGATCCGTTTTGTATTTACTGAGAAAAATTGAGATCCTTGGCGCCAAAAATTCCAATTCGTCCTCTTAAACGGATTTTTTAAGAAAAAAAAGGGCCAGTAGTTGTCTATGTAAAAACTCTCCCTTACCTTTTTGTGAACTTAATGGTAATATCAGCAGAAGATACAAGTTAATGGGACATAGAAGAAATTGATTTCTTATATAAGAATAACCGTTTTTAATATAATTTATTTGACATAGTAAATCTCTTTTCAATTACTTTTCAATCGTATAATGTACTTTAGCTATATTTGATCTGGATTGACTAAAACAAGCCTTCAAGTAAATATGCCATATTCACTTAAATCCATGACTACGTCAATATGTTATCACAAAACCTTGACATATTGAATTCTTTTAACAACAAACAACCTGTCAAAGGCTGGAGGTAATAAATTCAAATCAAATTCAATCATGTATCATCTTCAATATTCTTTGTGACTGCGAAATATCACTTACGTGTTACACTTACAACAGTATTCCATGACTTCTATGTTCTAAGTAATAGAGTTGAAAATGGCATGGCAAAGAGTTGACGAAGTGCTTTATAAAAGGTGTATTGTAACTTAAATATGTCACTTCATCATACGTCTATGCTTTTAGAATGTTTGATGTATAAAATAGTTTATTTTTTCGTTCATCCCGATGTTCCTTTGTGGGGTATCGAATTTTTATGTAAGTTCGAAGGGGCTCCATTATATTGTCACTTATCGGCCCCAAAGGGAATATAATGTGAATTTAAATATTTTTTCATAATTTTAGACGATTATTTTTAAAGGTCGGCGTAACAAAAGCCTGAGGCGATAGTGACATTGAAATATTAAGTGGTAAACACAATAAAGAAACAGTTTTTTGTAGTTCACAGAAATAAGTTTATTCTGAAAGAAGTCATGCTTCACAGCGTCTTTATGACATCATATATGTAATTCATTAATTCATCTTTATCACAGAATTTTACTGCATTAACTTAATTTTCACCACACAAAGAGATCTCAAAAAATATTGTCAGCAAACAAAAAATCCTTAGAACAATAATCGCGCGAGCAGTTACAATGATATACGCTCACGTTGTTACAATACGTCACAAATAACAACGTAATTTAGGAAATGTAAGCGCGAATTTATTGGCGACGCAAACAAGTTGCAAATTGGTCCGTTGGAACGACGTTTTCGCTAAATACCTATAAAAATGTCCGTTTGCTGTGAAATATTGTAACTAGCTGTGTGGTGGAAGTTATAAGCTGAAGCAGTTGAAGAATTATCTGCATTGCTTATAGAAAGATGCCAATAACTAATCAGAAGGAACGAAGGTGTTTTATTTTAGTATCGGTTCTGCAATATTATTGACTTTGTATTGTAGGTAGGTATATGTAAATGATTTCCATTTCTCGTCAGTAGTTTTTCAGATGTATTAATGAAGGAAATTAGGAGAATGAGGTAGAAGTATACGACATTTCATAACAACCAGAAAACAATGTATGTATTCCTTAATGACCTACCAACCGAACCGAATGCAACTTCCCTACGGAACGGACCTACCTCTATATTGGCTGTCATACCTTATCACATTAAATTCTATCACGTAGGTATACTTAAAGATATACTATAACGAAATAAAAAAAATACCAAATTCATTTAGCCACAGGAATTATTTTCGCTTTCATAATTTAGAACATTATGTTGATTACGTGGAAAGCAGAGATAAAGTAAGTGTCAATGACCTCGGCTAGCGATCAAAGTAAAGGTTGCTATTCTTAGCAAAACCTTTAACTGTATAAGATAGAATATTTGAAAAGGCAAAATGAAACCTATACTAATAGAAATAAGGACCATAGTCATAGATCACGTCATGAACGAAAAGAAATAGTTTAGTATTTCATCGGGATTAATAGGATAGGATAGTTTTTGTCACCATCCGGCTACGGGACACGGGTGAAACCGCGGGCAAAAGCTAGTTAAATATAATATTAATATATTTAATTGAATGTATGACACACTTTGTATATTACGAAACATTTTTACTTCACTTTTGAATCTCGATGGGACTTTTGTCCCAAAACACAACCCGCTGAATCGTGTGCTTTGGACCACATAAAAAGAACTCTAAATTGTAGCACTCGCCGCGTCTGGATGGCTCATTTCGGGTGGTTGTAGCAAAGATACTTTATCGTGGAAATGTAAATTATCTCCCTCTTATCTGTTTTATTAGCTGCGAACGACCGCAGGAGCGCTGTCCTCTCCTAAGTCATATTTTGTTTATCTTCGCGGTTCCAGTTATGGCTGAGGACAGCGTCATGGAGAATTTTATGCATTAAAAGAGAAGTCCATCTCGGTTTTTCTCACTTTTCTCTCTGTAGCTTTAAAAGAAGTACCAATGCAAAAGGCTTTTTGGGAACTCTGAGTACTTTCGTGACCACAGAGTTGATGCTTTGACAAACACAGCACTTTTGCTTACTGCATAAACACCTCGACCTCAAGCTTGTTGTAAAACTCCCTTGCGGTTAGTTCTTCACTATTTTATAATCCTGTCCTTTTCCGTCTATCTATCTTCATCTATAAGTTATCTGTTCATCCTTTTATTCATCCTCTAGAAAGCCAAAAACAACTGCACAAACCTCAGTAACCACGGAACAATAACTTTAATAAACCATCTACCACCGCTTGCAAAATGCTATCCATCATCGTACATCACTTGCAGGGTCGGGAACCGTCGGCAAACCGTCGGCTAATCTGCTCTCCTGCTCAACGCTCATATATCAGAGCAGGACGACGTTTTTACGATCTCTTAATCAAGAAATATAGGATTGTGCGCGATTAAGAGCTCGGCTTAGCTGTTCGTAATGCAGTGGTGATGTATTAGCGGGAATATGATGGTTGCTCCATGTTTTGATGGTTATAGTGTTATTGAGGCTTGTTTTCTTTGGGGTCCTAATTCTGCACGTTGATGGAGAGAGCTGGCTAGCCCTAGATTATTAAAAAGGATTCATATTTTGTTATATTTGGCAGCCATAAAGAACAGCGAATCAAATTAAGAAGCCCTTTCTACTTCACTTTACAGAATAAGAAGACTGCTAGAGAGGACTGTTAGAACAAATGAATGTCCATAATACCGAGTCGAAGAGTTACCCATATTTATGATGCCTATTTTGTATCACATGTACCTTTCCGAATACTTATCACACTTAAAATGTGTCATTTACAAATACCAAAGTCAACAATGACCCAAACGCAAAATCTATCACGTCCAACCACAGCTAAACAGAAACTACTCAAGTACTTCCCAGACATCTAGCTAGACCGTAGGATAGTTATCTTAAGACATAGACTACAAAGCTAATATCACCATGTTATCCACTTACCAATTTACTAAGCCGGTTAGTCAAACGTCTTGTCCTATGGAAACTAGGTGCTGTTTCTCACGGCTTCGTAGAACAATTTGTAGGGTAACACTATGAAGTGATAGCAAGAATTTGATTTTGGTTGGAATAATTGGACTTGTATTCTTTAGTTGACAACTAGCTGTTTTTCATTTTATGTACCCTAATATTTAGCCTGTCACATGACACTCACCACTAATGTGACTTTCTTTTGAATGGTCTATAACCGATGAATAGAATTTTGATATCGTTAAGTAAATCAAAAGACCTAACCTAGCTACAACCTAACAATCTATTAAAAGTTTTTTGTTTTATTAATATAAATTACACAGGCAGAGGCTGTCAGTAACTTGCTTACATTCTGTTAAGCACAGTAACTGTAAAACATAAGACATGAAACCATTAATCTATACATCCTCTTACTAATAAATTCATCTCACTTGAGAACAGTTCCTTTCGCATTGTTTAACGCTGTAAAGTCACTAAAAGTAATTGTTACTAACAAGTATTTGTCGTGAAGGTAATTCAGTAGTGACGGATCGCTGCCCCGCCCGACATATTTTAACCCCCGCCCGCCGAGCCGGTCCTTTTCACCGCTGTCGGAAGATTTACGAGCCCTCTGACGGAAAAAATGTGGACTCTCCAAAGATTTCACTGGTTTTTATTCGTACCATATATTTTGAGAGAAATGACGCGATGTAAGCTCGATGAGTCGCGATTTATCCGGACGATTTCCTGATAGTTTTTATTGGTACGTTTGACGGAGTGTTGGTTTATTTTTTGAGGATAGCAAAAAATGTGGCTTCTGGTTTTGTTTAACTAGCATAGGTAACATTAATATATTTAAAACAATACCGAACAAACAATGGTTTTATTTACCTAACAAATTATTGCAATAAACATGCTTTACCGCAATAATTTTCTGTATTTACTCTAAAATAATAATTAGTGTATAAATGAATGCTGTTCATACGAAACTGAAGCACTTTTATTACAAGAGTTTGTCTTGTGAACCACGGGAGAGGTAAATAAGAAAAAGTAATTAAAAATACTTTTTTATTGCGTACCTAAAACTTTTACGGTTTTACTTTTTTATTATGACAAATGGCTACAATTTCCCTCTTTACTTTAGGTAAATTTTCAGGTGGATAATGTAAATGAGGCGTTTTTCATTTTATTCTAGGATGAGGTCAAAGAGTGCTGAATTTCTGGCTTTTGCCAAATATTACAGTGCTTATTAGGTCATGAAAAACTCAGCTATTTTTATTATTAAGGGCAAAGCATAATTTTCATATCAATCAATGTCAGTCGAACTGGAATTACAAACAGTAACAAGATGTCTTCGACAATAGATCCACACGATAAATAATTTATCATCATCAGTCTACCAGGGACAACTCCTCATTTCACAAGAGCTGTCACGGGAAAATTGCTAGAATAAATAAAAATAAGTTTTCAGTAGAAAAACAAGGGTGTACGCGAAGTGTCAGCGGGCTGGCCGTATTTTATGAAGGAAGTTGTTCATCGCACTATAAATCAGACGGACGCCTCGGGAAGATGGGGTACAGGATCGTGGGACACCGGGAAACGCTGGGTACATTTGTACCCGGGTAACTTTTTGTTGGTAATTAATTTCATAGTGGCATTAAAAGGGTTAATCTTATGTACATTTAGTTTTAAGAAAAGTTTGTAAATTTTGTATTTATGAGACTGTTTTTTTTTGGTTTTTATAAAACTAGGTCACGTGAGATTGTGCGGAGCTATTTTAAACAATTCACCAGCCAAAATCAGTCTACTAAATATTCACAAAACCCTCTTGAAGACATCCACCGAACAGAATGAGGCAACAAAAACACAAATCAAAACAGACCTTTCTAAATATTAAATCGCATGTATTATTAAAGGTGCTCGCACATTGTGCCGAGTTCGGGTGATATATTGTCGGGAGGGCCTCTAGGAATCACACGCTGACAAATTCATTCTCCACTTGACACGTAGCTATATATTCCTCCCCCCTATAAGTGGGGGTTTGTCTTGCTAATCTCTGTAACAGCATGAATTTTTCATGCGTAATGTGCGTCTCAGCTTTTTGTGACGTATCGTAGTTTGGCGGTCGTTTTTTGTTTTTTTTGTTGTTGCTGGAGACTTAGAACGTAATTGGCTGGGTTTAGGTTTGTGTTTTAAAGCAGTAGGTAGTACTGTTTTTCACAGAGATTAGAGAGACCTAGCTAACTGTTATGGATTATTATGTAATAGTAGATACTGTTTTTTACGGAGATTGTAGAGCTAGGCAATTATCTACATACTCTTTATGGAAATAGTTTACCTGTTTTCAGTCAATTAAAAACGGAAAGTAAATTCTTACAGTTTACCAGACTAGATTTATTGTCATGATAATATTTTGATTTATAACCATTCTCTATTGTATTGTATGACTAGCTTCTGCCCGCGACTTCGTACGCGGATCCTGTCCCTTATGTCAGCGACTACGGGGTCAGCAAAATCAAAGATCTGAATAGTCGCAATAGACGTGACCATAGGGATAAAAGTAGTGATTCTAATTCATCCGCATTTAAGTTGTGTGTGGCAAAAATATTACGTAAAAAAACATTAAATAGATGACAAAGTCGTGGTGACTTAGTGGAATTCGTGGTGGTTTAGTGGGTAGAGAACCAATCTCTTAAGTATGAGCGTGCGTCTTTGATTCCAGGTCTGGCAAGTGCCTGCCAATGCAACTTTTCTAAGTTCGTATGTACTTTCTACGTATATTTTGGATACCAATGACCGTTATTTGGAGGGGATGTTAAACTGTAGGTTCCGACTGTCATTGAACATTCCATTCTTGGCAGTCGTTATAGGTAGTCAGAAGCCAGTAAGTCTTACCAAGGGGTGTTGGGTTGAGCGGGTAACCGGGTTGTGGAGGTCAGATAGGCAGTCGCTCCTTGTAAAACTCTGGTACTCAGTTGCATCGTGACTGGAAGTCGACCCTAACATAATTGGGACAAAGGCTCTTGAGATAATAACGACAATAATAATGATATAGGTACCGCAGGACATCTGAGGCTGATGACGGGGAGTAGCGACCCCGCGGGGCTATATATACTGAGTTCTCCAGGGAGAGTATACTGTCCCCCATCTCCGGCCGGTCGGAGTGAACCATGACGGGGATAGGTCTCACGCCTCTGGCTTGGCTTGGCCGTCCAGAGTTGAGTCGCTAGAGCAGGATTAGTAACCCTGCTGCTGAGGGTAGGTGCCTCATGGTAAGCACAGGGAGCGCGTAATCTGCGTTTAAAGTCCGCCGAGGTATCCTCACCCTTCAGCCGCTCATGTCCCTGTTGCCCTCTTGTTGCTATTCAGTGACTGGTTCCCGGGGGCCCAGTAAGTGAGGTGGCGAGTCTCCACCTGCCGTTTTTACATGTACCTAATACATTGTCATCCACTAACATCCCATCACAATAGCCCAAGTAGTTTTCCTCCATAGTGAGCAATAGTTTAGCAAAGAACCGGGGATTGTCTTTTTTTTAACGACGTCCACCGGGGATTGTCCTTGGATTCATTTCTATAGTGTATAAAGGGATAATCGTCGGTTTTGTGTCACCATTTCATTAAAGTTGTCTCAAAAGGACTTCAGCGTGTTGGCTTCGGCCCCACGTTTGCCTCCCAAAAATTCGGAACTCTGTAGTCCCGAGGTCTGGAAGAGACATACAAAATAATAATGAGATATAACGCAACAAAGTTAGAGAGTGGGGGCTCGTGACGCCACGTCTAGGTATGTAAAATTTGTACTAAGCAGTGTCTTAACACGAAATTAAAGCGTTATTGTATCTTCGTTAATATTTGTTTGTGTGAGAGAGAATAGAAAAATACGTCAATAGAGAGTGCTTATCAGATTGAACCACTTTTGCTAAAACGTCATATCTTCATATGCTTCATATAGTTTAGCAGGGCTCCTGGAGTTCCACATCAGGTGTTTTACATCTTCAATTTTTATAAGTCAACAGAGAGTGCTTATCAGATTGAACAACTTTTGCTAAAACGTCATACCTCTATATGCTATAGTCTAGCTGGGCCCCTGGAGTTCCACATCAGATGTTTTAGATCTTCAATTTGTATAAGTCAATAGAAAGTGCTTATCAAATTGAACAACTTTTGCTAAAACGTCATACCTGTATATGGTACAGAGAAGCTGGGCTCTTGGGGTTCCACATCAGGTGTTCCAGATCTTAAAATTTATTATCTCAGCTGAAAATGCTCATCAAATGAAGCAATTTTTGCCACGGCACCATTTGTATCTCTTATAGTTTTATTGGTCTGTTGGAGTTCTGCATCAGGTCTTCAAGTTGCGAAGATAAATTATAGCCTATATGTTGACCAGGCTTAATACTGATACAACAAAGAAAAAATCATTGAAATCAGTTCAGTAGTTCGGAAGTAGTTGTGCTCCATTACTGTTTCTAAACCCCACCCAATTATTATTTTTTTAATATATTCAATGTACAGACACAGTTTTTTTACAGATTTATTATATGTATAGATGATTTTTAGTCGGTACATATTTACCTAACTGATATTATTTTCTTCCATTTAGTAGTGACGAAATAGAGTGAAACCGTGTTTTCCACAAACAGTTCTGTTCAGATAAACTTTCAGCACCAAACAGACAGATTCGCTTAAAAAAAAGAACTACAACGTAAAAATAGGATCTTATTCCAGCTAAACAAGTTTCTTTATCATTCGTACTCGGTCCCAGTCTTTATCATTCGTTCCCGGTCTTTATGATCGCATAAATTCACTTTTATCTTTATGAATATTCAGTCTGAATGTTAACTGCGACGGTTTTTGTTGTTTTTCTTTTATATTAATTTTATCTTTGGAATATGCTGATGGGGTTGCAGGTTAGGGGTTGTGGTACTCAGTATATTATCTTGTTTTTAACTACTAAGATGATTTTAACGCATCAGCACTGTTGAGTAGCCTGAAATATTGTAAGTTTTCTCGTGGAAGAAAATGGCCAAAATTTTATGTTACAATAGTGTAAGGCAAACAAAATATAAGAATAAAATTTAATCATATTAAGATCTCTTCATCGTGAGCGAGATTTTCCGGTATAAAAAATTAGTAGCGAAAAAATGCTAATTTTTTAGATTCCGCGTTTGTTGCCGTTTTTGAGTACCACAAACTAAAATAAAATAGCAGAGTATTTAAAGAAAATTGTAGCCCGTTTAAAAAATATTGATATTAAATCTTTAGATTAAAAACATTCCAAACTTAATCAACCAAACTAGCAACATCAACAAAAAAAAAATTCAAACTTTCGAACACAAAAAGAGCAGTCGCAAAAAAAAGTACATACCACCAAAAATCACGCAAAGGAAAACTTTAGCGGGCATTAACAAGCCAAAGTCTATGTTGGAGTAATCCTTGTTCCAACCCCGGGTGATGTATGGCAACCCCCACCCCGCCCCGTCGACCTAACCCCATAACTCAGCCTGAAAAGTAACCTCTGAGAGTGTTTTATTACCTGATGAAATGGCCCGCCTTTGAGAGCTGGCCTTTGTGAATTGGACTGTTTTCGACGGTTGGCTACAACAGTCCAACCGTTGTAGTGTCTGTGGTGTTCTTTTTTTGAATGGAGGCTTTTTTTTCTTGGAAATAAATTAGTATGTCAATAAGTGCTGCTTAGAATGTGTGTTATTCATTTGAAGAAGGTACCAGATAGTTACTTGAAACCTTCTTCGCTAGATAGATCTAGGGATTTCCATTATACCTTAGACAAGTGTTATTAAATATAATACTTACTAACCACAGAGGTACCTTGAAGATATTAAAATTAGATAAGATAGACTTAGTTATAAGTTTTTTGACAGCCGCTGAATTTTGTCTTCCAATAGGTTTTGTAAATATGAAACATATAAAAGAAGGTACTTCAAACACTCCACAAAATAATATAATATTATACATAAGACGTAACTTCCACAATAAATTACAAACGCATAAAACAGGAGCATGATAACGCCTTTTAAATTTCACTTAGCAATATTTTAAGCGCCTACCAAAAAAGAACTGGCAGTAACCCGACGTTTATCGCCTTGCTATCACTTTAACGCGAGTGTACTTTATTATTATGGTTTTTAAGTACATTTAGGTAACGTGGGGACTGGGAGATTAGAGGGTCTTGGCCTCGTTTTATAGAAACAATTAGGTTGCTTTGCTTTCTGTGTAAGATATTGTTTGTGTGACTATCTGCTAGAGGCAGTGTGTTATCCTAGGGATACCCGGGTAATAAACACTGTTTTGGTATGGTAAATAGACTGGTTTTTTTTTTTTTTGTCAAAGTTCTACAAAAGATGGAGAAGTATCGTAGTACTCAACCTTGATCGGACAGCTGTAAACTTAACTACAACCTCTTCAAACTAAATACCTACTTATTTATTCCAATTGAAGTCTACGACAGCATTAATAAAATATTTAATAAATGCCGACAGGTACACTGTAAAACACCATGGCTCTCACCTTTGATTATATCTAATTGAGACATAATAACAAGAAAATTACTTTTAACAACTGCTAATTAGTAGTTGTCGTTTCCAAACGCTCCGCCATATTGTTCTGTAGAATTTGAATTGATTTCTAATTGGTTTCGCAATTAAATTATTTATTTACTATGCTAGTTAGCTATGCTGTCTGTTCCAAGTAAAATTATGTGTTGTGGTTAGTATTTCAAGGTGGGTTAACTGCGGTTTTAATGCAGTTTTGTATTCAGATTCCAAAAAAATTGAAATGGTTTCTAAATTTTAGGTAAAATGAGTGAAAGTTGTCTTTGAAATTATTACTTCAGATAGGAAAACATGCAATGACATTGTAGAGTCTTCTCTCCTCCGGCCTCTTTTCATACCGAGAAGAAAAGAGAGTTCATCACAACGCTAACTCCAGGCAGATTGAAGATTTCGGACCTAAAGTCCAAGTTTCTTCAAGATTTTTTCCATAACAGCCTTGTCTACTATTGAACATAGATAAATTCACTTGAAAATTTCCTAAAATCTTGCTTCTATCTACCTTCCTAATAGGGACACATTACCTCCTGTACTTCAGTCAGACACAGTATCGACAATACAATTAATAGTGATAATTGCTCCTTAATTGATAACAAAAGGAATTATTTGCTTTCCATCGGAATAATAGCGGTAGTTTTGACGAACGTGTCATGTTTGTAATTGAGTTTTAATGGTAAGGCAGGCAGACTGTCATTATACGTGTCGGCCATTTTGTGAAATTAGTTGTGTCTGTGTTTTAAATAGAATTTTTGTTAATTTTGTTTTTTGGAAATCTGGATTACACCAGTGGTTTTGACCGCTTCCTGAGAGAGCTAGGTACTAACAACACCCGGATAGGAAGAAGTCTACATATTATTCAGATGTATTACCTATATTCATGCTAAGTTTCCTCAAAATACGTTCAGCCGTTTGCGCGAGAAGTGACAAGCCACAGTCACAAAAAATCGCCTTTGTAGAATAATATCAGTTTGATAAGCCAAAGGGGGCTTATAGAGGTATATCGTAGCCATATAGTAAATTTCCTCATTCCTCACTCCATGAAATTTTCGATAAAAGGAAAACATAATTGTGAAGTTCCTTTATTAAACAAAAGACAGGATACATTTTAAGGCCTTTTTAATAAAGACGATGACAATGAACATTTGTGTAAACCAAAAACATTTTACAAAATAATAAAACCGACTTCCAAAAACACTAAAAAGCCAAAAAAATAATAATTTAAGGGGCATGGTGCCTAGAAGTCGGTGTCTAACGGATGTCCTTAAGAAAATTTTGCCACCGACTTCTAGGCCGATGCACATAAAATTATTATTTTCATTTCATTTCATTTCATTTCATTTCATTTCATTTCATTTCATTTCATTTCATTTCATTTGGAAGTCGGTTTTTTTTATTTTGTAAAAAGTTTTATTTTTAGCTTTTCAGTGATAAGAATAGTTGTCACTATCCGCATAACTGGAAAGTTCTCATCAATACGAATAATACAAGCCCAAACACGAGGTAGTTTACATATTCGGTTGTCGAGTTCCCTCGACCTTCTCTGGTCTCCATCATCAGGTCAACTCCAAACCTTCACTGTTGCAAAGGTCTCGTCAATATGAATAATATAAGCCCAAACACGAGAAAGTTAAGATGTGCCGTTTAGGAGTTCCCTCGATGCTCTGTCGTCTCCATCATCAGATCTGCCCTAAACCTCCATAGTATTTTAGTCTCATCAGATATACACATAAATATAAAGTTTTTACCCCATGCTTGCCTACAATTTTCAAGAGATGCCCTCGATTTCTCAGGGTTTCCACCATTAGATCCTGATCTGATGACGATGGGACCAAATGACAAGCATACCCTTTCAAATAAAAAAATAATTTTTGAAATCGGTCCAGCCGTCATTGAGAAATCGAGTAACAAACAAAAAAAAAATACAGCCGAATTGAGAACCTCTTCCTTTTTTTTGAAGTCTGTTGAAAACGCATGACACAAGACCACACTGTGAGCAAGAAAAACGCATTATATCCGCAACCAGTAATATCGACAACATTAATGACGAATGGAATAAAATGAACATAAAAATAAATAAATATAAACAAGAACATCTCGAGTTAATGGAGAACAAACGATACAATTTTATGGATAATGGCTATCCTTACTAATCCCTCTAAACTGATTGGTTACATATAAAGTTAAATGATAAGTCTGTTTGTTTGTTTAAAAGTAGTTGGATATTTTTGATAGCCTGAAGAAAACGCCACTCTCGTATTTACTTACACAATAACGTTAAGTAATTGCAACCAATAAAAGACAATTTTTTTGGCAGGTCAGCTTTATTTATTTAATCAGAACACACATGGTACTCTAATTTAATAGGAAAATCACTCACCAGCATATTAATTGAGAGGTTTCAACAAGATTTAGTTCCATATAAGTAAATAAAAAGCTAGCAATATTTAAAACAGACAAAACCACAAGACAAACCAGTAATAAATAATGGTAATTATACATAATTTATGGCTAATATATACCATCAGTCTGCACGTCTGTCAGTAAAGATAGATGATGTTTGTCGTACCATATTACCATATGGTTGTTGGTACTTTGCATGCACGGAGGAACCTAATTGGTACTTTATAGTGCTTTAGTTGCAAGGCTGTTTTTGTGGGACAATGCATAGAATCACGTTGATAGGTTCTGCTGTGATTGCCAAATTGCTTATTAAGGTATTTTGTGATTAGATAATCAGGTTTGATTGAGGCATGTCGTGGTCAATGGTGATGAATTTTATGATGTTTTCTAAAATTGTGTTTGTAATACTAATGGTTTTTTTTTTCGAAAAAAAAAAGTAAAGCTCAATCCTTCTCCTTGTGAGAGGAGGCCTGTGCCCAGCAGTGGGACGATAAAAAGGCTGTAACAGTACAATACTGATGGTGCTATTTGTTGCTACGTATTAGTTTCTAGGTATTAGGTATTCTTATGGCGTGATTAGGGAATGCAATCCCGATCCCGGGGGATCCCGATCTCACGAGATCTCGTGTAATTTTTCGGGATCAATCCCGACGCATCATATGACGAGATCCCGTTCGAGATTGACGGGATTGGGCGGCAGTGGTCAGCGACGCAACACACACACAACCAAGTCCTTTTGCACGTATATATACGTCCACGAGCTTAGACAAATTAGAATCTACCATTAAAAAAGAAATGGATTTGCTTGAGTGTGGAGGCACAAGGGGGCGATTTTTGCAGTTTGCATATAATTGCTTCGCCACGCTGTTGCC
Source organism: Helicoverpa zea (assembly GCF_022581195.2). Classification (NCBI taxonomy): domain Eukaryota; kingdom Metazoa; phylum Arthropoda; class Insecta; order Lepidoptera; family Noctuidae; genus Helicoverpa; species Helicoverpa zea. Next base: position 948,225 of record NC_061458.1, on the reverse strand, counting down.
AACCAGCGTTGAGTCGGAGAGGGCATTCTCAGCAGCGGGGTACATTGCAACGGACATTAGATGCCGTTTAGCAGATGAAACTATGAATACCCTTTGTTTTTTAAGGAGTCATTCTCAAAATCACTCTTTTTCCTAATTCCCTTGAAATAAGCTTATTGTTTTGATTACCTAATTTACCTACGTTAATTTCCTTACAACCTGATTATTATTTAGTTGGTAAGATTAAAGAATAAAGGTTTTTATTTTCTTTCGAGTAATATGTTATTTTAATTAACCTCACTATCACAAACACGCAGTTATTAGCCTTTTCAGTCATCTGAATTCATTTTTTTTTTTAATTAGACGGGATCCCGAAAATTCCGGGATCCCGCGGGATTGATATTTCTAATCCCGCGGGATCCCGAATTTGCAATCTCGAGGCGGGATTGCATTCCCTAGGCGTGATATAGGTTTGGTAATTTGACAAATATTAATTTGAATGTGATTGATTTTTTCACGATTCATGCCCTGCAAATCATGAATCGATTAAGTACAAGTTGTTATACATATCCGCTTTGCGATCTGAAATCGGATCGATCTCGTTTTAACCCTGCAAATGTTACCAAGCCCCCTTTAAAATACAAAATAAGCTACAACGTACAATAAAAATAATCTTATACTTATTTTCCCCAACACAAATAATAATGTCTTTGTCAGAATTCCATTTCACGCATCAGTTGTTCCACGGAGCGTTTGATAGCAAATTAGATTTCATTATTTTAGAACTGTGACGATCACAATAGTGCTGTGAAGCGAGGATTTCAGTGTGGGGCTTTTAAAAAAGCGACAAAGCATCAATAAAAATAAAAACAGGATTATAAATACGAAGTAACTTTGTCTGTATGTCACCTGTCCCCATTAGAATCTACTAAACCCATTTTAATTTTGATACACAGAGTCTGAAAAGGATATTGGCAACTTTACGGGTAGAAGGGTAGAAAGAGGAACGAAAACAAGAAGAGGAGACATCTTTTTCCAAAGGCTATATGACGATCTACATTATATTATGTTATAATACGTCCACTTTCCTTTCTGACACCTTTTTCACAGAACCATTGAATCAGCATTACCAAACTGACAGATGGTCACCACAATCTTGCTAAAACTTAATCTTAATCCGACGATAATACCTTTTTTGAATACTACAACGTCCTTTCTGTACTTTCAAGTGTGGCCATACTTTTTTCTGCATGTTTCAAGCCGCTTGAAGTCACCTGCGTAGTTTTTTTCTACTGGAACCACGTTCGCTTGAAGCCGCTTGCCGCTTATTCTATGCCCCCATAATCAGTGTATTGTAAATTCAGTATTTAGTAAGTGGAAACTTTGCTTTTGTATAGTTTGATAAGATCTGGGCGCTTCAAACATGTTTTGTGAAAGGGCAGGAAATGTCGTATTATAGTGGTATTAGGGTTTGGTATGGTATTAAATATTGTGTAATCTGGATGTTAGTTGGGTGACTAGTTTTTATAAGTTTTACAAGGTTCATCTTTATGATGTTTATGATGGTTGATAAGATAATAGGTAGTATCTGGAATCATCATCATCCTCCGAGCCTTTTTCCCAACTATGTTGGGGTCGGCTTCCAGTCTAACCGGATTCAGCTGAGTACCAGTGCTTTACAAGAAGCGACTGCCTATCTGACCTCCTCAACCCAGTTACCCGGGCAACCCGATACCCCTTGGTTAGACTGGTGTCAGACTTACTGGCTTCTGACTACCCGTAACGACTGCCAAGGATGTTCAATGATAGCCGGGACCTACAGTTTAACGTGCCATCCGAAACACAGTCATTGGTGTCTAAGATATACTTAGAAAGTACATACAAACTTAGAAAAGTTGCATTGGTACTTGCCTGACCTGGGATGGAACCCGCGCCCTCATACTTGAGGTTGGTTCTTTACCCACTAGGCCACCGCGACTTATAGTATCTGGAATACTAGACTAAAATTGTATTCATTTGTATATTTGTGAAGATCCATTTTTTTTACAAAAAGCTTGAAAGAGATTATTTGACGTCACTTTCAGTTTTTGATAATCAATATTTTCAGTAAATTTTTAGGAAACGACTTACTCTGAAGCCTGGCAGAGGATTGTGTCATTGAGAAGATAAAAGTTTGGGATCAATGGGTACGTGTACCCAATAGGTACCTCAAGTCGGACCAAAAAATATACATAGTATCATATTTAAAAATGCCTAATGGAAAATCTAATCACCTTTAAAAAAGTCCAGTAACTAGATAACATCATACAGACTTCATTATTGTTACCGGATTTATATTTAACAAAAATTGAACTCAACAGTTGCGTATAAACAGAACACCCTTTGCACAAGGGATTAGGGTTGCCAACGTGACGTATTGTCAAAGAAATCTTTTGACTGTTGACGAGTAATAATTACACGTCTCAATGCTACTTGACAAGCTGGTGACGTTAACCAGATTCGTTATTGTTACTTAGTTGACAACCCTGATTTTGGATACCAGTAACACGATTATAGACCTTATCGTGTACGAAATACGGTTGAAAATTGAATGTGAGATTTTTGAAGGATTGTTCGTATAGTGGTCGGTACCAAGAAGATATGCATTAAATCTTATGGCTTACGAAATAAGGTTGAAATTTGAATAAATTCTTGTTGAAGGATTTTTACAATAGGGTTGTACATAAAAAATACACTTGTTTGGTTATCGGTTCCGATCTTAACCCGCAACTGATGTAATCGCACTAATTTATAAACGTGATATATTTTTTTTATTGACTCGCTTTTGTTTTTTTCTTTTATGTGCTAGTTAGGGTTATGTTCTTAGGGTTGTATGGAAGCGATATAGAGCTATGTGATGCTATATTTTGTAACTACTAGATCTGCATATAATTTTAAAATTATACAAATAGATAGAATATACTCTAAAAAAATAAATTATTATTAATTTACTGCCTGTTGCAGCAATAGAACTAAAGTTTTTGGCACTATAGTTCGGCCATTCAGAGAATGCGTTCCTGACACGTCGCGATTGAACTGACGACGTAACTTTGCAATGGCGTTGCAGTTACGATAAAAATATTTTTGCTGGTTGTTTACCGTTTTAACAATTGAGGAGCATTAAAACAACATTATTATATCAATAATCAATGAATGTAGTTACGTCGTCAGTTCAATCGCGACGTGTCAGGAACGCATTCTCTGAATGGCCGAACTATAATACTATATTTTATATCAGATAAAAACTCAATCTTCTGTTTTTTTTGTTTTGAAAACAATACATTTTCCAGTTAAACGTCTCAAGTTCTATTGATACTGAAACGTTTTTTTATTTTATAGTTCGGTAGCTAACCATTTCTTAGCTTTCACTGTGTGGAAAACATGTAGTTTGCATGTCAAAAACATAGCATTAAAACCCATGAAAGGAATATAAATGTTGTAATTAATAAAACGACGTAACTCGCGAACCTTTTTATGTACTCTGTTAGAAAATAAAGGAGATGGCCAAAAAAAACCCAGAGTCGACAGAAACTTCGTATATATGGTTGGATTCAGTACAATGTGTAGATTACAAAAAGTATTTCATATCATCTAAAAACCATGGGGTTCTCTTTTTACAAGGTTTTTTCGATGAAGATTTTAGTACATAAAAAAGCTTAACTTTTCTGTTTGCTGTTCATTAGAAGTTGTGCAAAGGGTAAAAACTTTACACTCAGGTCTAGATGTCTGTTAGCACTATACACGACCGATGCTGTCCTGATGATGTAGAAGAGAGAAGGTCAAGGGAACTCCACAATGGTAAATATTGCCTACCTCGTGTTTGGGCTTAAGTATATTATTCGTATTGACGAGAACTTTTCACTAATGCGAATAGTGACTAAAAAGCTAAAAAAAAAGTTAAAAAAGAAAATAATTATAATTAACCTTTGCCAGTTCAAAAGGTTGCACATAACAGGGAAACATCTTCAAGTATGTAAGGTCGGTCATCATCATCATCATCATCATCTATTGGCAAGTATAATGTTAGCATACCTTGTTTTTTATGGTCATTTATGTAACTAATCTTTAAAATCAACATAAATTCAACATAACCTATTTTTGTGAAAATATGATATAGCTCCTATACCCCATGGATTTCAGGCTGGAATTTTTGGCACCATCAAAGGTCTATCATTATGAACCCATTGGTACCCATTTTGTTGCTGTCGATTCTGGGTTTTTTTACTATGAAAATTTGGCCATCTCCTTTTCATAATAATAAATAAAAATAATTTTCGTATGAAAACTTAATTTTATTTTAAACAATAAATTGTCGAGCTTTTTATGATGTGAAATCTTCGTGTTATTAAACTATATTTTAGAAAATAAATTTATTATTTTTAAGACTATAAAATATTTTACGATGCATGAACTAGGTATTTTAAAATAATTCACAAAGACTAGAAGCATAGTTACACTTTGTTTTACACTTGAATAGGGCATTTTTGTTGTCACTAACTATAAACCTCAATTATTTTCTCGGAACCTAGTATTTTAATCTATTTCTTTTATTACGTGTCAAATTCTCAGATAACACATCCCAGCCACAATTGTACAAATATCAAACTTCAGAAAAAAAAACGTAAACCGACCCCTATTATTACTAGGCTTATTAGAAACAGGAAAATCCTATTTGTAAACACGAAATCTGAGCATATCAGCTCAAATGACCATCACAGGCTGTCCACGGCTTAAAACATTACTAACTTACAATTTACCACCCTTGAAAACAAAAGAAGAAATAAACTCGTAGCTTCTGCGAAGTAATAAGGTCGAGATTGCTGTAGCATGCATTTTTTTAACTGCAATTGTAAGTTGGCTCACGGCTTAAGACATTAACAACTTAGAACTGCCACCCTTAAAATAAAAAAAAATATGAACTTGTAGCTTCTGCGAAGTAATAAGGTCGAGTTTCGTGTAGCATGCAGTTTTGCAAGTGTAGAACAAAGTTGGTTTTTAAAGAATAAACGTCATGTCAAGTATTGGTTGATGAGTGACAATGGTGGAGTCTTATGTCGTTACTGTATCAATGGGGGTGACAATATAATGGGGTATTTAGTAGCCAATATGAAGTACGCTTATTGTATGGGTGTTAGAAAGTATGAACTTCTGGGTATTGTAAAGCTTGCGGTGTTTTGAAAGCTGCAGCTATGCTCTTTTAAGTTGAGTTAGAATGGGTATTACTAAACAAAATTCTTGCGCTACGATAACTTACATGAAAAAAAAAATGATGTTAAGTAGATTAATTAAAGCTTGTTTTATATCGAGAAACTCGGGTACCATTTGACTATATTCGTTGTTTCTTAAAAAATAATGTTGAATTTTGAAATTATATACTTCTTAAACCTTTTGAATCTGATGGTTAAGCTGCTGCAACGAAAACTACGACAATTTAAGTCTCGATAATTCCTTAAAGACATCCATTGATACAATTCCTAGAACCACCATCCGGGAACCTAGTTATCATCAGTTTCCTAGTAAAACATATTCAGTAATCATCACGCATGATTATTACGATCATGATACCATTAATTTAAACAACATAACTTTTAGGGGCTCTTGTCAAATTATACAATTTTCTAGTGTAGTTTTAACGTTAAGAGTAACACACTACAAACTTTTAGTGGGCCGATGAATGGAAGTACACATGTAACAATGATCAGGTATTTGTCCGGTAGCAGACCGACTAAAGACTGATTGAATTTGCAATTTTTTAAAATATTTTTTTTCCAACTACTTGGCTTAATTAATGCTCAATCCTTCTCTGTGTGAGAGGAGGCCTGTGCCCAGCAGTGGGACGATAAAAAGGCTGTAACAAATTGGCCAACAGTCGGGCGACTGTTAAGTCTGTAGTGTGTGTAGGTTTAAAAGGTAGCCTTAATAATATTTATTAGAGTCACGCGATGTGTAAATCAACAGAAATGAATGACCTTCCGTCCTGTTTCAAACCTTTTTTACCTAAATTAACTTGTGTTTTTGACGATTGCTCGTTTTTGGACTTTTTGTTGTATTTTATGTGAATGAATACATTAGGATAAACATTAAACAACTTTGAAATAAAATCTGTGGAGGACTATTTCAGGTAAATATATTTGTCACAGATTTTAATGAGATAACTTTGATTAAGTGTGTAGAGCACATGGCAAAACATTGGCTTTCTATAGCCTGCTTCAATAAATAGCCTAAAAAATCGAATCAGAGTAGTTTCTGAGATTAGCACGTTCAATCAAACAAAATTCCACAGGTTTAAAATATTAGTATACACAAGGGGGAGGCCTATGTTCAGCAGTGGACGTCCTATGGCTGAGATGATGATGATGATGATGATGATGATACACAAGTATAATGGTTACGTTATCAGAAAGGCGTAAATTTAAAAGCTATATTTAATATCCATCGCTTTCAATGTAAAACAGTCCCATTTACACGGGAGCCGACATTGCCCAAATATCAGCTTCCGCTTGCTTTTGTTCAGCAGTCTACACTAACATTTAGTTGTCTGTTATTGGCAGTATAATGAAACTAAGTGAATGTAGTAGTGTCTGTTTGTAATGTAAAAAAATATACTATATTGATGGCAACTAAGTTGTTCATTTTACTGAAAATGTATAATATTATCAATCTGTATGACAGTTACATGTATGCTTATTTATATATATTTTTGTGGTATTGTGGCGGTGCTCCAGTAAACACTACCTACAGCTAAACAAAAAATTGGAGTTAGGTATACGTAGGGCTGCCATCTCGAATTTCGCCAAACCCGGACAAACATTTAAAAAGCCCGGACATTTGGCGTAAATCGCATTTTTCCCCCGAACCTAATTTGTAATCCCTTTACTATTAACATATACTTAAATTCAATGAGGTGCTTCCTTACATGAAAAGTGTCCGGGTTTTCCCCGGACACTTCTTGAAACCCCGCCCGGACGGCCCCCGGACGGCCTCTAAACGAGGACAAATCCGGGGAAACCCGGACGGATGGCAGCCCTAGGTATACGTATAGCCAACGACTTAAGAATTTTATGAAACTTCCGATGAAAGATAGGTTAGTTCCTATGGAAAATCTGCAAGCAGAAAATAAATAAGTTTCATATTTTAATCATACCATCAAACAAGACTACTCTTACATTACAGACATTACACAAAACCGCAGAAAAAACTGCACAATGCGCTCACCGTGCATCAGCTAGTTTGTAACCCAACACTTATATTTGGAGGCGTTATTCAACGTTATTACAATATATTGTATTCAATAGAAATAGGAGTATTCTTTCAAGTGGGTGACATGACGTTAAATTGGCTTTGTGATAACAGCAGATGTTTCAATGCTGTACCATAATAATATTGTTGAGTGACATCTATTTTGTGGGTGGAATTTTCTTGCGTGGAGTGTAAATTATTTTAGAAACTTTTTGGTTGAAATATGTTTTTTTGATATAAAATATGAAGGCATTATTATTAAGTAAAACTAAAACATTTTCTATTTTATGACATTGATATTATTCTTTATTGCACACTTAACAATTAATATACACAGAATAAAGACAGTTGATGTACAACGGCGAGCTTACCCAGAATTGGGTTCTCTTACATTGTTATTAAATTCAACGGAATTATTTGATGCAGGGGTAGAACATAACCTATACGCTAACATTTTATTTATTTACTGCAAATAAAGAATAAATAAAATTGCTCTCAAATATCTTCCAATTTTTTATTAGAAATCATAAATATTTATTATTATTATTACAGCAACCCTATAAAACATGAAACGTCAATCAAATGACTATAATTCAATACAACAAAATTTCTATAAACCTTAAAATACAAAAGCCGACAAAACCCCCATGATGAATAGTTACGACCAATGATTGGCCGCAATCATTCAAAATATTAAAAAACGAAACATAAAGGAATCGATCAAAAAATTACTTTAACAAGCTTAGAGCATTAAACCAACCGGAGCCCTCATACACACAAATCTCTATGTAGAAAAGATTCCCAATTTACGCGCGACAAGAATTCCTTACTCATGCATTTTCGGGCACATCGCTACATACACGACAAATTACATACAAAAAAATATAGACAAGTATAACACTTGATGCACACATTTAAGACGAAAGGCAGAAGGAAAGCACGGTAATATCGTCTCCGGTTGTTTACTTGCTCTAAGTTAACAAGCCGTTTTATCGTCCTAGTACAAATTAGGAGTATAACCAACGTTTAGCGGTTGCTGGCATGTTATTTAGTCCCATTTTAATTACGTTTAACGTACACCGTTTAGAAATAACTGCCGTAGTTAGGCGTCGAGGAAAAAACCAGGAAATTATAGGTTGTATGTAGGTTATAGGTGCAATGGTCCGTGGCGCCGATTTTGATGGATAGGATCTATAAAATATAGGTATTATTAAATTACTTTTTGCATGCTTATAAAATTATGCTATTCGCATAAAAATTGCCCAAAAATAAGCTTCTGTTTTTGGTCATGACGCAATTTGGACATCATCATCTCCCGAGCCTTTTCCAAACTATGTTGGGGTCGGCTCCCAGTCTAACCGGACGCAGCTGAGTACCAGCGTTTTACAAGGAGCGATTGCCAATCTGACCTCCTCATTCCAGTTACCCGGGCAACCCAGTACCCCTTGGAATGACTTGTGTCAGACTTACTGGCTTCTGACTACCCGTATTATTATTACCGTGACCAGTAAGATCTTTGGTCAATTAAGGTTGATATGATTGGTGCCACATAGACTAGACTGTGAACAATAGGCTTGACGCTGCTAATTGTTTAATTACGTTTTGTATATTCTTCTTCTTTCTTATTGGAATTTTCAAAGGGATTATTTAAACTTTGGCTGTAAAAAATTGGTAGCTAAATGAATTTCAACTACAATTAAATCGAAAATTATTCAGCGGTCACTTTTGCAGGGATTGTACTGTGTAACTTATTATATGTAATCTCGAGCCGGCTTTAAAATGCGTTCGCGCACAAAGGTTGCAATTCTGCAGACATTATAGAAATGTTTGTATACAATTTCTCGCTGTTTTCTAGATCGACTAGACCAGAAGAAACATTTGAGCTCAATCACGGTTTTCCGATCTTTTTAAAAGGCAGAACTGACGTCACGAACTTCTAACAACACATTCCTATATTGCCTGGACGCCAGTGGCAATAGAATAACATTCCCCGTTTACCATAACCACAGTTTACGGGATTGCACCTAATTTGCAATGAAAACCAATCGATGTGGTGCCGGAGGCAATTCTTTGCAAGTCAAATAGGACGGTGGTTAGAGGCGACTCCGCCGAGTGATTTTATGCTAATATCTCACGTTTATTATGCAAAACCGGGATTGTTAGTGGTGGGGCATGTGGTATCGATGAAATTAGGGGAAATTCAGGAGGAAAATCTTTAGATGATTTATTATGCGGAGTCAGAAACATAAGGTCAGCTTAAAGCAGCTAGGATCTAATGCTTCATGTGTGCAGTTAAAGTCTAATATGCAATTGTATTAGATAGATCCTAAGGCAAATTGCTTGTGTATGGCTGACTTAAGAGTTCTTCGGGATTTATGTAGATGTCAGTATTAAGGAATAACTAAAAAGACATAAGACATAGATATGATTAAAAAATTGTGCCATAGTACGATTTAACCCTTAAATTGGCAGTGTACTCCACCAAAGACATTAACTTTTTTTAAATCGATTGTAGTACTAATCTAAAAAAAATACATTTTTTTTATTCTTTTTGGCTTGCAATAATTGTTTATTTTGGTAGAAAAAATATTTGAATGTGGTTCCATTGAAAAATAGCTGTCAAATTCAAAATGTCTTCCAAGCGGTCTGATGCATCTAGGTCACGGGTAAGTTTTTTGTGTTTTTCTACATTTTTTTTGGGATGGGACTTGTGGTTATTTGGCTTTAAATTGCATAGGAACATTATAAATGATATCAATCATTCGTAATTTTGTGTGTAAATAATGTAATCGCAATTTTATAAGTTCATAACTGTGTATGTACTCCCTGAATACCGTTGCTAAGTACGTAGTGAAGTCCACAACATAAACTTTGGTATACACGGAGTACATTGCTTATTACTTAGAAATGCAAACTAGCCTTTTTTTGTTGGTTTTTATGTAAAATGACTTCAGTTGTGTCGTGAATTGTATGTCATACAGCATGTTCTTTTTCATTTTCAGCAGTGCTTGAACCTGACACGACCTGATTTAGCAGATATGCTTATATCTATGTACCGAGCTTTGTACAAGAGCCGACGTCTTGAAAGGGGTCCGGTACATGGTGATATTTGGGTGGGTGAAGGAGAAAATAATTCAGAAACCTACGGCTGAACGGCCTGTGGACAGTATCAGAAAATGCTGTCGGACATTTTCCAGAAATAGCAGATAAGCAATCACGCTGTAGGTTTTGCAAAGTTAGAAGAACTAAAGTTTTTTGCGTGAAATGCAATGTGCTCCTGTGTTTTATGGTAGGAGAAAGTAACAAAAGAAATTGCTTCCGCTAATCTCACACGCAATAAATGCATGTTATGTAGGTAGTTTGATTAATATAAGATTATATAAGAATTATGATTAATAAAGTGAAGATTTTACTAAAATGTGTTTTATTCATATTTTGGCAACGTACTCCACGTAGTACGAACAGAAGAATCACTATAGTTGGCAACGTACTCCCCGGAGTACATAGATTTTCGCGAAAACTGTAATAGGTAGATTTTTTTTTCGATTTTTTTCAGTCATCTGTCATCGTAATAAACCAGGAAATAAGAAAAAATAATTAAATTTTTGTAATTAATTGATTTGCCAATTTAAGGGTTAAGCACAGAAGAACTATATGCCATCAATATTAATTTTACTTGTTTATCATTACGATGATTTTACAAATCTATCGATAGGTGTAACATGTTGTCACGTTTAGCGTGTGGACGGTTTAGATTTTAAATTAAACCCCACATTGTGAACATAAAAATTTATTTCCAAGGTCGCGATTCGAATGCCCGTCAGCAAAATTAATTTTGTTATATGGAGGTAAAGCGCGCTAGCACTGTCCTGGCTTCACGTGGAGAGATGTCCGGTGATGACGCTCAGCCGAGGAGGCGCTTCAGGGTGGACGACCCGCAGATGGTGATGCAGTATGGTAGAGGGTAATCGGTGCACGGTGCCTCTCGGTGCCTGTCGACGTTCGGCCAACGGATCAGCCGTGGCCCGGAGTTTAAGCCGAACTTTGAACCCGAACTTTGGACCCTGGAATTTACATCCATTCAAATAAATGTCCATTTCTGATTGTCCTCCTCTGACTGTGTTTGCCGCGGAAGCAGGAAGCAGAAGCTCAGTGCGCTTAAGGCGAATGTGTGCAAATTCACAGTCAGAATCGGAGTTTACAGAGAACAGCTGAAATGTAATTTTTATATAAAATGTATAAAACATATAAAAAATAAGATGCAGGGATAAGCAAATGAAAAGAATAACCCTGACTGCTTATGATGATGAAAAAGGCTACAAATGATGCGACAATGTGCAAAGCAAGAAAAGATGAAATCTGCAAGTCATTTGCCAACGGTCACCCAATAGGTGGGTGGTAGCAATTACACGAATTGTTCAACACTTACCCAATACGGGGAGATGCACTGATTCTACAATATAGAGAATAAGTTAAACGAAATTTGAAAAATATGTTTTCAAAATTATAAAATAAAACCGTTAAGACCACGATTAACGTCACGCACTAAGGACTGGCAAAAGTGAGTGCTTGTAAGGAGCGCGTGAACGTGTGTCTTCCGTGATGATATTTTAAAAATGGTCGAGTCGCTAAAGCAGCTAACCAACCTCACGGTACACGCCCGTGAATGAGTAGCGAACGAATCCGATTTGCATTGGTACAGCAGTCCAGGTAAAAGAATCGAAACCATATCACAATGACGTGAAGTCCAATTTGGTTTAACTTGCCGTTGCACCGATACAGATAATGACTACGTACTGTTTGTTTTTAAGTTTTGATTAAGTTACAATTTTTTCTTTCTAGACCCAAGTTGTTATAATAAATATGAATTTAAAAATACGTTAATCAGTTTAGTAAAAGAAATAAATAATACTTAATTAACGAAACAAATAATTGTACGCGTTTCTAAACGCAACCGTAGGTAGACATTACATTTATTTATTTATTTTTCTACCCACCTTATATTAATATTTTGATTAAAAACAAAAGGCAAGTATTTTAAAACGTTGACATTAACGTACAACGTTACAATACCCCCGCGCACAGTCAAGGATTTTGTTATTTCTCTAAAAAAAATGACAAAATCCGCATGTTCTCGAACTATGTTGCTAAACTATTTGTTTATTCTTCCAAAATACACTCATTCATACATCTCTCAAACACACTCCAGCAGCAGTTACTCTTAGTATCTATTAAAATAACTGACGCACAATTGCATACTGTTATAAGTGCCAGTATTCTTATTTACTTGACACTTTACAAATAGAAGTTCCAAGTGAAGGTGGAAAAGTAAGCGAGAGGGAACTAAAATAATAAATAAATTAAGATAAAAGATAACTTGAAGAAAAAAATACTGAATAGTTAAAATTGATGAACAAAAAATATTATCTATTGCCGACAAATAATTTTAAGTCTTTTATGTGCCAAGATCCTAAGTTTTTACCTGACATGTCCTGCAGCACATAAACTAAGGGAGACTTCTTTTCAATTATTTTAGCTTTAATAAATTTCGGTGCTAACTTTTTCGAAAACCGATTTGCCTTATCACTTAAAAAGTAAGCGCGCTTCATGACTATGTCTCCAACGTTAAATTCGGCAAACTTGCGTCTCAAATTATAATGTGAAGTGTTCTTTACATGGGCTTGCCATAATCTAGACTGCACAGTATCAAAGGTACTGGCCAAACAACCAAGGTTTTCTGCGTATATATCACGTGGCAAAAAGAGTGTTTCATTGCCGAGGTCATTATCAATATAGTGAGACCCGCAAGAAACAAGTTCACGGCCGAAAACTAAAAATGATGGCGTAAAACCTGTGGCTTCGTTTACAGAGTTGTTGATGGCAAACTGTACTTCGGGAATAAATAAGTCCCATGATCTGTGGTCATCATTTACGTATGTGGATAAACAAGTTATAATAGTTCTATTATACCTTTCTACTAAATTTACCTGAGGGGTGTATTTAGGTGTAAAGTAAATGTTCGGTATTCTATATTTTTTAAATAAGGCATCAGTCACCTTCCCAGTAAACTGTGTACCATTATCCATTAATACAGTTTGAGGTATGCCGTGCACTAAAAATACTGACTCTTCTAAAATTTTTGTAACTATTTCGGCAGTTGCTCTTTTAATTGGGAAAATCGAACAAAATTTTGAAAAACAACAAGTTATAACTAATATGTAGCTATTCTGCTTTCTTGTAGTAGGAAGAGGTCCCATTAGATCTATAGAGATCATTTGAAATGGTCGTGAACATTGTTTAGGACGACCCATTTCTCCTAAATGCTGATGATTCTGGGCTTTGTAGGCTAAGCACTTATCACAAGTACTAACAAATTTAACAACGTCCTTATACATCCCTGGCCAGTAATAACGTAACGCAAGACGGCGGTAAGTTTTAAAAATGCCCATATGTCCTGCTTTAGGCTCGGAATGATTTTCGTGAATTATGGGCTCGCGAAATTCAGTAGGAACGACCTGCTTCCACGAGAATTCAGAAGTCATTTCATGCTTATTTTTAGAAAGCCGGAACAGTTTATTATTTTTAATAATAAAGTTTGCAAATTTTGAAGGGTCATTTAGGCAACCGTGGTAAATACTTTTGTACCAAGGGTCTTTAGTGTCCACATAAGTGGAAGAACCAATGGCACTAACTGGTACGCTCCTAGACAAAGCGTCGGGAATGACGTTGTCTACACCACGTCGGTGCTTAATAACAAAGTTAAAGGCTGATAAACGTACGCCCCATCGTGCCAGTCGACCAGTAGGGTTACTTAATGACAAGAACCATTTGAGCGCACTGTGGTCGGTATAGACAGTAAACTGTTGTCCGTTTTCAATATAGCAACGCCAATGCTCAAGAGCGGTAATGACAGCTAACGTTTCGCGCTCGGTTATGCTGTAGTTCTTCTCGGCAGCAGTCAATGACTTACTCATGTAGGCAATTGGATGTTCCTTGCCATCTATTGACTGAGTAAGCATTGCGCCGACACCGTAACTACTAGCATCCGTATGTACTTCAAACGGCTTAGAGTAATCTGGACATGAAAGTACGGGGGCAGAAACTAAACACTCCTTAAGTTTTTGGAATGCAGAGTCAGCTTCTGGAGTCCATTTGAAGGGAGGAGTGCCCTTTTTGGAGGAAGTCAACTTATTTAAGGGCCCCGCTATAGTGCTGAAGTTCGGAACGAAACGTCTGTACCATGTGGCAGTACCAAGAAAACGTTTGAGGTCCTTCCGACTTTTAGGCGTCGGATAATTGAGTATAGCCTCAACCTTGGCTGGATCTGTACGTAGCCCAGTGCTATCGACCACGTAACCGAGGTATTTGAGCTGTGACCTGAAGAAATTGCACTTTTCGAGGTTAACAGTTAAGTTAGCCTGTTTCAACTTGTCTAAAACGCGCAAAAGTAGTGTCATGTGACTATTGAAGTCTTCAGAAATGATGATGACGTCATCCAAATAAGCGAAGACTTTTAGGCCAAACTCGGAAAACAAAAGGTCAACGAGTCTCTGCTGAGTAGCCGGTGCATTTGTCAAGCCAAAAGCAGTACGCTTGAAACAAAAGGTGCCCCTGCCAGGAACGTAAAACGCTGTCTTCTCACGGTCTTCAGCAGCGATAGGTATTTGCCAGAAAGCCTTGGATAGGTCTAAACTTGATAAATAGCGCGCGTCTCGTAAGTTGTCTAAAATCTCCGATATGTAAGGGAGATTATAGGCATCGCGCTTAGTCACCGAATTAAGTTTGCGACTATCAAGGCAAAACCGAGGCTGGCCGTTCTTTTTATTTACGATCAGAACAGGAGATGACCATGCGCTCTCGCAAGGCTCGATTACGTCGAGTGAAAGCATTTCATCCACCTGTTCAATCAAAATACGCTGCTTCTCCGGTGACAGTCGGTAGTACCGTTGACGAATCGGTGCTGCGTTACCCGTCTCAATGCGGTGCTGGATAAGACTCGTTACGCCCAAACCTTTGCGATGAAAAGAAATGTCTTCGAACTGTTTGATGACACTATCCGCCAGTTTCTTTTGTGCCTCATCAAGATTAGTATAGCCTTGTATGAAGGAATGTTGAGGAGTATCTAATGAGCAATTAATGTCATTAAACATTGTAACGCTACCAGTATATTTTGGACATATCTTAAATTTACGCCAAAAATCTATGCCTAAAATCAGGTTCCTTTTAATATCGGGAATGACATGTGCCTTCAAAATGTGAAATTGATTCTCGAATTTTATTGGTAAATTAATATAACCTAAACTATTTAAATTTTGACCTCCTGCTGCCGTTACTGTAATGCAATCGTTTTCAATAAGTGGCAAGCCATAATCTTTAAGTATGTTATGAGCACTGTTGCCTATAATGGTTACCGCGGAACCGGAATCTAGAAGACCCGAGACGGTAAGATCGTTAATCAGAACAGATACATAAGGCCTATCATCACAGTCTCCTTTATCCTCGAGAACCGTGTAGATGTTATACGATTTAAAAAATAACCTAATTGTTTGTAACCAATCCTGCCACTCTTGGTTATCAAATTTATTATTTGCACGGTTCTCTGTAATTAGTTTTTTTCCTTATTAACATCCTTGCTGCAGTTTGGACAATCAGGAGCTTTCACGCCCTCACGACCACAAGAAAAACATACTACCACATCCTTGCTTGTACACTGCCTTAGATTATGTGTGTTATTGCGACAACGTGGGCAGTAGCGCATTTTAGAACTAGTATTATGTTTAGGATTAGGGTTAGAATTAGGATTAGGAGTACCGACTGCATGAACATATTTAGCTGTAGAATTATTATTACCTTTGTTATTATTATAAATATTTTGATTATTATTTTGCCTATTGTTATTGTGAAAATTTTTACCATATGTGTTGTTATTATTAAATTTAGAATAATGCTTACTATTAGATTGTCCTGAATATGCTAATTCAGGAGCTAAGGTATTCGAGGACGGTTTAGGGGGTTCCTTAAATTGAGAAAATCGTGACTGGATATTTTCATAATTCCGACACAGGGTTCGCAATACGTCAATGGAATTTATTTCCGAAACAGATGCAAGGATATTCGCGTAGATTGGACGAATATTGTGAAGGATTATCTCCAATTTATCTTCCTCTGACACCTTCTTTGAAAGTCGCGAAAAGAGTCCAGACATAATAGATAAGTAAATGACGATATTTTCAGTCTCACCCTGTGTACGAGTCCGTATCTCTGTAAGCAGTCTGTAGTCATAATCAGACTCATCGAAATCACGTCTCAACGCCAGTGTAAGATCGTTCCAACTCGAAATCGTATCCCTGACACTTCTGTACCAATGCAATGCTTCGCCGATAAATATCTCTGTAGCGTTAGATAATATTTTATTATAAGAAATATTTTTAGCCTGACACAATTCTTCACAACGTTGAATAAATGCACGTACGCAAGACTTGCCATCATATCTTATCTTCGAAAATTTGTTAATGTTGCCTTCACAAGTGACGGAAACATTAACAGGTGTCGCAGTAAGAACGGATGAGCAGTCCGTACTAGTGGTAGCTAGAGGGTCCACAGCAGAATCATTAAGCGAAGTAAGCTTTGCAGAAGTGCTCTTGAAAAGGCCAACACATTGGTCGTAAGTCTCCTCTAATTTGTCATCAAATGCAATACGATTAAGACGGTGATAAACATGGTTAAGTAAATTTTGACTCCGTAACAATGTGTTTTTATCTATTGAAGTAGATTCTAAATTATTGTTAACCCTTTCAAGAACATCCAAAACTCCTTTAAGGTCGACTGCTGAATCGAACGGACTAGTGAGGATGTCTTCCGAAGGAAACAATGGCCCACACTTAGCAATTTGTTTGCGCAACTCCTGCACTGTAGTAGCTGGAGATTCACCCCTAATAGAGACTTCGTACTCAAGCTCAGCCTTTTGAAGCGACATAAACTTAACTGGATAAGCCATAGCGAAGAAAGATTGAATAAAAAAAAAAAAATTATGCGAAAAGTGATTGGGTGAATGTTGAACAACTCAATAACGTGAAAAAACAATTAGAAATTAAAAAAAAATACTCCGTCTGTTACAATTTTTAAATTTAACTAAGTAACGTCTTGGTTGTTTTTCCACGGAGAAGAATGTTAACTAAAATAAGCGTGTGACAAAACAAAAAAAAAAATTGCAACCAAAAAAAAAAATTGCAACAAAAAAAAAAAATAAAAAAACAAAGCAAATTTCGTAACTAATGTGTACGCACATTAAATACACAAACAAATTTATTTTTAATAAAAACGACAAATAATGTTGCCGACTGTAATTGTAATTTGCAATACATACATTTATGATTGTACCGTTTATATTTAAAAAAAAAAAATGTGTAAAAAAAAACTATATAAAAAAAAAACAATAACGAAGTATTAATTTACACTGTCGACTGTACTGCAGATGTAATAAAATTAACTGTAGTACCAAAAAAAAAAAATTAAAAATTAAGTGTCCACCAAATTATGCCGTTGATAGTACCTTATGCAAGACATTCTACGAAGCAAAATTTTATTTAAGAAACAGTGGGTAATTTACAATAACTATAATGACGGCTAAAAAAAAATTTGAAAAAACAAAATTAACGGCAAATTATACTAGTGTGTGTCAAGTTTAGGACTGTGACTGCACTTTGATAATATCAATCACTGATTAATATTTAAAATGTTAAATATTACAAAACAAATGTGACGTACACCTTAGTTACTATGCAACCAAAAGAAAAAAAACGTTTCACAAAACTAAAAAACATAAAGAACGCACACAAAACACCAAAAAGCACTACTACCTCCATAGAACAAAAAAAAAAATTACTGACCATATAAATATAAACCACGAAAAGGGCGCCAATGTCACGTTTAGCGTGTGGACGGTTTAGATTTTAAATTAAACCCCACATTGTGAACATAAAAATTTATTTCCAAGGTCGCGATTCGAATGCCCGTCAGCAAAATTAATTTTGTTATATGGAGGTAAAGCGCGCTAGCACTGTCCTGGCTTCACGTGGAGAGATGTCCGGTGATGACGCTCAGCCGAGGAGGCGCTTCAGGGTGGACGACCCGCAGATGGTGATGCAGTATGGTAGAGGGTAATCGGTGCACGGTGCCTCTCGGTGCCTGTCGACGTTCGGCCAACGGATCAGCCGTGGCCCGGAGTTTAAGCCGAACTTTGAACCCGAACTTTGGACCCTGGAATTTACATCCATTCAAATAAATGTCCATTTCTGATTGTCCTCCTCTGACTGTGTTTGCCGCGGAAGCAGGAAGCAGAAGCTCAGTGCGCTTAAGGCGAATGTGTGCAAATTCACAGTCAGAATCGGAGTTTACAGAGAACAGCTGAAATGTAATTTTTATATAAAATGTATAAAACATATAAAAAATAAGATGCAGGGATAAGCAAATGAAAAGAATAACCCTGACTGCTTATGATGATGAAAAAGGCTACAAATGATGCGACAATGTGCAAAGCAAGAAAAGATGAAATCTGCAAGTCATTTGCCAACGGTCACCCAATAGGTGGGTGGTAGCAATTACACGAATTGTTCAACACTTACCCAATACGGGGAGATGCACTGATTCTACAATATAGAGAATAAGTTAAACGAAATTTGAAAAATATGTTTTCAAAATTATAAAATAAAACCGTTAAGACCACGATTAACGTCACGCACTAAGGACTGGCAAAAGTGAGTGCTTGTAAGGAGCGCGTGAACGTGTGTCTTCCGTGATGATATTTTAAAAATGGTCGAGTCGCTAAAGCAGCTAACCAACCTCACGGTACACGCCCGTGAATGAGTAGCGAACGAATCCGATTTGCATTGGTACAGCAGTCCAGGTAAAAGAATCGAAACCATATCACAATGACGTGAAGTCCAATTTGGTTTAACTTGCCGTTGCACCGATACAGATAATGACTACGTACTGTTTGTTTTTAAGTTTTGATTAAGTTACAATTTTTTCTTTCTAGACCCAAGTTGTTATAATAAATATGAATTTAAAAATACGTTAATCAGTTTAGTAAAAGAAATAAATAATACTTAATTAACGAAACAAATAATTGTACGCGTTTCTAAACGCAACCGTAGGTAGACATTACATTTATTTATTTATTTTTCTACCCACCTTATATTAATATTTTGATTAAAAACAAAAGGCAAGTATTTTAAAACGTTGACATTAACGTACAACGTTACAATGTCCCACCCCTATGATCTCTCACAGGCCGGTGCGCGGTCGCCAATTTGCGTTTTAATTAAGTGTTCATATAACAGCTATGTTTTTGTAACAAATTGTTTTCTCTCCCGAATCTGCGGTTTGTGTTCGATGTAATGGATAATTGATGAACTTGATTGGGCTGTTAATCTTGATGTAACTGTTATTTTAATCAACATTAATATAATATTTTGCTAGAGTCCGTTAGCGGTTTTACCCTCTTCCTAAAGGGTCTGCTTTCCACATCTGACTAAAAAGTTACCTTTGTCATGTCTATCTCCGCATCAAACAAGCAAATCGATTCATTACTTTTGGCGTGAAAACAAACAGACAGAGCTACTTTCGCATTTGTAATTACTATCATCAACTTTGTGAGGTGTTTTTGCATACTCCCCTGTCTGACGTCATTTCGTCATCATGTTTTTCACATAATCCATCAAAGATATGTATTACAATAATGACTAATATCAAAATCGCAAGGTCTTAATGAGGGTTAAGTAAAATATAAAGGCAAGGCCAAATATAAGTAATCGATGTTTGTAGGAGATATTCAAAAATTTTTTTCCTAAATGACACGCCTCGTTATGGCACTAAATTGCCTAGAAAACCACAAAAACTGGATAACGATGTCTCCATATAATAATCATTAGTTGAACAGTTCACAGCTTCGAATTCGTCAAATAGTTGACGAATCGTACTTCAATGCGAACAGGTGTAAGGACAAAGACGTACATTTACATAAAAATTCTATTCGTCAACGATTTTCACGGTTTTCCATTAGTTTTGGATATCAGTATATGTGTTAGTTTTGTGGTGACAAGTCTCGGATTGTTTTGTAGAAATATTGGTGAGTTTTGTGCAATTAATTCTTCGTTGTGAATAAAATCAGTTGGTATAAAATCAGATTGTGTATAGAAATGTGTAAGAAAAGTGTTCTTTTACTGTAGTCCTGTACTGATTGCACACAATATTTTTTGTGATATGATATCGTGGTGGAAGTAGGGTTTGAAATTGTAGTTGTAAGTTAATTTATACTATACCTGGTGAGTCCAAAATATTGTGACTTTCAGTGACTCTTGAACTTTATGACAACACATGGTCAGTCCAACTGTAGGTATTTGAAAAAATAAATGACAGTGACAGAATAACGATGATGCTAGAGGTACATGGGCAGAATATTGATTATGTTATTACACCCAGCGAGGTTTACTTAAAGACATAAAACTTTTATATACTGGCCCACCTGTACCCATTACAAACAGTACATTTACAACCTAACCCAAAAAATTTCAAATAAAATTCTTACCTCACCGGTACCTATGATCACACATCCATTACTACACACCCTGGCTCCCTGCCAGGGTCCTTACGGAGAGTACCAGGTTCGTTCCTGTTGCTGCAACACTTTAGCGGCAATAAGTTACCAGTTAACGACAAAAAGCTGGCCCATTTAACGTGATATACCGCTGTGGAACCGCTTTCATAAAAGTTAAGGCCACTGTGATACATTGCGGTGTCTAGATTAAGGAAGAGGGAGATATGATTTTCTGTTGGTGGTTGTTATCGGTTTATATGACCTTAGGGAGATAAGGTAAGGGAGGTTAGATATTGAATGGATGACCATCCAAGTAATAGCTGCGTCCTTTTTTAAAGTCTGCATCTTACAGTTGTCAATTCGTAACGATTTGAAAAAAATGGCAAATTAGGTTTGAAATCTATAACAGGGTTCTAAAGGCAAACTAAAGTGCTTAATAGGTTGTGTAACGTGGGTTTTGAAATCAGACATAGAAGGTGGTTATAATATTCCAAATGTTATCCTAGATCCAGAAGTTTCTAAACTAATCCATAAATAGATCAATAGATAAACGAAGAATAACTCTAGGGTACTTGATTGACTATAGAATATTCCAAAAGGGAGAGAAATATGATTGCAATTTTGTTTTTTACGTACTAATATTTTTTATTACGATAAGGACTTAATGTAGGAATCCTTTATGCTAATTGTGGGTCTATATTAAAGTTATGCTCAAGTTTAGTTAGCACATCCCTCGTTTACTAATCTGTGGTTTAGCTATTGCAGTACTGCGGTCGGGTTTCGGTTTTTGAGCGTAATATTTTAGGCCGTGTACTAGTTCTGACACAGTTGTTATTACTTCGCTCCGATTCCATTGTTTTTGTAATAACGAATCTTTTGCTTGCTGAATCTCTATGTTCCGTTTGTGGGACAATACTGAATGTTTGGTTTGTTTCCCAGGTTTGGTTCTTGGAGTAGGCAAAGGTAATCAAATCATCCACTATGCTGTATTGGATCCGTGTTTCTGTCATACAACAGATTATGCCTTATCACAGATCTTCAAATCAGTCTATTGCCGTCTTGTTGAACCGTGACTTCTTCCTGCAATCAACCCCTGCTCCTCAAAATCTGCTTATAATTTTAGTACTGCACTATTCGGATACGGATGTAAACTCCATGTTTTCTCTATTTTAATTTCTTGAGGCCTTGACTTGCTTCATTTTGGTAGAAAATAAATTCAGACGGCATTGTTCTAGTAAGATTGTGGCAAGGTCGAGGTAGTTTTACGTAAGGTAAAAATTGCAGAGAAATTGAAAATACCAGAAATGCAAATAACTTCAGTTTCTATTTTGACAGAAACAGACAAAGTCAATGGGGTTACTGGGATTTTTTGAAAAGTACAATTATCGTCATAGTAAGTGTAGTGATAATCAAAACGAACAAAATACTGCATACATCGTCAAATTGCTCTTTTCAGACGGACGAAACCATATATTACTTTAGTTTGTGTAATATCTACCTATAATAGACAATCTTCTTCTCAGCCAATTCTGTTCTAATTCCTTTAAAAGCACTAGCCACTAAATTCCACGATATCATTAGTAATAAAACATCAGAATCACAGTTGGTCGAGTTATTTTTATGAAATCTGTCGCCGCGGCGCGTAACTCAAGTTAAATGGAGCGGTCTTTGGGCGATATTCCTGAGTTATGGCCGCCAAATAAACTCAATGAATGTGCCTGAATTTATTTCGGCGGTTTTGGGCTTTTACGGTTTTTTAACCAGATATTTTAGGTAGGAAGGGTTTGTTTTCTTTCTTTATTTGGGTATCTATTCACAGGATATTTGCTAAAGTATAGAAATCTTGTAGTAGCGTATGAAACATCGATGATTATATATATTTTTCAAATCGTTATCACAAAATAACCACACTTGCTTAGTGCGGGTTTACGATTTCACACTTTTAGGTTAAGGTTTTTGTAACTATGTTTTGTTTCGTATTCATATCCTTTATCATAAAAGTACTGAAAAAGGCATACATTACTATATTGTAAGCCAAAGTACATACAAGTTTAAGTAAACAAGCTTTTCCAAGAGGTTCCACATAGTTTGCCATAACCACTGCTCTACACATTACAGTTGTAAAATCATACCGAAATGACACTACTAAGTAGTCCTGTACCCGTCAGTTACAAAGACGAGCTATAATTTGAGAACTACATACATAATCAATGGAAGCAGCCAAATAAGAGGTTGTTACAGGATATCGCTACTATATATGTATTGAATGCAGTACTTTGGAGTGTAGGTTATATTAAGAGGCGGAAGCGATTTTAAAAGTCGTATGATGGCGGTGGAGTTTCGAGAAGGTAACTTCGTTTTCTCACAATTAAGCGAAAGTAGTAAGGTCCTATAACAAATTATGTAGAACTAGCTCCCGCAAAGGCTTCATCTTCATAATAAAAAGTAGGAAACCGTCGATAAACAGGGTGTTTAACTACTATTTCCTCATATTAGATTCCGTGTTCAGGCAAGTAATAAGTATACATAGATGATCATCTGCGAAAGACTACAAGAGAGTATTTATCGCAATCTTGTGTCATATTTTACAGATTCTCATCAATAACTTGGAGTCAATTTGTGTTCAAACTTTTGTTACAAATTGATAGTTGTTTACATCCTATTATCTCAGTGTAAGCCTAACCACTATGGTCTCACCCTCACTTACCCAAACGCTAGCGGTTACAAGGCGGTACAAACCACCGCAGCGTAACGTTACATGGCCACCCTTACATTTTCCTTTCAATCAAACTTTCAATATATTATTACTACCAACAACCAGCATATAGTTATCATGTCAGTAGAAGACAGCAACTTCCTTAGCATCAGCCAACAATAATAGTTTGTCTTCCTAGCAATAATTAACAGGAATCTATTAATTTCTGCCTATTGTAGTTGTACGGCAAAAAAGGGGATGTAGAATACGTTTTTCTTTCTTTAAGTGTCATTAGGAATGGGTGGTAGTAATTATCTCGGACTATGAGTCTCATTTGTTAAGTATTTCGGTAGCAAAAGTTACAGGTGTATTTTGACGGTTGGAGTAAAGCTAAAAACATTTTCAATTAATTTGGTTTAGGCAAGGCAAATCAAAGTGTGAAGGCGGAACTTAAGAGACTACTTCCTATTCGAAAAATAATCTCCCGCATTTTTTCTCTTAATAAAATTATCCTTCGTGGAAAACGGATGTAATGTATTTTTTATCTTATATTTAGTTAATTATGAAAAAAATCGGAGATTACGTACATATAATGACTTTGTTTCCAACTTTTTATGGGTCTGATAGTCCCCAATTGCCAAACTCTGCTTACCCAGTTCATTATAAGACCGTCGCATACAATCGAAACATAAAAATATTATTAAAAAAACAGCAGTTTCACAACAGTTTCCGCTCATAAATCATTGGGTTTTTTATCAATATTTTCTATGCAATAAATCAAATACTTTATCATCGGCTCTCATGACGGGAGTGTGAACATAGACTATCATTGCTTTATGATTTATTGTGTTGAACGCATAATAAAGTATTTTTGTGTCCCTTATCTGTTTATTACTAAATTATGTGTGACATAGAAATGTAAATATATCGGGTATTGACTATAGATAAGGTTCGTTTCGTAATTTTGGGACGGAAGGTCAATAAATGGTGGTTTCGTTTTCATGTGCCGACTGTTTACTTGTCTTCCTATTTTAACGTTATAGTAAGACAAATAAACTATCGGCTCATGCTTATGCTTAATTTTGACGCTTTTTATTTATTTATACATTTTGAACGTAGGTTAAATAAAGTTAAAAATCATTTTCTTACTCCAAAATTGCCAGCAGTCTCAGTCTCAATGATAGATTTTTGGTAAAAACAAATTCAATCCAATGTACCAAAAAATTTCGTATTAATTATTTACTTCTATCCAAATAGCTTCCAGTGTCATTAATTGGTTATACATTATATCTTTTGAATATAATAAAGACTCATTAAAAAGAAAACTTGTAAATTTTCTTCTCCCCTTTTCATATCGAATGACAATGATTGATCGTGACATCACTCTTTTTGAGCAAAACTCAACAATTGGACGTAACAGCTGTTATTTAGAGTACACTGGCGACTAAACAGTCAGCCGATAGTTGACTGAACATTTTCTTAAAAGAAAATCTTAATTCAGAAAGTTTTCAGTCGCTTGATACGGGTTAAATATATGATCTTTGTAATGTGCGTAACTACCAATCATCTTCATACTGATTTATGAGCTCAAACAAACTCATCATCCTCCGAGCCTTTTCCCAACTATGTTGTGATCGGCTTCCAGTCTACCCGTATGCAGCTGAGTACCAGAGTTTTATAAGAAGGACTGCTTATTTGACCTTCTCAACTCTGTTGCATTGTACTCCTTGGTAAGACTGGTTGTCAGACTTACTGCATGGCTTTTGACTACCCGCAACGACTGCCAAAGATGTTCAGTGAGCCCAAAAAGACAATCGGCCGACTAAAAGTTTTCAGTGTGCGGGTTATTTTAACGTTAAAAAATAACCGTTAAAAATAACTAACGTTATTAATCATGTTGTATTTGCATTAAGAGACGGCGCTTGTTAATTTGTTTGAGAAATGAAAAGTTAACCTATTAGGGAGAATGCCTCCCTGGCGTTTTTTCTGATGTTTTTAATCTTAGAGTGTAACAAATAGCTTCTTTTATGAATTAATTTTGTATGAGAAATAGGCTTTTTTGGGGTTTTCAAGTGGTAATTACACCTTCTTTGTTACGTAAAGGTAACCTTAGTAATTATCCTTAAATATAGAAATGAAGTAATCGTTTCGTAAAGATATGTAGTAATATTTTTTTACAAAAAGAGTTTCTTTAAGAGCTCTTACTTAACACTATTTCTTTTTTGGATTTATTAAATTAATCGACAGCTGTACACATAGACGAAGCTGCCGGCAAAAGTAAGTTATAAATAAATTGTCACAATATAACATTTCCAACCATTATAATATAAATTATTAACCAATGGTCATTATTAATTTATTCTTCTATAACTGTCTGTAATTTTAATTTCATTCCACTTTGTTAACAATTAGTTCAGAATTTGAATTACGTTTTGTTCGAGAGTTGTTGATTGGCTTTTTCATCAGTGCCTTTATTGTATGTAGATTGAAGACGTTAAATCATTTTGTCGAATAACTTAGGAATAGTCTAGTCTAGTTTCCATGCTTAATTGATATAATGAATCTAGTCATAAATTATTAATTGTTAGCATTTTTTTGCTCTGGCTGCAGGCCGTTTCTAACCCATTAAAAATCCTTTTGCAAATCAATGGCGAGGCTTATCTTCAGCACTGGATATCCTATGGTTGAAATGATGATGAACATATTTAAATTACTTCCCATACAGAAATAGGTTTTCCATTACATTTTTTTAAAGTCACAAATAACTGGCATAATAAGAAAATCAGAGTAACGTAGTATGCACAACCTATCCAGTAAAGTTTACAAGATCCAAGGAATCATAATTGCAATACAAAACATACACATACTTCAACCAATCACTCATACAACACAATGATAAAATAAATCAGACATTACAACCACAAATAGGGTGTCCACACACTCCTATATTTACGGACACGTCACTATCAGCGGACATACAGACAGACACCTTGAGAGACCGTTCACTAGTTATGTCCCAGTAAATATTAACGTTATTGTGCCGGCTGTTAGAATTAACTGTTATTGTTCTTGATAGACGCGGTTACTGATAACTTGGGCATGAAGGGATGTGCTATTGATGTGGTAAATTAATATGTTTAGTGTTCAGTATGATGGCGCAATCGTTATTACGCTGTCCCTCTTTATAGGTTTGACGTTATAGCTTAGCATAGGTATCATTGGCAGTCGTGACGAGAAGCCACAAAGTGTGAGTCTTAGCAAGGGGTTTTAGGTTGCTCGGGTAACTGAGTTGCTGCTGAAAGTTCATATGAAACACTGTTCGGATGTCTAGTCGTCTGAAGTTGGCTTCATGTCTTATTCTAATAATGAATGTGGTTGTGGTCTTTTTGATATATGTACCTATTATCAAAGGTCTACAAGAGACCATACATGGAGCTTAGTAGATTCGACGATTCCTGAGAAATTACAAACCTATGCTAATTGCACTAGCACCCACCTTTTCATGTAAGTAACTAGCGGTTTCACCCATGTTTCGTGGGATTTACATTAAGCATCTAAATAAAAAGTAGCCTATAGCCTATCGCAACAAATGGGCTAGCTAACACTGCAAGTATTTTTTCATCATCAGGCCAGTTGCTTCCAGTGGATTAGCGCGTTCAATCAAACAAATTATTTAGCTTCGTTATATCGACTAGTATAGATATCAACTCTCAAGTACCTATTGTCAATGTACTAACAATTAGCAATTCCCCACAATTTACTAGCTCGATAGCACGAAGATTTCAAAGAGTATCGCCTGCAAGAGTTATGAGCAATGAGCTGATACTGAAGCAAATTACTTTGTTTACAAGTGGTAATGGACAAGATTGTACCGTAATTACCTATGTTAGAGCATTGCGATTGTTTTAATGTTTCTAAAGCCGAAAGTACGAACAAAATATGAGATTTTTAGTAAAAATGAGAGGATAAAAAGCCTATGTTAGTCTAGCAAACCACAAATTATATCACCTACCAAAATTGTGTTCTGGACAGGCGAAGCTGAATGTGCATTTGCAAGAAACTTTTCAGTAGGCTCAGTATTTTGGATGATTTTGGTGCTTTCGTCTGCCTCTATCTACAATTCTACATTTGCACATAAGTATTGATTTATAATAAGAAGTAACATGAGTACTTGCAAGATTATGGAACCACAATCTAGCATTAAACAAGCGGGCACGTTGACCACTATAGTTCGGCCATTCAGAGAATGCGTTCCTGACACGTCGCGATTGAACTGACGACGTAACTACATTCATTGATTATTGATATAATAATGTTGTTTTAATGCTCCTCAATTGTTAAAACGGTAAACAACCAGCAAAAATATTTTTATCGTAACTGCAACGCCATTGCAAAGTTACGTCGTCAGTTCAATCGCGACGTGTCAGGAACGCATTCTCTGAATGGCCGAACTATAACAATTCAACGGCAGTTTCTAATGAGTAATAACGTTTACCCGACATAAAAACAGGAAGTTATGTTTACAAAGCCGTGAAATGAAAGATAAAGATTTTTGTTAAAACGCACTAATTAAACTAGCGGGGATATTTCCTTCGCCTACGCCGTTTTTCATTTGTTTTCTTTCCTGTGTGTTCTTAGATCCTTTAACCAAATGGATACGCCATTGGCCACCATTACATTGCTAAGGGTAAAGTTCACCGACAACATAGTAGTTATCTCTTATTATAGACGTCTAACTTCTTAAAAGAACTGTTAGCTATGAATTTTCCCGTTCAATTTTCTAAGGAATCAGTTGTTTTAAGGAAAAATGTTTAAGTTATCGGTGAACTTGGGCCTAAGAGCTACGAGCGGCATTCATTACTTGTATGTGTACTTTGCTCTAGTACATACTATAGGTAATGTGTCCGTCAAGTTTAAGCTTGTGTTTGTCAATTTACGTTGTTGCATTACTCCCGCGCATAATTTGCCAGTCTTTTGCCAAGAGATTTGTGCTCAAGGTATGTCCTGTTGGTTAAGTGCTCTAAGCATATAATGTGTAATGGGTAGTTGGCGATTGATGTGTTAGGGAAATTAAATGAGCGTTGATATGTGGTGTCCATTATCTCAGTTTTGATGTTCTTGCTGAATATGAAATCATAATTTTTAACGGCTGTTTGTCATGCCAGCGTGGGCTGTCAAACATTTGTCTTGATTGTACAAGATGAAAGTTCCTGATACAATACCTACATTAAATTTTCCGTGCATTTCATAATTCCGGATTCACTTAATTTCGATATGAGTATAATAATTAATTGCCAATGTTATTCCGAACTTACGATGTATTCATATCGATAACTGTAAAATAGATTACTATCAGCGATAAACTTATGACTTTCTTCAAGATTCTGAACTCTAATAAAACACAATTAACCATCTTATTAACTCAAGAACTAAAACTGCTCAAGACCTAGAATCTCAGTCTACCCAATAAAAAAAAACTTAGCTGTCAAAAACCGCTCGTCCGAGCGACATCGCGCGTTTTGTCACGTGACTATTTATGACAGCCACGTCGCCGCCAGCCGACACCATTTATAAAACTCAATTACCGTCGTCTCTTGCTTCGCTCCCTAATAATGATAATTGATGACGAAATTTGCGAGCTTTTTGCGGGGATCCTCCGTCGGCGATATTTCTTATTTTAAGTTGGTTTCCATTGTTTTTTACGGTAAGGGATTTTGAGTTTAAGCGTCCTTTGCAACGTTAGGTAGAGTTCGGTTTGCATAATTCACTTACCTAAATGCAGATATACTGCAGATTTATGAAATTATTTTTACCAGATTGTAAAATTCTGGATTTTTTAGAGTTTTACATGAGCCATAGTCATTATCTAACAGTTCGGTCTGTATTATTGCATATCGCGAATGTAATTTTTAAGATCGGAAAAATTAATTAGATGCAAGAAATACAAATTAAGAGAAGGCTTTAAATTCATAGAAACACCAAAATTATTACTGTACTACTAATACTTCACAAGACATAATACTTCAGTAGAATTCATTAGAACAATGCAAACGCACATCCACAGCTTGCGATATTTCTTCATAACACGGCCCCTGTTTAATTTGTAAATCGCTTGACGACTGATTAAAAACTCTTCTCTGAAATATTTACGACGGACGGGACGAAGAATTCTCGCCGTTGCCGCGCCACTTCAACGAGTAAATTAAAAAAAAAAAACGTTCACAGAGATAAATGTGAACGCGTCTATTCAATTGCGGATTCGAATTTCGAACGCGAATTTAAATAAAGAAGGATAATAAGTTCAATTTGTTGGTTGAGAATGTTTAAAAGGGCGAATGGGAACACATTTATAAGACGTGTGACCCTTAGGATGTTTTAAGCCTGTTGTGTGAATTTAAATTCTAAAGTTGTAAATGAGGGTTCGTATCAAAATGTGCATAGGTATATAACTATCATAAATACACCGGCCTCACATTATTTTTTTACATAACTTATATGCTTCGAACATCGAGTAAAAAGAACGGAAATTATATTCACACCCGAACAATTCCAGCAACTTTACAAACCTACTAAACATTCAAATCCAATTTCAACTTACCACAATTTTCCTAAAAACGAAACCTTTTCATCAAATTTGAGGAGCATCCAACTAAATAAGTGTTGTGATCTAACGAGCGGTTTTACCACAAACACCGCTTCGGCAAAGCAAATCGGAGGCTCGCCATCAATTTGTCATAGTCTGATATTACGGTCTGACGTGACGGAACGCCATCGTCGTAATGGGCAGTGACTGCAGCTTCGGGGGACTATAAATCTGTGGCTGTAAGTGGACGAGTAGAGGTGGTATTTTTGTTGAATCGATTGTCGATCGATTGTTGTTGTGAGTTTTGGTGGGCGAGTGATTCGATATACTTTAGATCGTATGTTATTCTTTACATCCTCGGTATACAGAGTCGACATGCTTTCTTTGAGAATTTGGCTTGACGATTTAGACATTGTCAATTTTGCAAACCCCTCAAGGTATTTAGATGACCACAGATATGTAGGTATGCCAACTTGAGCTGAAATGTGTGAAGAAAAACTTTGCTTAGAGAGCCATCGACCCTTTGTTACGCAATTAAAGACATATATGCTCAAATTCTTCACCGATATTATATAATCCTGCCTTTCCAACCTGATTCTTTAATTCAGGAAAAATTTCACTCAAATATTACAACAATAAATCGTCAACAAATCGATACAATCGCATCTCTATCGCGTTATTCGCGATTAGTCATCTCGCGTCGAACTCTGCGGTTAGAAGCACATTATAAGCGATAACCATTAGTTAGACTGAAAGGTTTGTCCGGATCGCTCCGAAGCCTCAGTTTGTGTGGTCAAGCCATACTTTCGTAACATGGAAAACGCAGTTTAAATACATTCTCTTGTAAACAGTTGTGAAGAACTCTTGTAAGAAGTTGTAACGACTGCCAACCGTTAGGGGTAGTCAGAAGCCAGTAGGACTGACACTAATCTTACCCAGGGGTACGGGGTTGCTCGAGTAACTGGGTTGAGAAGGTCAGATAGGCAGTGGCACCTTGTAAAACTTGTACTTAGCTGCAGCTGCTGCTGCTGAGACTGGAAGCCAACCTCAACATAGTTGGGAAAAGGCTCGAGGTATGAAACAGTTGTGAAGGTACGAACTGACGTTTGTAACAATGTCACGCTTGTGCTCGATGCGCGACACTCAGTACTGACAGCACCGGTAGCACCAATATAAGCACGTTTATGCACATGTGTGTGTGAGTGACATTTTTACGAACGTCATTCGGTAGCTTCACAACTGTTTACAAGAGAATATATCTAAACTGTACGGAAAGGCTGATTACGTGATTCTTGTTTCAGATGTGTATTTGCTTTGATTGGTTAATGTTCTGTTTCTAAGAGCTTACTAGTAATCTGCTGAGGTTTTTGTGGATGGGAAAGTGACTGCTGTTTGCAGTGATAGAAGGGCTGAATCAATTTTAATGTTTGACTGAATAAGAAAGGAAACTTGTTATCGTCGTATAGTCGTAACCCATTTAAATTGGTCGATGTAGTTGTACCCAAACTTTATTTAATCTTGTTTATATTCATTTGAAAATAATACTTTTAACAGAATTCTCCAAGATTCTCCCAGGGGTCTAATTAATAATTATGATCATTAAAAATTTTAAGCATATCTACAAAACAAGGGACAAATGAACAATAACTAAAAACAAAAGACAAACAAAACCACACTGACCGCCCTTCAATTTGGTCATTATTACAAAATGAACATACCTAGCGGACCAACCAAATTCAATCACCCTCAACGTCAAAATTACACTCACCACTACCATTTCGTCACAATCACGGAGTAAAGAAAAATGAGCGGAGATGCCATAATGCGGGTAGGTCAGGTGCCTTCTTCTAGCTCAAATTCGTACGGTGTGCATGACAAAACGATCCGTTACTAGTGAACTAACGAAGCGTTCGGGTTCTTTTAGACATTTGCCAAAGATTTTTGGTATTACACAAAATAGTTAGGTCCAAAGAAGGCGTATAAGGGCGAAAACAGTAACGTTCCTTGTATCCCGCTCAACTACATTTTAGCGCCCTACTTTATTAAGAGATTTTCCGTTATGGCACCTCCGCTTGTCGTTTTGTTCTCCATGGTCACAATACACTTTTGTTTTCAAAAACATTTCGACACAATTACATGGAATTATATAACCATTGGAGTGTCGGGTTTTAACTAACGGCCTGGCCCCACGTTTACGTGATTGAGTGACTCGAAAGTGCTTCAAATTACAGGCTTGCAGCCACCGATGTGTTATTATATGCCTCCAACATGTTTAACTTAACGAGGAACGTTTTAAACCTCGTATGAAATTCTGAAGACTTATTTTTAAAGGTATATCGGGTTTCCAATCTTGGGGTGTTGGCGCTTCTTTGTTTTATGATGAACGAGTAATGAGCACTTCATGTCTGGTCAATCACAATTTGAGTTACTTAGTGAAAATATTAAAAAATCGATGACTCATGATAATGTTGATATATGTAATACGTAGAGATAGTTTAGGTTCCTCGATTAATTTTAAGCAACTCGAGCTTATAAGGCTTAAAATATGTATTTAAATATCTTTGTTTAAACTAGTCTGCCCACCACGATATCAAAAGTAGTTAAATTGTAATAGCAATTTACTTTCAAAGGACGCAATAAATTAGCGCAATAAACTTCTTAATAGCATATTAAAAGTAATGTTACTGCCAAATACTTACCATCTTAATGATAGTGCTTGACGAAAACCGGCCATTTAATTCTACAACAAATATAACTTGGCATCATAACGCTAAGGCATATTAATTTTTATTGCACAACATAATATGACAAATAGTCTAGTAGCGGTCATAATAATAAAGTGTTTCAACCTAATTATATGATTACAATGTCAAAATATTCTTATGATCCAACAAGCAATAATAAATTCTAATTTTCTTTCAGTGCCAAAACATCAGCTGATATTATGAAGTTTAAAATTAATAATGTTTTTACTGTTGAAGAGAATAAAAATAAAGACAAAGATAAAGAGGCGAAACCTAATTTCGATGATGATTACGTGGTCAAATCTATGGGTGCATTTGGAAGATGGCAAGCTATAGTATGCACAGTCATATCTATGAGTAGACTTATAGCTATGTGGAATATACTATCAATACTATTCCTTACGCCAGCTACAAAATTCATTTGCAAGAAATTCAAGGATGATACTGAAGTTGTTGTGGAAAATTCAACGTGTTATTCTAGTTGCTTGGAGTACGAGTTTGATCATAATGTATTTGAGGAGACTATCATATCGAATTTTGGCTTGATTTGTGACAAAGCTTGGTTGGCAAGTTTAACACAAATGATCCTCATGTTAGGATTGGTTATCGGCGTTGCTTCATTTGGCTGGGTTTCTGACAGGTAAGCATACGTAGTATCTAGCTTAGGCATTGAATATACAATGCTTGATCTAAACGTTCTAAACGTTCTATTCTTTCGTTTTCAGATACGGTCGCCGCAAAGCTATAATCCTATCAGCGGCTATAGACCTAATATTTATGATAGCCTCTGCCTTTGCCCCTACCTATTGGACCTTTACTGCCTTAAGATTCTTCGTTGGCGTGGCCAGTGGGGGCATTATGTCAATAACTGCTGTATTTACTCTGGAGATCGTAGGACCTCAGCATAGAGAAGTGGCTGGAACACTAGCATTGCTTCCTGACAGCATAGCTGAAACTTCGCTAGCATTATTTGCATATTTAGCAACAACTTGGAGAGTATATTTGTTGGAGATTGGAGGATTATCTTCAGGAATATTGTTGTTGTTATTATTTTTGCCGGAGACACCGAGATGGTTGATGGCGAAAGGCAAAGCTGATGCTGTTGTTGAATTGATGAGTAAAGCTGCTAAATTGTGAGTGGTTTTATATCATGTAATTAGAAATTATTTTAAAGCAAATATTTAGCAAATATAAGCGAATATTGATTCAGTAATCAATACTCCAAAATAACATGGCATAGTTCCATTTATTGATCACACCTAACATAAATTTTATCTTTTCCAGTAACAAACGCAGCACATCAAACATAAAAGAGAACGTAGAAAAAAGCCTTAAAGAGCTAAACCTAAAAGAAAATGAGGCACAAACCATGAATTACTCAGACCTATTCAAAACGAAGCAACTAGCTATGATTACGATGTCTTCAGTAGCTATTTGGTTTGTCACTGGACTGTGCTATTACGGTATCAATCAATACATCACTGTGCTTGGTTCGAATGTGTTCATCGTTGTGGCTGTTACTGGAGTTATACAGGTCAGTTAGTTTATTAACTTGGCTTTGTATTTGATCAAGTTCTTTGGTTGTATTTGTGTCTGCCTAAAAATATCTTGGATTTTGGTTTAGTTGAGAGTTTTAAAGGATGTTTTAAAATTTTGTTGCTTAGGAACATCAATTTGTAATTCAGTTTCATTTGCAGTCTATAGTTAAGTTCTGGGTTTTGGGAGTTGTCATTAAGTTTAAAACCGTAAAACTTTATTACGATAATATTTAATATGACCTCGGCCATTTGAAACTGACTGTAAAGTTTACACGCAAAGTACACTTTTTTGTGTACACTTTTTTTCAGATACCAACGGCTCCTTTAGCAACGGTCATCACAAAGGTATACGGAAGGAAGGCATCAACAATTTGCTCTTATATGATGATTGGGGTATCAATGGTCATACTGATCTTCCTGCCAAACGGTACTTGGGTATCAACCATATTCGGCATGATAGGCGTTATGTGTTCTTGTTTAAACTTTTGTGTTATATATTTGTATGTTATAGAACTTTACCCTACAGCAATAAGGAACATGGGATTCTCTTTAAGCTCATCAGGTTCAAAACTAGGAGCAATGGTAGCTCCCTTTTTAGCCAGTATCCAACCACGATGGATAGCTTCCTTAATATTTGCAATACTACCATTCATTGCTGCGGCAATTTGTCTTCTGTTACCAGAGACAAAAGGGCGGAAATTGCGTGACACGGTGGATGAATGATAGCATTAATAGCAGGGGTGGCAATAAATGGCTTCAAAATGATAATGAGGATGTCAGTGACTTATTAGAATATACAGCGATGTTAAACGGGTCATAAAGTGTAGGAAATTGGAATAAGAATGTTTTAATTTTAAGTTAAACAGAATATTAATATTGAAATGCAAACAAGAAGAAAAAGAGTTAGGGGATCGTTTGCAAGTTGTGTTAGCTTTTAGGTAAATGTATTATTAGAATATTCATGTTTTTATAGTTTTATATTTTGTGTAAGTTTTATAAAAACTTTTATAGTTCTTTATAAAGTAACAATTGAGTACAATAAGAGTAAATTATATTATTGTTAAATGTTAATTACAAATCGAGTAGTTTTATTCTACTTTTTCCAAAATGTACACATTAAAGAACCTTCATTTATCTCGCAATAAACAGAACACGTAAGCGCAGAGTGTCAGAAAAACATATTTAGCTACAGAAAATTAATCATCATCACCAAAATTACTTGAATAATAATAAGTTTTGGACAGTGAAAATGTTAAGTACATCCAAAATACACGATTCGGGTACATGATTACATAATCGAGCGGGTCCAAATTGGGCCAAATTACAGCTTACACTACCGTGCTTATTATTTTGGACGTCATTTTAAAAAGATGTATGTAGTTAAGTTTTTTTTTTGTTCGGAATCATCGTTAACTTAAGTATTGAGATTTGGTAGTAGAAAATTGTGGGTTTTGTGGCTAGAATTATCTTGAATCATCTTGCAATTTATCGACTGGAAGGTCGATCAGTCGTGGTCGCCTAGTGGTTAAAGCACCAGCTTCTCAAGTTAAGTATGCAGGTTCAATTTCAGGTCAAGTAAGTACCATTGTAACTTTTCTAAGTTATCTATATACATATAATAAATCTGTAAAAAAACTGTGTCTGTACATTGAATATATTAAAAAAATAATAATTGGGTGGGGTTTAGAAACAGTAATGGAGCACAAATCCAAAAAAAAAATTCTGTCTGTATGTCTGTATGTCTGTATGTCTGTTTGTTTGTACACGCTAATCTTCCGAACTACTGAACGGATTTCAATGATTTTTTCTTTGTTGTATTAGTATTAAGCCTGGTCAACATATAGGCTATAATTTATCTTCGAAACTTGAAGACTTGATGCAGAACTCCAACAGACCAATAAAACTATAAGAGATACAAATATGGTGCCGTGGCAAAAATTGTTTCATTTGATGAGCATTTTCAGCTGAGATAATAAATTTTAAGATCTGGAACACCTGATGCCACCTGCCCAGCTTCTATGTACCATATCCAGGTATGAAGTTTTAGCAAAAGTTGTTCAATTTGATAAGCACTTTCTATTGACTTATACAAATTGAAGATCTAAAACATCTGATGTGGAACTCCAGGGCCCAGCCAGACTATAGCATGTAGAGGTATGACGTTTTAGCAAAAGTTGTTCAATCTGATAAGCACTCTCTGTTGACTTATAAAATATGAAGATGTAAAACACCTGATATGGAACTCCAGGAGCCCTGCTAGACTATATGAAGCATATGAAGATATGACGTTTTAGCAAAAGTAGTTCAATCTGATAAGCACTCTCTATTGACGCATTTTTCTTTTCTCTCTCACACAAACAAATAATAACGAAGATACAACAACGCTTGATTTTCGGGTTAAGTCACTGCTTAGTACAAATTTTATATACCTAGACGTGGCGTCACGAGCCCCCACTCTCTAACTTTGTTGCATTATATCTCATTATTATTTTGTATGTCTCTTCCAGACCTCAGGACTACAGAGTTCCGAATTTTTGGGAGGCAAACGTGGGGCCGAAGCCAACACGCTGAAGTCCTTTTGAGACAACTTTAATGAAATGGTGACACAAAACCGACGATTATCCCTTTATACACTATAGAAATGAATCCAAGGACGTCGTTAAAAAAAGACAATCCCCGGTTCTGTGCTAAACTATTGCTAACTATGGAGGAAAACTACTTGGGCTATTGTGATGGGATGTTAGTGGATGACAATGTATTAGGTACATGTAAAAACGGCAGGTGGAGACACGCCACCTCACTTACTGGACCCCCGGGAACCAGTCACTGAATAGCAACAAGAGGGCAACAGGGACATGAGCGGCTGAAGGGTGAGAATACCTCGGCGGACTTTAATCGCAGATTACGCGCTCCCTGTGCTTACCATGAGGCACCTATCCTCCGAGCAGGGCTACTAATCCTGCTTTAGCGACTCCACTCTGGACGGCCAAGCCAAGCCAGAGGCGTGAGACCTACCCCCGTCATGGTTCACTCCGACCGGCCGGAGATGGGGGACAGTATACACTCCCTGGAGAACTCAGTATATATAGCCCCGCGGGATCGCTACTCCCCGTCATCAGCCTCAGATGTCCTGCGGTGCCTATATCTCATCATTATTGTCGTTATTATCTCAAGAGCCTTTGTCCCAATTATGTTAGGGTCGACTTCCAGTCACGATGCAACTGAGTACCAGTGTTTTACAAGGAGCGACTGCCTATCTGACCTCCACAACCCGGTTACCCGCTCAAACCAACACCCCTTGGTAAGACTTACTGGCTTCTGACTACCCATAACGACTGCCAAGAATGGAATGTTCAATGACAGTCGGAACCTACAGTTTAACATCCCCTCCAAATAACGGTCGTTGGTATCCAAAATATACGTAGAAAGTACATACGAACTTAGAAAAGTTGCATTGGCAGGCACTTGCCAGACCTGGAATTAAAGACGCACGCTCATACTTAAGAGATTGGTTCTCTACCCACTAAACCACCATGAATTCCACTAAGTCACCACGACTTTGTCATCTATTTAATGTTTTTTTACGTAATATTTTTGCCACACACAACTTAAATGCGGACTAATTAGAATCACTACTTTTATCCCTATGTTCACGTCTATTGCGACTATTCAGATCTTTGATTTTGCTGACCCCGTAGTCGCTGGCATAAGGGACAGGATCCGCGTACGAAGTCGCGGGCAGAAGCTAGTATGTAATATATAAGTATATCTTGGATACCAAGGACAAAGTAGAAGGAAAGGAGAAGGAAAAAATCTTGCAAAGTCTGCCTCTTTAAAATTTTCCAACTTTAAAATCTTGAATCACCGATACGACTTCAGCAACCGTGGTGTCTTCTGTGTATGAGAAGAGGCCTCTAGTTAGCCTATAGGAGTAGGTTCTTCTGAGGCACAGCATAGATTGATTATGAATGATCAATTCTGGTTATTTGATACCTACATAACTAAAAAATGCGGTTTCTTTGAAAGGTAAACTTAGTGGAATTGAATACAATGAATAGATATGTAATTACGTAAATGACGGACAATTTGAATTCAAAGCTGAAATGTCTATTTCTAGTTTAACGATTATTGATCGGTTAATTTGCTAGTTCTGATTACCTTTATGACTATTTTATGCGACTAAATCGATAGACGTATTTCAATATGCAGTCAGTTTAGTTTTATAACCCCATTTACTGCAGATTTATATAACATATTTATCTTTTGCTATAAAAATATTCTAGTTTCTTCTTTACGTCTTTTTCAATATTTTATCATTCGGTTTTTTCAAGATTTGATTACTAGGTATAGGAATTATATACTACATAAATAGGAACAACATTACTGGGACTAATGTCAAAAGTCTTTATCTTGTACGCAAATAAAAACAACAAAATATTGGAAACTACCCGCAAAGAGACGGTTTGAGTAAAAGTAAAAAGTAAGAAACGGTGGAATTCTATAAACCATCTATATTGCGATTAGTTATGGATTGTGGTTACGGCCACAGCGACTTGGATCTGCGCTTAATTTTGAGAGCTTCGCTGGTGTGCTCTCCAGTGACTGACAAAGCCAATTTTTGCAGTGAATGTCCGTCCACATTCACTGCAAGTCAGCACTCCTCCGATATAGGTGTATTGGATGGCCGCGGGTGGTCGGGCTTTCAGCTCATCTCGCCTAGCGTCGAGCTGTTCTCTCCGCCGGCTCTCAAACTCGCACACCTTGTCCTTTTGTGAATTTGGCTTATAACTCCCATAATAAATAAATGTAGATATAATATCATATTGCACATCAACGCATAGATAAGTTACAGAAATCTACCGGTAAATCTTTTATTCTTTTCAAAAGACGTTAGAAGAGAAACTAACATATTTTTATCTTCTCATACGTTCACAGAATAATAAATCTGGACACTTGAACAGTCCTTAAATCAAAACGTAGATAAACGAAGATAATAGCTTTTACTAGAGATAGGAGTCATTAAGTGATTGGTATAAGCGGTTCCGATAATCTGGGGTCGCCAGTATCGAGTTTGACCTTGGGTGATCCTTAGATCATTTCTGTCTTATCGTGTAAGGATTTGTAATCTGTTTTCTATCCATTTTCTGTAAGATAATTAAAGACGTTGGGAAGCTTTATGATATATTATGTCGATGTTATCCAGACTTGTTACAAATTCTTGCCAAATGAATTTCTGAGGATATTGTTATTGTAAATTATTTACTTAGGTACAATAAAAACTTCTAAATGATTTCTTAAATATGTTCGTAAGTTTAGAATTACTAGAGTAAGAATTATTTTCTTCAGCCTGGAACGCGAAGGATCCAAAGGGGCTTATTAAGATCATTCTTAATCCTAAAGAAAGAGAATTTTACTTTGACAAGGTAATTTCATTTATAAGGCAATGAATGACAAATTATCTTTGTATCCTTAAATCATTTCTACTTAAAGAACACAAAACACATTCTCCACAACGACAAAAAATTATACTTATTACATTAGCAAGTCAAAAAGAGTACAATCATTTCATTGACCGCGGCTCCTTTGATCCTGGGGTCAGAGCAGAGGGGGCGGCACCTTTGATCGCAGATATGCTAAATTGAATGAGATTGTGTTTGCTGCAGATTGTAACATGTCACTTAGGTAGTGTGATGTTGCCGAGATAATGTCAGCTTCCTGTTTTCTTTGAATCTGTCGCTTTTATTATGGCTTACTCTTAAAGCCCATAAGAATAATAATATACAACGGACGTTTCGAAAGACCTCTTATAAGCCTAATTGAAATAAAAAAAAAACATTACTTTGATTTTCACTTCAGGTTCTATCTATGCAATTACGGCGAAGGTTATCCATTTTGTAAACGTATCTATACTTCCTCGTACCAAAAACCAAAGACCATCATTTTACACCCCATCTACAGCTATGAACAGAAACGGTGAGAACCAAGGTTAAAGTTCTGTGGCCAACAAGAATCTCAAACGCCCAATCTAAATTGTTCAGAAAGTGACGATCTCACTCGTTGCCTCAGGCGAAGTCGGGGCCCTCATCTATCTGGAGTG
Source organism: Helicoverpa zea (assembly GCF_022581195.2). Taxonomy (NCBI): domain Eukaryota; kingdom Metazoa; phylum Arthropoda; class Insecta; order Lepidoptera; family Noctuidae; genus Helicoverpa; species Helicoverpa zea. The sequence continues at coordinate 907,714 of NC_061458.1, read as the reverse complement.
CATACGTTGGAAAAACGTGATGCAGTTGCAGCCAGACCTGTAGTTAGTCTGCGATAAGACCTACTATTTGGTTTATTTGACGGTATCTTACTTGAACACAGATTTAAGGTAATGGCGATTATGTTGCGGGAGATTTCTGTTGGATGATGTTCATTGGTGGTTTTGGGTGGATTATCTTGTTAAGGTATTGTATTCTGTTTGGGTAAACGGTTTCTCTTCGTACTGATATAAATATTATAGCGTAGGTGTTAAAATGAACTCTTAATGCGTCTGGGAATTCTATGATGACTAATAGTCAATTATTTATCAATTAATATTATCTTGTTGTATTATGTAACGATAAGATATTATGTCATTTCTATACTATTCATATTGGATTTTCGTGTGGTATATTGAGTTAAATTCAAACTTGGCACTGGTACTTCGAATATTACCTTCAATTGAGAAGTTTCAAAGCTTCAACTGTTAGAACATTTTCACAAACAGCTACCTACTTATTCTATTTCTAAATGACCGCCTCACACAAAGTCATCGATGTACACCATCCAATCCTTTTCCTTGTTCACAGGATACAGCACATCTATTACAATGATTGATGGAAGCGACGGCCGGTAGGGGGCGGCCGATCACTTTATCAGCCATCTTTATGGCATCGCCGGTATCAGTACCCATTGTTTTAGTCGTGATTTATGCTTCGGAACGTATGCTATCATATTGTGAATGTTTTTGATTTGCACTCTGGTACAGACCACCCTATGGTTTTGTGGGCGTTGAGGCTATTTTGAGGGATAGGAACGTGTGGTTTTGTGGTTTTTAGCTTTAAGGTTAATTTTGCAAATATGGTATAACTTAAAAAATTATAAACACAAATTCTAAACGTTTTTTAAAATTAGGTCTTTTAAGTCAAAGTCATAATTATTGCGATTCCAAAACGCCCATTTATCATTTCTTCCTAGTATTATGGCTTATGAAAGTATAATGTATTGATTGGGATGATACTAATATACCACGAATTTTCGTGAAACACCATTAGAGCGATACAGCTTTTAAAACAAAAGAAGTTGGCTTTTAAGAAATCCACCAATTCCATACAATAAACAGGTACATAAAGTAAAGAACGTGAATGCAATAAACAAAACACTATCAGTACGTTTATCAATGACATTTATAATTTTCATACACGATCTAGGATTATCGACACGTAGTTCTTACAATGAGGTCCCTGGAGGCAAGCCGCGGCCTAAGATTGGTATCTCTTCCGTTTGTGTGTGGTCTTCATTCAGTATGGAGGTTCTAGGATTAAGGTTGTACAAAACATTGAAATGCAAAATTTTGTTTTGTTATCATAGGGTTTTTGAGAGGAGCATTGTATGGCAATGATCTATCTGTGATGTAATACAAAGTCTCAAAATGCTAATCTTATTATGTAAAGATATGGATCTAGCCTCACTCATATGTTTAGTGGTCTGCTACTTCTCACTTGCCTTTTTAAATGAATTTCTATTATGTATACCTTCAACGTAAAATCCTGAATAGTAAAGACATCCCTTTTAGGAAGTCTCTGTTTACAATACCTACCTAATTTCTTAGCTCATAATTTTTATCTGCATCATGTGCATATAGATTCTCGTACCTTTACTCTTTCACAACAGCTTGGCAACTACTGAGCCTAGCAAGGCCTTATTTAAGTAGGCAATTTACTAGCCAAACATAATGCGCTATTTTGAACGTCCATCCATCTATTGTCAGTGGAATAATTTGCCTATCTTCACGTGCCTCTAATAAATCTTTGTTGTAATGTTCGTAATCTTGTTTGTAAAGCACTATAGCTGTTTGTAAGACTTTAATTGTTCTTGAATCAATTACAGATGGTGTGTGGTCCTTGGATCTCGAATGAGAAGAATCAGTCATTCGATTGTCAGCAGACTGTCTCATTAATTTTATGTTACATTGGCTGTGAAATTAGGAATCATTTTGTATTATTGAACTGGGTGTATAATTTTACTTTATTAATATTTTATCTATCTTACTTAACACACATCAAGCAAAAACTTAGTTGCATATTCTAATATGTATCCTTTTTGTTTCTGCAAATCCTTCGCCTAGAATTCTTATAAGTTTTTTCGCCACTATCGTCAGATAATTGAGTTGTAAAAATGCATCAGCCACCTAACCCTGTTGCAAACGAAAATAAATTGCAATCACGACCGTCATCGCTGTAGGTGACGCAAAAAACATGGTACTTAGCATTCACTCAGTCAACTCGACCACGGTGGTCGGCCATTAGTATTCACGACATCCAGCGAATCGTAGGACCACAATTATAAATTATATGGCCGGTTTAAAAACTACGACTGTTAATTAGCTAATGTCGTTTTGATTGTTATTTTGAGCAGGTACCTGTGTTATTTGGGAACGGAAATAATAGCTGTTTCTCATTGTGGGGAGTATTGCTATCCTGTAAGTTGCTGTTGAGCTAAATTTTGGTATGTATGAATTGTATCGTTTTAGTGCAATCATAGCTTTGATTTATAATGATAGTAAGTTTATGCGTCTTCGCTAGGAGTAATTTTCATTTATAACTGTCGTGTCGAAATCTCAGGGAATTGGAAATATTTGGTGCATTTTCAGCATGATCACAGTTACTGTCACCGAGAAACTTTCCAGTACTCATTTGGAAACGTAGATAACACAATTAGTATGACATCCCATCGGGTAGAAAACCTTAAAAAAGTCATTAGTATAATGCCGTACGTGACATCGAACATCAAACTAACCTATACTAACTAACGGAATTTTCCCATTCCATCAAGGGTACAAGCAATCAATATTCATTGTACCACGGTAAACGGCAAACCAAATCTTTATCGATAAACCGTTCGCCTGGTCACGGGGCCCGGAGGTCCATCAGTAAAAATTCACAAAACGTAGGCTTACGAGTTACCCACTCGATTATTGGGCCCCTAAGACTCCGGTCGAATGGGAACTGTCTGATTATCTTGGCCCATCGACAATCGTTGTGTAATAGCCCCGTTAGGAGATAGGACGAACCTTGTAACAGTTGGTAATAACGATTGTTATCTTGCAGTTTTAATCGGATAGGATCGGCTTCGGGTGGCCAGTTCAAAGTTTTCACTGCTGTGTCAAATTGTTTGAGAATTTAGGGTTTCAATACCGTAAATCAACTTTCAAATTCAAGTGTGGTTTTTTTGCTTGAGCTATGGTATTTAAAGCTAAAGAAGTACAAAGATTAATGAAAGCTTCTACTATGGAAGTAGCAGTAGTTATAAATCCCAAACCTACAATTAAAACAAACTGATTAACCAACCAAGATTTTACTTTAACACCAAAACTAGATGTCGCCTCAATCGGCGTTAAGAACCAGCCGCGATATTTTACTGTTCGTAATTAACGAGCGACGCCAGCGATAAAGATATGTATGTTATGTTCACAATCTTCTGTACTTGAACACTTTATTACTTCTCAGATCTCTTTGATTTTATGGCTTTTAAATGTGCATTTTGCAGCGAAATTTTACGTCTTTGAATTATGGCGGGGATTAATTCGTGAGATAAAGTTATGGGTACGTTTGTGTGTTTGTGATGTGTGATGGTGGTCTCGGTTTTATGGTCTGATTAGAAAACGTAAGATTAGAATGTTTTCGTTTTTGGTTATAAGCTTGGTAAGGTCAAATCCAAACGTTGGGATTGCAGTAAAAGTAGATTATTATTTGATTGAATGTAATGTTTCTTACTTTGAAGATATGGAAGGCTTGTTACAATAAAATGCCACGAACTATACATTTTAATGACAATGAATACTTCAGATTAAATTTCTTACTCAGGAAAGCTTTGCTCAAAATACAATCGTAACCATCTAACCTTAAACATTCCACCTCAGTAACAATTTTAGAAAAACCATTAAAACTCTAGTAGAAATTCCCTCACTTCCTAAACACTAAAATATAAAAGGACAGACAGACAGTGATCGTGTCGTTTCATTAGTAAACATTCGTAAATTAAAGATTTAAATGACAATAAAATAAATTATCGTGTTGTGTCCGCATTGACGGGTTTACGTCCGCGATAAAACGGTTGCGCTCGCGCCGGTCGCGGGGATTTTATTGTTAGCGACCGATTTGGCGCACACGGTGGGATTGTTTGGAGAAGAGTTTATTAGGTTTATCTTCGCTTTTAAGGTGTATTAATGAATAAAGAATTAACTTTCTAATAGTTTTTAGGGATTTTTTTGTTGTTTTCTTTTTCATTTGCAGTATAAACTTCAATTATACCAATGCTATAAGTGTTCTATTCATTATGTATTTTTAGCTGTTTCGTCCTAATCTTACTATGGTAAATCTATCAACCTTCCACTATGAGAGCTTTGGCATTACATTCCTATCAATTATACTTGTAAGAAAATTAACTGTGATAAATATTTTAAAGTACATAATTAAAAGAATCCCTATCTGCTTCCTACAATCAAATCAGATTAAAAATAAGAAGCTTATACCCACCCACATATTCTTACAAATAAATGTTTCTCTTCTTGAAATCACCCCGTGCGATCGAAGTAACCCGATGCCGAATCAACACGGGTAGTTAATAAAAGAGCAGTTAAAATCACCGGCACGGATTTAACATCGAACATAAACCGAGACATCGGCCGTTTATTGTAACAGACGTAGTTTATTTATCCCGAAGTTTCACATTACAAGTAATGCTGGAAGGATTATGTGTTTTTTTTATGATTTTGTGGTAGCAATATAGAATTTGGTGTGAAGAAGATATCCTATAAAAAATGATTAGTTTTGCCTACGGATAGCAGTTTTTTGACATAAGCTTTATATGGTAAACGTCAAAAAAACAAAACTAATCGTTTCTCGTTTATAAGAATTGTTCCATAAACATATACGTAAGTGGTGGATTTGTGTGGGATGGTAAGTCCGTATATTATGTAAGTACGAAGTACAGAAATAACTAGACCTGATTATTTATCACTGCAGCAGAATCTACTAATTGACATTTACTACGTTTTCACAGCCATTGGTGATAAAATCACCCTACCCTCGAGACGACCATCCGTCACGTTGACAACACAAAGCAAGCTCACAATACTATCGCAATTTATATCCTCAGGATTTATGTAAAACATTAATATCAAATATCTTAACATATTCCTAAACATGTTAATTTGACATTCAAACATAGTGCGATTCCCGTCTATTCCTATGGGAAAACTTGGTAATATAAAGAGCACTTCACACCGTCGCGTCGCGACCGCGACCGGCCGTATAATTTTCACATTCAATCAAACGTGAAGCCCACTTCTCGCAACGCCGTCTATTCATAGTGCTGCCTGTCTGTTGCAATTTCTGTCGCCTGAAAAGTCTGGCGGTGGCTTTATTTTTATTTTTCAAGCTGTGTGTTTTACGAGTCTTTGTTTTTGAGGATGAATAGTAGTTTTAAGTGCTCTGGCTAATGTCGGCTCTGAGTACTGCGGTGTTAACGGAGGTGTTAGGACCACGTATACTTTAAGTGGTCCTTCGCGACGCGGGGCTATTAAAACCTGTGAGAGATAACAGCTTTTTTAAAGCAACATTAATCATAACAACAACTATTATTTATATTTCTTGGTATAAAAATGCCACTAAAATTATAATGGGCAGACATTTTTTATATAATTTTACCAAAAAGTTAAACATGAAAAATAAACTAGGATTTGGTTGTTAATTGAAACATTTTACTTTAGTGACCCGCATCTGTCGTCGAATATTAAGCGCCGGTCGACCTGTTGACTGAGGCGGACCATTCTGTGACGTCAGCAACTTGTCAGATAGACGTCCCAGCGATGACAAGTTTAAAATAATAATGTTTTTGGATGAAAAATTACCAAAATTTTGTTGTGTGATTCGATCAAATGATTCGATCTGAAAGTACTTAATAAATATTTTTACTGATTTACAATTTAAATATATTCCAATGGTTCATAAAAACAGTTATTGAATGAACTTTTAAAATGAAAAAATCTCAATCCTAGACTATGAATACGGCATTAAACAGCAAATTAGCTTGCGCGAGCGCACCACACGTACCTCACATTTATTTCTTTATTTATCCGCGGCCAATAAGGCCTACATTCAAATAGTTCATTAGGCATAGCTGTGACATATCCAGCCCTTTATATGCGAAGCCCGTTTGTCTGGTTTATTTGACTGGCCGTTGATGAAAACGGACGGACATACGGACGGACAGTTTGATACCATGCTGCATGTTAAGTGTTTCAAATTAGTACGCAGTGGAAAAATACTAAATGTCTTGTAAACATCTAGCGATTTTGTTACGCTGTCTATCATTGTGGTTTATTCAGTTTTTTGTTGATTTTGTAATATACTTTTTTTCATTTAAATTGGCGCCTCTGAAAATACGTCACAGTTTTTAATGGGGATTGGAAAAGCTGTTTTTGAAGGAAAATACTGAAACTTACAAAGTTATCTTTAGTTGTAATTTATTATCATCTACTTAGCGTTTTCATCTGTCTGGCTTCTGATTACCCGTAACTCCTACCGACAGCCGAAATACGGAGAACCTCGAAATTACATGATGGTCACTCATTTTGTGTTTCGGAAAATCGGTTCTTTGTAAAAAAAATATTTCATATTATATCTAGCTTATTCCACAATCACTACAGTCATATCAAAGCCAATAAGAGAACCTCCTTATTTTGAAATCGGTTACCTATCCCGAACGAATTAAAGGTAATTTCTCTGCCTACAAGCTCGTATGTCCCACTAGTTAAGCTGCAAATCACTGCGTGAGGTGGGCACACACGGCTGCTTCACAATGGGAACGGAAAATGATAGCTAAGAGTGGCCACACACTACAGACTAAATAGTCGACCGACAGTTGACCTGGTAGTCGGCAATTTTTTTAAAGAAAATCTTGATTTCACTCAAGTTTCAGTTGGTCTCATCATCTCACGAGCCTTTTCCCAACTATATTGGGGTCGGCTTCCAGTCTGACCGGATGCAACTAAGCCATTTTTTTACAAGGAGCGACTGCCTATCTGACTGATCTATCATCTTCGTACTAATTTATGAGCCCAACAAACTATCGGCCGACTAAAAGTTTGCAGTGTGGGTACACTAAAGCCTGGTCCTTGGAGATGGTTGGTACATGTGTTGTAACATGGTCTTTGTGTATTGAATACTGACGGCTGTTTGTCGTGAAGGTCTTTGCAGACAGGATTTATTGGAGCAGTCAGCTCATTGAAGATGTTAAGCAGGTTGAGGTTTCTGTCATTGGTAGATGTGTGTTTGTTTAAATTTTAGAATAAGTGCTAGAAAGTGAATTAAACTAAAATTGACGAACTTATAAATAGTTTCTCTAGGTATTTTTATAGTCATCTTTTCATTCAAATCAAATCAAATCAAATCAAATCAAATCAGTTTATTTGCTCTAAACATGGGTGATAATACAATGTTACACAGTATTTATGATGTTAAAATAAGCAGTATAGTCCAACATGTTTTACCTATAAAGGTGTACAAATTAAAAAATTTCATTAAAGTCAAATTAAAATTTAGTCCCAAATAATAATAATAAGTAATCAATGTCATGTTAAGAATAATTATACAGTACAGATTGTTATAACAAATTTAAAATGAGTCATTCAAATAGTCCTTTACATTATAATAACATTTGTTCACTAAAATATTCTTTAATCTTTTTTTAAACAACATTATATTCAACGTTTTTAGTTCTGTTGGTAATTTATTATATATGTTGGGACCCATGCAAAAAATACTCTTTCTCATGAGCTCTGTCTTTGATCCATGAATTCTTAATCTAGTGTTATCTCGCCGGTTCCTGACTACTGTATCAGATAATCGTGGGAATAATTGAGGATTTTTTTTAACAAATAGTGCGATTTCCAGAATATATATCGACGGAAGCGTTAGGATTCTGTGTTGCACGAAATATGGTTTGCAGCTATCTGTTGTACAAATTCGAAACATAGATCGTATGCATCTTTTCTGTGCTTTGAAAACTTGCTGAAAATCAGGTGAGTTAGCCCAAAATATGATTCCATATCTCAACAATGATGCAGCTATTCCATGATATGCCATAATGATAGAATCAGTATTGAGAACATGAGCTAGTTTATACAGTGCATACGCGGAACTGCTTATTCTTTTGGTCAAGTTGTTAATATGTGGTTTCCAGTTAAGTTTTTCGTCAATTGTTAAGCCTAGAAATTTAACGTCATGAGTTTGAGTTACTAATGTACTTTCATGAAATATATTAAAGTCAGATAAAATAGTAGGTCTTTGCGAAAAATGAATGATATTAGTCTTATTTAAATTAATTCTTAAATTATTAGTGTGAAGCCATTTAATAATCGAATTAAGTGATTCAGTTACGTCATTTTTATATGATTTTTTATCCTTACATGCTATGGCAACTGTGCTATCGTCTGCAAAGAGAGACATTGGGTGAATTGTCGCTTTTGGGAAGTCATTTATATAAATAATAAATAACAATGGACCAAGAACACTTCCTTGGGGCACTCCAAAACTAGGCATACGCTCATCTGATTTAAAGATTTCTTCTCTCTTTGTGTTTATATTTATTCTTGAAATGACTGTAATTTGTTTGCGATTGGTTAAATATGATTTTAAAAGGTCTAAAACGTTGCCCCTAATTCCGTAAGTTTCAAGCTTGTCAAGTAAAATACCATGGTCAACATAATCAAATGCTTGTGTTAGGTCACAGAAAATTGCACAAATCGGGTTAGTTTTGTCAACGTTTTGCATAATATTTTTCAAAAAGTCATGTATGGCTAAGTTAATGCTCTTTTTTTGCCTAAACCCTTTTTGTTCAAGACTAAGAAGATTAGATTTCTCGAAAAATCTATTAATTTCCGTATAAATAAATTTTTCAAATATCTTCCCAATAATAGGCAACAAATTTATTGGGCGATAAAATTCCATTAATTCTCGGTTTTCTTTTTTAAATAAAGGCTTTACTAATGCAATTTTTAAATCATTAGGAAAAGTGCCCGCGGAAATGCACAGGTTAAGAATGTGACTCAGATGGTGGCAGATATCGTCATTCACATATTTGATTACTTTTGTCACGATTTCGTCATATCCCGCACTATTGCTATTTTTTAACTCTTTTATTATTTTATGTATATCACTAGGTATGCTAGGGTTCATAAAGAGTGAAACAGTATTTTTATTTATTAGGGACGTAACATTTGTGCTGCTGTTATTGGAAGGAATAATTTTGTCAATAAAATAATTATTAAATGCATTTGCTATTTGCTTAGGATTAGTGATTGTTGTATTTCCCAATTTTATTTTGTCGATGGTATTATTTGGTATATTAAATCTAGATTTATTTATTATTTGCCAAGCTGTTTTGATTTTGTTCTGAGATGTTTTTATTTTGTAGTTATTTTGTGCTCTTTGTGTCAATCTTATTATTTTGCGGAATAACTTTGAATATTTTATGTAGCTTACCTTATTAGTATTTGTCGGGTTTTTCCTAAGAGTTTCTAACAACTCTCTTTTTTTCTTGCTACATGTTTTAATACCCCGTGATACCCATTTAGTTTTCCGAATCACCTTTATCGTACTAAGACGGTAAGGAAAGCATAAGTCATACAACAATTTGAAGTCTCCCATGAAGGCTTTATATGCACAGTTAGGGTCATTAGTTTTGTATATATCCGAAAACGAGAGGCTAGCTATATAGGATTTAAATTTTCTCATGTTTTCTGTACTGAAATCTCTACGTTTTGATCGCCAAATATCAATAACACATTTAGTTTTAATAGGGCATTTTAAAATTTGCGCTGTATGGTCCGATAAAGCAAATTCTAGCACTTCCGTCTTGCAGGTTTGTCGAAAATTGTGAGCAAAATTATCAATGCATGTTTGAGACTTTAATCTTGTCGGTTCCTTCAGTGCTAATTGGAAATTAAAGTTTAGCAGCAAATATTCTAAGTTTCTAGTTACATTATTAGTTTTTAACAAGTCGATATTGAAATCTCCCGCTAAAACTATATTAGTTAAGTTTAACTTACACAACAATGTCAATAATTTCTCTAATTTACAGAAAAATGTATTTAAATTATCAGGTTTTGGAACTCTATAGATACATACAATGACCATTTTATAATTAACAAGATTTACGGCGCAACATTCAAATATACCTGATACAGATAGCTTGTTTATTTCTGGTAAATTTTTCCAATGCAGTCCATTCTTTACTAATATACAGGCTCCGCCTCGCCTGCTTTCAAGCCTGCTAAAGTTGGTGGCCAGTTGAAAGTTAGGTATATTCAAATTGTTTTCTTGGCCTTTCATCATAAAGTGCTCTGTGATGCATAATATATCTATGCTAGAATTTCTGTTCGAAAGTTCATCTAAGCATATGGTTAATTCATCTGTTTTATTTATAAGACCAGCTATATTCTGATGCATTATATATAAATACTTATTTACGAAAAAGCTGGGTTATAGTTTCATTAAGTTTTTGTCCTTGTGTGTCCATACGATTGAATAATTCCATGTCAATTAATATATTTTGCATGATTTGGTCGTAAATAATTCTTATTCCATACTTGTTTATTTTTCCCGTTATGTAGGAAAACATCTCAAGTGTAAGGTCACGATTACTGTCAAAAATATATACGTTATCTTGATTTTCTAGTGCTAAGTATAGATAATTGGAAAACATCTCCACTTTGTAGTTATATATTTGTGCTCCTGTTATATAAGTTGGGATACAGACAACAATATTCGTGAAATTGATTTTTTGGAGTGTCTTCTTCAGTTCATTTATAGTGTCTATATAATTTTCCTCTCGTATGTCATTTTCGCCTATGAAAAGTATGCAGTAGTCATATATAGTATAATTTTGTAATTGCTTTTCTATATTACAAAGAAGCATTTTTATCGTACTATTAGGTATTATGTAGTGGTAGTATTGACAATAGTCAGAAAAAACGTCTTCTATTAACGGTAGTGTCCCTTTCGTTATGTTGCTGCTTAATATACATATTTTATTCTTATAATTACACTTTTTTGCGATAGTTGGCTGTTCAATATTTTGAGATATAGACTTATCGATGTGATCCACTGAGTTGCTGCTAAATGGTTTTTTGTTATATTTTGTAGCGCTGTCAATCTTTAAATTGCTATCAGTTTGTGTTTCTTTGGTTTTGCAATTTATCTGAGATTTCTTTTTCGGTGTATTTGCTTTGGATTTTATTGGACTGTTTGTAGCTACTTGTTTATATAAATTATTTTTCTTAATTAAATCTTCATTTGAAAGTTTGAGTTGATTATTCTCCAATGTTAATATTTCTATTTCTCTATGAGCACTGTTTAACTGTGCTTCATATTTCTTTATTTCGTCTTTCAACCTCCTTACTTCGTCGTTGTCCTCATCGTCAGATATGTCTGGCATGCTATTAGTAGTACATTCCAGAGTTTGTGAGATGATGTCATTGAGATTTTATCAAGAGTATTTTCTTTGAATACATACTTGGCTAATTTTTTGCCACAAACTGGTAGTTATGAAACCTATCCCAAAGTTAATCTACTAAAGGCCGATTTTTCAATCGCTGTCCCTTAAGTAGGTCTGAAGAAAATTTTTTGACGCTTTGAGAACTATTGTATAGAAGGTATATTTATTCCTCAGATCCCTATTTCTATATTTTTCTTTCGTTAGTTAAGTGATGATTGAAAAATCAGCCCTAAAAATAATCTAAATATTTTTTTCAAGCTCTAAATTCACTCAAAAACAGCAACTTTTTATTAGGGAAAAACACACAAATCCGCACAAATAAATCACTCCCTAGTGATGGGACAATAAAATCATCGATGACGACTCGATAACTCTAAACAATATTTATTGCACTATAATCCCGCTTATTATTCTCGTCGTGAGCAGACATACAGAGTTATTGCTCGGAGATACGTAATTTGTATGTATTTTCATGTCGCAAGGGGAAATATCTTGAAATTTTATTGTTTTGTTTTAGTTTTGAATTGTTCTGTCAATATGTTTTGTGTATTTTTTCACACATAAACATGTAGTTACAATTTAGGTAGACACTTTTCTTATAGATATACTCAAGCGTGTCTCTAAAATATAGACGTCGTCATTTTAGTTCAAGTTAAACTCTTTTGTAAAAAAAAACCGTTTAGAATATATTCCAGTCACTAAAAGCCCATTAAAACAAATAAAAAGTTCTTAATACCAAGTCTTTCTAAAGTGCCCATTTTTTTGCAAAATAATTTATTTAAAATGAAATGGTGTTGAAATAAAATGACAGTGCTAATTTTATTTGCTGTAACACTTTATTTTCATTTTCATTATAGTATTCTTACATACTTAATAATAGGCTAATAACCATTCTAATATAAAATTATTCACACAAATAGGCACGTTTTATACAAAACCCAATTTACTTGTAAATAATACGTCGGCAATAAGTTCAGTGCCGAGTCTATCACTCAGGCCGTAGTGATGGGCATCGGCGTTAAAAATAATGTCGATAAATCGCGCCGAAGATCAAAGCACGAACAAATCGGTTGGGCGCGCCAGTTTGGAGCACGAATGAGGTTGTTTGGATGCGGTATTATTTTATCTGATTGTAGAATTAATTGTTCTTTGTTTTTATAAATTATTTTTAAAATGATATATTTAGTGTAATTCTTTAATATTTTAGATTAGTAATTTAAAGCCACAATTTTTGTTTGCATAAACTCAAGCTTAAACTAAGCGTGCTTGCATTAAATAACTGCCTTGAAGTTTAATTTCAAGACTCATATAGTTCAGAAAATAACAGGAAAAAACACTTTGAAGAGAAAAAAAAAACGCAAATTACACCAAATACTCCACTTTACCACCAACCGTATCGAAACCCCAAAAAATATGACGCCACAAAAAAAAAAAACAACTGACCGGCAATGCAAATTGTCTGCCACCAAATTATTCGCCGCTTCTATATTTTCCCACGTCGCTGGTTCCGCGTGATTTACTCTGTGCGCGCGGGCGAGGGGCGGGCGCGGGGGGCGGGGGGAGGGGCGCACTCGACTAATAAAAAACACCCCGACGCCCTGGTGACTGATGCGACAATTAATTTAATCCCATTTCTCTGCGTCTTTCAAGCCGTCAGGGCTGTGTGTTAGGAGATATTAGGAGTTGGAGATTTCTAGATAAGGTTTTGAGGATTAAGGAATGAAGGTTGCGATGTGGTTAGATGACATGTACCTACCATATTTGTTCAGCAGTTAAAGTGAACATATTACTAAAAATGCACAATGTTAAGAGGATATTCTAAAACAGACTACTAAGAAACAATATCCAAAAATATTAATGATCAAATAACTATTAAATGAGCTGCTTCATATGTTTTCGTCAAACCAAAAGGAGTAACAAAACAAAATTCAACGCTACAGTTCATTAATTTCAATTGACATTCCAAAGCAAAAACTACATTAGCAAGTGCATAAGTTGTGCAAGTGCACGCTCGTCTGTTTACCACTTTTGTCTATGTGTCAGCTGTCACTCTGTCTGTCAGTTAGGAGGTCAGACGTCGGGACTGACGGTTTCTTTTAATAACTTCTTGAGTGAAATTGTAAATGCACTGTATTTGAGTAGTGGGGAATATCATTGTTTTTGTGGTCACTCGTTCAGGATGGCTGGAACTTGGATTGACAGGTTTTGCTGCAACGACAGCTACATGCATATTAATGATATGTATGTCTCCTACAAATTGAAGGTTGCATGTAGTCTTAACTTCTTAATTAAGCTTCTTGCTCACAATATTAATATGAACTTTAGTCACACGTCAGTTGTATTGATGACGCTGTCATTCGCAGTCAGAGAGACGCGACCTTTCAATTAGTTATGACGAGAATTTGCATTTATAATAAAGGTCGTCATTCGACTTCACCTGTTGTGTTAATTCAGGAAGCTTATTAATGAGCTTTTAATTAGGTGCTCATTATACTTTTGTAATAATTCTAATATAAAGTTTGACATCCAGTATTAGCAATAGGTATCGGGGTGCCCGGGTAACAGGTTTGTGGAGGTCAGATAGACAGTTGCCCAATATAAAACACTGGTTTTCTTGCTACATCCTGTCACACTAAAACCCCAAAACAGTAGGGAAAATTTCTAGGTAGAAGTTAAGATATCTAAACAATTTCTGAACATCCCAAAAATAAAATTCCAAAATAAGGGTCTTAGATCGGGACAGCCCTGCAAGGCGCTAGAAGCAGACATCAGCCGAGCAGGCGGCTATTAAACAAGACTAATTGAGCGATAAATTCACGAGACGAGAGGCCGATATAAAAACGAACGAGAAACGAGAAAAATCTAAGATGAGAGAATATTGAAAGCGGTCCACGCGAAATTGATTACTGTCAATTAAGGACACGTCGGTGTCTACGCCAGATGCTAACTCGATTCTATTAGGAGCGCCTTTGATCGGTGTTTGTTTACCAAGGCCTGTGTTGTGATAGTTGACTTTACTACGGTTTCATTGTTAGGTGCAAGCCTGTAGGCAACAGGCTCGTGTTCAAGAAATTGAATTGTGTTCTTGACTTCTTTTGTAAGTACTTGGTAGTAAAAATTTTGAAAATTGAAATGATGAAGTTAATATTATTAATGAGGAAAAGTTTTTGTAAGCTTGTAAGACGATGATGGATACCTTTGCCTTAGGCAGTGGTTGTTTTGAATTGGAAATAACCGTTCATTTCTTTAAAGAGCTAGTAAAATATATACTTTTATCCATGTGGAACTTTGTGTACTGTTTCTACTGCTTAGTCTGGTTACTTAATGTAATGAATGAATAATGTATTTAATCGATCTCATAAACATATGCTACCACTCATCTATATTTAAAACACTAAAAGCCAAACCACATCCAACCGAAAATTATAATAAATTTTTAGTTTACACCAACTAATTAACCCAAACATTTCAAGCTGAACATCACAAGTTCCCATAGCGTCGAAGTGTACAAAAATATGAGGCCATCTCCGAAATTTATAGCACTACTAACGCAGCTTCTAATTCCCCCGACACACATTAAAATATCCGTTGCAACCGCCTTATTACAGGCGACAGTGACTTATTTCCATGAATAATAACACACTTTCATCCTCACTGAACGTATTATATGCATCATTATACACAGAGACGTTTGCAAAGCCGCAACAATGGCTTTTCAACCTCATTTTTAAAAGAACATGACTGATTGCCCGCTGCTTCGAACAAAAGCCGCTAACATAAACATTCTACACGATAATTTGTCTGTGTTGTCAAATGAATGGTGCTTTCATCTCTAACAATTGCATACATTACCGTTTCTGATTCACTTATCTACTTAACTCTTTAACATGAGCGTCAATGTAAAGCAAATGCATCGAAACAGTCGCTCGTTTTAGTTCGTAAAATGCCGTAGTGATGGGGCGCATGTGTCCGGGAGTCATGTCGATTAATAAAGTTTACAAGATGAAAGCCGTTGAGCTGTTAGTCGCGATGCGTTCCAGAAATAAAAAGCAGCTTGAAACTCGGCTGGGGATACTTACATCGTGTAGTATCACCACGTTTCACGCAGGACAAAGTTATGTTGTAGATGCAAAAGATTATGTTCAGCCTCTGTTGAAAGGACATGAAATTCTATAGCTTCTTGTGGACTTTTATTTTCAGTGCTGTTATAGCAAAAAAAATTGTACTACGTATTTATTGTTTTACTTCATAACTGTAAGCGTACAAGCACCTGTCTTCAGGCAACTAGTTATGAATTTGTAATATTGTATACTTATTTGCAAATGTTTGACGTTGTTCTATAAATAAATATAAAAGGGGACCACTTTTAATTACCAAAAGCCACTCATTGAAATTTACGACAAGCAATAAAAAGAGACCTCTCTAACTGCGTATCACTAACAAAATATGCCTACAACTGTTATAAAACGCATTGTATAAACGACAGCAATAATTGTCGCCCTACACGGCCGCATGAAATATACTGCGTGCAACTAATAGGTGGGACGGGCGTTAAGGAGCGCATAAATTAGCTGATGTTGTGACGGCCGCGACGGCCGGCCATCTGTTTGTCGATATGTCACGGCACAACACTACGCATTTATATAGAGATGTTTATTTTACAACAGAGAATAATGTGACGTGTATTTTTTATGATTTTTATTTTTTGTTAATGTTGCACCTGTTGTTGTCGGCGAATTTAATATATTTTTGCTGACATTTTTAACGTAACTCCATATTTTATTGTGAAGTAGGTAATGAGATGTTGGGAGCATGTCTTTTAATTCGTCATGAGTAATAAATTAGTTTGAATTATGACGTATATTAAATTAGAATTCATAGAAGTGAGTGCTTATGAGAAATATGATTAATGAAACATCGCAGTATCTGGATTATGCTTATTAAAATGTGTGACGTCGCTTTTCATATGCGAATAGTTTATCACATATTTATATGTCAGAAGCGTATAATAACTATAAATTATATGATCATTGCGACATTTTTTTACACATTTAGCACATTTTGATAAATAGTTATTCTAATGCCATTCTTCTTGATAGAAACTAATTTAGTATTCAATGTTTCTTATTAAAATGTTGTTTCTTAATTGCCGTCACGCACGCCAATATTTAGTATTTTTTCTTAATAAAGTAATTTAAGAGGTATTTATCATTTTGATGCAATGTGATCACTCACATCATCAAAAGTGCACGTTGTGTGACGCAAGCTATAAGTGCACGTTTCTACCAAAAAGGCTACATTGTCTCAATTCAGAAATAAAAATATTCGTACAAACAGCTCTATATGACATCCTAATCCCATAAGTAAGTATTATTTCTGATCTCAGGCCCCATGCGATGATGGTCGGCGACATTTGCTTTCGTTTTTTCAGTTTCTTAATTGCTGTACACATTTTAATGTCTGCGAGGGCGAGGTTGAATGTCATGTTGATGGTTTGGATAAGATAATAACTTCAGAGGAAATCATTATGAGAGAGAAAGCACGTAATGGTATGGAAATGGTGTGAATATTTTGTTTTGGATAAATCTGATAAGGTAAGTCAGTAGCTGAATGGAAAGGTGTTTTGAGATGTAATCGTAAACAACATGGTGTAAGGTTTCGGGTATGTGTTATGTATGCAATTCTGTTCTATAGCCAATATTAGCTCTTTTCATAAACTGTAGGGACATGTTTCATTGTAATTTGGTTTGAACGGTAGTCCTAGTTCACCGTTTTCATTGTTTATGTTGTTATTTTATTTTTTCATAAAAACTGTTTGACTTGTCGGTGGGTGCACCCTAAACTATATCTATCTTCACTGAATGGAGGCATTATATTTTTTATATTTTTCACTCTTTTTTTAATAAATTTCTTTTGTAACTGCTTGAGTAATAGGTATGGGTAAGGTGTGTACTAACCAACATGATTAACTATTTGAATTGATTTTATATACAAATTTATGTACACAATGTTGTATAGTGATATTTAAATATTTGTATACGGTTCTTCAAACCATACAGACAGAATTGTGTTGCTGGGGAGTTTGTTCCACCACTTCTTCTTCCCAGCAAAAACATATAGGAAGTGGTGAAGGGCGGGCGTTTTGGGGGCTGTCTTTTGTTTTGACGTTCGAAAAGTGCTGATTTTCAGCCTACTTTGAACAAATGACTTTTGATTTTGATTTTTGATTTTGATTAGTGCCCTACTCTGACGATGATATAAAGTGAGAGTGACACCGTTCGAAGTGTGAGCAGGATACATCGATAAAATATCACATTTGATTTATCGATAAATGCCCATCACTAAAATTAATAAAGACTGTAATATTTCCAACAGTCTGTGAGATGTCAACTAAAATTAACAGCTATGTAGTAAAAGTGTCATTTAACGTTTTTCACAAATAACATATTAATTGAGTATGACGCAGATTAAAATTGCTTATGTTCGAGCGATAAAAGAATGCAGAGTTTTTTTTTATACAAACGAATGCTAATTGCTTTCATCTGTTAAACAGTTTTGTTATATTTTGGACGACGTAAATTCCAATGAATAGTTTAGTATTTTCGTCTCGGATTTGCGCAGTTTTCAAGTCGTTGTGAATCGATAATTGGTTTTACTATCACATTAGTCGGTTTGCCAAGATTGTGGGTTTGTAGCATTATCTAAGATCAGTGATTTTCAACATGTGGCTTGGATCTTTATTAAAGTATCTCACAAGATAGGTATTTTTGGGATCATTATCTTTTTAAAGAGGATCAATTACGTAATTTTTGCAATTAGTTAAAGTTTTGAGAACTCCACAATATACATTGCGTATTTCAATATACATTCAGTATAGCAGACACACGCTTCAAATATGTGCAGCAATGGATAACCTGTTCTTGTCACTGTCATCTGTCAAAATTTCAAATTTCGAAGTTTAACAGTTGAGCATCGAGCATCCCAGTTCTAATCCAAAAATTCTTAACAAAAGAGTACTAACGATAATAGACATCTTGAATAATTGTCTTCGAGATATAAATTATCAATTTTATTATCTGTTCGACTATAAATAACATCGTTGGCCACAGCTTATAGTAGACACGTGTGCCTCAATGTGTTATTGTCAGGTTATTTAAGAAATAGTGGATTAATGCTGTTATTAACAATTTGATACATATTTTAGAGTTTCGGATTGTTTATTTTGAATGTAAGGAGTCGTAAATTACGTTTTTATTGTGTGTTGGCGGCAAATGGAGTGGGGGAGATGTCTTATTTTATATGACTGTGAAGTTTGACTTTTGTAGCTCGATGGTATAAGAGGTATAGGAACAGAAACAAAATGATGTTTTGCGTATGTTACAGATTCTTTTGTATGCACATAAAATATCTAATAGAGTACGTTGCATAGAAATAAATATTAAGATTCGTTATTGAATTTAATCACTTTTCAAACCACTCATTTAATTATAACACGATGTTGCATTTGCAAAGTCGCAGAAAATATTCGAGAGTCACACTCTCGTATTGAAAACCCCAAAATTAACAAAAGCCTATCTAAAACACCCGAGTTAACAAACAAAATATCGTACAGTATCAAAACAGAGTCCCTTACCCAAAATAAACGGGCCCAGTTCCACAATTAGCCCACAACAAATCACCGATCCATTAACAATGTGCAAGACAAGACAAACGGCTTGTCAGCAATGAGGTAACAATTATCCCGGGCTCGTCCCGGACCCCGAGTTCCGTCCCGGGATGTCCCGAGGGATGGTATCGGTATGGTCCTCCTAGCCGATCGATGCGGTGTTCGGTTTGAGAAAAGTGTGGAGTTTTCCATACATTCGCGTGCAATAAAATGGACACAACTTTTTCTTTTAAGTTTACCTACGGTTTTTATTACATATAAGTATTTACAATCAATAGGTAGTAAAAACTTCGTTAAGCCTTAAAAAATGCTATTTACTGCAACTGGCATATGAAATTGACCCTTCAAACATAACTATATCTAAACGAAACACAAACAAAGGTGACAAAAATGACACACCGCAGATACACATCAAAAATAACCACCACATTTCCATTCCACTAATTCGCATGGCCCACTTACGTCAGCAACACATTAAACAGAAATGGTCAACAAAATGGCCAGTGTAACAAGACACGCGGTGACAGCTCCCCTAACTAATTTGCTTAGAACATTTTGACAGGTGACGTTGACACTAGCGCCACTGTCAGTGGTCAAGTGACGTTGGTTGGGCGAATGACACTGCGCAGTCGTGTCATGGCGGCAGTCATCGTTGTCAATTTAAATGAAACTGTAAACGCTGACAGCCGACAGGGCTCAACAAAAAATAATTAATGGGCCGACTAATGAATATGAATACCGTTAGCAGAGCAGGGAATTGTGGGGGAATAATTATGTTGTTAGGGTAATTTTGGTGTTGTGTGGAATATTTTTGGAATAGGTATTTTGAGTTAATGTTTTTTAAGGGAGGTTGTAGCTGTTAACAATATTTCTGGTTAATTAGTGTTATTAATTTATTTCATGACGACGAAAGACAAGGCTTTAGTGAAAATATAATTCTTGTTTCGTACTTTTCTTTGCACCTGATTTAATTTTATTTCCATCAACATGATCTTTTTTAGGGTACATCGACACATCAAATTTCAATTTAACCATAAGAATGGCCGCCTACTCCCATTTTTAACTGACTTCAAAAAATAATGAGGAGGTTCTTAATTCGTCGGAATCTTTATTATACCACGTGGATCTCGAGACGGACAGACAAATCAACAGAATTACTATCTCACCTAAAATTTTATGTATTTCATAATTTTCCTAGAAGCATTGTTTCTCCCAACGCTACTTAACATCCCGGGGGTAAGTTAAACTTGATTTATTCGGCTCATTTCCTTCTTGCGGCGCAGACCGGGCGAATTAACCGCTGCGCCTGACCTTACTAATGTGCCTATGATAATGTGCCTTTATTGACAACCGGGTAAATGCTGAAGAGTAATCAGTTAGTTGTTGGGACCATGTGTTGTGGCTCTTGGGTATTTTTCTCCCAGTTTTCTTGGGAATTTTTATTAATTGAACTTTTTTTCAGTTTCTTGGGCATTGAAAATTACTTGCTTGACATGAAGGCATATAAATATTCATTACTGTTCACAGCTTTTCGACTTTCGGTGCAGTTATTCCTAGATAACTCAGTGAAAAGATAATGAAAACCGTTTTACGAAAAAAATAGGGAAAAGTACATACCTAGATGATGATCTCTTAATGTTCGACATAACATGTACATTTTTCCCGAGATCAGTCTTCCTAAAACTTTTCAATCTATCCTCAATAACCAAACTACACACTACCAAAAGTTCAACTAGGTATACTAAAAATACGAAATGATAAAATCATAAAGAATTAGTTAAAATGTTTCTGCGGTGAGTACTACTCCCGCGGGTAGAGTTAACCCTGATTTATTCGCATCCGTTTCCGTTCTTCGGCCGTGAGCGAATTAAATACTTTAGCTTTGAACAAATTACTGATCTACTGATCTGGAGTATGTGGGGGATTATGATGTTTGTTTGTTTGTCAATTATTATTTAAATCCTTTTCAGCTTCTTATAGTAAGTATACTGTGTATGGAAAACTACAAACAGCTGTAGCTTTAATTCTTTATAAAAAAGAACAATGTTCCAGTGATATAAAAATTAGGTTCATCTACCATATAAAAATAAAATTAAGACTTCAACATAACGGGAATAGAAATAAACAATGTTTAAAATAACTGAACATCAACTTACCGACACACAGACCATAATATTAATAAGTATGCACAATAAAATTATAAAAACAAAAACACTTTTCGTGTTCACATAAAATTCTTCGCGATAAGAACTAAAATTACCACATTTACACGCAAAAAGTTCACATAACACGACACCATAATGTGTGTATCTATGGCATTTTTTGCACGTATCCTCCATAAAATGGCTATAAAATGACACATAGGACAAACATCGGGTTTGCGTGCGTGAGCGCAACGCAGCATGATATTTATTACTTCCTACAAAGGAAGATACCACTTAAGTTTTGTACCACTTGGCTTTTAAACCAGTTCAGTAGGTATTTAATTTGCAATGCGTTTAAAAGCTTTGAGTGTAATGATTCAATCTTAGATTTGAAGTGAGATACGTGAACGTTGAAGTTCTTTAGGAGTATTTTTTAATTTAAATAATACAGAATGTTAATCAGTTTATCTGTCATTTTACTGGTAATACTTAGATTAATATGCAAATGGTTTAAACAGAAAAAAAAAAACATTTGTGGACAGCGATGATCTATCTTCTTAGAACGGAGCCCCTTTGATGTTTTAAGCAGTTTAACACCATGTTTACAAGCCGCCAATTCTCCAAAATCCCACATAAAATTGGTAGTCAAACTTGTGCTTGTCAAAACATCGAGTTAACACCCAAAATGGTCGCATCCTGGCCCGCTAACAAGCGCAAACGTCCTGAACAAACACCCATCTGAAATATCACGTCCCTCTAACTACCACACAAATTGCGACTTTGTACGCAAAACTAACACCGCAACACCAACATATAGAAATCCCCAGCCAAGGAAATATCACCCTTATTCCACGTTCTTAAAGTCTAATCCATCTATATCGGTATGGTAAGATTTCCCTAAACGTTGGTAATCCAGAGGAAGCTGAGATTCATCACGCATCATCGTTGTTTGTCTTGTATCAAGCTCTCAAAGCTGTCGGACTCGTAAATATGGCGTAATCTTTTAATGTTTTCAGCGTGGATTTGGAATGACTGGCAGGATGTAAAGACACGTCATTCTTGTGCATTACAGTTGTTTAAATAATGATACGAGTTTAAGAATAGGGCCGAGTATTGCGCCTTTTGGCACTCCATAGAAGAAAAATGTTTTCAATGAGATGCAAAATCATGAGTCATTAATAAGTCTATGTTAAAGGGCGTTTTTTCTTGAGCACTTGGCAAAAAGGAATAACTTTCTGTCAGGCATGAGTGCAATAATTTAGTCAAGCCCATCCACATAGGAATAAGATATTTATTACTTCCTCTCAATCGCCTTGTAAGTATTTCTTCCAGCACTTATCTTGCAGGATACACGTTGGGCAGCTGGCGAAAATTTCGATCCAAAAAACCTCGTTTAAATAAATCTTTGCTTTGACAAACACTTCTTACTGCCGTCCATCGGACGCCCCGTGGGCAGGTGACGAATGCTTTAGGCCAAAAACAGTTGTTACTTTTGAGCAAAAAATATTTCCAATTTGTCAGTAACCTGATGCTTGACACAGCGCCGGCGCCAAAGTTCCCATTGACCATAAAATTTTATCAAGCAAAAAATTTGTTTTTACTACATACTAGACATTTGCATGTGATTTTTATAGGAAACTAGAGGTTATAAAAGTTTATGAGCTTTCAGTTTCACAAAACATGTGCGCTAGTTTTTGTAGTCAGGAAATTTTTCAGGTATTTAATTTTAAACGAACGATAAAAATGTTGTATTACTTTTTGATGTAACGACAAGAATTTTATTTTTAAAGTGGGAAGTTTTATTAACTCACGGCACTATATAATATCTTATATTACTATAGGAATATTGCTAGTTGCAAGTTTTTATCATCATGCATCATTTAAGTTCCTAAACGTTGTCGTACGTTCTGTTATTTCCTTTTAGCTGAAGTGTATGGAAGTAAAACATATACAACATAAAACGCAATGCAAGATGGGTACAGCTATTAAAGTTACAAGCTCTTACTAAAAAAAACTATAATAGACAGAAATACTTCGCTGACAGCATGAATCAGCAACAACAATTAAAACATACAAACACCCTAATATAAAAGAAGAAACACGATCACCTCAATGGCAGGAGCTCATACAAATCAGACTGAATAACAAATAATTTATGTGGCTATCTGTGAAAGGGCGTGCCAAGCGACGTTTACACAAAGAATGAAAAATGATGCCTGCCACGACTGCAGTAGACCATAAACACGGAGTAGGGAAATATAAGCGGAGATGCCATAACGCAGTTACCTCAGGTGCCTTCTAATAGCTTAAATTCGTACGGTGAGCATGACCGAAACGATCAGTTACAAATAACTAACGAGGCGTTCAGGTTCTTTGAGAGATCAGTCAATGATTTTTGGTATTACATAAAATGTTTGGGTCCAAAATAGGTGTATGAAGCCGAAAACAGCAACGTTCCTCGTCCTGCGCTCAGCCGTATTTTGGCACACTACTTTCTTAGGCGATTTTCCGTCACGGCACCTCCGCTTGGGATTTTGTTCTCCGTGACATAACAGACGTAGGATTAGTGGTTCTGAATAATGTCGCGCTGTGAATGACTGGCCGAAGTGTTATTTTTGTGGCCAAGTAGCCAAGTCATGTTTATGATGCCTTCTTAGAACTTTGGGATTACATCTGGCTTTAGTTTGGAGTGAGTTTTGATACGATTTTTTTGGTTGATATTCTTCATAATAAACGTTAGGTGTTACATGATAGAATATTAAGATGAGTTGCCGAAATAATATGGTCAACACCAAATGTGAAATAAAACGGCGTTCAGGTGAGATGCAGTGAAATATAAGTAATAAAAAGTAAGAACATTATCTATTGCGTATTCCTAGGACCTCAACGTCTTATTATCAATGAAATCGCCCTAACTCTAAAACACTGTAACCTTTTTCAAACAAATAGGAGCAAACCAGAATCGATCAACAAAAATAAGCACCACCGTACATTTTTGTATGCAATCAATGCGCGTACATTAATCAGCAAGCGGTCAGGCCTGTCAATCAGAGCTCTGGCTGTCGCAGAAAACAAGTGACGGTCTGCGTGTACAATTTACGAAATGTTTTACTGTCGACTTTGTTGCTTTTTTGCCCACGGATTTTTGAGTTTTGAAGCACTGTGTGTGTAGTTTTGTTAATGACGTGTTTTCTGTTGTGCGGGGTAAATGTTTACTATGTGCTGTTGCTTTTTTTAGCAATAGCAAATGGTGCATGGATGGTGATGGCAATGGTGATGGTACAAAACTTTGAGGAACTTCACCATTCAGCTTAAAAAACGACAACTCATAAACATACAAGTATTAATGTAGACTTGTCAGCTCCTTCAACTAAAGTATATATGCTTGCGTCTGTGGCAGTATTTTTTCATATTTTCGCTTGAAAAACTCATCTTAGCATCAGCTAACAGCAAAAGCATGATCAATCTCTACCGTGACGCGCACTACTAAGCCTAAGTAAATTATAGCAGCATAAACTACCACAAGCTATGTCCCATCGCCTGAGAACGTCATATTGACCTTATTCCCTCAGTGCACATTGATAAACATCTTATACATTCACGTATAATTTTATTGCCAGTTAGAAAACTTATTTATTAACAGCACAAACTTATTTTCTTTCACGTTATTTTCTTTTATCGCTTTATTTGGCTGCGATTCGTTTGAGGCGACAAGTTTATCGTTATGTCGGTAATAGAAGCTTTTAGGGTTATCGGGTATATAATTTAGGGTTAGTTTATAAACGTTTTTATGTACGTTCTAGTGTTGGCTCGGAATAATGGCTTTGTGTGACGTAAGTAGGGGTAAGTATTATTGTGGGAAAAAACTGTGTCCTAGTTCTGAAAAAGTAAACTGATTTTATTTGCCCTTGGAAAAAACATTTCACTAAAGGAATGACTGTTTCTTATAAATAGCAGGATTTTTCTTAACTATAGTACTTTAAGGCTTTAATAAAAAACTTGTAGGACGTTAGAACAAATTGAAGTACTAGCCCTTTTCACCATTTTTCATAGGTACCCACAACGAAGATTTATTCCTATAATTTATGTAGAACTAGCTCAGATCCCCGGCTTTACTCGCTTGAAAT
The DNA here is from genome assembly GCF_022581195.2 of Helicoverpa zea. Classification (NCBI taxonomy): domain Eukaryota; kingdom Metazoa; phylum Arthropoda; class Insecta; order Lepidoptera; family Noctuidae; genus Helicoverpa; species Helicoverpa zea. The sequence continues at coordinate 882,237 of NC_061458.1, read as the reverse complement.
TAGAAATTAAATATTAAAATGCACAGCAATGCCATTTGTCGGACGAAAAAAATAAAATGTTAGGTTATTCCCCGGGGTTTGTGAATTTTCCGGGTAAAACTGTAATTTGGAGTAATTTTGAACAATGAGGAACTTGAAACGGTACATGCTACGACTTTTCTAGGGATAACAGTAGACTCCAAAATTCAATGGGGTGAGCATATAACTGGCATCACGGGTAAATTAAGCTCTGCTGCGTACGCTGTCAGGAAAGTAAGAGCTCTCACCGATGTAGCCACGGCGCGTCTAGTGTACTTTAGCTATTTTCACTGCATCATGTCCTACGGAATTCTTATGTGGGGCAATGCTGCCGATATCGAGAATGTTTTCGTACTACAGAAGCGCGCTGTCCGTGCTATATACAAACTTGGTGCTAGAGTCTCCCTTAGGGAAAGGTTTAAGGACATTGGTATTCTGACTGTGGCGTCTCAATACATTTATGCCAATATAATATACGTAAGGCAAAACCTAGATTCATATAGTAAAAACAGCGACGTACATCATTTTAATACTAGAAATAAACATAAGTTAACCGCACCTAATTATCGTCTACATAAGGTGCACGGTTCATTTGTGGGGCTTTGTGTACGCATTTATAACAGGATTCCGGTTCATCTCTTGGAATTAACGGACAGTTCTTTTAAAAACAAAATCAAAGAAATTCTTGTTAAAAAGGCATATTATAATGTTAATGATTATTTCACAGATAAACGCAGATGGCAGCTCTGAAGTGGAACAAAAGTGCTTTATTTTTTGTATTTTTCGGTGTTTTAAATTAATAATTGATAAAATAGAATTGTATAATTGTAAAATAAATTAATAATAATTAAATTGTAATAGACAGCTGTGTTGCTGGGAAGTTTGTTCTTCACCACTTCTTCTTTCCAGCCATAACACTAGGAAGTGGTGAAAGGGGGGCGTTTTGGGGGTGCTGTCATTGTAAAATTTTGACGTTAAAAAGTGCTAATCGTATTAGCCTATTTTAATAAATGATTTTGACTTTGACTTTGACTTTGACTTTGGGGCATAGAACTATTTCATGCTAACCCTTTTTGAGTGGGCAATAAAACAAAAGAGGTCCGTGTTCAGCCTATCTTTCTTGAAGAAACTACTGTTGGAACTTGGAACAAATTCAACTTCTTAGTTACTTTTTGAAAGTCTGGAGTACATTTTGTGTTTAGTTTGGTAAATCCATGTGCGCTCTTCAATGATCCGCCTAGCCATAACGTAAAATTTAAAAGTAAAGGGATTCTGGGATAGCTGTAATACTTAAAAAAAACTACGTGATATATTAGTAAGATTTATAATTGAGATATGTTAGTATTTTACGTTGTAACTTTTCTCTGAAACAATCATGGAAAATGGCACCTTTAAATAAGCAGTCAAGAAGCCATCAATCAATCATTTTATTTCTTCAACACCATGCTATCATGAACCCATCATAATTCCAAAACCCATATAATAATGAGATCGGCCAAACATATTACAGCTAAGTATATCATAAAGCAACCCTAAACAATTACAGTAACCTACAAAGTCATAAGTGGCGGTGTTCCAGGGTAACCGCGCGGGGGTTAATACCGGTTCATGCCGCTTCATACTGGTTTATACCGGGTTGTACCGGCCTACATTAACGCTCTGTATCAGCCTTATTAATAGCGTATCATCGAGATACGCAACCGCGTATAATCGAGATACGTAACCATATTATCAAGATACGAGTTCGTTCACGTTTATGAGTAAGAGGCACCCTGATAAATTTTATACGTAATATTCAATATACGGTTTTTTATAGAGGGTGTTATTTTTATTTTTATGCTCTCGTTATTTATAGGTACGTAAGTGGTTGTTATGTATAGTACCTATGTTAGTGGCTGGTTTATTAATACCTTATTGGTTACGGTATCGGATATCTACGTTTTTATTAGCGTTAATGTTGGAAAATATACCATCGTAATTTTTATTATGATAGAACAGTATTTTATTGAATACGATGTGGACTGTTGTAGATGCCATTAAAAAAGCCTTCTGATAATTCAGAACATTTATTACAGCACCACTAGTATATAAGAGATTCTATAGCTAGGTCGTCTAAGCAATATGTTTCAGAAACAAGCCATAATATGCTCACGCATAACCATAACCACGTTAATTATATCTATCCATATACCAAACATCCATTTTGTTATAGAAGAGAGACCCTTGCAGGCCCATATATTAATTTATCCCTAACGAACTCCTTCATAATTAAATCACTATCCATTCGCATTATGTAAATCAACACAAAACCTAACGGGAAGTGACACAACAGAATTCAAATTAAAATTACCGACACAAGGCGCGACAAGCTTTTTTAATTGTCATTTACCACTTTTATGTAAATCCGCGGTGACGGCTCCCAGTGGGTGTCAGGCCGTCTGACAGTCTGACAGTCTGACAACTGACAACCGACAGGTCGCCGCTCACCGGGCAATTTGCGACCGAACGGCTGCACCACGAGAAATATTATTTTACTTTAGTTTTTTTTTCGCGGGACAACGTGCGTTCTGTCAATGCGACGGTGTTAATTTCGTTAGGGAATCAACTATTTTTGTTTATGTTTATTTCTTTTACTGTTGAAATCGTTTGAAGGCTGCTTGGAAGTAATTCGAAGGTTCCGTCGGTTGTCAACAATTTTTTGCTAAGCTCTAAATGACAGGCGTCCTCATTTCCGTGACGGTTTTGGAAAGGTGGAAAATGAAAAGCGGTGATTAATCTGCCTTTCTTTTTCGCAGGGTCAACTGTCAGTGGGCGTTATGATGTTTATTATGACGCAACCATTAAACCATAAAAGCTTTATACCTACTTAAACTTATATCCATGTTCAAAGTGCAAAAAGTAGTAGCCATCCGGCTCTTAAACCGACAAGCCCACAAACCTACATCTTAGCCAATATCTCCCAGCATTATCCAAACAAATTCTCAAGAAAACATTCTTGTATACAACACATTAAGCACTAAACATTCCCTATCTAAACTAACAATAAGGGCCTTTCACACTGGCGCATTCCGGTATCTGAAACGGCACGTCGCGTCGTCGCTCGGAACGGCCGTCTTGCGCGGCGTCTTTCATATTTTGAATACTTACTCGAGTTATAAGAATTTACGCGACGCTTACTGGAGGGTAATGGGTCGCATAAAATCTTATGACCACTCAACTCTTGTGTATTGACTTTTACAGCGGCGCCATTACCCAGTGTATTTTAAGAGGGGTAGCAATTCGCATTTTGTGGGAGCGGTGTGTCTGTTATTTGCGAAATAATTTTACGTTTTTTTACTGTTATCTTTTTTCTGTTAATGTTTTTTTGTGGTAGGCTTTGGGTGGGCTTAATGATGGTTGTTATTTTTATGAATTTAGGGAAATAAGCTAAGTAGTACTTAATTTTGTTTCAGCTGATCGTATCCTTTTCTTGGGAACCCAGATTTTTCATTGGAAATAGACGAGGTAGATGTTTTCGCGTAGTTTGGTTTTGAAACAATTAACAGTCACAGTAGAAATGTGTCATAGACTACCACCCACCTTAGGCCTTACATTTATCCCAAAGCATACTTTACCAACCAAAAAATAAAACCCATAATATATTCTCCGCTCATCGCTCACACTAGAACTACACCCCATACGTGTTTACATGTCGCCATAACAATAAGTAAAATAAACGCCCTTTTCTGACGTAGCTGTTTGTATTGCATTATGTTATGACTCGCCGGCTCTTTGTATGAATGTACTTCTCTCTTATTGATTTAGAACTTCATATAATTTAGTGTAGCTATAGTATTTTCGTTACATTGCTGCGTTGCGAATAACTTTAAGATCTTCGCTGCTCCTCTGTCCTGTAGGGAAAATGGATGTAACGTAGGTATGTCTAGTTTGTTGGTCTATTTCTCTTGGTTATGTCTTTGAATAATCTTTTTAGTTTTTTTAAGGTAATCTTTGCCAACCCTGTCATTTGAATGTAATGTTTACCGGGTAAATAGACAAAGTTGCTTTCACTTTAAAATATTAGTACAGATTTTCGAGAGAGTGGCCTATTTGTGCTTCGTTACACAACTATTTCTGATAATAAAACTATTAAGTAGATGCGCTAATCGCAAGAACTACACTTACATTGCACAATTCCTTTATAGAAAACCGTTTATTGCAATACGAAGTTAATGTAGAGCTTGACGCAATAAACAGTCATCCTATTTGTAACAGCCTACAAGGAAATAAATGTAGTTAATATGAATAAACCATAAAACAAAACAAACTGGAACATGCAACACGGAACCGATAACAAACACACAATTAACAAATCACCATATGAAATAAACAAAACAAATAAAAGTAATAATAAATGTGGAATCTATTAACAATAAATCATATTGTTCGCTAGAACGCAACGATTGAGTAATAAATATCAATGAGTTTAATGTTCGGGTGTACACGCGATAACTGTCAGCCGCCATGTTGGCCGCCATCTTGATTTATGACGTTTTATTGTGAACTGTCAATAGATAGCGCGGAGCTATGAAAGGAGCTAATTGTTTTTGGGTAGATTGTATTGTATTGTTGTTTTTTTTTTCGTTATAAATCAAAGTTATTTCTGTTATTATCAAAATAAAATCATTTGAAAAATTTGTTGATATTATCTCTTAAAAGATTATTAGGCTGCTGTGATTATTGTTAAAAAAAGGGTGTGAAAAACTAGACAACTTTGTATTTTCCTTATTATCCCAAAAAAAAAACATTTTAAAGGTTTAAAAATCATTGCGTGAACTGACGTGCAAGTTTCCTTGCTCGATTACAATGACATTTCGATTTAGGCCATTTCCTACCAAATTAATTTACACATAAAGAAAAACACTACTTAAAATTCCCAATTAATTCCGGCCGATGTTTTTCGCAACCAATGACAGCAAAAACGTGTTAGATCAAAGATCAGGTGTGTGTAGTTAAACTTAGTGCAGTGACAAGCTGTCTAGTCGTCGGCTGTTTACCTTCGACTCTTGAAGTCATGTTGAAATGTCGTAGTACAAGTATTCTGTAAATATGTTGCGTGTTTAATTTGTACTTCGCTTTATATGGCGGTATGGGTGGCTTGTGTTTGTAGGGCGTTAATGAGTAGACACGTTAGAATTGAAGAAAATTGTGAAGTGTTTTTTCTGATATTGAAAATCTGTAGTTTTTGATTAGAAGGTCAATCACAAAGGGTGCGTGAAACAGTGGCCACTTTTGTAAATTTTCAGTTTTACTTGATATACCGAAGCATTTAGGTACCTATAATATTGCTGGTTAAGCCTTCTTCGAAGTGAAGATGTGGATGAGAGCAAGTACGATGCTATCCAATAAAGTAATGGATGACTTTGATTGAATAAGTATTATAAGGCTCTATTATTCTGAAATAGCAAAAAAAAAAATACAGACCAATGTGACCATTTAGATTTGGAATTAGTTCAATCTAGAGTGTAAATCCTAAGTTATATGGAATTTGTAATTGGCATTGAATTCTTTTTTTTACACGCTTTTTATTAGCTTCACCTGTATGTTTGTATGTTTGTAACCGACTTCTTTGGGCGCGATTTTGACCCACTTTAAACGGCCAGATTTCGTTCAAACTTTGTAGATTTATTGAGGACCGATGACAATACACTAATTTGATAAAATTATTCCATTTTTAACCGACTTCCCAAAAAGGAGGAGGTTACACATACACATCGATTACTCCGAGGTTTATAGACCGATCTACGTGATTCTTTTTTTGTTCGACTCGGAATAGCTGCCAGTTGGTCCCATAGTCATCAGGTCAGGATCTGATGATGGAAACCCTGAGAAATCGAGGGCAACCTTCGAAAGTTGTAGGCATACATAGGGTAAAAACTTGACACTCAGGTGTACGCCTAAAAGCACTATTCAACTGTGAAGATTTGGAGCTGACCTGATGATGGAGACCAGAGAGGGTCCAGGGAACTCGACAACTGAATATGTAAACTACCTCGTGTTTGGGCTTAAATTATTTGTATTGACAAGACCTTTGCAACAGTGAATGTTTGGAGCTGACCTGATGATGGAGACCAGAGAAAGTCGAGGGAACTCGACAACTGAGTAAATAAACAAATAAACTGAATATGTAAAATACCTCGTTTGGACTTATATTCTTTGTATTGATGAGAACTTCCCACTTGTATGGATAGTGACAAATATTCGTAATATCACCCGTGTCGTCACGTTACGCACCAAATCCTCAACCATCAAGAGACCAACATCCAAAATATGTATTTTACCCGTAGTTGAATAAGTTTTATGTTTTACGCATGTTATTTTAGAAGAAATTTACACTTTACATATGTTTAAAATCAAGTAAGTATACAACAAATATTTACTACTTTACTTTTAGATCAAATGTACAAAATCACAATATTGTTAAATTGTCTTTCCATATCTATGTTAATTATTTTAAGATAATATTGTTATTCATATTTAAACTTTGTTAGTATAAGGTCAAATTGTTATATTTATTATGTATATATTCATTGTATATGAGTCATAATGTGTAAATTTTGTTCGAATTTAATGTATACAGTACAAGTGCAAATTATGTAGTTCAAATGTTTTTAAGTATAGTTCATCCTTAGTTCATTTTCGCCCAACAAGGACGTTCCTTCAGTAACGTCCTTGGTGGGCGGTATGTTTGCGACTAACATTTGAATGCTTCCTACTCGCTCGATAGATGGCGTTGTCGCGTTTAAATGCGCGCTATGGTTTCGTTACAAGCGATACTCTAAGACAAAATGTTTTTTTTGTAAGACTTTAATATAACAGCTTAGAACAGTGCACAGAGGAGGTTTTATTTATCATCACCCCATCTTGTGTACTAGTAGGTCAGCAGATCACCTAGTCAGTGGTACCAACTCTACGTCTTTTTACGTAGATCTACGTACTTTAAACCTTTCTTGCGAACCTACGAACTAGGTGACCTAGTAGCTTAGCTAGAAAACAACAGTCGATAAGGCAGGACTCGTTGTTAATTTTTATTTCCAATAATTATCTTTAGCCGTTTTCTCTAATATTGTCAAATTTTTGTATACTAAAGAGAATTTTAATTCTACAAAACAAATAATAGTTTTTAAAAAAACAATCTACTTAAAAAAAAAAAAAAAAAAAAAAAACAAATTAAAAAAGAGAAAATGCAAAATATCTTGATTCCTTTAACTAACAAGGCTATAATACTAAAAATAGTTGCCAAAATAAGGCGAAAAATTTTTTTCGATCGTAAAGCACTCTCTGATGCTTCGCATCACGAGTCGTGCAATAGTTTAAAATTAAAAAGCTATTATAAATAATCCAAACTAAAAAGTAGAAAATAAATAATAGTTTAAAAAAAACTAAAAAACACGTTTTTTATAGAAAACCGAACTAAAAAAATAGCAAATAAATTTTAATGAATTTAAATTAAGAAAATAGTGTTCAAAATTTCAATGAATATAAATTAATAATAGTGTGAATACAAAAAAAATATTTAAAAAGCGTGGGGTGCATGGTGTCAGTAGTTATAAATATTTTATTGACAGATATGAGAAGAGTGATTTTCATTTCGATATGACCTTAAAAAGCACCCCGCGCTTTTTTAAATATTTTTTTTTGTATTCACACTATTATTAATTTATATTCATTGAAATTTTGAACACTATTTTCTTAATTTAAATTCATTAAAATTTATTTGCTATTTTTTTAGTTCGGTTTTCTATAAAAAGCGTGTTTTTTAGTTTTTTTTAAACTATTTTCTTTACCAAACAATCGAACTTCTAAACCTTCATACATGAATGTATCTATGAGTAATTGCACAATACAAACATGTACCTACTTCCCGCAGTCGATACCAATTGATACAATAGGTTTTCTATCAGCGATCTGTTGTGCTGATGAAGATTACCTTTCTGTGTTAATGGGTCAATGTGGTGTTCTAGTGGTGTCAAGTGGCTGACCTGTTGGGTATCGGTTACGTTTCGGTGGCTGTGTTTTGTTTTTTTTTCTTTGAAGTTTGACTGAGAACTTTGAACTGTGACGTTGTTAGATGGCTAGCTGATGATTTCCGCTGGGCTTGTGTTTAAACACCACCCAAAAAAGTACCTATTTTACTACCAAAAAAATTCTAAACGGTTACCAAAATGGATAAATGGTCACCAAATAACGTTCCCAAAAATATTATTAGGTAAAACCATTTTTTCGTATTATTGACTACTAAAAAAATATATGGACGCCTTTAAAATACACTTTAGACCAAATATTATATATTGTCACTACTTAGATGTTACCAATTATGTAATACCATGACTCCTAATTTGGTCATTTTTGTTAGACTAAAAAAGCTAACGATCGCAAGAATATTTCCCAAATACCAATTAATATACTGGGGTTCCCAAACGTACGTCGCTTATTTATTGTTATATGAATTTGTGTGTAACTCAGTAGTAAAATATAAGCACGAAACATGCAGCAAGCATGGCTTCTGTCACGGCTCCGGCACTGCGGGGCTCCGGCGGTCCCATGCGAGCTTATCGTCGCAGATGGTTTTCACGCTCACCACCGCAGCTTCGGCTTGCTGGCCGGCTCAGCCGGCCAGCCTCAGCCGCGGCGGCGAGCCTTAAAAACTACCTGCGCCTCAGCTCGCAGGCCGCCTCGCCCCTCTGCGCCTACGCGGATTTGAATTGCACTCTAGGGGTAGGGCAGACAAGACTACGTGGAGTCGGTTTTGCAGCGATTCGTTTTCGTCACTAACTTTGATTTTGGTAGTAATATTAATCTTTTAGTTGGATAGAATTTGGTGACCATTAATCCATTTTGGGGACCAAAAATAATATTTGTGCGAGATTTGCGATTTTTCTGATGTTATTTTATTTTTTTTGGATCATAATATTATATACTTTAGTGCCCTTTTAATAAAGTCAATTTATTTTTTTTGGAGTTGTTTATTTTATTTGGTGCCTCAGCTTAGAGTCTTAAAAATATTTTTGGTGATCGCCTAAATTATACCCTTTCCGCTGTTCTATGCGTGTCCTGAGAGAACTAATTCCAGCATTTGGGTAAAAAGTTAGCCAGTGTGCGTATTGTCCGTGGTCAGGCTCCGAATTATTGTGTTTTCGCGGCCGAGCTATCGACGAGTCAACATACTCAATATCTTCTGAAGATGCCTCGCGAAGGGACGAAACACGTGTCGAGTATCAAAAGCCTCGTTTAACTGTCACGTGAAAATAAACGATAAATTATTTTTGCAAACATATCATGCCATCGATTTTCGCAAAGTAGCGCCTGATGCCATAATCATGTCGTGTGCTCATTTTATAAACGATTCATCTTTTTAAGAGCTATAGTGCCACATTCATAGCACGACACAGACAGACACATAATAATTATAGATCAAACTTCTGAACGGGTGAAACGAGGCAAAATTGCTATATTACGTAATCAAAGACTCATTTATTCATATTTTAATATTAACAATATGAATATCGAAGAACTTAAATAAAATAATGAGGTGGCGAGGCCTCCGCATCATTATAATAAATTAACAGCAATAAACTTATTAATTTATTGTTAAATGTGTCTTTTAATATTAATATTGCCATTTATTTTATTTAATATTTCATGTTTTAATTATAACTTTATCTGGTTGGATTGTAGAAAAGTCTATGAACACATTCAAGAATGATAAAATAGCTGAAGACTAACACGGTTGTCGGCACATTTGCTTACAGGTTAATAAATTTAGTGTTAAAGTAAGTAGTTTTGTAACTATTATTGTTATAACAACTACTTTTTACTATTTATGCTCGAAGTATGGGGATATTATCGTACCACTGCCCCAAATTATCATGCAGAAGCATTGCAAAGTTTTCTGACGAAAACTGTACAAATGTTTATTTCTGTGTGTGTGTACATAGGTACATGTACAAATGCAAGCAGTTTCTATCACTCGCTATATTATGACGATGTTCCTTCACCTTTACATCAAGCGGTAACGAGCAGTATCGATACTAAATCGTTCGTTCTCGATACGTGCACGATTTATCGATGTTTCTTCTCGCAGCAATATAATTGCGCAGCCCTGTGATTGATGCGTTCGTTCAAGTCGCTCGTAACTCATTCAAATGAACGGAGTGAATGTATTTGTGCTGTTTACATTTTATAGTTCAGATAGTAAATTAGTGTTATGTAGCTAGTTATATACCTTTCTGATTGTTGGTTCCGATGAACTTTGAAATAGTTAACGTGTTGTTTTGTATCTAAATTACAGGTACTCATGAAAATAAGGATTTTTCAGCCCAGGTTTTTCTCAAGATCTTTCCTTTCGCCTTTACCCAGCCATTGGTGTTCAAGGTGTACTTAGAAATGACCTTATAACTTAGAAAAATAACATTGATACTTGCCTGTCCTGGAATCGAACCTGGGCGATCGTATTTAAGAGGCTGGTTTCTCCAACCATTAGACCACCTCCAACATCTTCAACTCAGAACTCAGATAACTCAAACCAACTTCACTTTGAGAATATTAAATTTTAAAACTGTCACCGCGAGCTGACGTCGAAGTTTTTCTATTAAATTTTTCATTAGATTTTGACAGGACATTCATAATATTCACGACTTTGATGAATGGGGCGCGGCTGTCAGATAGACAACGGCTAATGATATTTGCTTTAAGCTGATGAAAGTAGGATGGTATATGGCATTTGTAGATTTAGAAGGATAAATATCAAAGGTCTGTGACTAGGTATTAATGGGGCGACAGCAATGCGGAATAAATTTCGACGATCGATATTTTTTTTTGTGTAAATGTCGATTAAGTTTTATGTAGCCCATTTTCCCTTTACACATAAAATCGTTGTGACATTGAAGTTATTAAATGGACCGTGAACATATAGGGTTATAATGTATGAAGGTTTTAATAAGCACATATTATTGTTATAAAGTTTATCGACAATACTTAACTGACTGTCAATCAAATTGTGGTCACCTGTACTGGCCTACTTGCCTACCTATAGGTGTCAATCAACTCTAACTGGAACTTGCAAACGCATCTTGCATATCCAACTTATCGACATTTTAATCAAACATTTTCACAGCCCTATCGGAATTCCATTACCATACTAAAATATATTTCAAAATACTTATTACCTATTATGGGTCGTAACCGTGAAGTATGTGGTTAACAAGATCATAGATATTCACTTTATGGCCTCGCTTGTTTTCGCAAAATTACTGATAAACTCTATGATAAATGTGTCTATAAAAAGTTAAATTATTCGGTGTGAGAGCAAAAAGTATGGTCATGCTGTGAAATGTAAATAGGTTATACTAGTTTCCGCCTGCGGTTTCACTCATGTCTCTAGAAATGCCTTTCCTGCACATGGATAAAATGTACCCCATACGTTGTTCTGATATATAAGCTAATTTACTGCCAAGTTTCATCAAAATCTATCCAGTAGTTTTTGTTCAAAAGAGGAACAAACATCCATAAATACAAACTTTCGCATTTTTAATGTTATTATAATTATGATAGCTGTCCATACTTAGTAAGTATTAAGTACATGCTAATGTACATTTAACATGGGCGCCTTGTTTTCGAAAATTTAATAGAAGCTAGTCACGGTTTTGCTTTCATGGTGAAATTTTATGTAAAGTTATAGTTGGCGTTTTAATTGCTGTAATTAGTGGATTGCTAATTGAATAATTGTTGGTACAGACTGGAAGTACATTGTGTGTTTAAAAATTAGGTCAACAATTTTTATTTTCTTTATACATGCGTCAATATGGATGTAAGCTTAGTACTGCAGAATTATGTTCAAGAATGAATCTTCTTCTATCAGCTATGAATCCAAATTAAATCCATAGGTAATTCTTGCCAATATTATAGCTGAGAAAGTAACTCTATCTGACACCCTTTCACGGTTACACTACTGAACTGATTTTTTTTTATTTTGATATCGAACTAATCTTAGTGAAAGGACATAGTCTACTGTTAATTTGGGTAAGGAAGGATGTTTATAAATTATTTCTCTTCTAATTTAAAACATACCCACTACGTAGTTACACGCGTATAACAAATGCTACATCAAAAATACAGCGGAGCCGGCAGGAACAATAAAGTCACATTTAATACAATTACCTACAAAATATATTAGTGTTTATTTTGTAAGTCGGTGCGAATGTTCGCTACGACTGTACGTGGTGGTCAGTGTAAGTCATAGGAAACAGCGATTTTAAGTACCGTTAGGTTCTGTATGTAGTAAGGAATTCAGCTACGGTGTTGCTACCATGGCATTGGTTTGGGATTGAAATAATATAACACTAACTATGTGGTACGATTTTGTCGCTCGAAACTAGGTACACTCTGGAAACATCTAAATCGTGTCACTACAAAATGTAAATAATTGAATATCATCATCATCCTCCGAGCCTTTTTCCCAACCATGTTGGGGTCGGCTTCCAGTCTAACCGGATGTAGCTGAGTACCAGTGCTTTAGAAGGAGCGACTGCCCTATCTGACCCCCTCAACCCAGTTACCCGGGCAACCCAATACCCCTTGGTTAGACTGGTGTCAGACTTACTGGCTTCTGACTACCCGTAGCGACTGCCAAGGATATTCAATGATAGCTGGACCTACAGTTTAACGTGCCATCCGAAACACAAGTAAATAAATTTTACTGTAATTTATAAATAATCTAATTTGCAGGTAATGCATGCATAACTCAAGATATTTTTAACCGACTTCCCGAAAGGGGACTTCCTAATATGTATCTTGTTAAGTGTATTCTCTGTGTGTTATTTAATGAGGCTAAACAATGGTCATGCTTAATGTCGGTGTTGCGCTTACCTTGCAAGAGTATAACACCCGCTACCGCTTATCGCACAACTCCCTCCCAGCTTACACACGATAGCTATAAACATACATCAATGATATTTATGGGAGTCATTCGCTAAAGCGTGTAGCACAACGATTACTAAGAACCAAACGCTAAGGCAGCGACGATTTGTGACGAACTTGCAGCTACAATTCTTTTTTTAGTAGACAAAATAACGTAATTTACCAGCAAACGACGCCACTTTTGGTAGTTCGCGTTTTTTATGGCCCCACTTTTAGATTTAGTTGCTAGAGTTGGTACTAAATGGTAGCAGGCATGTGGTGAAGGGTCTTATTTTTGGGGTGCTAAACAAAAACTGAAGTTTTTGATCTATGTGACGGATTTTGTCTGCGGGGCATGGTGCATTTGGCACCGTCTTTTGTTTAGTTCGTTTGATTTTAGAAAGCGTTTGTTTTGGGGATATTGATGGGGTCGATATTTTATGAAATAAGATGTTTTACACCAGGCATTTTGTAAGATTCATAACTCGGGGTTATAGAGTTGTACCAAGTACATACATTTAAAATATAAGTCAGTGAATGAAAAACGCTGAAAGCGATTCATCAAGAGTATAGTGAGCTAAGAATCCTTATTTTGATCGCTGAAAATCTTATTTTTATACCTAGTTACTGTAATTTAAAGCACACTATGTGACACCTAGGTACCTACCAAACCATACCCCATTTAAAACGAACCACGAAGAAGAATTCCTCTCACTTAGCGCTCACGTACTAAATTCTCGCCACCATTAGTCTGATGTCACATCAGTCGACTCGCGACGCGTCACAAAAACGCGCGACATCGCGGCGATCGCGCGACATGTTTACGACAGTGCCGACAAAAATATCGCAAGCTGCGATTGTCCGTCGATTGAGTTACGAGCAGTGCTGCTCCCGACTAATTTATCGATGTGTTAAATGTAAGCAAAGACTAAGATGGAATTGTAGTACTTATTTCGTACTAGCTTCTGCCCGCGACTTCGTACGCGGATAAAGTCCCTTATGCCAGCGACTACGGGGTCAGCAAAATCAAAGATCTGAACCGTCTGATATTGAATTTTAAGGGCCCGTTGACTTGAAAACAACGGAATACGCATAGCCATTAGAAAAGTTCCATATATTTAATTTTTGTACTTCAACGGCAAAAGCACAGCAGACTAAACAAAACGCTGAGAACTGAACCGCAAAAGACGTGACCATAGGGATAAAAGTAGTGATTCTAATTAGTCCGCATTTAAGTTGTGTGTGGCAAAAATATTACGTAAAAAAACATTAAATGTTACTGAGATGACAAAGTCGTGATGACTTAGTGGAAGTCGTGGTGGTTTAGTGGGTAAAGAACCAATCTCTCAGGTATGAGCGTACGTCTTTGATTCCAGGTCTGGCAAGTACCTGCCAATGCAACTTTTCTAAGTTCGTACGTACTTTCTACGTATATTTTGGATACCAATGACCGTTATTTGGAGGGGATGTTAAACTGTAGGTTCCGGCTGTCATTGAACATTCTTGGCAGTCGTTATGGGTAGTCAGATGCCAGTAAGTCTGACCAGTTTTACCAAGGGGTGTTGGGTTGAGCGGGTAACCGGGTTGTGGAGCTCAGATAGGCACTCGCTCCTTGTAAAACACTGGTACTCAGTTGCATCGTGACTGGAAGTCGACTCTAACGTAATTGGGACAAAGGCTCTTGAGATAATAACGACAATAATAATGAGATATAAGCACCGCAGGACATCTGAGGCTGATGACGGGAAGTAGCTACCCCGCGGGGCTATATCTACTGAGTTCTCCAGGGAGAGTATACTGTCCCCCATCTCCGGCCGGTCGGAGTGAACCATGACGGGGGTAGGTCTCACACCTCTGGCTTGGCTTGGCCGTCCAGAGTGGAGTCGCTAGAGCAGGGTTAGTAGCCCTGCTCGGAGGATAGGTGCCTCGTGGTAAGTGACCCACAGGGAGCGCGTAATCTGCGTTTAAAATCCGCCGAGGTATTCTCACACTTCAGCCGCTCATGTGTCCCTGTTGCCCTCTTGTTGCTATTCAGTGACTGATTCCCGGCGGCCCAGTAAGTGAGCTGGCGAAGTCTCCACCTACAATTTTTACATGTATCTAATACATTGTCATCGGCAGGTGCCATAGTTCCCGTAGTTTCCCCATTCCTAGTCCATTAGCATCCCATCACAATAGCCCAAGTAGTTTTCATCCACAGTTAGCAATGGTATAGCACAGAACCGGGGATTGTCTTTTTTTTTAACGACGTCCACCGGGGATTGTCCTTGGGTTCATTTCTATAGTGTATAAAGGGATAATCGTCGGTTTTCTGTCACCATACCTATTTCATAACATTCGTTTCTATACATTTCAAGTGTAGTATTGCTCTTGAAGTTCCACATCAGGTGTTCCAGATCTTCGATGTATATACGTCAATAGAGAGTGCTTATTAGATTGAACCACTTTTGCAAAAACGTCATATCTTTATATGCTATAGTCTAGCTGGGCTCCTGGGGTTCCACATCAGGTGTTTTACATCTTCAATTTTTATAAGTCAACAGAAAGTGCTTATCAGATTGAACAACTTTTGCTAAAACGTCACACCTCTATATGGTATAGTCTAGCTGGGCCCCTGGAGTTCCACATCAGGTTTTTAGATCTTCAATTTGTATAAGTCAATAGAAAGTGCTTATCAAGTTGAACAACTTTTGCTAAAACGTCATACCTGTATATGGTACAGAGAAGCTGGGCTCTTGGGGTTCCACATCAGGTGTTCCAGATCTTAAAAATTATTATCTCAGCTGAAAATGCTCATCACATGAAACAATTTTTGCTATGGCACCATTTTTGTATCTCTTATAGTTTTGTTGATCTGTTGGTGTTCTGCATCAGGTCTTCAAGTTTCGAAGATAAATTATAGCCTATATGTTGACCAGGCTTAATACTGATACAACAAAGAAAAAATCATTGAAATCCGTCCAGTAGTTCCGAAGATTAGCGTGTACAAACAAACAGACATACAGACATACAGACATACAGACATACAGACAGAATTTTTTTTTTGGATTTGTGCTCCATTACTGTTTCTAAACCCCACCCAATAATTATTTTTTAAATATATTCAATGTACAGACACAGTTTTTTTACAGATTTATTATATGTATAGATATAGATTGAGTTTTGTAAAGTTTGATGGTAATTTTGGGTTGTGGTGATGGGTTTAGGGTAAGGAGTTTGAATTTATTGTCGAGTTTGTGTGTCTGTGGAAAATTAGAATTATTGAACTATGCACTGTATTTTAAAAAAGTACATTCACTCCCCATCCGCACTAGATTGAAATTGAAAACATAATGTCTCTTTATAACCCTAGAAGAATAATTTTAGTACATACATAATATGTTTTCACAAAAAACTAAAATGTGTGTTGATAAACTACAGTTAAAGTTACCATTTATCATTGTTTTTATTTAGAGTAAAACTTGACAACGTACAGGCCATTAAGTACCACAATAAACCCAAATTCCCCACCAACACTCACAAATTAAATATAGGTAAACAATAGTAAGCCAGAGTACTAGTAACAACAGAATTCAATCAGGATATCGGCGCTACAGACGTCGGTGCTGCCGTCGACACCCGTCACTTGTTACTGCACCTCTAACAAGCCGACGCCGGTAGCACAGTGTGGATGCGGCCCTTATTCGACTTTATTTATTGCGATAATTTTGATTTTATATTGGAAAAAAATGGCTTAGCTACGTAAAATCTTAAACCTTATAAATATACCCCAAACTACTGAACAGATTTGGAAAATTCTTTCACTGCTTGGGATCTTGACTTCTATCTACCTTGCCCATTAACTTTGATCACACAAAATTGCTTAGTGAGGTTTTAATAAATTAGGTAATACATATAATAAATTCTTGTGGTCTTTTTACTGCAACATGCAAGACAGCTTTCGGAAAACTGAATTTTCCATACCATACTTCACTGATAAATATTATTGCAATAAAATATCTTCAAAACTATCCCAAGAAAACCCCCAGCGGTATCCACACTATTCCTCCTCGTCTCTCGCTAAGACGCTTGTTACTCCAAGTTTGCATTCACCCCCTCCCCCCCTGCGGGATCCATGGACAATGTGGGTGATTCGTACGGTGACACCTGCGTAATGGGATACCGTTTGTATGGGATATGATGGCATCAGATCTATGGGGGTTATAGAGGTATGACTGGGTAGTGAGGATGATGCAACTTAGACATGCATATCGATCCTCTAAAAACCTCGTAAGTATGAAAGTTGTACGTCTTTGGGAGGAAGATGATACATAATGATATGACACGTAGTTGCAACATATCATATTAGCTAACCAGGGTCCCTGCGGTATAATTCTTTTCAGGCTCCAGACTATTAATTGTGTACCAGAGTGTTAATGAGTTAAGTAGTTTTGCAAAGCCGGTCAGTCAGAAATGCTTTTGCATTTGTAAGGATATCATTATAATATATATGTACTTTGGAACTTGTTTGAAAAACAAGCTGTCTTACCTAGATAGTAGAAAAAAGTATATACTTTACCTTTGCATAATCATGCGTTTTTACTATGTCTATGTACGCCCTTTCCTTATTCTTTCTTTGATTTGTAAATAGCAAAGCAAAAATCGTTGATGATTTAGAGCCAAAAGGGTTTTCGTCATAAATTAACTGTCATTTCAAGTCTCTTTCAGGACGAATTCTTTTCAGAATGATAAATGAGCATCAGCACCCTTAGAAGATTCATTAGCGTGAATAATTAATGAATCTACAGATATACAAAGTATTTTTTGTAAGTTAGGGATAACTTACAGTATTTTTTGTAAGTTAGGGATGGGAGGCGACCGAGAAGAAGACCAAGGAAATGCTGGAGGGAAGACTTGGACAGCTTCCTCTCGGACTGGCCTCAAGCAGCGATGGATAGAGAAAAGTGGAAGGCTTTGGGGGAGGCCTTTGCCCAGCAGTGGGACAGCATAGGCTAATTAAAAAAAAAAAGTGATAACTTTTAGAATCCCTCAACTCTAAGATCGACTGGATTTCAAATTCGTCTGCCTATTTAACTGACGACTAAAAAAGAGGAGGTTTAGGTTTAGGTAGGTCTTAGGTGTATGAAAATCCATGTTTTGAGCCCCGTTTCTTCAATACTATTGAAGAACAAATAATGATAGATACTCATTATAAGTTTTATTATCATTTATCTCATCTTTAAAAACGTACCGAACTTATATATCTCAGGTGACATACATAATAATTACTTAAAAAGAAAATATTTATGACGTCAAGCAATATATTTACTAATTCAAGACACAACACTTTGAACTGTACCCATTTCATAAATTAAAACCTACCATTACTTATTTAAATACAAAATGCCTATTTTTATATTGTAATACATTATAATTACATACTGGTGCATAGTCAATACATTAACTGTTGTCCTAGTAAATAAGTACGGTCAGCTTCAAAAGTAGCTGAAGAAAGCCAAATTTTGAAAATTCATTCATTCATATGTTCAGATACTTTTAAAGCTGGCTGTACATTGGACAGCGACTTGCTATTATAATGAGTAATGGCCGCGAGTGTCAATGAGGAAGTGTTAAAACAAATACATTAATGAGAGCAACTGTTTCTGTTTGAACAGCTGTTCAAAATGTGAGAAAATATTGTTTATTTCGTGGCTTCTTATATCTTGTATTGATACCTGGGTTACAAAGTATACAATGATATGGCAAAAGTTTGTCAGAGATCATTTTGCGAAAGAATAATCATTTTATTTGTAATCCACTTTGGTCTGTTTTGACAAGACATCTTTTAGAAGGAAACGTTGTTGACGTGAATCTTAAATGCACTTAATGAACATGTGTAATATGTGCCAATGAGTAAAAATAAAATTTCGAAACTTTTAATGAGCTAACTTCTATGTAGTCCAAATCAAAAATAAGCCACTTTACCCACATTTAGCCAGTTGTTTTAAAATAATATCAATTTTTTTTCTGTAGGTAAATGGCTACAAATTCGTACTTCAATATGAGAAATAAAAAATACTGTTCCCTATAGGTAGTTGCCACTATAGTGTAACCAAAATGTGAAACCAAAAATCCTTTTTGAAATCTATCGCGTGTCTTGCCAGTAATAATGTTTGCATATGCCGCATGTGCACAAAACTAATAAGATAAACAACACGTTTTGTGTGTAGTTTTGTAAAAAACGTGTTTCTATAACGAGGGCTTAGCGTCAATCACTCTCTGAGATCGGCACCTTCGACTGACAGATGTGAAGGAAGGAAGAAAAGTCACGATGAGACATATGTATTATAAATTGTAATACTAAATAATATTTTTTCGATTTTTCATGTGCCAAGAGGGGGTAACCTGAAGTAGCAAAAATGTTTAAATTTGTTTGTTATTAATTTCTCAATATGGCAACAAATACTTGGTTTATGGACTATTGTTAAAAATATCGACTATTTCGTCTTATTTATATATCTGGGTAAGTCAATACTTTTAATTTTCCATGAGACACCATATTTATTATGCAGTAACCGCATTAACGCCGCGCCGCGAAACATTTGCAAGCATTAAACAATGTAACCACCTTTATCTTGTGTAAATTGAGCCAAATGTCTACGAATTTACGAGGAATTTATCTAACAATGTTTTACAATACTATGTTATTTGTAGGTGAATTTGGATTACCTATACATTTTTCACAGAGATGTAGAATCACCATATTTATTTATTTTTTTGGGACACTTTTCGCAATGATGATCGATGACCAAAATATTACTTACCTACCTAATACATGACAATATGTAATGTAAAATGCCTCTTAAGGTAGTTGCACAATGAACATAGCTATTAAATACCCGACAATTATAAATGACAGCCCTGAGCACAGTAAGCTACATCTTTATAAATCCACTAGCTGTTGCCCGCGACTTCGTCTGCGTGGGCAATTTCGTTTATTTAATCGTTCATTGCTCAACCTCCGTAGGTGATAGCGTGATAATATATAGCCTATGTGTTGAACCGGCCCCCAGGTAATAGTCATGCAAAATTTGATTTAAATCCATGCAGTACTTTTTGAGTTTATCCGGGACAAACATACAGACATACAGACAAAAATTCTAAAAACTACATATTTGGGTTCAGAATCGATTATGGATCACCCCCCAAGTATACTTTTTAAAAAAAAATTTAATGTACAGTTTTGACTTTCCTATCATTTTATTATATGTATAGATATAGATTTGCAATATTTTTCTACTTTGTATTATCTAAGTATTCAGCCAAATTACGTACAGACAGCTCATCAACTTAGCTCAATCTGCTTTTCTTCAATAGATTTTCAGCCTTATCACAAATAGTGGAAGGTTAATGTTCGGTTGGTAAAATCTGACAGATTTGGCTAGGTTGACCTGTCTGTACAAACTAATTAATAACGTGCTAATCATATGATAATATGATATTTCTGACACCTTTACCCAACCACGACATCTGCGGTAGCCTACCACAGCTGCTTGAAATATTGAGAACATTGACATAAATACTTGAAGTGACTGTTTTATTATATTACTGAAACAATTGATTTGTTTGCTTAAGAAGACAAGACAATGCGTTCATGAAAATGGTTGACAAACAAGCCTTTCAAACTAACATAGAACTTATATGCCTCATGATTACTTCGCATCAATATAAAGTTTGAGATTTATTAATTTTACCTACAACGAGCATATTTCATTGGTAACGAGATAGCGATTTTAGACTTTAATGTCTAGGGTTCCTCAAGACGTTTTCATCTACCTTTACTCAGTCACTGGTCTCCAAGACAAACTTAAAATTACATAATAACTTAGAAGAGTTCCATTTGTGCCTACTTGTTTGACTGAATCCGCACACTGCTATTTGAGAGACTGATGTTGATCCAATCATGACTTTATTCCTTCCCTTTTCATACTTAAAACATAGTCACATAATTCGATTATCTTGCTACTAAGGACTTTCAATAAGACATTGTAAGTTAATGTTCTCAGTAATCGCTCATTTCCCGTACTTAAACTTGAATGAAAACATAAAGATACGACAATTGCGCATTTGCTTGCTGCATTCGTATTTTGTTAAAACGAATTAAAAGAATAGCTTAGAAAATATGCTGTATTTAAATTCTTATCTTTACAGTTTTTGTTTTTGGTAAAGAGTGGCTTAATAATCATCGATAAAAAAAAGAAAGGCAACAAAATTACTTGCCTAGTAGCTAACTAGCTACATTTTACGAAGTAATTATTATATAGTTATAAAGAGGGTGACACATAAACAGCATATTTCATGTTACTAAAATGTAAGCCCGAGATACCGACATCAAACTTTACGACACTACACATTACGCGAATAACCAATTTCCCTAACAAATTATAATATTACAAAGTAAATCAACCAACAAAATGTAAGACACAACATTTACGAGACATTATAATTTCGCATTCAGGACACAAAATAATATCACAAATTAAACTGGCGACATAAATCTTAAAGTCAAGTTATGTCCAATAAATAACTTGGAACGGGTTTACCGTAGTCCTGCGCCTGAGTCTGACCATTAGATAGCAGATTTTATGCTCTTGCACATCTATAATTTATGAGAAAAACATTGTAACTTGATTCTTGTTGAAAGACAAAAAGTTAGGAGCTACTATGCTGTTCGAAGCAGCCATGAACGTCAATTATGCGATACGAGTATTATGATAGTTTATGATGTTGCAAAGAATAAGATTCTATAGATTTACACAAAGGTTATGGCAATGGAATTTAATGGAAATGCAATGGGGCAGAGGAGCATTTTGAAGATTTACTGTTTGCTTCTACCTACTTGAAATTGAAATGATGATTGACTGTCATTTGTTTTCAAAGCATATTTCGCCAAAAACGGTGCTTTGAATCATGAATATATTTATTTTATTTTTTTCAAGTTCAGGAAGTTTTCTCCAACCAAAATGTGTAAGTAGGTAATAAGAATTCTTGATAATTAATTTTCATAGAACTGACAACAAAATATTCCATTGGCTACACAGAAGTTAACAACAGTAATTCCTTGTAAAATAATATCACAAGAAGTCGATAGGTACAATTTTCGAAATGTTCTCATTCAGACAATTTATTTGGAAATAAATAGCAAGCATTGATATCGGCTATCAGACTTCGCAGTGTGAAACTCACGCAATGCTTACCTAAACTCTAAGAGCTCGCACACACTAGGAACATTTAGTCGGCCGATTTGGGCTCATAAATAAGTATGAAGATGAATGGAAGTACACAGGTAACAACGATCAGATATTTATCCGGTATCAGACCGATTTAAAACTTTGATTGAATTCACGATTTTCTAAAAAAAGTATATTTTACCAATCACCGGGACAACAGTCGGCCGACTATTTAATCTGCAGTGTGTGCATAGGCTAATAGTTTGTAGTAGTGCGGGGTCCGATAGCGTACTATTTATGCTGCCCTCCTATTGGTCGAGAGCGGTGAGACAATTGGTAAAGGCTACTGTGAAATAGATATGTTCTGACAAATGATAATGTTTTTCGATGTTTATTGTGTCTGTAATTTGGTATTGTTTAGTAAGTTCTTGCTTTGAGTCACACAAGTTTATTTTTGAGGTGAAAAAGTATCAGAGTGAATTCGAATCATAGAGTGACTGGCTGACTATAAAAATGCACATACTATTTGATGTTTGTATATTTGAAAAAGCCTTATATAACTGCAGCCACTAAGTAGTAATGTAGAAAAAAAAATGAAATTGGCTGTCCTCAAGTCTTAAGTTTTTTCAGCTTCTGAAAGTGTCAGTTCACCTTCACTTTTGACTGAAAAATACGACAGTCCTGATGGTAATTTAAACCGAAATGTATTTATTTACGTAGTAAACAATTTCCATTTTATCATGTATAAGTTTTTGCTATCAGTCGGCAGTAGTTTTTACGACTGGCGCGGTAACAGCTGATGCATTTTACTGTTTTTCTGTAATTCTGCTAATTTATATAGAAAAGCAAACGTTCTGTGTGTTTGTTTTAGACTGAATTGCTCATAAAATGGTTGTAGTTAATACGTTCGAAAATTTTTGTTTTTCAAAGAGTAGCTAGCAGAATATTTTTAAAGTCGATTTGTTTTTTCACTTATGCACTGCTCTTGACTTCTTTGCTCTGACTTGTGATAAATCAAAAGAGCATGACTGAGCTCGTTTAAATTGGGAACAGGGCAGGAAGAAGAATAAATTAAGACCTTTTTTTTAAATACTATATTTGAATAAATAATTGCAAAATATATCCTCATATCAAACGTCACAGAAAATATTGGAAAATTAAAAAGTTGATCCTGTCAACACCATCTCGTAAAGAAACTGCTAGATTTTAATGAATCTAATAAAAATAAGAATTAATCCTTTCCATGACACCGTTTAACTAGGTACATACCTAATTACCTACATTATACGTTTCCTCCCTCTTCGCTACAGCATCCAGTTAGGCACAAACATCTCCCCACTCTCTTAGTCTATGCCAAGACAGCGGCAGCATTCAGTTAGATTTACAACAACAGTGACGTTTTAACGATAATGCGTATTTACGACTATTTACGTGTATTTACGCGTATTTACTGCCGGCGAGAAAGCCTGCCTGTTTAATTGTCGAATAAAATTGAAATTTACAACCGTTGATTTACGAGAATGTTCCCCGGCGATACGTTTTACGCATTTTTATGAGTTACGTTCCTGTGCATGGTGAGATGAATGGGTTGGGTGACGGGTAGGAATATGAGTTGATTGAGACAGGCTATGTGGTCAGTAAAACCCTTTTTTGATTGAATTTGAGGTCGAGCTACAGAATTTTCTGGCAACTGCATTTACACGTTTAGGTAATTTTACTCACACATAAAACTCGTTTGATCGCTAATGCTTGCATCTCTATCTCGTTTATATATACCTATTTCAGCTGCATAGTATCCCAGCCACACCTGGATTTTTGCTGGTTAACCAAAATGGTATTCTCCAAAAGCCAGAATAATTAATTGTGTTTCAATTATTAGCAATTTTTTATTTTATTTTTCTTCAAAGTAATGACATATTCCTGTTGTGCCATCATAATTTTCGCACACCAAGTCCATCGAACTCTGTACAAAAATATCATCAACTTTTGTGCATCCATCACCGTTGTACCAAATCTCCGCGGCGACAGATCTTAATGAATATAATGAAGTGATAATTGACAAGTATCATTAGTACTGAATTTAAAGGTTGCATTACACTAGTGTTGGACTATTGCCTAGTAATATAGCACATCGCCAGTAATTTTTATTACCACATCAAAGGTTGGTTGACATCGTAAAACTGTTTCGTTGCTACATCGCGGGTTGTGTTGTAATCGCTGTTCGTGTATTGATTAGGTCTTGTGTATAGACTTTATAGACCGTCATTATTTGTCTAAGCTTTTTTTTGTATTTTTGTTTGTAATATTAGGATAACAACCAACCAAATAATTCATATCAGTGAATTGAATTTCTGAGAATGTCAAAGACATCGATTGCTCAGCTCTTTGATTACTCAGCTCTTAATGCTTAATCTTTCTCCGTGTGAGAGGAGGCCTGTGCCCAGCACTGGGACGATAAAAAGGCTGTAACAAAAAAATCTATGTCAAAGACACGACATTTCCACTTGAAGTCATCATAATTATTTGCCTAGGTTTTTTCTTCCCATGTTGGGGTTAATTTCTAATTTCATTCTAAGTGAATGGCTATGTGACTTGTTCAACCCAGCTAGTCGTTACTTTGGCAAATCAAAAATTGTTTTCGATATTTTTTAGAAAAGCAAATGTGCATGCTCAATGTGCTGCATATAATTTCCAAGCAATATTACCCAACTAAATTGATAACAACATAATTTTCAATATAAACATATATGGCCTTACTACAAAAACTTTAAACCCTGTTTTACACTTGTCTAATAAAATTTTGGCTGCAAAATGAACCATATGTCAACGTCATAATTTGACATTTTTTTAGACAAGGCATAAACTGACGTTTAAAAGTTTTTGTGGTAAGGCGGATAGTGTCGTAATATGCCATTAATTCCGTACGATAATAAAGTCCAATTGTTACGAGACTATAAAAATATTCAAGTTACTAACTGCTATAATAAAAATGTTGAGCTAATAAACCTATTTTCAATGACACAATATTATTACGAAATCTCTGATGTTATTTCATTGATTGGTATGTAGGAGCTTCGGTATTTTATTTAGCTATCAATATTGGCTGTAAATGATAGGCATTTTGATGGAAAATAAATATTTGTAATTTTTCTTAAGATTTATAATTTTGTATGGTGTGATAAAAAGTCTTTGGAAGGTTGGCTGATAACTTATTTTAAGGGCAATCGTGAATTGAAAGAAACTTTGAAGTTAGAGTATTACTGGCCAGATACACTACCATTGACATATACACATTATATGCTGATTTTTAAGAATGGTGGGCAGTCTACCCGGGTTTGTAAACCATTTTTTTTCTTCTAAGAAAATATTGCCAGCTGTTAATTATTTTGTTCATAAGCAACGTGTCATACTTCAGTTCAATTAAAAAATTACCCGATCAATAAAAACGTTGTTATTTCTCTGTAGCAAATAGTTTTGAGCAGTTAACTATTAACGGTAATTACTATCTAGACACACGGCAGTGTGTCCGCCAAGTTCGAGCAAAAAAGGCGACACACCGGCCGTGGGTTATATTACACGAACCATTTCGGGCCAAATTCGACCCCCCTGTAACTCAAAATCTATTTTATTTACGCATATCAAATTTCTAGTATCTGTTGAGACCCCCTCACTTATCTAAAATACAAAATTTCATTAATATACCTATTGTAGGTCTTGAGATATTGACGTCAGAAAATCGCTATTTTTACTATACACTGATTCACTTATTCACTGACTCACTCATCAAAAACCTAGACCACTTCCAATGGTCGTATTGACTTGAAATTTGGCATGGAGGTAGGTCTTTATGTCAAGGTAAAGGGAAAAATCTGAAAATGGCCAAGTGTGAGTCGGTTTCAAAATAATGAAGGTGTTTTATACCCGGTGTAAATTTATACCCCTAAGGAACTAAAACGAACTAAATTTATCTATATTTATATAATATATCTTCGAATGGTACAAAGGTTTGTATTTAGTCAAAGTAAAGTAAAAATCTGAAAACGGCCAAGTGTGAATCACTTTCGAAAATAACGAATGTGTAACTTTGATCCACGAACATAATATATGATAACATGTCTTGTCAGTCAGTTGGTAAATCTAGACATAGTTAATCTAGTTCATTTCTTTGTAAGAAACATAGTGCATATTAAAAAATCTAAAAGATAGTATAAATGAGACATTTCTTTAACTAACTTCATCATAAGAAAAAAATAAAATAAACAACCTTACAAAAATAAATGAAATCCCACCCAAAACAAAAATGTGAAAGACTGCCAAGTTCGATAATATGGGAATGCTTCGCCTATAAAAGAAGTGAGATCTGAATAAGTACCAAGTTCCATACACATACCTCAGTTAAAAATAGTTACTTTTTAATGATGATTACTTGGCAAGTTTTAATAGAAAATTAAATACTTGATTCATTGCGTTTAGTAGGTTTATAACAAGGTGTATGAAAACTTGCCAAGTAACATCATTAAAAAGTAACTATTTTTAACTGAGGTATGTGTATGGAACTTGGTACTTATTCAGATCTCACTTCTTTTATAGGCGAAGCATTCCCATATTATCGAACTTGGCAGTCTTTCACATTTTTGTTTTGGGTGGGATAAATTGTTACAAGAATTATGTTAGTTATTTAAAGTATAGTAAGATATTTAAAAAAAATGCATTTAACTAACTGAGTTAAATGCATTTTTTTATGTAGAATATTTCTAACATTGAAATTCATTATTGCATTTTTTTGTTATGTATATATATACATATATAAGTCGCGTCTCTCGTTGTCAACAACTTCTATTTGAGCAGTCAATTGTAAAAAACGCCCTTGTGAAACAGAAAATTGTTTCTTAAAATCGATTTTAACAATGCAAACAACATAGGGTTTACTATGATGCCATTGGCCAGTGCATTTACACTTGAACATATACCTAAGATAGATTGTGTAGGTATCAGAAAAGAAAGATTTTCTGTAATTATGATTCGTTAACAAAAATTTTCTCATCTAATCTTCCCTTTCACAAATGACTCCCAAAATGTTAGATTACACTAGTCGACAGCATTTTATTTATTAATTTAAACTTTATGCAACAAAAATATCACATAGGCGGACTTAATGCCATAGGCATTCTTTCCAGTCAACCTTAGGGTGATGCAGAGAAAAACATGGTAGGTGCATTAGAAAATAAAACGAAAACTTAATGATGAATAAAACACTAAATAAAAAAAAAATATCACGAGAATGGAAACTCGTACTGATGTAAAGTAAACTGGATTTGAATTGAGAAGAGCAGTACTAAATGATTCTTTAGTTAGAAAATACGAAAAAAAAAATAGTGTCTGTAGAAAAATGGCTTTAAATATCGTTAAAAAAGCGTTTTTAGGCATTTTCAGATTGGTTTTTCTTCAAAACTAGAACTGCTAGAGCAGTCCTGTGTTCTGTGTGACTTCGATTCTGTGATAGATAATCTGCAAAAATTTATATGTTTCACCTTGGAAACAATAAAAAAGGAAAATTTTGTAGACTAGTGTTATTAAAAAAATTATAATTTTCGAAATACTCTTTCATTCATTTGGACTTCATGTTTCAAAACCATTATTTTTACAGATAATGCCATTTCAATTTTAGCTCTTACTACACCTTAACTCAACCCCAACCAAAAACTAAAATTACGCCACATAATAACAAAAAAACACTTAATGAAAATAGATGGTATCTAAGTGTCGGTACACAAGTCGCGTGGAGCGGCGATATTATCATATAAACAGTCTGTACCTGCCATTAGGCCCTAAAGGCTTTATTGCCAGAATATGTATAAATGTAAAACTTACCTTAAACGGAGAATGGTGATCATATATCGCGGTGTTGGGGCGTAGAGTTGTGTTAGGGAATTCAGTAGATGTGGTAAGATTAATTTTACACTAGCTTTCATATACCTATGCACACTCGATGGAACTTTTCCCCGCATGGATAAAAAGTAGCTTGTATTATTATATGATGCTGATATATTATAAGGTTGTGTGAAAGAGTAATACACATGCCTAAATTATCACATCTTTAAAATATTTCATGGAAAGATAAAAATGACAGAAAATCTGACAACCAGTCTTACCAAGGAGTGATTGAGTCACTCCGGTAACTGGGTTGAGGAGGTTAGGCATTATACTATAGGTATAGGCAGTCGGTCCTTGTCAAAAACTGGTAGGTACTACATCCAATTAGACTTGCTGGAAGCCGACCCCAACATAGCTGGGAAAAGGTAAGGCAGATTATCATGACTACACATAGTCAGTAATATGCACTTCACACTTCTACACATAATCAGTAGTATGGAATACTTTAGATTAATAAGTTTTACCATAACTTTGCAAGAATCACAATAATGAATATAAATAAAGAAAACAGTCTTAGAAATAAACTGCCGCCTCCACTCCTTCCCAGCTCTACACGTTGACATGCGGTGGCCGACATGTTTGAGTGCGGCGCTATTTTAATTGATATGTCTCCGGCGCTCGCAGCCAATACCAATTACACGTAGGGCTGCTACCAGATATGCTAGCTATGAGTTATCCTGACCTTTGAACACAGGTGGCCTTAGAAGGGTTTAAAATATTAGTGTTGAGAGATTGAATTAAGCGTATAGATATCTCGATATATTTGCTCACTGCAAACTAAGCGCGATGGTTGACAAAAAATATTTTACAAGAAATTCTTGATCCCAATCAAAGTTTTCAGGCACTCAGATACCGGCTAAATACTAGATCTTTGTAATGTGCGTACTTTAACTCCATAATGATTTATGAGCAAAATCAAACTATCGGCTGACTAAAGGATTACAATGCCAAGAAATATACAGTAACGGAAAAAATCTTGCTTATTCTATGAAAGTACAGTCTGACTAATAAATAATTGGTTTACAAAATTATGGAAAAATCGGTAGACATAAATAACAAATATTAGGAGTAGGTACGTTTAAGCGTGACAATTATAAAGGACATATCTGACGTTTTCTATACTAAAACATAGAATATAAGATCCAAAATTTTTCTTAGCATAACAAATTTTACACTTTCGCACATTGATTTTCGACTAAAAACCGACTTCAAAAATCGCCAGGAAAATGGCTTCCCACACAAAAGAGTAGCTAACGAACTTTGGGACAACCTGTATGCAATGCGAATCGTCAGGCTTTTTACCGCCATACATTTCGAGTGGGAGTTAAATTGAAAGATGCATGATGCACTTGATCTAGCTAGAGTCTAGAGTGACATTTGTACGATGCAAAACGAAGGGAAAGAAATCTTTAATCTAATAGGTTTTGGGTTATTGGTTTTACGGAGAATTCTTTTGTTTTAGATCTAGTTGGTTTATTGTTTATGAAAGGCATAATACTTGGGTTCTGTTAGGTTGACAAAATAGGGATGCATAGGGCAATGGTTATCTCTGCTTGAATTTCATGAAAATACAGTATGTAGGTGACAAGGATTCAGTAGGTACCTAGTTAATATCTAAACATATAGAAGAACGTAGGTACTTGATGAGAAAAAATATGGGTCTTGAAGTAATTTATATATTTATGGACACATGAACATTTATGGACATATGAGTAGGTACATAATAATAATAATAATGGCGTCCACGGCCGATTTCGGCCACGGCGGCTGTTCTCATTTTAAGGAGATTACCCAGCTGCGCAGGACATATTATAGTGCACGAGCATTTGCGTAGACACAGGGGCACTCCCTATTCCTTCACTCTCATAACCCGATGGGACAGCAATCCGACACGACCGGAAAGAGATCAGGAGTACATAATAATATTTTATCGCTAGAAGTAAAAAAAAATATATCTAAACTGACTGGCATTACACTTAGACCCTGTGCTACGCATACTATATGCATACGTTTCTAATACTGTTAACACGTACGGAATCGTATATTCTTCTAACAACTATTAATATCAAACCAATTCCTGCAAACCATAGCTCAATAATATTAATGAATTCAATAACAAAACCACTCCTGCGCATAACACGGCCAAACAATTCCATCAACGCGCCATGAAAAATGCAGCATTACATTGACATAACATGCGTTTGATATAAAAACTATATCTTTATATGTGTGCTGTAACGCACTAACATAAATATTTTCGAAAAAAAATATGTTGCACGTATAAATATACCCTTATACGTCAGTGGGGTGAGGTTTGACAGACAGCGGAGAGCGACAGCGGAGAATGACAAGGTATTATAATAGCGGAATGCTAATACTGTTAATACTGTTGTTCTTGCCAAAGATATTTGAAGGCGGGATGTCTGACCTGTCAGGTCTGATTTCTATTTTTAAATTGCTAGATATGACTGTTGGATGTAAGCAGAGTGATTCATAAATGGTGATATGATCATCTTTTTGTTTGTAAGTTTTTGGCATGAGTGTAATCGTATGTTCTAGGTACACTCAAACCGGTGTAGATAGTGTCTTAGCGATTATATCAGGAATGATGATCTTACCAAAGTTTATTTTACGGTAGGTACCTATTTCACCTATATAAGTATTTACATTGCAGACAATGATAAATAACTTACACTTACAAATTAAGACCTCATAATTAAAGGTAGTACACACGCTTCTTGATAATTATCACCCATTACGACTTCCGTACACAACCCCTTGTCATTTACAACCAATTAAATACTTTTCGTTACTTCAGCAGTATAGTCAAGTCGCTCCCCGCGGCTATAGGGACCACGTCTTCAGAATGCGACCGCCTGCGCCCGTCACGTTATAATTATCATTTAAATTGTGCCCACCGCGCTACCGCTCGACACTTGACAAATGTAATGACGATAGACCGTCGCTTCAAGAATTTTTATACGCTCATATCCACCGTTTTATATGATCGTGTCAGATCCCCTTTATATGTAAGCCAGTTTACGCTTACACCTCTCATTTCAACAACCGACTTTATGGCCCTATATATAAGGCTGAGTATACAGTGTGATTACTGAAAAAATATATTTGTGTTAACATACAGAAAAACTAAAATAGGTTGCTTGATGAATACCCAACAATGGTGACTTAGTGCATTGTATTAAGGTAGATAATGGCTTGAAGAATATTTTTATTGGTCATTACATAGTGGTAATGATAAGTAGCGTGGTCAATGTTTTGCTCATAAAAAGCGCGATACAGTGCGCATAGATGACGTTCTATATAATTTCCATTTGATTTGAAGCTAGTTTTTGTGCTAGCGTTGACATTTTTATTTTTATTAATTTGTTTTGTATTATGGTGGAGCGATTAAGTTCTCGTTGAGCGACAATTTATTTTTATTGTTGTTAGTTGACATAAAAAATTGTATTGTGTTGCGTTTGTTTTAATTTGAGATACTATGTTGTAAAGAATGATAGTCATCGAGATGGACCATTGTATAGTTTTATGTTCCATTTATAAGACTTTGTTGACGGTTAAATCGTAAAATTGAATATTGGTTCTGTATTAATTTTCTCAAGGACCATGACTTTTGTTTTTGAAAAGACGTAGTTTGGATTTTTTTCTGCTTTCATTCAACAGAGATAGGTTTGTAGGTTTTCTAAGATTTAAATAAAACTAAGCACTATTCCTTGCCATAAATAAAGTGATACAAAATAACAACATTGTATTGCACGTAGGGTAAAAGTACCAATACATGGCACTTCACACGCTTTCGTATCAGATTAAAATTTTATTGCGAACGGCCAATTTATAGCCTTCAGAATTTTCTAAGATAACGCTTTTATACGTAATAAAAATACTTATTTAAATTTTTATACTCATTCGAAGTGAAAATGAGTGTCAACTGCGGGTTCCTTTTATCGATCAAATTATTCGATGTATGTGATCGTATCGGAATAATTCTCTCACCGTTAAAAACTCGAAAACTATACAAGTTTTGTCGTGTAACTCGACACCTCAGGTGTTTTAAGTTCGGTTGGGGATACACTGAGAGCACTTACTGTAAGTGAAACACGTTTTTTTTGCTTTTTAGTTGTAACTACATCCACTTTAGTTTATAAACCAATTGCGAAGATCCTAACAAAAAAAAATCTAGATCTAAGTCAAGGGAACAGATTGCGAATTCTGTGCTAGTTCAATGCTTTGATGATGCATAAGATAAGATAAATCGAGTGATTGTCATTCGTTTCGCCTGCGACTTTACGTTGGAAATAAATTATGTCTCGATGTCTGTAATCGATCACTCGCTACACTGCGCTACTGTTTAGTAATTAATTATAAATAAAAAACACATAAATCAACAAGCTTGTGTAGTTGGGTTAATGTTATGCGGGGCTTTGTCCTGGAGCTTTTTTCTTTTCTTAATGTTATATGGCTATGAGCTTTGCGGTTATTTTTTTTTAGGTAGCTGTACCTGTAAAGTTTTTGTTTATTTTCTTGAATGGTTGTTATAATACTGGGTGTCCCATAAGTCCTTTGAAATCTAAATTTCGAATAAAATTTAAATGGCGCGCGGGAATGGCATGCGGGGTGCGGGGATAGTATCAACGGTCTTTCGGAATTCATTCGCCATGGAAAGTTTTACCGGAGCGGACCGTGGTTTTTGTGTGCTTGAGTTTTATCGCAACAATGATTCGGCCAACATTGCGCGGCGTAAGTTTAGAGAGTATCGCAATTTGCGCACGTTTAATGACTGTCCCAGTGTTCAAACGGTAAAAAATTGGGTTCAACAGTTCGAGGTGACTGGATCTACAATTTTATTTTGTTGAATAAACAACGACCGCCCAAGGACATCACGGACGGAAGACAACATCGACGTAGTGCAAGAGTCAGTTCGTGAAAATCCTACTCAATCCATTCGTAAGCGTTCCAATGCATTAAATACACCTAGATCGACGTTACAGCGCATTTTAAAGAAAGATAAGAAATTACCATCCATAAAAAATCAGTTAATACAGGAATAAAAAGATACGCCGCGCAATGGTGGTTTCGGCCCACCCGATCAACTTTTAAAACTGAATTCTCACGTACACAAAGTTCTTTACTACAACAATTTACATATAAAATACTAACTTCTTATAAAATAGTTAATTGTTATCTAGAACTTTTCCAAAAAAAATATCATGTTAATAAGTAGGTAATTATTTAGTTTATCGAGTTCAGGTTTTTTGTTTGAATAATTTGGTTTTGAGAAGTTCAATGCAAAAGTGGAAAACATAGAAAAGTTTCTGACATTAAACTACACAAAAAACTGTAAGAATTTTCACTGTACATGAAATATATTTATTGAGCCTGTATTGTACGCTCATTTTATTATGTTAATCGACTCGCCAACGCACCACCACACAGGTCGACAGTCTGACAACGACTGACTCCCCACCGCTCGATCCGGTATTTATAACCGAGTGACGTATGCGCACGAGGCGTCATAATAATGACATAACCTATACAATGATGCACATGTACCTGCATACACTACATCTCTCCCTTGTTGTTTTGATTTTAACCTTGTTTCAAAAAGTTCAACAATCAAATTCATAAATATTTTGGTAATTTCTTAAAGATCTATCAAACAGCAGCACAACAAAACCACGCTATCAGATCAGTCCACCGATCACACTGCCATCAAACTGATTTACTTTGTTCCGTTTCCATTTCATTTCCCTTTCCATTTAAGGAGACGACAGATATCGGTGATACTGCGGGACACTACATCCCTTCCCTTGTGAAATAAACATAAATAAAAATCCGTCCCTTTGCAGACGGTAACATACCAGCATCTGCTTCAGGCTCAACAAGACAAATTCATAGCAGTGATATCAGGCCGGCAAGTTTAACTTCAGGTTTTGTAGCCGCTGTTCCGGCCCTGTATTATATCTACACTAGAGATGATCCGTCCATTTGGCAGACATCCCGCCAATCAGTCCATGTGAAATCAAGCAAATCTCAAATATTGCTGTACCTTCAGATAATGAGCACTCATCTTGCTTGGTTCAACTTCACTTAAAACTGATACAGAATGCATTGTTCCAAGGTAAAAGATCGGCATTAGGGTACCTCATCAATGCTTTTCACTCATTCAAAACCGTACGAGCCGTACGAGGAAAGTAATCACATAAGATCGTCCCAATTGAATGGTGACCTAGATGGACTGTTTCCAATTTGATGATGACCATATACTTTGTCACCCATTTAATGGTGACCACATACTTTGTCTCCAATTTAATGGTTTAAATTGTAGTTCTATGTACGAGTTAAGTACTTTGTGTGCCTTGTAAGCAAGAGAATGCTAACTCAACTAATTTTGGTAATATGTAGTTTTTAATTTGAGAGTGGAATATCAAAGCCTATCATTATCTCAGCAATGTAACAAACAATCTGGTCTTCAACCCTATTGATCAGCGCTGGTACTTTGCACGTTTCTGCTAGTACACTCGCTGAAATTCTGATATAGGCTTTAAATACCCTACATCAATGTATGTCCAATATCTAGTCAAGAAACTGTAAGCTTCTTAGCATTCAACACCCAACATATGAATACCATACTGCATATAATAGTGCGATAGGAATACTTATATTTCGGTTAGGCATCCAAGAACACTATTATCACCGGACATTGCGTTCTGTAATGTTTGTTTGCTTTTCCTAATGTGGTTTTCAAAAATTTAAGTAGTCAAAGAATTATTATGCTTTGATGGTAAGCTTTTTAGTGTCATGGTTACATATTGATTATAACGAAGGTGTAAAGTAACATTACGAATCAGATTTTAACTAATTAGAACCATATTATGCAACGAACGCACTTTAACAGGTGTCACTAACTTTGCACTATATATTTTGAAGCTGTGACATTCTGCGTCACCATAAAATAGAAGAGTCCCTGACCCTCAACTCATGCTCTTCTTCCTTTCAACAAGGTGACAGCAGCTCACAAACAGTTTTCTAGTCGATGCAATTTTCCTTTTGCAAAACAACCGCTAACCTTTCTAAAACATTTGTCTACACATAGATAAATGTGGGATTCTAATTCTATATCTCAATTTCATGAGCAGCTATGCTGCTCTCATGTCATACTTGACCTCATCAATTTGATGATCAGCTTCGTGCTGCTTCCATTTTTAATATTTTACGCTTTTCCAATTTCATGACCGCGTATAGGTAACGTAATATTTTTTTTTTTTTATGTAAGTATAGTTGGCTGCATAAGTATGTTTATAGTTTCGTTCAAAAGCTCTTACCCTTTATTGCAGCTGACTTTATCTACGTTGTTTTAGTTAGACAACCAGAATATAAAAATATTATTATCTTTTATAGGGACAGCACCCAAGTAAATTTTTAAACGATTTGGTGACTAAGGGCAATTTTACTTCCTATACTTTAAGGAACACTTACTCAGATTATATATTGCAGTAGGACTTAGGAACTTAATAATATTTTAGTTATTATTAACCAAATGTCGACGCAACTGTGTAGTTTAATTAGCACAAAAGAGTAATAAATGTCGATAAATGTAAATAGTGATAAAGTTCTTTACCTCTCGTGCGAGTCCAATTGTCTTACGGTAACCTAAGATTGGTGTTCTAAGATCAATTATTATTAACCCTAACGCTATGGACACAAGACATTATTTTGTTAATAGATATCCATCCCACCACCCATATGGATCTTATCTTATGGGATGGGTTGAGGAAATTACACAACTTTATATTACAAGTAGGTGTGCACTTCCAGAATATATTAATGTGATGATTTATTAACTTGAGATCAATAAATGGATTCTATTTCATATACGTTCATATATGGTTATGTTATTCGCCCCTATGGAAGCATATTCTTCCACAACTCTCAATGTACTTATACTGCTTATTGGTACTGCAATACTGTAAAACATAATTTGCAAATAACAATATTATAATGAGGGCCACTTTGTTAAACTATTTGCAAACACCAATGTAAATCAATAAAAAAGAGGCTAAGATACCAATTAAAATTCATTCAAGCCTGAATCTTGAAGGTTTTAAAAGCACACGCAATCATCAACTTTTGAGAACTTGATTGCAACAATCATCCATGAGCTAATCATCATTAGACAGTTCCCAGAGTAAGTATCTACATTGGAACTCCTTCCAGGTATCATCCTTAAAAGATTTTTTTGTCACAGATGAGAAGGCCCAGTTGGGTAAATGATGATGATGTCCTCCTAGCCGATTATCGGCTACGGCGGCTGTACTCACGTAAGGGGATTAGCCAACTGCGCAGGACATATTATAGTGCACAAGCATTTGCGCAGACACAGGTGCAACCACTGTTCCTTCACTCTCATAACCCGATGGGACGGCAATCCGACACGACCGGAAAGAGATCAGGCGCAGGACCGACATTTACGTGCTTTCCGATGCACGGGTGTATCAATCACCAACTTCCAGGCCCGACCCGGGAATCGAACCCGAGACCTCGTGCTCAGCAGCCGCGCTTGCGACAGCTAGACCAACGAGGCAGTTGGGTAGATAAAGTAGCATTGTCAAATAAATCACAGATTGCTCCAATGCTTAGTTCCATATTCTTTTGATCTAAGAGTTTTATATCAACCTAAAGTACTGAAATTACAATTGTGAGCTAGCATGTTTACCAAAGATTCTATCTATTGAATACCAAAATTTTGATCCACATTTTCCAGCTAGTATTGCTGCTTGTATGCTGTTCTACTGTTCTGTATCTTCTGGAATATCTCTGTTGTATAACAACCTCTTTAATACAGCAAAATAAAGTAAAAGTATTGAAATTATACCTAGGGTGACTGAGCAACTGTTATAATTAACACTATTATGGGTAGGCAACCCACTAGAGGTGTTGATGGACTTGGATGTTGTGCATAGGTGAATACATACCAGTATAGCTGGGCGAGTTCTTCAACATCCATGGCCAACCCACTACGGTCCCTCAATGTGCTGTTTGTTTAACTAGATACCTAGCACATGTTTGTCATTTGTAGAACCGTTGAGTATATAACCCACCAGTTTGTTCTTGTAATATCCTCTATATTGCAAGCACTTGAATTAAGTTAGTTAAGTACCAGAACAATATAGCAGGTATAAGTTGTTGACTAGACTCTGAGAAGTTAAGTTTGGAAGCTTTTTATGATCCAAATCACCGGGCACAGAAAATATAAAAATTATCAAGATTTACTATTTAGTTGTTGCAGTAGTTGACAACTATCGCCAGATAATTTATGCGTGTACAGTCAATTGAATGACCAGTAGACGTTCACTACCGTTAACTGTCAAGCTGTCACTTTAATGACCAGTAGATATAGACTACTGCCAACTGTCAAGCTGTCAATTTAATGACCAGTAGATATAGACTACTGCCACCTGTCAAGCTGTCAATTTAATGACCAGTAGATATAGACTACTGCCAACTGTCAAGCTGTCAATTTAATGACCAGTAGATATAGACTACTGCCAACTGTCAAGCTGTCAATTTAATGACCAGTAGATATAGACTACTGCCAACTGCCAAGCTGTCAATTTAATGACCAGTAGATATACACTACTGCCAACCATCAAGCTGTCAATTCAATGCCCAGTAGATATAGACTACTGCCAACAATCAGGCTGTCAATTTAATGACCAGTAGATACACACTACTGCCAACCATCAAGCTGTCAATTCAATGACCAGTAGATATAGACTACTGCCAACAATCAGGCTGTCAATTTAATGACCAGTAGAAACACACTACTGCCAACTGCCAAGCTGTCAATCTAATGACCAGTAGATACACGCTACTGCCAACTGCCAAGCTGTCAATCTAATGACCAGTAGATATACACTACTGCTAACCGTCAAGCTGTCAATTTAATGACCAGCAGATTTTTGGAATAGAATAGGTCTTTATTTGCTTAGAATGCAGGCACTTACAAAATAGGATTGTAAACAACATAATAAGATCCGTGTACATTCCGCCTTGTTGGCATGCAAGCACAACAATTATTAAACACAATTGATTATAAGGCAAATAGGTTATTGTATTATATCCTCTAGGAAATCCCACCACTGCTAAAGTCGTCT
Source organism: Helicoverpa zea (assembly GCF_022581195.2). Lineage (NCBI taxonomy): Eukaryota > Metazoa > Arthropoda > Insecta > Lepidoptera > Noctuidae > Helicoverpa > Helicoverpa zea. The sequence goes on along the minus strand of NC_061458.1, from coordinate 843,968 downwards.
TGACGACAATTCAACAACCAGCAACTTTATATTGCTTCCAATAAATGCCTATTATTGAATAAACTTTGATGCAGGTTTAAGAATGAGTAAACTGATCACCAAGTAATGATTTTGTATTATAAATTACTCATTTGATAAATATTAACACCTGCAATAAATATTGCTACTTCCATTAGAATTGTAACAAGGTAAACTTAAACAAAGAATTACGTAAAAAGGTTAAAATTTGTTTGCAATTCGGGTGATACATACATGAACATAAAAGTTATGTATACTTTGTCATTCTACTCTCTTCCCTTCCTTCTTTCCTTTTGCTCTTTTTAATATGATTGAATATTAACATCGGTCAGAGGTTACTTGTTGTCAAAGCTTATTTAGCATACATTAATTTGGTATAGGCATGAATAGGACAAATTATTTAGTATAACCTTGTATATCAAATATTTTTCTGGATCACAGAACTAATAGGTAGTTCAAAATTATAAAAATTAGATAATAGGTAACTGTTGGTCCAAACACTCACGGTTTTATCCTCGTCGCCAATGTATTGTACGCTCATTTTATTATGTTAATCGACTCGCCAACGCACCACCACACAGGTCGACAGTCTGACAACGACTGACTCCCCACCGCTCGATCCGGTATTTATAACCGAGTGACGTATGCGCACGAGGCGTCATAATAATGACATAACCTATACAATGATGCACATGTACCTGCATACACTACAGAGCCTAAGTTACTATGGACGTCTGACATTGTTCTTTAGATTTCAAAGGACTTATGGGACACCCAGTATTAAACAGATTGCAGGTCGATGTGAAGTCACGTGGAAATTTAATCACAATTACAGATTTTTCATACTACATACTTACTTTTACATAACTTATAAGCAGTTAACTGCTATTTTAAACCTACCTAAATGGAATTCCTCGATCTGCTAAAAATATTTTTCCTTTATTTCCTGAAACAAACTGCATTTCTAAATTTTATCTATCTGCAGCTAAATAACAAAAATAATTTATTTCACTTATTATTTTAATGAAACAAATTCTTAAAGTAATATTAAAACTAATTACTAAAATCACCCGCCCAGTGTACCACAAAAGACGACACACAACAAATAGTGTCGATATAATCGCTTCGAGTGTAAATATCGTCGCGATCGCAGCGATAACGCGCGGCTACCGTCCGGTTTATGTACGACTCCCGATCGAGATACCACCTAGATTTATACCGACACGGACGCTACTTGAGATGTTTACCCGATTATACGGAGATGCGACACTGCTTTGGAAGATTGACCTGCTTGATGGTCGTGTGTTTAAGTGAGAATTTGACTGTTTTTTTTTTGTGTTACTGGTAATGGAAAAATGTGTCTGTTTGTAAGTTTATTTGCTATCCAGTGTATGTTATGTGTAGTAGGTCTGCAAGCCTTTAAAAATCCAGACTATTTAAAACTAGAAGTAAGGAAAAATAAATCGCCGTAAAGTCTGTGATAAGTTGAGATTTATTCAGCCTAATGTTTAATTTAAATGGCAACGTCTCGGCTACAAGAGATAAATACGAGCTCTTCAACACAACAGTTTCACATAAAGAGTTATAGAACAACCATGTGCTTAGTTTCATCAATAAATAAATCGCATCGAAATACCAACCAACAACCTAATAAATCCATCTTTAATTATGTGTGGGAAAAGCTGAAGTCAAAACAGAATACAGTAAATTTCGCTTTAATTTACAAACTGACGGAACCAACGAAACATTAATGGCGCATCTGTGCGCGTAACCCTAATCTTTGGCTTGTAACTTGTTGAAAAATCCGTATGTTGATAGCCGAATGAAAATAGACGTTTGATAAACGACCAACTGATGTAAGTAAACACAATTCACTTGGAAATTTATGAATAACCACTAGATGTAGCGAGTCAATGGAAACATTGTAAATTGTAATAAACCATCACTGAAGAGTTACGGTCTCTCGTAAAATATTAGTTTTATAGTCGTGTTATAACGAAATATGTTTCGACGGAAACGTAAACGGGAGTAAAAATAATGGTTTACGGTTTCTTTATAATAATTTATGTTGTTGGGGGATTACTGGTTTCATAGGATTTTCTTTAGGGAAAAGTGCATGTGTTTCTATATGAGTATTAATAAAGGTTATTTTGCTATGAGAAATATGGGCTGTTCAATTAATAAGCATCAAGAAATAAATAATATGACAAGTTGGGGGTTTTAGGGATAACTTAATAAAATAGACTTTTAGTAAGTAGTAAAAAGTGTTTACTAGAGTTTTTGTTGAACCCTAAAAATTCATATATTAAAATGACATTGAAAATAATTTAGTATCTTTATATTTTATTTGCGTAACTGAGTTCGTTTTTAAACAAATGTGTTTTCATCAATCAAAACTCCATTAGATATTCTAAATTACTACTTTTTAGGGTTCCGTAGCCAAAATGGCAAAAACGGAACCCTTATAGTTTCGTCATGTCCGTCTGTCCGTCTGTCCGTCTGTCCGTCTGTCACAGCCGATTTACTCGGAAACTATAAGTACTACAGTGATGAAATTTGATGGGAATATGTGTTGTATGAACCGCTACAAAAATATGACACTAAATAGTAAAAAAAAGAATTGGGGGTGGGGCCCCCCATACATGTAACTGAGGGATGAAATTTTTTTTTTCGATGTACATACCCGTGTGGGGTATCAATGGAAAGGTCTTTTAAAATGATATAAAGTTTTCTAAAAAACATTTTTCTTAAAGTGAACGGTTTTTGAGATATCAGCTCTCAAAGTCGTAAAAAGTATGTCCCCCCCCCTCTATTTTTATAACTAAGGGGTATAAAATTCTAAAAAAAATAGAGGTGATGCATGCTAATTAACTCTTTCAACGATTTTTGGTTTGATCAAAGTATCTCTTATAGTTTTTGAGATAGGTTGATTTAACTGTAATTTACGGAACCCTTCGTGCACGAGTCCGACTCGCACTTGGCCGGTTTTTATTTATATTTCCGTCAGTTATTTAAACTATATAAGCACTAGCAACTGTCAATCACGTTTGAATTAATAAAAATATTGGTTTTATGGCTAATTTGTGTTTTGACAGCTTATTTGAGAAGATGGCGCCTAGAGATAAAACTGGCGAGTGCATAAGTTCAGTCTTTCCTCTATAATTCATCAGACGTTATAAATAAAAAAAAATCTAATTAATTATAAAAAAATGTTGTGGAGAAGCGGTATGATTTTTATGCATTTTGTAAAACATTTCATTTCAGGACAATTTACCTACCAGCAATATATTAAACAAAATCCTTAGTCGCTCTTTGTAAAGCATTGGTACTCAGCTGCATCTGGTTAGATTGATAGCCGACTCCAACGTAGATGGGAAAAGGCTAGGCAGATTATAAAAACTCTGCATGCATATTAAACCCTTCTTGATTTTACATATACCTTTGTTTTTTTCTTGTTAAAGCGGTAATTCTCACATCTTTACCCTGATAGTAACGTAAAGAAGCATCAATGTACAATAAAATACATAAATTGCAACAGTTTCATTTGTTTATAACGACTGCGTTGGCATAAAAATGTGGCCATTTCTACACATTCCATCCCACATACCACAGAGAAAGGAAAGATAACGGAGACGCTATAATGAAGGTAGATCAGAGACCTTCTTGTAAGTCAAGCAACGTACAGAAGATGATCAGTTACTAGAATTAACGACAGGTTCGGGTTCCTTGTCAAATCAAAACCTCTCTATCATTTTTATTTTAATTGGCGATTTAATTATAATTTGACAATAATGGTCAGGTTCCATAGAAGACGTATAACGTTCCTCGTCGCCCGAACGACCGCAGTTTGGCGCGGTAATTTCTTAGGAGATTTTACGTTATGACATCTTCGCTAGTCATTTTGTTCTCCGTGGTACATACTCTTCAATGATCCACAGATGGACAACTTGTTTGTTTTACATACAATATTTACGACAGCAATTAACAGCCTAGCTTATTAACTTCTAGACGAATTTATGCTTCAAAATAACGGTTAACCAACGTAATGTTTGTTTTTATAGCTACACTGTGACTTGTTATATTTATATTTAGCTGGTTTAACAAAGAGTTACGCGCATCTGTTTTAAATTTTGAAGGTGTTAATAATGTTCGTGTGGGCACAGGATTATCCTGTCTGTACTGTCTGTTTTTGGGTAATAATCTTTGGTAATTTATTGATGGTGATTTAGTGCAGTTAGGTATGTAATTTTAGATTATGGGATAGGTACTTTTATGAGTTGAATGAAAAAATATTTTAAAGGTGATGAGACTTTTAATTCCCAGCTACGTACTACTTTTTTATTGCAAATTAATTCTAATTGCTATTTACTTTCTTAACTATGCTCAAAACGTTATTAAATCTTATAAGCTTTTTACAATTAAAGCTACTGTCACACTCACTGTTATCAAAATTAGTTTAGCAATTTCACCTCCGGAACTCTTTGTAGAAAAAACGAACCTCTTTTGAACAAACAAACTCTTTTACCCCTTGACATATCACCAGTTCCGACTGCACCGGAAAAACGTCACGATCCATAGACTACCAACACAATGCTATCAGAAGGGTGACTCGTAAACTGGGGATGTTTATGTTAGCCTTCACTTCCGGTGACGTCACAGCTTTTTTGGTAAAGTAATAGTGTACTTAGTAGGTGTAGGTTTGAAAGGCTGGTTAATGGTTCCTGAATGTTGAGGAATTAAATGATGGATGGGATACTTACGACTGCTTACCTGACTTTTATACCCTAGGAGCAACTTTTAGGAATACTTTTGGGAAACTTTGATGTTTTGCAGGTATGCATAGCTTAGTTAGTTATTACCATAGTTGAATAGCCACAGGCGTTTCCGATCCTCCATTTCGCTTATCCCTTTCAACTCCTGCCTCCATCCTCATCTATGGAAATTAGTATTACTTATGCAATGCTACACAAATCAAATAACACCTAAGAAGCAAAAACTTATTTCCATTTCGTCTTCGACTGTGATCAAGTAACAAGGTCCAGTATAATGGAGAAATAACCCAAACTTCATCTGGACACCTTCAAAGACTCACAAAATAAGTCATTATTTATTCGCATTTTTCCAGCGGAACTTAAAAACGGTACCCCCCCCCCCTCACCTCGTCTCCTCCTCAGCCAGAACTTGTTTGTCAATCTGTCTGAAAACATTAAAGGCCGACTTCATCTAATGGATCTTAACGTCCACAATGTTTACACATCAAACTCGCGAGAACATTATTTTTTCTTCAACACATTAAATTAAAAATGTTTGACTTTCCTCCAGTATAAATTGATATGTTTATTTTGGGTGAGAAAACAGAGAGCCGGGGATTTTTTTTTCTCAATTTATTTTTATTTTTTTAAGTCTCTTTAAGGACATTTTTGGTACTTTTTATGGATGTTGACTGAAATATTTTTGTAACGATGCGTGGGGTACGAATTGAGTTGTTTTTTTACCCATCCTTATTATGATAACAATATTAAATTGTCTTAAAAAGGGACTTACTTTTCCCATAGCCTGAAATTTTTGGATTACCGAATTTTCCTGGAAGGAGATCATCAAGATAATAATATAGGATTCTAAATTATTTTATGAATATCATTCATATAAAGATGAGAAATAAACCGATTATGGTATCAACTGTAAGTAAATCATTGCGTTTTCAATAGACCTTCTAACGCTACAAGAAAACTAGTTAACCTCACTCATAAATGTGATTAATTGAATAATTATTCATTATGAGAAGCGTTTTCTCCTTGCATTGTTACAATCTAAACATGGAAATAGAAATACAAAATACTTTCAAGTCATCATCTTTACTGTGTTGTGTTTATGTAAGCAATTGTATCATAGAACAATCAAATACTAGTTATATTGGAATTAGTAATTAATATTGTAATGTTGGTTAGTAATAGCCCACACAATCAGGATTCAATAATAGCTCGAATATCAACAATCAACTAGAGAATACTAAGCCATTCATCAATTAATACACCAATTAATTAACTTCAATAACAAATTATAGCAATTAACCTCAACACCTGTTTCCACCTTGCCATTTCTTAACTCACCAACGAAGAATCGAACAGATTCATTCCAAGAACATTTTTCATCTCAATAGCTTCCGAAAACAAGAACAAAGAGAAACTAAGTAAATAACAATTTGTTCCGAAGTAACATCGCACACAAAAAGGTTAAAGAAAAAGAAAAAAAATGAAACTAGACGCGCGAGTTCAGTAGCGGACGTTAATCTGAGCTGACAACGCGCAGCGGCTTCAAAGTGGCGGGGCTACGTTAATCACTCTTCCACTCGACTGTACGATGCTTATCTGCCCATTGCTTTACCACTTCAGATTATTGACTTTGACTGTACCACCAAACTACTCACGTTTCATGGAAAAAATATGGATATCTTTATGTAATGTAAATCGGGTACAGGCGAGGAGAGCGGTGTTATTTTTATAAATTGTGCGTAGGTTATGCTTAAGTTATTGATAGGCAAGTTTGAACGTTAATGTCGCAGATGATAAATGTACTGTATGTGTTGTAGTCGTTTATAATAAAGTTTCGAGGTTGATATTAGAATGATGTTATAACGTCTCTCTGTGAAGCTAAGAGTATTTATTTTCTGTGTACGCCCACTACATGAGGCTTTCAGAAGAACTTGTTTTGTTTAGAGTAATGGCGCCTTATTGTCAGACTAATAGTCTCAGTCAATCACCAGCCTTTCTGCTCGAAGTTATTGTGGGTAAAATTAGTAGCCAGTGCTAGTTTTCTGAACTAATTTCGGTGACACCTGGATATCAGCCATCTGGGCACCACATATTATTTATATTCTTCATGTATTTTCGTAGACACAAGTGAAATCATTCTTACTCTCGTTCATACTTACTCCTATGTAGCATCCATTTCACGTCCACGGTAAACGCTTTTACCCGACTTCCGAAGCATAGAAGAGGCACCTCTAAAAAGCCTTCGGCAATCCAGCCCATTGTGAAACTTCATAAAGCCAAATACCTCAAGGTGTCATATCATTATAATACTTTTACTTTCATTATTTAAATATGGCAAGCATAATTAAAACTTGCTTCAATAACTCCGCCAAAGTAATTTACTGTATATCAAAATCATTAACACTTGAAGTGACAGGCTGTCAGTTTTTTTTCGTCAAAATAAAGTATGGACCAGACAGCCTCATTTTGAACAGGTCGTCAAAGCTACACTACTTTGTATGAAGTAATCAGGGTCAGAGCGATGACCGATCTGGTTTTTTTAAAGGTCTTTGCACTTTTTTTGGCTAGACTTGCTAATGTGGTATGTGGTAAATGTTATTGTCATTTTTGGTTTCGTGGGAAAAGTCTTTTGCGAATTATTTCTTACCTTTTTATGCTAAATTGTAATCCTTGATGTTTTTTTCTTAGAATCTGTACTTATACTTGCCTATCTTTGCTTTCTGATTTTCTTACCTCCAATTTGGCTCAGCTTTTTCCTGATACCAGCTAATATCCTTTTCGTTCAGTGGTTTCCTGTTTAAAATATGGTAAGACAAGTAACTGATAATTATCCATATAAGAACACGTTGTTAAAGTATGTTATTTAAGTTTAATTTATCAGGAAGAGAAAACGTGAGGTAATTATGACTGCATTAAGATTTTTAAGCAATTTTTGAGTTGTTACAGAGTGCCAATTATATAATTATATTATAATACATAACATACCTACATGAAAAAATAATTTGAAAAGTAAATTACTATAAATTGTACCATAAGTGACATTGACTTGAACAGAAATACAATATCTCAATGCAAAGGTAATAATTTTGCAACACGTCTAAAAACCTTTATATTAAATGACATTGAACTTTTGAACTATACATTGAATTTTGGACAATATTTTAAACACAATTTGATTTAAGACAAATAATTGCATTTTTTTTTAATTATATTTTATAAAATTTTGCATGCCTCATGGTAGAATGTACTGGACTCTACTTTCACTTAACACCATATTTTTGTACCTACATTCATAGCAAATAAATAATTTCATTTCATTCATTTCATTTCATTTCATTCAAATGACTAAACTAGCACAGTTTATTTTATTTTCAATTAGGCTCTGTAGCACTTTATAAAATATGAGCCGCCATTAATTTTCAAAACGGTCATAAATAAATTTCATAACGAAACACCCGACATTTAAATTTAAATGTTTCGTCATCAACTAAAGTAATTACCGTCACCAAACTCGTATGTAAGTAAACGCTAATTACTCTGACATTATTGCCAATAATTTTCGCGTCAATAAAAATTAACATTTCAAAAAAGTTTTTTCATTTTTTTGCGCGAGTGTACAAAGTGTCATGGCGTCGGGTGAGCGGCGAGATCAAAGCGGTCGGCGCCTTTGAACCGCGGCGTGTATCAACAGTGCCGTGCCGTAAACGACACGTAGAGGAATGAACGGTAGGTACGGTGGGCAACGGAAATTAGTTGAGCGTCGGCAACCATTTTTTTTAATACAAATTACTTGCTATTAGCGGTGGGCGGAATAAATGAGACGTATTTACATGGCTGTGAAATTAGATCATTTGGAACGTGGAGATTTTGTGTTTAAGTTTATAGTTTTAACTATGTGAAATAGTTATGAAATATTTTTTTAATGTTATAAAAATGTTTTCATTTCAAATTATTTTGCTGGAGTGATTTAGGTTTAATAATTAAATTATTATCTGTAGAAGAAAATATAATTTTGTTACTTTCTGTTATTCGGCCTAGTGAGAAAAATACTGTTAAAATAAACAGATCGTTTACTGCACATATAGGTATAATTTATTAATTACGTAATAGTGATTTTTTTCTTTACTAATTTCCAAAGTACTAAGTATTACTAACTTGGTTTCACATTAACACCTCAGCCAAGTACCGTTATCAAAAACACAACCACCAAATTAATAACACTAAATTAATTTGCTGTCCCTCCTTCTTAGCCTGCGATCTATCAAAACCGACGGGCCGTAGTTTAAATTGTATGTAGTATGCAAATAAGACAGGTTGACCCCAAAGGCACCGTCTTACACCTGCCCAAAGTTCCGGGTTCGATTTCATTAGTAAATATTTCCTTATCATAAATTTTTACCCGACCACTCATAAAAAAGTTGACATATTAAACGCTCGATAAGGCGAAGGGTAAATTATATCGTTTTAATTAAAATGTTTGTAATTAAGCCTTAAGTTTGTTAATTTTAATGATACAGGATGTGTTAATTGTGCATACCATCTGTTTTAAATACGGAGAAATTGATATTTTTGTTCAAAAATGTCGATACCTTCGCTGTATGACGCACAAACTCAAAGATTAGTCAGCACAATGATATCCTTTTTAATTTGCCATATTTTTTTCATACTAAAAAGGCGACTCAATATTCGTAAGACTGAGTTTATCTTCTAAAAACTAAATAGAAAGAAAGCTTTTTAATTTGAAATACAAGTACAAGCTTACAATAGTAGTCAAATTCCCTGGTACTCAGCTGCAACTGGCAAGACTGGAAGCCGGCCCAACATAGTTGAGAAAAGGGTATGTTGATGATGGCATACCTACATCATTAGATAAACTTTTCTTTTTTGACGGATAATCACCAAAATATGACCCCTCTCGCTGCAGGTTACAGCGTGAGTGAATGTCACACTCTTACAGACATATGGTCTTACTACAAAAAATCTTAAACATCTGTCGAACTCTTGTCTAAAAAAAGTCTGGCTGCAAAATGGACCTTATTACAATGTCATAATCTGACATTTTTTATACAAGTGTTAAGCTGACGTTTAAAAGTTTTTGTGGTACTACGGTAATAGTCTAAAACCCACCATGTTCTTTCTTAAGCTTATATGTATACCAGTTCCGCGGTAACTCTCCAACAATCCCGGAGCCCATCAGTAGGTAGGTATACTAAAGAAAGATTTCCAGGATACAAGTAAAGCCACATGCTTAACTATAAGCTGTAAAACGAATAGACACACGTTATGTGTGAGGAATAACAAAGTGCACAGTTTGTAATGAAGCAATGAACAAACATACCGACCGGCGACAGAGCGACAATCGACAAAGACATTACTGCTATTACGACAACCCGTCACGTCAGGTACTGTTGTCCACACAAGTCTTATAGTATCACTAGTGTTTAACCTTACTTTGTTTCAAGCTTTTTGATTACCCCTGCTATAGATGAGCGAGCTGAAAAGAATAGGATTAACTATCTAAAAACAATACCGTGTGTTTTGGTTAAACAGCTAATTCACGAAAATGGTTATGCTTATATTCTTACCCTAAATTGAATCATCGTTTTCCTGCCCTTACATTTTTTTTGGGGCAGCGCTGGATGTCCTCAACACTCTTTTATCATCATCTTCCATGATTATCATTCAATGCTTAACTCTTAATCTTTCTTTTATTTTGAGAGTGAAATAATTCTTAATTCGTAAAACAGATAATTTTAAAATAACATATCCAACATTTCCTTTGCCAGGAAACATAGATGTTATTTGTCTTGAAAGAATTCTTCTGAAGAAAAAGTCCGTTCATAAGTTCCAGAAAACTCGACATACAAACAGATTTTTACCTTTATATTAATACGAATTCATAATAAATGATTAAAGACATCCGTTGTGCAGCCAAAGCGTCGTAGAATCTAATTAATTTATTAAAATGAAACGTGTATATTCATTTTAATATTAAATTGTATGACAAATTGATGGTTATGTTAATTCTGGTTTCCGTTCGCTTTTATCGCTTTTGATTTGCAAGTGAATAATCGGTTATATGAAGTGTTGTGGTTATTAGAAGTGAATCGTTTATTTAGTCGTGGTTATTGCTGCTATTGTGAAAGACAAGACTGTGTATTAATTGGAGTATGGTTATCAGAATTGTAACTACGAATTCTCTTATTAATAAATTATAAAGGTGAAGAGTTTGTTCGTTGGTTTGGTTAAAGGCGTTATGTCAGGAAGTACCCACTGAGAAGCACAAGTGATAAATTGTAATCTAAGGTTGCTTCATCAATTCTGAGATACTGAGTACTCCTGAAAAAGGTAAACAGGTGAAGATTTTCAGTACCTACAAACATTATTATAAATCAAGGATTCTCGCCACAGAGTGTTTCTGGTTAGCACGTGTGCCTAGAATTTTTGTTTATTTTGAGTGGTTTAGTGCCTTTTTGTGACTTGTTTTTGTATTTGTGTGTTGTCCTTGTGTGTGTTTCTGTGTGTGAACGTTTTTTTAGCCAATTTAAGTAAGTCTTTACTAATATGGACCGCAATAAACCGCCTGACCCTGATCCGCCTGACATCTCTCTTGCGCCACCATCCCCTAACTATCCACTTTCCCAATTCGCAGATGTTGTTTGCAGCATCGCGGATTCCCAAATCCCGTCCCATTCCGATTCCCAATCCTCATCTCACCAGAACGGTAGGAAACGTTCTGGAGACAATAACAATGCGCCGAATCACATTCCGTCTAAGCAGCAGAGAAACCAAATAGGTCGCAATAGATACTCTGCCACCGATAAAGCTCCGTTCATCGTACATGTCTCACGCTTGGAGTCCCAGCCTAATTCAGGTACCACATTACACCCTGTAACTTTTGGCATGTTCTTGGTGAACAACAGAATTGGTAACATAGTTCGTGACGGCGTCAAGAAAGTAGGTAGGAACAGGGTTTCTGTTGAATTTTCATCCCCTCAGGATGCTAATTCATTTCTTATAAATGGAATTTTATCGAAAAATAGTTATGTTGCCATAATTCCCACATTTAACATAACCCGTATGGGTGTGGTGACTGGTGTGCCTACCGACCTCACAGAAGAAGAAGCAATGAATTACCTCACTGTGCCCTCTGGATGTGGACAAATTCTTAAGGTTCGTCGAATTAGTAGGAAAATCTTTAGAGATGGTGTAACTGAATTTAAGCCTACCGAAACTTGTGTCATTACTTTTGATGGCCAAGTCCTACCTACTAGGATATACTGCTGTTATACTTCTCTTCCAGTTTCCCAATATGTCTACCCTACCATCCAGTGCCGCAAGTGCTGCAGGTTCGGTCACGTGGAGTCTATATGTCGCTCGAAACCACGCTGCAGTAAATGTGGCCACGAGCACCCTGGTGATGGTTGCAACATTTCTGAGGGCGAGGCCTTCTGTGTGCTATGCTCTGGTAATCACTATGCGAATAGCAAGTCATGCCCGGAGCTTGGTAGACAGAAAGCTATAAAGAATATCATGGCTGAGAAATCACTTTCATATGCTGAGGTCAGCAAAACAATCCCACCTGTTTCTCGCAATTATGCAAATGCTGCAAAATCATCAGTTAGCAGTTCTCAGTCATACCGCAAAACAGTTTTCTTAAAGCCGAAGACCCATGCTCCCCTCTCACCTTCTTACGACAAAGTTGCTCATCAAAACATTATTAATTCTCCTCCACCTTCACAGTCTAATGGCTGCGCCCTAAATAACCCCTTTGCTGGTTCCAATCATCTATCCCCTATTATTGAAATTCTTAGTAAAGTACTTACAACTATTCTTTCAAATAATTCTGAAATACCGTCCAACGTCGCCCATCAACTTGTTACTCTCCTACTAAATATTAAGAATGGCGCCTCGCCAGGTATTCCTACAGTGGAATGTGAGGAGCGTGTTTCATAAGAAGCACGACCTCATATTCCTTCTCAATAAATACAAGCCCTTGGCTTGTTCCATCGCTGAGACTTGGCTTACCCCGAGCCTTAGCTTCCGCATGCCACACTTTAATATTTTGAGATGTGATAGGTCTGATGGATATGGAGGGTCGGCTCTCCTCATTAACAATAGAGTTCCGCTCTCGACCCTCTCCCTTCCGGTTCTGGATGGTGAATTGAACATTGTTGCAGCTAAATTCGAGGGCATTACAGTTATGTCTATTTATATCTCCCACCCCCGTCAAAATTTTTTAGCCTCACTAAGAAACGTGCTTAATAATGTAGATGGGCCTATGTTAGTTATGGGTGATTTCAACTGCCACCACTTTAGGTGGGGCTCCAACCGTTGTGATGCGTTTGGGGAAGGTTTAGTAGAAATCCTCGATGACCTAAACCTGTGCATCTTAAATGATGGTTGTCCTACCCGTAGATCCCTTCCTGGGCAGCAAAAGAGTTGTGTAGATCTCACATTCTGTTCTGTAGAGTTGGCGGCATCGTTCCATTGGGAATGTACTGCTCTTACGCATGGTAGTGACCACTACCCCATTGTTGTCACTTTATTAAATAAAACTTATCTAGAGAAAAGTTCTCCTCCACTTCTGAAGTACAACCTATCTAAACCGGACTGGTCAAGATTTGCTTCTCTATTGGAGGAGAAAATTAGTCTTCTTCCAAATTTAACTTCTGCTTTCCCACATTCTTCTGGTCACCACCATGCTAAGAGCTGTTATGAGGCATTCATCTCAGCTATAACCTCCAGTGCTGATTCCACATTCCCCCTGCGTAACAGTGCCAAAAGTAAAATTTCATCACCTCCGTGGTGGGATCCAGATTGCACAGGCGCTATTCGTGAACGTAAAGAAGCCGAAAAACGGTACAATGGAGCGATGAACAATGAAAACTTACTACAGTACAGACGAGTCTATGCCCGATCCCAACGGCTTCTTCGTAAGAAGAAACGTCGTGGTTGGGTTAAGTTCTGCACCTCTCTTTCTCCCTCCACTCCAGTGTCCGCAGTATGGAAGAGCATAAACCGCTACAGACGTGGGTGCTCTCCATCAATATCCTCCCCCATTACTAGACAAACCGCTGAATCCTTTTTTAATAAAATAGCTCCAGCCTACGTCCCTTTGCCTACAGAATTTGACCACCCGCCTGTGGGTGTAGTGGATGACCCTCTGGACGAACCATTTACAATGGATGAATTGAATGCGGTGCTTCGTCATGTTCGGGACTCTGCCCCGGGCATTGATGGCGTACCGTATTCATTTATCGTTCATGCTAGTTCAAACGCAAAATCATACTTTCTTAATATTATAAATTACTGTTACTCTTCTGGTTGGGTTCCTGATCAATGGAAAATTCAAATCATAATTCCTCTTCTGAAACCCGGCAAAAATGTTGATGATCCGAATGGCCTTAGACCAATTGCATTGTCCTCGGTCTTGGTCAAATTATTTGAACATCTGATTAAAAATAGACTTGAGTGGTTGGTCGAATCTAGAGATTTACTGCCGAGCCATCAATTTGGCTTTAGGAAGGGTCTTGGCACAATGGACAGCGTGGCAACATTAGTTACTGATGTTCGTACAGCCTTTTCCAAAAATGAATCGGTTGTAGCCGCCTTCCTAGATATTTCCTCCGCGTATGACAGTGTCCTTCTTCCCATTCTCAGGCAGAAACTGCAAGAGCTGAGTCTCCCGGTCAAGATGATACAAGCTATATGCGGACTTCTTATGTCGCGGTCGTTGGTGCTGAGGGTGCAGGGTGAGGTATTTGAGGAAAGATACGTATGGAAGGGTCTTCCCCAAGGCTCTGTACTTAGCCCATTACTGTACAACCTGTACACAATTGACATTGGTTCCTGTTTAAACAGAGACTGCTACATTTTGCAATACGCCGACGATCTGGCGCTCTACGTAACCAATGCTTCAATTGTGGACGCTGCTTCATCACTCTGCCTTTCTCTGGACTCTCTGCACCAGTGGCTTCTAGATCGTGGTCTAACACTATCTGCTCCAAAAAGCTCGGTAGTAATCTTCTCTCGAAAACGTCTGATCCCTCAGGTCTCTATAAAAATCCAAGGTCAGGGCGTCCCTGTTGCTAAGAAGGCTAAATTTTTAGGGGTCTACCTTGATTCTAAATTGACTGGTACTGAACACTTTACTTACCTGGTCAAAAGGTGCGAAAGGGTCATATCAATATTAAAAGTCCTTTCTGGTGTATGGTGGGGGGCTCACCCTTACACCATGAAATTGATATACAACGCGCTAGTCCGCAGCATTTTAGATTATGGCTCATTTGTATTGATCCCTTGCAACAGGGGTGCTCTGGCAGTATTAGATAGGCTCCAGTCTCAATGCCTTCGAATCATCTCAGGTTGCATGAAATCCTCTCCCGTCAACGCCTTGCAGGTAGAATGCGCCGAACCTCCTTTAGCCCTGAGGAGGCAATATCTAGCTTCCCGATTTCTATGCCGAGTGTTTCCCAAAAGTTTCCATCCCCTCATCCCTAAACTTAAAGAGTTAGATTCTCTATGCAGATCTTCCAAGTACTGGGAGCACAAAGAAATACCACTCATCTTGAAAACGTTTCGCCATTTGCAAAATTTGAATTGCCCCATAACCCAATATCCCAGATTACCTCTCTTTAACTTTTCTTATGAAGTCCTCTGTTTTACTCCCAAAATATATTATAATGTCGGTATTTCCAAAAAGTCCCCTTCGGCTAATTCTGCTTTCAATGCGGTGGTGGAAGAACGATGGCTTGGGTTTCAGAGGTTTTTTACTGATGCTTCCAAATTAACATCAAGCAGTAACACAGGTGCTGCGGTTTACTATCAAAATTCTAAAATTATTTTAAAATTTAAATGTCCGAAGGAATCCTCTGTATTTACAGGCGAGTGTGTGGCATTATTGGAAGCTTGTCTGTTCATTGAATCCCACGATATCAGCTCAGGGGTTATCTTTTCAGATTCCTTGAGCTGCCTCCAAGCCCTTTCCCAAAATCCATTTAAAAGTAAACTCCAAAGCCCAATAATCCTTAGCATTAAAAAGTCCCTATTATCTTGTAGCATCCAACAAAAAGTGGTCCATTTAGTATGGATACCTAGCCACTGTGGTATCAAGGGTAACGAATGTGTGGACGCCCTGGCTAAAGATGCTTGCACATCAGTTACAGCCGATCCTGCGCACTTCTCCCTTCAAGGGTATGACCTGCTGAACCTTCCAAAAGCGCATCTTGAGACTGCATGGCAAGAGTATTGGAACGTTTCCAGCAGTAAAAAGGGTAAATACTTTTTTAATATACAACCCTTGATTCAAAGTAAGCCCTGGTATTACCATTTTAAAAAATTCCCTAAGCACGTGATATCGGTTTTTAGCAGAATTCGTTTAGGACATTGCTGCACACCTGTTTTTCTGCGCAAAATTCGTGTACAGGACTCGTCTCTCTGTGAGTGTGGATTGGATGAAGGTAGCTTGGAGCACATATTTTTTAGCTGCCCTATAAACACCTCATCCTTCGACCTATATAACCGCCTCATTAAATTAAAGATTCCTGTACCAATTAACTTCCCTTCTCTTTTAACATATTCCTCCCCAGAACTGTTCCATATCCTATTGGTCTTTATCCTCCAAAATAATATTAAATTGTAGACTTTGGTCAATTTAGGCCACTGTCTATGTGGTTGTGGTAAAATTTTTATTTTATTTTATTTCTGTATATTTATATATTTTTTGTTTTATATTTCTATGTACTAACAATATATATCAAGTTTATTTATGTGTTTGTTTCAGTGCCGTCCTACTAACGCAACAAGTTCTACAATAAGTGCAAAGTTTTTTTCCTTTTAGTTTTTTTTTTTTTTTAATTGTTATCGACGTTATCGTACCTACTTGCTTCTCATATCACTTGTCAGTGGCAGAATCGTCGACATCAACATCGACGGCAGTGATTGCCAGAAACAAAAATAGAATAGTATTATAAATCAAGATAAAGAATTTGACATTGTTTATAAATATTAAGGTGATAAAAGCAATTAACACTGTCCTGAGGTTAATTATATAAAAAATAAACATAGGTTTACGTACCCCAGGAGATAATTTCGTAACCACTGAGCCGAGTATCTTCGTGTTTCAAAAACCCACTGAACCTACGTTACATGAGAATATAAATAATCCGTGTATAATTAACTTCAGTGCAGGCAGTGTTACAACATCTTATTAATTCAATATCTGACGAGATGTATCATAAGTCTGTGCTCGTAAATCTAGGGTGAACGGGGCTGTATGTGATACACAACTATATTAATAAATTAGCTAGCATTTTTATGACTTTTTAGCATGAAAATTAAATGGGCAAAAGGTAGGAAAATAGTAATTAAATGTGGAATACTTTGAAAGACTTCAAATGGATTGGTAAAAAGCCAAGATGCACCTCTCAAGACGTCGAATATTGCGCGCGACACAAAAAAAAAGAGTTTCCAAATCGTTTGTGAAAAAGAATTTAAACTTATGCATATCGACAAATTGGAAGCTATTTAGAATTAATAGCGTTAAAATTCGTAGAAAAGAATAAACTATGGCTGACACTAAATAAATTGCTCCCAGAAAACTAAATTGTTTTCACGAGTACAAAGTCATGACCTGCTTTTAAACAATTTAAAACGGTGTTTTCTTCAAGAACAATTTAAAAGAATTCTAACAAAAAGTGAACGAAACAAAGACATATTATACTCGTTAACGACATTAATTAATATAATAATGCAATAATTATAATAAAAATGTAGTTTATTAATTTCAGTAGGTTTCTTGGCATACATATTTCGAAATCAGCAGGAAACTATAAAGTTTTATTTTACATAAATACATATTAACATTGTTTATGAAACCAACATTTGTAATAAATGAAACGAATGGCGTTATTAAATTTGTATTTAATTTATTTTATGTTTAGTGTCTGTTACGGCGTTTAGTGGTAAATTATAATTCATAATTTAATTTTTAAATGCTAAATAGAATGTTAACTTGACTTACCTAATAGTAGAAACGGTTTTTAATCACTTTGGTTTTGTTAAACCGTTTACCAAAACGAGTGGCTTCATTTGTAAGTATTCTAAGACGGAAAAATAACGGAACCTTTTCCAATACTATAAATTTAATATAATAATATAATATATTTCTTTTATAATATACCTCAATAAAGACACCAACTAACCCTTTTATTAAAACAAAAAATAAAACCTAAAAAATTATTTAACACGTTCATACCACAACTTTAAACACCCGACCCGGCCGACAAATGTCGCGTCCACCCTACACATTGGTCATAATATTTCAACGCTAGTAAATGCTGCACAGTTCGTGATGTATGGCGACAGACAGACAGATAAATTGCTTATAATTTATTGTAGTGGAAGCCGCAACAGTCCTAATTACGGTCGACGTTTGAGTCATGCGTTCGGAAAAATATCGTTTATTAGTTTTGATGGGGCGTTAAGTCTTGATGCTCTTCTGTTTTGTATTTTGTAGATTTGGATTGTTATTGTTCTTTTGTTAACCCCATTATCATGTTGCCTGGAATTTCACTAACTGTTATGGGTTTGCGTCTAATCTGAGCGCATGTACGCAGGTCAGTATCGGTTTTCAGAAGGTCAATTTTATTCATGAGTAATTAGCTCATACGGAAAATTATTTAGTGTATTCTTCTAAGATTTTCAAATATTGGCTTATAAAATAAATAATACTTTGTCTTTATGTTGTCTGTGCTTTTAAAACTAGAATTTCAGGAAATATTTATTCGTTGAAAAAAACTGGTGTTTTTCCTTGAGTGGCTGATATTTGTTTTGTTTATCTATGTGTCAATACATTAGTTGTGCTGTTAATAAAAATTGTTTAGGTAAGTGTTGACGCAACAATTTGACCTGCAGGACGCTACTTAGAAAAAATCTGTGTTTTTGTCTGTGTATTCGAGACTGATCACTGACTTTAAATCAGTTGTATGAAATGTTAAAAGGTGTAAGAAATCAAAGTCTGCAGTTTCAAATTAAATATTTACGTATATTTTTTTTCGCTTTATGCCCTTTATAACAACAAATTTTTATTTCAACAGTTATCAGTTGCAAGTATTACAGTGTCCATAACTTTACCACGAATGTTTACATGCATTCCGCTTTCACACTATTATAATTTGTGTCATTATTAACATTCTGACAGTGTACTATTTAAACATTAATTTATAGTTACACATAAAAATATAACGTGCCAGTCTCGCAAGCATTACAATGTGAATTTTAAAAAGTAAAGTGTTTGTGAGATTCTTCTAAGATTTTATCATTTAAAACTGAAAGTAGCAATTATTTAAATACAAATGAGCAACAGTTGCGGTAACATGTCATCTGTGATCGCTCTGAGTACCGTCACATGCGTCTACGAGAAACCTTCAGTCACAACGCACATTCATTACAAAGATATGTGATAGATCAATGAACCAGCAAATCATTAAACATCCATTTAAAAAAATACAAACACAATTAACAACCCTCACTAATTAATTAATTGCAACAACTTAAATTACAAAAATCAATTTAAATTACAACCTAGAGATTTGGTACATAAAAATTTCGTTAGTCTAACTAGAAAATGAAATCCGCGCACGCGGTATCGACAAAGCGTTCAGTGCACTAATTATAATGATTACGAGTTAGAGATCACAGCTGTCGCGACCCCCGCGGGGGCAAACACTTCCGTCGATGATATGAGCCGACTAGAAACCCGAAGAGCACTAACTTATATGTACACGCACTTCGGTTCCGAATGTCCTTTTGGCATGGGCGTTAGCGGTCGGCGCCCCCCTTCTTGTGTCCGTGGAGCGCCGATGGTCCTCAAGGGTGCAGGGGCCGCGGCCCGAACAGCGGGTACGGCGGGAAGTATGCAGCCAGCGACGGGTGCGGCGGCAGAGGGAACGGCAGCGGCGGCGACGACACCAGGTGCGACGGCTTGCTGTACGGGTGGAACCGTGGAGTCAGTGGCGACAGCGGTGGTGTTGGATATGTGCGCTGCAGTAGCGGGTGCGTCGCACTTAGCATCGACAGGCTCGGGCTCGACTCGCCACTGGCCGTGTGCGACCGCAGGTGCTGTAGAAGCTCCTCTGATGTCGCAAATCGCTTGCCGCAGTAAGCGGAGTCTCCTGCCATCCAACTGCAAACGTACGGCAGCTGTGACGCTGCAGCCAGGGCAGCCAACTGAGCGTGAGCATACGCGGCCGCCGCGGGGTGACCAGTAGGTAATGGGAACGGAGTTTTAGCGTGATCACATTGAGCACACCCCGCTGGACACACGGCCGATTTGAGCAAATGTGAGCTAAGTGAGCAACCCGTGCAGTAAGGATCTCTGCAGATGCCTAGATCACTCCCTGGCGCCTTCATTCTAGCGTACGCGAGGTACGGATTTAATCCATTCTTTAAAGCATGGTGTTGAGCAGCCATCAAGCTGCTGGTCATAAGGTCCATTGGTAAAGGAAATCCATTATGATGCAGTCCGCCGAGGAAGGCGGAAGATGAAACAGGTACGCTGGGCTTGAAGCTCGAATGTTCTTTGGTTTCTGAGCTGGACGATAACGAGGTGGGCGTGAACGGTAACTTGGATGCAGACGAGCTGCTAATCGTCTCTGAGTTAGATTTGGCCGGCACGGGCGAACCGTGCAGAGGACTGGACCTCTCGTCAGATTTCTCTGAAGGTGTTTTCCGGTGAGCAGGCGGAGGCGTCCTCTGTGAGGAGGAGCTCTGGTTGCTGGAGCAGCGCGCCTGCACGGGTGTGGTGGACGCACTGCCCTTTGACGACAGCGGAGTCTTTGAAGACGCGTTGACAGATCCTCTGTCGTCCGGCGTTCTAGTCTTTTCTCTCGCTGTTAGGCACGATTCGTAAGGCTTAAAGCTGGGTTTGTTGTCGGGAATATGCGATTTGTCATCGTACTTCTTACTGGCTTTCTCGGCGGCGGAGATCAGCTTGGGGTTGGGCGAGTCCGCGCCGATAGCGCTGCAGGTCTGCGCTAGAAGCGCCAGCGGGCTCTTTTTCGCGTCGAGCTGCAACAAAGAGAGGCAGTTTATGAAATGAAACGTCGGGTCGAGGTTGCGAGTGACGGGCGTACAAAGGGACCGCGGGGTGGCGGCGCGGGGGAGGCGGGCGTCCAATCACGCGGCCGACGCGCCATTATCCGCGCGTCTGGCAGCCGTCGGCTCCGCTTGACATTTCACTCGGCTCCCGCATGATGTAATCTCGCAGTGAAAAGGGCAATTTGTGCCGCTGAATTTGCGGCACGCCTGAACTTGTGGCGTGTTGTCACGTCTATTGCCGCCGCTCAAGCGTCGCTGTGTCACGAATATGTATTCCGTTTTACTCGCGTTGTTTTGACAAAGTTTATTTTAGCGACGATACGAATCTTATTAGAGTCTAGTTCGAAATACTAATTGCTTGTTTGTAAACGCTTCTCGTTTTAATGAAGTCATTACGCGACGTTTTACTAATGGATGGGCAGCAGTTAGTACAAAGTCATTTTGAATACAATGGAGAACTAATGGATTTCGTCTGTCTTGAAAATGTTGCTCTAAAGATTTTCTTCTTATAAAATGTTTCTTATTACGTTTTTACTTTAAATACTTCTGAAGTATGCTAAATGATGATTACAACTATAATTAATCAAATTAAAATACTGTTTAGTTCGACTGACGCAAATAAATTATTTCGTCGTAAGTTTACCATTGGACTTTTACACACTTGAAGATTTTTTTTTTTACTTTTATTTCAATAATTATATCAACGTACTTACTATACACTTAGAAAATGTGACTTAAATTACAGTGTTACATAAACTGTTTTGAATTGACTGTTGTTATTATGCGGCGGTGTTTTATGATTTATTTACTTTAGATTATTTTAATTTCCATTTACCGATGAAAACTATTCTTCTTTCTTAAAATTCAGTCTTGTTTTTAAAAAACAATATTAAAAGACCCAAGCAAATTCAACATTGACTGTTACGTTGAAATTATTTCAAAGACTACGACCATTTCACATGCATTTAATGTATCTACACGTTTTATATTTTTCAGATCGTAATACTATAATGTCAACAGAAAGTCACGTTTTATTGCAATTTACTAACCTATTTGTTTTATTGTATTGTTATTTTTATTAGCCATTGTCACGGTTGATATTTAACTCTGCACTTGTTGAAATATTCAACGATCTTTCTCGGAACTCTTATGTTTTAGTATGCGGGGGTAGGAGGAAAATTAAGTCTTTTATTTTCTTTATTGTTTTATTAATACGGCATTACAGGAAAATTGTTGCGGCCAATTTGGATTGTTCGTATTACTTATTATAACGCTTTTTGATCAGTGGGTCGTCTTAGTTTATCCTGGTTCTTTGTTTTAAATCTAATTGGGTTCCGGAATTTTAGGATTTTCTTATATCAGTAGTATCTGGTTTTTTATTCTTCTAGTCCCGTAAATTCTTCAACTTCGTAAACTCCTTCGTTTTCTTAACATGAAAGTGTAATGTGATCGAAAGCTGAATAAACTTTTCGATAATCAAGAATTTGGAAAATCAGAGCCGAAATATTAACTTCAGCACCGGAAAAGTGATTTGTTAGCTGTCACATAGCATCCGTGTCTAACTTGAAACAATAAGAGTAAATGCCCTTTTCCTACAGTGATCGAACTTTCCGTAACACTAATGTAAACTAAATTACAGCTTACGCAAGCGCAAGGATAAGAAAACACGAGTTTGTCATCATCAATCAAACTTACCGTTGTCGGAAGCGGCGACAGGTAATCCGGTCGCAAATACTGATTGCTTGATGTGAGCATGTTGCTCCAGATACCGATATCCTTTTCCAGCTTAAAAAAATATATTCAATCCACAACACAGAACAATATCACTTCACAAAATCCAAGGCTCGGTGTCAGCACATGATACACAAGTCACTGGTCGCGGCGTGCGTGGGAGCGTCGGGACGTGCGGTCGCCGCGACGGACGGCAGAGAACTGAGGTTGGCGTGACCCCCCTCCTGACACCTTGTCACTAGTCGCCTCGCCATTTTTGCATTCTGTGTGCTCTGCGGGAGCTTTGGCGTCTTATCCCCACCGCTGTTTGACACCCCGTTTGTCAGCGGCTTCCTTCTCGCTCGCTCGCGATTACTAAAAGCGCTTTCCGCGAACTCGACGTTTTGATGAAAGGATTATATAAAATATGCATCGCGCAGTCAAAGGAGTGGATGCGACGACTGAGATGCATAGCATGGGAAATTGAATAGCTGCGAAGCTGCTAAACGGCGGCTTACTAATCATTTAGTTTTAGTGTCGTCTCGCGTGGGCGGACCTTTGTAGCTTAATGTGGGTCAACACATTTTTCTGAGCGATTTGTTGCTGCGCTTTGTATTATGACGGTTTTATGTTCTGTTTTCATTTTAATAATTTGAATCTTTATTTTGTAGGATTCATCACATTTATCAACACTTTCTTTTGTTGTAATATTCTCATCGTGTTCATTTTATGATTGTTTGAGTTAGAATTTCAAATATTGTTGCACAATATCAGGTAAACCGTGAGTTTACTTTTTAACCCTAAGTTATATGGTTGGGGGACCACCCACTGGTTTTACGATTGTGAAAACGCATTCTCATTGTTTAGATTTCATAAACAAATGGCTTAGTCATCGCAATTTCTATAATCTTTCTAAATCCTTTGTAGTTATACTGGGGGTACTAAAATGATACTTTTGCTCGTTTCTCACAATAGTGCGATAATACTACTGCTTATCTTTGTATTGTTCGAAGTTTAATGTTTTTAGCTCTATGTGAGGTTTTTTAGAAAAGAGGATTATTGTTTTTGAGTATACGATTAGGGATGAATGGCTGAAAGTGAGTACAAGTAGTTACTAGAAGTTTCATTAGTAGGTAAGTTTGTATTATTACATTCTTCGTAAAAGTACCTTTATTTCAGTACTTACGAAATATTAACAGGCTTATGAAAGACAATGCCAAAAGGTATCATTATTTAATTACCCCAGTAGGGAGGTTAAAAAGGTAAGTATTTGCTTGTTTTAAGTGTTAACAATTGGCGATTACAGACTATAAAGTCCAGGTTTCCTCTAGATTCTTTACTTCAGCTTTACCCAGTTATAATTTTCAAGATAATGTACAATTGACTTCGAAAAGTTCTGCAGTACTTAGTACTTGTCTGACTTACAATCGAACCCGCAGACTCATACTTGATACTACTAAACACAAGGCCACCACGACTCTCAATTAAATTCCTACTACAAGACATCTAACAGTCAGAAACCGAGTGTCATCACAACATGTTTTTCGTCATGATGCCCGTAACGAGATCAATCGCGCCGACAAATGACACTTCCCGACCAGCTGAGCGTGACGCGATGAGCCATGAAATGACAGGAATTGGTGTGGCACGATCGTTGTTGAACGTTTCTTTAGGAGATCTTGAAGTATATTAAGTTAAAAATGACAAAATGGACATGAGGACATTGTCCTGTGAACAGTAAGCACGAGTGCTGTAAAATTGTGTCATGGCTGACGTAGAGGAATTAAAGCGGCGAACAAATTGGTATCCAAATAAGTTCAAAGCAGAACAAGAAGAAAGAGCACTAATCTGTAAAATCGCCTGTAAAGATGATATATCAGTTACAACACTAATCATTTGAATTCATAGAAGACAAGATAGTAAATTTTATCTGTTGTAGTTAAAACAAAGGGTTAAAGTTACCTGTTATCAATTAAACCTCTCAAACAATATATCTACATATATCAAATCTGGTGTGTGAGGTTTTTTCATTTCTCTTCACAAGAACTCCCTTTTATACAGTTCCTTAGTTAGTCCATTCAAGCCCATTCCAACAAGCACCAACAAACAGTTGAAATTATACAAAGACTGTCTCAAAGCATTGTTCTAGAAACATCAAAACGCTTGCATTAAAACGTTAACATAACACTTTGAATGCATTACGAAATCTGCACGTTAATCTGGACCGAAGATTAGTTTTGGCATAGCCTGGTTTGAGCAGACTTGAGCCAGTGGAAGCTTGCCCAGCTAATCCCCAAGACTCGAGCCAGATAAGAACGGTAACATAACTAGAATTTGCATACGTTTGTTTTAACGATGCTCCTCAGGGTTTTCGTATGTAGAACAGTGGATTTTGGATGTGGAAAAATTTCGTTTTTTTTTGTGTTGTTGATGTGTTGGTATCGAGATTTGAGACGTCTTACTTATGAGTCTATAGTCAGAACCAAAATACTGTAATTTGGGATACTGGGATAATCTGAATGTTCTAATGGTAAGCTTCTAGCTAAGCTTTTAGTCTTCATACCATTGCATGTTACGAACTAAAATAAAACAAATGAAAAATGCACTCGTGTGCATCTAAGAGGTTTTAAGAACAACCAGTGACGATTGCCTAAGGCGTGGTAAGCAATATGAAACCTAATTCCATAACGTAGCTAGTGGTCACAATGCCCTTGAATTAAACTGACCCACTTAATAATAAAGCGATCTTCACCAACAAATAAATAACTTTACAAATTGACAACTTGTCAACCAATAACGTGTCCCTTACAACAGCAACAATTGAAGTTGAAACAACAATCGCAAGTTACTCGCCGCTGACAGTTTTCAAATATCTGTACAGTAGACTGCATATCAGTGGTAACTGTCATGCACCTTAACTCAATAGTAATAAGTACGATTTTCCTATAAAACTGTTACCACTGACCTGAAGTTGACTGTACGTGTAGTATCTGATCCTCAAGCAAATACAGCGCTGTATGTGTCCCCGCGTCCGACAAGCACTTAGTGGCCGAGTTGCTTGAAGCGCTAGAAGGTAGAGCTACGAGGGTCGAGAGAAGACTTTGAGAATGGAAATAGTTTTATTTGAGCAAAATGTTTGAGACCCACTTTGTGGATGGCGATGTGGTTTGTTAGGTTCAATTGACCTTTCTGTTTTTGAGTTTAATTTGTCGTGGAGATCTTTGTTTAAGTATTTGTATATTGTGGCTAACTTATTTTAGATTTTAGTATCTAGTTTAGTTTTTTGAAGTTTATAAGTGCTTGCAAGCAAAGATAATTCTTTGAGTATTCCAAAATTGATAAAATAATGAAATTTTCATAATAAAAACACATCCTAAAAGGACTCTTTTTATCAGCAAAATAATAAGTAAATATGACATACTGGTCATATTTAGTAAAGTAAAAAGTAAAGTAATCTTTATTGTGTTGATTGTGTTGGTTACAGGTGTTAGATATAATGATATACATACAGTACAACAATCAGCCCGTTTGGGCATTACTTATTATTTTGCCACCTTTCTTTTGCCCATTCTATACATTGTAAAGTCTGTTACAGTAACAGATCTGAAAGCGACCGTGCGACTTCCGTCGACGCAAGTGCATCGCGCGAACAAGATGTTTGACTTTATACCTATGTATAGGTACATATATACTTTGTATACTGTGCATGTATTTTATTGTAAATGTAAGCATTTATTTGTGTGTAGTGTAGAAAATGTATAGAAAGGTGCAGATTCAGAATGGGTTTTTAGTTTAAGGGCCTAACTCTGCTGCCAGTCTTAATTATTTGTGGTTGTTTTAATTGTAGACGGTAAAATGTTTACTACCAAATTTTTTTTGTCTGTTACTGTATTGCTTATCTATTTTTTACATTTTTCACGTCACGTGTCCTGACGAAACTACTTCTTAAGCCCAGAGCCTATTTGATATTCTGATGTCCCAACTAAGTTACACCAAAATCCATTCTGCAGTTTTTGCTTGATGAAGTAACAAACATACAAACTTTCGCCTCTGTACCACTTCTACTATGAAGTGAGACAAAGTTTTTGTCAGAATACCATGGTCAGAATTTGATTTTCCCCTGCTCCTCGATATCTTAAGTTCCAAATAAGAATGATAAATAGCTCCTATCCTTATTTATCAAGTAATTGAACTCCAATGGTTACTGTGACGAAACAAAAAGACGTACAATATTTACATTGGCACGGCTCGGATGATGGATGGGCGTGATTTATACCGGGCCATCAGCCGGCCCCTATTTATGCACTTATTGTGGAAGAAAGCGATCATAATTCATAATGGGATGGATGTAGATTATAGGCTCCAGCGGTTTCTGGTAATATTATCCATATAATTATAATGGTATGCAGATTTTGATAGCTTCATTGTTATCTGCCTAATCCTTACCTATTATTATTATTATTTTTCTTGAAGTGTCTCAATGCAGGGCATTCCTTCTTTATCCACACCTTAGCTATCTCATCGTTAATTAAACAAAGCATTTTGCTTTTACTGAAAGTGTATTGTATTTCTTCATCGACTTTTAGAAGTTAGAGAACTTTTTCAAATTTTGCTAACCCTAATATACCGGACTACGCAGATTTGTGCCAAAACAATTCAATATCCGATTACATTAAATTGACTACTCGATGAAAAATTGATCATGCATTATCCACAAAATCGCTCCCCTCTCACATCTTATACCACCCCAACAAGATTGCCAAAGCTCATTAGCCAGGAGATAATCAATCATAAAGAATTACCGGCTGCCGCCACGGCTGCCGATCGGCCGTCACTGCCGACACTACTTATGTAAGTAGCGTGATGCTTGTGACGTCAGCGAAAACTTATGTGGTGTGTAATGTGTTATACAGGGGTGGGATTATCTAGACAGAGTTTATGTGTTTTTTTTTCACACACCGTCGGTTAGCCCCATGGTAAGTTATTTATTAACTTGTGTTATGGGTGCTAACACAACTGATAAACTACATATATACATATTTATAAATACATATTATAACACCCAGACCACGGCCAACAAGCATGCTCATCACACAAATGTCGATCGAACCGGGAATCGAACCCGGGACCTCAGGTTCGGCGGTCCGGCATGATGACCATTGCGCCATCGAGGTCGTCAAAATTATTACTGATGAACACGAATAGTTGAGAAGAGGAGTTTAATGCGTAGGTTTGGCTAATCGTGTTTTTGCCACTTGATAAGGCTAGATGAAGTGATGATCTGGTGCAGTCTGCGAGCAGAAGATGGATGCGTCAATCTGTAGACCGGTTGATATGGCAATTGTAGATCGCATATACCATTTTTGGTATCAAAGATTGATTAAACAATCTTGGAATACTACAAATCTTATAAAGTGTGTGAAGAGGTCAAAGAGCCTAATTCTTATTTTGGTAACATGCTGGAATAGATAGTAGTAGTTTCGTCTGCCTT
The DNA here is from genome assembly GCF_022581195.2 of Helicoverpa zea. Taxonomy (NCBI): domain Eukaryota; kingdom Metazoa; phylum Arthropoda; class Insecta; order Lepidoptera; family Noctuidae; genus Helicoverpa; species Helicoverpa zea. The sequence continues at coordinate 815,876 of NC_061458.1, read as the reverse complement.
ATTTATGCATTCACTTACCCCCAAAAAACTATATTAATAAGACAATCTCAATCCATATTAACACGTTGGAACATGTAACGAGCAATTAGGCTGGCCACACACGGCCGACACGCGATATTAAACGCGACCCCACTTTGTAATGAAAGAAACAATGGCGTTATATTTGCGCAGAAATTGTGGATCTTGCGACTAACGCGTGCGTCAAATTGCCATGTTTGGGTCTCATTACGTGTTGGTTAGGGATGGGAGAAGATTTCTTTCTGTTTGATTAATTTTTTGGTACGTTGATTTACTTTGAATTGCTTACCTAAAAGTTTTCAATTAAGTTGACAGAGCTAGGGCTCAAATGCTAAGTTCTCAATTCCTGTGTTCCTAATAAGATGAAATAAGATCTGTAATAACTTTAATTTTAGGAATACTTTACTTTTTGATGTTCTACTTGTAATTATTTTCATAGGTATTAGTGCAAAAGTTTTAATATAATTATCTACATGAAAAAGCACTATTACTCAAAGAAAAATGTTGCAACTTAACTAAAATATTCCCATGTTTTCACTTAGCTATAGACTTTACGACACGTAATATACGCCAAGCAAGTGGGCTGAATGTTAGCCCACAATATTCTAACATCGGGAGATATGAGCCAGAGAGATGAAAGCGATTCTGTAGCCAATTGCTATGTTTGTCATATTGTCTCATTTGTAGTGCCGCGGTATTATTATAACTTATTCTGGGCAAATATATTGTTTCTTAGAAGGGCGTTGAAGGACTGAGAATTGTTGAGACAGCAGAATAATCTGGAATTTTCTTAAAAAAAAACACCGAGATAGACAGATCTTTTGCTTTTTTGGCGACGGGTATTTTATAAAGAAAAGGGTAGTATTTAAACGCAAATGAAAAAATATCGTTTTTCTATGCAATAAGATTCCGAATACCCATCAAAATTACTGATTGCACAGCAAAATATTCAACCCAAAATATCACTAAACACACTACAATTTATTTTCGCAGCGTACAGCGATTTTTTCTAAAGCAAAAGCTTTTTCATCAATGTACAGCTAATAATCTTAATGCACATTATACATGTTAACTCTTTTTCTTTTAAATATAGCTTCTATTTTTATATTATTTACAGCAGTTTTTCTGAATAAAACAGCATTTTAGTAGTCACAGTCATCTTATTATTTATTAATTACCACATAATGAGATCAGCAAAAAAATATAAAATTGCAACATGGAACATGGAAGTAAGCATGCAACATGCAGCAAGCATGGTTTCTGTCACGGCTCCGGCGGTCACATGCGAGCTTATCGTCGCAGATGGTTTTCACGCTCACCACCGCAGCTTCGGCTTACTGGCCGGCTCTGAGCAGGCCAGCCTCAGCCGCGGCGGCGAGTATTAAAACTACCTGCGCCTCAGCTCCGCGCCTACGCGGTTTTGAATTGCACTCTAGGGATAGGGCAAACAAGACTACGTGGAGTCGGTTTTGCAGCGATTCGTTTTCGTTACTAGCTTCAATTTTAATACAATATTTTTTAATTGAACTTATAAATAGCCATTTGCTAAATAAATTGAATCTAAATATTTGCTATGAAATATGGCAAATTTGCTATGCAGTCAGTATTTAATGCTATGTATGTAGTATTTTTGTACAAGAATAAATTTAACTGTATTGCATTATCAGGATAAAAGTAATGTCATATTGATGTATAATTTCGAATTATCTGCAGTTTGAGTTTTGTTAAGCATTTAGTTTATTTGTAGTGAAGTAAGTTATTTGATGTAAAAAAGAATATAAATGATGAGTATTTATTGATAGGTGATTATTTATTTGATATGCAATTTATAATATCCCTAAAGAAAATAAGCGTTGTGGATAAAGAGGGTTTATTTCACTTACTTACACTGTTTCAGTCATGAGTGAACATATTTGAGAACCCGCTACTTATTGTTACGGACATAAAGAAGATAGATACCCAAACACCATATTTAAAATTGGAACAGCATAAACTATTACTGCAATTTAAACGTCATCTAATAAAAAGCTCACACAAAGAAAGGAACAGTTAAAAACATTGTTGAACCACACAACAATGCCAAAACCGCATTTCTCTCCATTGAAGCCAAACCGAACACTATACTTATTCGAAATGGCCACCAAAAGCAATGACGTTCCGAAATTTAAACAGTAGCCGATGATGGTATACAAAAACTTAACAATGAATTTAAAAGGGTATACGTTATTAAAGTCAGAAACACAAAGGAAGTCGACGGAAGAAAACATGGAGCGTTCAATGAAATAACGTAAATTAATACCTTTGAGTCAATGACGTGACGTGCAATGCAACACTTTGGTTCGTTTCGCAATGTTATGAATACGCCCGACGTTGCCTGAGGCGAGCATTTTTGGAGAACGTAATTTTCATGTGTCAGGTAGGCTTCAAAGATGTTTGGTATGAGTGTAATTGTGGCCAAATTATGGGTTGCCTTAAAGTACGTGTTAAATATTCCAAAACTGTGTTTGTTGATTGTCTGAATGCATAATTTTCTTACACTTACTGGCTTTGAAAATATTATGCACTTAGAAAGAAATGTGTATCTTCTCTTCAAACTGAAGGATATATGTAGCTCTTTTGAAAAAGATTGTGCCAAGTTGTTTCTCAGAATTCTAAAGTAGTGAAGGTCTTCGATTTGATTATGGTAAAAGTCTGATTTTGATTGCTTCATCATTTTGTTGTTCATTTAACGGATTTCAATACCCTATTCATGATAAGATAGAAACAGGAATTTACCATTGTTTGAACGGGGCTAATGTTAAAATCCTATTTCTAAAGCAAATCAGCATATAGACAGGTTATTGAAATTCTCAGTTAGAGAATACACGTGACTTCAAATCTACCAACGTTTGATACAGTATCTCCACTAATTCATACATAGTGACTAAATAATTTCAACAAACAGCCAGACAGCGTTGTCTAGGTTCACAATCAGGCGGTAATCCATCAAAACAATTGAATGCGCGTTATATGTTTATTGTTTTATGCAAACATAGAATTTCACGGCTCGGTGACGACATGATTACAATGTTCATGATTGAACCTTGTCTTGTCTTGTTGGCTGGTTAGGGAGTCATGCTGTTTGACTTGATATGTGAAGTAATGATATGGTGACTTTGATTGACCATGTGTAAGAAATGAAACTGAAAAAGGATGTAATTGAAAACGAACGAAGATAAGACTCCAAACTGGATGGGATACTGAATTTTGATTGGCAGAACTGTTTGAAAGGATACTCAAGATCTATGAAATAAACATTTATATAAGTACTTATCCACATACTAATAGAAAGATTTCAACATAAAATAAAACGAGGAGCACAAATAAAACCGAGGACGTCAAAAATATATTTCTTTCTAAACCCAGACGTCTGCATTAGACCCAATTTCCCTCAGCACACGAAAACAGCTTAAGCGATATGACAGATGTCAGATACACTATTCTCCAATTCCAAGTTCACAACGTTTATCAATTTAAAACCAAATTAAAATTCAGAATTCACACCGTCTCATAAATAAAACATGAATTAAATCACTCAATTACAGCCACCATGACAGGCTTCCAGTATTTCTAAACGACTTAGATGGATGGGTTCCCTTCAACGCGTCAATTGTCAAAAGGAAATGATCCAGTTTTTTTGCTTTCAAAACATAACCGTCCTCTAGCGTTAATTGTGAATTTTACGCCTCTTGCAATAAGGGTGGTATTTGCTTGGTCGTTTGATTGTTTTCTTCAACTAATTTGTATAAGAATAGCGCAGTGTGATTCATGAAAGCTCACTGAAGTGTGAAGTTATTAAGTGCTATTGTGTTAAACTGAATTTAGCATCGGGTCGGTGATTGATCGGGTTAACGATGACAGCACAATGATTATATGCATGTGTGGATTTCGATAAAGGGGTTTTTGTGTTTGCATGTTAATTTATGAGTATGATCCCAAATGCAGTAACAATGGTGGGCTTTTAATATCGATATCGGGTTTGACAAGGTCTTAAACATCTTAAGAAGAATTGCAATTTTTGCAAAAGCCCATATTCATATAATAAGGCACTTTTGCAAAAATTACAATATCAGTAATAGGACTGTGATGTGATGACAGTGAATAATTTTCACAAGACAATTTACTGATATACTGAAAAAAAAAAGTTATCTTAGACATTGAGAAGTCTATAGCCATGAAAAAGTCTTAATAACTACTAGACTACCAAAGAACCCTAAAACTACATCCGAATATCTTATCCATATAAACGAGTGTAAAGAGGTCGTAACAAAGAATTAAACACTAAAACAAACAGACGCCCCTTGCTAACGTATGATAGCAGTAATCCTCCGCGTCTGATCATAGTCACGGATAGGGGATCAGACTAATGAACATCTTTATCGTACTTTCTAGACACTGAGAATTGCGACTGAGATGTTTTTTTTAAAGGTTAATGTAGAATTTACTTTATAAAATAGAAAATAAATTGAAAAAACTGTTATAGGTACGTCTCGTTTAACTTGGTGTTGATTGTAAAGATAAAATAAAATATATTCAAAAATACAGGTCCTTACCTAAGTGTAGATAGGATACCTATGTTAAGCGATTTGGCATGATTGAATCCTGTTAAATATTATGCTGAACCTATTTAGGTATCAAATTGTAGACATGTCCTTTTTTATAATCGTAGTGAAACTCTAAAATTTTATGATACGTTTGGACATCTCAACGACAGACATTACTAGCTCCCTACTGCAGTTTAAAGGCCTCCAGGTGACCAGTAAAAACAGCACGTTTTATTGCAGGTATCATTGCGACCACTATCAAAATACGACGTGACTGTTTACCTGGTCAGGTCTTCGGTTACTAGAGCCTGTGGGATTAGAGATTAGATCCAATGGATGGTGATCAAAGTTAAGGACATAATGAGAAGCAAAAATCTGGTTGGGTAAAATTAATATCAGTAAGAATAGAAAGATGCTAAATTGAGAAAAGAAACGAAGGAGTGTAATCAGAATGAGAAATCAAAGGATAGCTAAATAAAAAAATACGGTCGAATTGTGAACCTCCGCTTTTTTGGGAAGTCGGCTAATAATAATCTATAACATCACATAAGTAGATGAAAAAAGGCGAGTTTAGGGAAGCATAATTTAACGGCTGAAGCGACGGTTGATGATTAAAGATTTGGAAATCATTTTCCTGAGATTGGATATTAAACTGCACTAGGTAAACACTGAAAATGAAAAGCAAAACCTACCGTCAGCCTCGCCTATGCGTGTCTTATTCCTGATTACGACAAAACAATCAACTAAAACACACAAGAAAAATATTCCTATTGATTCTTGCAATCGTTGAATATGCAAAGCAGCTGTATTTCCTTCCCAGAGCAAGCAAATGATCGGAAATAAAAATGAATTAAATGCCGTGGGAGTTGTACAAGTTGCGAAAGTTACTTCTATGGTGTAACCTTCAACTGTCTGTTTGCTTGCTATAAAGTATTATAATAAAGCATTTTTATTATCATCATTACCTCTTTTTCAACCGACTCCTTAAAAAGGAGGGGTTTCTCGTTTATGATTTTAATCATTATCATTTTAGTGGTAGAATGTGATCTAACTCTTTTATGTATCTTTTATATTATGGCTTATTCTCCCATAATTTTTTTGGTTAGCTTCAAGAGTCATGACAAAAAAAGAGTTGTATTACATACATTGATATATCAATGATATTGTATGTATATCAATGCCTAATATATATTTTGCCATCATCATTCTTTCAGTCAGGTGTTTTGATCCTTGCTGGCAAAAACTTTCTATTATATTTTTTTTCTTCTTATTCTGCTCTTTTAATCTTTTAGTAGCCGCCAATATTGAAAAGACTTTCGTATTTTATATTTTTGATTTTCTGTAATCCCAATTAATACAAATTCAACTTAAAATAGATCCTCTCATACACAAAACTGTTACCGTATTAACTTAACCAGCAATCCGATTAACAGCCCAAAGCTTCCCAATACATACGTCATAATAATTTAATAAAATAACCTGAACATAATCCCTTGCTTTATAATGTAAAACTTAATTATTTGCTGTGAAATCCTACCAAACCACCCTTAGGGCAGGCTTTGGACCTGCGGTTGGTTTGGTTCTGGCCCTGAGGGTGGTTTTCAGAGATCGGCAAGCAATTTCCGAGCCCGAGGCGATTGTACCAAAATCACTGATGTAACGAATGGGCGGGTAGTCTGGTACTTTGATCGTTGTAATACGATTTTGGGTTATTGCATTGGGTACGAATGTGTAAGTTGATGTGTTGTGTTATTTTGATGGTTATAAACTGTTTAGTACATGTGATTGTTAGGATGGCTATTGATTGATTTGTAGAATGTTCCATGTACTGAAATTGTTGAAGTTTCTGTGCAGATGATATATGTATAGATGTATAGATGGCAAAGTGCTTGCTGTAATACCAGCATTTTAGATTAGGCATTACGTTAATTCATAATACTTTGTAAAATAATTGTTCCTCTTGGTTCAAAGGGTCTGATATGATTATTAGAGTATTCCACCACTATAATATTTCTAGACAATAACAAAATGTAGTTTTCACGCCATTTTCCCCAGAGACTTTAACAACGACTGAAAAAAACCGCATTCCATTTAAATTCCCACACGAGCTTATCAACAGTCAACGCGTCACTAGAAAGTCAACTCAAACTCAATTTATGAACATTATTTATCTTGGAACAACAACAAACATACCTACAACGGAACCCGTTCAATTAAAAAACCAGTTCAATACTTGTTTATTTGAGCAGCACTAACATAAATCGTTCATTTAATCGCTTCAGTAGCGTTAAACTTACCATTGTGTACTTACTAGTCTAATTTGAATAAAAAATATATCTATTGTAACCCAAATGAGTGTTATCGGGAACCGGTATCGAGACGAAAAACATACATGTAACTTGTTCACGAAATTCAACGTTAACCCTCGTAAGACGCGGGGTATAACGCGTACATTCCCATTGTGAGCGGTCGCCGCGACCCCAGTAATGATCTCACGTCCCGCGTGCGTGTCCCGATAAAGGGTTAAGTACACACTAACAACCTGACGTGAGTCACAAATCCACCATTATTATGTTATTGTGGGAGCAGTGTCGCACCGGTCCGCCATTTACATACAATTTAACATGAAATGTGGGCAATAATTCATGGCGGCTGTTGCGTTATTATTTCTATTATAAAGTGTTCAACTTGACGTTTTTCGTGTTGCCGTCTGGCGTGTTACCTTTTTTCACTGTAAATGCTTTTCGTTTATATGTTAACGGCCTGCCATTAAAGTCCAGTTTTGCTATCTCGCTAGCTTGAATAATGATCGTTGTTTTGCATGAAATTCATAACGTGCCTACTTTTTTCTATTATACCACCTCGCATAGTTGAAATAACCTCGTATAATTAATTCCGTGCGAGTGAGTTTAACGATATTCGAGCCTTAAGGCGCCCAAAACAAATTAATCAAGAATAATCGTCGATTAATTCGTATCATGCCGCGAAGCAATATACGTGCTTATTTTTTGTCGAATGAAAAGAGAATAAGAATAAAACCCTTCCAATAGGTCGCCCGTCGACAAATCGATGAACAGCATTATCTACGCGCCGCTTAATTCCAATTCAAATGAAGGCATTCAGTGTTTAAAATATTAATCGATGCGAGAAGCTTATTGAATATTTTTACGACGATTTATGCCCAATTAGCAGCCGGTGCGTGAATTGAATTGTTTGTGCCCGAAATCTGAATAAATACCACAATATTTACGATAATGTCCGGCCGTTTGAATAGGCGGCACCGCGGGCGCGCCGCGGGACACTCAGACCCGACTAGTTTATTATGCGGCGGCGAAGGGTTACCTCTTTGTATGACGTTTTCATGTTAATTTACGCGCTAGCTGACAAGGTGGTCCGTCCGACCCGCAGCGACTATTACAGCGTTGGATTTTAAAAATGATATTTTAGTGTTAAAGCTATCGTTGAGTGAGATTGGTTTGCGTATAAACGTGAATTTATGAGACATCGAGTTGGTCGGGTTGGGTAGTGTTCAGTGATTATTTCCGAGCGGTTAAACTTTTCATAATAGCTCATTATTGCCGTTATTTAATTACAAGTAACGTTTGTTCGGCTCAGTCGGTTTAATTAGTGTGGAGCGGCGTGGTCCGTGATCAAAGCTTTGTGGGAGCGATCGCGCGGATATAAATCGTTTTGTAGAAGGTTAGTCAAGCGGGCTCGTTGCTTCAGCGGCCTATTGCCTAAATATAGCTCGACTTAGATTTGTGTGCGAGTACTTTACTTGCCGACTTTCGAATATCCTTGTACGTGAGCTAACGGGATCACCAATAAAATCTGTTTGCTGAATAGACAAGCCGCGGAAACATATCTAAATGGTATGTTACTGTTTCTTGAAATATTTTCTACAATGTCATTCAAATTGTCTGTCAGCGAGACAGGAGTTTCACTACTAATGGTAGTTGCATAGTTACCTAAAACTTACTTAAAAGTATGATAATCCTACTGTTTCTTTGGTTAGATACTTCTCAGCTTACCAAGAACTTTGCTTCTTTCATGAGTGTATTGAAAAAACATACAACACACCCACAACAGTAATTATCAGCTATCATTCAAACATTTAATTCCTTTAAAACCAAACTTGCTCTATTACCTATCAACCAATCTCCCAGCTACTGAAATCACTTAATAAACACTCCCTCTTATTAATACAACTGCATTTAACATCAAATAGCGTCCATACTTCACTTAGAAATCGCATAAAATACCCAATAAAGTCCATACATTAGTCTGAACTCAATTAAAGATGAAGGTTTGCCATAAATACGGTAGAGACTTGTTAGTGAGACTATCTCCGGCTCAAAACTGCTGGATAAGGGCTTCTAGTAATTTATCGTCGCGCTTACAGATAAAAGGGGTAACAGATTTGTTTTGTATTTATACTCTGATGCTTTATGAGCGACAGGTGCGGGGTAAGGATGGGGATGTATCGATAATGAGTGGAGATTTTGTCGATGGGCGATAATAGTATTTTTTTGATAGAATGGAATTAGATAAAAAAATTGCTAGTCAATAGGCTAGCTGATATATCTATTGAAAATGGTTGTAAATATTGTAAATATGTTGTAGAGCTTAGGCCACGAAACATTAGAACTTATTTTGTATAGCATTAAAAAAAACAAGGCACCCAAAATATAAATCATCACTTACAAAGTCTTTTTTAAATAAATAACATAAAATATTATTAAAAACCATTTGATGCAAGCTCGTGTTAAGATTTGTGATAAAACAACTTAAAACAATAAATCTCCTTTTTTTACAAACCATAAACACAAAAAAAAATACACAAAACGAAACGCCAAATCTCAAAAATATCACCACCAATAAAATAAATTCATCGACATCCCAACACATCACTAGCCACTATTTCCACATGCAATAACTCAGCGCTGCCCTTATTAATGCAACTGTATCAAAGCTCGATGACATATTTAGTCGAATAACTCACAACACTAGCGTATTCACGGTAATTCGTCGAACTGACTGAATAGAAAGGTCCGGTGGGTACGGAACATTTTGGACCCAGTGAATCTGGGATAAAGGGTGAAGTTGAGTTAATAATGTTACAGGGAATTTTTTTTTGAAACGAGGATTTTTTCGTGAAAAGTGACTGTTATTTTATTACTTTACTAGCAAATTTTTCGGTTTCAACAACTTTCCGAAACCCGGTTAATAAGTAGCCTATTTTCTTTCTCAGGCTCCAGAAGTCTAGCCTAAACTTACATGATCCCGTTTGGCGTAAAAGCATGAAAGATAGACCGACTTACAGACAGAGCTACTTTCCCACTCATATTAGGATTTTAGTTAACAGGAGAAGTCTAGATTATGTTAGTTCTATAACTTTTCAAAAGCACAAAAAAAGTAACACCATTTTAAACTCTATTATCTAAATAAAACTGCTTCGTAGCAAAAATAGATCGCGCTAACAAGAAATCTTTCATATGTCTATCCTACAAAGTCCTAAGAGTTGATCTTAGTCACATCCTCACACTTTATAAGTCAATAGTAATTACAGTAATTTACTGCGATAACTTACTAGATTACGTTTAATTAGAACCATTTACATCTTTGACGCCAGCGGCTATAATTAAAAGGTTTATCTAATAAAACGTTGGATTAAGATTAATTTGAAGTGTTTGCAGCTTTATTTAGTTTAGAAGATGTATTTAGTTTTCGATTTAGGATTCTTTTTAAAAGATTTGATTGTACGGAATAAAATAATGATCACCAATTTTCTTCATTCTACTAATACTATGAAGCTGTATAGTTTCTTTATTTAAACACGCTAATCTCAGGAACAGTAGAACCAATTTGAAAAATAATTTCAGTGTTAGATAACCCATTTATGGAGACCAACTATAGGCTCTATAGGTATATCAGGGTGTGCGTGACTGAAAATGCTGGCAGAAGCTAGTATTTAGGATCAGGTGATCTTAAATAACTAGGCATTTAAAATTTTATCTGGCACAGCAAAATACTTTGCACAAATCTAAAATACATAAAATCAAGAAAACAAAAGAAAAGCAAGAAAAAAAACTATGCTAATGGCGGACTTATTTATATACCCGACAAACATTTGAATACAGACTCCATAATCTAAACCTTAGAAATAAAAACTTAATGCGATTCCGCCTAGGCGTCTAACAAAAACAGAAAAAAGGTCGATTACCATAAAATCACAATTAGTTTCAATGACAGGACAGCGGAGTATAGGAAAAATTATTTCATAAAAGTTAAATTACACGGTGCAGACAATAATTTCCATTGAATTATAGGTACAGTAATCATCGGTTGTGCCAATGATACAATGTAACTGACTATGGGTAGGTTGGATGATAATACTGGTGAACAATTTGTTGGTTTTTCCTTTGGTAGTCATTTTTTTTTAGTTTGTAATGAGTTCATGGCCAATATAACCACAAAGTGGATCCCGGAGGATGGAAGGCGACCGAGAGGGAGACCAAGGAAACGCTGGAGGGAAGACTTGGACAGCTTCCTCTCGGACTGGCCTCAAGCAGCGAGGGATAAAGAAAAGTGGAAGGCTTTGGGGGAGGCCTTTGCCCAGCAGTGGGACAGCACAGGCTAATAAAAAAAAAAAAAAAAAAAAAAAAAAAAAAAAAATGAGTTCATCAATGTTGCAGTTGGAACTTCGCTTGAAATGAAGGCATCGTACAGCTTATTGCTGAGAAATAAAGACAGGAATGTATCAGACCTTATAATAATAGGCAGATAGAAAAGGACATTGTGAAAGTAAAGGATCATAATAACCAAATTTTATATGGTCATAGCCTGAAGTATATTTTTCTTTAACCATGCACACATCTTCTAACGAAGAATCGATTGACACACTAAAACACGAAGCCCATAATTTCATCCTCATAAAAAACAATATCGTTCCTCATGCTCATTCAATCAAATTATCGTAACACAAACGAGCTGGCGGTTGATGTAAACTACAACCCCGTATGTGACGCAAATAGTCAACTAGCATGCGAAATGTGCATTGAAAACTTTGCATAAATAGATTTATGTCTGGTTATCCATTAGAACAGACGATGATTTATGTTATGTGAGCACGCTTGGCGTATCATAAAAGTGTTTGTTCTGTTTTATTTGAGAAACTAGCTTCGTACATGGGTTTACTTGTTGCTGCTTTGAAATGTTTTAGTTTGATTTTTGATGCTGTCAGATTTTTGCTTTTGATCTTTGTTTTGCAATCAAACACTTCTTACTCGTACGTCTGAATGGTTTTATCGATAGATTGGTGCTTCACTAAAGATGTTATTAATCAGTCCTTTGCCTACCACTATTCGTATTATAACTCATACTTTTGAAGCGTGTTTCAACGTTATAATCTTTATCAGTGCGCAGATGTCTACTACTGATAAACTTCTTGTTTAACGAATATATTGGGATTTAACATTGATGTTTCTTAACCTATCCATGCAAGAAATCACACACTGCTGCTAATATAGAGGTAGAATAAAAAAATGAATGATTTTTAGGGATCTATCTCAAGACTCTTAACTTGTAGAATAAATAGACAATACCATTTATTTGTACAATCATAGACTACACTTGAGACGTACTTAGATGTTATTAGAAGCGAAACATTATTCTTTTGTTCTACTCATAAGGATAGACAAAGAGTATTGTAATTTGTGTGCTTTAGTCCATAAAGATTTATGGACAATAACTGTATTGCAGTAAATATTAATATGTATATAGCGTATATTGCTGTATATGTTTTTATGGCTTCGTTGTTCTATTTATAGTGCTATGATAGCTTTCAGTTAATGATGATATTGTTTCTTAAAATAATCTAGAAGTTAACCGATACAACGTAAAAGAAACTGTTTGGAAACTGTAGGTACGATTATGTTCATTTTCTAGGCGATGATAAGTCATCATCATCAGTCATGTTTTCTAGGCCAGTGGAAAATCCGCAATGTGAAAAAGCTGTACGTTCTTCGCAAACTTTTATGATATACAAAAAAAATGAAATCTAAAGAAAAACAAAATCGAAACTAATTCCTGACACAAACCGCTGTAACCTACAAAACGACTATTTCCACGAAGTGAACCAGTTGACAGCAAAAGTAATTTTTATTCGAATCCCATGTCACCCACACGGGAAGTAGGCGGCACTTTATGCCTTCCTTCCTAACACTGTAATTTCGATCCCTATAAATTTTATACCATCGCAATTTATTAAAATTACCAATCCTATAAATATCAATTATTTGTTCGAAAACATAAATTTAGTCGGTTGGCCGTCGCGTGTATGTCAACTGTGTGTCATGAGCCGGTCATTACGGTGTCACTGGGTGATGTCACAACGCCCACAGTAATGATACGACGATACTCAACGTTGACGGTAAACGTCATAATTGAAACGTATCAACGTGATTATTATGAAATGGAAATGACGAATGGTTGACGGTAATAACTCTTTTCAAGAAATGTTGGCCTGTAATCCATTTTCTACTAATAATAAGCGGTGAAACAGTTTGATTGCTACACTATGAATAATGGAATGCCAGTTCTTAAAGCCCTTGTCTTTGATGTTATTTTCACAATTTGCGCAGACATTGAAGGCGTCTCTACATATCTGGTTTTGCCATCAGCACGAACATTGTTCTATTTGAACAAATAAACTGCACAAACAAAGCGACTATCGTTAAGAAACAATACATTTTAACTAAGGGAGCCTGACGTTCACTGCCATTCGCCGAAACCAAACATTGCCAGCGTATCAGCCGTATAGACACGATCCAATCAACCTTTACTTCACAGAGGCATGCCGCAGACGTCTCTCGATTCAATCGAAACTGCAACTGCATTTCCAGTTGGCAGTCCTTTGATACGTCCATCGCTTGTCTGTCCAAACGATTGTGCGACATGTCCAAACTAACTAGAAACCTCGTTTCACAGCCGAGCGCCCCCCACGCGCCCCCAAGCAAAGCTCTACAACGCACGCGGGAGCTCAACTTACGCCGGTCAAACGTCAGCCTCCTTTGAATACAGAATACACCATCATTTCAATTGTCAAGCCGTAACTCGTAAACAGGGGAGGTGATAAATTAATGCACTAGTACATTAGACGCCCGTGATAATAAAACACGCATTAAAATGTAATTGCTGACAAGCATCCCACCCTAATCGATTGTACCCCCGGCTTGGAGGTTCATTGCTACTTTTGTCAACAGCGTGGGGAGCGTTACTCTGTGTTGTGGAGCAGTGGTGTTGTGGTACATCGATGTAGTTGTGTAGCGTGTGGGGTGAATGTTCACATTGCAGGGCGCCTAACAGCAGAACCCACTCTGGAGGGTAATCGCGCACGAAAGCGTCTAGTAATAAAAGTGATCGTAAAATTGTAAGGTTACGAGCCGTGAGAGAGGAGAGTGCACTTGGATGGCACACTGATACGTTTTTTGGGTTCAGTCGTTACTACGTGAACTGCTATCATTTATATGATTTATCGACTCTTGGTACTGACGGCTCGTTTAGCATTGTTTTTATTGGCTGTTAGTTTTCACGTTTTTATTTCGTTGTAAAATCGTATTTGTTTTCTGAATTTTGTAGTAACATTTTGAAGCACAGAACACTATGGTATCACAAATTCGTTTTGAACAATAACTATCAACCTTCAGAGTCACATCCTTTGATATTCTTGGATAGCTTTGATTGAAACTAACCTACAAAGTCAAAGCAAGTTGAAACAGCAGAGGACATGAATGTGGTTCTCCATATCTTGCAAACTACTACCGACAAGTCATTTCAGTAGCAACTAATAGGTTTTGTAACTTTTGTAAAGTCTAGTTATCATGCAATACTATAAAAATCAACTACACACTAGACTAGTTTATATATAGATATCGAAGTCACAATAAACTAAAGAACGTTCACTTAAAACAAAAGAAAACCTAAAAAACTATTCTCCGCCAAAGTTAAACACCAATATTTTACTCTTACACCCCAAATTGTGTGTGTCGAGAAGAATTTGCTCCAACCAATAGACTAGGAGATTAACTCCGTCGTATCAAAGAGGAGCGTTTCATAGGTTTTATCTCGCGCGGTAATTGCTCGTAAGATTCGGGCTTTACAGTCGACACTGGCATATTTCCATGGAGAACAAAATCACTAGCGGAGGTGCTATGAAGGAAAATCGCCTAAGAAAGTAGGGGGGGACCGAGGAACTTTTACTGTTTTCGCCGACATACACCTTCATTAGACCCGACATGTTTTTGTAACACCAAAAATCGTTGACAGATGTCTCAAAGAACCCAAACGCCTCGTTAATTTACTCGTTACTGATCATTTTGGTCATGCCTACCGTTTGAATTTGGGCAAGAAGAAGGCGCCTGTCCTACCTGCAATATGGCATCTCCGCTCATCTTTCCTTACTTTGTGCGTATTTCGTAGAAGCTTTTGTACTCGGTTGTACGTGATTGCTACCAAAATGATTATTGAATGCCCAGATAAGCATGGTTGGGGATTTATCGTTGTAAGTTTTGATTTTGAGCTTCGAGTGGTGTTAGGTTTTATATTTGAGAAATGTGTTCTTGTGATTTTGATGGTAAAAGCTGTGATGATTTCGGATGCGGATTTTATGGAGACGATATTGGATAAAGAGGGAGTGTATTGTTAAAGATTTTTGGATAGAAAAGTAGGGCCATCAAATATACTCTCTTAAGCGGATGATTCAATTCACTTCACTGCGAAAAACGCCATCAAACATAATATCGTTTGGTGATTAAAACAAATGGTATGGAATAAGAATTAAAGTGCTCAGCTGTACTCGTAAAATTTAAAATACGTTGTTATTTATGATTGTTATTAAATGCGATGTTTAACCCAATTAACTTTCAAACCTTTCACAAAATGATAAAGTGACGGCACGCTTTGAATAAGGGCTGTTTCACACTTATTTAGTTTACCTCTTACAATTTGAATTACCTTCAAAAAACTGTACTTAAAATTGAGATAATAAGAATAATAATTAAAGTGTGAAAAATAAATAAATATTTATAAATTAAGAACCTCCCTTGAGTGAAGACACCGCCTTACTCAAAACAAAATGTCACCAAAATGAAAAATGATGAATATAATTTGTGTAAAGTACCCCACCACAAACTTTCATTTAAGATATAAATAATATTCTCAGTCCATAAAGGCTAGTTTACGCTAACTTCATACTTAAAGTTGGGAAAAGCGAAAATTATAAAATGGTTCTTCTCGAGTTTTCACTAAGCACGGTAATGAGGCGACCAGTCCACTTGACCCCTAGTCACCCTTTACCAATCCCCTTTATGTTTCATTTCGCGAAGCAAGGGGGAGGTTCGGGGGGTCAACATAACTGGCGCTCGTTGAAAATTGTTTTTAATTTATTACACCACCGTGTATTTTTCGGCCATCTCTTATGAAATATTGTCCACGAAGCTTTGTAGCTGAATATGTTTCTACCGCGCACAAAATGGCGGCAAGAACGCTTTTAATGGTGAAAAATGTGGCAATTACATAAACAACAATCATTCTAATGAATATGACTGTTTTGTGGGGTCGTTCGTCGTTTCGCCCCACAAGCGATTGGCACCGCGGTGCCAATCGACGAAGCACAATTTTTAAATGGGTCGATTCGCCCCGCGGTGCCAATCGAGGAACTACCCATTTGGAATGGGTCGATTCGCCCCACAATATGGAACAGTTCTTTTTTTGAAAGGGTGATTGCAGCAAAGAAGATAAGCAGTTTTTATTATAAATTTTTCAGTGTAGTATCATCACCTACTGAAGTTTTATCCAAGTGGTGTACTTCAAAACCGAAAAAATGCATTATTGTATCTGAACTTTTGAACTTTTCTAGTACCCAGTGTTATCTTACAATGTACTAGGGCAGCATAAAATACCTGAAGTAAATCCCTCGGGGCGTCTGTGAAACTGCGTGGAATAGCTAAATATAATATAATATAACAAAATTCAGAATATTTTCGAAGTTAAAAAGCATAAGCACCCATTACTTAATTTCATGAAATCTGGTAGTTGTGAAATTTTTCACAGCTCAAAATTGTCAGGAGGCAAAAAGACTTAGATCTTTTTCATAATTTTCATTAAAAAAAAAACTCAGTTAATAAGTCGGTAATATAAAACGACTTGTTGAATGCAACAATCACATTACAACTCAGTTAACTGGAAACTTACTGTGCTTACCATTACTCGGAGACCATAATTTTACCGACGTAGAATTAACCCCTCTGCTCGACAAGGTTTTGACATATGTCTTTACCGTTGATCGGCGGGATATTTTGAATCGCGACATGGAAGTTAATTTGTACTAACTTTCAACACATGAATTCTAAGTCCGTAATGCCTGATCAGAAGTATTTTAACTATAACTTTAGAGCTCACTTATTTGACAACAACGTAAAAATGGCACATGGAGACTCGCCAACTCACTTACTGGGCCCCCGGGAATCAGTCACTGAATAGCAACAAGAGGGCAACAGGTACATGAGCGGCTGAAGGGTGAGGATACCTCGGCGGACTTTAAACACAGATCACGCGCTCCCTGTGGGTCCAGCATCACCGGCCCACTCGCCATTTACCACGAGGCACCTACCCTCCGAGCAGGCTGCTAACCCTGCTCTAGCGACTCCACTCTGACCGGTCGATGAAGGCAAGCCAAGAGGCGGGAGACCTATCCCCCGTCATGCTTCACTCCGGCAGGCCGGAGATGGGGATAGTATACTCTCCCTGGAGCACTCGGATATATAGCCCCGCGGGGTCGCTACTCCCCGTCATCCGCCTCAGATGCCCTGTATTATTATTATAAAATTATTAATCAATTCTTTATTTTAACGAATCGGATCATTCGATGCAAAACTTCTATCACCGTCGCCATCTTGTCTATGCGCCTTCAAATCAAATCAGTCTAAACAAGGGTTTTTATTGGGTTGCCCGGGTAACTGTTGAGGAGGCCAGATAGGGCAGTCGCTCCTTATAAAGAACTGGTACTCAGCTACATCCGGTTAGACTGGAAGCCAACTCCAACATAGTTGGGAAAAGGCTCGGAGGATGAGGATGACTTTGTCTAAAATGCTGAACTCCTAGTACCCATGATACGTTAAAATAATCTCAATTTTGAAGCAAAACGTAAATAATGGATAAGAATAGTTTTACTTATAATATTTCTGATGAAAATTATGAAAAAGAAATAAGTCTTTTGGCCTCCTGATGATTTTGCGCTGTGAAAATTTTCACAACTACCAGATTTCAGGAAATTAATTAAAATGGGACGATTTACCAACGTTACTTTCTTCTCATGGTTATCTGGCCCGTGCATTTTAGGCTGAGTTTACTAGCCAACTGTTAATGAACCTTCCCTTGGTTTCCCCCCCTAATCCTTTTCAACACAATTCACTCACATTTACACTTCTGCTCTCCTGGTATATGATGTCAATTTTCGTAGCGACAGTACAAATAAATAATTGTAATTGACAATATTCGAAATGAGTTAACCAAATGTTTTGCTAAGTGGTGCCAATCGACCTATGCTTAAGATATCTTGGGCCATTCGCCCCGAATAAAACAAAACAAAATCTGTGGTGCGAATCCACCCATTCAAAAATTGTGCTTCGTCGATTGGCACCGCGGTGCCAATCGCTTGTGGGGCGAAACGACGAACGACCCGTTTTGTGATGAATAGAATAATAATTTGTGACACACTTCTGTATTCTGTAAGTCATAACACTGATTATATTCTACGTTACAAAGCGCTATACAACTTGTGATTTATTATCCGAGATACACTAATGGATTTTGTTGACTATAGTCTGACCTGTTGCCAATTCTATGCTACTGTTTGTTAGAAAAGGCAGGAACATACATCCATCTTTATTTCATAACAATGAGTAAAAAAAAACATTACAAATGTCCCAATAACGTATTATTTCAAATAATAGCGCGAGCCCCATCTGTTAACACGTGTCACCATTCAAACTTACACGCTCAAACTGACCATTAACACGAACAAAATGTAAAAAGAGCTTTATACGTTCCTTTTCACGCAAACTCCGGAGCATAACGCGACGTTCCTAATGACGTGTGAAAGATTGATCGACCTAACCTTGGAGGCGCGCACAATTATTCTTTTATAATGTATTTTAACTAGACATTTTCGTGGGTGGACGATTTATAGACGTTGAACGTTGTTTTATGACGTTAAATTATAGTATGTTGATGGCGGTTGACAATGTAGGCGGGCCCGATGATCTGTTATTTACGATTATTTGCGAAGTCGTTAAGATGCAGAAGTCTATTAACGTTCGTGATAAAGGAACGTTGTTGTGTCGTGTTGCTGTATTGCGGTTAATGAGCGGAGATTGAGTGCTGTCATGCCATTTAGCTGATATTGTTTGGACTACTTTTTTAATAGGTATAATCTTTTTTTGGTATCGTGTATCGTAAATTTAGGGAATGTGTGTCAGGCATGAATTGGATTATTTTACACTAGATTGCTCATAGTTTGTCTGTTCGTTTGAACGTCATGTCATTCAATGAAACCAAGTGTAAGAAGTTCCAAAACTTGATGAGAAACAATGAGTTAAAATGTACTTGGCAGATAATATTCTTTTTCTATTTCTATTATTCTTTATTGCACACTTAACAATAAATATATAGGTAAAGAATAAAGACAGTTTATTTACAACGGCGAGCTTAGCCCAGAATTGCGTTCTTTTACAGCAAACCTTAAAGCCGTAGAGAGATTATTTTTTTAATTTTTAAATGATAATCTTGTACCAATCCTAGATAATACATACCTAATTAAATAACACAAACAAACAACAAAACCAACACAGACCAACAACCGTTCCTTTACACACAGCAAATAATGCAGAAGTCGTAACCCTCTTAAGTTTAGAGCACAAAGCTGACCCATTTCCTAGTCAGGTAAGTGTAACGACTGAAGCAGATAAGCTGATGCTTTTTCACTGAACTTGTTTGTACTTACAATTGTCGCTTGATATTGTCTCTTGTTGATATCTTAGGAATAATCTTTTTTACGTGGTTTTAGGTAGATATAGTCTGTTGAGTTTATATTGTTGTGAATTTTTGGTTATTTTGTTCTTCGTAAAAAAAGTATTAAAAAATTTGGTACCTAATTCCTTCCACATCCATTAACATCTTAATTTAATTAATCCTTTTTTATTTTGTGTAGTATTTATTTTGTAAGTTTCTGAAACTTTAGGAATATAGGCTGCTTGATTTTTAGAAAACAACTTGTCTTTTTTGGTCTAATTCAGGCTCTTATTTTAAGCAGTATGAAATCTGGAGGCTTGTGGTCCTATAAATTAAATATTTATTTTGGCCGTATTTGGAGAACAAAGGTACTCCTCTGCTACGAATAGCTTAAGCATTGCAATATTAAATGACACGATATTCAACAATCCTACATCTAAACATAACTAATTGTACTAACACAACAAATTGATGACTAATACAAATAGTTCTATCTATCATGTTAGTTCAAACGCTGTCTGCGGCACAATTACTTCAATCCGAAGCTTTCTCATTAGTCTTCAGGAGACAGAGAAATATTAACTTTAGCTCTGTTACGTTGGCTGTCATTTGTGTCTCGTCTGTACTTCAATGTCTTACAATTGTGTGGACTGGATCTTGTTGTAACATTGTTGATAATCTTAGTAAATAGTGATAAAACATGTAAAAGATATGGGGTTATTTAAAGAATGTAACATTTAAGATAAACCCCTTCTTGGCATTCGGGTAACAGAAGCAAGAAGACAAACTTTTTTAAGGGCTTAAGTACATTATTAGTTAATCAAAAGACAAAGGTTTTTTCGGATTATATTGAATTTAAGTGGTATTTACGTATGGCTTTGAATACACGTCTTTTAATAGCCTCCTGGTTTTTGATTAAGATTTCTCTAATTTTTTGTAAAAAAAAGAGTATTTTTCTTTTTTTATGTGTGAAGAATCACACAAACAATCACGCTAAAGTTAACACCACACAAATAAAACAAGCTACAAAATATCGCGCACAACTTTGCACTGCTCTTAATCTCCTGTCACTATTAACTCAGAAAGGATCTGGCATTCGCATCAACATTTACCGCGTGAATGATATTAGCCAACGACAAAGATATAGCTGTCGATGAGTCACAGCCCTATATTAAAGTATGAAGAATATATTAGGGCAAGGGCCAAATAAAGGAGAACGTTTTATATACAATGGGCTACCTTTCCTCTAGCATTAAGTGTACAGTTAGTAACTCCTCCTATGTACTGGCTTATGTCCTTCTCTTATATACATCTCTTATGTACTCTTCTTACATACTCCTATTGTGTACTCGTCTTATATACATACTTCTCTTATGTACTCCTCTTATGAACCTTCTTATGTACTGTATTATGTACTCTGTATGTACTCCTCTTATGTACTGACTCATGTACTCCTCTTATGAACCTTCTTATGTACTGTCTTATCTACTTCTCTTATGTACTCTCTTATGTACTCCTCTTATGTACTGACTTATGTACTCCTCTGTGCTCTCTTATGTACTCTCTTATTTTTGTAGCTGCTTGAGTAAAAAGTATGGGTAAGGTGTGTACCAGCCAACATAATTTAATATTTAATAGTTTTACTTTTTAAATACTTTGAGCTTCGATTTTTGAGAAGATCATTTACAGATTTTAAAATATGGAATGAACGTGTAAATGACTTTGTAGTAGATGAGCAATAAATAAATGACGTAGCTAACGACGAACATTTAAATTCCAGTGATGCTTAGAATGACATAGATAACATGTGTGAATTATGTATGGATTACTCAAAAGTATCAGCTATGAATGTTTCGAAAGATGGAGAAATATTAATTACATCACTAAAGAATAACAATATAAATCCAGTCGGTAGAACTTGAAATAGAATTAAAAATGTTTCCACGTAACTTATAACTCTTTAAATAAAGTCTAACGTAATATCATAACCTTCATTATCTAACACAGATGACCTTTCAGATATTCTGTTCAAAACTTTCTTCGTAATCATTTCTATCTGTTCAGTGACAAACGACCGACTCTTGGCTGTAACTGCCAAATAAATTACGTTAAACCGGCTATTTGGCAGCCATTTTTAATTTAACCTTTCGACACAAGTTTACATCAAATATTTCGTCGTCTAAGCCAAAAAAACTTCGTACAGTTTCAATACAAACATATTGCATCATAAATCCCCATAAATAACGATATTTGGCGCCGATACAGTGTTGCCAGTGTTATAAATTTGCGGATTTGCACACAATTTATATGTTCAAAGTGTAAAGCCATTGTGCTTTTGGAGATCCATAAAAATAGTTATTGCAAAATTTTATGGAGACACATTTTTTTGCATTTAGGTTATAACGACAGTTAGGTAATTTGATTTTGATATCTTTTTTAATGGAACTAAAAACGTGTATTTTTGCAGTACAACAGTGTAATTCTTTTCAATCAAATTAAAAATTCGAATTTCTTGTAACCAATCAGCTAAATTGTCAAAATTTTTCATTTTATTTTAGTCGATGTTCCATAAATGATTAGAGTTATTTTTGTGTTGTTGGCAAATTTTAATATAATAAAGTCCATGTCATTAGTTAAACATTATTATCAAAGAATACAGAACCCTCTATAATCTGCTCGTTTGCCGTTGACAATTCAGTTGCCTAATTCAGGTATTCGCGTATCGTAAGCCCACAATACTTTTTTGAATTTCAATTGTTACTGTCTTTTCGTTTTCCAGCTACTAATCCTTACCCATATGATTTTTGGCAACATTGTTATAATCAAAATCACCATCATCTTATTTTTATACACATAAGGTTTAATTTCCATTAATTGAAATGCAATAAAAGTTGGTAATTTCTTTTAAGTGTTTGCAAATCTCTTGGTCTTTGAAATTTCCGGCCGTACCTTTGGTAATATGATGTAGTATATTATGATTTATGATAAAAGCAATAAGGTTCAATTTTGCTTGTGTTCAGTGTCTGTTTGATTTGTTGAATGTTGACTCAGTTGGCCTGACAAATAGTTATGTCATTGAGGTTAAATTGACGGTAACTAATATTGATTTATTAACTAAATAGTTGCTGTGGGCGGCCTCTTAAGTCTGGGATTAATAAATCACGGATGTTGAATTAATTCTTGTTTGATTTGGATTTTGTGTAATCTTTGATTTTAGATTTATTAATTTGAGTTCAAATAAAAACGATATAAGATTTTATTAATCATGAATTACTGTATAGTTGTGCTCCTGGACAAAATTATTTAAGAAAAAAGAGAAATAGGAAGATCAATAAACAATACAATTTTATTGATACTTATAATAAATATTACACTACACTGCTCCAATTAAAAAACTACCAATTATAAAGTACACTCGTAAAATAACAAGTCTAATTAAAAAAAGCTAATAAATAGAAAATTAAACATCATTTCAGATCCTAACTAAAAAAAGGCGGTACCCATACCATACAGTAAATTGTAACTAATAAACATCTAGACTTAATTTCGCGTAAAACAGAACGTAACAATTTTTTACGCAACATTGTTTTAAAATTCTCGTAAATCGTTAAGTAGCACCTGCTCATTGCTTACAATTTGAATTGCTAAACTGAATTCATGGACACTATAAAGTTGTTTCAGAAGGTCTAAATACATACCCAATCTTCTTACATACCCAAGTCAATGGTAAAAGAAAACTCTCGAATGGGAGACATGTTTCTAAGGCAATTTTGGGTTATTCTTTATCATGCTCAAACAATAGCTTTTCATTGATTTCGCTAATCAATGAAAACCTGCAATAATCAATGAAATCAATATGCAGCTTTATTTTTTAAGAAATGTTTTCTCAATTATTTGAGTCCACCCTCATTACTTTAGATGCGATCTGAGAGCTCGTGATAGTGTTTTTTACATAGGTACTAGGGTAAAAAAAGTCGTGGTGGCCTAGTGGGTAAAGAACCAACCTCTCGAGTATGAAGGCGTGGGTTCGATTCCAGGTCAGGCAAGTACCAATGCAACTTTTCTAAGTTTGTATGTACTTTCTAAGTATATCTTAGACACCAATGGCTGATATAAAGGTGAAGGAAAAACATCTTGAGGAAACCTGGACTATAAAGTCTGTAATCACCAACCCGCATTGAGCAAGCGTGGTGATTAATGCTCAATCCTTCTCCATGTGAGAGGAGGCCTGTGCCCAGCAGTGGGACGATAAAAAGGCTGTAACAGTAACATAGGTACTAGGTATATTTGTAAAAAAACGTAACACAGTCGGATTTTTATTAATTTCTCTAACTGGATGTGATTGAAATCACTCATTGGGAGTCAGAAAAGCTCTGCTGAAAAAGGCGCGAGGTGCAAGGTTTTTTACAGCACCGATGCACATCCTCTCTTTTTTGCACTTCTATAGTTAAAAAGCTATATTTATTTAATAAGTGCAGATACTAATATTTTATCATTATTTGCAGATATGTTTAAACGCATGTAAAATGAAACTTCTGGTCCTTATCACTGTTCATTGGTACCTTTACGGTCAATTAACTTGAACTTAATTGCTTCATACTTGATACCCAATTGTTTTATAAAGATGTCTATTCAATGTGAATGTGGAAGTTTAATTTACTTTATTTTGTGGAATTTCTTCGCCAAATGAATTGTCGCTATAAATTGTGTAAGTACTTAGAATTAGCCTTTTTACTTTAACATATTACTTTGCTTGAATCGTACCTTTTCTAGGAAAGCTCTCATCTGTGAAAGCAGTTTATGCAGGTCCTGTAGATTATTTTCGGTAAAATCTTGCATGAATCTTCAAAATTAACTAAACTGAAAATTGATAACGAGTTCTTGGAAAGTTTCTTATCATTTCAATTTGATTATAAACTCTCCAATTCCTTAAAGCAAGTTAACCTGTCGGTCACGCTTGATCTCTCTCCGGTCATGTCGGATTGTCGTCCCATCGGGCTATGAGAGTGAAGGAATAGAGAGTGCACTTGTGTCTGCACAAATGCTTATGCACCCCTGGATATAGATAGAATAATTTTCTAGCGTAGGAAAAAAATGGTAACTTATATAATCATAATTCTTTGCTATTTTATACCTTTTTATGGAAGGTAAGTAATGCGTAAAGCGTAAGCACAAATACTTAGAAGTATGCATAAATAGCGGTAATACAAGGTGTTAGTAAGACATTAGAATTGTTATTATTCATGTATGTAGTTCACGGTATTTTAGCCTAATATGGAATACCTAACAGTTCTATGGTATATTTTTGTTTTACAACTGTAGTTTGGTTATTAATATCGAGTGCTATTGTTCGTTTTTTTGCTAGTTTAGCTTTTCCATATCAAACTTTTCATACAATAAGGTATGAACACTTTGACTTTGACTTGTTCTCTAGTACGATTTTTAAACAGTAAACAAATTTTCTTTTTTTACTTCTTTATTTTTGATAGACATTCATTCTTGGTTTTATATTCTCTGCATATTTGAAACTCTTTAATAATTCAGCGATCCATGTGAAAATCCTTAAAAATCACAAGGAATTCCCGAAACAGAACAGACACTTAAATCACCAATAAGGTCGCTATCTGACAGACAAGCATAATAAACTATCCCATTACAAACATTGGCATACTTGTATTATACACAATGATTTCTCTACGCCTATTCCTACATACTCACATTTCTCCCCATTCAAGCTCGCGTTCTAGCTAATGGTTTTGAAGTATCGGCATTGTGTCCCGGCCCTAAGCGCTTTGTACCACGTTATTTATGTGGCAAACCTATTAATACTCATTATTATAACAGCTGTGAATTCCCCTATACATATACTAAAACTTGTCACAGAGCAAAATATTTATGAGACAACTATTGTCATACTGAAATTTTTGAACATTAGAATGTTAGAGCATTTGTTAGACTGTGGCAGTAGGGTATGAATACCAGTTATGCGATATGTCAAAAGCCATTTTGTAAGAGCAGAAAGATCGGCTTTGTTGCACAAAGTGCCGTCGAGGTGGCGTGAGTGATGTTTTTACCTTTTGTGTCTCGGCACACATTTCTCATGTTAATGTCTTCTGAGAGCTCTAAATTATTTATTTAATGGTGGTCATAATTTCTGCCGCGTTAACATATTTTGAGGAGATGAAATGAGTAAAAGTAAAAAAGTAAGATCTCACATATTTAATGTAAGTACGAGTTATTTATTTTGCGTGTGAGAAACTCGAAAGGTTGTTTCACTTTCCAATTTATTTACGACTTTGCACACTTATGTTTAACAGCTTTATTATCAATAAAGAATCAGACGAGCCATGACAAAAGAATACCTATGAAGGAATAAATTATTTGCTTTGAAAAAAAAGGGTAAAAGGTTCCAATTTTACAAAAATATCTGACTATAAAAAAAAAAAAACAAAACTATTCCTACCCATAAAACTCAATACGAAACCCCATCTACACTTAACCCACTCCCACTCCCACTCACTACTCACTCTTGTCATACTACCCTAGCGTGAGGATATTCCGCGTCCAATATCACAAGCAATAAGCGCCCGACTGCGCTCGTCACTCGTAATCGCACATATAAATCAGCCATTATCTCGCCTCTCGAAGGCAACAGTACAAAACGGTGACGCCAACAAATGACCGCCATTTTTCCCCAGCAGCCGTGGCGGAGGACTCTGTCAATATATCCGTCAGGTGGAGTCGAGTGGTAGCGGGGAGCGGACGGTAATTGGAGTTTTTGCCCCACTTGTGAAGTCACGTAAATTTTTACGTAGTGTTTAAAATTGTTATGTTTTATTTAGAAAAAAATATTAATATTTGCTGTAAAAAAATTATGAAGAAAATTATGAAATCATGCTGTTTAAATATTTCTCGTATGAACCCAATTTGTACCGTAACTCCTGCGTATATTGATAACAATCACTTCAACAGTTTAAATCAAAAGAAACATTTATCTATGACTCAAATTCATAAAATGCGCCAACATTCAGCAAGCTGAAAGTCCTTGTAATCTTTTACGCTGTAAAAACCGTCATTATTTCCGTTGCACTTTTGCTTCGGTCAATAAATTCTAAATAATGTTCGTTATTTATGAAGATATGAGCGCTGAAAGATTATTTGGCAAATGGCATACAATATAGTCTGTCGACAAACCGCATCTTTGTTGACTTGAAATATTATGTTAGTCGGTCAACTAAAGTACTTTATTTCTGGATTTTTATCATCCGTTGGCACAGTTGAATGTTTTTCCGTCCGAGACAATTAAAATGACTGTTATTAATGAATACGGTAACAATTACAATTAATTAAGTAGTGAGTTGTGTGATATTTTATTTTAAATTAACAGCTGTGCTGATCAGTCGATGTGTATTGAAGCGTGACCATATCTGGCACGTTGAAGATCTTATCAGTAGCTCCCGGTGCAAAAATAGTAAAAACGTGAGTTTGTTTACTAGTTTAGAATACTAAAGAATATTTCTGCAGTTATGTAGATTAATCAAATCCATTGTCTTTACGATAATATCTATTATATACATACAAATGATATTTTTACGTAGATATGCATTATCGCTCGGGCTATCTGTGGCACGATGCAACTTTTTGTATGCAGAATAGAATATGAATCAGAAGTCTATTTGCCACTAAATAGTAGTAGTACCTAGTAACTAAGAAATAAAATACGTGGCATAATCAAATAAAATATTTTTTTTTAAATTTTCACAAATATATTTCGTTTCTGAAGGTCAAAGCAATGAAATTCACCGCTGACTGAAGTAACCCGCTTTCCGCTGTCACAGAAACCCCACCCCACCTCGCCCCATCTGCCACCCTAACCACTGTTATATTTTATTTGCGCGATAAATTACTTTTTATTACACATATTTTGTCGTGTTATAATAACTAATGTACTCTCTCAATTCGCGTGTAATGCCGCGTAGCGATATATGTATTTTTTTCGTTATTTATTTCTCGTTTTTATTGCTTTCACCCTCTTTTGTTTGATAGACGGTTTGAGTTTGAAAATATTTGATTTCTTTTTTTTTATTTATTTTTTTCAAGGGGACCTGTGTGATCCATTTGTTTTTATTCGCGTGTGTAACTTTTCCGATAGAGCTATAAAACGGTTTCCAATTGGTAGCAGCACAAATGGATAACTTGGTCTTGGTACAGGTTTATTTGCACAGATTACACTCTATTGGTCTTAAGTCACAAACTAAACTGTTAGTTTCATTCTTTATTACTTAGGTGCTGGAATCTAATGGCATTTAAAACCAAGAGCTGTTTTCACAAGCCCATGATTGTTCACAATTATTAAATTATTTCTTTCACCTCTGTATACACACTCCGGCCCCCTGGTTTATTTTTCAGATGCACCTAAAACTCCCCACGGAAAAATAGACATAAAGATGTCTACGAAAGTATAATACGCAATAAAGGGAACAAGCGAACTGCCTACAGCAAAGCTTATAAACAAATAAACATAAAAACAATACTGAACTTTAAACTAAGAAGCCCATAATCCACCACCCCTATGTTCAGCATTCAAGATATTATATGAAAGAAAGAAGGCAGAAATATCAGTGCTTACGAAAGCTAGGAGGTTACTAAAGCTTTTTTAAGTTAAAGGCATAATGCCTTTAACTATGCTAGCTTCAACTATAGCACGGTACTGATACGTACTTGGTGCGTTACAGTAGTGATTTATTTAGGAAATCTAAAACGCTATTTTTAATTAAACTTTTGAGTCTGTCCACATACGAGCTTATGAATATGACATTACAATGAACCGGGTTTACTTGCGGGTTACAAAATGGCATGCAGCTTGATCTTTAGACTAAAGAAAATCAACTACATTTCGAGTTTTCATCCATCAATGAATATAAAAAATAATATGAAAAAATTCAATCAAATTACATCGGCTCAATACTGGAAAAAATGGATTTTGACAAGTTATTATTGGTAGCAAGATCAAGTGTTTGGTTCTTCTGCAAAATTCTTCTGTTTGACTGGAAGGTTCTATCCTCGGAGGCATGATCGTTGTTGTTCAATACGTCTCGCTCGCATCCGCATTATGTTCGCGGCCGCTCGTAAAACTTCGACAAATTCAAATACGGCTAGTGATGTGATGTTCAATCGGAAGTGGAAATCGACAGTCGATAAACGAGGTTCACAATTGATAGTATGTATTTTTTAATCTTATTTGACTTAATACATTCTTTGGATATTATGTCGTTACATATATATACAAACTGTCATTTAATAAAAATACTTTTTTTTTTTCAAAAAAAAATCTATGAAAATTATTACGCTATATATTATAAGCTATCCATCTAAAATATTTAGCGCTAAGTCATTAAAATCATTGTATAAAGTCCTCTTATTGAGCGTTAAAAATAATGACAAATGATCTACATCCATAGTTTCATTATAGTCAGTCACCGTTACATCAAAATATATTTATTTTTTCAGATTCACGACACATTGAACGTGAACATTAATCGTATCATAATTGCCGTAGATAAGTACATTAATCATAATATTAGTGCGATCCATTTATCATACTTGTGACGGTCTCATCGAAACATATCATTTTTAATGTTAGTTGTCAAACATTAATTTTAGGACAATGCTTTATGTAGGTACGTAATGGTTTTTAGCCATTAAGTTTTATAGCCATTATAGTTCTTGTTCAAAGACTTACTAAAAAGCGATTAAAAATTGGTTTATGAGAAGTTTAACATCGTTCATAACAGAATATCTTTATATCAGTTAAATGACTAGGTAATAACATTTTTGCAAACACGGTGCATAGGTATTTTCTACACAAGCAATTTTTCACTTAAATCGATATCGATAAAAAAGAACCCAAAACAGTTGGACATCACTAGAGCAAAGAAAAATACTGTTATTGCAATGGTCGGTGAAAAGAGTTCGTACGTTTTAAAATGTAGTGAAAATTTAGTATTACGGTAATAGCTTTTATTGTATTGGGGCATATAAATATATAGGAGAGAGTTCTTTCGTGAATATTACTTGGCTATTCTTTTAGTTTCTTTATGGCGGGAGTATTGGCTATGTGCGAAGGCTTTTTACTATGAGATATGGTCTGGGTTATGTAGAATGTTGGGCAATAATCCATATCGCTTGCATCATAATACATATCGGGTTAGGATGTAACTGAGTACCGGTAGTGACTGGGAGCCGACAACTATGTAGTTGGAAAAGGGCTAGGTAGATGATGAATTTTGAAGCTAAGCTATATAAAAATGTTTGAGTACTTAATTTCAAATGTTGCAGTAAAACTGTGAAATCATACATTACCTAAAACATCAAGCTCTTAAATTAAAACTGTAAAGATGGATGATAATTCTCAGTTGGAGAAATACTCAATAAAATATAACTGATTACCATCTACTATACAGTAGCAAGTCTATAAAACTTGCCGAGATATCCTTAACCTCATTACTGCGGAAAGCAAATGATACAACTTTATTAGCCTTTCCTTTATCGGTAGTAATACAAATGACTCGGTACCTTTACGGTAAATATTGAAGCAACAGTATGCAATTTTCAAAACCTAGCGCATTTCTTCTTTGGATTGATGACTGAAAAATGTTTATGTCTTCTAATGCCTAATGCACTTGGATCAATTTTAGTGTTGATTGAGCGTGTTTTCCGCATATGAAGAATTTTTCATCATTAGCCTTGATATCGTCTCACTGCTGGGCACAGGCCTCCTCTCACACAGAGAAGGATTGAGCGTTAATCGGACAAAACATTGAGCAAATGTGCAATGTAGATGATGACATGTATTCATTGAATAGAGGCCTTTATTATTTTTATGAACCTATGACAATACTGCTAGCCTATTGGTTACACTCCCAGTCGACAGCGATGGAGATGAATTTTGATGAATTTTAGTTTTGGTTTTTTTACAAGAATAGTTTATAATTTAAATGTAAATATTTGTAAATGACAATAATTAATACAAATACCCCACTTTAAATAATAACGATATCCTCAAAGTTCCGCCAATACGTAAATAAATTGAAATGATGCGGAGAACGGGCGTCGGGACAGGAAGATAAGTGTGGCGTGCCAGTTTAATGGCTGCCATACATCTAGTGGCAACTGTGAGGGGACGAGAGTGATTTTTCATCGGGACACTGGCGTAATGCATGAACTTAAAAGTTTTGCGTGATACGGAACGGCTGAATGGTGGTCCTGTTTGTGTACGGTCATTTTTGTGGGTTGTGTGTGATGGTGACTGGGTTTGTTGCTGGTCTGAATTTAATTTGCTGAGGTATTAACAGCTTATTGGTAGCTAAACCAAAACTGATTTAAGGTGTCAAATCTGTATAATACAGATTTGAAAAAAAAGCGGAACAAACCTGGGACTTTTCACAGTCTAATTTTTAAAAGCTGACATTAATAGAGTGGTCCTCCAAAAGTATCTTAACTTTATAAATAAAATATTATCTAACAAATAACATTCTCAAAAGTAAATAAATTACTTAACTAGCTATCGGCTATAACGTTAATCTAAGTCACAAATCAAATTTAATTCATACAAATCGCCCAGGGCCGTTACAGTGGGGACATGTGCAAACGCAAATAAATCGCAACGATTTATTAGTCGCACTGTCGCACAATCCGAGACCGATATAAATAATGATAATAACGGATCAAATAAAAAATAACATGCGTTTGTTGTGAAATGGTACACAATTTAGATGTTGCAGTTATTGGTACTGGTTAGACTTTTTTGGTTATTTCCAGATCTTTGTCAATATATTTTTTTCGTTTTTGCAAAAAAAAAACTTTAACTATTTTAATATTGCAGATGATATATAAACATTAACAATTACAGAAATATCCAAAAAGTTTCCAAAAGTAAGTACCAATTGACATAATTTACAGACACAACATGAAAACGCAGACACCAACAACATAAAGCTAAACATAGATTAATATCCCGATAACATGGAACTAAATGACATTGTCGGTACAATAAACAATAATAAATCAATCAATCAACACAGCAGTCTCAACTGTCAGCAAAACAAGAAAGTAATTGACGTAATTACGCGTCGACCTCAGAAAACATAAATCGTTTGACCTTAGAACTGAACCTGGGACCTTGCTCTCAAGTTGGCTGACGTCATTATTCCGAGTGTCACTATATCAGACATTCATAATGGTTATGAATGTTGGATGTGTTAGATTGTTCTGGATTAGATAAGATGATAGAAGCAATTGTAGATAGAATAGAATGAAGCGTTGATTGCATGGTAAGACTATGATTCTATCCAACGTTCTTTAAAATTAATCAAGTCTTATTAAAACTGTCAAATTGATTTAAGCTTGTATGATTTTGGTATGAGCTGCCAATAATTTAATGCCCAATGGTAGTAAAATACGGTTTTATAACAGTTTATTAGGTAAGCTGATGAAACAACATATTGTTTTGAAATGGCATTTTTATTTTATTATCATTGTGTAACGTCCTTAATAACCCACCTATTCTCAGACCACACGGTGTCGAAATACGTGATAAATATATGCCTATAAACTCACACAAACAGTATCAAATTCAAACAAATGGTGTATCCATCCAAACAAACCCACATGTAACGACCAGACATTTATTCAAATGTCCATCAATAAAATTTTACTGCGACATAAAAATATCAAATGGTAGGGTGTCGTGATGGATGGCGCGGACATAATTGGCCGTCCTCCGCATGTTAATGAATCGTGCGTAATGAAAAATGATTGTGCAACCGTGTCAGGACATGTCCGGTGGCGGTGTGATGTATGGTCACACTACTTCGTGAAACGAATCGAGTTACAAATGGCGGCTTTGAAGTGTTTTTGGAAGTAGTGACGGAGGGTTGTTGTTAATGATGGCACTCTGAAGAATATTTAAGTGGACACAGATGTCCTATTTTGGGCCTGTCAGCGTGGTGAATATGTTTGGAGTTTGAAAGAAAATTCAATTATGAATTTGAAAATGTAAATAATATTATAATTTTGGTTAGCGTTACTTAGTGAATCGACAAATTGGTGAAAGTTGGTGGTATTTTTTTTTATTAATTTCAATTTAAATGTAACACTGGTCAACAAATTATTATTTTTTTTTTGTCACAAAGGTGAAATATACAATTTCTTGTAGAATATTTGATATGTAATCGAAGTCCAGAACATAAAATTGCACTAGCACGTAGGGATTTAGAGATATACCCTTCCTAAAGTACCAAAAACGCGTTTTTTTTAATGAAATTTGATGTAATTTTTTGGGGACAGCAGAATTTTTTAGGAATTTCTAACTAAAGCATCATATAGTACTACTTTTCCCGCATTAACCCCTTTTTAATTTATATTTTTGCGAGTTTTATTTCCCAATATATAGCATTTTATAACTAAAGTGGAGTTTTTTCATACTAACAGGCCAAATAAAATATAGGGAAGATCAAACTATCGTAGCTGTATACATATTTCATGAAAATTTAAACTCTTAGCGTTCGACATAAAAATGAATTTCAATCGGGAAGAGTAGTACTATATATTGCTATAGATAGAAACTAAAAAACAATTTTGCTGTCCTTCAAAAAATCGTCAAATATCGTTAAAAAGCGCGTTTTTGGTACTTTAGGAGGGGTATATCTCTAAATCCCTACGTGCTAGTGCAACTTTATGTTCTGGACTTCGATTACGTATCAAATAATCTATAAGAAATAATATATTTCACCTCTGCACCAAAAATGCTGTTGACCAGTGTAATTAAACAATAACTCAAGTTTCTTTTACTTAAAATAATATTCGCATGAATACCAGATAAAAGTCACATTTGCATGCATCTTCCAAATGAGTGACTTCAAAAGTACTTACCAAATAAAACTGTGTTTTCTAAATCAGTATAACAATATGCATCATTTTATCACACATACAAAAAGCCAGTCCCATAAAATTAATCTCAATTAAAAATCTCCCATTCCCTTCACGAAAAACCGTTAAAACTTAACGCACGATTTGCAAACCCCATAAATATGATAGTACTATTAAAACTAGTCGTATATTCTGTATGGTCGTCCAGATAGCGATGACCATGGGGTCTGTATGGCGTATGATGATTAAGTACCCCCATAACGAGGGAGCTCCCGATATTTTTACGTGCCATGGCATTTTACGCCTCTTATGTTAGGATGGGGTACAAAGAAGTGGTGGAAGCGAGTACAGACAGAAGTCTTAATAAGAATACGAGGGTTGTTCGAAATGTGTTCAAAGTCAAAGTCAAATGTTTTGATTTCAAAGAGGCCTTTGCAGGCTCCTATGAAACGTCACACTAGTTGCACGGTTCCAAAAACTTGGTCTTAAGGAGAAGAGCCGGCAAGAAACTCCATAGACACTCTTATTAGAAACTGCATACATAGGATGTGTAATTTAATAAACGGTGTCCTGAAATGCAGACCTTATGTCTACCTTAGGCATCGGTATCCTACAATATATTAAGTTACTTCTTTCCTTTGTTACAAGTTGAAACAATGAGACTATCCCTGTGAGGAATTAGAAAACTCAATAGTAGCTACCTAATTTACTTCATTAAAAGTTTTAAAATTACTTAATCCTAACTAATATTATAAATGTGAAAGTAACTCTGTCTGTCTGTCTGTCTTTCTGTCTGTCTATCTGTCTGTCCGATTTGTGTGAAATTTGGTACAGACATAGTTTGGAACTTGAGAAAGGACATAGGATAGTTTTTATTAAAAAAAAAAATTATAAAAATATAAATAGACATATAGCGCCATCTATTGGTCAAACCAAAAATATACCGGAAGTCACTATTCCATGCGAACGAAGTCGCGGGCAAAAGCTAGTTAAAAATAATTGTGCCCCTTCTGTACCGAACATTATCCCGAATAATGAAGAAAAGTAAAGTTGACTGCTAACACCCGTATGCTCTCATAACTTGGACCGCATCTAGAACTATCAAATTTGGCAATAAAAATTGCTTTTATGTATAATGCCCATTTATATCACCATTCAGCATAGTGGTGAGCACAATTTGAATTATAGCGCGAGGGGCGTATTTTTACTTAAATTATGGGGGTTTACGTCCATATATTTGTAGTGACTAGACTGCAGAACTGTGCATTAAATGCTGTAGGTACAGATTTTTTTATGACTTATGGCGAATTCTTTTACACTTTTGGATTTTATTCGATTTTCTACGCGCGACTAAAGAACTCGAGCTATCGTTTGATACGAGTTGTCAACGTCCGAAAATTTACACCTTTGAAATATTCAAACGTTGACAGTAATGAAGTTTTAAACGTTGTAGTAAGTAAGCCGACTCTTTATGTGAGACCAGTTTTCTCTTAGGTAGGTATATTGAGTTAGTTCCCGTCCCATATCGTAGGAGGCAAGCCTTCAAAATAAAATATGAATTATGTTTTTAAAAGCTCTAAAAACCTACATCAAAGCGTATTGTAGTAATTTATTCATAACAGACTCAAATGAAAAACTCTTGTTCCATCAATGTACTCCGTAATAAAAATAACTAATAGAATTAATTGAACAAAATTTACGATCAAACATCAAAAGATATAGAAACATAAATAATACAATTAATGCCCACATAAAGTTAAATGAACACCTCATAGAGCCGAACTACAAAACGATTGAATCGAACAATACTTTACAATCGAATACATAATTCATACAATTCTGTTAAGCTTTCGACAATTTTATCGATACGCCCCGGGATAATGTTAATTTATATATCGATGTTTGTCGGCGCTTTGTGTTAAATGATGCTCGATTAATTTTATCGAGTTTTGAATCGATTATAAAATGTGAAAGCACATCTGTCGTGAATAGGGTGTTGTTATTAGTATTTATGATAATGTTTTTATTTGTCTTTGAATGCGTTCTATGTAGGATTAGAATATCAAGCTCAGATTGGAAAGGGTGAAGCTTAGTAATGGTAAATTTATTGCAATTTATTGAAAGAAAATGAATCAATTGTCTGCTCTACTTTATTAATAGTTAGGTGTTGATTAGTTAGATTACATTTCAATCCCAATCTACACAATCCAATTCTATTCCAAACAACACAATCTAAAATCTAAAAAATCAATGTACAATTATCACCCTCATTACCAGCCAACTGTCAAATGTAACAACATTAGAACCCCCTTATTTTCCTATCCAATTCGCTCACATCAAACACCCCGACAAAAAGCTAATTCCGTACTGTTTGACATAACAAAATCTGAAAGGAGAAAATTCAAATTGGATCACGTCACTTATTTCTAGACGAAACACCAGAAATATATCTGTCTCTTTCTGACAGAATTAATGAGTAAGGTCGGCATGGAGAATGAAATGACTGGCGGAGATGTTATGACGCAAAATCTAATATGATAGACGTCAAAATTATGGTGTTCGAGGGACGAAGAACGTTATTAGCAGCGGCCACAGAGACTTTCTTTGGAACCCGCCCATATATTTTAAAAGAAAATCATAATTTGGCAGATTTCGTTAGTTCTAGTAACTGACCTTATTGACCTACAAGGAGGCGCCTGACCTGCCTGCCTTATGGCATCTCCGCTCATCTTTCCTTCCTCCGTGGTTCGGAGTCAACTGTGACGGTTTTTTTTGGTGAATCCTTCTGCTTGGCGAAAGCTTGGCCATTAACACGTTAGCTCATGAAAGTTAAATTATTGTTTAAGGGGAATTTGGTTTTTATTGCTTCGTCTTTTTAAATTATGGAACATTTTTAAGGAAAGTAAGGTTTTGCTTCGGTTGCCTGATTTTTAAAACTCGTGTTAAAGGTCTAAATGTAATAAAACTAAATTATAAATATGTATAACTAAATTATCATATCACCTGCATCCCGAGGGAGATACTTCACACACTACACACATGGATGGAAAATGGCCTGTACTTATGTTATTTTGACATACATAATTATATGCTCTAGATGTACCTCTCAAGTTTCTTCAAAATCCATCCAATAGTTTTGGCATGAAAGAGTAACAACAGACATCTCTACCATCTAAGTATCCCATTTAGTAATTAATGAATTCTCCAAAAACTTCAAAAATATATTTGTCAATTTACCAACAGGAACACACCACAACTTTTCCAACCACCGACCAAAAAAGCACCATACTGACATTTACAAGATTTAAACTCATTAATTCAATACGTCGACTTTCCATCAGATCCCCCCAAAGGCAATAAGATTATTATATTTGACAGGGTAATTCGCGACACAGGCCGTGTCAGGCCGATCTTATTAGTCATGTAAATGAATATAGAATGAATCCATTATTTCACAAACAAGCAAAGGGCGGTCATATTTTGGGGCCGGATTTATAAAGAGCTGTTGTTTATAGACATGAAAGTTTTTGGTGATAATGTAGGATTGATAATCGTGTAGCTATAAAAAAAGAGCTGTTTTTTATTGAATATTTAAGACACATCTGTCGATAAGAAAATATTTTACCAACAAAAGATCATTGGCCTCTTTAGTGGTTTTTATGCAATGACACCAATCCAGATTTTTTCCGCGGAAAAACAGGGTGATCTGAACTTACCTACAAGTGTCAACTAACTAAAACCTGGAATCTATATCATGGTATATAGGTATGAGAAACATTCTCAGCTTTATGGAGCTATTTGTATTGGTCATCATAACTAAACAACTCCAAAGAGCAGACCATCTTCATTGCACCTTTCTTCAAGAGTGTCATATCTTTCTCCAATCAATTCCCTCACTTGTATATATTAACCAGCTAATGACATCATTCCCGTACCATCAACTCCTGACACTTTACCGTATAATATACACGTAGCCATATTTGGGGAGTATTACGTAATATTTATTGGCTTAAAATTGTACTCATCGCGTATATTATGTATGCTCGTAATTACCCTGGTAGCTCCCTCCTTAGCGTGTTCGGATCGGGCGGCGGTGGTGCAGAGTAAAATTTTGCAGTGGAACAAGATTTTTTGATTTCTTAATTTTGCAAGATCTTAAATGTGTTATTCTATGACTTTTACTTTATAGGATAAAGTATACAGAAAATTAAGAAATTTTGTATGAAAGCGATTTTGAATACGCAGCTTAAGCCAAGGACTCTTCAAATACATTGGCAAGGTTTTCTTAGCATGTAATTAGGAAGCACCTGAGTTACAAGTAATAGATTCGTGAAATGCTATATTTGGCAATATCTTTCCTTTAAGTATATTATTTACCTAAGTATTTCCCAGAACAAGTAGTTCCTTTGTCGTAATGTTCAGTCAATGTGGCGGCATATTAGGCTGACAAAGTGTAGTCTCACTATAAGACATGTCATCGACACGAAAAAAGAAGAAGAATGTTCAGTTCAGTCGAGCTAGCATTATCCAATTTTACAATTTTATTTTATTTTACTCTACGTACCAAAAATTCTAAATAACCCAGTTAGAACACATCTCATCGCCCTCTTTCTGGCTCGATGACACTTCACTTTGTTGACAGGTCGGTGATTAATTCATATTTGGAGGGTAGACGTAGAATATTTATGCGCCACGATATTTATAGTCGGGGGCTAGTAAAAAGTGGTGAATATCATTAAATTTTAATAACAGCAGGGACCTTGTTTTTGAGGGTAATGTTTTAATAAGACTGTTTTTGATATGTGTTTTGTATTTTATGTTGACGCAGTAAAGTGGTTTTAGGCTTGTATGTTATGTAACCTTGTGCATCAAAGATGAGCTTCAGTGACATATCTGCAAAGTGTCTTTGTATTTAATCGGTCAATGAAAAATGTCAGCAAAAAGAAATCAAATGAGATAATCGTCCTGAGTTGACAAGATCAGTCAATTAATCATGGGAAACTGTCTGTTGAAATAAAACATCAAGTAAGTAAATCAGCTTCAGATTCATCATACTCATTCATCAAAACCAATAAACAAAAGCCTCTAAAACAGCCAACAAACGAAACAACCACAACACACGTACACTACAGCACAAAGTCTACAAGACAAGCGTCGCACCGCGATTACTCGCTATTAACCCATAGCTAGACCCCATTTAATTTAATTAACACGCAAACGTACCCCATCCCTTTCTAACCCACTAGAAGCATATCCCCCCGTCTCTGTCCCCCAGTAATCTGCAAACAGCCTTGTGGTCACCCGAGGCAGTTAACATGCTGGCCATTGTTTCGGAGATTTCAGTGGGCCACAAGGATAAACTTGTAGGATTAGTACATTTGTCGTGGTTGGGGTGACAATGGGTCGGTTTGGACGGATAAGTCTTGTTTAGGGTAGGAAGTTGGTGATGCGGGAAGTTGAGGTTTGAGGTTCCTAGTTTGGGGATTGTTGTGGATTTTTGTCTGATTTTGGGAGTGATATATTGCTTGTATTTCAGATCAGTGTACTAATGAAAATTAAGTCGTTGTGTGCTTTTTAGAGTTCTTGGCTCCTTCTAGTCTTTTTCTTTTGCAGGTCTTCTTTAATGATGGCTTTTTCAAAATATAATTTCACTATAATTACATAATTTCGAATAATTTATTATTACTTGACTTGGATGATCATATTCTTCTGCAGGTATTGTATTTGTGATCTTACTAAAAAGTACTCTAGGTATCTAGTTTTCCACTATTCCTCACTAGACCTTCAACTTGACCTTAATATCTCGAACTTTCCACAGCCACTCCATAACAAAACCCTCTCAATATAACTTCATTGAAAACCGCAACTATACCAAGACCATCCGCAACGTTTGGTATTCCTACAAAGCGGAGACTATGCGGTTGGCCCTTAATGTGGGCCGTATTAAATTCTGTGTGTAACAGTTGTGGCCCGCCATGTTAATTTGAGACCTTTGTATTACCCACTAATATTGTCTGCTTAGTTTATGTTGCTGGGAATTAAGATTTTGGCTTTCTTGGTTAGGGTCTTTCGAATTTGATGATGTTGAAAATTGGTTCAATTTATTTTTGCATGTACTTGTAGTAGGATACTTATAGTTAACTACGTATGCTTAATTATTTTCAAGCAAGATTTAGGAAGATTTACCCCAATAGCATTAATAGGCTCAACCAACAGGACAAAATAGAGGGTAGAAAACCGATAAACACAAGAACCAACGTAGGAGCAAATATTACTGCTTCATCTACAATTGATGCTAAATTACGTTCTGTGTGACTTTAAAATCTACCAAATAATTCAGAACTTCACTATCAAAACTCAACATCCCATACCCCTAACCACAGATTCACTCCGTTTCCCCCAAAAACTAGCAAATCAACCGAAACAAACTGGCTTACCGAATCCCTTTAATTTCCTCTGTAACCTCGGAACTGACCGCTAGATTTATAGTTTTAATAGTAGGCCAATATACCGCCGCAATTTATCTGGACTGGACTGCATTAGAGGGATCTAGAGACCCTTAACGGCTTTCAAATTACCCGGGGCTGGAGTGAGGAGGTTTTGGTCTGAATGAAAATTGGGGCTGGGATATTTAGTGTTAAACTGAGCCTGACTTGTGGTATAGAAGATTGTTTATGCTTATGGAAGTAAGAAAATAATAGAAAGAAACTATATTTAGTAAACTACCATATCCCTTTCCGCATATGGTAAACTACCATACCGCATTCAAGACAAATGAAATACTTAATTTCTCAGAAACAAGAAGTCATAAACTTCGGTGTCCGTATTGTAATGTATGTGGCTTGTATATGGCAAGGGGTTATAAGTGACTTATGGTAAACCAGAAATCATTGTAAGCGATAGAGTATCCCATGTCATTGCCAACAAAACAGTGAACAAGAAATATGAAATTTGACTGACTCCACAGTCCACAGTCTCTGTGATAGGGCTCAACTGTCAGTCACTGCCACGCTTGTGAAACCAAAAGATACCTCTTGAAAATGTCTTTAGAGAATTTTCAATCCTTCACTCATCACAAAGCTACTTTCCCGTTCACTCCGGACCCCAAAGTTAGAACAATGTGGGAATCACAGACGTTGTTCCCGGTTGCATTAGTCCGGGATTTGTGCGGGATTGAAGCGGGTGAGTTAGTGCTGCTCGTGCGGCCAGTGCTGGGATTTCACGGGATTCCGGGATTTTAGAATCTGGGTCGAATTTAGTAGTCACCTGGGTATATTAAGGGGGTTATTAGTTTTGATTGTTTATAGTTTTAATAACATTCGAAGATCTTATTTCTACATGATTCAACCATTTCACTATATCAGAGCTTACTTTGAGAATTTATACGAAGGTTAGCTCTAGAACATTCAAATTGAAAATGCAATGTTTTTGCATAATGTTAGCTAATCCAATTCATATGCTTGCATTAAGTTACTTACTACTAGGTATTTAGATGTACATTCAGCAACTTAGCACAATTGGTTCCAGCTCAATTTGGCACTACGGGTGCCATAAGTAATTTCCTATTACAACATTTCACCGTAACATGATTACGAAGTAATTTTACAAACAGCTCTAATCTGAGGCTTTTGAACCACGACGTTAACGTAACCAGGATTAACCAAACTATCTAACATGATTAGCATACAAATTAGAGGTTTTTAACTGGGCTAGTTTATGTAACTGTTTGGTTAAGGGATTTTTGGATTTACCGTTTGTTTAAGTGAGAAATGGTGTGAAGATTAGTATGTTTGGAGTTTGTCGTATTTAAGTTATGTGGCTGTGACTTGCTTTAAGATTAAATATATTTTGTCTTCTAGCACTAAAATTCTGGTCCATCATTCTTGGAAAATGAATTTTCTATGTCAAACAAGAAAAGACAAAAGGTCGTCTCTTAAACTTGAGAACTGTATCAAGAGATGCAATTTCTAATGAGTTATACAGTACTGAATTCACCAATGAAGTGATATTATTGGCTGTCAAAATAAAAAAGAAGGTTCTATAAAGAAGACCATCGTAACTCTTTTGAAGTAATGATTACTTTCCACTTTCCACTTTTTAAAGAAAACTATTCATTACCATTCATGAAGTACTCTCGCACATACACTAGTATATCTCTTCTAAAGAAAAGTTAATATTTTCACACATAAATCAGACCAAAAGTACCATTCCATAACTTACAACTGAGCACCACAACATAAAATTTGAAACCGCACATAAAAAACAGAATGAGTAGTTCAACAGTGAAAAATTTACTCTCAAATGTACGAGGTCAGTAAAAATGTGTACCAGTAAAGGTCCATTTCTATGTAAATGTTATAGGGGGCGTCCGTTTAATCCTACGCTTTGGCCCATTCCCGCGCTTGTATCTGGTTTAAACCGGATTAGGGCTGCTACTGAGTTAATAAACTATGTTAACTAAAACTCTGATGGGTTTTTCGGCATTATTTTTGGGCTGCTGTTTGTTTAGTTCAGTTAATATCTTGGAGTAGGTAAACAATTTATATCTTGTTTTACGTAACTAAATGTTCTAGTGCGCTCTAACCCATCAGAATCAAATGAATGTGCTCGATCATGCTCTTTGCCGAATTTTAAACTATAGGCAGGCTATAGGCAGGATGTGGTGCAATCGTACATTTATCTGGGGGCCTTAATAACGAACAACAGGTACAGTCTCGTATCCTCAGTTATTTTGGTCACGTATGCCGCCGAGGGCAGGTGGCTATTGAGCGACTTGTGGTTCAGGGCAGGGTTGAGGGTACCAGGCCACGAGGAAGATCGCCTATGAGGTGGACTGACCAGATAAAAGCGGCAGTAAATGGCTCATCGTCACTCTACGAATGCACGAGGAAGGCGGCCATCAGAGAGGAGTGGCGGCGGGTTGTAAAGCTTGCCACCAACACCTGAAGTGATGACCACGACCACTCTGTCAAGAGTGATAACGACAAAGAAGAAGAAGAAGGCAGGCTAATCCTTGCTGAAGCGAGTTTCGTTGTTACAGTTTCACTCTAAAATTGCAGAATCTATTAAGATGGGTTTGGAGATAGTTTTCCTAACAGTGGATTTTACAACTTTATTACTCGGCACATCTCTGTTAATTCCTTAAATCTTTTTTAGTATTTCTCCACTGGTAAACGCACATCATGTTTTCTTTAATCATCATCATAAGTTCCCCAACTGTAAGAAAGCACTTTTTCCCCTGCCCCGCTGTACTCTAAACAACTAAACAAAAGTTATATTCAAAGGTTCTAGCCTATACTAACTATACAGCTTAAAATAGTAAAGATTTCAAAGTACTTTGGTATGTTATTCCTTCTTTTTGGCATCTCCCTGGCATCCCTGGGCCAGATCGGTGAGCAGATTCTCTTTATCTGATAGTTTGGCAACTCCGCTAATGTTTGTTCTGATACATATTTTGTTGTAACCGCTTTAGATGCCCTATCTGTTTCTACAAGGTTACTCTTCTGGGTTTAAAAAGGACTTAGCAGTGTATGTTTGTGTCTTTATATGCTTAATATTTTGTGGTCTTCTTAAAGACGTGTCATATTTGATAAAGCGGGCATATAAGGGCCATTCAACAGAATTTTTAATATGGAGCCTCATTTATTCTTCTAAATTCCTATTTTGGTCCCTATCTTCATTTTTCTTTGCACTATACGTAATTTTTTACTTGTCAAGTCAATTGTATTCAACATTCTGAAAATCAAAGCTTCAAGCGAACTGTAACTTTTGGTTTTACTAGCACTAAGAAAGTTTACCCACCTCCAATAGCATGACACGCCAATGAATTATAAAAACGTGTCTGCCCTCAACAATAAACGTAAAACTGATAGTGTCGGACATCCAAGCTGAACAACTTAATAGAGCCTTATTCGTTCTAATAACCACCTTCACGACTTTATCTTTATCGATAATGGCGATTGCTACACTATCGCCTTCTGGCAGGACATACGGAGTGTTAGTGCAGACGGGGCAGTCCATACTCTATTATGGAGTATCTTCCTCCACTCAAAAACATAAAACTCCTGTTGGGGTAGTCATAAAAATGTTGATGATAGGTGTTTAGTAAGCAGCTGGCCTCAGCAATTAGATTTCTAGTTAAAGAATTGCGTCTCATTCAAATAAAGCATTATTAATTAATGCTTTTGTTGATTTAGAACACCATACACATGAACTTTATTTCTTAACTTGAAGATTTATTTTTAAAAATCTGCGTAGCAGGAACTTTACGGTTGAATCTTTTAAGTTGAATTTGGC
Source organism: Helicoverpa zea (assembly GCF_022581195.2). Classification (NCBI taxonomy): domain Eukaryota; kingdom Metazoa; phylum Arthropoda; class Insecta; order Lepidoptera; family Noctuidae; genus Helicoverpa; species Helicoverpa zea. The sequence goes on along the minus strand of NC_061458.1, from coordinate 771,981 downwards.
AATATTATTAGAAGAAAAATTCTCACGGTCAGAATGCTATCCCGTATGCTTTCACACAACACCTTACGACTTAGGTCTTGCAACTATCTATTTTTATTCCAATCTCAACTTTACCCTTCCGCCCCTAGGTCGAATTTCTCATGATCCCACAAAACTACAATGTCCTGACTCCGATAAGGTTGTATCACGTTAACTATAGTCGCAAATTGGAACTATGCGACACTCAACGTTGTTATTCGCTTTGCATTCAACGAGCGTTACTATCAACTCGGCCATTCGGAATCAGATATCGAATAGGCTCGCATCGAGATCAAATTGAAATCGTTAGAATCGAATAAAGTATCGATTGTTTCTACATGTCCGTAGAAGGGTTTTTAAATGAATCGTGTCTTTGCGTTTTTATAGATTAATTGTAGGAATGTTGTGGGTGATTGGATTCGTAAGGGATGTAAGTTTTATTGGGCACGCTGGATTTTTATTACACTGCATGTGTAGAATAGTAAACGAATCGAGTGCCAACGTGTGCATAAAACTGTGAGATAAATTTCACCCAATTTGTGGGATCATCATTGACTGAGGGACTGTTTTGAAACCTTAACATCCAATTTTAACTGTTTTTAGTCAGCATTTCAAATTAAACTGAAATTATTTACACAAACTGTGTCTGCTTTATAAGAGACAATATCTTTCTAGAAGACAAGAAATGTCAGGTTCCCAATAGTTCATCGTTCAATTTGACCCCTACTTGATTTTTGACACCCACAAATCAAATCACCAGTGTACCTTCAACCTAAACACTAAAGCGAAACCACTTTTTGTCGGCTGTCTGCAAACGCCACTACACCAGATCTATGTTCTTCGTCGTACACATTTTTATCTTACAAAGTGCTTGGATAGACACCGGAGGAACTTTGCGGGATATTCATCACATGACCCGGGCTCAGACGACACAAGTCACCAGACACGACCGTTGGAATTTGAACTGTGGAAGCTTAAGAATAGGGTTGAAATTCAAATGAAGGGTTGGTGTATAAAGGTTCTGTTGTTTAAAAGACAGGCTTGTTGAACGCAAGAGCCACGTATAAATGTATGAAGGTACATTAATCCAAACAGACGCTCTTCTTTGTGGGGCACAGTTGAAATGGCGTGAAAATATGACTCGTTATTTATGTCCTTAGTACATGCTCCGTTTTGTAGTGACTGATTCACTTTTGTGTTTGTTTTTAATTTTCTTTTAGAACAAATGTTTGGATGTCAGCTGAATGTGTGGTAGCGTTATGGATTTTTCTTACAAGAAGCCTTCGAGATGAGGGGTTCTTTAAAATTACCAAAACTTTAAATTAAAATCTTTTGTTTCGTGTAGGAATTTATACTTGGTTTTAAATTATTTTTGGAAAGAAGAAGCATTCAAAGAAGACGGATCAAAATTGCCCCACGTCCTATAACAATGTGACGTATCTCAAAAAAAAGATAAAAATGTTTAAAAAAATATGGCATACTCTCCAATTCATTTTTTTTACACCTTCATACGAAAAAAATGCTTTAAAAATTGTTCAGGCGCTGTTATGAAAACATCGTTCATAGGACTATTTATGGACTATTTTATTACATTATTTTTTGTTTTGATAGGGTATACCTCACAGGTGGTCCCATAATCATCAGGTCAGGATCTGATGATGGAAACCCTGAGAAATCCAGGGCAACTTTTGAAAGTTGTAGGCATGCGCAGGATAAAAACTTGACTATAAGGTGTGCGTCTTATAACAATATGCAACAGTGAAGGTTTGAAGCTGACTTGATGATGGAGACCAGAGAAGGGCGAGGGAACTGGACAACTGAATATGTGAACTGCCTCGTGTTTGGGTTTATATTATTCGTATTGATAAGAACTTTACACTTATGCGGATAGTGACAACTGTGCTTGTCACTGAAAAGCCAAAAATAAAAAAAAAACTTTTTACGATAAAAAAACTTCCAAAAACATTGAAAAGCAAAAAAAAACTAGTCTTAGGAGCATCGGCCTAGAAGTCGTTGGGGAAATAAACTTAGGTACATCCATTAGACACCGACTTCTGAGGTAGTTTAAATATTTTGCTGTCGATTTCCCTCGACCTTCTCTGGTCTCCATCGTCGGGTCAGCTCCAAACCTTCACTGTTGCAAAGGTCTATTCAATACAAATAATATGAGCCCAAACACGAGGTAGTTTACATATTCAGTTGTCGAGTTCCCTCGACCTTCTTTCGTCTCCATCATCAGGTCAGCTCCAAACCTTTACTGTTGCATATTGTTATAAGACATACACCTTATAGTCAAGTTTTTATCCTGCGCATGCCTACAACTTTCAAAAGTTGCCCTGGATTTCTCAGGGTTTCCATCATCAGATCCGGACCTGATGAATATGGGACCACCTGTGAGGTATACCCTATCAAACAAAAAAATAATTTAATAAAATAGTCCATAAATAGTCCTATGAACGATGTTTTCATAATAGCGCCTGAACAATTTTTAAAGCATTTTTTTCGTATGAAGGTGTAAAAAAAATGAATTGGAGAGTATGCCATATTTTTTTAAACATTTTTATCTTTTTTTTGAGATACGTCACATTGTTATAGGACGTGGGGCAATTTTGTATGGATTGTGATCCGTCTTCTTTGTTGTTAAAATATCCGAGGCAATGGAAAATTCTACGTTGGTTGATGTAACTAAGGAATCTTTATTAGGTACTAGAATTGGTAATTTTATATACACGTTTACAAATTTGAAATTCTTTTATTTGAGCATTGAAGTGCATTTCTTTATTTTAACTGTCCAAAGAAGTGTTATAATAAAAACACTTAGGGGAGGAGACATACATTGAAAAGAATCATTAGCTCTTAAACCCAATAAATCCACCAAAACTGACTTCTGACAAAATCCTGCGCCATTACTGTAGCAGAGAGCCATATCTCACAGATCGCTTAAAGCGTTTCGTACGAACATCTTCCAATGCTAATACATAACAAGAAGCCCAAAATAAAAAGCCGCTTGAAGCGCTGTCGGATCGAGTTCACACAAGTTATGACGTCATTACCGCGCTCAGCGCTGCAGCTTTTTCCAACGCGGCTTTACTCCCAAATTTATTTGACAATTATTAAGGTGTCCGCATTAAAGGAGCATTACTGGCTCGCTGCTGGTGGAAATTCATGTTTTTCTTGGGATGTTTTCACCAGTAACTCAGTATAAAGACCGACACGTGCGAACTATTAGCCTCCCGACGTTCGGATTAGAAAATAATTCACCACTCTGAATGTTATTATGGAGGCAAGTCGGATTTATTTTATTGCTGTGCGAGATATATGTTAGTCTTTCGGCTTTATCCGTACGTTTCTCCGGTTTGTTTATTGAGAAAGCCGGAGATAAACGTGTGTAGCAAATTTTATAGTGAGAGGGGAGCTGGCTCGGTGTTTAGGCGTAAATCTTGTTAACGTCCCGTGCTCAGTAATTATTGCTCTATGCGCCTGAGTAACTCGTGTTCTACATGTTATTGAATGTTGCTATAAAATATTATTGATAGCGCCAATAAAACTTTATTTATGTGGGTTGTGCGTTTTTATATTTTTTCTCTTTAACTATCCATTTGTTAGTTTATTTTCGTTTCGGGGTCGCCATTTTATTTTCTTGTTATTTTTACGGTTGTTGGCTACGGGATAGGGGAGGACTCATAAATAGCAATTTGCCCTTTATTTATAAAGCTAACGTAACTTTAGTGCAAATTGATGTGAGAACAGACGATTGCTAGAATTTCTCTTTCGAGGATCGCACCAGTCAAGTACTCTTACGATGTATTTATAAAGATAAATACTGCCTACTGACAAAGAGTTATAATAGTTATTTTGATACATAAAAGAAATACATGGCAAAACAAGGTTTTTTTTTTAATTTATTGACCTATGATACTCAACAAATCCATACATTTAATAAATCTTCTAAATATCACTAGCAGTTACAGCAATTTTTCCCAGACCACCGTTGCATTACCTTGTAATTGGCTAGGAGCTCGTAAATAATACCTCCCCCCCCTCACATCGGAGACTACCCTGAACACGGAGTATGGAAAGATGAGCGGAGATGCCATAATGCAGGTAGGTCAGGCGCCTTCTTCTAGGTCAGATTCGTACGGTGAGCATTACCTAAAAGATCAGTTACAAGTGACCTAACTAGGCGTTTGGGTTCCTTGCGACATCTGTCAACGATTTTTGGTATTACAAAAAATAATCGGGTCCAAAGAAGGCGTATAAGGGCGAAGACAGTAACATTCCTCGAAACCGACTCACCCGCATTTTGGCGCTCTACCTTCTTAGGCGATTTTCCGTCATGGCATCTCCGCTAGTCATTTTGTTCTCCATGCCATTGGAGTATAGAGGATGCACCCACTGCATTACTCTGGCAGTCTCTGTTTTATTTCTGTTAATGGTGACTGTAGTTTATGGCAGCCATTTTGGGGTTTCGCTGGCTAGTTTTATGGACTGAAAAGTGGACTTGGAGGAAGGTTTTAGGATTTATATTTGTCATTGTCTTCGCTGGATAGAACTGTTTTGATTTATTGATTCATCAAAAATATATATTGAGAATAGTGTTATTTTTTCGAAAAAGAAATTTAAATAGAGATGTGACTTAAATATTACATCAAGTTTTTTATTTTTATGGGTATATCGTGGTCTGAAATCAATTTATATGGAAGATGTTACAGACCTTATATTCGCCTTGTGAAAAAAACATAAATAAGTGTATTAAGTAATATATGTTACCATAAAAATAAAACATAACATTCAAACATTAGCTGATGAAACTCAATTTCTCACAACAACAAAAAAACTAGAAAAATAAACATATTTAGCCCATACCCAATAAGTTTTTTCAATGCTCGCAGTCTATAAATTTAGCGTAAGTTGTAGTAAGCCGTAAGGACCATAACTTTGGCCTCATAATCCGTTGAGGCCATACTTTAGCTTTATGGCCTAGCGGACGGGTGGGGCGGACTGGCTAATCTATTTTCGTTATAGACCTTTGGGTGCAGTTGTTATGAAAACAAAGTAACTTCTGTAAGTTGGGGCTAATTTTGGAATACAAGTTTATTTTTAAAGCATCTAAATATTTTTTTGACATCCTTTTACACGTGTTTAAGTATGTATTGAATACATTAAAATAGCGCCATTAATTTAAATCGCTATGTGATTTCGGTTATATCGCGTTTTCAAGAGAATTCTTTAAAAGTCTGGGAGTAATCTGTGGTTCGGGATAAAACTATACTATGTTCTTTCTCAAGGTCAACTTTGTCTCTGTACCAAACTCAATTAAAATCAATTCAGTGTTTTAGACGTGAAAGCGAGACAGACAGACACAGTTGCTTTCGCATTTATAATCTAAGTAGGGGTTAGGTACCTAATACCTGAAACAAAAAGTAATTCCACACCTAAACAAATATCTTAATCAACGCTTTAAGCATACGAAATCAGGCTGGTACTTTCAACTTCAACAAATAAGCGCTTGAAGCGATTTATTTGAGCGATAAGAGCGCTAAGTGGTGCACGGTGCAAATATTTCGCGTCTAAGTCTTCCTTGCGTTAGTTAGCGCTTACTTACGCTCGCTTACGCTGGAGTTTCGCGTGATATATGTACAGAGGCGGTTTAGAGGGTAAGATTGAAGAGGGATAGAAAGAAATGCATTTATTCTGGCGTTTTTTTCAGACAGGGTTCAGGGATTTTTGTTTTGGTAATCAGTTCTATGACAGATTTGGAGATTGTTCTTGGGCAGCTAAAATGGGACTTTTGCTATCAGACAGTTTGGATGAGTATAGTATATTTGGTTTTTGCTGTAACGCTGAAGGCAATCCAGTTCATTTATTCAACCATGGTAAATAAAAGAATGGTCTACTACAAGCCTGTACGGTAAGAAGTTTCAACAATCTCAGTAGGGTCTAGGGTCAAAGCTTGCCGGAGCTGCGAGATGGTTCGAAAGAGTTCCAGCAGCCCCGCTACACAAAGGTCTCCAGAAGGAACAAATATGTGTTTGAGTCAAGAAAAGTTTGACTCTCCCACTGCTTCCCACACGTCAAAGTTTGTTTGTCAGTTGCTAAAATGCATGCACAAGAATATAGCCATTTACCTCCAAAAACAGTCCAATGAATTCTAAAATCTTGTTCAAAATAGAACCCTACCAAAACAAATTGCTGTACGTTTCAAACTTGTACCACACCCCCTCACCTCTGTCAGTCTTAACTGGGTTGCTTACGATTTACGTACAACGTTACCGGAGTATCGCAGGCACTTATTAACATCTATTTTAGTTAAACGCGATCCTTACTTACGGAGCTTTAGTTAATAGTCGAGTAATGATCGAGGTATCAGCTGATAAGTGGGTACATGATGTGGGAAATAAATTCATGTTTTCATGTTGTGAAGGATATTTTGCGATAGTGCAGATGTGAAAGTGAATTTGTTAGTTTTTGTATGGTAGGTAAGGTGCATGCCAATATTGCTGAATAGATCTGAATTATATTTGACTAAGAGGTCGATGGTATTTTTCAGCCGGGTGCAAGACGAAAGAACGACGTATGAACGAAATCGAGCATATGTAAACGTACCTACCAAACTTATGTAATCGATTTTTCTGCCTTTTGCTTTCATTGTAAAACTGCATAAAGTTAAGTTACCTAGTTTTCTAAATTTAGGGACAAAAAAGCTAGGAAAAGCGACTTATCAAGTTAAAGAACTGTCTTTCAAAATTCATTTTCAATCACAATAATCAATCCAAATAAACTGATTACCTACTTAAGCAAAATTGGTCACAAACGAGTCTTGTCCAGAACAAATGATAAAAGAATATTACCATTTATTACACAAAAAAACTTCCAGTTAAGTAGGTACTAATAAAAAAGGACGGACGGACAGACAGACGTACCTTGCGGCGTCCGTAACATATAATTTTACTTGAAAACCACTGAGGTTATTGCCGAAGGAACTTTGTGATTATAATAAAATTATATTATTATTATGGAAAATTAGTTTGTCAATGTGTGCGTCAAGATTATCGGGGATGAATCAAATTTTGCCGGTTGTAGTTTTGTTAAGTTGAAGTTATAATATTCAATCAAAAATAGACGTGTTATATGAAAAGGGAAATCAGAATTGAAAATATAAATCTGAATATAGTGCGTAGAATTTTTTCAGAGACGGCTTTTCAAATCCATACATACTTCTAGATTGACCATAAAATACTAAAAATAGGTAAGAAACTGTTTCAAGTGCCAGTTCTAAAAAATATTTTCACTACCAGCCTGTTTCATTCTTTCGACACAAGCTTAGCCTCTTATGGCAATCGCATTTATTTTCGTAACAGAAAACCACATAATAACATACAATCTTCTCAAAAATAACTATGTACTGTCACCATCACATACCGTTATCCAATTACGTAGACACAATAATCGATACACGAACAAAGCGATGCTTCGATTTCTTTTATCTGTCAATCAAAATCGATTGTTACGACCGATCGAAGCGGATACAACATTACATCTGCAGCTGCAACTGTTTTAATGCACCGTAAGTTTTAAAGCTCAAGGTTCATAATTCAGTTTGAAGGGTACAAATAAAGATGTGGTTTTAAAGTAGTGACGTGATGTAGATTGATTGGCGGCAGATCAAGATAACTCAACGGCTGGATACGCGGCTACCGGTCAGATAGCGAGCCAAATAAAAGAGAAACATTTGTAGACAATGGTGGTATTAATTCTGGATACGACAATCATATGGAGTAATAAATGTTCTGAAGTTATAGTCTTTGAACTCCTGCGTGAAATGTGAAATGGCATGTGAGACAACAATGGTCGGTCGTCACGATACATTTCTCAGTCGGTTTTTGTACATTATTTCTTGGATTCAATTTTACGATTGTTTTCGTTGACTGAAGGGTGGTGACTACAATGTCGATGTAAAAAATGACACGCTATATTTTTCTGAATATTGGCAAAAAAGTGTGTTCAGAAGATGATTATGTATTGCAAGTTACAGTTTCGTTGGTAGGCAACTGAAAAGTAATAAGATTCACATCGGTTGAAGATACATGGAATATTAAAAAGAAAAGACAATCTAGACTAGTATGTACATATATGACCCCTAATTGGAAATATATTAAGGCCGAGAAATTACAGATCTAAGTCAAAAGACATCTTAAAATAATGCGCAGACTTTTAATTTGATTCAGTTTGCAGTCAGCACTAGATGGCCTATAGGTAGGTATATAGAAGAGAAGTCACTTCTAGACGAACTATTGGCATGGTTATCTTCGTTAATAAAATATTTAGCAAATAAATTCAACTTATTTTTACTCTCTTAAAAGCAGAATATTATTATCACCTTTCAAAAAAAGCGCACTTCATACAAAACGATCACTCTTCCAGCCCAAATGACTTTAATATCGAGACTAAATCAATTACTTGTAACACGTGAAGCAAAAGAAGTAAGACAGAAGCCGTAAGTTCGATAAAACTCGCTCATATATAACATTCATTATGATTGCATTAAAATGATGGCGGGTGATTCGTTAAATTTTATCCGGTAGCCGATTGTAATGGAGCGTTGGAAAAAAAGTTTGATGGTTGGTTAAGAAATAAATAAGAAAAGAAATATGAATTTTAGTGTAATGAAAAAAATGGATTTAAGAAGAAAAATAGCAAGACATATATGGAAAAGACATATACAGAATTTAAGACTAGGTAAGTTACAATATTTAATAAATATTTATTTGCTCTAAAAGTTTATTTGTATTAATTGGATCAATCATGTCTCATCATCCACGTGTTGCCTTTATCAGTTTGACTTAGAGAAAACATCATTTTAATTTATCAACAATTTTCTCACGACATTTTCCACTATTACCTCTATTAATCCTACTTTTATTACCAATTGGTTATAAACTACACAACATCTATCCATATACTGATGCAATTTTCTCACTCATATTTCACATTACAAGTCATCAGTTTATTACAGAGCTATAAAACTACAGGTAAATTAGTATATAATTACTTTAATACTACATTATGTGCAAATTACCACATGCTATGTCTGGATCGGTGATCATAAATAATTCTCTTAGCTGTTAAATGAAAAACATTGTAAGTATGCAGTTTATGGCTTAGACATACGCAGGCCCAAGTTCACCTACAACATAAACCTTAGTTTTCTTAAAATAGCTGCTTACAGGAAGGAGTAGCGATTTTTCAATGCAGTTGACAGCTGTTTATTTTTAGGAGAAAATAGCATTTCTTGTACTGACTGACAGAATTGTCAACTACACCAAAAAGGTCTGACCATATTATGAATTTTGACGTTCCATTTTCAAAGTAAACAGAGGTTTTAAGAAAAACGGACGTTTATGTAAACGGTGAACTTGGACCCTAGTATGCTGTTAGAAGTAATCGTTAAATGATTACACGTTCCATAGAAATTATAATGGCCTTACTACAAAAACTTTAACCCCTGTTTTACACTTGTCTAATAAAATTTTGGCTGCAAAATGAACCGTATGTCAACGTCATAATTTGACATTTTTTTAGACAAGGCATAAACTGACGTTTAAAGGTTTTTGTGGTAGGACGGTATTAGTTTATCCTTTATATGGTTACTGGTTGTTGTGCTTACCCAGTTGAGTGACAGCGTCCGTTACGGGTGTAATTACAAGTAATGACATTAGGAATAATCATACTTTGAAGTATTTTTCTAAGGACAGAAATATTATGACCAGTATTTTAGAAAAGTCCAACTTTCACGAAGTTAAAAATTGTGTTCCAGTATAATTGGTGAGATTTATTTTAAAAAGTTATCAGAATAAGGTGGATTTTGAGAGAATGTGTTCAACAAGTACAGTGGAACTTTAATCTAACATAATTTTTTTGACAATTTTGAACTTATATTTACTTAACACACAATACACCGATCTAAAAACCGTAATGTAATCTAAAACTAAAAATCACCTTTTTCAAATAAATTCCATTTCCACTGTTTCTGCAATCCATACTCTCAAGCATATCATCGGATCGGCCGTCCACCGCAACCGGCCGACTGTCTAAATGATATACTTTTGACAGGTCCGATACAGCTCAGATAACTCTGACAGCGGCAATCCGCTCACAATGCGAGCTGATAAAAACTAATGTATTGTCGCTAATGAAAGTAACTAGATATGCTTAGATGGAGATAATATATGGTCTGTGCAGAGTAACTGGGAAAGGAATTGGGAGATAAATTATTGCAATCTGTACCCTTTTGTGTGGAATGGTCTTCAAAACGAATGAATTTGGTGAAAGTAACTTCCGATTTCAAATATTTTAGATACTCGGTCTGAGTATTGACCACTGCAAGAGAAACGCAGATTTATGATTGTCCAAATTGAAATTATTAACATCTCTGGATCTCTGGATCTCTGGCAAATGTCTTCCTAGTTGCTTTGGGTTATGTGATGCTGAAATGCCATATTTTGGTAATCAAATTAAAAGTTGCATAATAAGCATGTTGGTAGGCTTTATAGAACACGTTACATAAAAGGCAATGATAAAACACCAGATAACAAGCCTCACACAAGTTATTTAACCTTACAAGCATGTTCCCAACAATCATTTACAACTTAACATATCATAAGCTGTCAAATTAAAACACAGCTGTGTCCTACATATAAGTACAAAACCAACTTACTTTGAACCTTACCAACACACTGCAAAAACTCTAACCGTTGATAATAAAGACCATTATTCCGTGGCAAGAGGTTTACAACACGCAGAAAGTAATTTTGTAAATGCATGATACTAATATTATGAATTAATCAATCATGTAATAGATCAAAATGGTGCAGGAAGTGCTCAATAACGTTGACAATTTAAAGTAAACTGCTATAATATAATATTTCCATGCTGATCTAGATAAATGGGGCGAAGGAAATCATGTAGCTACATGCATCAGTTACGCACAAGCGGCGGCGGAATAAGAATCATGATTGAATAATAATATGCATAAATTGTGACACAATGCAACAATTTCTTAATAAGAACATGAATGGGTGCTTCAAGCTCTATTCAGATTTTAAGTATCATAATCATCATCATTCATCATAATAAATGATATGACAAAATGGAAAGAAACAACAGAAAATCCTTTAATAGGTACTGTCCGAAGTTTAACCTCATCTTCTTAAAAATTAGGGGATTTCTATAGGAATGACTTTTTAACTACTAAAACAATTGAGAATTTGAGACAACTTGAAGCAAATGATGACTTTTTGAACTTGAGCCTAATTTAAATATTTGCTACTTGGAGATAATTATTCTTATGGCTATTTTAACCAGAAAATCTTTAAAATAAAGTCTATAACTGCAAAATGCTTCAAGACATTCTGTCAAGACCATGAAAAAACTAAGATAACTGACTCCTTCAATCCCACACGTGACTACACTTCAAACTTTCTTCAACAAATAACATTACCTATATATCCCGCTTTGTTCCAAAGATTTTAAATTGAATAAGAAATAAATCTTGTCAATGTTTTTTTATGCGATGCATTGACGGCGTCTTCGTGTCGGACGTCAGTCCGTCCATGGTTTATCTTAGTTTATTCGTCGGAATCGCAAAAAATGTCACCATGACTAATAGGTATATTATACGTTTATATAATAAGGCACTGTTTTCTAATGAACTGCAAGATGGCGGATGCAGTTTCTTTGGTTTAATGGAGATTTGAATTTTGTCTCGGTATAAGTAACACGGGTTTCACAGTTTTTTTGTAGATTGTTAAAGTGATTTCCGTACAATACTCTAGATATAAGAATCTGATTTAATAAAGGAATAGACATCATTTCATTGAGATAAAGCTTTAGATGTGTATGTCCAGTAATAGATTATGATAGATCAATTCTATCAATGGTAAGTCCAATTTAGGTCCACGCTATGTAATATTTGTTACCTTTTTGAGGAATGACAAGTAATATTTGCTGAGACCAATCATAATATCATCTATGTATAATTGTATACTGTCCTATTAATAGATATTAGCAGATGTTTTTAACGTATCATAAACATGAACTTTTGCATTCGTAATACTATGTTGTGTGGATTAAGTAATTAACGATCATAGAGCAGTTAATTGATTAGTTTTCACCTTGTTGTGAAACCTTGTGTTTATGTTAATCAGTTTAAAAGCTTTAACTCATAAACTGGGAATTACCTAGGAAACGACACATTGTAAAGTGTACCAAGGACACCTTTATTTAATCTAATTAGTTAATAATATACACTGTTAACTATGGGGAAGGGTTAACTAGTGATGTGAATAATGATGTTAAATATTCTAAAAAAAATGAGATACCAAACAAATGCAGAGTATGCTATTTAGAAAATGTTGATTTGTGAAGGAGAAAAAGGAATCAAGAGAGACCCAGAATTGGTCTGCTGTATAGTTATCGGCACGAATCTTGAGCCCTGACCTACATCTGCGCAGAAGTAATTTATTGGGTCCCTTTTGTAGTATGAAGTGAGGCGCGGGGGCGGGCTAAAGCGGTGATTGGCCCGCAATGCATCGCGTCATAGCCGTCACTCGGGATTCGTTCTTTGCTAATAAATCACTTCTGCGCAGATGTAGGTCACAGCTCAAGATTCGTGCCGATAACTATAGAAGACGAAGGGTGATTGAAATAAAAAAGGATGGATCTTTCAATCATTAAGAGCATTACGACCGGTACCTCTATTCCATACCCTTGATAAGAGTAATAATAAAGGGCTAAAGTACTAGTTTAAATAGGTCAAGGCACTGTTGTTGTCATTGTAAAACCAGTTATTTTGATATATCCTTCGGACAAAAATTATAACCCCATTTGGCAAAAAAAAAATAGGACAATGGGAGTACACAAGTAACATCCCTTTAATTTGTGAAGTTAATTATTGTCGATCTAATATACTGATAATAATTGGAGAGTCCCTAAGCTTCGACGCTATTCACCATTAACCTAATTACATGAAAATACTATGGAACACCAATTTTGTCTTTAGTTGCAAAAACAACGTATTTGTGAGAGGACGCAGAAATAGTGGGTGATTGAAAAAATGGAGTAAGTACAGTTTTTCCGATCAAGGAATTTTTGAAGCACATTTATTTTAACACTTGCAAATTGTTTATTGTTGCGTATTGTGTTTTAATTAAATATTATTTAGAATAATTTGTAGAATTGTGTTCTGGGTTGTAAGGTCTGCTTGTGCTTTGCGTGTGTTTGAAATAAATAGGATGTTCAATAATTTACCTACTGTGAACTAAATTTTTAAAAGATCGAGTCAGTTTTAAATAAGTACTTTCTAGCCTAAAAAAAATATTCAATCACAATTTACATACAGACATATGGGCGTGGTTCACCAATACATCGCTCGTTCTATTCGATAAATTAGGTTAAATATTAAAAACCATTTCAATTCCAGGGAAGAAGGCAATGAAGTGGTGATTGTTAAGAACGTTTACGGCGATGTGTGCATTAGGAAGAAAGCTAGAAGAAAACGTCAGAAAGTATTAGTGCAAGAGCTGTTATACGATTATGCGAACAATACTACTCTGCACGGCCTTCCTTACATCACTAGGAGAGGACTTACCAATGTTGAGAAGTAAGTTTTATGTTGTTTTGGTGATACTCAGGCTCTTTCTAAAAGTGATACAGTTGAACACGAAGGATATAGAAAAGTTGTAGCTTGAATTGTTGTCGTAGATCCATAGAAATCTCGTGGTCTTAGATATCTTACTTTTATTAATTCCATCTCTTTATTACATCGTTTTAACTATACTTGGGTCAACTGCTGCTTGAGTCATCAACTCGCCTATACTTACATTTTCATGCTTTTATTTTACTCTGATGTAGTTAATTTTTGGCTTTGTTGGAAGCAATATGTAGATGTTAGGTTATTGATGTTTTCTAACTTTTCCAGAGTATTTTGGTTCATCACATTTATTGCCAGTATAGCGTTGTGCATGTATTTGATCAGTAAGGTGTGGTTCAAGTGGCAGACCAGCCCTGTCATAGTCACCTTCAGCGAACAAATGGTTCCCGTTAGCATGGTAAGAATATTTATTAATAATAGACTAACTTATAGCTCCCAATATTTTGCCACCAGTGTTCTAAGTGATTGTCTGACTTCGCTTCATAACCTTGAGAGCTACATATTTCTCCAAGTCTATCACGATTGCTGGCTTACAGATTTTCTAAGATTGTTTAGGATTTATGTTTAATGTTACAGGTACCATTTCCATCGGTCACATTATGTCCACAGTCTAAAGTCAAAGTATCAGCTTACAACTTTACCGATGAAAAAATAAAACTGGATGCGTTTTTGGAGACCAAGCCAGCGAATGAAACTCTTAATGCTACGTAAGTTTCAATAGCTCATGATTTTTTGTATATTTTATTAGTGTGGAATTATTTATAATAAAAGTGTTTTAATTTTAGGATGCGAGCACGCTTCGCCAAATTTGATGCGCTCTTCCAAATTTGTGATAAAACATTTTTATACAACGAATTCGATTTGACTGAAGTCTATCCAACTACGCGTGCAGATGCTTCTATGGTCAAATATATGTTTGAAGTAAGATTTTCTTTTAAGACTAGAAGTTCAGTTTGTTAGACAATTCTATTTCTCAAAGTCAGTAAGGATTTATCACAGTAAAGTATTTTATTTAGTGCTAAGTGTGGGATGTATATAACGGCTTTTTTTTCATCATAAAATATTTCATACTTCTCTGATCGAGCCATGATTATTTTTTTCTTTAACAACGTCCTTCTTTAATCACCGTATCAGCCTAATTAGTAAAATAGTAGTCACTATTATATTTTTTTATTTTCAGGCAGCTCCCAACTTTACCGACATTTTTGAATACTGTAAATTTGCCGGGGATTACGTCAGTTGTCGGGAACTTTTTGACAAAGTTCTGACGAGAGAGGGAATTTGTTACAATTTAAATTCTCTAGCGGCCGATGAAATATTTCGATATCGAAAGTAAGTATTCTTTATGGTTCATACTGTAGTAGGTATCCTCGTCAAACGCATTGCCAACGTGGCCAACATCGGCCTTGTACGTATTATTATAGCTCTTGTTTATCCAGATGAATAATCAAATCTTATTGGAAGCCTTTTCTGACACCGCACCGTGTCCCCGAATGCAATTACATAATAGTAATAAACAATTTTCTTAGCTTACAGAGGGACTACAAATATTCGTACGCAACAAGGAAAAGCAATGGATGGTCCATGGAGTACGGTTACGATTTTGTAATAAATTCATCATTTTATCCACTTCCAGGATCGGTAAAACTTTGTTTTTCTATTTATATTGTAGTATTTATAAAACAAGAAATATTCCTGGTTGATAACAATTGAAACTTCGCAAAAATTGCAATAGACTTTCGATATAATATGTAATTAGCCATAACAGTTTGTAATCATTTTAGGTTTTTTTCCCAAAACATTTGTTTTGGACCCACTTCGTAGATTTAAATCATATTTTCTATTAATGCGTACTTTTACTGTGACGCTTTGTAGCATGTGTCATAATTTTTGCTTGTTCTCCATAGGAAGGGATTGCCGCCCCTATTGTAGAAGCTGTGTTAAAGTCATCATCACTTGAAAGAGATCAATTGTGCAACGTCATCAACTCCGGTTTCAGAGTAAGCTTACATTCACTCTCATCATCAGCCTTTTTACTATCCCACTACAGGGCATAGGCCTCTTCTCATACAAAAAACTGTCATTGTATGGGGTCCAAGATATACAAAACAAAAAAAAAAAACTTCTATTGGTCCTAACTCGAATTGAACCCGCGCTTACACTTAGAGACAGGTGCTTTATTCACTACTATCTGTTAATCCTGTCTCATAGTGTCATCAATATTATCTTCCTCATCATTATCGTTTGTAATTCAATAGTTACAATACTTTTCTTCCTCGAAAATTTCGTTACTTGTGTTCTTCAATTTAGCATCTCTCTTTGCATCTCCATCTCCATAGTGTCATCCTTTGCTTCTTGCAGGTTTATATTCAGCACCCATCAGATGTGCCACAGACGTCTCTATATTACTATGCTGTGTTACACAATCAAGTGTCATCTATGGCAATAAGTTTCGACGTATTGAATACTTCAGAATCTTTGAGAGGTTATGATCCTGAAGTGTAAGTTTTTTATTTAATATACCTGCTAACTATCTCACAGAAACTTCGTTCTTATTTGCCAGCAGCATTTTTGTTCCCCAGCTCAAGATTAATTTGATGTTTTAAGAATATAAAGTCATCATGGGCATTTCTTGCTACAGCATCATTTAGTACTAAATACTCTTTCCATTTCAAACCCATTTTGATTTAATGCTACGAGTTCCCATTGTTATGATTTGTTATGTTTCAGACGTCAGTGCTATTTCCCGGATGAACGGTACTTAAAATATTTTAAAATCTACTCATCCAAGAACTGCAGGATGGAATGTCTGGCCAATATAACGTTTTCACTATGTCAATGCGTAGAATTCTATATGCCTCGTAAGTGTGCAAACGAATTGAGACCTTATTTTTAACCATCATAAAGCTTAAATTGACAAAACAATCTTTCAGATTCAAGCAGCAATAAGATTTGCACTGGAGATGATGATGATTGTATTTTTCTCGCAAGAGGTAATTATTTTGTGAACATTTTCATCTGCATTATATTAGTATTAAACTAAAGACTTGATCACATTTATATTTCAGGTGAAATGTTGAAACAAGAATCGATTCAGGGTAATTTTACATGTCACTGTCTGCCTTCTTGCAACAGCGTCGACTATAACGCAGAAATTCTGAAGACAGATTTTAAACTGAAGAAATTCATTAATATAGTTAAGAAACTTCGGAATTATTCTGACGACAGCTTCAACAAGTGAGTATGAGGAATCACTTATTGTCGTTGAATGTAAATGCAGTCATTTGTAGTGAAAAGCAACAGAACGTTTTCGATCAAGCAATCGAAAGAAGGTATATTATTAAAAATGTTTTCCATTGGTCTACTGTTCTCAATGCGTGACTGCTGCGCCCAGTTCGGGTCTGATTACCGGATCGGTCTCAAACAAAGGACAATGGGCACAAATATATGGGACCTGGTATACCCCACCAATAGGAATGGCATATATACCATTGGATAGGTCTTTTTATGTAGAACAATATTTACTATGACAGCTTTGTTGAAATGTTTGTCCGTTCTGAGATATAGATCAAAAACTGTGCAAAAGTTAGAACTAAGTAATCTATTGATAACTCAAGTTTTTAAAGGAAAATCTAAGTATTACCAAGTGTAAGTCTTGTAAGTGCTACCTGCTGTGCCCGTTAGGGTCCATAATTGTTACTATTATGTATCATTTCAACCTTTTATTGTATCAACTGGATTTTGGGCGTAGTGAAAAACCGCACCAATAGCAAAGTCATAGATATCGTTAGATAGGTCTTTTTAACTGGAACAACATTTACTATGGCAGCTTTGTTCTATTGTTTGTCCGTTCTGAGATATAGATCAAAAACTGTGCAAAAGTTAGAACAAAGTAATCTATTCATAACTCAAGTTTTTAAAAGAAAATCTAAGTACTACTAAGTGTAATTGTTACTATTATGTAGCACCAGCGTTTTCACCCGCATCCCGTGGGAACCTCTGCACGAACCCGGATAAAAAGTAGCCTATAGCCTTCCTCGATAAATGGGCTATCTAACACCGAAAGAATTGTTCAAATCGGACCAGTAGTTCCTGAGATTAGCGTTCAAACAAACAAACAAACAAACTCTTCAGCTTTATAATATTAGTATAGATTTTAACCTTTTATTGTACCAACTGGATATTGGGCGTAGTGAGAAACCGCACCAATAGGAAAGTCATATATATCGTTGAATAGGTCTTTTTAGCTGGAACAACATTTACTATGACAGCTTTGTTCTACTGTTTGTCCGTTTCTCATTACGCCCAATATCCAGTTGGTACAGTAAAAAGTTGAAATGTTAAATAACAATAACAGTTATGGGCCCTAACGGGCACAATAGGTAGTACTTACAAGACTTACACTTAGTAGTACTTAGATTTTCCTTTAAAAACTTGAGTTATGAATAGATTACTTGGTTCTAACTTTTGCACAGTTTTTGATCTGTATCTCAGAACGGACAAACATTTCAGCAAAGCTGTCATAGTAAATGTTGTTCTACATAAAAAGGTCTATCCAATGACATATATGACATTGCTATGGGTGGGGTATACCAATCTGCCCATTGTCCTTTGTGCACTCGAACTCGAAATGTACTGAAATAATAACATTGTGCGGTGACTATTCTCAAGATGAGCAAACAACTGAGTCTGAGTCTTGATTAAATGTTACATTATTTAAATGTTTCTTTTTTAGAGTTTCGTTATTCAAAATATTGTAATTGATGAAAGCTTTCTTTTGTCTTTCAGTATCAATTTGTCTAAAATAGAGATGTACTTCATGAAGCCTAGGTTTCTGTCAATGAGGCGGTCGGAGTTGTTCGGAGTCACCGACTTTCTCGCGAACTGCGGAGGTCTTTTGGGTCTATTCTTAGGGTTCTCATTTCTAAGCCTCGTGGAGATCATCTATTTTCTTTCTTTGAGGTGATGTATATTAATATTGTAAGGGGTATTTTTTATGTTCCCTATTTGAAAATTCTTTTACTGTTGGGAAACCATACTGTTTCCGCGTAACATGGGATATGTATAAGTAAGGGCAATATTTACAAGGAACAGTAAAAAGAATTAATTGGCATCAAGGCTGATTAACTGAAGATATTATTTATTTGAGCTTTTAAAAATATTTCTGGATACGATAATAAAAAGTTAAAATAACGTTTTCATTTCAGACTATGCTGTACGCTGAAGAAGGATCTAGAAGAAGAAAAAGCGAAAGCCAATTTAGAACAAGAGTATGAAATAGAAAAATATTAGTTTTATTTTCAATGTTAACTTTTAACGTTTTAATGTTAAACGTCACTTCAAGTTACGATCGTCATTATCACAATAATATTTCTTATCGATTTAATTATACAGTTTAAAGTAATACATACTTTTTATCTTTTAATAAGCCCCCATCTCGTAATTGAATACAAATATAACGATTGCTAAGAATAAATTCCTTATAGGTACACAATTTTTTTTTAAATATGTGATTTCAAATTACACTTAAGGTAAATAAGACCCACCTGCCACCTGCTGGGTTGTTCGAAAGAGATACCGCGTCCCTGGTACATAAAAGGCCTGCGACGGAACACGACGGTTTTTAGTCAGTAAGAGTCTGACACTCCCTCACAGCTGCTAACCCACAGCGAGAAGGGTCATTTGATGATTTTTAACGTCGCTAAAACAAAGGTAACTTATTTACCTTTTTTTTTGCCCATATAAAGATCTTAAAATATTTTTTAGACTAAACTTTGAGTTGGAGTTGAGCATTGAGCAACTGTACCAATATTAGCACAAACAGGACGCTGCGGCGGTTCGACTCCCGCGCCGGATCAAAGACGCGATTTATGCGCGCGCGCCGTCGGATTACATCAATTTATGGCGCGCTAACGAACGCACGTGCTCCTATTATAAGTAGATCTCAATATTCAATTGCAGTGTAAAAAGATATTTTTTTATTTTATTTTGTACATAGATAGTTATAATAGGTACATTTTACTAGACGTTAAATAAATAAATCAATACCTATTAAAAAAAATTCAATACAAGTTGTTAAACCTAATGTTAAACAATCGACGAAAAGGCCCAATAGTTAGACAGCTGGCCCAGTAGTTGGCTGACAGAACAGTTTCTAAGGAAAACCGGCCAATGATTCCAATAAGAATTCGCCTGATACCCATTCAAAATGAAGTAAATCACCCTTCACCAGTGACATGATTCACGAGAAAGCAACCATTACAAAAGAACGAAAAACCTCTTATTAATGTACCACTACTAACACAAAACAATAAACACGAACATTAACGAATATCCAAACATCTTGTCTTGTACGTAAAACGAAACACTTGAAAGATCAAAGGGTGCGCCCGCGCAGGAAACGCGCAATCGTCTATCAGTGATACAGAGTCGCCTTTCAGACCCACTTGAGGGTTAAGTGGGGCAAAAAATGACGTCATAGATTCTGTATTGTATCAGGGCAGGGTTAGATTAGTCACCAGCGGTTTAGTGTTAAAGAAACTGAAATGTAGCGGCAACTGGTGAAGACATGTTGGAAGCCAGAAATTGATGCTTCCAATCCACTTACCTTGCAATACTGATGTGAGTGGAATCCACTTTGGCGCTTTTTTGAAAAGTTAGCGCAGTTTTGGGATATTCACACTAATCTGCGTATATGTGCATAGGAAGCGGAAGTGAAAACTTAATGATTAGGTACCCATCTAAAAAAAGGATTGAGGAAGTATTCTTTTGAATGCGTAAGTGAAACTAGAAATACCTATATTACTTATTTCTAATAAGACATTTATCATTGAACTAGCGGTTCTCGCGACTTCGTTAGATACGAAATACTATTTTCCGTATATGGATAAAACTCCCCATCTATCTCTAAAGTTTCACCTAGCTACATAAAAATTTTCAGCTCAGTCTTTCCAGTCATTTTAGCTTAACAAACAAAAACTCCATTCGCATTCAAATAAGTAAGAATGCGCAAAAAACATCACACAAACCGCCTCAATAACCAAAAAACCTAAATTAGTCCTAAGACACGATTATAATCGGCGTCGCGAGTCAGCTACCATACAATTAGCGACCAATTCTGCCGGTACCCCTGCGGCTAAAGGATAATGTAGACCCATGGAGAACAAAATGACTAGCGGAGGTGCCATAGCAGAAAATCTTCTAAGAACGTAGCGCTCCCAAACGTGGGTGTGCGGGGGACTAAGAACATTACTGTTATAACACGCCCTTATACGCCTTTTTTTGAGCCGATCATTTTGTAGTACCAAAAATCGTTGACAGATGGTTTAAAGAATCCGAACGCCTCATTAGGTCAGTCTTTTTGGTCATGCCCAACGTACGAAGAAGGCGCCTGACCTACCTGCATTATGGCATCTCCGCTCATCTTTCATTGCTCCGTGTGTAAGGCACATTTTGGTCCGGTGGCTATTATGGCGTTTGTTGGGTTAATGGGTAATCAAAAAATAGCCTGTAAGTGGCTCGGTCTTTGTTCCGCTTGCCCATTGTAATTGGTTAAGGTTGGGTTGTATGGAACGAGTTTGCCTTTATTATTGTCTCGTAAATATTGTTATTTTACTTGATGGAGGTAAAAATATATTATGGTATGACATTGAGAGAAAAAAAATTGAATGAATAGTTTTTATAGTTTGGCAATCTGTATTCCGTACTTTATAAGTCGTTTTTCTGCATAAGAAGCTACTACTGGATTGTGAAACCAACTTTGTTATTAGGTACAGCAAATAATTTCGATTTTCATAAGTGCTTTTAAAGAGCTCAGCAAAATAGACGATTTGACTTTGACTACTTAGGTACAGTATGTACTTCCTTACTTACGTAAGTCTTAAAAACCAAAATTTGCATTCAAAAGTTTTAAAAAAGATGAGCAGGTTTTAATTTAAACGCCTTCTCCATGTAAACCTCCTCTACCCATCCTCCTTACTTTGCTATATGATTAATTTTTTACCTCGCGTTTTTGCATCAATTCTGTTAAAATTACTGATGATTCGGATCTCCGATATAAAGATGATTGATTACTGCCTAGCTCGGAGTAATTAGGGGCCAGTGGTGGATGAAATGTCTTTGTTTGATCAAGTTATGAGTACTTTAGCGTGTATGAGAGATTGTAGGAAGAATATGTTACACTTTTATGTGGATGACTTTATTTGAGGATGATAAAGTAGTTAGGTATTGTTGCTTGGTTTATGTTGATGATATAAATTGAGTTGAAGAGGAAGTTATAAAGTTGTAATATCATGTGCTACTTAACAAGTGTTTCTCAGACCGCTTCTATACATTTTAAATAATTTTAACGCTGTTATAAAAGGAACTTTTCTGTGAGAAATCTTCAAATAATCCTTCCAGTGGTCGCAGTGGGGGGAGTGTCAGACTTCCACTAACTAAATCTTACTTTTGTTCCTTCTGGAGTCTTTTGTGTAGTATATGGTATGGTATACTGGTAACTCCTAATAAAATAACTAGGTAGTTGAGATAAGTCCTTGTAATAATTATAGGTCATTGTCTACGGCCTACATTTTATAGAATAGCAATATCCTCTCCAAAAATAACATACAGGTAGGACCTAACACAAATTTTCTGTCCCACTTCCAAATCCATGTCACTACACTTATTTACGTAGGTATCTCACTAGAACAAAAGGCATTATAGAGCACATCTCCTATTCACCCGCCCTCAGACTTGAAGGACCTTTGTGTATGAACGCCATTGTATGTCTAATGCGTTCTATTTCTGCTGAAACTGTACACCCTGGCTGTCAATAGTGGGAGCTGCTTTTGTGATGCAGGAATGACGTTAGTTATAAGATTATTTTTCTTTAAGATATTGTTGGGACTTTTGCGGCCAAGATGACCACATAAGCTATTATGAAAAGCTCAAAGTCAGAGAATTTATTTGGAAGTGAATATAGTTACATGAAACTATGTTACAGCCTTTTTATCGTCCCGCTGTTGAGCACAGACCTCCTCTCACGCGGTGAAGGATTAAGCGTTAATCACCACGCTTGCTCAATGCGGGTTGGTGATTTCAGACTTTAAAGTCCAGGATAGATTTTCTTTGATTAGATAGTTTTTCGGGTTTCTAAGTATATCATAAGACACCAATGGATGATAAAAAAGGTGAAGGAAAACATTTCGAGGATGAAAGTGTTATAAAATTTAAATTGATTCGGTACACAGGACATTATATAGTATTTAAGACAAGTATCTATGCGCAAGCACAGATGTCAACAACTTTCCCTTGTTCGGACAATTCATTAGATTACAGACTTGATTTTGTAAGTATTTTTTAATCAGTTTTATGTATGGAATGAATATTTCAGCACATTATGTGATTGTTTTAGAAATATGATTTACCCATCAGAACGTAATATTATTACCGAAGCAGATTATTACATCGACAGAATTTCAACTGTCAAACACACCGTGGAGTGTTTACACTGCGGCAGTCACTTGAGCGAGTCAACTCGACCGCTGCGCTCGGTAGCGAGTGTTTTGTTTACTCTGCTGTGCCAACAGTCGTGTGGAGAGCAAGTGAATAATTGTGCGCTATTGTTCGGGGCTTAGGGATTTTCTGTTTTTATCGATAATTGAGTATGACTATAAATTCATTTTTGAATTAGTATCTACAAAGACATGCATTGACATAAAATATGTTCAAGTGAAAGCTGACACCCTAAAAAAGAAGATTATGTAGGTACTTTTTATACTTAAATTAGATACCTACCATTTTCGTTAATACAAATACATTATAAGCATACAATATGTCAAGAAAGTGCTGCTAATTGGTTACGATATGCTAGAAGTCCTACTACCTATACCTACTCATGTATTTTAAAAAGTGAACAGATCAAAGAATGTGATTTGATGATTTTCTGTTAACTATAAAACCATTTTGATAACTATCTATGAAACCAAATTCTTTGCCCCATCTCTAAGCCATAACCAACACAAACACTTGATTGTGAGCATAGTTTTGTATGATCGATGATCGGAACGAGACTCGCGTTCAGTTAATCGTGTTTACGCACTCAACACTCGATATTGACATTTTAAAAATCCGCGGGTGGCCAGCTACTGTTTGCTTTTTACCTATGATTTGAACGCTCCTTCAAATTTAAACGTGTTTATTTTTAACGCCCAATTTAATTTGAGCTTTACCCTTCACACATACGGTTGCTTTTACATTCAAATCTTTTGTTAGAACAAAGATCTCTTAAGTCACGCGTGGGCTTATTTGGTGAAACAATAACTTACGTAAATACTAAGAAATAATATTGAGTCTTGTAAGTATAATTAAGGAACCACAAAATGCTTTCAAGTAAAACGGTAAACATATTGTGTTGCGGACACAGTCAGCCGTATTAAATGCTACTTGTCGTAAATTAACTTTATTTACAACGTTTTAAAATGTGTTTTAACGTTAAACGACTTAATTATGACTCGAAAAATAATTCTCAAACATTCGTTGGTTATTAAAACATGGTTTGTTGGTAGGGTGACTAATTGCACGACGCTTTTAGGAACTGTCCCATTAATAAAGTAGCTGATGACGATGATAAAATTGGTTTATTGCCTAATGTAAATAAGTTGCTTTCAAATGACTGTAATTATTGGAGTGTGCATTTTAATTAAATGCTTATTGAAACGTTGCTTTGAAGTGTGTTTAGGAAATGACGTTGGTTAATCGAGTTTAGTTTTTGTGTCATTGCTAAAACTATGTAATTACAAAACTTAATGTTTAATACCTTATTTGTGCTTCCCCATAAATAGGTTCGTGCAAGGATATCAAGTATATAAATTAAAGGTATATAATTAACGTTCAAATCCTTTTACATTTTGATATTTACTTTGAGATCAAATTCGTAAAAAAAATACGTTTAGAACTATCTATGCATATATGCAAAAGTAATTATGCAAAAATGTAACAAAAAACAATAAGCAGCTTTTAGAATTCACTGAGCCATAAAATAAGGCTCAGTTAACCCTTCCTGTGCAGTCGGCTAAAAAGAGGTGTACCAACTTTGACGTGTGACATGATTAATGTACAGGAAATAAGTACCACTATAATTATACATAATTGTATGTTCAATAAAGCTCGCTATTTTGCTTGTTGATGTCAAGAATTATTTATCGCGTTTAATATGCATGAGAGGTTATGTGCTGTTCGTGTAAAAAAGGACGAAGGCCGAGGAGTTTATTTTTATTTTTTTTGAGCATGTAAGCATTTTATTTTGTTCTATTTTTAATGACATTAGTTGGTAATTAATTGTTCAATTATTATATATAGGTATATTATTATTGTATATTGTTCAATTATATAATTATTATATATAATAATTATTATATATATATTATACAGGTTGTAGTTTAACCTTTTATTGGTAAAACCAGACAAATGAAAGGTAAATATTTTTGCATTTTAATTATTCAATACAAGTATATATTCTAACAGATGGTGTAAGGCATTTGCTTATTTTATTCCACAAACTTTTTTTATACGTATGCAGTCAAAGTGTAGTAAAATATATTTTTTAATTGCAGTAGTATAAAATTTTGCATTTCATGCCGACTGTTGAGTAGTAGCCATATTATGATAAGTGTGAATGGTCACCATAAAGAATTGTAATTATAATAAATTGAGTAATTTACTGCAGCGTTAATAACTTAATAACATGAGTGGTCACGCCATTCTTGCCTTCTGTTAAAGACTGACTACATTATTTTAAAAATTACAGTTTTTTATTTTTTTAAAATCTTACTTTAAATTAAATATCAAAAAGATATTTTTTGGTGTAGGATAATAATTATTCAAAATATAAGCTTAACACAGATAAAGCAACTTACAAAATGGGCCAAAAATAAAATAGACACAAGTGTCGAGGCAAAAAAGTCTCTAAAATTAATTAAGCATCATTGACACCCTACCGAGCGCCCTTTTCTGTGAGATCAATTAAAAATCACAAAATTTCTCAAAGATAACACTTACAAAAGAGGCCTTAAAAGATAAGTTTGAGTTTTTTAATTAAAAAGGCTCTCAAAGCGCCGTCTTTATCTTAAATTTTAAGTAACAGTTTTATCGAAATGTCGACACATGCTTGGACGGCGGCGCTTTGTCGATACCGATAAGTTTTATCGATAAAAAATGATGTCGACCACATTATTTTGGGAATTAACTACCGGAGTTCGCGTTTTTATGCGTATAACGGATTTTTAAGTGTAAAAATAATTGCTATCGATTGCGGATATTTTGGGAAGTATAATTGGTTTATGCAAGGCTGGTAATTAAATCTGTATCACACGGTTTGTTTCTGTTATAAGTACCTACCTATATCCTTCGCCCAATTATGTTCTTAGTTCCTGTTCTATTTACATTTTTTTGTTTGTTAGTTGGTACCCTAACAGCTCCGAAACTATTGAATCGATTTGTGAAATTCTTTTTTTGTTGGGTAGGTACTCTTTTCATGTAGATAACATAGGCTATATTTTATCCCGGTACGGGCAGTAGTTATCTCGGGACGCCGGTGAAACCGTGGGCGGAAACTAGTTATTAATAAAGAAAACTGGAAACAAAATAATCTGTTCCTTTTTTTACGTCCTACATAAAAGAAAGGACTCTAGGCTAAATAGAAAGCAACAATATCACATTAGCGTCAATATCAATGAGTGTTACATTTAAACCAGCTTGCTGTAGCCTGCAGGAGTCATTTAGCATCCTGACTGTAGTCTGTTTTATGTGCAGGTAGGATTGTAGTTCAGTCACTATGAATGTTAAAACAGAAGATTAAATATCGGAGAAAGTTTCAATTATTATCTAGTTGTTATGCAGCGCTGATAATTATTATCCAGGTTTTCTGCAGCGCCCATAAGACAGATTTGAATACTGTGTTTTTTTTCATCTTGTCAAATGGAAATGTTATAGTTATTTTTTAAGCTCAGGAGTTTGTTTGAAAAATTGGCGGGCGCCAGTGTAACTTTTTTTTGTTTGTAGAGCATTCTAAAAGCTCTAAAACTGCGGAACTCGTTTGAAAAACTATCTTACTGTTGCGAAGCTACACTGTCACTTGATGAAAAAAAATCTATTGTGGCGCGGTCAGGAAGTACTCTACACAGGTTATACTTTTTCCGGCTACGCAATGAAGTTCTCCCGGGATTGCAGAAAATCAAATTATCTTAAAACCTACTTGACCTTCTACAATTTTACTTTACAAGTACAAAACACATGTACCAACAAGTTTGAAGTCTTAACTCACTTACTTCCTAGACAGCACACAGCTGATATGTTCGCGCTTTCATTCTAAAGGGGGTAAGCAGGCAGGTGATAGTGCTCATCGAATTATCGTTAAAAGGTGTGACTGAACTTCAACTGTTTTATTGTAGTGTAAGGTTTTACGATTGTTTTTGGAGGTGAGAGGTATTTTAAAGGTAGTTGTGTTGTCAAAATAGGCTGGCCATTTGATTGTTTTTTTTCGTCATATTTTCTATAGGTCTTCCCTGTATAACAGAGGCATACAAGAGTTATGAAAAACAATTTACATTTAAAGAAAAAGTTAAGTGTGCATGTTAAGGTCCTTAAGCCTTTTTTCAGTTTGTAAATTATGTGGTTTCTTCATCAAAAGCTTTTCAGCAACGTATATATTGTCTTATCTTATACTTATATAAAAAATAATTACTGTTCGTTAGTCTCGCTAAAACTCGAGAATCTGGTTTTAAAATGTTTGTAGAAATCCAGGGATTAAAATTATACTAGTTTACAATACTACCATTAAATCACAAAGTTTCCTGACCTTTCAAATACAAAAAACCAACAATCTACCCCCATTATAAAACCATTCCACCTGACTAGTTTCTTCGCAAAAATCTCCCTTAAAAGGACATAAATCAACCCGTTTCCCGCTACATGGATACATTAAACCCACGGTGTTTATTATTATAAAAAAACATCGCATATTAAGTTCTACGCGTCCTCTCGCTAAAGCTGTCTATCTTCGTCACATATGATTGATATCACTTTTTCACTCACCACATATTGTGCGAAAATGGTTTGTATTCGCCCTAAGTGGCAGAACTACTTCATCGAACTTCCAACCCTATTTTCAGTAGCTTAAAGTTGAAATTCTTTCGTATTATATGTGACTTTGAATTGAAACCACAAGCAAAGTAAATTGAGTCTTTAGTAGTGAAACATAAGGTTGGTTTTAAAATAATTGGAGGTTGTCTAAGGGGTCGTTTGCCGCGTACTTAGCACACAATGAAACGCATGTTGAAGAGTTTTTGCAGTATTGATGGATAGGCGTCTACCGCTAATATTGAATTGATCATTTAGATACGCAGAGAAAACATTGTAATTGGATACAATTACGAGTGTCTAATTATGTGGGCTTTGGAATAAACGCAGTGAAGCATTAACATTGAATAAAATAATTTTTCTCATCTAAAAGATATGTGTCTACAACTTTTTAAGATACCACTCTATAGTCTAGAGGTAGTTTTACTCTACTGTAAATTAAACTTATGTGTTCCAAAAGTATTTTTTTACAAGTTTTCTACTGCTGGCATCAATTAAGTATATTATAGGCATCCAATAAAGTATTCTTTTACATAAATGATGTGCTTACATTTAAACTTCCTCCAAATCTTTAAACAGACATTACAATTCCATGTGCAACTTCCAATATTTCAGTATTTTAACCATTTGTAAATAAAAGCTCATCGCATACAGAAACAAAAACCGGCCGCAAACGTACGCGCCGCGATGACACGCATCGTCAAGCAGAGAAAAACGATTGACACGCGGTTTGTATCTTAAAACTGCTAAAATAAAAACTGATACTGATAAAAATATGTCGGATGGAATATTATGAAGTATCAAAAGTTTAACTAAAAATACTCTTTATTTAGAGTAGGCTAAAAAATCAGTTTTTCTTGAACGTCCAACTAACAAAAAGACATCCCTTAAAACGGGAGTGTCTGATCACTTTCTATGTACCTGATTTCATAGTGTATATTATACAACATTAATGAAATAGTACTAAACGCTTTTTGAAAAAATTACAAAAGTACTTACTCACATTATAATTCCCATCACACAGTGGCATCGAAAATAAATGCTCATCGCACACTGGAGCAAAAACCTGCCGCGAGCCGGACGCATCACCCAGCGCGATGACATACGCCGTCAGCACAGAAAAACGTTTGACGCGCACTTCATACTAAAGAATGAGATATTGAACGAAAAGTCGTGAAATTGTCCCTGATGTATTATAATTGTGAAAAGCAAGATATTTGCTGTTTTTATGTTAATTTAATAGTCAACAAAAGCTATTTAAAGGGGTGTCTTGATTTGGCCGATATTTTTTCATTGTTAATCACTACATAGTACAAAACAAAGTCGCTTTTTCTGTCCCTATATCCCTTTGTACAATTAAATCTTCAAAACTACGCAACCGATTTTTATGCGTTTTTTTTTATCAAATACATAGAGTGTTTCAAGAGGAAGGTTTATATGTATAATAACATCCATTAAATAGTGGGGAAATACTGTTATCCCGTGCGAAGCCGGGGCGGGTCGCTAGTTTTTAAATATTTTGAAATTCCTTTACACATACATTACATTAAAATTTATATAATCGTAATGATAAAATAAATAACGTAGCTTGATTACTAACAAAAAAGGCTAGTTTACATTTTGCATCAACCAAACCGTTTGCGACTGCATAGCGCAAAGCTTCGCCAAACTTTGACATACGCGCTGCACTGCGCTGTCAGGTACCGCTGAAAGAAATGTATGAAGCGATGGAAATGCTGCCAATCATATAGGCACCACGTATGTCACAATGTCACTCTTAGGGAGGTTGTAAAAAGGATCAATTTGGACATAAAAGCTGCAGCCGTGGCTTTTGAATTAAACCATGATGTAACCTAATTTAAGAGAAGCTAAGTTTGATTATAGTTTTTGCTTTTCAGATCAACAAGATATATGAATAAATTGCCCAGAGCTGACGAATAAAGTGAATAAATGAAATTGCCAAAATAGGAGATGAAAATAGATACCTACAATTCGAAGGTAAAAACTACAACCACCTGTCCATCTAATTGAAAAAATATTATTCAACAAAAACCATTTCATTAATCCTTACAATAGAATTATAACCCTACAATGCGGGCGGTCTAATTAGAGTTGCATTTACCTGGGGCTATGCAATATGCATGCAATGATTTGCATCGCCGTCCGATGACTGAGACGAATCGCATCAATCAATACGAGAGCCATTGTGAAACTGATGATTTGAATATTTTGATGACGAGGACTATTTTAAGGTTAGATGTATGCAGTTTGTTTGTGGTCAATGAATAAGCGATTGGCAGTTTGATAATTCCTTGTTATTTGTAATTAAACTAAGTTTTATCAAGCAGAAGTTACTGGCTCTGAATGATACTTTCCTGTCTCCAAAAATCATTGTCATTAGCTTTTCAATTGATTCCAATATTTACGTGGATTTTGATAAAATTATTGTATAAAAGAAAATAAGTGGTATCCAAACATTTTGGAGTCGCCTCATTCAGATGGAAATTAAATTTTAAAATTCTATTGACGAGAACAAACCGCCACTGTTTATACTTTATTTTGGAAACATACTTATATTTTAAACGGGAGTAAGACAATAGAATTGTGCATCACATAAATCTCTCAACTTTCCTGACGTCGGATGATTAAGATTGACAAAAGAAACGGTTTCTGCTAGAGAAATTCACGAATTCCACCATCTATGGCCACCGAAATTCCCGAGAATCGATTTAGCGGTAAAAGGAGTGCCGCCCGAATAAATAATAGGACAAAACACGTCGGAAATATTCGCGGATACCGCCGACAGGCTTGCCGCCACGTCCAAAAATGTCAACTTCGCGATCCAAACTCTTCATGGGTGGAGAACGGCAAAAACTCAAGCATACCTAACTCCGCTTCAGCGCTCAACGCCTAATTTCGAATGCTGCAAGCGCTTCGATCCCGAGACCTCTATTATTATTTCAATCAACGATAATTGGACACTTGTCACCGTAAAAAGCGCTGGAATCGCTGATTGGTACCTAACCGCGAGTCACGAGCGCGCGGCGCTTTTGATTTTAGAATCGTTTCGTTTGAAATTCAAATGGTTTGAAGACGTTCGGGCGTTGTCGGCAACGTTCGGTTAAATACGAGTCGAGCCTGCGTTTGAAAGTTCAATAAGGAGACGTTAGCGACAAGTCGCGTCTCTATTGAGCTTTAATTAAATTTATTGTTGGTATCTGATGATATTATGGATGACTAGCCAACTATAGAGCTTTTAGTTGTGCGGCTATTGTGGGCAAATCATTTAGATTGACTAGGATATTTTTGTAGACGAAATAAAATGTCTGGAAAATCGTTGAGGATTTTTTTTCTGCTCCGTTCAAAATTTCGCGTGGGTGTTGAGATAATAAGTAATTTGTAAAAAAGAGCAATATTCATAGAAAACTTGACGGGCTCTTATTGCCAGGTAAAACAGTTGCCTTAGCTACCAAATCGGATTAACAGCTTACAATCTAAGCTCCTTATTAAAAAATTGCTATACTGTACAAAAGGATTAATATTTTTTTCTAAGGAAAATTATATTTTTTAAGAATTAATTATCTCCTGCCAGATTTTGCTATTGGGCTACAATAGTATTAGAGTAGATAACGTTACATAAACAATAACTTGCTTTGGTTAAACACAAAACCCCGTCATAAAGTAGTCATAAAACTATAGTTTGACTAACAATGGTGTTATCTTTTTACTAACGCCTGCACTCATAATTAGCTACCCAAAAAACGAAACAAAGAACTCATAAAAACAACTTTCATTCATAAAATCTACCACCCAAGATGTTTCCGAAATTACATTTTAAATACACAAAGATCTCAGGTAATAATTATTGGCTTGTTCCGGCGGCGCCAACACCAACTTGGCGCCAATACCCACAAAACATTAAACCTCCCAAATTGTTTACGAAACCATTCGTCAAATGTTTGACACAAAAATTTGCCAAGTTCTCGCGTTAATAACTCCTGATGAATGGGTTGGGCCAACATCACAGCACTGGTGATTAAGCGACCGATTTTCGTCCAGCGTCTGTAATTTGGAGATCGCCGCAAAGAATTAGCTTTTCTAATTGGTAACGTGAAATGGCAGCGTGATTGTCTGTCTGTGGTTTGGTGAAATTACATGTTATTTGGCCGGGGCTGAAAGCCGAAAGCCGAATGTTGGCGCCTCGTTGGACGACTGCTCATTATATTATTGAGGGTCTGTCGAATCATGACTGGACAGGGCCGGACTGTGTTCAGATTTATGATTGGAATTATGTCCGATTTGTGCGGCGCAGACAAATAACAGTGTGCGCTGGTACTCGTAATTATATGCCTAAATTGGCAAATGGTTGCTTGATGCAGGTCACGAT
The DNA here is from genome assembly GCF_022581195.2 of Helicoverpa zea. Taxonomy (NCBI): domain Eukaryota; kingdom Metazoa; phylum Arthropoda; class Insecta; order Lepidoptera; family Noctuidae; genus Helicoverpa; species Helicoverpa zea. The sequence continues at coordinate 739,747 of NC_061458.1, read as the reverse complement.
TGTCGAGTCGTCACGATAGATTTAAAGAGGGCTTTTCAATAGAAACCAAAATGATCTACGATCGGGTTTCTAAATTACTGGCTTTTACATCCGTATCCTCGTCATAGGACCCCACAATTCTAAATGCTATGTTTTCTTTTTTTGTTAAAAAAATATTATATATGTATTTATTGTGAGTTTTCAGTTCAGCCAGTTCTTTAGGTTTTGAAGTAACTTGGATGTGAATAAGGTCGAGTAAGTGGAATTAGTGCTAAAGCACGTAAACTTAGCGCACTTAGCATAATGGTAGCGTAGAATTAGAGCAAACTAATGTGCATAATCTTTTAATATGCACCCACTTATTTTTTCTAGATTTGCCCTGATGATCTATGTAGATAGTAAATTATTAGGTGGAATTCGCTATTAAGGATCAAGATAGAATCAGTTCAGCAGAAATACTTACATGTGGTAAAAGTTAAGAGTGTCAAACTGACAACATCAGGGTTTTGTAATATATTAATTTGTTAAATACAGTGTTTTACAATAAATTAGCTAAGTAGTTTTAATTTCTTAAAAATCTTTTGCCATGCCATTTTGGTCAACTTGCATGACAAGGTACTTAACCTTATTTTCGATAATCTTGTCCTAATCAAAGTGCAACCCTGTATTCAATCGTCCACCGTAATAACAAGGAATTACATGATTAAGCCCCCCGCTCCGTTAGCGGGAGTATTTTTACTGCACTTGTAATGACCCCGGTTACGCCGCATTGGGGTAACCACACGTTAGATAAGTAGCGGACGATGTTACATTATTACAGATATTAGTGGGAAACTCGATTATTTTACGATGGACTTTGTAGGGATTATCCAGATAATAATCAGGAATGTGATAACGGCGTTAGCAAATCAATGTAGGTTCTTAGTTAGATTTTTAGTCCTTAAATTGAAACATTAAAAATATAAAAACGGTTAACAATTTCTCGAAAAAATCTAATAATTTATTATTGTACAAGCTTTTTGCATTACATCTTCACGATTCAGTACCTACCTATGCGTGGAAGAGCATTTACCACGCAGAGAGTTATACAGTATTTTCTACAAACGTTTGTTTTAGGTAAAATGAGTTAAAATTGGACAAAGTACAGAACCCATACATATATAAAAAACATGGAAATTAAAATAAGTGTCTTTATTAATATTCAATTGAAACAACATTAAAATCGCATCATTTCCAAGAATACATTTAAAAATAATTAAAAAAAACAGCTACACAAAAGCTTGATACTCAAAATCACTAACACTTGCCTACAAAGCAAGTTCACTCACGCAAGAGGCAGAACGTGCAGTTGCAAAGTGCAAGCGGCCATGTTGGCGCGTGACGTCAGAGGGGCGGGGCGAGCGTGGCCCCGCCCAACGGCGCCCGCCTCGCGCGTTTTTGTAGCGCCAAGTTCCTATGAAAGTTTTGAGCGCTGTTTTTTTTTGAAAGATTTAGAATTTTGATATTTTGATGACTGTTTTTATATAACATTATTTGCTGTAATACTGATGCGGATTAATTGCATTATAAAATGTCTTTATACTTTTTTTTGGAAAAAGTTTTCTACAAAAGAAAAAAAAAAACATAAAAGTGTAAAATAAAAGAAAATTTTGAAACTATGTCAAAATGGTGAAAAAGTTTATAACATTTTGCATAACATGAAATAAAATGGGGATAAGTAGGGCTACTATTTACTATCTCTTGTTCATTCTTTTCAACCTGATTCAATCACCGATGATACACTTTTAGATACTTCCAAAGTTTTAACTTTCTCAGTTTACCTTTCTAACTAGTGCATAAATCTATTTTGGTATTTATTTTTATATCACAGTTCAGTACGCACAAAAACTTTTCTTTCAACCTTAGCACCCTAACCATAATCATTTGCTTGTGCCAATAAATACAATGCAGCCATCATTACAATTAGGTATTTTTCAAGAAAAAACAGTTGACTACCAAAACGCATACCATACACGTCATGCAAGAATCTACAAATCATCAACTCATTAACGTTTTAAAAACACGACTCACGGTTACCGACACTTACTGAAAAGTTAGCGTAACCCGGCAGTTCGAGACGCATCAAACATGTCGGTAATAAGTCAGAGGGGGCAAAAACTGCGGCGGCAAGATCAAAGGCGGGCGGCGCGCTCAGACGCCCGACGAAATGACTTGTTTCTCAGTTAGGTTAGTGTAAACATGCCGCTACATCAAACGCGCCGGCCGGCTAACGGGTGCTGAAGCGGATTTTTTTGTCGAAAACTTTAGTCTTTTCGATAGTGTCGAGTTTCGTTATGTTGATTTTGGCAAATGGTTTGTTGTTATAGTTTTGAAATTAGTGTTCCTTAATAAATAGACAAAACAAAATATTCTTTAGATACTACCGTCTGTACTAACATTAATAAAACATTATTTATCTACTTCTAACAACAATAAAACTGAAAACCCAAATAAAACTTACTATTTAGTAATAAAAAACAGTTTCAATATTTAAAACACATAGTACCGCAAGTGCAAAAAATAATTTTCGCCACCACTATCTAACATTCGCTATCGAGATTCGACAACGATAGCACCTTATTCCGCCCGCCCTATTTCCAGTCAGAGGGGGCTCAAATTTTTTTTAGGCTTCTTCCGTCAATTTGCCAGTAATACAATATTTATTCAACGCCGGCGGCATGTTATTATTATAATGAGACGCCTAAAACTATCAATTAAGTGGCGCCTGTCGGTACCTCAAAGGCACGGGATGAATATATGGGCCTTTTGATGCGGTCAGCTAAATGCTACGGTTTAATGTGGCTAATGATATAGTCTAGGGATTAGGGATGGGGTTAGTAGATGTAGATTTTTGGGTATCGATAGAATTAGTGTATTAGTCGATAGATTTTGGTCTCGAGGAAATTATGTAAGTCTGATACAGTCGACTCTCGTTAATTCGAAACTCGAGGGACTCTTAAAATATTACGAATTATCGAGTTTTTGAAATATTAAATGGTTCGAAATTTGTGAGAGAAAATAAATAAAACTTCGAATTACTAAGTATTGATCAATTATTATTTGTTAACTGCTATTTCATAACAATGTCAAAAGTTTAAAGACACATTTGTGTGCATACATGTATTCATAATGTAATTAATCTTTCGAAACAACTCCGTCATACTGCTTCAAGAAAAGGTTGCTGCTACTCAGACTGCTCTGTGACTCCTGACTTAGAATCTTTCCGCCTCATTCTCTCTGCAACTTTGAATTCTCGAGTGTTGGACGATTAAGAATTCGAATTAACGCGTCGTTTTGTTATAAAGCAATGCTATTTTCGTTCGAATTACTAAGTGCATAAAAATGTATTGATTTAGTTCGAAATATAAAGAGATTTTGTAGGGAACTTGTGGTAACTTTGAATTAACGAGAGGTTCGAAATATCGTAGGTTTGAATTAACAAGAGTCGACTGTATCTGGTTTAATTTCGTATTTGGCTAAATGATGAATTTAATGTGCTAAGATTATTTCTCGAACATAAGTTACACCTGTGATAGTAAATTGTTAGTTTTACATACATAAACTTCGTTTCTAGAGACAAATTTTTATGTGTCATCATATTTACAAGATGTTGTGCAAGTTCCTATCGATATAACTTTATCGACCATTAGCCATCACTATAACTCATATTCATAATTTACATTTAATTTTACACCATTTTATGGACCGTTTTAAGTGGTTAAAATGGCCATTTCCGGTGTTTTAGTGATTTGTAAAGAAAAACGAGCGTTTTTATGATCATCGATTTTAGATTGTGGTTGCAAAATTATTTAATTATATACAAATTAAAAATGGTTTTGGGTCTAGCCGTAAAATTTATTTGAAGTAGCTTTTTTATGTTTTATTACCTGTGGAATATTTACCAGTTGAAAATTAGAAGGAAGGAAATAGATGAAACTTTCCAGGATTTATAAAAAATCCATTTTTCGACAGTGTTACCGTCAGTTGCAGAATCATTCTGTATTAAAATGCTTCATTAAATCTATTGTTAATACTTTTTTATCTTGTTGACAAAGAAAGTCAGTGATGCTCATCGGCAGGCCAGGCTAAAATTTGAACAATGGGTTTTGTGTGGTAGACCGGGCGAGGGGTCAGTCTGGAGTGAAATGCGAACAAGTCGCAATATCTTTAAGTCGCGCTTACGATGGTGCCAGAATAATAGTGACCGAATTAAAATGGATATGTTGGCATCGCTTCATTCCAAGGGCGATTTCCGCGGTTTTTGGAAGTCCACAGATAAACTCAATAGTAGGCCGGGCCTGCCGGTGAGTGTCGGTGGCGTTGCTGATGTCACGGGGATTGCCGAAGTATTCAGGCAGCATTTCGCTGTTTCGTCGCCATTGGGACCGTCACAGTTTTCAGGCAGTTGTGGTTGTAGTGGTCAGGAGTGCAGTGTTCGATTTACGGCAAAGGATGTAAGACATGTCATTATGTCTATGTCAAGAGGCAAGTCTCCTGGCCACGATGACCTGAGTATTGAACACCTTAAGCATGCCAGTCCTCATCTGCCCAGAGTCTTAGCATTGTTATTCTCCTTGTGTATAGGACATGCGTATCTACCTGAACAGATGATGAAGACGGTGGTGGTACCAATCATAAAGAATAAAACCGGTGATGTTAGCGATAGGAATAATTATAGGCCTATATCTTTGGCGACGGTTATTTCAAAGGTGCTTGATAGTTTGCTTAACACTCAGCTGGATAAACATTTAAAAATTCATGATAACCAGTTCGGTTTCAAAGCAGGATTATCTACAGAAACAGCAATATTGTGTTTAAAGCAAACTGTCAAGTACTACACTGATAGAAATACACCTGTCTTTGCTTGTTTCCTCGACTTATCGAAGGCATTTGACCTGGTTTGTTATGATCTATTGTGGCAAAAACTGAAGCAGTCGTCAGTGCCAGACGGTCTTATCCGTATATTTCAATACTGGTACAACAATCAGGTCAATGTTGTTCGGTGGTCGGGGGCCTACTCAGCTCCTTACAGGTTGGAGTGCGGCGTGAGGCAAGGGGGGTTGACCTCACCTAAGCTCTTCAACCTGTACGTTAATGAGTTGCTAGAGAGGCTCAGCAGCACGCATGTCGGTTGCCATGTTGGGGATGTGTGCTTGAATAATATCAGCTACGCCGACGACATGGTCCTGCTGAGCGCCTCTGTTTGTGGGTTGTCGAGACTGATTGGCATTTGTGAAAAATATGCTAAGGAACATGGTTTGCTGTATAACGTCAGTAAAAGTGAGTGCATGGTCTTTAGGGCCAAGAGGTGTCCAGATTACTTAGCAGCAATTAAGCTCAATGGAGTCCTACTTAAGAAAGTTGATACTTTTAAATACCTTGGACATATATTAACCTCTGACCTGAAAGACGGTGCAGATATTGAAAGGGAGCGTAGGGCGCTGTCTGTTCGTGCGAATATGATAGCCCGCAGATTTGCTCGGTGTACAAGGGACGTCAAAATAACCTTATTTAGAGCGTTTTGTACGTCCTTTTATACTGGCAGTCTGTGGGTGGATTATACGCAGAAGCAGTACAGCGCTCTACGTGTCCAATACAATAACGCATTTAGGGTGCTCTTGGGGCTGCCTCGCTTCTGCAGCGCGTCAGGGATGTTTGCCGAGGCGCGTGTTGATTGTTTCCACACTATAATGCGCAAAAGGTGCACGTCCCTGGTGCGCAGGGTGCGAGCCAGCCGCAATAGTATTCTGAGAGCTTTTTCTGACCGATTTGACTGTCAGTACGTGAACCATTGCTGTATGGTTCATCTGCTGAATAATGTAGAAATATTATTTTAATAAATGTGTGAAATTTAATTCTTGTAATGTAACCTATTGAGATGAATTATTTTTGATTATTGATTTTTATTATGATAAGTTTAATTCATTTGTATTGTTTGTAATTTATATGGGTGTAAATGCCTGAAATAAATGATTTATTATTATTATAAATGTATGTCTCTTCCAGACCTCGGGACTATAGAGTCCCGGATTTTTGGGAGGCGAACGTGGGGCCGAAGCCAACACGCTGAAGCCCTTTTGAGACAACTTTAATGAAATGGCGACACAAAACCGACGATTATCCCCGTATACACTATAAAAATGTACCCAGGGACAATCCCCGGTTCTGTGCTAAACTATTGCTAACTATGGAGGAAAACTAATTGGGCTATTGCGATGGGATGTTAGTGGACTAGGAATGGGAAGACTATGGGAACTATGGCACCTGCCGATAACAATGTTTGCACACGTAAAAATGGCAGGTGGAGACTCGCCAACTCACTTACTGGGCCCCCGGGAATCAGTCACTGAATAGCAACAAGAGGGCAACAGGTACATGAGCGGCTGAAGGGTGAGGATACCTCGGCGGACTTTAAACGCAGATCACGCGCTCCCTGTGGGTCCAGCATCACCGGCCCACTCGCCACTTACCACGAGGCACCTACCCTCCGAGTGGGCTGTTAACCCTGCTCTAGCGACTCCACTCTGACCGGCCGATGAAGGCAAGCCAAGAGGCGGGAGACCTATCCCCCGTCATGCTTCACTCCGGCAGGCCGGAGATGGGGGACAGTATACTCTCCCTGGAGCACTCGGATATATAGCCCCGCGGGGTCGCTACTCCCCGTCATCCGCCTCAGATGCCCTGCGGGGCTTATTATTATTATAAATGTATGTCCCTTCCAGACCTCGGGACTATAGAGTCCCGGATTTTTGGGAGGCGAACGTGGGGCCGAAGCCAACACGCTGAAGCCCTTTTGAGACAACATTAATGAAATGGTGACACAAAACCGACGATTATCCCTGTATACACTATAGAAATGTACCCAAAGACAATCCCCGGTTCTGTGCTAAACTATTGCTAACTATGGATGAAAACTACTTGGGCTATTGTGATGGGATGCTAATGGACTAGGAATGGGGAAACTACGGGAACTATGGCATCTGCCAATGACAATGTATTAAATACATGTTAAAATGGCAGGTGGAGACTCGCCAACTCACTTACTGGGCCCCCGGGAATCAGTCACTGAAAAGCAACAAGAGGGCAACAGGGACATGAGCGGCTGAGAAGGGTGAGGATACCTCGGCGGACTTTAAACGCAGATCACGCGCTCCCTGTGGGTCCAGCATCACCGGCCCACTCGCCACTTACCACGAGGCACCTACCCTCCGAGCAGGACTAACCTTGCTCTAGCGACTCCACTCTGACCGGCCGATGAAGGCAAGCCAAGAGGCGGGAGACCTATCCCCCGTCATGCTTCACTCCGGCAGGCCGGAGATGGGGGACAGTATACTCTCCCTGGAGCACTCGGATATATAGCCCCGCGGGGTCGCTACTCCCCGTCATCCGCCTCAGATGCCCTGCGGGGCTTATTATTATTATTATTTAAAGAAGTTTAACTTTAATGGATCTTTCTGCAGCTAACGGCTAGTTTTTTATTAGTAAATTTGAATAAAAAAAAATGATATGTCATAATAATGTGCATTGTTCATATCACACCGATGACATCAACTGCTAAATCCAAACACTATATACCGTTACGTACACTCAATTACACAAGTAACGTGCATCAACCAAAAGTATTGCGTGTTCCTTCAACATAAAGCAACACTTCGTGTCCGCTTGTGTACTACACATGCCCTTGATATGTTTGATTAATGTGCTGTTGAAATGCTATTGTGTTAGCATAACTGCGTACAATTAATTATGAAGTATTGGTGTTTCATGTTTAGATTATTAAATATGTTGCTGGTTAAAAAAGGGTAATTTATACTTGTCTGGTTTTTTGCAGGTGGCATAATTATTATGATTGTATTTATTCATTGTAGTTATATGCACCTACTTATAAACTTGTTGTGAAGCAGGGCAACATCGTCCCTGCTTGAGAGAGAACTAAAAATTTTGCTCTGAAAATTAAATAAACCATAGTTCAGCGTGGTACTTAGTTCCATACATAGTGCATAGTAAGATACTAAAAATATTTCAAAAAAATAAATAAATATTAACTGTTTGGCATAAGGCTTTCTGTTACAGCATATTTTCCTTTCAGCAATTAAAACCATTTCCCTTTCAGCATAGACCGTTTTTAAAGTCATTCTCAGAGTTCGTTTTTAAATTCATGTGAATTAATTTTTATTTGCTTATAATGCCTTACCGTACACATGCCATACGTATTTAAATTCCTTACATTCTAAAATTCTATTACATCATATTATTAGTCATATTAACACTCTGAATAGCATACGGTCTACTTAGCCCCATCACAGTAACAACCGTGATCAGAAGAGACACGCATCGTCTGTCGCGACACAAACACTGCTTCTTGTCAATCTTCAGCTGTTTGGAGAGGCTCAGAGGAAACCGTTGTTGATAGTTTATGGTTCTGTACGTGAAAAAGGGGAAATTATCTAGTACTGAAAAAATATCAAGTTTATATTATTTACCTTAAATGATAGTGCAAACTTAATAATCGAGTTAGTGCCATGTCTAAGCACAAAGAGGCTTTATATAACCAAAAATGTATTATGACAAAATTAATTAAGAATTTCGTTAGGAAATTGTGTTTCCTTGAGACTTCGATTTAGATATAATGAAAAACAAAAAAAAGAGTAATATTTAAGACTTTTATACGCTAGCTATATACGATTGATGTGATAGAAGCACTTAAACGTTGAAATTTAAAAAAAAAATGCTAAAAAAATATTCTGAAAAAGTAGACTAACCCTAGAACGCTCACGGTACCCAAACAGTGTACAATTCTATAAAAATACCCGTTAATCCCCGCGGAGATCAAAGTTGTGTACAATTAGGTTGCAACACGATCCGGCATCAAAGTGGCGGGCGCGGCGTTACTACTAATTTCTTTGGTCCGTCGTAACGTGTCAAACCCTTTTAATGGTAAGAACACGCGTCAGCCACCCGCGACGGTAGGGTTGACAGATATGATCTACTGCTCTAATTGACGTTGTGAGATTATGTCTGGGTTTTAGGAATTTTTAATTTAATTAAAAATTATTTTTGTCAGAGTAAATTGCTGTTTGTATAAACCATACTTTAAGAAAGTTTAGAGATATGAAAAGCTATCTGAATTTGCTTATTAATGCATTTGTCAAACCCTCTAATCTACACAGGCCGGTACGTATTAACTTTAACAAAAGCTGCAGTAAATACCACCCAACATAGGCGCTTTGACAAATACCGCCAACAGCATCCAAAACATCCATACTTACCTACTAATTAAATCTTATATCCGGCAAACTGCAACATAATTAATAATTCCAGCCTCCCATATTAATTTGACAGCGTCAACCCTGTCGGCTTGGACAAAGCTTGGCGCTACCAACGCTCGGCGTGAAACACGACTAATTGAAAAACGTTGGCCGATTACCCCGCACAATGCAACCGCTTGGTAGCCACGATGAGAATTTTAATTGCCCTCCCTTGGCCTTTTTATCTGACGTAGACGAAGTGTATTTTTGATGTGAACTTAGAATATTAATAGCTGGCTGGGTAGGCAAAGATTTTTATGAAATGTCTGATGGGATATTTGAGTTTGTTGGAGATTATTTTTAAGACAATTGTAATGTTCAAGATAATCGTGTGTGTGTCATAGGCCTTCACATTTTTTTTCTTACAAATGAAAATAACGTAAGTGAAGAAAAATACCTTTAATAAAAACAGAACGCTTCTGGCCAGTCAGGTAAAAATACTTACGTATATATATAGTTTTTTTTGTACTGAGCTATAAAAGTTAAAGACACAAAGTACACATTGTCGGAATGTTCAAAATGTTGGACACAAGACACGCGTTATTACATGTCCGATCGACGCCGCGACGTTATAGGGTTAAAATGTTAAGAGCTCAATAAAAATTACTCGATATATTTTATATTATTTTTTGCTGATGAATTTAAAGATAGGAAGTCCCTTTGACTTTGTCCGTAGTTTATGTAAGTTTTGTTATTTCTAGTAATTATATCAATTTACAAAGTTTTTAAGAATAAAGACTATTATGAAGGATGCAGCATATAAATAGATTCTTTATTCCAAAATCGGAACAATTTTTTAAATAAAATTATGATGAGAGAAAAAGAGGACTTCCAAGTTTATTTAGACCGTGTAACATTACACGAAAACATAACCGGTTTAAAGCATACAGTTTCAAACACAATAAAGCCATGTATTCACTGGGAAACAATTGTTTATAAACACTGTTTCAGAAACAAAATATACGTGTTTCTGAAACAAATAATTTTGTTTCAGAAACATATAATTTTGTTTCTGTGGACGATGTGGACGGCAGAATTTCCGAATAATTGTTGCTGTAAACATCTACGTGATGTTTCAGAAACTGTGTATCTGAAACATTGTTTCCCAGTGAATACGTGGCTTTACAATCGTCTTCATAACAAATTGATAAAAACAACACATTTAATAAAGTTCGCAATAACTTTAAACACCGTACCTACCGTACAAATTAATGTAACAAATATTTATAAATTGAATGCTACATATTTTTTATTACAAAAATTAATTTGCCTCTACAATTAAAATTGAACTTTAATACGATAACAGTAAGTACTGTTTATGTATGTCGATGATTGTTTGTAGTGTTATGAGGTAGTCATAAATGAATTGCATACAATGTCATTTTAATTGGCAAGTTCTTGATGCCAGCCTGCAGTGTAAGAGTAACCGCACACATCAAACTAAACGGTCGGCCGATAGTTGGTCCGATGGTTGTTTTTTTTTTTGAATTATTGTGAATACAATCAAAGCTCTTATTAAGTGAGTAATCGAAATGTTTTTCCCTTCTATGTATTCTATTTAATTAATGTCTTAGTTTAATTTTATCTAATTCGAATTGTACATGTGTTATCTGAATTAAATGCTTTTGAATTTTATAATGCTTAGTCAGTTTGATACCGACTAAATATCTGATCTTTGTAATCTGCTACCATTCACCTTCATACTGATTTATGAGTACAAACAAACTATCGGCTGACTAAAAGTTTGTAGTCTGCGGTTACACTTATGGGTTGCCATTTCGGCATTCTTCTCGTGTGTAGCAAGAAATTGATTGTGAGGAATGTTGGGCCATTAAGCCATGTTTTTCGCGACACTCCCTTTATTAATTTATATGGCTGTTGTTTCCACGCTGCTATTTTAAGTGATACTAACGGAATACCTGGGTTTGTTCCTGAGTTTATTATTTTTATTTTGGTTGGTTAATACTTGTGTGGTCTAGACCACCAGGGTGCTATTATGTGTTATAAAACTGATTTTACAATATCTTTACAGCCTTTTTAGCATAAGATGCAAGCATGAGTGTTATTTTAATCACCTATTGTTATAAGTAAGTGCTTAATCAGAAATTAGTTCTTAAAGTGCGAGATTAAAATAAGTCGAGTATTTTCAGTTTTTTTTTTAATAAGAGAAAAATTTACAGCCAACTGTAATACTTCACAATAATATAGAGCTGTTTTCGAACATACGAAAAAAATCTATAACTAGGTACATACTTTTATTTCGTAATTAAATACCTCCAGGTAACAATTTCACCTTGCACTACTTAAATACTGGACTTTAGATTCAGTAGGACAAAATGCTTCTTCTAAAAATTGTAATTTAAAATCTTAATTATTTTCCATTTATTGAATGAAACATTCAAGAACATCACATATTGCACTTTGAACTAACTTAGTCACCCTTACCAAATTTTTTCCCCTCACTTAAAAGAGCAAGTACTAGCGATTACCATTTTAGTCACGTACCAGGTTTTGATATTAAACAGTCAATACAAAGTGGGTCTGGTTATGAAGATGTCATAAACTTTTTTCCAAGTAAAAATGTTACTGACAGTGTAATAACGCCTTTAGGGAATTATCAAATATGTCACAGTTTTTTCCTTACCACGGAGGAAGGAAAGAGCGGAGAAGCTATAGGGAAGGTATGTATTTCAGGCGCCTTCTTGTAGGTCAAAGAAAAGTTCGGTAGGCGTGATCAGTTACTAGAACTAACGAGGAGTTTGAGTTCTTCATCAAGTCTAAATCAATCTGCTAAATCTGTCTAAGATTGGTCTCGATTGATTGGAGAAATTATTTTGAAAATTGAGGGCGGGTTCCACAGAAGCTAGTCATGTTTCTCGTCCCCCTAACACCCGCATCTTGGCACGTCTGTCTTAGGAGATTTTGCGTTAGGTATGACATAGATCTCCGCTAGTCATTTTGTACTCCATGTGCCTAACCTTTTATAGGCATAGACAAAATGTTGCAAAGTTATGTTGAATGGTCGATAATTTTATGTTTGGTATAATTTGAACGCTTGTGTAAACTAATAAAAGTAAGTAATTATCCATGCTGTCATTAACATTTTATTTTATGACAGTAAGTGCCAGATGGTTAAGGCCAAGTATGGGTTCAAAATTAGTAAAACAATTAACGTTTAAAGTTTGTATACAAATTGATGAGTTTTCAATGTAATTAGTATGTTAACTTAATGATTCGTATGACTGCACTTTATCTTCAACATTTGATTCAATCAATCAAATCATTTGATCAATGAAGTTTCTCTTCTCAATGTATAAGACGTGTTAAATTGTGTTATTACAGTTATTAAGGCATGAACCCGTTTATATTTTTTGAAAAATCCGATGCCTATGTTTAACACTAACTCTTTTTCAACCGAATTTAAACCTTAATCCTCTCAAGACAGGACTGAATTTGCATAGGTAATAATTGCACACTGCCATTTACGTCCATCAAAAATTCACCTCGCCTACATTTACGTTCATTACATGCATAAACAATAACTTGTCACAAAAAAAGTGGAAAAGGGCAAGTCTTCATGAATAAATTCTTGCAAATAAAGCTAAAAATAAGCACATTGTCATACAGTGTGCAACGTCTTAATTATGAAGATATGACTTATAGTTCGGGTGCATATCAATTTTATTTATGATGGACTGACTATAGTGGTTATTTGATATTTAAGGTTTCTCGCATGATGAGTACCATGCTTGAGCTTTAAACGTAAATTGACATCAGACTTATAATTTGATTATATATTATATTATTCTTTATTGTACACACACATATTTTAATACACACACAATACAGAAAAGTTATGTACAAAGGCGAGCTTAACCCAGAGTTGGGTTCTCTGACAGCAAACCTTAGAGCGATAGAGAGATGCGATATGGAAGAGTAAGTTACAAGTGCACAACATTAAACTAAACAAAGATAAAAATTACATAACATAAAATACATACATATATATAATACATAAGATATAATAAATAAATAAATAAATACATACATACAAATAGGGTCATGCTGATAGGAAATGTTCCTTAGTTCGTCTCTTGAAGATATCTAACGATGTGCTCTCACGTATACTGTGAGGCAGAGCGTTCCAAAGCCTCACAGCGCGAACAGTAAAGGATCCATCATAACGGCTCGAAGTATGAGGAGGGACACGGAGAAGAAGAGATACAGAAGAGCGACAGGGTTTGCCTCTAGGAACAAGGAACTCAAAGCGTTCCCTAAGATAACTTGGAGCGTTGGGATTGTGAAGAAGAGAGAAGAGAAAAGATAGAATATGAGCATCTCGACGCCGCCGAATTGGCAGCCACTTCAGCTGGCTCCGAAATTCTGACACATGGTCATATTTCCGGAGACCAAAAATGAAGCGGATGCACAGATTCTGCAGGCGCTCGAGTTTGTCAAGAAGTTCCTCAGTCGCATCAAGAAACGAGACATCAGCATAATCTAAAAGAGGGAGAAGAAGCGACTGAGCGAGAGTAATTTTTGTCGGAAAAGGCAGGAACTTCTGGAGACGTTTGAGTGACTGAAACGAGCAAAAAACCCTCCTGCTTACTTCTGCAACGTGTGAACCCCAGGACAAATGACAATCCATAAGTATCCCCAAGTTCTTGACTTTTGAGGAGTATGGGATGGCAACGCTATCATATGAGACCGGTGGTGGAGAAGGCAGTTTATTAAGGAAGTATCTGCCACCAATAATGAGAGCTTGTGACTTGGCAGGATTCACTAAAAGACCGAAATCCTTTGCCCATCGACTTATGTTTCCAAGATCATTATTGATGGCATCAATCGCTCTCGGAAGCTCTTCAAGTCTAAAATGCTGATAAAGTTGCAAGTCGTCTGCATAGAGATGGTATTGTGAAACTAGTGATTTAGTGATGGCGTTTATAAAAACGGAGAAAAGTAATGGAGAGAGAACGCCACCTTGAGGAACACCCGCAGCGAGTTCCCGCCACTCAGAGGAAGCCTCATCAACGCGGACTGACTGCGAGCGACCTCGAAGATAAGAGTTGAACCACTCAACTGCAGAAGGAGATACATTTAGTGAGGATAGGATACCTAAGAGGATGTCAAAATCAACCGAATTAAACGCACTGCTAAAATCCAGCAAAACCAAAACTGTTAAAAGCCCCTTCTCCATAGCCAGCCGGATGTCATCAGTAATTTTGATGAGAGCAGACACTGTGCTATGGCCAGGGCGAAATCCAGATTGGTATGGACTTAGCAGGTTGTTAAAGGAGAGATAACGAGAAAGTTGATTGTTGACAACACTCTCAAGGACTTTAGATAGGATGGGAAGTATGGATATGGGACGGTACTGAGAAACTGAGGATGGATTGGAGACTTTGGGCAAGGGCAACACATGAGCTTTCTTCCAAGCTGATGGAAAGGAGCTAGTGAAAAGGGAATAATTGACGAGATGGAGAATGACAGGAATGATGATATTAAGGATAGGAAGGAGCATTTGCAGGTGAAGGCCGTCATCCCCTACAGCTTTTGTGGAGATAGATAGAATGGCACGTTTGATATCTCCTTCCGTAGCCGGGTGGAAAGAAAACGAAGTACATTTAGGCAAAGAAAGGTTTGAGAGATACTTAATAGTAGACGATTTAACGTTGTCGTCCAGTGTTACTGGTGACTTCGAGAAATGGTCATTAATTGTGTTTAGATTTATATCGGGAGCGCTATCATCAGCTACCTTCCCGATACCAAAAGACTTAAGGAATTGCCATACTTGTGCTGTGTTGAAGTTTTTAATGGAGTCGTGAATATGGCGTCTCTTTGCATCTCTGCACAGACGATTGCAACGATTTCGTAACTGCTTGTAGAGAGACCAGTTCTCCTCAGTTGGATCCCTTCTGAATCGGCGCTTAGCCTTATCCCGTCTAGACATCTCTTGTTTTATAGTGTCAGATAGCCACGGGGCTGGAAGGTGTTTAACTTTGACTTTTTTAACAGGTGCATGTTTGTCGTAAAGTTTCAACACCAACCTGTTAAATACAGATACCATGGAATCCACATCAGTGCAGTCGTAAACAGGAGACCAGTCAATTGTACCCGCATCCTCCATCAAACGATCCAAATCAATGTTCTTGAAACTGCGAAGGAAAAGAAATTTGGATTTACGCTTAGGTGGACGAATCTTGTAAGATAGAAACAGAAGGTCATGATATGAGAAAGAGGCAGGAAGTTGACCATGAGTGGCTACTTTGCTAGGGTCTGATACTATTATAAGATCTAAAAGAGAAGGATTACAGTGAGGGGCGTGATGAGTAGCATTAAGCTGAAGAATGTTCATATTGACAGAAGAGACAAGAGATCGAAGTTTACGGCTGCGCACATCATCCTTAAGTAAACAGGTGTTGAAGTCTCCGAGGATTATAGTGTGGTCGTAGCAGGGAGTAAAAGATTCAAGTTTCGACTCAAAAGAAGAAAAGTAGTCGAAAGTGCATGACGGGTTATAATAAACACCTAAAAGTATTTTGACAGCATTAAAAGTAATTTCAATAAAAAGATGTTCAGCGAATTTAGAGTAATCGCCCGGAGACTTGTCAACAATATGATAGGAGATATCACCACGTAGATAAACGGCGACCCCTCCGCCTCCCTTGCCAGTTCTGTCATTACGCACAAGCTTGTAGCCGGGCAAGGAATATTGAGTGGAGGGAAGTGCTGGTTTGAGGAAAGTTTCAGAAACAAGGATAGCATGAACAAGGTTTGAGTCAAAAGAGGACAGAAGATCAGCATGATGAGCGGGAATACTTTGAGCATTTATGTGGACCACATTGAAAAATTTACCATAAGGAGAGAAGGTGGTAGCGAGTTGATCACGTAGATGCACTGAATCATCATTGAACGCACTGGCAAAGCTCTCGTCAGACGCACAAGAAGACGAACAAGAGACAAAACTATCATCAAAATTATCGAACATGACAAGTATACTAAATTAATTATTAACAAACAAAAAAAAAAAAAAATATATATATATATTTATAATAAAATAAAATTTAAAATTATAATAACAGTTACCTATTATTCAACATCCTCGATGCGATGCATTTGCTAATAGCTTTGACAGTTTTGTTTTTGGACTTAAAGGAATCTTGCCATTTTCCAATCTATGATGAAGTCGGCTTTCAGTCTAATTAGATGCACCTGAGTATTTGAGTTGTCATGAACCAACTATTACACAGTTACCCAGGCAACCCGATTCTCCTCGACTCAGACTTCTTTTGGATCTTAAATACCTACTTACCTTTTATTTTATTTACCTACCTACCTTTCATTTTATCAATAAAAGTGTAATGTCAATTGTTTTTTGTTCTCAGCTACGCCAAAAATGTGTTGTATGTAGTACAATCATCAGTTCTGTTTTAAATTATATTCAGAAAAAAAGCTATTGTCACAAAATACCATAAGTTATTCATCAACGAAGCACGCTTCAAAGCTTTAAAACAAAGATAAAGCAACTTTGCTGTCAAATATCACTTTAGGGTACAAAGGGATAATTTAAATAACATTAATATTGATAGAGAGACTCGCATGATAAGTGATCAGCCGATGGCTATCAAAGAATATAATGGATTCATTAAATTTTATAGGATATCTTAGTTATGTGTTGCCGACGGCTTCAGGTGGATTTTACTATGTAGAATGGCTATTTATTATTATAGGGTCCTATTTTAAATAAACGTTATATTGGAAATTAACTGGGAGGCCTATCTTCAGCAGTGGACATGATGACATGGTATTCGATTTTTAAGCTGAGAAAGTTTTCATTCTATGATGATGGATGGATTGTGTGAAAGTTGATATGGTAAGAAAGAATGTTACTTGTGAGATGACGGCGGATAGAAGTGTATGGAAGGAGAAAACATGCTGCGCCGACTCCTAAATAAGATTGGGATAAGGGCAGGAGGATGATTTGATGAAAAAAAATTAACATCAAACGAATTGAAGAAAATGATGGTCGTTGCAACTTATTAAGAATTTAATAACTATAATTATATGAATGTCGATCCATGTGTGATACTCTGAATATAATAGGAATGCCAAATTTAAACACATAACTGCCAAGAAAGACATAAAACTCAAAATAACAGTACTTGAAGTTAAGAAAGAAACAGTAAAAACAGGAGACTCAACAATTTTCATCAACATGCTGAAATGATTACAGTACATCAACTTAATGGTCGTACAGACAGACAAATTACTATCTGTCGTTGTAATATTTATCTCTTTCAATAAATAAGTATGCTTTTTGCTTGAAAGTATGGTCAGACGAAGTCGCCTGGTTTTTATGCAAACAGAATCTGTAAACAAATACCGTCTTA
Organism: Helicoverpa zea; assembly: GCF_022581195.2. Taxonomy (NCBI): domain Eukaryota; kingdom Metazoa; phylum Arthropoda; class Insecta; order Lepidoptera; family Noctuidae; genus Helicoverpa; species Helicoverpa zea. The sequence continues at coordinate 722,031 of NC_061458.1, read as the reverse complement.
CCACAAAAACTTTTAAACGTCAGTTTAAGCCTTGTCTAAAAAAATGACAAATTATGACGTTGACATATGGTTCATTTTGCAGCCACAAAATTTTTAGACAACTGTAAACCAGGCGTTAAAGTTTTTGTAGTAAGGCCAATAATGTTTATGTTGACGTTGACGGAGCAAGAACCAGACTTTAGTGTTTACAAGTAAAAATAAAAAAGAAGAATAACTTAACTGAGTTACTGTTAAGACCATCGGGACGAATATTGGTAATTTCGATAAATTCCTACAAGAGCTTACTCAGACGCAAAAATTCTTAGCTTGCATAAAAAACGTAGAATTGAAGAATGATTTTTTATTAGTACACTGTGTAATTAGCTTGACAGTATTTCAAACTCTAGTATTTTTACAATTAACATTCAATAACTAATGATCTTAGTTCATTATTATCAACCCTACAAATTGCATTCTTTACACCCTGCACATTATTTCCTACCTCGAGTTCGTCGTCTCCCACAACTAGTTTCCCATATACAACTTAACCAACTGATAAGAAAACAGCTGTAGTTTTTTGCCACCAAATTAAGATAAATACGTGTTGGTATTTATTCGTCGTATTATGAGGCTTTAATTATTCACCACTGAATATTTTTTGACGCTCACCTTATATGTGCTCTTGTCAACTAATTAAAGTTGTATTATATGGTAAGACTTGGTTAAGTTCTCTCAGGATGTTGTTAAGGACTTTGTACATGAAGCTTGACTAAAATTGTATGCGATTTTGTCTACATTTTATAGTCTGATTGGTATGGTTGGTCCTAAGATTTCTCCTTGCGATACGCTTTGATATGGTGTTTTTCTTTGGAAAGAATGTGAGATCTAACAAGTTGAAGTTGTTCGATATTAACATAATTTATTGGTTCTCACAACTTTTTAGGTTGTATCATGGTTGTAAACGTACATTAATGACAAGCGTACAATAATATCAATTAAACTGAAAGCAAAAAATACGTTTTTATTACTTATAATAAATCCTGTTCCGCAACAAAGCATTTCGCTATTATCATCATCATACAATGAAGTAATGAACAGACATTTTTAGCAAAACGCTAATGGCCTTACTACAAAAACTTTAAACCCTGTTTTACACTTGTCTAATAAAATTTTGACTGCAAAATGAACCGTATGTCAACGTCATAATTTGACATTTTTTTAGACAAGGCATAAACTGACGTTTAAAAGTTTTTGTGGTAAGACGGTTAGTTTTTATCAGGCAGCGTAACGCAATTCTGCTTCAACTTCAAAGAACACCAACATCAATTAAAAACTAAAAAGCGTAATAACAACGAAATAACAAACATTCCTTTCACGGAATCTAAAGATCACCATTGAAGCATACGCGTAAACTATGAGAACATACCACCGTCACAAATGTTAGGATCGGTTATACGGATGGTTGATGTGCTTGAAACGTAAAAAGCAGTCAACAATCTCCCCTGGTATGTGTGAATAGACCATTAATGAGTTCTAAATAACGAGACAACAGGAATTTCCTTAGTCTTACAGATGGTGCTAATGAATATCGTGTGGTAGTGTATGAAAGAATATGAAGTTTTTAACATATGGATCGTTTAATTAAGTTCCAGTTTTGAAGTACAACTGTATTAGCATGGGTTTGCGTGATGGGTGACCATGCGAGTTTTAATGAATAATTAATAACAGTCTGAAAAAATGGCTGATTATTATTGTTTTAATGCAGTGTGCCTTTAATTTATTCATTCAGCTTTAAAGCTAGTCTTCATTCTTGCTAGAACGTATCAATCAAGTTAAGCCATTAATCATATTGACTCTATACTACGGCCCTTTATTTTTTTTACGTCTCCATATTTTTCTGGCTCTGTTTTTACTTCCTCATCATCCATAACCTTTAAATATTCTTATTTGTTTTCACTTAAACTTGCAGTATATTCCTATGATTTGTTAGACTGTTGCAATTTCATTCTACAATTAATCACCAACAACTCTTTGCAGTCGTTTTTCAAAACCACCAACTTAATTCACAACTGCCACATGAACACATTGTTTCTTTTTATCGCACACAGTTTAATACCGTTGAGTGACCGTTTTTATGCGATTCATAGAACCAGTAGCATCAGGCGGTTTTAATTAATTAATTATTTATTTATTAAGCCATAATATACATCACACGCAATCATTAGTGTTCTTGATACTTAAAAAAAGTTTCTCCAGTTGATTCTTAGTTGTCGTGACAAGTCTTTGAGTGCTAATTAGCCATGAATATCTTTGTAAGGAATATGGTGTTGTGTGGGTTTACTAAGAACTTTAGGGTTGTGTACTAGCGTATGGTATTTATTTTTTGAATTCTTTTGCCTCCGTTTTCTTAGATCTTCTTGTGATTTTTCACATCGGTGACTTCTTTTATACATCTTATTGTTTCATTTATAAAATCATCAAGAATTGACAAATGTCCATTGCCATTTACAAGCATTAAACTTTTAAAATCTTGTCAACGTAAACCCCGTCTGTATCGTCAATACCACGCATACCACGATCATCAATTAAAACAGCATTCACATTCAGTATTCCGGAAAGTACAGCAATTAGCCGACATTGAAGAGAGAAATACTGCCCTGTCAAGGTATGGTAATGATAATTATAATAATCGACGGGTTGACACGTCTAAATAATTGCTGTAGGTTTAAGTCTACAAGCATTTCACGCGGCTCCATTTGAATTCACTGGTTATTTATGGACAGTTGTTAAGACTGAGTCGTTTTGTCTCCTAGTACTTGCTGTTTGTTCGTGAACTGATTTTGTAATATATCCAAGTATTGTTTCGTAATGCCCAATTATTTTAACAGGCATTTCATGATTTACAAGTTACATGTCTGAAGCTATAAAACTTACATTGCTATTTTAATGTTTCCTTCTTCATCAATTATTGATCTGTTAGATTTGTTTCATAATTCTTTTCATCCGTTGTTTAGAATTTCAAAAGCAGTTCAAGGTACGGTTTTCGCCAAGTTTGATATAATCTCCCAATTGGTAATTGACGCTTAATCCTTCTCTGTGTGAGAGGAGGCTTGGACCCAGCAATGGGACGATAAAAAGGCTGATGATGATGATGATGAGTATAAGTAGGCATCTGAGGCCCATACCATTTGCTTACCTCCTTATATTGCTTGCAAATAACATAAAATGGTTTCTGCAAATCGAGTAAACAGCAGGTAATTAGCAGCGTTAACTACGAGATCACATAATATGAAGCCGAGTAATTAAATTATCATTCCTAGAACGCAATCAAATGTAGTTTATGACCAATAAACTGTAGAACAAATTAATACACAGGACTTTAATCAAGCCATAAGCATAATAAGCCATAGGCATAATGATATGCGTCAGGATATTTCCAATGACGTTATATCATACGTCAGACATAAATCTTGCAGTTTTGTTGATTTTGTAAGTAAAGGACTCAATAATATAAGTATGTTACCATGCGAACCAAATGATGAACATTTTTGATCAATTGATTTAGAATGAGAAAGGGCTTTTAATATATACAAAGTGACAAACAGTATAGACTTTCCAATCAATCATTTATGCCAAGCACGATTTATTCAAAGACCACCAAGTTAAAATACGATCAAATTACCGCCTCAATGAACCATAATACAACAATACCTATGTAAATACAATCAAGTACAACAATCGAAATCAACTAAGTATTCGAAAGCTTACCATAGCCATTTAACTATACTAAGAAACGGCGCACAACCCGCGTTTCGTCATACTAAAATGTCGTGTGAAAATCGCGGCTAAAATACTCCACAATGCATAGTAAATCGCTGCGAGACATCGCAACAAGCGATCGGATGAATAATGCAGGTACACGCTTTGAGACGCGGCGATAAATAACGATTATAATTTTATCGTGATCTGCAATAAATCTGCGATTGAATGCTAGTGTGCACGCCGCCTTACCGTCAACAGAATGGTACGTAATTTTCGTTTTTACTGTGCGTTTTATACGGGTTAGAATTTTGTCCAACAAATTAAAGATAAGCCTTTTTGAGAACCTAGTTTGACTTGACAGCAAAATTAGAAAAATTGGCAGCCACTTCCGAGGCGTTTTACCAAGAATCTGCTGGTACAGCGCAAACCAAGTCTGCAAATCCAATATCCAGAGGAGTTGATAGATATTGCAACCAAAATATGTCTATGTTGCGTTTATTTTTGAGATTAAAAAGTGTAACTTTACTATCCCAACTTTGGAAGTTAGAATTTACACATCACTATTACACTACCTCAATCTTGAGTCATTAACGCACAAAATGAATTAGATTCCTTAAACGCTGGAACCAAGGAGACTGTTAAGCACTGAACTATTCCAACAAATCAGCCAACATACTTGCCAACAGAGTTCATCGTACAACTAGCGCACATCGTTTTTGTGCAATCGTCGCTCGAGATTTACAACGTGACGCGTTTGATTTACGAGTGACAACGCAAATACAATGCGCTTGATCACAGCATTGTGGTAACGGAATTAGTACAAATTATTTGATGGCTTAGGCCTAGGGCCAATGCTTGGTGCAATCGGATCGTGGGTCACTCATGATGAGATTCTCCGTTTTAGGACATTTGAACATCTTTGGCCGTAGATACGGGTAAGTGGTCGGAAGCTGGAAAGTTTGAGAACCAAACCAGGGAAGATATCGTCTTGCAAAGGTAGCTGGGCTGAATAAGTCTGAAAGGCAGTAGCAGAAACCAAATGCACATCAACTTAATGAAATTCATATTTACTTGAAAATAAGAATGACATGTTTTATTGCAACAGTTAGGTATAATCAGAATTTCCTTTCTACAGTTTCAAAATATGCTCCTATGTAGATCCCAAATATTTCACACGACTTTCTCGACACGGGAAAAATTGTAACACCATTCTCTTCATACATAAAATGCTATATCTGTAGCACTAAACGTTCAACGTGGGTAATCAAGACGTCTGCACAGACATGTACGTGTTAGCGCTATCAGGGGCTTGTAAATACACCAGCGCTTTGCTCGCTGCGAGCGCAAATATTTGTTTCTGTTAAGGAGTCCATTTTACTCGTGTGCACTTGTTTAGGAGTTAACGTGTTGTAAAAACCATTGATAGAATGAGTTTGAATCAAGTCCCTCTTTAAGTAGGTTAAAGTATGGGAATATATTTGATCAAAGTCAATTTAAAAATGTCATCATCATTAATTAATTTAAGAGCCCAGCTCTTGTCGGTGCAGCTCCTTTCATTTACACCTATCTAGCGCCAACTCCTGAACTTCCTTATACGTCACAACCTTCACCTTTTCTTTAATTTGCTTGATGTAGCTATATCTTGGACGACCCCTTCCTCTCTTTCCTTCGACCTTCCCTTCCACGATGTAAATCTTATAAATTGGTACAAGTCCCATGTTTCACTCTTATGCCTCTTAAACTATGTTTACTTCATTTTCTGTTATAGTTTTCTACTAGGCCTTGTGTATCAAAAATTACCATGTATTGAACACTATTATGTAGTGACATAAAAACTTCTCATGATTGTCTTACCCTGTCAATCAATTTGTAAATATTTTAAACATTAAAACAGCTGCCTCCAACTCAAAAAAATCATACCCGACCATTCGAATCTTCTATAACTGTCTTCATTAATTAAGGTTGACAAAAGAAAAAAACTTTATCGCAAACGAACCCGAATTCTGTCACGGCTTCGTCAGACAAAAGGGAAGTTAATTGTAGATCTAATTAGCGGACACCTTGAGGCTATCCATCAAATGGCTGCAAAAAAATCTGGGCCACTTTTATACTGGTCGCTTAGACTGATGAAAGAAGAGTTTTTTGATTCACGAAGCTTTTGGTACCTTGTGATGTAGCTTGTGAAACATTGCAGTAATGATTTTAGTAATATCTATTTGTTAATGATAGCTGTTAACCGACTTCTAATGTAGGAGGTTCTCTACTCATAGGAATCTTTTTGCATATGTCCCTTATCTTATTTTCTGGGCTGCTTATGAAATCATCTACAATAGTTGAAGTTAGAATCCATTGCTAAAAGCCCTAGCTATATCAGCTAAGAATAGACCCTTGAGTAGGTATGGCTGTTATCCTATGCCAAGCTTAGAATAGAGAAGCATTGCCATATCTTATCCTGTTTAAAATCCTGGTACTTCTGTTTAAAGAAATCTCGAAAGGACTACATGTTTAAATAAAAATTATAAGATTGTCATTGAATGTTTAGTAGATTCATTTCAAATGACCACCAAACGGTAAATTGTGACAGTCCAAAGTACATTCAGAAGTACTTGAAATTTAAAATACGCAGTTTGAAATCTATTCGTGCATTATGCAGCGGTGACCCGGTGTCTGATCGCTTACATTATATGTAAAAAGTGCAGAGCGTCTGGGCTATTCATCTTGGACAGCCGTCGAGTCCGTGATGTTCACGTGGCTCTGATAGGACGAAAAAAAACTGTGTAACTGTCCTTTTTAGTAAGTTTAGGAGTTCCGTGATGAAAATATGTAGACGCAGTGAAGATATGTGTAGGTCCTATCCGCTTTCGAGATATAAAACATTTCTAACAAGATTCTAATCTAATTTTCTTTCAAAAATTCCCGTCAATGGCATCAATAAATAAGCACTCGAAATTTCGAATTATGTCTCAAAATTGTTATGCAGAACAAACCATAAAAGCTTACCTAATATAATAAAAAATACAGTTTCTATAGCTTTAACAAATTATTTAAACCAAGGATAATCATTAAAACTATTCGAATTAAATAGTTCCAAATGGCTACTTAACTTTTCAAGAATTACATTAAAATTAAATATTTTTGATGCTATCGATGCCATTATCGTAAATATTTGGAACCAGTTCAAGTCGTAAAGATTATAATGATTATAAATATTATATTTCATTTAATGATGACATTTAAAAAGGAATATTTAACATGATAGCATCGTTTTTACCGTGGGGTTTCTTCCGAAAATAAATATTACCTCCTTCATTAAATTGTTTTCGCCTTTTATTATCTTCATCATAGCATATAAATTAAGTATTTTTTACATTATTTTTGCATTATTAACATAAGTAGTTCAACGTAGTCTTCTTACTTATTAATCTCTAAACCAATTTTAGACTCCAGCTCCGGCAGCCTTGTTACCAATGAATTTAATGAGATTAATTTTGACATAGGATTGAATAGATCAAAATCAGGATAAGCATATATCTAAGCCAGTAACTGATTATAAAGGTGCAGATTTCACTTACATTGTTATGGAAAAGAAATGCTATAAACCTCTGGTACAACATAAGTCTATATCCAAAGTAATTCAACAAAATCCATCGCTACAAAATGCATTCATAAAATTTCGTCGCACCGAAGGTTACAGACAGTTTAAAATTCAACATGACCTGGACTTCAAAATTACCGAATTATGCTTAATACAAGCTGCAGACAAATGCACTTAATACATTGAAACCGTCATTTATCATGCAACTGTCCACGGTACATCTATTCCCGTGTCAAATGAATTAAACATTGTTCTTTCAATACTGATGTCCGTCCATGGTATAATATTATCATTAATAAACCCCAAGGTTTTGTTACTGTCTTCGTCAATTTTGAAGTTTTTTTTGGTGTTTTCGGAACCTTGGTTCATTTTCCTGGTGACATAAATATGGTGTTTGATATTGAGGTCAAGTGGGTGACATAATTGTTAGTAAGTTTAACTTATGTCTTGATCCTAATAGATATTGCCATCTCTCAAAACCATTAAGCATATCTTCAGCATAGGTACTCATTTTACCTGCCTAATTTGGCCTTAAAGGTAATTAAATTATCTTGTTACCATACCTTACTTACCATACCATACCTTACCGGTACTTACCTTTAGAATTAAAGCCATTACAAAGTCGTCGTATTTTTCTTGGTTACCTGAGCCGACTACCTATGTCTTCTTAATTCAGTGTTTTCATCGTTAGCATCATAATTAATTAATATCACTTAAGCATAGAACTTCTGTGAAGACCCTAATTCCAAAATGACCATAATCACTAAACATTCCCCTCATACATTCAGTAATACCCAGAATCGGTACTGTATCAGTCAGGATGACGTTATTCATTTTGTATGTATTTAACTTGTTGCCAGGCCTTTTAGCATATAAAATAGCAACTGCATCAGTCTATTGAATTTTACATGATCTTCAATACCTATCAATCTTAGACCCGAACATTGGGAGCATTTTTTCTAAAGATTTCTGATTCAATTTACATAAGATGTAGTGTTTTATGGGTATAAATATATGGTGTCTGGCTGTCTGTCTGTCTGTATTATACATGACAGTGACAGTAAGGAGTGCAGCGTCTAGCTCATTTGTCAAGTGCTAACATTAATATTTCATGTGTCTGAGTTTTTTGTTGACGGCATAACATTAAATGCGGATTTTTTTGCTGTCGTCTAGGTTTCCCGGTTTTTCGTTTGTGTTCGATGAATTATTAATTTGTTGCATTTTCTTGGGGCCACATACATATTTAACGAATGATTTAAGGACATACATGTTTATCATTACAATACTCTCTTGTACTAATTCAAATGATCTAAGATGGCTAGATCCCCTTCATCTCTATCCCATTGTGCTATCATGAGTTACTAGAACCATCAGTCGTCATCGTCATCAATCATCATCTGCACAATACATCCAGAGATCCATTGTAACGCCATACGAGCTACTCTTGACATTTACGACCTCTCACCGCATAAAACCAACCGAAATAAAAACATTACAGCAAAATAGATATCAAAATGCCACACAACTTCAGAAAAACCATAAAAAAAAACCACCCAAACACATTGAACTTCACCTCACGTCATACACTGGCGTGCAGTAAAAACTGGCCGCATAAAATAACCATCGTCATAAACCGAGCAAGTACGTACAGTTGTGACTCCATTTGTACTTCTTAAAGTACTTTAAGCCTTGTACTCTTATCTCAATCGGTTTAGCAAAGCGGCTTGTGCCGATTATCGATAAAATATGTTGGTTGGTATCTCTGCACTTACGTGTATTTTGCGGGGAATATTAATCGAGCTATCTTTTTATCGAATGCTGGTTACTTAGCTGGTGTTTGAAATTTGTAGAACCTATTTTGTATAATGATTTTTGTATGCATTAAGAGTTTTAAATTCACGTGGACTTGCATGTGTTTTCGTGTAGTTTAATGCACTAAGAGATTCTTGATCATATATGTATGAGATAAGTATTAATGCTTTCTCAATTATTTAAAGGTATTGCATATTAGCTCTTGCCTGTGGTTTTATCCGCTTCTAGAAGGCACTACTTAACACTTACATACATTTTGAAAAATCCTCATCATCTCCATCTAGAACTAAAGTATGTAACTATAATTGTAATTAATTGCAATAGTATCGTAGAACTTGCACCTTTATCTTAATCGACTTTGTAAAGCATCTCGACATTGTCGATGGTTGATAGTGTTTGCAGTTATATGAGTAAGGTTGCTGATATAAACAGTTATGTGAAAGAGGAGCTAGTAGCTTAACTGATATTTTACTGATTATCTGAACTCTTCATAATATGATATGTTCAGTGAGACGAAGTGCAGAGTTTAAATCATCCAATACTTGGTTAATTCGTCGTCTCCGTAACCTTTAAACAAATAAGTCAATTAGTTTTTAGCTTAACGAGATGCAGTATATTAGAGGTCTATAAGACGACTACCGATTGACCCCCGAAACCTATGATATTCCTAGAAAGGTAACTAGTGAAAACGATACTCCTAGAAAGGCTAGTTGTCAGACTTTATGGCTTCCGATTACCTGTAATGACAGTAAAAAGTAGTAAGTAAATGGTACTTCAGGCAAATTCAAATAAACATTTACGTACCAACTTCTGTACAAATCTGATATGGTTTATGTAAATATGACTCAAAGAACTTATACAACATATTACTTAATTGACATTCTAAAATGGCAGGCGACACCGCGGGGCGTCACTATTTTGCCAGATGTTTATGTGATAATATTTACAACGGTTGGATTCAGTAATTGATTTAGAATGAGAATATTTTTATGGTCTTGAACAATTAAGATTTAATTCTGATACGAGTAAATTGCATTGACATTAAAAAAGTTACTGATGTTATGATGAACGTGATTATTTTTTCCTTAAGATAACCTGTCTACTAACTTGGTAAAATACTACATATTTTCACTCATTAGAAAAGACAATAATTTACTCAATAGAAAGTTACTATATTAGAAGTAGGTACCTATTTTTTATTAATCGTTGGTAAAATAGAAGATATAAGTAGATCACTTTAGTTACTTATTCTAAGGCAATCTAAAAGGGATAGTATTGTAGTAAAAGCTCGTAAAATTTAGTAGAAATCAAGGACCTACTAAAACACACTCCGAAATAGGGCGGTAAAACGAGAGTTGGTACTTACTTCACAAGACTTTTACGGCATTTAAGACAATTATGATTTATGGTACATAACACTGCCTCTAAGTTCCAACTTGCCCATTAAATATCTAGGTAATATGTGCGTGGACTCAAATAACGATGTTTCGCCCATAAAAGTATAATTTACGATTATTATACGACTTTAAAACGTTATTGAAGCTTAATTTTCGCGTTTTATAGTCGTTTCGTGCTTATTTAATAAATATTTTTATTTGTTATCGACAGTCGTAAATGGTAATTTGTTTTGTATTGAAATGGTTTACGCATTGAATATGTAATGAGGTTGTGTTTATGATGTGTTCTGTAGAAATACAGAAGGTTTAGTTTTGAAAAAGCCACAAAGTTTTGAAAAACAAAATAAATAAATAATCTTATTTCTAACATCCCACATTGGAATCTATGTCATCTGTGTGTGAAAAATACCTAATGGACAGATCTGTCACATTTTTGCTATAAATATTAACAAAAATACAGTGTCACTAGTTACCCTTTTTTTGTTCAGAGTGAGTCTTCTGTATTTACTTACTTACATAATTTTTCCAGCTTGATGGAATTACGACCGTAGAGCAATAGCTTGTGTGAGTAAATACGCTTAGCCATGAGCTGTTAACGATAAATATATTATTTATTGTATTAGCTTGATAGCATTATTGCTTCCCGTCGTTGGGGTAAATGTACCAACTGGTGGTACAGTTTATGTAGAACGTGGGATAGTGAAAATTTTAAAGAATGGTTTTGCAAAATGTTCTTGTCTGTAAGCTGAAGGATAGGAGACAGAAAAAGTGGCAGTTTTTATTTGTTAAATGGCCCATTCTACTGTCTGTTTTATTCGTGACAATTGTTATAAAGCTAAATCAATCAAGAGAACTACGGATGACTAGATTGTTTTTCGAGTAATCTGCCTAATCCTAATCTATTATTCGTAATTTACTACTTAACTTAAACATGCAAGTGAAATTGCAAATTAAAGCTACAATACCATAAAATACTAATGAATTACCTTTTAATCTGAAACTAACGGGCGACAATTAAAATATTTACAAACCTCATTCATAAAGATTATATTGACAATAATTTGACGTTCCAAATACATTTCAAAATGGTGGCAATCGGCCATGTCGTAAAATGAATTGAAACCTCGATAGGTATAAATGCAGTAACTCAATATTTTACTACCGATAATAATTTATTTATTTTACGTTGTTCGTGACAATGATAAATGTTGTAGATTCAAGTCTAATATCAATGCAGAGCTTTAGTTGTATTGATATAGAATTACTTAAAGATTTAAACTTTAATGTCTCAAGGAATTGTGAATTTAAAACTTAGGTTTTTATCTAATCTCTGATATAAAACCTTTACCCATTAAAGGTTTTATATCAGCATTGTGTAATAAACAAACACTGCGTAGATTATTGCAAAGGGGTAGCGAATTGCCCGGTAACAAGGTTGAGGAGCTCAGATAGACAGTCGCTCTGATTAGAGTGGAAGCTGAGTCCAACATAGTTGGAAAGGTATACGATGATGACATTCCATGGACCATGTGTGAAAACCATTTTTCTCAGAGATCTCAGTGCCTTGAAAATCTGTCAGTCATTTACCTGCTCCGTGGTCACTCAGATTGCTGAACCATCAGATCTACAGACACTCAAATACGCGATATAATAATCTCCTGCGCAGATGATTATTCTAAAGCTGTTCAACAAATATTAATTACTTCTGTCACAAATTAACATGCAAGTGTAAAGTAGCTTATCCGCAATGTAGATGAATAGTTGTTGAGCTAATATACATTCTAAATGAATAGTGCTGTGCCCTGTCACCCGATTATCGATTGTTTATCAAATATGCTAATATTGTAATAGTGTTTTAATGGGACAACCGGTTGGTGATTTAAATATTGATATTAATATATTCTTGCTGTCGCCGGTAGGTGTTTGTGGGCATAGAGTAGACAATGGAGTCGCCAGAATAAAATATATTTTTTAAATGATGAAAATGTAATATGTTATATCTGTCGGTTTGACAGAGAATTTTGTGTATTTATAATTCGTTTTCCAAGTACCTAAATCGATTCAATCTTAAATATTTTGACTCTTCCTGAGAGCAAGCAAGTGTGGTATTTTTCTTCTAATCAACTTCATTTGTCATTCAAAGTGAACTTTATGATCTATGTCATCATTTTGAATGTTCACCCTAAATTGCATATTTTTTGTACAATACCTATAACCTTCCTAAAAAAATATGAAAACGAAAATATAAAAACTTGTCAAAACAAAGAAGTCTCCACTGTTCTCTCTGTCCCAACACTTGTCTTGTAAATAATGTCAGCGTGTAATTCGGTGTGTATATTAGAATTACGAAACTTGTCGATTTACGCGACACGTCTGTCTGTTTGATCGCTTGTTTGTCGATACTTACGTAACGGCAAACGGCTAGTCACTATTGGATAAACGTCTAACATTTCATTCGGCTGTTTGTTTGTCTGTGTTTATGCTTTTACTTAGTTTGTGATGCAATTGTACGCCGATGGTTCTGTGAGATAATGTCTCCATATTTCGTGTTTGAGATGTTTGTTTGTCAATCAATTTGTTGATGGTGAAAGAATCGTTTGTATAGCAGAAGTTCGTAGAGGTTTAAGTATACTGTGGGTATTGATTGATAATTAAAAAGTAATTTCACTGGTAGTAGACCTGATATTCATAATGATTTAATATACCTAACTGTAAAAATCTAGACACACGGCCGAGCAAAAAAAGCGACACACCGGCCGTGGGTTATATTACACGAACCATTTCGGGCCAAATTCGACCCCCCTGTAACTCAAAATCTATTTTATTTACGCATATCAAATTTCTAGTATCTATTGAGACCCCCTCACTTATCTAAAATACAAAATTTCATTAATATACCTATTGTAGGTCTTGAGATATTGACGTCAGAAAATCGCTATTTTTACTATACACTCACTGACTGACTGATTCACTGACTCACTCATCAAAAACCTAGACCACTTCCAATGGTCGTATTGACTTGAAATTTGGCATGGAGGTAGGTCTTTATGTCAAGGTAAAGGGAAAAATCTGAAAATGGCCAAGTGTGAGTCGGTTTCAAAATAATGAAGGTGTTTTATACCCGGTGTAAATTTATACCCCTAAGGAACTAAAACGAACTAAATTTATCTATATTTATATAATATATCTTCGAATGGTTTGTATTTAGTTTAGTTAGAAGTAAAATAGTGTAGTTAGAAGTAAAATAAAAATCTGAAAACGGTCAAGTGTGAATCACTTTCGAAAATAACGAATGTGTAACTTTGATCCACGAACATAATATATGATAACATGTCATGTCAGTCAGTTGGTAAATCTAGTCCATTTAGTTAATCTAGTTCATTTCTTTGTAAGAAACATAGTGCATATTAAAAAATCTAAAAGATAGTATAAATGAGACATTCCTTTAACTAACTTCATCATAAGAAAAAAATAAAATAAACAACCTTACAAAAATAAATGAAATCCTACCCAAAACAAAAATGTGAAAGACTGCCAAGTTCGATAATATGGGAATGCTTCGCCTATAAAAGAAGTGAGATCTGAATAAGTACCAAGTTCCATACACATACCTCAGTTAAAAATAGTTACTTTTTAATGATGTTACTTGGCAAGTTTTAATAGAAAATTAAATACTTGATTCATTGCGTTTAGTAGGTTTATAACAAGGTGTATGAAAACTTTCCAAGTTAGCATCGGAAATGACAAGCTCTTTATCTCTTTTATATTTACATAATATTTACAAAATATTTACATTAATTTTATAAATTAAAAATAAACTTATATATACAACTTAAAACTAATACATTGCATCAAAAAATTGCTAAAATTCAAAATTGATCCGTAAACCCTATATACGTAGATGGCTTTACTGTATTTAATCCCCAAAATCGAAAAATATGATGGTGACAGCATGTGCCTAAATCTAGAAAAACATTTTTAAATATAAATGTAAGAAAATATAAATAAATAGTGAATTGCATTGCACCTACCACAAATATTTTGAAAACAGGACAAGAAGAATAAAAATAATAAAAGGCACAATAAAGATCCAAGTTATTTATTAATAAAATTAAAACTTCATAACCATCGTCCCCTATCGTTGGCGACTAGGAGCGTGTCCGAGAGCTAAAGTGGTGTGCTCATAATATTTATTTACTTTACTCCTACAAGTTAACAATATTTGTGTAAATTTTTTTATAAACTCCACGGCGAGCTGGACAGCTCCGAGCTGGTGTTTACTGGCCGGCGAGGCCTGTGCCGAGATGCCGCTGCCGGTACGCGGTGCGGCGGCGCGGCCCCTGACAGCGCCAAAGCGACGCCGTCAATTTGACTTTTTTGTGTGTTTTTGGATTTATTTTTCTTGTAATATTAGTGTTTTTAGTGTTTTTAGCCTATAAGTGTTAATAAATCGAGCCGCAGCACACGGATGCGCAGCGGGAATGATATGGATTATAGTGCGTGTCAATCTTCTGGATCACTGGATGCCCTAGAGAGATGCCCCCTGTGCCCCCAAGCTCGTTTCTTCAGAGGTAAGCGAGGCTTGAGCGTGCACATTGGGAAGATCCACAAATCCCAATGTGCAGGCTCTGCTAATGCGACAACTACAAACCCGACACCAACCACCGATCCTTTCTGGCAAAAATTATCTAAATTAAAAAACTCAACTCCGGTATTAAAGCGAGTTCCCCGTGGAGCCAGGCCTCTGGTTGCTCAACACTTGGCAGGTTGTGTTGGCCTGGCTGCACGGGAGAACTCGCAACGTGCTTGGGAGCAATTGCTCACCTTCCCATATAGAGTTTTACACGTTCAGAAAAATTTGGCAAACAAAAAGTCCTTGACAAAACAAATTAAAGACAACTGCGTAAGTTTAGGCCATGAAGATTTCGATACCAAATTACCGACCCAAAGAATTTCTAATATACCCCGCCTAGTGGAATCAAAGCTAGGCGAGGGTGACATTCGGGGGGCTGCTAGAATTCTCTTTAGCAGTGATGTGGTGGCTCCGTGTTCTCCAGACACGCTCTCTGCTCTGGAGAGTAAACACCCAGCCCCAGCAGATGGCCTCTCTTTTCCCGACCCTCCTGATTCAGACGCACATACCCTCACAATTTCAGGTCGACACCTGGTCACAGCCATAGGCTCCTTCAGGAGCGGCTCCGCAGGCGGCCTCGATGGCTTGAGTCCGCAACACCTGAAGGATCTCACCTGCCCAAGCGCCGGGGAAGCAGGTGAGTCGCTCTTAAAGGAGCTTACGGCCCTGACCAACCTTATGCTCTCCGGCAAGGTGGACGAAACCGTCATAGACGTTTTGTATGGAGCAAACCTCTGTGCTTTGCGCAAGAAGGATGGCGGTATTCGTCCAATTGCCGTGGGGACCACTTATCGTCGTATGGCAGCCAAAATCTGCTGTAAATTTTATAGTGAGGACGTTTCGAACAAATTTCAGCCCCTGCAGCTAGGTTATGGCTCGAAAGGGGGCTGCGAGGCTGCCGTACACGCCCTGTCGACCTACCTAAATTATGGGAACGGAGATGTCATCTTGAAGGTTGACATTAAGAACGCATTCAACTCGGTGAACAGGGACACCTTGCTGGCAGAAGCCAAAAAAGAAATACCCCAAATTTTTAGTTTCCTCTGGCAGTGCTATAGACATCCAACCAAATTACTTTATCGGGACAACCTATTAGAATCCGCTGTTGGCTGTCAACAAGGTGATCCTCTCGGGCCTGTGATTTTTAGTTTGGCAATTAACCCAATAATTCGGCAGCTAAATTCTGAATTTAACGTCTGGTATCTCGACGATGGGACCCTGGGAGGCAACAGAGATACCGTACTTAATGATTTCATTTTCCTAAGAGACAAACTCCATAACATTGGCCTTGACCTAAACATTTCCAAATGCGAACTCTTTATATCTGACACAACCGACAGACAGACGACACTCCAAAATTTTAACGCAGTAGCCGATGGCATAAAAATAATAGACAAAAGTTCTCTTTGCCTCCTGGGGTCACCAGTACTGGAAGAGTCATTTTCGGATTTTATTGAGAACAAAATTCAAAATTTCAATGATATTTCGGAAAGGTTATTCAAAATTAATATACATTCAGCCATCACCATCCTACGATACTGCTGCTTTGGCCCCAAATTAACCTACATCTTGCGTGCTTCTCATTTATGGAAGCACATCAACCTTTTGGATCAAATTGATAAAATAATTCGACATACACTTTCATCAATTTTAAATGTGGCCTTGGACGACAAAGCTTGGTCTCAAGCTACACTTCCCATCCGTATGGGAGGGCTTGGCGTCCGCAAAATTTCCAGTATTAGTTTACCGGCATTTATTTCCTCCGTTCATGGCACTGACAAATTGATCAGGAAAATACTACCTATTACACTGATCAATTTTGAGGTGCCATGCCTGGCGGAGGCTATTAATGCTTGGAAAGTCACATGCCCGAATACCGATCTACCCGCCAACCCATCCTCCCAGAGACAGTGGGATGAGCCGCTCTGCAGAGTAATACGGAAAAATCTCATTGATACGTCAATTACTTCTGCGGAGCGAGCACGCCTACTGGCTGTGGGTGAATGGGAGTCAGGTCTTTGGCTTCACGCATTTCCGTCGGCAAACATAGGCACCATGTTTGACGACACCACTTTCAGACTCGCTGTCTGCCTGCGTCTGGGTGCTTCGTGCTGCACTCCTCACCGCTGCCACTGCGGGGAAGCTGTCAACAGCCTCGGTCACCACGGCCTGTCGTGCAGTCGGAGTGCGGGCCGCATACCACGACATGCGAATATCAACGACGTGATCCGTCGGGCTCTTGTTGCCGTCGGCGTGCCAGCCGTACTTGAACCAAATGGTTTGGCACGCGACGATGGCAAGAGACCAGACGGCATGTCGCTATTTCCGTGGAAGATGGGTAGGACTTTAGTGTGGGACGCGACCTGCGTCGACACTCTTGCGCCATCCCATCTTCCTAGAACTGCGTGTTGTGTTGGCTCCGCCGCTTCACAAGCAGAGGACCTCAAACGGCGCAAATATAGTAGCCTTATCGGGAATTACATGTTTGAGCCGTTTGGGGTTGAAACTCTCGGGCCGTGGGGTCCGAGTGCTCACGCGCTTGCGAAGGAAATTTCTAAGCGCCTTGTTGACACTTCTCGTGACCCAAGGGCTGGCTTTTATTTCGCACAGAGGTTGAGCATTGCCATCCAACGTGGCAATGCTGCCAGCCTTCTGGGTACATTACCCAGTGACAGCGATGAGGAGCAATTTTTTGATGCAATGTATTAGCTTTCCAAGTAACATCATTAAAAAGTAACTATTTTTAACTGAGGTATGTGTATGGAACTTGGTACTTATTCAGATCTCACTTCTTTTATAGGCGAAGCATTCCCATATTATCGAACTTGGCAGTCTTTCACATTTTTGTTTTGGGTGGGATTCTATTTACCCACGGCTGGGGAAAACATGCCGTGATATTTGAAATATTGCTTCAGATTGATCTGTTTTGTTGGCTATCTGATATTATCTATAAAGGAATTAATGTTTGCCAATAACAAGATCCGAGATTGCATAAAATCACCGTTTTATTTTATTATGCCATAATTTTACATTATCGATAATAAACATATTTTACTTTACTAAAACATTTGCTAATCTCGTGTTGTAATCAAATGATACTTAGACACACACTAAATTAAAACCAATAAATAAACGAAAAAAAGTAATTTACGGGACATTTTTAACAGCACTATATTAATGTTAAAGGTTAACATTATAATTTAAAATGCAATTAAGACGATGGGAGATAATAAATTTTATAAAAAAGATAATGACACGCCATTATTTATCGATACAATTAATTCCCCTCACTTTTTTCTGACTTACAATGTGGGATCTTCACTCATCACGTTTTCTAGGTTTTTTAGAGAAGTGCTACTAATATAATTAGCTCAGTTTTATTATTTTTAGTAAGAGTGACAGCACTAAGTGATGTTCTCAAAAGGTCAACTCTTAAAACTAGAATTTTTGACTCATTGATTGTTCAATTTGTTGACAGGCGTACCAATTACCCTTTTGAATTTTAAATGCTGTTTTACTCGCGTGCAATAATAGCAGCTGATGTTAATTGTTTTTTTAATTGGTTTCAAGGTCCTCTTCATTTATTGTTTTTATTTCTTATTTTAGTAGCCCGGTCAAAATAGACATAAAAGTAGTGGTCAAATAACAAAAATTCCCACAGAGCTGATTTTTGGTGGAGAGCCAGATTTGATCATTATAAATAAAATACTAAAAGTCCCCATCGATCCCATGTGTGCGTCAAAAGTTATTCGAGGTCAAATGTCAAAATTTTTGGTTTTTTGTGTTTTTTTCGAAAATGGTAAGTTTTATCAAAAAATACATCAGACCAAAATTGTACATTATAAAATTTTATACAAGAATGGCATTAACAGTTTTCTCCTAAATGTTACCATTCCTGAGATATCGCGCTTCAAAGTATATTCCATACATGACATGCACACATTTCCACGCCACCTGTGAGGTAGTATACTCGGCGCGTTTTTTTTATCGTGGTTTCCCCTGTAGGCCTACTCCACTAACTGTCATGACAATTTTAGGATAGTTTAAGGGAATAATTGCCGTCAAGTTCTAATGTGATGTCATTATTGATATTAACTATTGGGTTAACTATTATTGTGATTGTTTTAGATTTATCAGATTCATACAAAAACTCGTGGTGGCCTAGTGGGTAAAGAACCAACCTCTCAAGTATGAGTGGGTTCGATTCCAGGTCAGACAAGTACCAATGCAACTTTTCTAAGTTTGTATGTACTTTCTAAGCATATCTTGGACACCAATGACTGTTTCTGATGGCACGTTAAACTGTAGGTTCTGGCTGTCATTGAACATTCTTGGCAGTCGTTATGGGTAGTCAGAAGCCAGTAAGTCTGACACCAGTCTAACCAAGGGGTATTGGGTTGCCCGGGTAACTGGGTTAAGGGGGTCAGATAGGGCAGTCGCTCCTTGTAAAGGACTGGTACTTAGCTACATCCGGTTAAACTGGAAGCCGACCTCAACATAGTTGGGAAAAGGGCTCGGAGGATGATTTGATACTACAATCATTTTTGCAATTGCAAAAAATAATGTCAGGAGTTTTTCTGGAGCAGGTGGGAGTAAAGTTTTAATAGGGTCCAGATATTATGTATCAATTTCCAACCCCAGTCTTCTGGATAAAAATGGAAATGTCGAAGGAAAATTAGCATGCGATAATTTTCTACACTTTAAAAGCGGATTGTGCGCGACTTCAGCGGTTGAAAAAAATTTGTTCTGTGTTTAGTAATGCAGAACCATGCCTTAGGACTGCAGTACGCTGATATTTAGGATTTAAAAGTGGGCAATCTAGCCTTAGCGACAAGCCACGTGAAGGTAATTCAAAACCCCATATGACCCAAGATAATATCGAGGCTATGCGGCAGTTAATTGTCGCAGACCAACATGTAACATACCGTGACATGGATCCGTGGGCATTACGATTGTTTTACATTCCCCAAAATTAAGTAAAGTCTTCGTGGTAAACGTTTCAGCACACCTGAAAAAGCTGTTGACTCATACAAATCGGCCAATTTGACTACCCCCACTTCAGAATGGAATAAATATTTCAAGAACTGGGTTTAATGCATGCAAAAGTGCATTAAATATTGCGGAGAATTCTCTGAAAAACAATAAATGGTATTAACCTATTAGATTGTCTATACTTATTTCAAACGACACAACTTAAAGGCAGCCGTCATACATACGTGGCTTGTATGTGCATATCATGTGTAGTGTGACTCTTTGAATCGCGATATCTCAGAAATGGTAAGATTTATGAGAAAACTGGTAATGCCATTCTTGTAGAAAATTTAAAGATCTACAACTTTGGTCTAGTGTCTTTTTTTGATAAAACTTACCGTTTTCGAAAAAAACACAAAAAACCAAAAATTTTGACATTTGACCTCGAATAACTTTTGACGCACACATGGGATTGATGGGGACTTTTAGTATTTTATTTATAATGATCAAATCTAGCTCTCCACCAAAAATCAGCTTTGTGGGAATTTTTGTTATTTCAAATGTCTATTTTGACCGGGCTATTAGGAATCCAATACCTAAACTAGTTCTTATCTTTTTCTTCATTTTGTCACAAACTTTTTACTACTCAAGTCAAAAGTTGTCAATACTCATACATCTATTGATTATAATTTATTTAAGTAAATTTAACTCTTATCTCTATATTATTTGACAGCACTTGCCACTGTGAATAGCTCGATATTTTGTAGGTCTAAAGGTCACCCATAAACTATGTTCATGTTAATACAACATTTGACATAAAAAATAAGGTTTGTTGGAAATAAGCAAATCTATAAAGATAGGTACCTATTTAGAAATCATTAAGATATAGATAATTAGCCAAGATTCTTTATATACTTTTTTCCATATTGAAAAGCAATTAAAAATGGAAATTGTGGGTAATAATCATAAAATTTACATACTTTACCCATCAAATAATATGTTTGAGATAACACTATTTGCATAATCGGACATCAATTTTACAATTTTATTTGTGCTGGTTAGAGTAGAAACATTTTACATCGGTATAATGTAGTTAAGAGTGAAGTTTATTCTTCATAATATCTCATCAAGACACACGACTACTGGAAGACAATTATTAATGCACTAATATGTTAACAACCGCATCTGTCGTGCCCTTACGTACCGAACATACGGCACTATAATTATCTTCGCACCCACACTATCAAAGCTAAACATATAATTCTATTTAACGGCACCTACACACAAACACTTTATTACGCAATTAAAGTGACATCCGCGACGTTCTTCGCAGTGGAAACGCGATCCTCAATGCTAATGAATGTATAACGATTGCCGATTATCGTTGTGTCATCATCAGATGCGGTATCTATTTGCATTTTATTGATTGTAAAATTTTACGAGCATGTCGTGCTAAGGTGGTATCGACTCTCAAATTGATATTTTATCGATATACCACTCGGACAGCACTAAGCGCGAGAGCGGCGAACTTTAAATATAGGGTTTAATATTTATAAAGTTAGCTTATAATTTTATTTTGAATTTATTTATTTGGGATTAGCTGTGTAGGGTATGCTTGCTAGTTTTATAGTGGAATTTATGATTTTTTTATATGTCTTGTCAATACAGTATGATCAAAAGATATATTTTTTGGTTATTTTGGACAACGTTGGCGTTAGCATAAAGTTTTTATGTGGAGAGCTCTGAGTGGCTGTAAATTATCCTTAATAGACATAATCCGGGGACTTAGTAAGTCATTACTGTCAGACATCTTAGTGCGACGCTTGTGTATGACTTGTGAAGTCAAACGTGCTTTAGCTTTTATGAGATAAAGAGCACCTTTATACCTTATACTTGATGTTTGTTGAGGTATAAAACTAAACAAAATATTATATTAAACCTTGCTCTGTGGTGGTCTACTTATACTTTATAAGCTAGAGGTCATATAATATAAAAGCTTGAAATTAAGCTGACGTTTTCTTTACTAAGCAAAATAAGTTTTATCATTAGTCATTCTTTGATGAATACAAATTACTTACTACAAACTTAAAGTTATCAAAGTTATTTTGATACTTTTTATGATGTAAAATAAATGAGAGCACAAAATAATATTTCAGAATATCAAAAATCTTAGCTACCTAAAGTCTTCCACTTTTAACATTGTCGAAGACATAATATCACTATTGACGAAAGGTTCATCAATTTGACAAGGCTACTAAAAAGCAGATGCATAGGAATATGTACTTCCATTTATGACTGAATATTATGTCCACCAAGAAAAAATCCAACACGTTCATTCATGACATTTCCAAAATTAACTTACCACGCAGCAATAACTCTTCAAAAAGAATAATCACACCTGCAGCTTCTAAAAAGCTGAAATTTCCAGCCCGTTTTTCGTCACGTCAGCCGTGACGTCGCTGTGACAAATCCACGGACATTCGTCTAGTTGGCGGAGAGTGATCGCGGCAGCGGCGAGCGTGACACCAGAATTTGTCACGCCAAGCTCCGTGTTAGCGGGCCATTGTCCCAGAGCTGGTACTTTGAGGATATAGTGCCACGATTTTGGGTGGTAATGGTGGTAACTTCATTTTGGTTTGATTTGGTGGTGGATTGGTGATCAGGGAATATTTAAGTGATATCTATACTAATATTGTAGAGCTTAAGCTCTCGCATAGATAGAACTTGTTAGCCCTAGCGACTGCTGTTCAAATAATCTTTCATAGATGTTAAAGGCCACTGATGATTATGAACCTGAAGTGTTTGGTTAAACGCCCGTTAGATGGCTTTTTATTGATGAAGGAAATAAGCTACATTTTCTTTCGGTATTGCAAAGTTATTTGGCCCGAATTGTAGATGTCTCTAGTCAACTAGAGACATCTCAGTCTCTAGAGAACTGAGAACTTCATAAAAATCATAAACAGCAACAATCAAACATTAACAAAAGCCTAGACTAAACCAATAAAAGCAGACAGTAGTATTTCATCCCCACATTCATAGTGGAACCACAACGGATTCACTTTGCCATCAAAGGGTGCAGCCGAACAAACGGCTAACCAAAAAACAAGCTTCAAACGGTTTTAATACGGCACGCGTTTATTGCGGGCGCAGGTACTGTGACTGTGAAAGTGGGGGTCGTGGGATTTGTCCTGATGAATATAATATTGCAAAGTGTGAAAAAGGATGATAAAATAAAATGAGGTTTGAATAAAGTGATGTTGTGATTCGAAGACTGGGGTTTGTGATATTTTAAGAGACTAGTTTTTCGTTGCTTAGTGTAAAAATAGTTCCTTTATCATCAAAACTTTAAAACGAGCAGTGGGTCTTGACATTACTATTGATATTTAAACAATTAAAATGTATTTACCAAAAAGCTACCGTCGTCGCTAGGAAACTTCTCTGTGATGAGTTTAATATAATTTATCTTCTCAAACAGTACTGACATTTTTATAGTAATTAAATATCAAAAAGTTAGAACCAAGACCCAAAGCAAACCCCAAAATCCTGAAAAGCACTCACAAATGACATACACCCTACCTGATGAGAGAACGTATCGCAAGGTTCATTTTGTCGGGTTCTTGCGCCCGGGGGTGACACCGTCGTTTCCGGGGGAAGCCGACAGAGGGCGCTGGCAAACACGAGCTCCATTTCCGGCGCGGAAGAGCGCCGCCGACGTCGCTTCCGGCGGCCGACTGATTGGGCCTTTATTAAAAACTGACACCTGGGGCGATTCACCAGCTTTTTGTTTTTCGAATTTCTTCTTTTTACCGACGCTTGGTTATGACAAGTGCTTTTTTAATGTTCCACTGTTTTAGTTTGTCAACGTTTCGCGATTAAATTGTGGTTGGGGTGGGGTGTTTTCGTTTTGTGCATTTTCGCGAGAATGATTTTGGTGGTTGAGATTTTTTTTCAGAAACATTTTGTATGAAGAAAATTAATTTGTCTAGGTTGTTTGTGTAATATTTTTATCTTGATGAATATATTAAAAGAGACCCTTTATTCTATCTCAGATTATTTAGCGAGTCAAACTCCCAACTCATACAAAAATATACTTTTCAACGTAACACTTACTCAGTAAAAATACATCCATGAAAAATAAAGTATAATAATTCATAGAAAGTTAACACGTAGTCAAGAAGTAAAGAATCAGTGTAGAGTTATACTGCAACGCTTCACGTCGAGACAAATCCGACGCCTTGTTACACGCGCACCGGATAAGCTGACAACTAGAGATGGGGGAGTGTCGATATCGATGAAATCAAATGTGTGTTATATTCTCATATATTTATTACTGTTTTTTATCGAAAATTGTTTTCTTAAATGTAATTCTCTAACTTCAATAACAAGCCATATGGGTATAAAGTGTGATCTCGCTGGCTTTTAAATCATGTTCCAATATATTCAGAATTAGTTGCGACTTAACTATGTAATGGAATGGTTTAACCAGTTAATCTAACTTTATAATATTAACATAAGTACATAGAACAATGGCCTACAAAAGGCAAAGCTAAAAACAATCAAAGCTTATTATGGCATACAGAAAACATTTTAAAACCTGTTTACTTATCACACAAAATGCGACATCAAATATCAAACAAAACCAAACTAACACTAAAATTCCCCCCTTTATCGACATCACCATAAAAGTGAGGGAACTTGAACCCGCGTCTCCTCTCCGCGAACAATAAATCGAAAACATACGAAATCTGAACAATAAATTGCAGACAATATTTTCAGCAACATCGTTCCCGTAAATATCGTTGAAACTATAACTGAGTTCCTCCTGAATTAGGGGTGGCACGTTGCTTGAAGTTTTTTTTGGATAAAACTTTGTTTTGATGATAAGTAGTGGTTTTTCAGTGGAATTATAAACAGCGTTTAGCGATTAGGGGATAAGATTAATATAATATTAATAAAGTAACTTACCTTCTTTGGAGAGATTCTAAACCTCACTAGAGAATACGATGGTTGCTGCTAGACATTATGAAATTATAATCGTTATCATATTATAATTTTTTAATTCATTATAATATAACATATTGAGTATATTTTTTAATATTATAACATTATAATATGGTCTATTCAACAAGTATCAAGATGATTATACTAAACGAGTATACTAATCAAAATCTTAAGTTCTTAACAAAAGCATTATTTATTTCTAAATAAGTAGTACTCAGTTTTTAAGTTTCTTCTTATTACTTAGCACAATAACTTTAATTTAAATAAAAAACAAATAACCCTAACTCTAAACCCAAAAACACCAGCCCTACCATCTATAGAGTCGTAAAAACGTATTTTATTCGGAATGGTCAATGCAGTGGCTCCCTAGCGGCCAGTTACATGTCGTTCGAATGTGCTGCCCTCTATACGATCAGTCTTTTTACGTGTCTCAACCAGTCACGTTGAGCACGTTGCCGAGTACTTTAGCGGAGAAATGTCGGACTTTTGAGCTTGTCTGAGGCTTTTAGCACCTGTAGATACTGAGAAGATTGTTGTTTCATAGTTTCTGTTAGTTTTGGTATTGTATTGTTGCGGTACATGCAGATTCATCAGTGGCTGTAGATATATTTTATGCTCCAACATACCTGAGTTGCTCTTCTTTTAAAATCCTTGATAGCTGCCCTGATAACATAGGACTTCCAAAAGCTGAAATACTGGCTGTGCCTGCGTAATAACTATCTTCGTAGTTAGAGGAACTTGCCAATATAGGTACTTACTTCTTGGTTAGGGATTTTATTACTTTATCGTCTAGTAACAGCCAGATGCAACGTTAAAACCACACAAGCAGTACTTAAACGTTTTCTACATCACAATAGCCTCTCCCAATACCTACACGGGAAACTTCCACAAAAGGAGTCGCGACATAAATCATAAACAACAAAGAATATTGCGTTAACACTTTAACAACCAATAAAATATTGTGCGATTTCAATTGAGGACCTTTCCTTCATGTCAGTTTATGTGTCGATAAAGACCCATCCGGACTTTTCATCTCCCAAGAATTTGTTGTTGAACAGGACCCAAACTTGTCAAATAAGGTCACGGTGACATCGACAGCTTCAATTTTACGATCTTCGTAAATGACTGTCTCCGAAACTGGCTAAGTTTAATCGATTTGAGAATTCTTATTCGTTATATCTGTAGTTTCAGACCCTCTTTTAAAGTCCTCGGTTTTATTGCCTTTATTTTTCTTTATCGTTTACTCGGGAATAAAATAAAATTCGTGTTAGAACTTGTGTGTAATCGTTTTATGATTGTTTGGGAATATGTTTTGTTTTATTGGTGACATGTTTTTCCAATACATTTTCTCATTTCAAAAGCATTGGAATTATAGAGGCTTTTTTCCTCTTTTTCTTACGTCAATCCAAAATGAAGTGTTGAAATTCAGAAGCTCTAAAAATAACATCTCACTAGCTTCTGCCCGCGACTTCGTACGCGGATCCTGTCCCTTATGCCAGCGACGGGGTTAGCAAAATCAAAGATCTGAATCGTCTGATATTGAATTTTAAGGGCCAGTGACTTGTAAACAACGGAATACGCATAGCCATTAGAAACGTTCCATATATTTAATTTTTGTACTTCAACGGCAAAAGCACAGCAGACTAAACAAAACGCTGAGAACTGAAGCGCAATAGGCGTGACCATAGGGATAAAAGTAGTGATTCTAATTAGTCCGCATTTATGTTGTGTGTGGCAAAAATATTACACGTATTACTACGTAAAAAAACATTAAATGTTACTGAGACGACAAAGTCGTGATGACTTAGTGGAAGTTGTGGTGGTTTAGTGGGTAGAGAACCAATCTCTCAAGTATGAGCGTGCGTCTTTGATTCCAGGTCTGGCAAGTACCTGCCAATGCAACTTTTCTAAGTTCGTATGTACTTTCTATGTATATATATTTTTTTTTTTTTTTATTTTTTTTTATTTTTTTTTTTTTACTGAGATATTTTATTTTATTGGGAAGAGACAACAAACAGTTACATTGTAAATAGTGAACACAGGCATTATAAACTAAAATAGATGTAACAATGCAACCCACAACGTTATCTACACATTTTGGATACCAATGACCGTTATTTGGAGGGGATGTTAAACTGTAGGTTCCGGCTGTCATTGAACATTCTTGGCAGTCATTATGGGTAGTCAGAAGCCAGTAAATCTGACCAGTTTTACCAAGGGGCGTAGGGTTGAGCGGTTAACCGGTTTGTGGAGGTCAGATAGGCAGTCGCTCCTTGTAAAACACTGGTACTCAGTTGCATCGTGACTGGAAGTCGACCCTAACATAATTGGGACAAAGGCACTTGAGATAATAACGACAATAATAATGAGATATAAGCACCGCAGGGCATTTGAGGCTGATGACGGGGAGTAGCGACCCCGCGAGGAATATATACTGAATTCTCCAGGGAGAGTATACTGTCCCCCATCTCTGGCCGGTCGGAGTGAACCATGACGGGGGTAGGTCTCACGCCTCTGGCTTGGCTTGACCGTCCAGAGTGGAATCGCTAGAGGAGGGTTAGTAGCCCTGCTCGGAGGATAGGTGCCTCGTGGTAAGTGACCCACAGGGAGCGCGTAATCTGCGTTTGAAATCCGCCGAGTTATCCTCACACTTCAGCCGCTCATGTCCCTGTTGCCCTCCTAGTCTCCACCTGCCACTTTTACATGTATCTAATACATTGTCATCGGCAGGTGCCATAGTTCCCGTAGTTTCCCCATTCCTAGTCCATTAGCATCCCATCACAATAGCCCCTATTCATCCACAGTTAGCAATGGTATAGCACAGAACCGGGGATTGACTTTTTTTTTTAACGACGTCCACCGGGGATTGTCCTTGGGTTCATTTCTATAGTGTATAAAGGGATAATCGTCGGTTTTGTGTCACCATTTCATTAAAGTTGTCTCGAAAGGGCTTCAGCATGTTGGCTTCGGCGTCACGTTTGCCTCCCGAAAATTCGGAATTCTGTAGTCCCGAGGTCTGGAAGAGACATACAAAATAATAATGATATATATATAATGCAACAAATTCGGAGAGTGGGGGCTCGTGACGCCACGTCTAGGTATGTAAAATTTGTACTAAGGAGTGACTTAACACAAAATTCAAGCGTGTTATATCTTCGTTATTGTCTTGTTTGTGTGAGAGAGAAATGACAAAATACGTGTCCATTGTTTTAGGGTTATCTAAAAGACGGACTAATTACTTTTTTTGATTCACCATACCTATTTCATATCATTCATTTCTATACATTTCAAGTGTAGTATTGCTCTTGAAGTTCCACATCAGGTGTTCCAGATCTTCGATGTTTATACGTCAACAGAGAGTGCTTATCAGATTGAACAACTTTTGCTAAAACGTCATACCTCTATATGCTATAGTCTAGCTGGGCCCCTGGAGTTCCACATCAGGTGTTTTAGATCTTCAATTTGTATAAGTCAAAAGAAAGTGCTTATCAAATTGAACAACTTTTGCTAAAACGTCATACCTGTATATGGTATAGAGAAGCTGGGCTCTTGGGGTTCCACATCAGGTGTTCCAGATCTTCAAATTTATTATCTCAGCTGAAAATGCTCATCATATGAAACAATTTTTGCCATGGCACCATTTTTGTATCTCTTATAGTTTTGTTGGTCTGTTGGTGTTCTGCATCAGGTCTTCAAGTTTCGAAGATAAATTATAGCCTATATGTTGACCAGGCTTAATACTGACACAACAAAGAAAAAATCATTGAAATCAGTTCAGTAGTTCCGAAGATTAGCGTGTACAAACAAACAGACATACAGACATACAGACATACAGACAGAATTTTTTTTTCGGATTTGTGCTCCATTACTGTTTCTAAACCCCACCCAATTATTATTTTTTTAATATATTCAATGTACAGACACAGTTTTTTTACAGATTTATTATATGTATAGATTTTACGTCTGTTAGCGAATCAAATCATATCTGAATTGGCAAATATTGCGAATTCATTTATCAATGACACTTCAATGTGAATTCATCTGTCATGCTTCTAAAATAAGATTCAAAATTGCGATGACTAAGTATATTTGGAAATTCTTCATTGCTGAACTGTTAAATTGAAGTGCAAACTACATGTTTAGGCGTATTAATAAATTATCGGTCGGCAAGTTTATTTGCTCACACATTTTAGTTTACTTATGTTAATCAAAAAAGAAACTCTTCGCTAAGTTGTGCGCAAACACTGTGAGTGTCTATTTACTTAGAACTATGTAGGTACGCCGTAGATCACAACTAGAGGTATTGATTATGTTATTTATATGTAGGGATGTTTCTATGGGTTAGATATTTGATAAATTACCTTATAGAACCATATAGTTACTAGTATAAGTATTGGAGTGCTTGAAATTCAGAATTATTTTCCTACAATTTCGATAGGAACGTGACTGTTAGTATATTTTATTTGGACAAACAGTTATAACCACCAAATAATCACGTTTCGTTTATACGTGTCACCTTATTAACAGGTTTGTAGGTCATTATAAAGTATGAATCATTGTAATAACTGGGCTCGATCAGATAACTCTTTTAAAGGATACGGACTGACAGGCAGCTGACTGACAATCCTTTTTGCTTTATGTCTCATCAATATGAATATTAATCAACTTCAGGTTATCTCGTATACTTTAATTCAACTGAATAATGAGTGTGAAACTTTGTATCCTCGTAAAGGAGACACATAGACTTGATAACTTCTAGACACGTCCACGATTGTGTGACAAAATATAGCCCACAAAAAAGTAGTTCACGAAACGCCACAAGAATTTCTATGTTTACTAACAAACACTGAACAAAAGCAACAGAAATGGTAGCAGCAAACATGAAAAATTTAAACCCTTCCATAGAATTACAAAAGTGATTAGAGCGGGAGCATAAATAAATAAATATTTATTTTTCTTTGCCGACGTCAAACGACGGCGATCTTTAGCGTGGACACGTTAAAATCGCGTTTACCGACGCTTCACACACGTTCCCAGAAGGACGATCTGTCAATACAATGTTCTAAAAATCGAATTTCAAATTTGTTGGACAAACCGTTCGGCTCCGCTCGGCCTACATCGGAACGTCACGACGCAAAAGAAGCAAAACTATTGGTTGATTTAGTATTAGCTCGCTAATGTGTATTGGACGACAAAGATACCGATGCTACACAAACCCAGTATTTCGGTTTCGTGACATTTTTACGTGAATCAATATATTTTTACTATTTGTACATATTGGTGTTTCTTATATGAGTGACTTCGATAATTCTTTGAACAAATATCGCGGTGCTTTTCAATAGGGTTCGTGGAAGAATGAGTTTCGTTACTATTATTATCTAGACATGTAAACTACTTTGTGTACATAAAAATTCAAACAATTAGATTTTCATGGTAATGTCGCTGTACTAAAGTTGAGTTCTGACTTCTTATCTTTTTATGTGAGTCGTTTTGAGTTAAATTAGAACGAAACAATTCGTTTCTTGACACGCTAAGTTCCATTTTCACTAAGATAAGGGTAACACTTAACTAACAACGATTGTGATAAAATAGTCTTCTTATTTAATAAGTCTGAATATAAAATGGATTTTTCACGAAGAAAGAAAGGCAAACTGCAGAATTAAAAGTTGTTGACCAAACTACGTTTCAGGTAGTAATTATGTATGTTAAAATGGTTTTAATGAAAGTAATTTAGCACTGAACTCTAAAGTACTTAGAACTGCAACATATTTCATGAAAAGGTCGGTTTTTAGCACGTTTTAAGTTTTAGGAGTATATTTTTCACTCTAATTTATTTTCTGAGCAGCGATGTGCATTCGTTTATTCCTAAATTTAAATAAATTGCAGTCCAATAAACAGAGAATACTTTGCATGTACATTTATATGGATATTTACTGAATAAAAAAGCTTTAAAACAAAAAGAATTAATTTAGAAAACATCTCCCTAAAAACCTAACTGTTATCGTGCCATAGGTACAATCACAAAAAACTTCGAATACGAATCAAATATATTTTTTGTAAATAACAAAAAGCGGTCAAAGAATAAATCGAGATACTTGTCTCAAATAACACGACGTGAACTGGACCCGGGTATCGGCCGGGTAAATTGGATCGGCATCGTCGAGTCGATCGTGGGGATTATCCGGTGATCGTTACGGAGCAACGTTAACGCTCGCCGCTTCTGATTGTCTCTTTACTCTATGGGCATTGTGGGTAAATGTAATTTTGTAAGTGGAAAGAAAAAAAATAAAAAAGTGGGGGTTATTGGCTCTTTAAAAAAAAATTTTAATGTTATCAGCCTCTGAAATTAAATACAAATTGTTAAAATAAACACATAAAAGCAATTTCTATTATTTTACATTAAAAACATGTGAAAATTTAAGTAATATTGTGTTTTATTTGGTTACATGCCCAGAAGACTGGCTGTATTCACGTCGTTTGCCAATGCTAATTTAAAGAATAGGGCAACCCTCTTAGACACGCGAAAAGTTGATCAGCCTTTTCACTATGTTCTTCACCCTCAATAATAATAATTTGTTTTATAAAAAAAATGCTTTGTTCGACCCACTGTGCAGATCCCGCCCACAAGTTCAGCTGGCTATCGCAGATCTCCGCTCGTTTGTAACGACGTCTCGCGTCCGACGTAACGACTCGATCCGGCTTTTTATTTCTTTGCCCACCTGGTTTTTGCTGAGTGCCCACTGTGCATTTTAGTGACGGGGATTTTTTGGCTAGTTTATTGAGGTTTTCTGCTCAATTGCTGTGTAATTTTACTGAAGGTTTAGTTGTAAAAAATGTGAAGTTTATTTTGTTCTTTGTGATCCCGAATTTATAAAGAATCATTTTAAAATTCGATGACACTTAAAACATCTTTTGATCTCTTAAACCTTATGTTGTACCAATTACATATTAGCGTGTTTCTAGTACACTACCTGACAACAGTCACACTCTTAACATTGAACGTAGTAGTCCGATATCATAATATTGACCAAAAAAGTCTCACGACAAATTACCACACAATTATCAGCTTTAAATTTGGGACACGCTAATGACCACAAATCACGATAAAATTAAAATTCATTTTAGCAACACAAATAAAATCAACATATCAATAAACTTATCGTAAACACAGCATTGTGTTACAGCAGTTACCTAGAAACGTGCTAACAGACGGCCAAATAGACCATCAAAGATGATAACTTATGGCTGTCCGACTTGAGATGCTAACAACGATTGTAACAGAATTTTAGCAGTTTCATTAACAGGTTTGGAAACATGATTTGACTTAGTTATGTTCGTAATCAATTACTGAAATTGGATGTAATTGAAAGTCAAATATATGTGTGACGTCCGTCCCACGTACTAGTTTTACATGTAAGTGCTAAACTGGCTGGTAACGATTTCGATACGTCAATAGTACGTTCAAGAAAGCACGTATTTATTACAAGTCATCGTCATCAAATAATATCTTACATTTTTTTAAAGTAGGTGTGGCTATTAACCCTAGGGACACAGATGAATAAACTTTTGATTTTAAAAGACTGTTAAACAACGACGATTTTGATGTCACATAAGAAAACTCCAGCTCAAAATAAAATGAAAGACAACCTTTGCCCAGAAACACTGAAATAGTCATCCATAAGAATTAAGTTAGATATAATAGCTACAGCAAAACTCGAGAAATGTGAAAATGATAAAACTTATACTCAATTACGATTAATTCACTTCTATTACTTTGTCACAACCAATGCTTCACACATTATCATATCCAACGACCACACAAGTGAAATCAGAATTTCAAAAGCTCTCAACAGCTCTTGTAAATAACACAGGGACGCTAATACCACCAAATTGATATAACTATCGTTGGTATGGAATATCAAACAAAGTGGGCACGAGTGGAAATAGTTCCGTAATAACGATAATTGGTTTGGCCAATTTTCGAAACGTGTGTTTTATTTGAGCAAACAGACGGAAGAATGTAGCTGAAGTACTTAGTGATTTAAAGAGTTCTGTTTGTGTTGGTGAAGGGAATATATGAGGAGTGAATGAGGGTAATGATTTTACAGTTACAGAGGTGCCGAATACTGTTTAAGGAATAGTTAACGTCAAAAATTAAAGTCACAATGAAGATTTTCTTAATATGTATATTGTATGTACATTATATGTCATGTAAAGGTAGCTCTAAAAGTAAGGGAAGAGTGATGAGGTTCGTATTGATGGTAAGGACAAAATGAAAAGAAACCTGAACTTGGAACTCAATGGCATGCCATGGGAGATACCTACATATGTTTACTATTCTGATTTGAGCTGATGATATTGAACTTGTATGTGTTATAAAATAACAGGACACATTATATCTATTACAGCAGAAAGTAAAGCTTTAAAACTGAACACCATTATAATTGAGCAGCTTTAAAACGTATAAAATGAAACCTGAATCTGGAGTAAATGCAAGAGTTTTATGAATCAATTTATTTGAAGTAAACGTTTCCACGGCGCCTCTGTTCTCAGTAAGATTTACGCGGCTTTTAACTTGACGTTAGTCGAGATTATCGGTCCAAGGGCTCTTGTTGACCTTGCCTGAACTTAGCCCATAATTACACTTTATACAGTTCAGATTAACACTGCTTTAAGATTTATGTATTCAATGGCTATTAAGTTTGTGATGTTAAAGGTAAAACGGTCTAGATATGATATCAAAGCAATCTGTCATTTTGAATGATAAGTTTAGAATAAAGACTCTACAGCGATGATTTTATTTTTTGCATCTTTAGAAAACTACTAGCGTTTAATAAATTGAAAATAAACTTCTGATAGTTTAACCGCATCAGTCGATCTAAATCTAAATACGGCCATCAATCAACCCCTTACTGTTTCACTTATCGGAGCTGTCTACACGTAAGAGAAATTCGTTCACCGTTTACAAAACCCGAAAGAAATCAAGCGATCGATCAATTAAAGTAAAACAACTTATCATTCCGACCGAAAAAGAACCACGAATCCATTATACAAGGGCATTAACAAACAAATGTTCACACTTAACCTTTCTTTCTGGCTTGCGATATACATCTCTCGACGAAGCCTCATTATTACTGACCAGCAAACTTACTGATGCATTCATTTCATTTCTTATTACATCGACATAAAGTTCAATTTGACTTAGCTCGTTAGTAAATGGATCGTAGCCGAGGCTCTTAACACAAGGGGGGTATCTCAGGTGTCGTGGAAAACTTAATTTATGTTAAACTCGTCTGCGCCGCGATTATTTAACTGGCGGCGATGGAACGATAAGGAAGATTAATTGGGCTGGGCGTCGGATAAAAAATGCGAGGACAAGCAACCCGTGTGGTTCCGTCCGCCGAAATAACGATACGAACAAAGGCGGTTCTGGGAGGTTTATTTATGGAAACGAGTCGTACAAGACGAAGACTCTCATTTAAGCTGTATAAATTGGGTAATGGCGACTACTTATTACGAAGAAATCTTTTCAATTTTACTTCTTATATGTTAATATTTCGACGATAAAATCATCGGCGTAGTTTGATGTACATTATCTCAGGTCACTATCTTTAAATGAAACGCAGTAATTTGTATTGGAGCTCTTTAAACTATTAACTGTGTCATCCACACAGTTATGATTGGAAGACCTTTATCCATGACCTACAACAATAAGTGGTTCATTGATCTCAAATTACATCAACAACTGATAAGTTTATTTTGACTTAATTAAAGAGCAGATAGCAATTTCTTCAATTGATTATTTAGTGTTGTTCTTACTTTCATCAATACTGCAGTGGAAAGGTGGTGTAATATTTATTGGTATCGAAAGCTGTAATTATAACGCAAAAAATGTAATGAGTTATTCAATTTCAATACAAATTAATAAATGTCTTTAAGAATAAATCCTCATAATCTTAAACATAATGAAATTGGTGATTCAATCAAAATAACAATGGAAAGAGGAAGAAGTACCAGCAGTTCTGAAAACTTATTGGACGACTTTGAAGATGATTATGTGGTGAAATCAATTGGTGCATTTGGTGTGTGGCAAGCTACAGTATGTGTTATAGCAGCTTTAGTAAGATCAGCTGCAATATGGAACATGCTATCAATCATATTCCTGACTCCAGCTACACAATTCGTCTGTGTCAAATTTGAAGATAATGCAACAGTGTTAGCTCAAAACTCAACGTGCTATAATAACTGTGTGGAATATATGTATTATGAAGAGGTATTAGAAAGGACTTTGATATCAGAATTTGGACTGATTTGTGATGGTGCTTGGAAAGCTAGTTTTACGCAATCGATGTTGATGTTTGGATTTTTAATAGGAGTGTCTCTGTTTGGTTGGATTTCTGACAGGTAAGTTATGATCAGACCACGTTGCTGGGCTTTAATAGTTCTTGCAATTATGGTTACTATAAAGTAATTTGTTTTTCAGGTTTGGCCGCCGCATCGGTTTGATAATATCTTGTACTTTGAACATCACATTCATGCTAGCTGTCCCATTTTCTCAAAGCTACTGGATATTTAATACCTTGAGACTGTTTATAGGAATGGCCTCTGGTGGCACCATGATAATCTCTTTAGTGTTTATCATAGAAATAGTTGGGCCACAACACAGGGAGGCTGCTGGAAGTTTAGCTATCCTACCTGATGGATTAGCCCAAGGATTGTTATCAGTATTTGCTTACTACTCAGTGGATTGGAGAATGTTTCTTATGGAGTATGCTATAGCATCTGTTGTAATTTACATGTTTATTGTTTTCTTACCTGAGTCACCGAGATGGTTGATGTCTAAAGGTAATGCTGAAAAAGCACTTGATGTTTTAACAAGAGCTGCAAAAAGGTGAGACTTATCATTTATTTAACCCCCAAAAGTATACATATACTTTATTGCAGTATAGAACTGCACATTATTCTTTTTTATGGTTTTAGAAACAAATTAAACACGGCACTCATTCGAGAAAATATAGCTATGGCGCTAGATGAAATGCTAATCAATGACAAAGAAATACGCAAATCCTCATACGTGGATCTGTTCAGAAATAAAACCATAGCATTCAAGACAATATCTTCAATAATTATCTGGATATCAGCTGGAGTTTGTTATTTTGGGATTAATCAATACATTACCTTTATTGGATCGAATGTATATATCACTGTTATATTATTGGGTTCCATTCAGGTGAGTCTCAAATCTGACTATTTTTCAGCTACTTCTTGGTTTATAGTTACTATTTTATTTCATGTTTTCCTGTTTCAGATTCCAACATGTCCCTTAGCAATGATGATGAACAAAACATTTGGACGCAGAGCATCAACGGTTGCTACTCTAACTGTCATTGGTATTACAATGACTATCCTCATGTTTGTGCCACCAGGACATACTGGCTGCACGATCCTAGGCATCATAGGCTTTGCAGCAACCTGCACTACATTCGGAGTCCTTTGTGTCTACATTTCTGAATTATTCCCCACTCCATTGCGGACTATGGCTTATGGCTTAAGTTCTGGTGGAGCAAAAATAGGAGCAATGGTTGCGCCCTTTATAGCAACTATCAGTCCGCACTGGATACCTTCGTTGATTTTTGCAGTTTTACCTTTTATTGCTTCATTGTTTGGTGTTTTATTACCTGAGACCAAAGGTAGACAATTGCAAGATATGATGTGATTTCTGTAGACCATAATTTTCTCATGAATAAACTTATCTTAAATACTTAATCTTGACTCCAAATTATCTGAGAAACTTCTAATACGAAAATGTAATTCAGATTACATTAAAAGTCTAGTACATTTCAAAATGTTACAAAGATTTATACGACTTACATGATTTATGTAAAAACGTGACCGAACATTGTGATTTAGAAATAAATCGAATTTAAGTATCACGAAAACTTAATCACGATTTGTGCAGTAAATACATTCAGTACTGACACAAGTTAGATAAGGACAAAGTAAGACCACTCTGTAAAATACTGATTAGGTATCTTGCTCGTAACTTTGTCAAATGTGGAGTGCGATTTTTGTTTGTATGTCTCCAAGTGGACTTTCGAATAATTGCTTTATTCATCAAAATGACGCTTGAGTTTCTTTTCTAAAAATGGAAGCTGGTTTTAATTACAAAAAAACTTGAACTATACGTACGCATGATACCTTTCAGCACCTATGTATAACTACATCCAAGAACAAGTTAAAGTTATCACCTTACCAAGTACACGAGTCTACTGAACCGTCTTTCACTTACTCTGTGCCACTAATGGCCGTTGACACTCATATTTAAGATAAACTGAACACAAGGTTACCTCGTAATTTGTAAATAGGTGATAAGCTAGATAGCATTGGATGCGCCTCACTGAATCATGAACGTAAATAAATGCACTTGATTGTGCATATTTATTGATATTTTATGATGCCGACGGTTTTGTAAAGGGACTGATAAGTGTGTCAATGGTTTGTGATTATTTAAATGGCGATGTCAATATGGCAATGTAATAAGAATTTCGATAAATATTAAAATTTTCATCACCATTGATAGAAGGTTATCAAAATCGACCATAAGCTTGAATACAGGTAACATACTGACTAATGGATAAAGCAAAGCATACATGCAATTCAAGATGATGGCTGGTGCTCTTTTGAAGGGTTAAACGATGGTTATAATATGAGATTTCTTGAACTTATTTTTCCCTTCATGTCCTGTTCATTATTTTATTTGGGGTCGGCGCAATATATCTTCCGCTTCCACTCCTCCTGTCCCTCTTTATACTGATACTCACTCCCTTCTTAATCATGTCATCTTTCAGGCAATGCATCCATCTTTTCTTAGATCTTTCTCAACTATACCATAAAAAATACAAAACAATAAACACTTCATCCAAAAAATCCCAATTCACAAAACAAAGTACACACTTAGAACAACCACAGAGTCCCATTAATAATGGTGTAAATAATTCAGAAATAGCCATAATAGCCACAATTAGCCGCTGGCTGGCTTCTCCCATAAAATGATGGTGTTCGTTGCTTTATGGGGTGAAGTCACGCGATGCGCCCGTAAAGATGCGCCTGGGCATTGCAGTAATTAATTGCGCCTGATACCATATCGGGGAGAAACTGCCAGTTTATGTGGTGTTGCTAAAATTAGGGGAGTTAGGTTTAGATAGAAATATGGGTGTTTTTTTAGTGTGTGCTGTATTTTGCCATAACACAGATAAACCCTGAGAGGTTTGCGTTGTGTGGCTACATTATTATGTAAAGAAATGTGAAAAAAAAAATCTATTTTCATAAACACTAATTGTTGCTGGTTATTATGTACTCTGTTTCTTGTCTTAATTTTTCGTGATTTGTTATTTTTACCGTCATACGAAAAAAATTCTAGTGCCCTCGCAAACTGCTTATCAAATAATCTGCAAAGGTACTATTAGCCACTAGCGGGTAAGGTCGTACAAGTAAAGGGTGTTTTTAAACATTAAAGGTATTAAAACTGTACACCTTTGTTATCAAACGTTTGAAATGGGACAAAAATTCGGCATTCATACATATTTCACATAGAAAGAAGGATCGCCGCACACGACAATAAACGACACAGCCCCGTCGCGTTATTGTAAATGCCGTTACTCGCATAAATTCTACTTCAGAAACGTCGAAATATTGATAGCGGAATTGCATACTTGCGACTATTTTGTCGCAAATTCAGTCG
Source organism: Helicoverpa zea (assembly GCF_022581195.2). Classification (NCBI taxonomy): domain Eukaryota; kingdom Metazoa; phylum Arthropoda; class Insecta; order Lepidoptera; family Noctuidae; genus Helicoverpa; species Helicoverpa zea. The sequence goes on along the minus strand of NC_061458.1, from coordinate 683,140 downwards.
CATGATTTTTAAGCGTGACCGGACCCGGACGGTCTGTTGGATCCAAAATTATTGTTTAACTAAGTGTTGGCTATTAGTCACATAAATATCGAAAGATTGGGTAAGGTTCCTAAGCTATAAAGTGTAAAATCAGGTTTCCAAAGGAAAGTAAACACAAACAAGGGCCCGCTTCAATCATAGGTGAACTCAAGCTTAAAATATTAATATTTTCTTAAAAACAATACTAGCTATAAACACTTTTCTCAAGTTTCCTTTAGGTACAGATCCACTATACAGGTAGTTCAAACAATAAGATCCCACAGCTTTACAAAATCGCACGCAACAAAACAGTCGCCCGTCTACCCCCCAACAGGCATATCTCATCGAACAGATGAATAACGAGCGAGCTGCCAATTACACTAAAAAATGTCCATAGGCGCCAATTAAAATGATTTACATATCAATATATCGTCGCCATGTTGGTCGTTGCGAGTTTTTCTACGATATCGCGTGGCGTGGCGTGGCGTAGTTCCAGTATGAATTATTTGTTTGTACTTCTGTGAGTACAATGGTATTTATGTGATTTTATGTTTCTGTTGTTCTTCTTTTGAAAAGGAGATTAAATTGGTGATTTATTTTTTGTGAGAGTTTGTAAGGGAAATGTTGCGTCATTGCGTGATTGCTTGATGCTGAGGAAAACTGGTAATCACTACGGATAATATTAAGTAGGTACAGGTATATTCGGTAATCCATATGATTTAAATTCCTAATAAAAATAATAAAAAACTATGTCATGTTCCTATTAAAAGTATTTAAACTGGTACTGACGTGAAAATTAATTGAGATTGTTTATTTAATTACTTGTAAGAGTAAAATGACTAAACACCTACATAGGTACTTCTATGAATGCCACGAGGCATGCACCCATAAAAAAATAGCAAGAAAATAAAACAAAGAAACATCAACCGACAATGTTGCATGTGACAAGTCAAATTTCAACTAATGAGTGTCATTGTTGACAAAACATCGCATGTCAAAAAGTAATATAAATTAACCGAACAATTACGTTTGTCATAACTCTCTTCTACTAAACAGTCGAAATTAAACCTTAAGTCCATAAGGCAAGGTTGAGATTTCTTTGGAGCTTTTCCATGATTTACAATCTTAAAAGTACAGTCGTCAAATAAAATTGTATAATTAAAGGCAATGTAGATATATTATCATGATGAGGCAGGGACGATGTAATGAAAGAGATTATAGCTATAGCGTTCTAATGGCAATAGACATCTGACATATGACAATGTTAGCTCCGAGTTTTTAAATTGACATAATAGTACTTGTTTTATTGTCTTTGATAGACATTAAAGAGTAATCAAGTCTGATTGTGGAGATTAAATGCATTTGTAACATGCATTTCTGCAATTTAGAAATACATAGTATTTTTTGTTCTCTTGAATTTAATGAGCAAATAAAAACTGCACTTAAAAAAACTTGCAGTACAAATCTAGTTGCAGAAAAAAATAAAAATTCTAAGTCAATAAGTTTTTCCTTCGACTGTACAACATACTTACACATCCGAGCAGTTTTATTGATACAACATTTAACACAAATCACTTGTTGATTGAACGTGCGTGCTTTACACTGGCTTGCAATTAATCGTGCGTCGCAACTTGTTTACACGAGTTTGAGTGCACGCGAGTGTACGATACACTTTACGTTCGACGTTTGACGTTTGACGTTTTTATGTCGATAATGGCCGCGTTATAGTGGCCTGCAGTGTATTTTAATTAATACGCTATCAATCTTTTTTTGAAATTAATGGTTAAGCGTTGCTTCTTGATGCTTAGGAAATTAGTGTAGTTCTTTGTTGTTAAGGTTATTAATGGCTTTCTAATTTATGAAACATACATGTGAAATTGAAAGCGGGACCTATTAATTTAATAGGTGACACGTTAAATTTGTGGGTCCCACCTGTGTTTGGCAGCCATTACAGGTATACAGAAGCCAAAATGTCTAATAGCCAGTTTTACTAAGAGGTATCATGTCCCTGGTAAGTGGGTGGCAGTCGGGCCATGTAATAATACTTTTACTCAGCTGCATCAGAATAGACTGAAAGCAACACTAACATTATGAATATCTATGGCAGCCTGATGATGAACATAATAGATTAGAAAACTAAAAACCATGCAGACGACAGGCAGAAACCAGCAGGTACTTATTTTGCAGGTACAGCTGTGTCATTTATAACCATACAGCTAAATACCTCACAAATCACCCACATTATTCCCCAAAGCGTCATAAATAAACTTTACGGCGTTAATTTCGAAAAACACTTTATATGTCGATTAATTATTCGCTGATTAAACACAGCCAGTCGTAAAAAGTATCAATCATGGAGAACAAAATGACTTGCGGAGGTTCCATATCGGAAAATCTCAAAAATGAGGGTGAGCGGGGGACGAGGAACGTTACTGTTTTCGGCCTTATACGCCTTCATTAGACCCGGTAATTTTTTGTAATGCCTAAAATTATCGCTAACAGATGCCTTATATAACCCAAACGCCTCCTTAGTTTACTCGTAACTGATCATTTTGGTCATGCCCTTACGTATTTGAGTTAGAAGAAGGCGCCTGACCTACCTGCATTATGGTATCTCCGTTTATCTTTCCTTACTCCGTAGTATTGATATAATGACATTGTCATTAACATATGTGATTCGAACATCTTGGAATGACATTATTAGCGTTCACATGTGTATGGTAATGTCTGAAGTTTGCTTTGCCTCCTACGGTTAGCTGTTTTTTGGAAATGGATAGCGTCGGATTTGAATTTTGATGACTTCTTCTTTTTATCTTGGATATAATTTCGTATGTTTCGTAACATAATACAATAAAACATCTATATCTGACTGTTTATTATCTTCACAGCTTCTTTAGTCTCCACTTTTGATTTTGAACGTGATCGTGAATCTGCATATCCCTTTTGTTATAAAGCCAAGTTTTTTTATGGTATACTTTCAATAAAAACCTGCTTAGCCCATGGTAAACCATCCACTATAAAATACTAGTTACTTGACTGCACAGAAATACAAGTTTTTCATTTAATTGAGTTTACGCACAAAAATAGTACTTACACAAGATTCACTTCGTTTATAAAATGGTGAGATAATACGAAAATATGACAAATACACACTTATTCACGTGACCCGTGGTCGTCCCACTTCCATCCGCATAATGTTAACATAAATAACATTGGCGAAATCGATTGCTAATTAAAACCAAACATATTTTAACGACCACCTCAATAAATTTATAACAATAATAATTTATTGGCAGTCAACTTTTTATGTCGGCTTTTGAATATTAATGGGACGTTATTTATTGGCCGCTTAACGCTTGATATAACATGTTTTTTAATATATTAATATTAAATACGGGTTTTTATTGAGTTTTCAGATTAGCCTCTGTTATTGTGGGGGATTAGCGATGGCTCTTTATACAAGGTTTGATCAATCAATTCTGAATTAAATGCGGTAGTCAAGTTACTTTTTTACTCTTTGGGATAAGTCAAGAAGTTATTCAGAGATTTTAAATAGAATTTGGGTATTAGTCACGCTTAAATTTTGTTTATTATTTTATTTGTATGTTTTCCTTTAACGTTCGTGCAACAGTAGTTGATTCTTAGAACTTAATTGCTAAGTAGCATTTTAAAGTAACAAAAAAAAATCCAGGCTCATTAATCCCTTATTAAAAAATTAAAATAAAAATGATTTTAAATTAAGCTGATAAATCAGAACTTTTTGAAAGAAGAATGTAATGTACATTGTACAGTTCTGAAAACTGTTCACCAATTTCTATGTATTTTTATTGAGAAGAAGTTCCGCAACAAACCCCCCATTTGTACATTAGGTTTAAAGAATCTATGTATGATTATATCTTATTACTTTGACTAATATCTACATAGCTCAAATGTGTATCTAAAGTGATTTACTACCTCAGATACAACAAGATAATCAACACAAGAGGACATACAGACGTTCAACAAGTTATTCTATAATTGCCGTCTGAGCCACATTTGTTCGATAAGATCTCACTTCCTAACATTGTATGTTAATACTTGTAGATCGTGTGATTACAAGATCGTGCTTCATGTTCGAGTAAAGAGTTAATTTTGTTCCTTGATTGTTTTAGTAAATCAATTTACAGAGAATTAATTGTCTTAAGGCGAGGAAGTGGTCAACAATAATTCCATAACCGGCACGCGCATCTAAGGCGCCAAAAGGGGTCGGAGCGTCTGAGCGGGGCGAGGATAACAATACGCGCGCTAGCTTATAACTAAAAGTCGTAAGCGACAAAATGGTTTTGTAATTTTAATATTTAGAAATGATAATTTAATAAAAATTCCTACTACAATTTTAAAGAGTATGTATATACTCAACTACTAAAAAAGTTAAGAGGCTTAAATCGGTCCCGTTTGCCCATAATATGTGAATCTCTTTTTAAAAAGAGGTATGTTTGATATATTTTTCTCTGTTATAAAAGTTACCTAATCATGTTTCTACAACTAACAAAATAAGGTTTATATCATGAACTTTCAGGTAACCAAGTTGTATTTTGATCCGTTTTGTATTTACTGAGAAAAATTGACATCCTTGGCGCCAAAAATTCCAATTCGTCCTCTTAAGAGATTGGGTAAACTTTAAATTGTCTTATTTCTTTATCAACTTTCAACTACTAATAAATCAAAAAACTACTACTGGAAAAAAAGTATTTTTTATATCATTAAAAGGTGTAGGTATAATAACATGATGATTCTATGGTAGGCAAACCTGACCCAATGGTAGATAAATGGTAGATCTGCCAAAAGACACTTCACTGAGAAATCATTTTCTATTTCTTAAAACTACTTAAACTATCATTAACATTGAAGACGGTCCTTGGTCGCAAGCGTTGCAATACAGGAAAGATTAATGAGGCCGTTAACCCTCGATTCCCATATTAAATCCGAAACATACTATAATCAAGCAAATAAACCAACACATATCAATCGATATAATATAATTATTACAACACACATTACGATAAATTAGCATTCAAATGTGTGTCGTGTCTGTAATTAATAGGATATATATGACAAAACACTTTCGTCTAACGAACTAAATGTAAATATTAATCATATAATTTATGACCGTATAAAACGCGATGATTTGATTAGGTATAATCGCATTATTCACATTAAATTTGCATATTATATGCATTCTAAAAAGGAAAAGGTGTGTTCCCACAACGCTATAAAAACAACGGTTAGGCAATACTTATTTATTTTTTTATAATAATTATATATTATGTACAGCTTATTAGTCACCCTCATAGGTGGATTTGTAATATCTTACCAAAGTTTGTAACCAATATTTTCAAAAGTAATAATATACCTAAGTTAAAATTTTATCTCGAATCAGGACGATAAATATACAAAAACCGTAAATAAGAAATCCCTGTAACTACTGGGCCATGTATTGCTATCGGTCATAATTTTAAACTTGTGCAGAAGTTTAACCTCTTTGACCGAAGATTCGGCATCAAAATGTCACAACAGACTTGCAGATTTGACGCTAGTCTCCTGACCAAAGAATACCTTGGCGTTCATGTCGAATGTGAGACGGTGACGCTCTTAGCCATTATAATGTACGGGGAAAGTGGTCTGTCTGTTGCCTTGATTCTTTTAGTCTTTGACTAGTATGGGGATTATAATTTTGTTGCATGTTCTAAAGACAGATTTCAGATAATCTGACACCTGTTTGAGCTAAACAGGGTAATTATTTGGTGATTAGTAGGTACACGTTCCTAAATGATTAGGCCGTGTCTTGCATGGGCGAATCAATGCAAATCGCACGCATCCAGATTGCTCACTTAGGATACCGTGTAAGTTATGCATTATGCTTAAGAGCAAGACCTGATTATCTTTTTGGAAGCAAAGTAAAATATGAAAAGTAGTACAACCTACAATGTGTCTTTTTTGAAAACACTACGAGAAACTCAAACAATAATCCATAAACCGAACCTTCAAACAACACAATTAATCTCCAACCAAAAGCAATATTTGCAACAATAATTTACATGAATAAATAACCTCGGAACACCAAAACTGATGGATGTTAAAACGAATAGTAAATTATAATGTTCCGCGAACAGGATAATGTTAATTAAACAGCTTCATTTGCGCCATTTTGTGGGCCGAGCGTTTCCAACGAGTTTAATTGCAAATGAATTATGAATATTTACCGGTGTCATTTCGATGGAGGCGGGCGGTGCAAGGTAGGAATGACAGCGATGATGAAATCATATGTAATCACGCTGATCATTCGCAAAAAGTTAAGCAGAGATAAATCTGGTGGGAAATCATCAAATGACCCCTCTCGGTCTGTAGGTGCAGTGTGAGGAAGAGTAAGACTCCTACTGATTAAAACACACCTTGTTCCTTATGGAGCCCAGTATGTACCAGGGCCGTAGTGAGTCTTTCGAACAATCTCGTACCCCTGGTAGAGATATACCCTTCCTCCTTACCGTACGAAGACTATTTGTACCAAGCTGCTGAACCGATTTCAAAAATTATTTCACTGTTAGGTTAGGTTACCTCCGCTATCTGGATACCTACTGGAAGTAGTTTTCAAGGGATGCGTGTAAAACAGTTGGTAATTAATAAACTATTTACTACCAATCTCGCGAGATCTCTTCCTTTAGACCCCAAAGCAACAGTTGTTCCACTCACCTCGATACGCCAGATACACTGATTCAGACCGCGATTGTAAATGTCAATTAGCAACATTGATGTATGTATGTATTTGTGGCGAGATTTATTGGCGAGCACTGCTCACTGATCGGGAACCTCGTAAGAGACAATGTACAGCTGTTTTGTATGCAGAGTTGAGATGATGTTCGTCAAATGTAGTCATGCTTGGTCTAAAATTTTTGAGGAAGTCCAGCTTTCGTATTTTTGGAGGCATGGGGCCGTGTAACACTATCAACTTCAGGACTTCGGTCTGCTTTGTGAAAGTTTTTAAAACCCATAAAGTCTCATCCAGGAATAGTATCTGAGACCCCGTTGATAGCAGCCACGCTTGCGATCATTGCTACCAACAGAGCAGTTTTAAAAATCAATTGACGGTATTCCGCAATCCAACATTAATTACAAGCTCAAAATTTTACGTGAATGATATCACGCCTAAAAAAATTACTCAAATACCAATTAAAATCCGATTACCCATCCAACACGGCAAGAGTCCATCAATAACAATGTAACTAAATCAATTACCCACATTCAAGTAGACTTCATACATAATGTATGTATGTAAAAAAACTTCTGACAAAATGAATGTTCGCACATCGAGTGCCTTCGCAAGAAATATGTAATTACATACTTAATAATGTGTAATATGTATGTATAAATGATTTATACATGGACTGAATGGATAAAAACGTGATAGGAACATATATAGGTGGAAAAAAATTGATGGCTACGCAAGAGTGGATGTATTGTGTGACCGATGGGATAGTCTGTTTGTTACTTTGTAATGGAATGATATTGTCAAACGGTTTTTATTGTGTAATGGAATGCACATGGCTATTGACACGGTGGAGGGAAACCGTGATATCGATGGCCCTTGAAAAAATTGAATGGATGAAAATAATGATATCCACTAGCTTTTCTGCTATATCCGCAACCGTTATGACGATTGGAAAAACTACTTATGTTTCAGGCCCCATATTTTCAACTTGACAATATGTTTTCACTAAAAATTTTGTGTGAAACATAAAAAATACAGTTTCCACCAATTAAACACCTGGGCATAGTTCTCTTTCATGCGGATCTTGAAATATGTATGACTAAACTAACAGTCTTTATTATGAAATTAAGAAGGAAGTGAAACCGAATGCTAATGCTAGTGCATAATAAAATGGCTTGTGAATTCTATTGTGCGTAGTGCCGTAACGACATTACTATTATAGTAACGATACTGAGCATTGCCGTGAATATATCAAAAGTTTAAAATCTTATTAGGAACATTTTGGAAAATTAATAAAAAAAAAATCATAGGAATATAAAATAACCTAGACGGATATAAAAGAAAAGAACAAACAAAGAAATGATATACCTTTTGTGTGAAAGACTAAACGGCTGAGAAGGATTCTAGTTCAGATAAAAATAATTATTTTGAGGTATATGATAAAGTATGTAAAATAACCTTGCATAAATGATGTAGTTAAAACCAAAAAGTAAAAACATTATAATTACAGAAAGTGACTGCAATATTTTGAAACTAGATATACCTACAATTTTATCTAGTAGCAAATCTAATGTAACAGAACTACGCGAGCCGCGAACAGTAACTCCTTATAACCACACACTCGTACACTTCGCTATATAATTATACTTTTGAGTTATTATGCTCGTTAAACCGTCTAGCAGCTGTTGCTATTATGACGTCACTGTTACTACTTTTTATATCTAAGTGACAGCTATATGTGCGCAAAAGTTCCAGTCTGTAACCCAGGCTTAAGGTACCTTCATTGACTTTAATTTTGTAAACTATCGTCTCATCGTCTAACTCAATAGAAATTAGTACTATCATACATTTACACAATCATTGGCCAATCTGCTATCAGGAAAGTTCCATGGTAAGCTGAATTGTCCGACTTTCTGGCTTCTGATTACCTATTCATAACGATACTTAAATAACATCTATACTTACAATATGGCCTATTCTAGACATGAAGAGGATTTGGTATGAAAAGTGTCAACTTCTACCACCTTTTCTTGTGGATCTTCTGCAAAATAATATTTTACACAACCACTATAGAATTATGAAAAAATAAATTGGCTATCCAATACAAAATTATATGGGTTAACAATATAAGGATAAATTAATTGGGCCAAGTCACCGAGACAAGTTGGAACGAATTATTTGACACATGTACGGCAAGTAATAATGGGGAGTCAATTGATATGGCTTATAAATCTATTGTGGTTATTATTTAAATTGATATAATGCAGTAGGATGGTGTGTAATTTACGGCAGATGCACGTGAGAGGGTGAAATTGGAGAATTCTGAATCTATTACAGGGTATATCAAACGATAGTTGATTACTTGGTAAAAAAATTACAAGTGTCCTAGACTTTTGTGGTTCTATTGTGCGACTTTTTCTTGTATTATAAGAGCTTTTTACTTCTGTTTCAATTTCTATTAAAGTATTGGATCAAATCGGTCACAAACACTCTCTACCTAATAGATGACAGAAGAATGGAAGAAGAAGACATGCTGTGCTTCCCGAAATATAATTTACGATAAGGCGCCAGGATGATGATGACAATAGATGCTAGAAGATTGTAAACAACTTTGCTTTCAATCAGTGAAATGAAACAATCAAACGAATTATTTAAAAAGCTACAATTAGCGACTATACAAATATGAATAACGCTAATTGCAGAATAAATGAAAACAACGAAAGCGTTCAACATGAAACAGTTGAAAGCTAAATTGCATAACCGGCCATAATTAATTTAATTTTCCTCTACAAATATAGATAACCATTACACCGACAAGTTGAGAAGTTGACGACATGCCAAGATACGCCAAATAAGGAGAAACGAGTACATTTCTATCCAAGAACTTTTGAAATTAATTCATAATTGCAAACATACATTTTTGTAGTAAAAAGCAAATTGGATCGGCATCGGTCTGGGCATAAAACTAAACTGCTTGTAATTTGTGTCGGTAAAAACTTGTGACTCGGAAGATGCCTTTTCTGGGAAATGGATTATGGTTGAGTTATGATAGTGTACTTGAATTATATTGACTTAGAAGCATCTGCTTTCTTTTGTATAAATTTGCTCTCATGCTGAAGCTTTCATTTTATTTTAATCTAATTTTACCTACTGTGATTTTTTTATCCTTCCAACTAAATATAATTTTGATTAAGACATTCTTTAATTTAGACTTTTCATCACAGTAAAACGATGAGATATTTACAGGATAAAAAGCCTTTTGAAATACTTAATTAAAATTGCGATTAATAAAAAACGAGCTATCATTATCGCTTCGATCCAACATTAATGATTCAAAGTGAAAGTTTGTAAACATATTACTTACACATCATTAATTTTTATAGGCGTCGATGATCCGTGACGATAATAGTGTTGTTTGTTTTGCACCTTCGAAAGCATGTAAGAAAATGTTCATGTACTGTAGTTTATTTCCAAAAAAAAACGAAAACTAGAAAAGAAACCGCAAAAAAGACCACAGGCTTTTACATCATTACACTGTTTCGTGGTAATTTCTTTCTTCTATTTATATCCACATTCACTCTCAAGACATCTCTCATAATCAGATTCTCTTCCACATCACATGCCCATACCACAACAGACTGTTTTCGCATAGCTTCTTGGTTACCGGTACCACTTTCAAATTAAAATTCTATAACAAATAAAAACTGAAGAAGAGCTATGACCATCAAATAATTAAGGAGTTAACGATGATCCTTATGAAGGAACAGAGCATACATGACCATACAGTAACCGTTACACAAATGCACTTAATTTCTTTCGTTCCGCAATATCCAAACATGGTATAACCAATAAAAATTCTGCAAAATCCTACGACACTGCAGTTTCGCTAGGCATCCGTCGGTATTTGTAATTGCTATAAAAAGTATCAAACACTGTTGCTATACTGCGAATACTACACATTTCTTAGGTAGATGTGAATGATGGGGATTTTTTAGATAAGTCTAGCTGTGTTTTATGGATTTGCTTCAGTTGAAATAAGTAGAGATATTTTGACAAAATATCCAGCTAAGTCTGATGGTAAAACGATTAAATAATTACACATGGAAAGGATCAAGAAAGCAAGAAATATTATTGTGACTACTAAGGTTTTCAGTGACTTCGCAAGGATAAAATACCAAAATATCTTTAACCGATAAGAAAATTGTAAATAATCTAATCCCATTTTTTTACAATTCTAATGGTCCGGTAATGAAAGTTCAATAACCACAATTCCTAATCAGCTATAAAAATTCAAACAACCTGCAATTAAAATTCTCTTACAAAAAAGACATTTCACTGCTAGATCTCTTAGGCTTATATTGGCTAATAACAGTAATGCCTTAAACAGAATGCCATGTCCGTCTGTCCGTCAGTGCTGGGCATAACATCGCTCGCATGCCGGACGTGTGTCGTAAATGTATGAGCTATGTGTTGCCTATGGTGAATGTTATGGTAAAGAAATTTTGTATTGGCTATTTTTTAGAGATTCTGAGACAAGCAAAAAATTAATGACGAGAAACCGTTTATTTAGTCAAACTATAGGCCAAATGTAAGTTCTTTTAGACGCATGAGAAAAAACAAAAGCGTTTTCACACTAGGGATATTTTTTTCTAAGCGTGACAAATTTTGAAGAAGCTTTGCTTTTCCATTGTTGGCAACCATTACCTTCACAATAGTCAAAAAATTGAGAACAAAACACTAGCGCATGCAAAAGGCGTGTAAAGGCTACCTTCAAAATTGCAACGTTATTTGACTCGAACTATGAGAAGTATTTGATATTGCATTTAGATATCATCACGTTAGAAGATAAAGTACTATTTACACCCTATTATTTATTAATGTTCAACTGGATTTTTCCCACAACATAGACGCACGTGTAAGTGTAAACGTGAATCATTTTCTAGTAGACGTGTTTCAATTTTTTATTGTATGTAATATTATAAATTGAATCGCTTTGCCACTTTTCCACGGCTTTTGATGAAGTCTTATTTTTATGATAGCTAAGGAACAAGTTGTCAGTGTTCGTGTTTCTATCATGCTTAATAGGGTGAACAACATCAGCCCCTCTGCAAAAAAAAAAATATGCCTTAGAAATATGATGGCTGTGTCGTGGCTTTCATTAGGAGATCTTTGACAGCCGTTATAAGTAGTCAGAAAGTCTGAAAACCTGATGTATCAAACTACATTATGTATATCTTATTAAAAAACTTAAATAATAATTAATTGGCCTATTAATTATTTATGCATCATAATTATTGTTGCAACAAGACCTTCACACAATACAAATACTGTTTCATATGTAAAGTTTAAACTAAATTCCTTATAGCTAAATTATACGGCTGATATCTGATACACTTTACACTTCAAAAGCAAGGTATTTAAAGTCAAATAAATTAATATTAAACTTGCTACTTAACATTTTAAACTTGCCAATTTCGTTCGCACTTAACATAAAAACTCCTTTTAATTTTAAATACGAGGTCGAGTACACTCGGCTACCAAATTACACTATCGATGCACTTAAAAATAATGCACGCCGATGCAACATTATCTTATCTATCGAGATATCGTAAAAACTCGATTTAATCGATACGAAATCGGGATCGCCGATTTAATATCGAGAAACGAATACGACGTTGGTGTTAAAAACATGTTATGTGAATTTTACACTTATTGCATAGTCGTAAAATTTTAAATACCGCCCGTTAAATAATGTTACTTGTATTTTTGTGCAAATTAACGCTATATTGGCCGACGCCGACATTTTAATTCTGCTATTTAGAGATTTTATAAGTTATTTTATAATAAAACTGCATAAAGTTGCATTTTAAAAATATGTAGGTTCGTTTACTTTGTTAGGAGTGGTGATTTCGTTTTATGATTGTAATATTATTTAATTTCAAAGCTTAGAGAATCAAAAATACTTCAGAATAATTTTGTTTTGATTACAATGTCCATACTTAAGTTAACTCAATAAAAATAACTGTTATGTTAAAATTGTACTGTGATATCATTTAAACAAGACTATTATCAAATACCGGTAGTGTTAATGGACCAACGGTAAAACTATGTTCCTGCATTCCCATACAACCATGTAAATATTATAGAAGTAATTAACAAAATAATTATTATTTAACACATTAAATTTAAATATTTTCGTAATATAATGCAAAGTAATATGATTATGTTAATTTTTATCGTGTCCTACAAAATCTTAATTACATCGTTATATTTTTTTGTATCAAATGGTTATTATATTTTAATCCGTTGGTCTTTAATGGAGTTAATTTTAATTAAAAATCTGCAAAACAAAACAATTTACCCTAAAATAAAAACAAAAAAAAATTGGGAAGCAATTCAAAAACAAACTTTAACATAAAAATTTTTAGTATTTTTTTCTTCATCATAAAAATACCTACCCAAACCCAGTTTTATATAACCGCATAAAAAAAATGACGCGCCATCACAAAATGACAGGCGTGAATTAATCCTTAGACTACGAGACCCAATAAAAACAGATTATGTTAGACAAAAAAAGAGAAAAAAAAAACTCCATCACTCGGACGTAAACAAAGTAATTGATTTCTTAGATAACTTATCGCCAAGTTTTTATTGGTCAGCCAGATCGTAAATTAGCAGTTTATCGCTTTATTCGCCACTCATTAAGGTTTTATATTAGAATTATGCGTTATTAATTTTAGAAAACGGCAGTTAAATTTATGATCCGCCTCGGGTGTTGCTATTTTATGTTTCTTGTTTGGTTCATAGATTATTTTTTTATGTTACAGAGAGGTCTTTTTATTGCTTGTTTTGTATTTTTATTTTTTAGTCAACTTCGAGTTCTAGCTTAGACTATGCACTTCAAACTAAATTTATTTAAAAACTGTCGTAGTTCCGATATAATTTAATACCTATTTTGTGCCATAAATCCTGAAATGAATCTACTAACCGATTGCTTATTTTAATATAAGCATAAATCCTTGACTAAATCTAGTAACGGATTGCTCGAAATAAGCTTAGCTTCGCCGTTCGTCATCGTTTTTATCTATCAGAATAATAATCTTTAAAAACACATTAAACTTTCAAATACAATAAAATAAGATCACAATAATCTTTGCTACTATTCCTCTGCCTCACAGAGTCACCACAACCTTAGGCACAATACCTCCACCATCGCATCTATTCCAAATAGTCTTGATCTTTACAAACGGGTCTTATAACATGTGATTTAAGACGGGTGTCAATTGCCAATGTATTAATACATACGATTCGTATGTAAATGTGTGTACTTAGCGTTCTGACACGAATACAGTAGTTTACGTGTAGATTGCGACATGGCGACGGGTTTGTTGAAAGAATTTATTTGATTAGATTGTCGTGTTGTTTTGTGTGGTCGGTAGGTTTTGTAGATACAGTATTTTTACGTGACTTTATTCAGTCAGTTTTTTGTTGAGTCTACTATTTATCTAGTAAAGTCTACATTTACTGGGCTGTGATTTACATACGTGATGCAATAATTACTTGAAAGATCAAATATTGCTTGAAAGATACTTGAAAGAGCACACTACCGGCGAAAATGCTCCGAAACCGGCCAATAGACGCTTGGCCTTGCCACCTTATGCTGTCCGTACCATCTGAATTTCATCAAAAAAACAATATAAATTCTTGAATTGAAGTAATGCTATGCTAAATTATGCTGTAAATAGAACTTCAACTTTATTTACTGTACATTTTAGAAATCACTCTTCTACAAACATATCACATTTGTTCCTCATAAAATTATAACTAAAAAAAAAACCCTATCCGTGGGAGTCAACAACAATACAACAGGCTATCATCACAAAGACACAGAACAAACAAACAGCTGTACAAATCACAATAAACACTGGAAATACATTAATTTCCACGGAGCTCTCGTAAAAACTCCACGGAGGTTTAATGCTTGCTTCTCTCTGGGTTGTTTCGGACTAATGAGTTCCGTACAACTGTAACAAAAAAACAACTGCAAAAAAATATATTTATTTTGTTACGATCATCATCTGCCTAGCCTTTTCCCAACTATGTTAGGGTCGGCTTCAAGTTTCACCAGTGTTTACATGGAGCGACTGCCTATCTGAGCACCTGAGTGCCTAGTGCGAGTTTTGCAAGTAAATTTTTTCGATGTGAAGATTATTATCATACCATTGAATCACGTACTTATCGTAAAATCGTTTATTTAATAAAGACTGTCATCGGTACTTGGTCGTATAACACTCCAGCTCACTTTTGCGAGTGTAAGCATTATTAACCGGCAAAATAAATGACCATTGTAATATCTAAATCATGTGACGTAGCATACGACTCTTTATTTCAATAGACTTATAATTACGTATCGAATTGCGAACGCACACAAAACTCGGAATCAGCACTCTGATACCCGTTGATAATGTACCTAAAATGTATTTTTGTGTTAAACAATGCTATATAAATTACAGTAATTAGGCTTTATCATCTCCCTAGCCTTTTCTCAACTTTGTTGGAGTTGGCTTCCAGTCTAACCGTTTGAGTTAAAAACCAATGATTTTAACCGACTTACCAAAAGGGAGAAGGTTCTCAATTCGGATTGTTTGTATTTTTCATGTGAGCTGAGCTAGGTTGTAGTACTTCAATAGTTGAAACATGTTACCTGAAAACAAGAAAAATAGGTACCTACATTATTAACCTGTCGTTTTACAAACTTATTATGGAACCCTAAAATAAAGTCATAAAATGTGTGCGTGGGCGCAACCGTGCGCTCGATGGTAATTTATGAAGACATTTAATGGTAAATTAATGAAATATGTTTATTATATGTTTTCTATGAGCATCGCTAATGGTTATGATCACGATGTTTTGACACCTACTTATGATAATATTGAGAAAAAATATGTCTTGAATTTTTAAGTGAAGAAAGTTTCGCATCAAGGCTTATGAAAAGGGAAAACAAAAAACAAAATATATAGTATAATGATTTATTGTTGTAATCCTTACTTCTCTTTTGACATACTTTTCTCGAGATACAGGTGAAACCACAAACAGAAGCTAGTTTACTATGTATATTAAAAACGTTTTATAACAATAGTAAATAATAGGATGTATTTTTATCTAAGAAACATGAAATTATGTAATGATGAAATTATAACAATCTTTTTATTATACGAAATTTTGAATTGTAAGAAAAGTTCTGTTGTATTTTTTCCGAAAATAAATAAAGGCTTGATAAAAAAGACATCTATATAATTGAATGCGGCATGCTTCATATCCGTGTTTCATGCAACTGCATTGATATCATAACTCAATCGATGCATTCGTCTCGATATACTTAATCGATACATTTATTCATGATTCGATGCAAATTGAGTTCTTTTTTCACTGCATGTACCACGGAGGAAGGAATTATTGCAGAGATGCCATATAGGAACGTAGGTCAGATGGCTTCTTCGTAGGCTGATCAGTTACTATAGCTAACGAGACGTTCGGGTTCTATGTGATATCAAAACCAATCTGTAAAAAATTATCTGTTATCATTATTTTGAAAATAGTGGGTTCCATAGAAGACATGTCTTGTAAGGGCAGAGCTAGTAACGGCCCTCTTCCCCAAACATCCGCATTTTGGCGCGCTCCTTTCTAGCGGAGATTTTGCGTTATGACATCTCTGCTAGTCATTTTGTTCTCCATGGTCCATGGTACATAAGTACAGTATTTTTTTGCCTCTATGTAAGTAGAAATATTATCTAATAGCAAGTTACATGAAACTGTGTTATTATCTAGTTAATTTAAATATTAATTGCTGCATAGAATTTAAATTAATTGTGTACTTTAGCATACTGGTAGCTTTCTTTTATTTTATTTATACATTACATTCAAAGATACTGTTTTATGAGTGCACTTAAACCATATAGTTTTTTGCAATAACATGGAAAGTCACGTTAATCATAATTTGTATATCATTTTAATTTGCAGATGACTAGCTCACACCGCGTCTCGTAGTACTCAACTACTATCTGCACATGGTTAAATTAGCTTATTATGTTATTCTAATATAATTTTAAGCTATACTACTGGCTGCTTTATCAAAATAGAGTTTTTTTTTTATAATATATTTTATTATTTATATGTTATTGCGTAAAATAGGGACAAACATACACGCATACATACACATATTATTACAAAAGTTCGAGCTTACAATATTAGAAGGATAATACTATTACCACAACGTAATCAATAATGTATTTTTCTTAACAAACTTCATTCAAACAACATTGTTCAAGCAAAACCGAGTGCTGAAGCTAATAATGAAAAACACAAGTGGTGCATGCGAGCGTCAATTATACAGGCTGTTGTTTTTGCGATGCGATTTGTTTTGCACTCGATAATGTCCGAGGGAATTATATTGCCAAGTGATTAGTGATGGTACTGTGGTAGTGGGTAGGTACATCATTTTGTATTTAATTATCATAATTTGATAGAAATAAAATAATAAAAATGGCCAAATCAAGAGGTGCATTCTAAAGGGAGCTGACAATATTGTGAAAAGTCTGTGTTGTGTGTGTTGCCTTGCCTCTGACCTTACAGTGTAGACAGGACATACAAATAGAAAACAATCTGGAAGTCTCCTCGTAAAAATTGTTATTTGGAAAATTATGTGTTTATTTAAATTTACCTTTACCTCAAGTATGAGGGCGCAGGTTCGATCCCAGGTCAGGCAAGTACCAATGCAACTTTTCTAAGTTTGTATGTACTTTCTAAGTATATCTTAGACACCAATGACTGTGTTTCGGATGGCACGTTAAACTGTAGGTCCCGGCTGTCATTGAATATCCTTGGCAGTCGTTACGGGTAGTCGGAAGCCAGTAAGTCTGACACCAGTCTAACCAAGGGGTATCGGGTTGCCCGGGTAACTGAGTTGAGGAGGTCAGATAGGCAGTCGCTTCTTGTAAAGCACTGGTACTCAGCTGAATCCGGTTAGACTGGAAGCCGACCCCAACATAGTTGGGAAAAAGGCTCGGAGGATGATGTGTTTATTTAAATTTTGAAATATTAGTTCAGCTTTTTCTTTACAAACAAAACCTATGGGAGCAAAATAATTTCAAATTAATTTAACACTATTAAAATTATTGCAACTTCAATCCAATGTATTGCAACTTAATTCTAGCCAAACCTACGATAACATTTATCTACCACATATTTCTAACTAGTCAGCACAAACCAGTGGTTTCCAACCTTTGTCCGCGTCTTATAAATGCAGTAATAAAATCAAACGAAAAATAGCCGTTAATTGGAGTAATATAACTAATACAACCTCGTTATTCGAGGTTCAAATCACTCTAATGGTATGTTCCGCTTTGCGCCTGCCGTATTTGATTTATTTTATAGTTCTCTGTGTGGGTTTTCAATGGTCAGTTCTGATATTTTAATAGGTTGTTAATCATTGTGTTTTGCATATAGCTTTTTGTGGTTGTAAAAGATTATTTGTTAAAAAATTATAGTTAAAATATCTTGATTTTTTTATTGTATTTTCAACAATAAACAGTTTCATATTTCTATGAGTATTAAACTAAAAAACTACTTGAATATTCAAAATGAAAGGAACCAACTAAAATAGTCTAAGCGGAATAGACCATTCAAAATCTGTTATAAATTTATGTTCGGTTGTTATACGAATGATGAATAGCTACCATATACCTCTTTTATAAAATACAACGTTATCTATCCGCCTCGTTCATAGAAAAATAACCTCTATCACAAGCGTATAGAGTTCACTACATCCGCATAGATTTTTTGGTAATTTGTTTCAAAAGCTATTGTGAATGTTTTTATGAGTCCAAAGGCGTGTAATAGTAATTAATTACGTATGAAGAAATATCAGACAGTTGTTAATTAAATCTTGGTGAGATGTCAGAACGGTCTGACCGTCAGACTGATTATATTTTTAAACAGTAGTACAAAACACTGTTATTATTTAGATATGCATCGTGTGTAACGGGGTTTTTTCCTTTACGTAAAAAAACTTAGTTGGTAGTTTGCACGTCATTGTTTTTTGACGTGTTCTATTTAAAAAAACTTCTTTCTTTTATAAGAGGTTTCATAAGTAGTTATTAAATGAATGTTTTACTGTTTCTTTGCTGACTAGATTATTAACATGGAATGTGCTCTTCTTAAGTGTTAAACGATATATCATATTCATTACTATTGTAAACCTTTTTGTACGTTAGAGCCGATTCATTAAGTAATTAAGATAAACTTTTCTACGAAAAGTACTTCATTACTGGATTTCCCGTCATAGATAAAAATTACTCCCCATTTAAAATAGGTACTTAGTAAATCCTATAACTTTTCTTCAGGTCCTTTTGTACTAACTAATAACTACGGAATTTTGAAAGCAACATATACATCTACAATAAAACTTTTACTTATAGTCAAAACATTTCTTGAATAATCCGGCTCAAATTGAGAATATAACATGTGATAACTTTTATTGTCTTACGAAATAGTTATGCTATAGAATAATATTACAACATATTTCTACTATACCAATAATAATAAAAAATACGACTCGTCAATCAGTCACGCCACCAATTTGAGAACCACTGACATTTTAATTGACGTTCTAACTTTTAATATTTATCGCTCATAAATATCAACAGTTTCATATAATGTTAATTAATAATATTGACTTTTATGGCTATTCTTAAAAACACGAAATATATTTTTACGATTCTCTAAAAATCTAAATTGATACGAGATTTTTGTATGTGAATTTATTTATACGCAAATTAACCAATCGCATAATTTAGTATCGAAATCTGATATGTATCGATGTCGAATATATTATTGTAAAGTGTAATAAAACATAAATTATGTTGGTCGTAATTTTTTATCTGATAAATATTGCTAATAATTGCGGATGTTATTTTTGTATAATTAGCGAAATGCTTGTTTAAAACTAATAGGTGATTTGGATAAAATATTAATCACTTACAGTTTTATTAAGTCAAGATTCTTTCCTCAATTTATTTAGGTTGCCACTGATCGCACAAAACCGATACTCTCTGGTATGTTGTCAGTAATTTAGATACCTGCAAAAGGAACCTATATGAGACTTACCTATGTGAGACAATAGTGATTCTCAAGCTAGTACTGAATATTTCTGCATAATGCCTTATGTAAACTATTTTATGCAAAACTTCTTTCACCGACCAAATCTGCTCTTGTAAACAATAAGCTTTTGCACCTGTGTTTGCGCAAATGTTTGTATCTTGCGCAGTTAGCTGATTCGTGTCCGAAATAAGCCTAGGATTCCATCAAATATTTTCAGTAGTGTAGGACCTGTCAGACGTCCTATTAAAATGAACATCAAAATAGCTACACCCTTTTAAAAACATCTCTATTCCCCCAAAAAAACAAATGACATCTTTACATAATCATCATAAAAATAAGTAAAATTAAAACACAAAAATAAAAAACAGCAGGAAGTTATGAAAACTTCCTTCCTTCGTCCAAAATCTACGGATTTATAACGTGTTTTGTCAAAACATAATGGCTAACACGATTTTGGCACCATGACAACCGTGAATTATGATTTTTATTGCCATCAGTGAGTCATAGTGTGCTATACGAAAATAAAAGGCCCCGCTTTCGACCTATAAAATAAATTATCACCCTAAGAGTCTGTGCAGACTGCAAACTTTTAGTCGGCCGATAGTTTGATTGGGCTCATAAATTAGTATAAAGATGAATGGTACCACGTATATTGCAAAGCTCTGGTATTTAGTCGGTATCAGATCGACTGAAAACTTAGATGGGGATCAAGATTTTCTTTGAATATTTTTTTGACAACAGCGGGTCAACAGTCGGCCGACTATTTAGTCTGCCGTATGCGGCTACTCTCAATTTGCCCAGATTTATAGCGAAGCGAACGTTTGAATGTGATCGCTAAATTATTATAGAAAAAAATATTATTATAAAGAAAAATGTTTTGATAGCAGTAAAACTGTCCGTGGATAGAATGTTTTCTTTTAAATAAGTTATTTATGCGGCTGTTAATATGTTATTCGCGATGTTGAAAGGTTTCCCGGAATTTGAAAGCAGGATATTACTATGAATAGCGATTACGAAGAAAGGTTTTTATATCAGAGCCAGTCTTTAGTCATATTTTATTCAAAATATGGTTCACTGTGTTTGTTTTTAGCTTTGATATAAATGAATGCCTCTTACACTCTGATTTATTAATAAAAGTGAAAGTTTGGATATGTGCGTGATTGTTACTTTACAGAAATATAGCTTTGAATCTCTGAGATTGATTTATGACTTAATATTCACGTGGATCCGTAAATTAAGATTTTAAATCGAATCAGATTTTCAAATCGGCAATCGGCTTTTTAAATCAAACCATTATTATTTCGAAGTAAAAAAAGTCATAACTTTTTTAATATAATTTAGAGTTCCTTATTAATGCTTTGGTTAAAAAATAAACTGATAGGTCGTTAACATACATTATTTTATTTTAATTTACCCTTCACTTGTACCTAATCAGTCATTTTCCCTTACTGACGTTTCCGCATTGCATATTAATATTATAAGAATCATAATTTATAGTTGTATTATAATATTGACATTTGATGACGGAAGTTTTGATAAACGAGAAACTATTAAATCTGTGTTGTTTTAATAAATAATATTTTAACTTTAAATAACATTGGTTTTGAAGTTAGATAGAAATAAGAATATAAGTTTCACTTTTGACACATCTGCGTGATTGTACTCTATAAAATACAGGTAATTTATGTGACACAGGAAAAAAATATAAAAACTAATTAAAAATACTAGATAACTCAACACGTTGAAATACCAATCAAAACAATAATTAAACTTAATTGGAACTTCACAATACTCCATTCAAACTAGACCATAAAAAGCTTTTATTATATTAGTAGCCGGTACAAAAATAATTAAAACCACTTTATCATTATTATCCTATAACAATCAACGATCCTTGGTATTACTTCAAGCGTAATCTAGCCGTTAATTTATATGTTACCAATTAATATAAGATGAATGTGATAAAAACCGGCCAAGTGCGAGTCGTTATCGCACACGAAGGGTTCCTTACCATTATTTATAAAAGCATCTACCTGTTGCCGTTATCGATATCGAGCAAAACTTAACAAAAAAATCACGTTTGTTGTATAGGAGCCCCCCAAAATATTTATTTTATTCTAGTTTTCAGTATTTGCTGTTTTAGCGGCAACAGAAATACATCATCTGTGAAAATGTCAACTCTCTAACTACCATACTTCATGAGATACAGCCTGGTGACAGACCGACGGACAGAGGAGCGAACACAATAGGGTCCCGTGTTACCCTTTGGGTACGGAACCCTAAAAAAGCAGCTACTTGTAACTCCCGATGTATGATTAAGTTATAAATTGTGGTCAGTCGAAAACCGGCGTCCCAATTATTAGCCGCCAACTGACAGAAGCTATGTTACTGACAGTGATTAAGTAGGGGTTTATAGAGGTGACAGTTTAACTGTTCAACTTACTGGATAGGAATGGTGTGAAAAAAGTTGTCTGGTCTGTTTTTTAGACTAGGAAAAATTATTACACATTTTTTGTTATTTTTTCTATACGAACTTCTAATATCAGCGAAGATACAAGAGTAGGATGTCTTAATTAGATACTTAATTATTTTAATAAACTCTGAAGTCTCTAGTTCTCACTTTAGTGCGATATATTTTATAATTTTTTGTATTTAACCGGAAAAAATAAAAATGTTCTAATTGCAATTACGCTTACTCAAATCAAGAAGACGTTAAAATATGTAAATAGGGAAGGACAGTCAAAATGTGTGGAATATCACAATCTCGTAAATTGAGACACTTTAATAGCATGTGTATTAAGATTTATTAAAGGATATGCCTATGAGGAAGAAGAATCGATTTGACAACGAATTGTTAATAACCACATTATAAAACATAATATTTTTTACATACGCCTTTTTTATTATCAAAAATATTTTTTTAAAATCTGCAGCAAAACGAAGGAGTTGACAGCAAGTCAGATAAACATTTTAAAGGCAATCGTCATAAAGCTATCTGCTATCCGCTCTAATGATCCATTTGAGTAACACAACATACAAATACGCAATAAAAATACAAAAAAAAAAACTTTCCCCATTAATCTGAAAGTTGTATTCCACATTTCATGCTCTGTCACGTCTGCAATATTTAAAGTATTAATCTCGGCTGTAATATTTCATCGTGTACTAGCGTAACACCTGCAAGCGGCGTACGTGGCTGATTTATTGAACCGTTTGTATCCCCCCCACTAGTCATCCCCCCACCCCTGTGTCATCCTCCTGTCATCCTACAGGGATGGTGCACCTTTATGATAGTGTATTTTTTTGAGTTATGCGACCTCTGGTTGGGTAAGACACTCTTAAGATTGACAATATTGGAATGTATTTATTTGTCTGACCTTTTCAGATAAAGGATCTTATATTAGTATGCTTTCTGTTACGGAAAGGATCACGATTGCTATATTTTGTGATAAACCTGGTAAGGGCATTCATAGTACCTAACTATTCCTACTAACTCAAGGAAGATTGTCGATTAAGGATGGTGTTAATGTTCTTAATAAAATTATGTTCTTCGTTAGTTTACGCTTTCCAATCGTCATCATAAAGTCCCATTGGTACCTTTAATAATTCCCAGAATTTTCTGTCACTGGCCTACAGTTGATCATCCCTGTCTATAAAATCCAGTGTCTATGTAAAGTACATAGACATGACAAGTGATGTGACGCGTAAAATTTTGATGAACCGGCTGAATTTCATATCCTTTTTTTAACCTGTCCGTCTGAATGTATTGTGTCAAATAAAACTGTGAAATTTTCACATAGGTAGGTATTTTTAAGCGAGTTCAATTGAATACCTTTTTTGTAACGCAATTCGTTTTGCATAACTGTCGAATGAATACAAATGCATTTTTTTATATTGACAGGCTGATTTTCGGATTTAGAATTTTAGTTATGCGATTGTTTTTTATATATTTTTAACTGGCTGAAAATTGCTAAAAGTGTATGTATTTGACTGGTTGTTAGTCCTATGTGCCTGAACGCTTCAGGGATTTATATTTTTATTTAAATATTGCATTTTAGGAATAACCATTTCATCAGCAGTTCATGTACAAAGTTGATGAGACAAGAAAAATATAGAACAATCAAGTACAAAGGCACTACGTACGTATACGTATTTACAGATTTCTCAAAATTAGGTATAATTACAATAATACTTTTTAATTTTATATTCCATTGATCTCAAACCATAAATCTTCGGTTTTAATAAAGCAAAGTTAGTGCCAAGCCTTTAAACAAGCGGTATCCGTACAATAAACACCGCAAGTTGTTTCGGCACTTCTTACAGTCACGTACATCGTAAAACAGAACTTTATAGGTTCTCAGTGCTGAATATAAATGTAATTGATTTTTTATAGCTTAAAAATAGCCTCGAATTGTCATCAAAAAGTTATAGACGAACATTTAATGATTTGGGGTAAACTAGGCCATAAAAATTGAATTTCAAAATACAAATCTGAGCAAAAAAACATAAATAAAATAATCATAATTCACTACTGTTAGGAAACGTATGTTTAATTAATCACTTTGTAAGCATGTTAAAACAAAACACGAAATCCATTTAAGATATATCTCTTCGAGAATCTAAAGATTTCACAGCACAATATATTTGAAATTTAGTACACCACGTAACAGAAAGCATAATAATAAATTATAACACAAATAATCTTCACTCATATTGTCTGCCTATTAACATAATAAAATGTTTAGCACCACTGAAATTTACGCAAACAGGCACAATAGAAAATAAACTTTACACACATTGATATAAAGGTGAGTTTTGATTGGTGGACGCTGCGTTTCGCAACCGCATCTCCAGGGGCCCATAACTTTGGGTCGCGTGCGCCGGCGGCGTATTATTTTTAAATTATTAACGCTGTAATGGAATAATTCCGATATGCTAATGCTGCGACGAACGGCCACTGATC
Organism: Helicoverpa zea; assembly: GCF_022581195.2. NCBI lineage: Eukaryota > Metazoa > Arthropoda > Insecta > Lepidoptera > Noctuidae > Helicoverpa > Helicoverpa zea. Next base: position 658,256 of record NC_061458.1, on the reverse strand, counting down.
ACGATACCGCCACAGGTCACGATTAACAGTAGGCCAAAAATTTACACTGAATTTTGTAGTCAGTATTTTGTGATGCAAATGATGGAGAGAGTATTTATTTGTTTTGAAAGGGTTTTGTGTATGAATTATTTATCAAACGAATTAATTTTTACACGCGTCATTGCTTTATAGCCTTAGGAAAAATACTGAATGCATTTAAAGTACACAGGAGATAGTAAAATTATATTCAATGATAGAAGACGTTATGTAGCTATTTGCAAGTGGACATCATAAATTCTAATGGAGTTTAAAATTGAGTTGACAATTTAACTGTTATGTTTATGACTGTCATATGAAGGAGGTCAAACGAATTAGAAAATAAATTGCTATATATTTAGATCCCAAATAATGTAACAAATAGGACCTCTGTAGGCGGCTGTGTGACGGATTCTCCACTCTCAATTAATAATTCAAAGACCAGATCAGGTACCAAGAAGTATTGGGATGCCCGGGTAACTGGGTTCAGGAGGTCAGTTCGGTAATCGTTCCTTGTAAAACACTGGTACTCAGCTTCATCCGATTAGAATGGAAGACAACCCCAACATAGCTGGAAAAAGGCACGGGAGATGATGGGAAAAGATTCCAACACAGTTGACAGCATTCATTCGCACTCTTTATGAGGTAAAAAATAAAAATATCCAGAAGCACAAAAGAAAACCAAGTAAGTAATTTATTTTCTTCCCTTTCCAATCTTAAGCTACACAGACTTCAAGTATCAAACGTACTTAACCTACTGTTTAACCTACACTATAACTACGCCGTTAGAACTACCTCCCCAGCTAATTGCTAGTGCTTGCAATTTGTTCGCCTACATTTTGTAGTATGTGTCGGGTTACTAGCCATAATAGATTGGTAGGCCGTGGCCTATCTCTGCACTTCATTCCGACTATCGGATTGGCTGATAGATTGAATGTAAGTACGTAGTGGAGTTTTAAAGTTGTGGTGTTATGTGGTCTTCAAAGTTAGGAAAAAGAATCATGAAATCTTTATTCATTTATGATTCGAATAAGTTTTCTGAGTCTTGAGTAGAAATTACTTAGTTTTCCGGAATAACTGTAATGATTTAAGGGATGTTCAGATCCACATCGAATTGATAATGACCATACCTACTTGCAACCAACTTTAAAATATGCCTTCCTAAAATATTTATCAAAATTTGACAAATAACCTTTTAAAAGGGTTCCTTATAGCTTAGAAGATTTGCGTATCAAAAAACAAGATATCTCATAAACATAGATCTTATATCTGACTACTTTATCATCGACTATTTCCATAGTTTTACGACCAGAGTGCTGATTCCGAGTTTTGTGTGCGTTCGCAACTCGATACGTTATTATAAGTCTATTGAAATAAAGAGTCGTATGCTACGTCACATGATTTAGATTCTACAATGGTCATTTGTTTTGCCGGTTAATAATGCTTACACTCGCAAAAGTGAGCTGAAGTGTTATACGACCAAGTACCGATGACAGTCTTTATTAAATAAACAATTCTACGATAAGTGCTACGTGATTCAATGGTATGATAATCTTCACATCGAAAAAATTTACTTGCAAAACTCGCACTAGGCACTCAGTTCTGTTTTACACTGAAGCAATTTTAGGGCTATTTATTGCTTCAATGCGGCAATGGCGTGTTAATTTAGATAGCTATAAAACCAATCCCACTTCGTAAGAGCGCTATGATAAATCATTTTTACCAATTAACGGAAACTAAGCGAGTAATTTATTTATGGTTTCATCAGCACGATTCATGGTTATAGTTTTGAGCTTGTTTTGAGAACAGAAGCTTGTAGACTGTCTTTATTTTAAAACTTTTTATTAATATGTATGTCTCAATATTGTTAAATTTTTAGACAATATAACACATATTGTTTAAATAATGGGTTTCTTGGTGGTTTGTCGGCGAGATACATCCCAAACTAATCTTACTTAGGCCCTAAAAAGCGACGGTCTTCGAAAGTTTGTAAACAGCAGTTGCATGTTGTCGCAATACAGAAATCTAGGAGATATGACAAACGTCAGAGGAAGTACTTATCTAATGTGTCAGAGGTGGCATGAGGCATGATTATCATGATATATAGCGGGAATATACATATTTAGGAAACTAATACGGAAGGCTAATAATAATTAGAAGCTCTATTTTTGAAAACTTGTGGAAGTGGCAACCAGAATCAATCTTAATTATATTTTAACTTTCATAATTGCCGGTAAAGGCCTAAATGAGATAAAGTGATTTGACTTTAAAGGTAGCACTCATCTCTGCTTACTCTCTCAAAGACTGCTAGCGTCAAAGTGTGACGCAATTTACAACAGTTACCTACGCGTGCGCACCTAAGATCGCGCGATAGCAAATAACTATGATTTATACAAGACAATTTATTTTAACTTCCTTTACTTACGAAATCACTATGTATTACCACGGTTGTTAACTTTTACGGGGTCGGCAGATAACGTGGTTTTAATGTTTATAATGGATAATACTGTTATTTGTTAGGTAGTTAGTTTTTATGTCTCAATTGTTGTGCGTATGTAGGCATCGTTTTGAAACCAGTTTACTTTATGATGATGTAATAAATACCCTTAATATCGCTATAAATCATTACTTTCCTCACTAGAGAAATGATAGCATCGTTTCACATTCAAATGCGTACAATTTCTGTAAAATAACGTGGACGCTACGACATTGAATATTTTTCATTACAAGAGTATACCTTCTTTAAATGCACTTACAATTACTACCATTTTTTAATTCACATCTAAATAAAAAAAAATCTCTGTGAACCATCACAATAGCAAAAACAGACCACGCTGGATACAATTTAATATTTAACAATGCTAACATTTTTCTAACTAGCAGCCCGAATATCGTAATTTTGTATGTATGTGCATATAAATATAATATGTATTATGTAATATCATTATTTCTCCTCCCACATAACCAAACAGAAGTACTTACTTAAAGCCTGTCGGATGCATTTCAACACAAAATCCTACTTACATAAACACAATTTTCAATTCAAAAGTGCCATAATAATTGTTATTGTCAGATTTAATTAATGTAAATTATTTATTGTTATCTTTCACGCCTATAAAGCATGTGTTAATTATCCAAACTTGTTATTATAGCTTATTATAGTATAGAATTAGAGGTGTAATAAAGATTTATTCACACTTTGGTAGTTGTGCTTGGCTGGTATGCAGTGAGTACATAGATGATTTCACAATGTGTCTGCTTAAAGGAATTTTGTTTCTGTCAAGCTATGAAAGAGTAAGCTTAAAACTACACATAAGATTAAATCAAAGGTAATATTAAAAAAACGCAAAAATATATGTACACAATTAATATAGAAAACAATTTAAGACTTCATGGATAATATTGCCATTTTCAGGATTAACGTTAAAAAAAATATTTGTATGAGTTTGACAACGAAAGTTTCTAAAATAGTATAATAATTACAGGCGAGTCTCCACCTGCCATTTTTACGTGTGCAAACATTGTTATCGGCAGGTGCCATAGTTCACATAGTTATTCCCATTCCCAGTCCATTGGCATCCCATCCCAATAGCCCAAGTAGTTTTATTCCATATTTAGCAATAGTTTAGCACAGAACCGGGGATTGTCCTTGGGTACGTTTCTATAGTGTATACATGGATAATCGTCGGTTTTGTGTCGCCATTTCATTAAAGTTGTCTCAAAAGGGCTTCAGCGTGTTGGCTTCGGCCCCACGTTCGCCTTCCAAAAATCCGGGACTCTGTAGTCACGTGGTCGGTTAGAGACACAAGATAATAATTAACAGGATACATTATTATCAGCTAGGTTCTAACTTCGACAACGCCTGAGGCTAATTTACAGTACAATAAATCAAAAATTACAACCTGAGCTTTAAGCTTCAAGTGATAATTAATTAAGATAAATTGTAATTATAATTGGAAGTCCAGGAAGTCTAGACTTTACGATTGTGATCTTTAGACTTCAAGAAATTAATTATTATTCTTAGTTACGACTTTGGACAAAGCCAATGAAATCTTATAGCGGTAAAGGCTAGCAAAGAAACATTTAAAGAAAAGGTAAAGTTTGTAACGGTTAAAGTTTTATGATTATTTTGAAGAATAAAACTGGCTATGCACAAATAATTTACTACTCTAAAATAACTATAGTAAATGGCTGTCCTGAAAACTGTATTTCAAACACTAATGAAATTGCCAGATACCATTTCTTCTCCAACCACAAACCTTAACTTTTCTTTAACGAGACGCAATAACATCAATACATATTCTTATTCAATATTTCCTTTACCACTTAAATATTAGTCCCAACAAAACACACTTTACATAAACACAAATATATTCAGCGTCCGTTAAAAATATTTTCGCTGTCCAACTATACCGACATTTCAGAGGTAGTATTATCGTCTCTAAGTTTATTTCGTGTCAGTAGCATCTCGTGAAAGGATCGTGAAAGATTTATAATTTAATTAGCTGCTGTGAATAGACGCCCGTTAACTGTCCGCTCAGATGCCGCTGATCTTTGACTCCAGATACGACAATGGGTATAATTTGAACCTATTGTATGGGTTTAGTCTTCTTTATTGGGATGCTATAATTTGGTGGGTTTTTCTGTTATTTTGTTGGGAGTGTTCTATGACACTATTTACGTGACCGTAATTTCTCTGCTGCATCTTTAAGGAATAAACTTATCATATTAATAAAAAAACGTAAGTAAAAAAACGAAAGTACCTATATATATCTGCATATCTATATAATATCAGCATCTTTTAGTCCTTAACGAGAAAGTAACAGCAAGTCCAAATTATCGCTGTCTGCAGTGTTCGCTTCTTCTTGGTGTAGGTATAGTATCCATTGAAAATGCACTATACCTACATACTTTACTATTTGAAAAATGTCGTATCTGCAACTATTACACACTCTTTGTATCCCAACAAACTTTTATTGCTCAAAATTCTTCCATTAAAATGCAAGTGGCGGTCATTTAATAAAGTACAATTATGAATCGTAAAATCGTTCCCGTAGTTGCTTTTATGAGTGGTTACTTGTTATCGCCTCCATCTTGATTTACGATGCGCGGGAGTTGCGTTGCGTCCGGACGCGGTATGTTTGAAGTAATATTTCATATTGATTTTTAGCTATTCAATTGTAATGTAGGCGGTGGCGTTTTGGATTGTGACGTGTGTGCTAATTTATTTTGGTGTGAGCGGCTCATCAAAAACTTTTATTCGATGTTTAAAATTGCACACGTTTTCTACTATTTTTTTAACAATGGCGAAATTGTGCGTGCCAATGATTCCGTATTGAATACATTGACGGGTATTCCAGTCGAGTATCCTCCACGACTTCGCAGGTGGCCAAAATTTTAATCAGAACAAAAACCAGCATCATAACTGAATTGATAAACCTTGTCAATAATTTTATAAAAAATCAGGTCGCCACATCCGTGCCTTGCAATATAAAGCCTGTTCACACGACAGGACTACGGTGATAAAATGCCTTACACATCAGCTTCTTGCTTTAAGTCACTGCAAGTATAATTAGGTATGTCAGTTTTGTTAATTGCTACTGCAGTATTAAAGTTATTTGATGAAGGTTTCTTGTTGGCTGAGTATTTGTGGTATGGTGATGAGTTACGGTCTGTTAAGCTTGTTTTGATATTTCAACAATTTTTTCGTTGAATATTTTCCTTGAGGGTTTAAATGGCAGGTATGTGTCTATCTTTATCATGGTTATGTGTATCAAGGTTTTGACTTTGAAGATACTTTCCCTAATTTTGACTGTCTCGTGTTAATTAACGTATTTTTACGTTAAGAACTGTACTCTTCGTACTTCTGGGTATCTGAAGTATGATCATAGATGTAACACGATTTAAATTAAATGCCGTAAACAAAGTGCTTCTTATAATTATAGAAAAACGTTCCAGATTATATTTTTTGTGTCATTTATAACACTTTTCTGATATATTGCGTACTGACGTTATCTGAAGGCGTAAGTTTAAATTAAAATGTTTGTATTACGAGGAAAACATATTTTATATTATAAAGAACATTTATTTAAATTCTTAAATTTCGATCTGTCAACACACTTTCAAAAACGGGAGCCAAAATATAAATATCACGAGTAAGTACAACACTAAACGATATATTTTATGTTCGCCCCAAATGTGTTGGTAGTGATGCTCATAAATATCGATAAAATATTGCTATATCGATAGTAAATCACTTGGAGTTTATAATAGAGGGAGAAACTTCCTCCATTTTGTTGGTGATGGTTGTTGTTTTATATCTTCTTCATCATGTTTAGCGTATGTTGTGTTATGGGTGATTACTCTGTAAGAGATCATGAATGATGGGGTATGACGTCATCTTTTAAGAGATAATGATAGTGTTTTATGGGTAATATTTTAATGTTTATCCGTTTTACGTATTTTGAGGATGTAGGTGTTATTTTAAGTTGTTAGTCAGACTTTCGTGGATTTTGACTGTGGACCATCCGGTTGTGGTGAATTAGCAATAAAATTGCGGACTGAATTGTTTGAAGAGACAAGAAGACGTGAATAAAACTGAAAGAATTGGAATACAAACTCAAACGTTTTAAACTACAACATATGATGACTGCAACTTTATTACACATTCCATTATTGTAGTTTTTAGTAGTCGTAAAAAGTCAAAACTCGATCAAGAGTTTGCAAAAACATTCATATACAAATCTGTTTTAACTACGTAATTTTACCACAGAACCATTTCACGGCGAAAATAACCGCACAACTGTCAACCCATTTAAAACTCAACAAAGTCATAAATAATTCCAACGATGTTATTAGTCAGCTGTATCTAGAAATAGTCTATCAAGATCTAAATCATTAGAATATTCATTATCAGAGAATCGCGGAAGTAAACGCCATTCAAATTCATATACGAGAAGCATATTAATTGATTAATTTGTATGACAGTGATGGATGGCATTTTGTATGGCCAAGATCGAGATGTGGGCAAAAGATTGGACGTGATTCTTATGAGAATGTATTTTGATTTCGGTTTAATGAATGAGCCCTGGTTTTGGCATAGTAACACTTAGTAAATAGATATGTAATTGAAAAAGAAAATAGAATCTAAACAAAAAACTATTTTAATAAGGAAGGTAAGAAAAAGTCAGTTTCAACAAAAACGTCACACACGAGTCACACAAAGTGGTTCACAGCAAAAAATAGACACATACATTGGAAAAAGTCTAGATAATAAAAACCCGACTAGCTGAAGCAATTTATGAAAATTGTTTCACTAATGAACCACTACTGTTTAATTCATCTAATTAATTAGGCATGTTAATCTAGACATTGACATACATCCGATAATGGACATTGAATTTATTTTTGTGTGAAACGTTTTAGTAAATTTTATTGTAGGTACAGTAAGTATTTACTTTTAACAATTGGTTTACAATATTTGACACATATGCTCTTTAAAAAATTTGATGCTTAGATGATCGATTAACTAGAAATATTTGGCATTAAAATTACCATTAAGAAGAATTTCTAAGTAAGTAAGAATGTTGTAATTGAATTAAATGTTAATTTTAACGTCTGTTCCCAGACAGTGAGTCATACTCTTAGTCACACAACTTAAAATAAAAAAACCGACACTTTTACCGGTAAACACACAGCTAATTGCAGTTTCCGCTTCTCACACATAATTATAACATTCACCAGCAAAATTATTACGTAAAAATGTACGAAATAAATCTGTAACATGTCAACTAAAGTGGGACTTATCCGGGCAAATGTTGTGCAACATTTTATCGATTAATTAATTTTATCGACTGTCACCGTTTTTTGTTGCAACATTAATTTATGGAATAAGCAATGTGTATTGTGTGATAATGACACGTTTTTAAGTTTTTTGGTGAGGGTATTGAATTTCTTATAAAATGTCGAAGAGAATTAGGTCGGAGGAATTTATATTGTTGTGTGGTCTGAGCGTGAGATGACTCAGTTTTTGTTTCGTCATGCATGCAGTAGGTAAACGGTTTCGTTAATGTAACGTGTGATAAAAATTTCAATTTGAGACGGAATGTAAAGAGATTTTTCGCTTTTGGTCTTTATGACTAAATTCATGCATTCCATTAGATTATGAAATAATCTGAAGAATCTTGTCTGCTTCATGCTGCCTTTTTGTGCATCTATCTAGATTCTTACAAACCTATTTCTAACGATCAATAAGGTACATTTTCTTTTCTAAAAATCGATGGAACCATACTGACAGCATGAATTTAAAATTTTAATGTAATTTATTCTAAATCAAATTTTTATGGATATTTATTTTACAGTATTTTAATTATACTAACGTAGTTGTTTGTAAGTCTTTTGTAATACTAACACTACCTCTATATGGATGATATCTGAAATAAATGATTATTATTAACATTAGGTCACCAAAATGACCGAACCAAAACTATTACAATCCAACATTAGAACCAGCCACAGTTTCACCTAATCAAGTTGTCCCCAATCCAATCTAACTCTATCTGTGAGTTTGCTAAGCTCAGACCGAGGATAACGACTGTCGACATAAAGTCACCGATTTATCCCCCAGTAACAGTTGTAAAGTCCACCGATATGTGACTGGATAACCGCTGGCAAATTGGAGTCATTTGGTGCCAAGGTTCCCAGTTAATGTACTAGGTTTCTTAGAACATCTTATTGGTGGTTTTTTAGATGTTAGTATTGTGACAGCTGTTGTGTTGTAAATTGGGGTGAGTTAAAATAGTAATGGTGATGATGAAAATCTACTTTCTATAGGATATTCATATTCATATCATTTATTGCGTTCCACAAGCATTTTTCACATTTGGCATAGGGAGTAAAACAGCGGTGAATGTTATGTTCGTCAAAATCGGTTCGTGAGTTTGATTGAAAATCGAAAAAAATATAGATTTATTCCTGGATTTATAACAAAATACAATACGTTAGTGCACCAAGAGTTATTTTCTGTTTAATTGTCGTAGAATAGATGAAATAGGCAGGCATGGCTATGACGTAATGAAAATACGTACTAAGAGAGAGTACATCAAAGAACAAAGCACACATTACATCATACATTATTAAAATAAATTAGCGCCCTCTAATACCAGTCCATAATTATTCCTCACACATCACTAGACTAATTACCGCGGCGGCCATTTACCGTGTGTTGGGTTCAGCACACACTGGCGTGTCAATATAATTTAGTTTATCAATATTTAGTATCAATATTACGACAACGAGCCAATTTACTGCTATTTAAGCGAATCGAGATCACGTGTCCGAAGTGTCATTGGGCCGTTTACCTTAAATTGGGATTTTAGTGATGGCTAATTTGAATATCGATGAAAAAAAATCTGCTAATAATTAAATTGTAAAATTAATGGACGAATATAATTAAGAAAATGTACAATTAAAAATATGTTCTGCTTTTAGTAAAAAAAAAATAAGTATATTATGAAACATCTATGAAATAATCAAATCATCATAACATGAGACAAATAAATCCTTAAAAACGAATGTGAAGACTCCATTATATCAACATTAAATTGAGACAGACTAAACCCACTCATGAAAAGACACTTAAACAGATACCTTGATCTAAATCACCAGTCTACCGTCACAACTCCACTTTACCGTCACAACCATAAAAGTTATTGACGTACTCAAAATACGAGCTAAGCGTTATCTCAACGGCGCCGCTAATTACAAATGAAAATCGCTTCCCGCCATTCCCTGTCAAAGATAACCGCACATCGTAATTCCTATAATCTATGCTCACTTGGTATCTTAATTACGCCAAGCCGCCGAAGGAGTACATTTTTAATTGAGCCACGTTATCTCACCGATTACATGACAAATGCATCTTGTCCACCACTATTTTAATTTAGAAATGTTATCGACATTTGCTACTGACGGCCCTAGCGTTAAGGTCCGCTCACATTAGCACGCTACGCTCGTTTTAGGCACGAACTGTTTGACATTTTGCGTTGTTAACGCGATTACAGTGTTTTAACATGTACGTGTACACCTTTTAAATGTTAGTGCATGAACAATATAGCTGGCTATAAGTTTGGTTGGCTTTATGATTGAAGTTAATAATATACGGATAGACTGCAGTATACATAAACATAAGTATATATAGTGCTTTAATCAAATAAGAAAAACTAAATTTTGTTCTTTTATTGATATAGCCATATAGCCCTTACATTCCAATCATTATTCAGATTTATTTTTATCCATGCTATTTACATACCGAATAAATCTAATCTTTCATAAGTGTCGCTACTCAGAACAAATAACAATTTACGGTGACGTGGGGCATACACATCAGACTCATTGATATACGATGTTACTTATGAATAGCTTTTATTCTTCGCTGCTGTAATCAATCTAAATCATTAGAATGGGCCGTTAAAGTCATTTTAAAGCATTAATGATACGATTACGCTCTTTGTAGGAGCATTACGTAAATCATTGTGAGAAACGGGGCGCACAAAAAGAGCAATTAGTGTTGTGCCAACGTCGATAGTTTAGCGGATGTCGATAGCATTCCGCGCGGTGCGACGTGACTGCACACTGAAATGCAGCAACTTTAATACACATATAATTTAAACGATTCTCGACTTTAAGCTAAAGGGGTAAGGCTTTTTAATATGTGGCCTGCGTTTGTCGCTGCACAGAGACGTGAGTTCGATTAAAAAATGTGATTTGTGGCTGCCACTCCGCACGTGTTTTATTTTGCGAGTTATGTTCCTGACAGGCTCGTCAAGAGGCCACGATAAAAAAGACGCCGAACGTTAGAGATTTAAAACGCTTGAAATGATTTCGCCGTTGAAATGTTTTAAAAATATTTTAAAAATTACTAAGCAGCAGACGTAGGTATAATCTCTCAGCGAAAAAAACAATTTGCATTGAATCGAAAAAGTATTGCAATATTTCTCGAAACTACTTACTTATGTTTTGTTAGCGGCGTAAGAAAAATAAACGCTTTCAATGTACCAAAAACAAAACTATTATCTTCAAAGAAAAGGTGGAGCTCTTTGGTGATTGCGATTGTCAGTCTACGTGCGTCTAGTCAACCATCATTCACACCTGTCAGTCAGGGCCTTTGAACAGCACAGACAGGCGGAGACGGGCCGCAACGACTAGTCGACGGCGATTTGTATGGCGCGAGTAAATCACTTTTGAAGTAATTTATGTCTGAACGCTGCTAGTGATGCACAACGTCAGGATTGCTTGTCGATGTTCTTATTTAAATATGTGTTTACTTGAATTTCAAATAAAACATTTGAATCGGATTAAGGTTAACGTTCAAGCAAAATGGATTGATTTAATTAGGTTGCAATAAATTCATTTGCTGTTTAGACATCTTTCAATCGTACGCATTTAAAACAAAATTCATTATCCAAAAAACAAACTAAGTACATAAAAAGCATTGAACTAACTAACATTTCAATAGATCTTAACATCGACATTCACGTCACGACACAAACGCTTTTGACAGCTTTTGTGTTAACAAAAAGTGAGAAAAAACCACAAAAACGGCCGAATAATCAGTTGGTCTATTAATCATACGGGGGTTGTCAGTCGTGACAGTTGACGTATGGTGACAGGGCCCGACAAGCGACGTATGTGACAAGTGACGTGACGTCCTTTGATGTGTCAGGCGCGGCGCTAATGAGCGAACTCTCAAAGGCCAATTGCAACGGTTTTCTTTGAACCGACGATTGATGTGGTGTGATTATTATCTTTAATGTCCTACTGTTAAGAAGATGGCAGACTGTGTTAAGCTTTTTCAATGTTTTATGGCCGTGTTTGAGATATTTTTGGGTCGGAAATGCGTTCTTGAGAATCACAGAGAATGTTGGTATGGAATCGTTTTAAAGTTGCTGTTGACTGATTTGTGTAATGAGATGTATTTAAATGGGAATTGTTGAAAGTATCGCCATAAAGTTAACACTTTCATTTGTTTTTTTAAGTAGATTGCTGCTATAGGATATACGAAATACGTTATGACATTTATTCTTTCGTTCTCTAAATATTTTTGTGATTTTGATGCATCTTGGTTTAAATGCACTCATGATGATATGTTTATCATGCTCCTTCATACTTTATTTTTATGCAATACTAGTTTTCAAAATAGAATGTGCTGAATATAGGTGTTTCATTTTTCTTTTCTTTCTTTCATATTACTAGTATTTTTTAGTTGAAAATAATATTTTCTTTCGCGTAACATTTAAAACAATTTTCTTCTTTATCAAACTCTTTATAGCAATCAATGCTTGTAGATTTAGATTCATGACAAACCGACTTCGGTATTACTATTAGGTATTATGAAACCAGAGGAACTCAACCGATACAGTTTTGTAACTCATCCACAAATCATATTCAGTTACTGTCGGCACTTCAGGAATAATTAACTACATACGAGTACATGTCTTCGTTAATCGCGTTAATTGTTAGACTAAGTTGGTTGGCATCGCAAGACGGTTGCATTGAATGCTGATAACTTGTATGTGAATGTGTAATTCAGTTGCATCTTTTACTTTGACGATATAGTGACAGTACCTAAAATCGTATTTTTATACACACCTTTCAGAGAATACATTTATAGGAATAATAATGATTTCTTAACCTGTCCATTTAAATGTTTCGGTGAAAATAAGTGTTTTGCACCTAATTTGAAGCACTTACGTTCGAGAGGGCTTTTTCACCATCTTTAAACTGGCTTAATTTCTATAGGTGCTGGGTGTCAATAGACTTTCTCCTTAATTTTTAAGTAGAAAACCATTGGTTAGGTTCCAGTTTCTTTAATTTGCTTATGATTTAATATAATTTAGGTAGTTCTCGCACCGTCAAGTGTGCAGTCTTCATTTAGTTGAACAGTGTTGTGCAGTCGTTTCGGCAGCAGTAAATCACGCGGCCGCTGTTGGACGCTGCTCGTTTTGTAAATAACTCATAAAGTCAATCCACAGAAAAACCATTTCATTCAAGAGTACAAAACGAAAGAAAAAAACTGCAAAAAATGTATTTGGTTAGGTCTTTCTCTGACTTTTGTAAATCTGTGCTTGGTTTTTTGCCTCAATTTTAATTAGATATTTTTTTTTGTGAATATCTTCTACAATTTAGCAATGAAACTTCTGTATTTCTCTTTGTCTTTGTATGCTATTCGTTTTGCACGTATAATTGATGGGTGCGCGTGCACATGATATGTGTGACGCTTACCGCCCGCGAGCGATAGATGGCGCTATTACAAATTTTAAACCTGAAGCGGATTTGCGCTGGAATTATTGCGGCGAGACTTGGTTTAATTTAATGAACCTGGAAGTCTATGAAATAGATGGAAACGGCCGTATTACTTTATAATGAGGACGTTTTGATGTCATATGATGAAAGGCGATTTATTTCTACTATTTATTGCAGATGTAATAATAGACAGTCGGCTGAAGCTTTCAGTAAAATTGCGATCAAAATTGTGCTTCAGAATGATTTCAAAATAATGCTTATATAATCAGTTCTAAATACAAGATCGTCTCCAATGGGTAAAAGTATATATAGTCAAAGTGCGGTTTTTGGATTTACCCTATAGAACCTGGTTACACTGCTAGTCATAGTTATGTCAGTTTACGAAGCTTCACGACGTTGTCCCTTTTTTTCCCAAAATATTTGCCGCCGACCACCTTGCAGCCAAAAACCTATTAACCAACATAAAGCACAAATACTTTCACTCCAATCAACACGTTTATCACGACATAAATCTCCAACGAGACACACGCCTTTTACAAAAGCAAGGACATCAAAAAACCCTCAGACCAATTAACCAACAGGAACTGACCTAAGCACAAATCTCTGTAAATAAAGCCTGCCAATTTAAGCGTGGAGGCCAAGACAACGGGACAAATAGTGACAGCCCACTGATGCATTATCATTTGCATGTTAAAGCACGCATACGAAAAAATTGACGATTGAAATACAAGTATGTATAATATACATTCGTCACCGGGCAGTACTCTCGTACCTTTGGCTACGGAAAAGGCACAGCAATGTCGTGTCCAGTTGGTTGCATGCTCTCAGAAAAAACCTGGCAACCCGCAATCAGTATTCGTCTGAGCTGGCAATAAAATTAATATGTGCATACGGCGAAGCGCGAACTCCATTTGCAGTAAAACAAACGGCCGACCGCCGCCATTTTGTATTGTTTTTTTAAGGTTCCGTAATTGAAAAGGGTGAACGTTGTATGTTAGTTTATGTGGTTTGAAATATAGGGCTTGGAGAGGAAATTGACGTTTTTGGTACTAAGGTTTTTATCGTCGTTTTGAAAAGCTATGATTTTTATGCGTTTCAGGATGGTTTCATGTGCACTGTCTTTACAATTTGTTTAAGTATAGTTGATCGCCAAACTACAAGTTTTCTGTCGTTATAGAATCTTGTGATGAGCTTGCCTTACCAATAAGTATGTAAAGTAGGAGTTCATCCCCTATTCAGTTTCCTAAACCAGGTTGCTTCGTGTGGTACTCATTGAAAAAGCCAAGAATTTTAAAATTAAGTTGTATCCTATTAATACATACATATTTTACATATCCTAGTTGTATTGATGTCTTGACAATTTTCTTGTGAAACTTACTATGTCCTTATTTTCAAATCTACTAAATGTCCCATTAAACCTTTTCATTTTACCAGCTTATCTCTCTACATTTTATCTTATACGGAACTTCGTCCATCCCAAATGGAGTCGCATTGGATGTTTTTATTTGTGCATTGTTTCTTACAGTCGTCTGATTTATGCGCAGTCACGTAAACGTGGCATAATGCGCAGGGTTGAGAGTCTGTCTGCAGCTCGGAGTCCTATTTGGGCGACATTCTAATTCAGAGGTGACAACTTTGATGTGTTGGTGGCCATGTCACGAGTGTCATATAAAATGGTTATTTTTGGTGGTACTTGATTCATTTATTTATTTGGCAAGCGTGTATTAAATGACTATTCTTGTTTTTTTTTTTTTGGAAAATGACTGAAAATTTGAGTGAATTTTTGTTTGAAATATAATTTTTCCTTCAAGCGAGTGCGGTGATTAATACTCATTCCTTCTCTGCAAAAGATGAAGTCTGTGCCTTGGTGTGGGACAATAAAAGACGATCATAATCATTATACTTTTGTGTTCTTAAATCCTAACAATATTTTGATAGTTAATACCATAAAAGCATACTCCGTCTTCTGAATTTCAAGGGCCAACCTGATAAATATCTCCTTGCCAATTAAATTCAATAAAATTAAAAATTAAGAATTCGATACCGATAAGAAAGTATACATAGATCAAAATGATCGATGTGTTCCACTGAAAAAACAACAAAATGCGATCATTCAGCCAATTTACTTCAAATAGCAGCTGATACATTCTACATAGTTTTAAAGTAGGCTACAAACCTCATTACAATAATAAATCAACTTGTCAATTAGTGTCACGAATGTCACTTTTTAAATGGCCATAATTTATTCTTTCACATAAATTAGCCATTACCACCGAATTGATGTACATTAAAAGGTCTTATAATATATTAAGTCTAATTATTTCTCACCCTCGTGATTAGATACGGTAATATATTCCCCTATAGTTTGTTGTTTATCAGTTTATCAGATAATGATGAGCTATAACGTTGATGCTCATATGTTTAAGTTGGGGGTCGATTTAAATAGGTTTTCATACGGGTGGATTCTATTGGGCAGATTTTTTGCATGTTTCTCAAATGACATTTACTTTGAAATATTTTCAAATGTTTACAGGACATTTGTCTATACTAATCTATACTCTATACTAATATTATAAAGAGGAAAACTTTGTTTGTTTGTTTGTTTGGTTGTAATAGATGAACTCAAAAACTACTGGACCGATTTTAAATATTGTTTCACCATTAGAAAGCTATATTATCTGCGAGTATCTGCGATAACGTGTATCTACTGTTAGCAATATTTATTTATATACGCATAGTCTTATCATATTTTCTAAATTGAACATGTTGGTCATGTAACCCCAAAAAATGATTTTTTTTTCACAGTACCTTTTAGGTTAGTGAAAAATAAACTTTTATTGTAATTTTGTATCTTCATATTATTCTAGCTTTACCTAGGCATAGAGAAAGTTAACTATACTCTTGTCAAGTAAAACCTACCTCGTAAAACAAAAAGAGCATGAAACATATATAACTACGGCTATAAACATACGACGTTTTTATAATAATAGCCCTGTCCTCGTCACTGTCGGTTAATTTTCCCATAAAAAGGCGCCTATCGTAGATTTCTTCATAATTCGAACGACGTAAATTCATATACATAATTATACAATTGTAATTAGTCGCACAGACAGAGTGTTAGCTAAATTATATTTAGCTTACGCTTTGTCAAGAGTGCATAATGGTTTATATAATGAAATTGTTGTATTAATTTTGAAATAAGTAATTGCTTTTTTAATTGAGTTGCCTATATTTTTTATATTCTTTTATCAAGTGCAATTGTCAGTTCAATATTTTTTTTTTGTCTTATAGAGGAAGATTTTATCTGCCTTAGTTACCAAGACAAATTATTTCTTGCAGATGCAAATATTATTAATTCACTTTGATAGGTAATAAAAGACTTCGCTTTTATTTTATTTGGGAATTCAAATAATCTTCTGATTAAGATTTCATGCACGTAAATAATGACTACTTTGATTTTAAACTTGATTGCTCGACAAACTGAATAATATTATTTACAAATAACTCTCTTCATTCCAAGCCAAATATCAAAATTTAACAAAACACAAGGAAAAAAATCCGAAAAAAATCACACAAATCTCCGTCTCAAATTCGCTGAGCAACAAGTATGCCCCGAATAAGTCCACCACGGCTGTCATGTAGCGTACGCTCGGTATGTCCTTACTTTCCCCTCGTAATTGCTCTGAACCTTGATACCGAAATGTGGGCTTGCATTGTTCAGCTAAGCTGTATTAATTAACGCGTGCTTGTTTCTCTCGCTAATAGCTTAATTTCCCCTTAGAAATTTTAATTAAAGGTGTTTTTGTACATTGGTGTAGCCTAGTGGGTAAAGCACCAACCTCTCACGTACATATAAATGAGTGACTTCGATTCAGGCAAGTACCAATGCAACTTTTCTAAGTTTGTATGTACTTTTTAACAATATCTTAGACACCAATGGCTGATAAATAGGTGAAGGAAATCATCTCGAGGAATCCTAGACTATACATATAGTCTATAATCACCAACTCGCATTGAGCAAGCGTGGTGATTAACACTCAATCCTTCTCTGCGTGAGAAGAGGCCTGTGCCCAGCCGTGGGACGATAAAAAGGCTGTAACTAACTTATACACTGGCTGAGGGATTGTTTAAAATAGTTACCGGGGCCCTGGTACATAAAAGGCCTAAGAAGGAACATGATGGGTTTTAATCAGTAAGAGTCTGACACTCCCTCACCGCGGCTGCTAACCCACAGCGGGAGGGGTCATTTGATGATTTCTCACCAAAAGAAAAAGGTGTTTTTGTAGACAGGAAAGTGTTTTGTCATATAATTGATAAACAATTTATTTATTAAGCAGCTTAAGGTTGTAGGTGGTAAATTATTGGATTACCTAGTTAGATTTATTATGTTTAATAATCTTAGAGATAAGACTTTTATGTCTTTATTGATCTATAAGATTAAGATAGCTGTGCCACTTTCAACTTTCTAGAAAGTGCTAATCTCTTTAGCACAATTAAGAAACAAACATGTTAAAGTATAGGTAGGATTCTGTACCATTTAATTGGAGAAGAATTCATGAAAGATTCTTTTATTTTCTTTAAGGAAGTCTGGCTATGTTCCCAAGAGAAAATAATCTTACCCAAATAGAAAAATATGCCTAAAATTGCAGCTATCCCCATTAAAATTTTCGTACAAATCGATACAGCAGTAACCATGTGAAAACTTACTAAACGAATACACTTTTGCATTGATCTATAATATTGGTAGGAGACCACGTTTATGATGAATGGTCACACAACTTAAACATTAGAGAGTTATTTAATTTATAAAGTACGTCAGCAATAACTACTAAAATACATAAGAAATAACAATAAAACTGTGGCACAAACATATCTCGTGACTAGATAAAGGTAAAATTTACGATACGATACTCGAATAATTTAATAACTGGTTTTTATTACACATAATAACAGTTATAATTATGTTTTATTATGCCGTTCTAAGCTATTGCGAGTTTACCAACTTATTTATTTAAGTCGTTAAACATATTCTTTTATTTAATAAAAAAAATATTTTTTACATAGAATTTTAATTCAATTACAGGCCAAGCCTTTGTCAATTATTCATGTTATTTTTCTTTGAAATAGTAGTTAAAACAAGCAGTAGAATACAAAAATATTTTTTTTAGAAATACAAAAAAAAAAAACATAGACATGCTTATTATAATGTAAAGTAGCTGTATTAATGAATACTGTTTCAATGAGAGGCAAATTGCTGGGTTCAAGTATATTAAATATTCATAGCAGAATGAATTCATTATATCTCATTATAGGCTGGAACAAGTATTTCATTTCTGCATTTTTAATTGGTGAGACATTTTAATTGAATACTTGAAAAATATAGACATGCAATTTTCTACCAATAGGTACATGGTCTTATTATTTTTCACCTGTGTTCATGAATTCATAAGTCTATCAAAATTAGTAGGTACTTCTTTGTGTTATCTTGTCGCACTATACTAAGTTATAAGGGCTTAATATTAAAGACACTATAATTCTTAGTTCAAATACAGTTTGACTAGCAAACACACGTCATTGACTTTCCTATGATTCAGTCAATAATGATCTAGGTACATTAAAAGACCAACAAGCATTTATTAATACAGACAGCAATTATGAACACTAAAAAATATGCCTAAATATCAAGACTGTTAGCAACATTAACGATAATGACACATGCCCATAACACACGATATTATGACACGCCTGACATTTGACATGCCAATAAAGTTTTGTAATTATTGTGACGCGTTTCAGAGCACACAAATACAGTACTTGATGGTTATGATATGATGATGTCCTTTCAAGAACCAAAATTGTTTGAAGGAGTTGATAGTTATGAAATGTCATGTTTGGCAAATGTCAGTTGATTCAATTGGTGTTCAAAATACACCTGGTGTAGTGTGAAGTTTTATAATATTCTGAATGTATTGATTATTTAGATAATCATTCACATATAAAATGAAAAATGGGATGTATGATGCTGGCATTCGATGGTACGAGTAGGTACTATAATTATGAATCACTGGTTTTGGAAAAAAAAAAAACATTTTTTTCTAACACAATACAATTTTTCTTTAAAAATTTAGAAAATGTTATGGGTCGAATGTAAAATGAAACATAAAATTAGAAAATATATAAACAATTTAATTAAGCCCGCCTTTGAACTTAAAGAAAATCGTAAAAGCAACCTTATACAGCTGGCTAATCAGCAAATAAAACACGCTGTATGCATTGAACGTAAAACAGTAGTTTGCGCCAATAAACTTGTTGCCCTTAATTTTATGTAATAAACTAATAATTTTAACTAGCCATATATTGCGAGGTATCAAGCCATAAATATATTTCAGTAGGGCTGGTAGAATTGACCGTTGATTTTTAATTATATCGTATATTTTGATGATGATGTTATTTCACAAATTACGCCTTCTGTTGGTACCCAAAATGGTTTAATAAATTAATTCAAACTTTTTTTGCTGTAAATAGTTTTTTTTCTGCACTATGAGTATTAAAGTTTAGCTTACAGGATATTTTAATCGAGAAGACTTAAGTAAAATTCTGAAATATGGTATGTGGAAATATGATGTGTATGTAATATGGTATGTGATATTTTTTTTTCATTTATTATATTATTAGACATAACTTTTATTCCTAACGTTGCCGTATTCTTCATAGATAACCCTGCCATCACATAGTTTATTGTCGTTATTATAATTATTATCAAACTATAAGTTTTTATATAAATGCAACTTGTCGCTGCACTCCGATTGCTCTCGTTTATTGAACATTAACTGTAGATCTGTAATCTAAGTTATTGTTCTTGTCCATATTTTTAATTGTCTTGGGAATTAAAAAGTGATGACTGTTTGATTGTGATAGTTAATCTTATGAAATTAGTTTGATGAAATTCAATTTGTTAGTGGTTAATGTTAATCATTATTCACAGTTATTTCAATCATAGGTCTGTCCTCATGTGCCTGTATAAAGGTCCCTTTGATAATTGTCTGTAGGTATATCATATTTTCCCATCTAAATTAGTTAATTAGCGATTAACCTCATATTAGAGGTTTAATAGGTAAGCAATTCAACAGAGAAGCCTTGGAAAATAAAGTTGAAATCAAAATAACGTTTAATATATCCATTTCAATTAACCCACACTACGTAAATCCTGTCAGTAATAAAAATCTCCGGCAATAAATGTTTTAATACGTGTCCACTGTCCATTATAATATAATGGCCCTGCCAGACCTCTCACGGCTTTATAATTATGTCTTTTAATAATAATTGTTGATAATTATTCATTTAAACTGACAACGGTGAATGTATTGTGTGATAAATAGGCCCTTCTGCCTATTGCCGTTTTATTAGATGTCGTAATCTTCATTAGAAATATCTAAATATGTGATAAAAATAATATTCAGGTTTATGACTGCAAAATAGCTTGATCAAAATAATTAACTTTGATGAATCTAAAACAACAATTATGAAATACCTGTAATAGATAATCAAAAACCAGTTAACTACTAAATATAATTAACGCACAAATAATTAAGTATTTTTTTTAGTTATATAATAGGCAATTTTTCAAGCAATTGGTTGTTCATGATATTCATAATATTGTGTAAAAATATTAGTCCTTATAGGTTGATAAAAAAAAGAAAACTACTGACGTTGCATAACAGCCACAACGTACTAGCAAAGCTGATTTATTCTAAGATGATAGCAGCACCTAAAGATATATTGTAATTAATGTTAGTACGGACACCATAATATATTTAATAAACATCATTATATACAATCACATCTATTTAAATTGCCAAGCGTACGTGTATAAATAACATCTATTAATTAAGAGGCAATAAACGCCGTATCTAACATAAAAACTTTGAGTTATAATCGTCAATAAATATAGACTGTAATTAATACATGAACGAGTAATTATTTGAACGTAAACTTCAACTAAAGAATCGTTGTACAATCGTAAAATAGAATCGATTAAGAGTAGCACACTGAAGACTAAACAGTCGACCGAGAGTAACCCGATTGTTGTCAAATTTTATTATAAAGAAAATTTTGATTCCTATCAAAGTTTTCAATCGGCCTGATACCGACTACCTAAATACCTGATCTCAGTAATGTGCGTACTACCATTCATCTTATGAGCCCAAACAAACTATCGGCCGACTAAAAGTTTGCAGTCTACAACTAAATCTAAATCGAACATCATAATAAATCAAATTCACGATGCATTAAAAAAAAAGATATTCGATTTTCAAACGAACGTCATAACATAACTCACGGCGTTCATCACGAACAATCGTTACTTAGAATCGATTCATCGGATGTTTACAATCTACAGGTATTAGTATCGATGATTGGTATGGGTTACTGGCACGGAAAACAAAATGACTAGCAGAGGTGCCATTACGAAATATGGCCTAAGAAAGTAGCGCACCAAAATGCGGGTGTGCGGGGGACAAGGAACGTTACCTACTGTTTTCGCCCTTATAAGCCTTCTTGTGCCCCGAAAACTTTTAGTAATACCAATCGTTGACAGATGTCTCAAAGAAGTTCGTAGGTATTTGATCTAGAAGAAGGCGCCTGACCTACAGGCATTTTGCATCTCCTCTCATCTCTTCTTACTCCGTGGTATCGATGATCGGTATGGGTATTATAGTAACGATTTATGGAAGCTATTCGAGTACAAATGTGATGTAATTCGTGGAGCCACGGTGAGTAATCACCTGTTCATGTATGTCGTATTAGTTCGATAGTATGGTAATTAACTGTTTAATCGACTTTGGGATATGGGAATCGAGAGTTTCTTTGGCTGCGTAATCGATAATCGTGATTTGTTTTAATGTTGATTTGTGGAGAGGAGTTTAATGAATTTAGTAATGTATCTTAATCAATTTGTTGATGACATTTAGGTAATGGTACTAATGAAGAATGATTTAAAATATTGTACACTGGAAATTACTGATTTAAAATATTTTTATGTCTTCTCCATACATACAGAAATATTATTAAATAAAGGTGAATATAAAAATTTATTTCTTTATATAAAATAAAACATAAACATAGTGCCTATTAAATCTAAACATTATAATATTTATTGTCAATAGTTTTGTGCAAGAACAATAAAATAATTCAAAGATTCATAATAAACATCGTCGATGAGATAAAAACAACGTTTATAAAATACTGATTGACGACCAAAACACTTAAATTAATTGACTTGTATTCAATATTAACAATTAATTGATGATTACAAGTAAACATTGGTAAGTACTAAAATTTATATTTTTTTGTAAATGCATCATTTAACGTCTGTTCTTCCAACATTATCCCACTTGAAGGCATAACCATAAGGCATTTTTTATGGGAAATCATAAAATGAATCATCCCCTCCCGCTATGGGTGCAGCGTGAGGAAGTGTCAGATTCTTACTGACTAAAACCCATCATGTTCCTTCTTTCTTCTTCCCCTTTATGTACCAGATCATATTCCTTCTAAAGCCCTTTGTGTACAAGGGCCAAGGCATCTAAAAATAATATCAAAATAATATGTGTTCTCTTAATACCTTGGAAGGTGCAATCATGTCTCATTATAATCGTGATTAGCGGCGCAGACGCCGAACCGCCTATTATCTGTAGTTACTGCATATTATGGGAGGCTGATCGTCAGTTGTTCAATTTAGTACAGCATACCTGTAATATGTGGTATGGGGTCCTAAGTGGTTGATGATGTTAAAATGAAAAATGATGATGAAATTCGAGAGGTATTGGGTTGCCCGGGTAACGGTGTTGAGGAGGTCCGATAGGCAGTCACTCCTTGTTACACATTGGTACTCAGCTGCATCTGGTTATACTGGTAGCTGGCTCCAACATAGGCGGTTGGGGAAAGGCTGGACAGATGATAATGAAATTTTAATCTAGAAGAAGGCTCTAGAAGTGTACCTGCAAATTAAATGATACACTAAATAACAGAAAGTGAAATTAACAGTTAAATAGAAAAATCTGGTTCATTGAATTAGATACCCTGTGAGATATTGTCTGATAGAGGAGAATGGAAGAAGAAGATATGCTACTCCAACCGACGATGACTCAATAGACTATAATTTAAAAATGTTTTTGCACCGCCTTAAAAAATAAATAAGGTATCCACGGATGCATTTTAAACCACATACTTAGTAGCAGAACACACATTGTAAATAGAGACATACTACAAACCATAATAACAAAATTATATGAACAAACTCATACAAACATACACTCATATAACAAATTGCTGAGCTATAAACGAACACGTTTCAGTAATCACTGATTATAGACCAGACTACACGAAATTACAGTGTTGCCAGTAATATTACGAAGTTTAAAGCCTAAGCAATGTTACCAGGTACATTTGGATTCATGGAAGGAAATCATTCAGCCTGAGGCTAATATTAGGTATTGCAATAAGCTATCATTGATGATGTTAGGTTTGTTGGGTCTGTGATAATTTTGGTCTTGATCTATACGTTTAGTTTGCTTGAACTCGGTATTCTCTAAAATTGCTGGCCGATTTCGAATGATATTTTTACGTCATTTTACGGATACGGGTGTTGGGTAACATTTATCGAGAGAGGCTACAGGATACTTTTTGTCTGATTTTGTGAAGTGGCTCCCATGAAACGCAGGTGTCACCGCAGGCAGAATATACATATGAAGTGAAAAAACTTCTATAGATCATGTAAAGGCACCAAAAAAGCCCTTAAGAAAAAAGTTCAGCATCATTCTAGAAAATCTTTAGGCCCGATTTGCATGATCAAATCAATTTAAATAACAACAAGAAATCAGACATCCCGCTGAACGTTGTACAAACAATTTAAATTGCGCCAATACATGCATAATACCGCCTGGACGGAGTTTAATCCCTCAAAGGAAAACACGAATACACAAACAGAAATACGGAATCATCGATAAAACCCTTTTAAAGTGCACTCAATATATTCAATACTCGATATTAAGAGTACCCGCAAACTGCAGACTAAAATGTCGGCTGACAGTTGACATAATGGTAAGCAAGAAATATTTTTTTATTAGAAAATCTTGCTCAAATTATAATTCTAATTCTGAAAATCTTGCTTTCAATCAAAGTTATCTGTCTTACCAACGGATATTAGGTTGCCCGGCTATCTGGGTTGAGGAGGTCAAATAAAACACTGGTACTCAACTGCAGACTGGAAGTCGACCCCAACATAGTTATGGTAAAGCTCGGTAGATGATGATGATGGTGTAATTTGCGTACTTCTATTCATCTTCATACTAATTTATGAGCCAATAAACTATCGGCCGACTAAAAATCGTCAGTGTGTGGATACTCTAAGATTCGTTGCAAACATTTATGTTCAAACGCTCCTATTGTTTTGGCAAACAAATGCAAAGCAACTCCATTGGAATAGAAGAATTTAATGACTGACTCCATTCAAAGACGAATTATTTTTTGTTTAAAATCAAACGTGTTTTTTGTGTTAATGGAGTGTAAATTGCATTCGAATGTTTACCATACATTATTATAATTGCTTTGTTCCTGTTCGTGAATATTTATGAGTGGGGTGAGATCACCAGTGATTGGCATTGTTGTTTTTTGTTGGTTGATTTTATTTTTATGGTGGAATTTAAGTGACTCAGGTGTAGGTTAGAAAGAGTTAATAGAAAATTCTCTGAAGTAAGTATACAGTTATATAACATCATTTAAAAGAAAAAATGATTGAAGTACCTACCTAGGGTATTGATCACCATGAATAAATAAGCGTTAGCAAAAAATTAGTTATTCAATTCGAAAAGGTTATCAATTTAAAATCACTTCAGAATGTCAATGCATTTAAAGCATCAACAACAAATTAAGAGGATTAATTAAAAAATAATAGTTACTCATAAAATTAATTCTTCGACCAAAAGATGGTGATCTCACCCTAAATTTAGTGAAAGCGGTAATATATGGATGAAAGTGTGCATTTAATTTGAAATGATAGAAATCCAAAGATAAAGTTATTATGCATATAAATTGCTAGGAGAACGGAGATTCCGTTACAAGCAATTTTGCAATTTCGAAAGCCATTTTGATAACTCTAAATGTGAAACTAGAACATAAATATTGTTATTCATTATGCAAAAATTGGACACTAATCTGATACTAAAATGTCGCGGTCTAAAAACTGCATTTTTTAATCCTTTTTTTACGACTTAGATAATCTTAAAATATGAATTTGTGTGTTTTCTTCTTTCCTAGTTTCTATTCCATACTCTACCTAAATAGTTTTGAAAATGAATACGACCATATAATTATTGATATTTGTCTCTACTTACCTACAAAGTAGTAAGTCATAACAAAAAATACTAAATACATCGTCATCATGACAAGTGCATAAAGCCAAAGTAAGTAGATACATCAACTACACCATTAAGTTGCCATAAAAGAAATACTAATTAAAACAGTTTTGTCTCATTACAAAAACTGTCAGATTCTCACGGTGCAGTGAGAATTAACACATAATTGTTAAATCCATCTCATTTGCTTCACAAACACTGCACTACAGTGGCTAGTTGCCACTTCACAAAAACTCATAATAATGTTTATTAATTAAATCAACTCCAGTCACTCGCATAAAAAATATCCCTTTTGATATTTATTATTCGAACTTTATTTTTATGCGACGTTATACGAAATATCATGAATCAGTGAAATGCTGAATTATTCCTTTCATAATTCAGATGGCACTCTTCAAAGGGAAACAAACAAGTAAGTTGTTTGTGACTTTTACTGTTTTATTTTTTCTCGTTTTTTATTCAGTTGCAGTAACGGCTGTCGTGTTTTATTTTTAATTGCAACTCTTTTGAAGAGTGGAGCGATCCGGAGGAAATGGCATGGCATGTGTAATTTAAGAGAAGGTATTTATGAAAATGTTCTTTATCGTTCGCTGTATTTTGAGCTGCTAGCCTTGTGAGTTTTAAAACAATGGAATGGAAATCTCCTGATAGTAGATGATAGTGACCGTGTTATTAAGTTTTAGAAGCATTATAATTATCTACATCAATTTAACTCTGTTAAAGAGGTCTTTGAAGCTGACTTTATGAAGGCGATAATCCATCTAAATCTAAAGTTTAAATAAACTTATAAATATTAAAACATCCGGTTGAATCAAGAGCAATTCTTCCAGCATAATCTCAAAGATATCTCGCTTCATAAAAACGTATAATAAAATATTCATCTTTATCTGCGCATGCTACATCTACAATTACCGCACACATAGAAACATTGTAAATAACCATCGGAATAACTTTACCATCAAGCATTTCCTTGATAATTTCATCAGATAGTTCTAATTCCATGAATTTATTATACAGATCAACAGTTCTGATGATTTGTAAATAAGCGTGGATGAACTATTAGCTTGTTTTACCAAATAACAGTGTTTCTTTGATGTCACTTTTTTCTTTGCAATAAATTTTTCAACGTAACATAAAGAGCTCTACGCGTTATTACACATGGAAATCGTTTTGTGACACACGGATGAAGAAACTTTTTTTATCGTTTTGAGAATAATTTTATAGGTATTGAAATATTTTTACTACATCTAGCACTAACTGCAGTATCAACTTTGGCTATAGCACGTAGTCCACTTTTTAAAAAGCTTCTGTAAAAAAAAAATAATGTTTGGATGCTATATATCAAATATCAAACAATGATTACACAGATCAAATAAACAAGCTTCGGATGATTAATCCACAGTGGAATAAGTCTTCTAAAATGACATAAACTAAAATAAAATACAACCGAATATGAAAGACAACAACTGTCATAATAATTCTAATCAAACAAAAAGAGAAACAGGAACGAAACAGTAAAAACAATAATGTTTTAAGAAGTTAGATCATAAATTGTAGTCCAGTTAGACAAACATTTCGCTTAATAAAACAAACAGAACATAAACTTGAGCAGACAACAATTTGTCATGGAGTTCACGATGCGTTTGATCGCCTGCTCGCCAACCAATGCGTCCGTGAGTCGCCATGGCTTCACACGTCGCCTCTTCAAGTATAAATCTGCCTTTACAACTGCATAAATTTGTCGATGGAGAGATTTTCGTATCCGGTCCGACTTTATTCGCTTCGCATCCTGTTTGCTGTGTAACAACGATTTTCTAGGAAACTTCGGCATCGATAAATAAAGAGAACTCTATTTCGATCGTAAAAAGTCAATAGTATCAATTGAAGTTTCTCGATTCGAATGATCGATATTGGAGCTGCTTTCGACTGTATCGGATACCTTTGAGGATTGATGGCCTGTGTTTGATAGCTTGAATTTGCATTTGAGTATCTGTTCAAAATGGGTTTTGTGGTTAAGCTATCGAATAACTTTGTATTGGGTATTAACGAAATCGTTTGTGAAATGAGCAGGAGTGCCGTACTTGTGTGTAACCTCTCGTTTCCATTTTGATATCCCTCAGTTATATAAATTTGTAGCTCTTAAATCAATTTTATTGGCTGCGCTTGAGAAGCTTCTGGAGACTAGCTTTCGTAAATACTATGTATATACATATTTTGTATTCTACTTTCAACTCTGATCATCTAACAAACCTGTGTATTTGTTTTTCCTAAAACAGAAATGATAAAACTTTTGTATACCTGACAACGACACAATCAGAACAATAACAAATCCCAAATCATATATCAAAGAGACATCTTATTTTGACAAACCATTCGGAGTAACTTCCCGAGGCATTATCGTACAGCACCAAAGTTCTGCAGTCGAGATAATCGTATTAAACCTGACAGTGATCGGTTCGTCATAGAGGGTACCACTGAGGTGGAAACTGATCCTGTTATACGTGTAAGAGGTGGGAATGTATTATGTGTAGAAGACGGATCGGATGGTGTAATGGGAGATTCAGAATGTCATGTAACGTTATTGATTAAAAAGTTATTTTAACAATAGTACATAATAATCACTGAAATGGAAAAGACGATGATTCGACGTTGTGTGTTTAAGATCATAAAACTTTTGTCAGACATGGTCAGTTTGGATAACTTAACTATTACCTACACGTAAATGAGCAGCGGTCTTGTCTGTTTCTTCTACATTTTCGTATTCAACCTCAAGTTCAGCTACATCTTAATGTCTTTTTAAGCTTTTAAATAAAACATCATGTCTACCAGCTCCGAAAATTTCTCGCTCTTTCACCTTGACGTCATAGACACTTTTTGATTAACGATCCGTCTCGGGTCAGGTCTCCATTGTGCCCCCTTTGAAATTCCGACACTCATTTATCAAGCTTACTGTTCCGTTCTGAAAATTAATGCGCTGGTACAATTTATAGACTCTTGATATACGACATGACTTTCATATTAATATTTTTTGAACATATCAATCACCTTGACGCAATATGCTCGTAAATGCTATAGTACAAGTTTAAAGATTAAGACTAGGTTAACGATTTTTTTGGCTTTTGTTGTTGCATTCTAAACGTTAGCTTTGCCAAGCTTTTTCACTTGGCTGAAAGTCATATACTTTTTAATGTTATCCAGCCATACACATACATACCTAGAGAGAGCCGTTAGGTAGATTGTCAGCCAATCAGAATTTCAATTATAGAGAAAAAAACAATGTCTTTTAACTAAGTCATTTTACAAAGCAATATTAATATGATACTGTATATCAAAGATATTTGGAACGTGAAAGGCCTGAACAAGTTTCTTATGTAAGACCCGATAATGTTTGTCATTAGCAATGTTACCGACAAAGCGATTAAAGCAATTGAGGTTACCACCTTTAATGTGGTTATTAAGGTAAATTATGGCTGTCTCCCCATTATTACTCATGCACTAGACTCATGACCTTTAACCTCAGTCATTAATACAGGTGGATTGAAGTCACATTAACGACCGAGTGTTTTGGGAGTGTTAACAAAGTATGATGAAGTTTTTTTTGAAGTCATGAACTATACTTTTTTATATGTTTACTGTTTATGAAAATGTTACTGTAGATTATGAAGATGATTAGCCGGTAGGACTGAATGAAAAGGAAGATGATGGAAGAGACACACACTTTAAAGCCCTTATACTACACACATTTAAAACAAGGTAGAAAAATAAGGGCTTATAAGTGTTTGTAGTTGTCAAATCTCAGATACATTTAAGAAGCCGTATTCAATCTCAAGGCGAACATACAAAACAATAAGACACTGAGGAACAAAATATTGTCTGGCTAATCCAGAAGCATACAATAGGAGTCCTTTACCACCTGAATCATTTCTCATCTCAAACCGCTTTCTCCCTCAGCTCTGAGTCGATAACTTAAAGCCACTTTGACGTCTGGTGTTCGGCGTTGAGCGAAATTTACGCGAACACTGATTTTGACGTATCGCCTTATGGGGGTGGTTTTCGTGAAAAATGATTTACCGGTGCCAAGGACCTCTGTTCATGATTTTTGAAAGAGCTTCAAACGCTCCAGTAATTATCACCAAGATTAGTTTATTGGTGAGACGAAAATAGAACTGACAATTTATTTGGGGGCTCTGTCTTTATGGGTCCATTAAAATTGAAGTAAGTATTATTATTTTTACTTTGTATCAGCATTATTTTTTCGGCTATAAATAGGCTACCTACTCCATCACTTATAATTGCTTTTGAATCTATGTTATTTATAATACCCGCTATGGCTCTACAATGTCATATTAGATAGAGGCACAAAAGGTATCTCCCAAAAAGTTTCATAACATTGCGATTAAATTAAACATAACCTCAACCCACATCGACAAGTTTACAACCCTACTAATACATATGACAATAATTGCTTCCACAGTCTTAGCGTGTTTGCAAACCACACATCCAAACGTCTATCCTACTTCGAAGTAAAGTCTATCACTACACGCGTCCATTCATTACCCATCGACTCCCAAGGCACGAGAAACATCGAAGGCAGGTCAGGCCTGAATTAATCAACTCACGCTTTGCTTCGTGTCACTTGACAACTGCCTGTCCAGAACACCGACAGAACCACAAACATGATCCCAACCTTAGGAACACAGAAATAAGACTTGAATTCGATCGGGTTGAACATCAGGAGCTGGTTGTACTCAATGTGTACTGTCACGGAAATGTTGGGTAGCATGTTAGTAAACAATTGCGTGAGACAGTTCTGCTTGATTGATATGGTGTACGTATATGGAAATTTGTTTATGCCTTTAATGAAGTATGGGAAGTGGAATTTGTGGTCAAAAAGGTACAAAAATGCATTCACAAATAAACTTTAAATAGTGACTGACAGATTTGGACCAAGGCAGTTACATTATTTTTCATTAAAAAGTGAATTAAAATCGGAACTAAACGAGGCTTCCAGTAAATTAATCATGATCAATTCCTATTAAACGTACAACAAAAATGTAATAACCACCATAGCCATTAAAGTAATCAACCCACAATGACAGCGCTAAAACTTACCCCCGAAGTGTTCGCATTACGGGCCCGTCTCAAAATAAACCAAACAGTATTAATCATACTTCTCCCCTCCCCCACTCCTAGCGCGTACACGATAATGATATATGCGATATTTGATGATAAACAATCAGGGTCATTTATTATCTGTCCGTTATTTGACAGGCGGTAGGCAGATGTCATTTGTCATTTTCCACGATCCGTGGGTCCCTTCGTTACGCCGCCGCCGCCTCCGACAGTGGTTAGCTACCAACAGATATAGTTCGAACCTGTCAAGCGAAAATTTTATCTAAAACAACAGCCCTAGAGTCTTATTTAGAATGGGTAAAAAATCAATCTTGATTGTTTTCAGCATGAACGATTATGATAGATGAAAGAGTTAGCGCACACACAAAGCCGATGAAATTGTATCGACTGTTGTACTCTAGGTCGAAGGCCGTAAGGTCGCTTTTTGTAAAAACAATCAACGCGTAGTCCCTGCCTCAGAGAAACGTGTTATTGAAGATGAAACAGTAATGGATGGGGATACGGAATGCGTGAACGCTGTCGGAGATGTATTGTTATCTGCCTTGTTTATCGCTATACGAAGATCGTTTCTTTAAATAATTACCTTTTAAAAAGTATATCCCGTCCGTGCTACTGGTAATATATTCATTATATCTGACATCTTACAAAGCGCCATTGAAATAAATAAAAATATTTTATAGCCGGACAGAGATCACGATAGGATCGTTTCTTTAAGAAGACATATTTGGAATTTTGACTGAATCATTAACGTCTGAATCATTAAGGATCGTTTTAATTTGTTGTCGAAAACGTTCCGAGGTTTTATGGCTTGCTCCTCGACCCACGCTTGCGGTAAGCATTCTCGCGTAAATACCAATTAAGATTTTAAATATAGTGTTAAAGGTGGCATAAAATGTTTTGACAGCACTTGTGAGATACAGTGGCCAATAATTCAGACACTTTCGTAATGCGAAATGCTTGTTAAACATTTTTAAAGTCAAATGTACGTGAATAAATTTAGGGTTGTTCCCACGGGATGTCACGTCGTATGCGGATGTGTCTAGTAAATCAAATGTTTAATTTCCACAGTGAAACAACGAGCATTGTGCGGTTCACCCCTTTTTAAAAGGATGTTCGCTCGTTCATGTGTTTAGTCTTTCCGTTTTATATATTGCGGCGGAAATTTTTATTACCCTTGCTTAACCAAAATTTATCGTCCAACTTTCTGAATTTGTAAGTAGATGCTTTTTTGTTTTTCATTAAAAGTGATTTATTTTTAAAGATGACTACCTAACTTGCTGCTTTTATTTTGCATTTGATTTCGTAGCAAAACTAATCCTTATAAAAAATTGGCAAACATCTTGTATTTACACAAGGCATTAATTTATTTACAACGCCATCAAAACATGAATTGCATCCGAATCAAATCCATTATTTGCATCGCTAAAAAATCTATTATGTAAAGCGGCTCTTCCGTATCGGCAATCCTAGCCCTTAATTCCCAAAACGGGTGCGCTCTTTTAAAATATTCAATAGAATGTACTGTGGATCCTGCTTTGCTGTCAAACGCATTATTTACTTCATTACTCTCACCTTGACGGCCTGTTAATCTTTCATTGTGTTTGGATAAAAAGAAGCTTAAACTTGTTTTGTATTGAATTTTTTTTTAAAGCTTTCCTTTAATGGAATTGTGTGAGTTGCGTTTGTATTGATGGGGAAGACGTTCCTTTTGTTACGCTAAGCGTGGTAATAACTTAGTGGTAGATAATGAAATAGTTAATCGCTTTGAAAGCTGATGAAATGAATGATACAATGATAGGGCTCGTTGATGGTACAAAAAGAACATATGAAGAAAACGCCTGTTGTTAAAGTACGTTTAAACAAATTGAATAACATCTATAAAAAACAACACTGAGACACAAAGTCGACAAAAAAACTAAAAAAGTAACTATCAAAGAAGTTACAAAAGATCTAAAAACTTCAGAACTAAGGACAGTAAAAAGACTTGAAATAGATAGAAAATTCAATAAAAACAACGTTCTAGCTGATCTCTTTGCTGGCATAGTCAAAGGTAATCTAGTTCCTTCAACAAATACAGTGAAGGGCTCGGAACGCGCGGGCAATTTTTCGTAAGCACCTGACAGTCTCGATCCATCGTACAGAGGCTGTATAAAAACGTCAGCCAGCGCCGACACTGACTATGATCAAGTATGTCTGTTTACTACTAGGGTTAGCCAAACAACTCTTATTTAATTTATTAAAAAATACGACTTGAAAAGAAGATCGCAAAACGTCTTGTGTCTTTATGGGTGCTTAATAATGGAAAAAATATCAAACCAACATTTGAACAGCAAATTAAAACATTCTAATTCAACTAAACCTGTTTTGCACAACAATAATTTATCGAACATCATTAACAATTTCTATAAAAAACACAGAACTTTACAACAGAATATTAATAAAACTTCTACAATATACAAAATGATAAATGCATCAAATAAATTAAAATGATACTTAAATAATGTCTGTTGATTCTTTAATAGGATGGAAACGTGTAATTAATTAACAGTGTCGCTAACAAATTTTGTCTCCAGTCGACAGTTGGACAAAAACGGGGCATAATTTATGTGTGTAGCAGCCCTGGTCCCCTCTCCCCGCCTCCCCTCGCCGGCAGGTTGAAAGAGTCACGGAGCGTGATTGATGACGGCCCCTCCACGCCCACGCGCCCTAACAACCGCCTAGAACTGACAAACTATCGCATTGTTGGCCGCAGGAAATCATAAGGCGATTGGCTTCGAATTTATTGCCTTGTTGGTACCATGCGTTTAGTTACGACTGTTGAACGTGAGGGACGGCCAGATCATAATCTCGATTAACACGATGATAACTCCTATTCTAAAATAAACATTAATTAAATAAACGATCTATCGGATTTAGTGAATGTAAATCGTACCAAATTACTTAGAGAGAGGTCTGCAAGATTGTACGATAAAATCTTGTCTAACGCTTTCAAATTCTGTACCGACACCCTGATAGAAAACAGTGCGATGACGAGCATGTTTTGTGTCAAATCATCGCATAATGAAAAATATGAATTTGTCGGGGGTCCCGACCGCATTAATCTCGGCTTGTCCACATGAAATTCGTTTCTAGACATTTAAATACAAAGGTCGATAGAGTGATAAATTATATATGAAATAACAATTCGGATTTCAATAGCATCAGTTCGTGTTTGGAGTTGAACAACAAAAACAGCTTGTGTGTACAACAATAGAACTATAAATATGGGTTCTGTTGCGTTGTGCTTTAAGCTCGGCTCGCCTTCCGCTCGATACGGCTCAATGACGTTTTTATCTTCATTGTTATCGAGAAATATATTAATTGCCGCGGCTGTCTCAGGCGCTACAACCCTGAGTGAAATTTCACCGAGAGCAATAATTTATGCATTTGAAGCGGACTCAGGCACGCCGCCAGCTAGCGATAGACCGCTCCGCGTTATATCTCTAAATGCATCTGACACAGTTAATCCATATAAAGTTATTATTGCCTCGCCTTTCAACCGACTTAATTGGCCGCTACCGGCTAGTGTAAACTCATGTGTTAACGATAAAGTAACTGAATAAATTGTGGTTTTAAATACTGTTCACGTTCGTTGCTCACGAATGCGAATTGCACGCCCGCTTGTTTTTATTGCCCTCGTGTTTACCTAAACGATTTTTCCTTCGCAACGCTCGTAAATATGGAATACAAAGGACGCACGTTCTTTATGCGATCTTGATAATATTGTTCTCGGTTCCTCGAGTTGAAATTTAATTTGTCAGAAAATTTTAAGCCAAGTTTAATCTTCTTACGTTCGGGGTGCCGTCCGATGTCCCGAATTAGCCCGCCGAGGCGTGTAGGCCATAGATTAAGTCGGATCTCGCGGCGAGACCGTTGCCAACGTCTCAATAAGCCGCTCTACATTTTTACGGCCCCTATATCCGTTTCGCTGCGTAAATACACTTAATGACCGACATTTCGTGAACGCTTTTATTGTGAAGTTTTTATTATCGAGAAAATCATTTGTTTAGTCTACGTACGGTTATTGCGAGGCAGCTCAGTGCGTTTCGGGGTTTATTAGGGTTACTTTATTACCCCTTTTATACTGCGTCTTTAATGCTGAAACATAGCCTGCGAGCTTTAAACCGTCCGAGCCGCCGGATGGTGATAATTAAATTAGATTTTGATCTGCGAATATGATTACATGTTCCGTTATTACGTTACAGTCTCTAAAGCCTTTTTTTATTCCCTAAAAGAGTTACGACCGAATCATGAATGTTGATCGCTGATTATTTCCTTAATGGCTCTTGATTAGATTTTTTATCGTTTGCGTAGTAAGAAACATCTAACGAGTCATATCGATCGATCTAAACGCGTGAAACTAAATCTGTGTAATTTAAATCCGTGGAATTTCCGTCCAATACACAAATTAATGTATTCGAGCAAAAAGTCAACACGGTAATCTCGCCGGCTATAAAGCAGTGTCAGACCACTATAATAATTTTGAAACAGTCTATTAAGTGAATCTTTATGATAATGTTGGAACAGAAGTCGCGGTCGCGAACGGGCTGCCTGTTATTTTGATACATTATCATATTTAAACAATTCAGATGATAATAGACACGTCGGGCGAAACCCTTTGGTAATATAAATGGTTGTATTATTATTTATTTATGGGTTTCCTTCCTCCGGGCCGGGGGCGATGTGGCATATTTCATTGAGCGAAAAAATGCTTCGGAGTCGTGAGTTTATACTGGCTGGGATCCGGTTTGAGTACCTGAAACGGCTGACTATAAGCTTGTTGCCGCAATAATAAAGATTTATGCGACATTCGGCGGTAGCGTGTTTTGTTCTGTTACGAGCCGATTCGCTTTCTGAAAGATCAATAGCGCTCTTATAATAAAGTACGAAAGCGTCGGTCGCCATTAAAAATACATTTTTATTTTCAGTAGCTGAAATAGTTTTTGACAGATGTTTAAGTTACAGCACTGACCTCTATGGTTTACAGGCATAGATAATTAATGGCGCGACCACATGTATTTTGATCATATGGAGTAAACTAATTATATTCTATTATATTCTTCAAAGAAACACTATTTATTTAATATATATTTAAACACAATTTATTTAACACATATTCGCATAATCACCCGTTGGACGCCATAACGTTAGTTTCGGCTGTCGCTGAAAATCAGCGCTGGGACTTTGTCTCGCACGGGGTCGCAGCATCATGCTGAGCGAGGGCCGTATTGCGTGGTTGTGACGCATACTACCCCCTCATGTTTGTTTTCTTTCTATTTTAGCCCTTTTTTGTTTTATTTATTATATTGATTGTTTATGTAGGTACTTATGTATGCGTCCTCAATTACGTAATTAAATGTATTTTCTTTCTTTTTCTTTCTTTTTTTCTTTCTCTTTATTGTATGCGGTGAATTATCGTCATCGAGCGTTCTTTTAGCTTCGACTATAAATTCTTTGGCCGCATTCGATATCTTATTATCGCCTCTTACATCTTCACCGGCTTTACGATTGGCGTTTTGTTTCACTTCAATAGCGTTAAGTTCATGTTTTACGATTGTTACTTCTTAATAGCTCTCGTCTTTATCTTTTATTTGTTGTTGATTGCGAAACTAGATGCAATTTGTATTATCTCGGTCGTCAGAGTTATTGTGTGTCAATATGCATAATTGTTTATTTGATTGGCGGTGTTTCATTTAATTGTATTTTATTGTGATTCTACAAAACGGTTCTACTATTGTTATAACATAATTGTTTTCAATTATAATTCGTTGTCCAATTAATTCGTAATTCTTAGAAAACCAGCGGACTCCATACATAGAAACTAACAATTTACATGCAACGTCCCACAATTATTCGCAATAAAAGTATCATCAGCATTGTAAACGTCTAGACTTTATCATCGTCATCTCCACTAGCTCGTGCACTGTAATTTTTTCATGTAATCTCATTATTACGTAGTGTACCAGTGCACGGTGATTAACCACTTGATTTATGGCATATGCAATTTGCATCGGAGTCGATGCTATGGCTTTTTGCTCCGAAGCCGATGATTATCGTTCGT
This sequence comes from Helicoverpa zea, assembly GCF_022581195.2. Lineage (NCBI taxonomy): Eukaryota > Metazoa > Arthropoda > Insecta > Lepidoptera > Noctuidae > Helicoverpa > Helicoverpa zea. The sequence goes on along the minus strand of NC_061458.1, from coordinate 621,293 downwards.
ATCGTGTCGGTCTTAATGATAGTTATTTCATGACCCGCCAAGCCAGCTCGGGGACGTTTCATTAAAACCCTTTACATACATTATTTCGACGAATGTGTCTGATTATGTTAATGCCTTCCTTTGGTCGGTATCTCGTAATGGATTGTTTGCTTTTTGTAATAACGTGTGACGATTTATTTATTGAGTGTTTGCTGTTTAAGGAGATGGTGTGATTGGATATCAACAAGTGTTATATTTATAGTTTACATGACCAAGTGATAGTGGCGTGTTTGTTCAGAAGATGTTCAGTCAAATGGAGAACTATGTATGTGTTGCATGTAAACATGACAGTCTGTTACCTCGTATCAATAAACATTGCAACTGATTTTATTCGTTACAGTCAACAGCGTGACACTGTTTAAAATGTAACCATTTAAACACGACAAAAGATGTGGTGAAAGCATGGCGTGATAATCAAGTACGAAAATTATTGCAACGATAACTTACTTTCAGTACAGAGTACCTAAATTGTTTGCCTTGTTTTTGGAACAAGTTTGAATGTGTGATATACAATACTTCTGAAAACAGAAGATTCATCTAGGCAGCAGTGCATAACAATCCAGGAAAATAATTAGTCAATACGTCTTTATTATGTAAAGAGGCAGCTTAATTTTAAGTAGAATCTGCGAGTTTTGTATGAATCATATCCCCTCATAAGTAATCTCACAATATCTTAATACATAACAGCTTAAAGATCACCAGCTATTGTAATGGACAAGCCAGCTTTCTTCTTGACATCAACTTTAAAGGCACATCAACCTATGTACACTGTAAAATGACATTATAGCATGGCATAGCTATGTATGTTAAATCGCTTTGTGGGTTTTAGAAGGCTTTCACAAAGCAGCCCGGAGTCTGGAAGTTGGTGATTGATTCACCCGTGCATCGGAGAGCACGTAAATGTCGGTCCTGCGCCTGATCTCTCTCCGGTCGTGTCGGATTGCCGTCCCATCGGGTTATGAGAGTGAAGGAATAGGGAGTGCACCTGTGTCTGCGCAAATGCTCGTGCACTATAATATGTCCTGCGCAGCTGGCTGATCTCCTTACATGAGAACAGCCGCCGTGGCCAAAATCGGCCGTGGACACGCCACGCCACTATGTATGTACAATTACCCAAACACAATGTTCTCTTCTCCCACATCGTGCTACAATACACGTGTTAGCCAGGAGCGTGACAAGTTCGGTGCGTGCTCATAGATAATATCGTACATAAAACAAAACGGCGCGACGCGAAATTTATGAATCAGCCCGACTTGCCTTCCACACAAAACTTGTTTATTGCTGCGTAGGGTTGATAGTTTTTTGTTTTACGCTCGAGTGGTAAAGGGTTAGGTATGGGTCAGTAATAGGTAGTTGCATGAATTTTCAATGGTTTTTTAAGGCCTGTTTTTTTGTATGTGGGATTATGTTACAAAGTCAAGCAAAAAGATTGAAGTGCATATTACGATGGTATTATTCTTTATTCCCAAGGAACCATCATAAATTGAAAAATAATACATTAAATGTGCAATTTCAACTCGATAACCCTGCACATAATTTTATGGTTTCTCCACAACGGACATCATAATTTATTTTATATTATTAGAGCAAGATCTTTAATGGCGTTATGAATTATATGGAAAAAAGTATCCCGTAGCGACCGAGGGTCATTTAATCGCTATTATTTATACCGTTTACATCGATACAATCGATTTAAATCGACTAAACGCAACATCGATATAAAATCTTCATCGCTCCTACGGGATGATTAATTGATATTTCTGTTAATTTCATTCGTGATGTTTAAAAAGTTTTGAATGTGCTATCGTGACTAGTTGTAACGATTTTTATCGATTGATATTCGGGGTATATCGATTTGGTCTCGATCAATCATCGATAAATGTTATTAATGAGTACTGTCATGTGTTAGGCTTGGTATCGATCATCGTAAGTTTGTTGGGCGCATGAATTTCGGCTCGGACGTGATTTGTGTTTAATTTATTTATAAGATGTGTTCACTTGTTGATTTATCAATGTATCCCACCTACAGTGTGTAGGTTGTCTGAGTGCAGGGTGGGCAGACTTTGAATTACTTTCGGATCTCCATTAGTATGCTCAAGTAGGAAAGTCTCATCTTTTTTAACTGTTTATAGCTCGAATATATTATGAGAAGAACATTTACCATAATATTAGTGACGAGTTTTATACACTTGTGTCCATTACAGTCCATGTATAGGTAACAAAGTGTGCTTGCACAGTGGACGATAATTTGAACACGGTGGTGGGCAGTGGCTAGATGCCGACTCCCCAAGACAAGGATGGTTGAAGCTCATTGGAAGAGACCTACCTTCAGCAGTGACTTATAGAATCATGATGATTGGAAAAAGATTTTAGCTTTAAATTCGATAAAATATTGCAAAATAATGATTGAATATGAGAAAAACTCACACAAATCATATATGAGAAATATGATGACTAATTTAAGTTTAAATATATTATCTAGGTGAAATAATTTATTTTATACAATGTACACACTATACATATATACAAATATATAAGTTTAAATATATTATCTTTTGTAAATAACATAAATCTATCCTAATTACTACGAAAGCTTTCTAATCGCAGTTTATTAAAACATAGTTTTTTAACTAATCCAGTGATATTTCAGTGTCAGATAAATGTACATAAACCTATAATGAAATGTTTCCGGTTTTTATAACTATGATAGTAGTGTCATCATCACGCAAGTAAATATTGTTATCATTGTCATATCAATAAATTGTCATAGATTTTCCCCCATTAATCAAATCGATAAGAAATAGGTTTTTTTTTGTTACATTTTATATTATTTATTTATCGATTAATTCTTGATTATTTAAAGCCAAGTTTCAACATTCAAAATATTGCAGATTAGATGCTCATTTTGGACCTAAGATTAGAATATTTATCCAATTTATTAAATTACGAAGAATAAATTAAAATGTTTTGCATATAAATTAAGATAATGACATACAATTCATTTTAAAAGTGACATAATCTACATACTGTTAACATTTTCTTTGAATTAATGTTTCGAAGATAATTTAGAATAAATCCTGTCAACATTAATTAAAATTAGTTATTTAAATACTGGGTATCAAACAAATTAATCTATTTGCATTAAATTAAATATACATCAATTAAGCGGAGAAACGCAGTATTAATGAGAATTAATCAAATGTCACGCAGTTAATTAATTTCACAAAAAAGACATTAAAGTTTACAGAGCTTTTATGACCATCTAGTTTATATTACTGGAATTATTTTAGAGCCTGTTTTTTAATTAAAAGTGTTTAAATAGAACAGAATTGTTCGACATCATATTTTACTTTTTATTAATCTTTTACTAATCTTTTACTAATCTTACACTGAAAAAAGAACAAGTCCTTTTTATTTCAAATTTTCAGATGAGTAACTGTTTGGGTGTTTTGGGTTTCTAATAGTTACAACGAAAACTTTCACTCATACACATTTTTGGAGAGGTGACGGTTTTGTCACAATAAAAAAACTAACATCAAACCAACTTAACCCTATCGAACCCCATCCCTATTATTTCAATATTCTAGAATAACCCCACGCACAACCCTGCGAGCGGCGGTAAGACATTAATACAAGTTGAAATATGGCCCACTAAAGACTGTATAACGTAAAATTTACAATTCATAAAACAGAATGATATATGCGCTGGAGGATAGCTGTAGTACTGAAGTTACAGGCCTTAGTTAACGCTAACTGTGCTAGTGTTGATGAACTTATTGGGGTATACGTTTATGTTCGTGGTTCAGGGTTTTGATGAATTAATTTCGATTTTGGTGGTGAAAATGGTGATGGTATTGAAATATGGAGCAATCTAGGAATAGTGTTGAAGAAGTAACAAAAATTACTGTTATTAAAAATAACATGGCAATACTACATGTGACTAATATGAAAAGAAAAAAGAAAGGCTAAAACAGTCGTATTTTTCTAATCAAAAATAATGTCTGTATGTCTGTCAGTGACAAAAACAATCTCTCCAAAAAAAATATTCCGTTAACAAAAAACCAGATTTTTTTTTCAAAATGGGTGTCATAAATATGGGTGAACCACAAGCCACAAGAGCCAACACATTCATCTAAGTCGCAATACAAGCAGAAACTGACGTTTAATCAACAACCCGACTAACATACTAAGTAGACAAACACGATATTTTAATCTAGACTGAAGTTAGAATGTCTAATGAAATGCAGCGTGGTCTGAAATCAAGGAAAACTAACGAGACTACACGCTGTACCGCGACAGACGACATCGGAGACGTTCTTACACCTGCATCTGATGGCTGGCGTACTGAGCGCAAATAAGACTTACTTAAGTGTAGGTTTTAAAATAAAGTTTTGTTTGTGATGAAGATGACTTTAGAAATGTCTTCGGTAGTTACTTGGATTAGAGACTGCATCAATGGTCTAGTTGTCGCGTAGTCCGACTGCTGTGCAAGAGGTCTCGGTTTCGATTCCCGGGGACGAGCCAAAATCGCTTGGTGGGTTTTAAGAAAGAAGGAAAGAAACATTTATTTGCTTAAAACATAGGTGGTACCAGTTTTTACAATGGTTAAAAGTTCTAGCTACATTCTGCCTAACTTGGCATGCAAATATTTATACATACATAATAATTTAATTTTAGAACCTTTTAAAAAGAAGGAGCCTGGCGGTGTTGTACCCCCGTGCCTGGGAGCAGTAATTGTGAAGGTACAAATGTATCAACTGTGATCTGTTCAGTCAATACTTACTAAAGATATTAACATAACAGAACTACAAAAGACACGGTCGAGCAGGAAATTTAATAATTAAATAATACATTCCATGTATCTACATAATCTACATAAGTCCTTACTTGCCTTATCGGTCGAAACTACTATAAGTTGAACTACATAATTATTTCTACGTAATTATCGTTCCTTGTTCGGTAGTTGGCGTGAAAATATGTGTACATGTGTGTAATTATTTCTTTATGACGTTAACGTGGGAACGAAGAAAAAAACATGTATCAACTATTTTTGGTTCTATAGCGTTTTTCCGTAATGTTTTTGAAAAGGCATTGATATGACTTTTTATCTGATTTTGCATAATTCCGCTGTCTAAACCTGTCCTTTTGGAGCTTACTAAATCAAATCAAATAAATAATTATTTTATCGATGACTGAAATTTAGAAAAAAAAAAATTAATAACTTTCTAAAGTTACTTGGACAAAAAAATCATCATCAACCAGTGAAACTTCTTCACCATCATAATTTTCTGCGTAGTCCATTCCTAGTACTCCAAAAAAGCCACACATCAAAAAATCCAATTCAAAAGTCATACTACAATCAACACATTTGCCCACTAATGTCGACACTGCTATCGGTACCGCAGACGAGCGCGGGGCGTCGAGACGCGGGCCGGGGGGAGAGGCTCGGAAGTAATAAATCAGGTGGTAACGTCGACGCGGCACGCCATCACTCATACTGCTGACAACCGTTCGGTCACGTCATACAACGGTACTTGGTAGGGTTGCTAGTTTCAATGGAAGTATCCATTTTGAGGGGGGTGATTGAATTAGGTTAATGTTCTTGTAGTCTAGGCGTCTTGACTGAAGCCGTCAAAATGTAGATGGATACTTTTTGAGTCTTATTTTGAACCTGAGGAAGTAGCTAAAAAATGTTTAGGAAAGCACCACGCGTAGTAAGAAGGACTTATTTCTATAGATTTTATGAACAAAAGAATGTTCTTATGTCATGACTACCAAAAGAACTCGTTAACCCATAGGACCTATGCGTCTTATTTATATGTAGTTATCAAAAGTGTGAATAAAATTAATGTAAAAATCTATTCAGATATTACAAAAAAAGCTTCAACAGTTGCCATCCCTAACACCACCATAACTAGTGTGAATCATGAACTCAAAAAAGGAGTGGACCCGCCTTTGATAGGACAGCCGACAACACGACATGTCCGTACACTCATGTTTAATTAGCCAACTTGAAGAAATGATACATAAACATCAGCTACTAATTGGTGAGGTAGCCATGAGATGATGGTAATAGTAACCATCCCATAGAAGAATAATTTACAGAGGATCAAGTTCAGAAATGGAAATTAGCTGTTCCAAACGAGTCTGACACATGCATGGTTGCTTGAAGGAGTCAGATAAGCACAGAATTTGCCCTTTTTGATTATGGAATAGAGTAACAATGAAGACCAGAGATCCTATGATTCACCACCAGACACAATGTCTGTAGTGAGGCATCACGTCAAAGAAGTTTTGGTTCTTCAAAATGTGCCGGATATCCTAGACCTTTTAAGACAGACTGGTGAGGTGAAACTAATTGAAGAAAGTAAAATTCTCACGTGCGCGGATGTTTGATTTGCAAGTGTAAAGATCCTTGTCTAGGTTTCTTCTTGACCTCATTTGGATCTATAGCGTATGACATTAGAGCAATATTTTTTTGGTTAGGTATAAGATCTTTTAAGACGGTGAGGAAATATCGCAAGAAGTCCTGCTGTGGCTTCAATTGTTCCTCAAAGGATACCCTTTGCCACGCAGTTAGATCTCTGTTTCCTACCTATTCCATGGCGAGATTGCTTTCTGAATTGATACTCTACTAGGACAAAGAATGTGCATTAGAAATTCTTGCTGGACTGATCTCATTTCCTTACAGGGGTAGGTAGATAGCAAGAAAAGTACGAGGTAGTTTTTTAGAATGTTCTAAGAGCAATCGCGTAAGAAGTCATTGTGGTACTCCAATAATTAAAATAATTTAACATAATCACAATAATTAGAGTTCGTTCTTCTTTTCGTCCTTATATATTTGTGAGTTAGTTTTGTAAATTTCGAACCAACAAAACAAACACTGACACGAAAATCAAAAACACAAAAATATGAAGCTCCTAAAATACAATAACCCCAATTTTTATGACGGCGTCAGTCCGACACGTGATCACGTGACAGCGTGTCCGACACCTCGCATGACACACTAAATTATTTGTCCGTCCACCGACACACTAATTGGTCACATTAATAACTAGGGATGCACTCGTTTATTTATGACGGTAATCATCTAGTGTTTGTGGTTATATTTGGGGGTGTGCTTTGTCTTCTTTGTTGTGAAATTGAGATGGATTAATTTTTGGATTTAATTTTTACGTGAAGATATTTTATGTGCACAAGCATTCATGATAATATAAATAAGCTAGCTTAGTCTTCTTCTCTTATTTCAACTTGTTTATAGGTAAGTTACACACAATCTTTGATGGGAACGTGTCAGTAACTTGTTATTAAACAATTTGTCCAGATCCGAAGGTGAATCAGACATCTTAGAACTCTCTTGGGAATAGGAAACCAATTGAAGAAAGAGTCATTATCCACATGATTGCATATTTAAAAATGACCTAGTACAGTTTATTATTCTTAATTGAGAGTGGTGACCAAAAATCAGCACCCCAATCATTATAATCGAATACAATTTTCAACATGTTTACTTTATCTGATTCAATGAATGTAATTATGAAACATTCAACTCATTCGCGGAATAAGTAAATGTTGATATTCTTACACCAATTAGGCCATTCAATTTGGCAAACTTAATAAGTGTTTATACAAAAATATAAATTAATATTAATTGTGAGCAATAAATTTAAGTTATGATGTAGGTTTTACCTCGTTCGCTAACCTTGGCTTTTGTATCGAGGTTTTACTCATAATTATTTTGAGTGTTAACTTTATATGACCACAATAAATCTTTGAGTATTAAAATAAAACTTTATATTTCAACCTCTAATTACAGGTTTGAAAACAATTAAAGTAATTTATATTTTTAATTTAACAACGGTCTTGATGACGGCTTAAATAAAACTTTTGTAACAAACTCCCACACTAGTTATTTTTTTATGTTTGTATGTGTCGTCATGATACAAAATTAAAATTAATTATGTTATCATTTCATTTTTGGAAAACTTTAATGTGTTTATCGTCCTTGAATTTTAACAACTTACGTCAAAACAAAAAAAAATAACGGCATTCAAAAATGTTACTGATTTATGAGGGTCCACATTTCAGCATAAAATTGTTATGCTCTCATGTATAATTTTTCAGCAGATTCAATCTTCATTAAAACCCGTCGGTATGTATCAAAATTCAATTTTATATTAGGTACTTATCTATAACTAAATCTTACTAAACCAATACTGAAAAATAATAAATCAATAACAAATTCCATTGCACCGACAGTAACTTATACCACATCAAATTATAGTCTTCGCAAATTAGTATGCACTAGCACAACAATTTAAATGTTCAGCTATATCGACTTCTTTCGCACGTTTTGACGATGATTGACACAATCAATAATTAAGACAATTGTTTATGTAAACACAAAGCAACACGCAGTACTAATAAAACCATCTATTTTAACCATATGAGACAGTTTTTCTTTCATAATTACAGACAATAAAGTGTGTAAATTAAAATGCCGATCATTTGGATGACAAACACGGTTTTATGTATCATTCATGAAGACATGCTATCTATAACACTAATTGTCGCACGCAAGTTGTTACGATTCGGGGAAATTTCTGGTTAATTAGAAAATGCTTATTAAACTGTCGGCGATCAATTTTGCAGATAGTTAATTGTCTTTGACAGTCGAGAATGCAATTTTTCTTGTATTATTTGTTTTTAATAACAGTTTAGTAACGCACTAGACTTCAATCAATTATTATTAAACTATATCAGCTCCACAGTAGCCGAAGAAAAGGGTTTGCCTAAACACTTCTAAAGATGACATATATACAGAATAAAGCTTATAAAGTTGTTCCATATTTAGATTCTACAACATCCCGACTGAAAAAAATATTCCCAAAAATTTAATAACATTCACAAAAAAGCAAAAAACATTTCTAACATCACAAACAAATATGCCACACATTGGCTCCAACATTGGCCCAACCGACGTCGACGCCATGACAGTTGACAAGCGTGACAGTTATGACAGATTGCGGCCGCGCGTAGATTATGTCACGTCACAAATGAGATGATAAAAAGTTAATCCGTATCGTGTGAGGAGGGCTCATTGTGTTGCCAGCACTAATTAACTGATTACGTAGGCTTTAGGCCGTCTGCACGATCCGGCCTGTAAATAAGTTATTATTTTTTAATTAAAGTCGGATTTCCGAATGGAATTTTGACTAAGCATTTTAAGTACGTGTGTTGATTGAAGTAATTTCAGTTTTTATTGACCTACATTTTAGATATTGTTTGCATTCTATTCATAAAAATGTTACACAGAAATTCATTCTGTCAATGACATAATGTAACACCATTATCACATCACAATCGCTGACAGAATCCTGCCAAAATAAGATCCCTCCGAAAAAAGTCTAAAATCATCAAACTTAACAAAACAACAAAAGGTCAGAGCATAAAAAGCGTCCCAAAAAGCGATAATAATCCACCGTTTCCAGTTTCACGGATTACACTGTCATTCGAGATGGTGGAAAAAAAATGAGAAAAAATCCTTTTCGGTACCGCCGCATCGCGGTAGGCGCACTCATGCGTCATGAGTCTGACATCGGCCTGACGTCAGACCAGCTTGCTTGACAAGCCGCCTGACAACCCATGCTAACGCTCCGCCGGATTATATACCTTGATGGATTAATTTGTGTACAATCTGTATTCACTTTGGTGCTCAGATTGTAATCAAAATATAATGAGGTAACTCTATAGTTTTAATGCTGAACGTGGGAGGTTGTATTTCTTAATGAATGTTATGGCGGTGTTATTTTCTAAGTTCTGGTGTACTCGGTTACTGTAATTGATAGGCTATTAAGTGCTGTTTATGTTAATACTGGTTTACTACACATAGTAGGGCGAAGCCCTTTTCTAATGATATCTGTTCTTTGATTTCAATTCTTGAACTAAATAGTCCAGAAGTCCATTGAAAATATCCCATAAGTACTGTGTCTTTAAATGGCTCAAGTAGGCTAAATACTTCATGTAAACCTATTATTATGAGCCTTGTGCATCTCTAGGGTTAAGTAGTACCTTTGCCCAATCCGGGATTAGTAATTTTGACTCAACGTTCTGCAGTCAAGCTTGCAACCACTAGACCATACGGCTATTAACCTAAAGATTAACACTAATTCATTATGCACACTTATAGCCCATAAAACATTTTATCTATTAAAGTTATTCAATTAATTTGCACTGTCAGGACGGAATTAGCCGTGTCAGACATATTTTAACATAATTGCGTACTTATAACTAATATACTGGTAGTTTACCTAATATCCTCTAAGAGTCGTGTGCGCATGTATTACTGACGGACAGCGAATTCCTTGAATAACTAATACTTTTGGTCTGTATTGAGCCATTTCCTTCTGTTTGGTTTATTGATGAAGAGATGTTAACATGCAAAAATTGTGGTCATCATGTAAATATAGGATTTATAAAGCTGTCAGTGTGCGGGTAGAAAACATGATGTGTTCTTACGTATAAAATGAACACGAAATAAGTCAGCTTGCACATATTTGTATGGCAATCCTTGCATAAAACGATAAATACAGATGAATTTTATATCCTATTCTATCAAAGGATGACATCAGCTTATCTATTTTATCAGTGCTATTAAACCATCAGCGTAATCAACTTCAATTACAACACTATTCGATCAATTCAGAACCAACGTATAATGTCGTAACTAATTTAGAGTCGACGGCTTATGAAATTCGCCAATTAATGCTCAAATGTACGTATTAGCCGAGCTGATTAAAGCTGATTTATAGCTATATTACAACACTATTTTAATGACTGTGAAGAAATTACGCTCAATTAATTATAGAACTGTAATTATTTTTTGTCGGATAATTAGAGGTATTGATCGGATAATTATTTTTATGTTCGCATTGATTGGAATTGCGGAAGGTGTTAATGATTTATTTGCTTATTGGGAAATATTAATTGAATTCAAAATTAAGTAGAACAGATGCTTTAATTTACAACATTGTTTAGTACACATGACATGCACCATATGTCAATATATTTCACAAAATTTTAGGTAGACCAAAACTAAACATACATTATTACGTGTCGCTAACGAAGAATTGCTATTGCCATTAACAATCCACAAACCACAGTGTAACGTTCTTTTGTAATGCCCACGCAAATCACAATAATTCCTTTTATAACAAAATGTTCAGTTACCTTCCACAATAAAACTTTTGTGCCCACAATAAACACAAAAGTTTCCAATTTCGCATCAACCGTTTAATTTTTAAACTTCAATTTTATGCTTGTCAGTTCATAATGATGGAGACTGATTGTTATTACTTGTCTGGCTGAATGCACACGTAATATAGCAGGTAATGGTTTAATTTATCAAATGTTTGAAAGATTTTTTTGAATAAAATTGTTATTCCATTTTCAAAAAGTCAGAGTTCAATGAATTGCGTGTTGAATTTGGAGATTATTTTTGAAAAGTGAATTAAATTTTGTTTTATTTTTTAAGATAGGTATTAGTCTAATCGTACTAACAGCCAGTTTCTTCATCAAAAGTTAAAGCCAAAGTAAAAGTCAAAGTAAAAGTCAAAGTAATGTCTAAAGTAAAAGTAACTGTAGTGTATGCAGGTACATGTGCATCATTGTATAGGTTATGTCATTATTATGACGCCTCGTGCGCATACGTCACTCGGTTATAAATACCGGATCGAGCGGTGGGGAGTCAGTCGTTGTCAGACTGTCGACCTGTGTGGTGGTGCGTTGGCGAGTCGATTAACATAATAAAATGAGCGTACAATACATTGGCGACGAGGATAAAACCGTGAGTGTTTGGACCAACAGTTACCTATTATCTAATTTTTATAATTTTGAACTACCTATTAGTTCTGTGATCCAGAAAAATATTTGATATACAAGGTTATACTAAATAATTTGTCCTATTCATGCCTATACCAAATTAATGTATGCTAAATAAGCTTTGACAACAAGTAACCTCTGACCGATGTTAATATTCAATCATATTAAAAAAGGAAAGAAGGAAGGGAAGAGAGTAGAATGACAAAGTATACATAACTTTTATGTTCATGTATGTATCACCCGAATTGCAAACAAATTTTAACCTTTTTACGAAATTCTTTGTTTAAGTTTACCTTGTTACAATTCTAATGGAAGTAGCAATATTTATTGCAGGTGTTAATATTTATCAAATGAGTAATTTATAATACAAAATCATTACTTGGTGATCAGTTTACTCATTCTTAAACCTGCATCAAAGTTTATTCAATAATAGGCATTTATTGGAAGCAATATAAAGTTGCTGGTTGTTGAATTGTCGTCAAGACGACTTTAGCAGTGGTGGGATTTCCTAGAGGATATAATACAATAACCTATTTGCCTTATAATCAATTGTGTTTAATAATTGTTGTGCTTGCATGCCAACAAGGCGGAATGTACACGGATCTTATTATGTTGTTTACAATCCTATTTTGTAAGTGCCTGCATTCTAAGCAAATAAAGACCTATTCTATTCCAAAAATCTGCTGATCATTAAATTGACAGCTTGACGGTTAGCAGTAGTGTATATCTACTGGTCATTAGATTGACAGCTTGGCAGTTGGCAGTAGCGTGTATCTACTGGTCATTAGATTGACAGCTTGGCAGTTGGCAGTAGTGTGTTTCTACTGGTCATTAAATTGACAGCCTGATTGTTGGCAGTAGTCTATATCTACTGGTCATTGAATTGACAGCTTGATGGTTGGCAGTAGTGTGTATCTACTGGTCATTAAATTGACAGCCTGATTGTTGGCAGTAGTCTATATCTACTGGGCATTGAATTGACAGCTTGATGGTTGGCAGTAGTGTATATCTACTGGTCATTAAATTGACAGCTTGGCAGTTGGCAGTAGTCTATATCTACTGGTCATTAGATTGACAGCTTGGCAGTTGGCAGTAGTGTGTTTCTACTGGTCATTAAATTGACAGCCTGATTGTTGGCAGTAGTCTATATCTACTGGTCATTGAATTGACAGCTTGATGGTTGGCAGTAGTGTGTATCTACTGGTCATTAAATTGACAGCCTGATTGTTGGCAGTAGTCTATATCTACTGGGCATTGAATTGACAGCTTGATGGTTGGCAGTAGTGTATATCTACTGGTCATTAAATTGACAGCTTGGCAGTTGGCAGTAGTCTATATCTACTGGTCATTAAATTGACAGCTTGACAGTTGGCAGTAGTCTATATCTACTGGTCATTAAATTGACAGCTTGACAGTTGGCAGTAGTCTATATCTACTGGTCATTAAATTGACAGCTTGACAGGTGGCAGTAGTCTATATCTACTGGTCATTAAATTGACAGCTTGACAGTTGGCAGTAGTCTATATCTACTGGTCATTAAAGTGACAGCTTGACAGTTAACGGTAGTGAACGTCTACTGGTCATTCAATTGACTGTACACGCATAAATTATCTGGCGATAGTTGTCAACTACTGCAACAACTAAATAGTAAATCTTGATAATTTTTATATTTTCTGTGCCCGGTGATTTGGATCATAAAAAGCTTCCAAACTTAACTTCTCAGAGTCTAGTCAACAACTTATACCTGCTATATTGTTCTGGTACTTAACTAACTTAATTCAAGTGCTTGCAATATAGAGGATATTACAAGAACAAACTGGTGGGTTATATACTCAACGGTTCTACAAATGACAAACATGTGCTAGGTATCTAGTTAAACAAACAGCACATTGAGGGACCGTAGTGGGTTGGCCATGGATGTTGAAGAACTCGCCCAGCTATACTGGTATGTATTCACCTATGCACAACATCCAAGTCCATCAACACCTCTAGTGGGTTGCCTACCCATAATAGTGTTAATTATAACAGTTGCTCAGTCACCCTAGGTATAATTTCAATACTTTTACTTTATTTTGCTGTATTAAAGAGGTTGTTATACAACAGAGATATTCCAGAAGATACAGAACAGTAGAACAGCATACAAGCAGCAATACTAGCTGGAAAATGTGGATCAAAATTTTGGTATTCAATAGATAGAATCTTTGGTAAACATGCTAGCTCACAATTGTAATTTCAGTACTTTAGGTTGATATAAAACTCTTAGATCAAAAGAATATGGAACTAAGCATTGGAGCAATCTGTGATTTATTTGACAATGCTACTTTATCTACCCAACTGCCTCGTTGGTCTAGCTGTCGCAAGCGCGGCTGCTGAGCACGAGGTCTCGGGTTCGATTCCCGGGTCGGGCCTGGAAGTTGGTGATTGATACACCCGTGCATCGGAAAGCACGTAAATGTCGGTCCTGCGCCTGATCTCTTTCCGGTCGTGTCGGATTGCCGTCCCATCGGGTTATGAGAGTGAAGGAACAGTGAGTGCACCTGTGTCTGCGCAAATGCTTGTGCACTATAATATGTCCTGCGCAGTTGGCTAATCCCCTTACGTGAGTACAGCCGCCGTAGCCGATAATCGGCTAGGAGGACATCATCATCATTTACCCAACTGGGCCTTCTCATCTGTGACAAAAAATCTTTTAAGGATGATACCTGGAAGGAGTTCCAATGTAGATACTTACTCTGGGAACTGTCTAATGATGATTAGCTCATGGATGATTGTTGCAATCAAGTTCTCAAAAGTTGATGATTGCGTGTGCTTTTAAAACCTTCAAGATTCAGGCTTGAATGAATTTTAATTGGTATCTTAGCCTCTTTTTATTGATTTACATTGGTGTTTACAAATAGTTTAACAAAGTGGCCCTCATTATAATATTGTTATTTGCAAATTATGTTTTACAGTATTGCAGTACCAATAAGCAGTATAAGTACATTGAGAGTTGTGGAAGAATATGCTTCCATAGGGGCGAATAACATAACCATATATGAACGTATATGAAATAGAATCCATTTATTGATCTCAAGTTAATAAATCATCACATTAATATATTCTTGAAGTGCACACCTACTTGTAATATAAAGTTGTGTAATTTCCTCAACCCATCCCATAAGATAAGATCCATATGGGTGGTGGGATGGATATCTATTAACAAAATAATGTCTTGTGTCCATAGCGTTAGGGTTAATAATAATTGATCTTAGAACACCAATCTTAGGTTACCGTAAGACAATTGGACTCGCACGAGAGGTAAAGAACTTTATCACTATTCACATTTATCGACATTTATTACTCTTTTGTGCTAATTAAACTACACAGTTGCGTCGACATTTGGTTAATAATAACTAAAATATTATTAAGTTCCTAAGTCCTACTGCAATATATAATCTGAGTAAGTGTTCCTTAAAGTATAGGAAGTAAAATTGCCCTTAGTCACCAAATCGTTTAAAAATTTACTTGGGTGCTGTCCCTATAAAAGATAATAATATTTTTATATTCTGGTTGTCTAACTAAAACAACGTAGATAAAGTCAGCTGCAATAAAGGGTAAGCGCTTTTGAACGAAACTATAAACATACTTATGCAGCCAACTATACTTACATAAAAAAAAAAAAAAAAAATAAATATTACGTTACCTATACGCGGTCATGAAATTGAGATATAGAATTAGAATCCCACATTTATCTATGTGTAGACAAATGTTTTAGAAAGGTTAGCGGTTGTTTTGCAAAAGGAAAAATTGCATCGACTAGAAAACTGTTTGTGAGCTGCTGTCACCTTGTTGAAAGGAAGAAGAGCATGAGTTGAGGGTCAGGGACTCTTCTATTTTATGGTGATGCAGAATGTCACAGCTTCAAAATATATAGTGCAAAGTTAGTGACACCTGTTAAAGTGCGTTCGTTGCATAATATGGTTCTAATTAGTTAAAATCTGATTCGTAATGTTACTTTACACCTTCGTTATAATCAATATGTAACCATGACACTAAAAAGCTTACCATCAAAGCATAATAATTCTTTGACTACTTAAATTTTTGAAAACCACATTAGGAAAAGCAAACAAACATTACAGAACGCAATGTCCGGTGATAATAGTGTTCTTGGATGCCTAACCGAAATATAAGTATTCCTATCGCACTATTATATGCAGTAAGGTATTCATATGTTGGGTGTTGAATGCTAAGAAGCTTACAGTTTCTTGACTAGATATTGGACATACATTGATGTAGGGTATTTAAAGCCTATATCAGAATTTCAGCGAGTGTACTAGCAGAAACGTGCAAAGTACCAGCGCTGATCAATAGGGTTGAAGACCAGATTGTTTGTTACATTGCTGAGATAATGATAGGCTTTGATATTCCACTCTCAAATTAAAAACTACATATTACCAAAATTAGTTGAGTTAGCATTCTCTTGCTTACAAGGCACACAAAGTACTTAACTCGTACATAGAACTACAATTTAAACCATTAAATTGGAGACAAAGTATGTGGTCACCATTAAATGGGTGACAAAGTATGGAGTCACCATTAAATTGGAGACAAAGTATGTGGTCACCATTAAATGGGTGACAAAGTATGGAGTCACCATTAAATTGGAGACAAAGTATGTGGTCACCATTAAATGGGTGACAAAGTATATGGTCATCATCAAATTGGAAACAGTCCATCTAGGTCACCATTCAATTGGGACGATCTTATGTGATTACTTTCCTCGTACGGCTCGTACGGTTTTGAATGAGTGAAAAGCATTGATGAGGTACCCTAATGCCGATCTTTTACCTTGGAACAATGCATTCTGTATCAGTTTTAAGTGAAGTCGAACCAAGCAAGATGAGTGCTCATTATCTGAAGGTACAGCAATATTTGAGACTTGCTTGATTTCACATGGACTGATTGGCGGAATGTCTGCCAAATGGACGGATCATCTCTAGTGTAGATATAATACAGGGCCGGAACAGCGGCTACAAAACCTGAAGTTAAACTTGCCGGCCTGATATCACTGCTACGAATTTGTCTTGTTGACCCTGAAGCAGATGCTGGTATGTTACCGTCTGCAAAGGGACGGATTTTTATTTATGTTTATTTCACAAGGGAAGGGATGTAGTGTCCTGCAGTATCACCGATATCTGTCGTCTCCTTAAATGGAAAGGGAAATGAAATGGAAACGGAACAAAGTAAATCAGTTTGATGGCAGTGTGATCGGTGGACTGATCTGATAGCGTGGTTTTGTTGTGCTGCAGGTGTTTGATAGATCTTTAAGAAATTACCAAAATATTTATGAGTTTGATTGTTGGACTTTTTGAAACAAGGTTAAAATCAAAACAACAAGGGAGAGATGTAGTGTATGCAGGTACATGTGCATCATTGTATAGGTTATGTCATTATTATGACGCCTCGTGCGCATACGTCACTCGGTTATAAATACCGGATCGAGCGGTGGGGAGTCAGTCGTTGTCAGACTGTCGACCTGTGTGGTGGTGCGTTGGCGAGTCGATTAACATAATAAAATGAGCGTACAATACAGTAACGGTCAAATTCAATTTTTCTATTAGTTTTGCTGTCACTTTAGCCTTGAAAA
Organism: Helicoverpa zea; assembly: GCF_022581195.2. Classification (NCBI taxonomy): domain Eukaryota; kingdom Metazoa; phylum Arthropoda; class Insecta; order Lepidoptera; family Noctuidae; genus Helicoverpa; species Helicoverpa zea. The sequence continues at coordinate 603,748 of NC_061458.1, read as the reverse complement.
AACGTATTTGACCGTTACTTTTACTTTAGACATTACTTTAACTTTAACTTTTGATGAAGAAACTGGCCGTTAGTTATACCTTTTCTTATTGTGTTTACCATAATGTAAACTAAGTATATCAGAAATAATTGTAACTTTTATTCTTTGAAATTGTTACGTATAAAACGGAAAATGTTTTTGATTTTACTACTTTCGTGTGCCTACCAAAGAAGACAAAAGTTTGACTTTTAATTTTTTTTTTGTAGCTTGACAAAATGTTACTGAAACATTTCCCTGTTTTATTGTTTATTTCTTTGTTTAATTTTATAATAATTTTCTTCAAAGATTCATTCACACCAAACAACTACCGATTTTCTAAATCGATTGTGACCGTGACTTCCGAACAAATCGGTTGACACTCCGAGACGTGCGGCGGCGCTCCTTTATCGATTACTAACTAGCGTGAATCGATTCTGATGCATCGATGCTGAGACAAATCGAGTGCTCTCGTTGGTGTACCCTGCTGAGATCACTAGATCTTAGAATTTGAAAGAATAATTTTACATAATAATGACGTCGACTTTTTTAAAATTAATTGATATTACCTATAGCGATATATTTGTGAACCATCACCATGTTCAGTGTCAAATTGTGCTCAATAATATTCTGTAAACAAAAAAAGGACCTCCCAGGCTGTACCAATGTAAAATATTACAATAATCATTATTTGTAATTTCACACAAAACTAATGAGCAAAAAATATTATTGACATAACCAGTAGCTTTCAAAGTATCCCGACGTTGTCCTAAAATAATAAATATTGTAGACCAGCCGATGTTAACTTTACTTTTGGCACCACCCTGTATAAATATTTGGGAACACGAAACCTTAACTTGTTTAAACAAGTAATTTTAAGATTGGGTTAAAAGATTTTTTTTTTAATATTTTTCAGCAAAAATTACATTTTTAACTGGTATAAAACTATAACGTCAAGGTCGGTAGTCAAGTTTTCCTAAAACGATGTATAACATATATTCATAAAACGTTTTACACATGAAGTTGTTAAGTTGCATAAATGTATTTATAGAATGAAGAAACTATTAGACTGAAATTAGACCGACGCGGACGCTCATGAATAACAACATTCAACTATACATCGATAACATCGTTTTCCATTAACTTAACAAGTAGTTTTCTTCTAGTCTCATTCAGACAGTTTTATGTAACCGCTCACTCTTTATTGCACTATAGAGTTTCATATTTCGCCATAAATTTACCTCAGCACACCTATTATCATACCATCTGAATAATTGAATTAATTTCGCTAAAACGTTTCATACATTGTAATAATTGCCCTTCAGAAAGTACCGAAGCCGGTCCACCTTTAGAATTTTATTTCATATCACTTTATACTTCGCAAACTATCAATTTGCAATATTGTCGCATGCATACATACGACGGCATAAAATTTTACGACACCGTTTTGAAAGTCGGAGCTAGGCGTTGAAGTTTAAAAATTCATAAGCGTGGGCACTGAAAGGATCTAAATTGTCGTATTTGCATGTTAATACGAGGTGGAATAGTGTTCGTTGAGCAGTTAATTTATTCAAGTCATTAAATTGTAATGAGATAATCAGTAGTCGTGTCGACTGGATGGCCAACTGACCCGTGTTTGGGATGAGTATCAATGCGTAGGTGTGGATGGGAGTTGTAAAAACGTTTGACGCTGCAACTAGTTTTTACTTATGAGTAAACTGGTAGCTAGCTCCGTCAATGTATTTGCTCTTTTATGTTTATCAAAACAGTTTATTTGGTTTTGAAAAAGACACTGCCACAAATATACATGGTAATGTGACACATATTTGTATATAGGTCATTATCACACTCACAATCACATTGCCACAGTTTAATTCGATAAACAGTTCTATAAAAACATAGACTTATGTCTCACCTGTGTATGTGCATTCAGTAAAATATTAATTTTCTTCCTATTCCAATTGCTTATTTAAAGCTTCATCATTTTCTGCTTCAAACTTTAAATCCCTAGCAAAATCACACCATAAATAATTTCGTAAAAATAAATGACAGCGGTCAATTCTTGAGTAGGTAAAGGACAAAGGAACGAAAGTTTCTTGTAACGAATCAACAGTTGTTTAAATGCAGCTACCGTCCGTCATTGTTGGCAGGAGTCAACAGTGGCAACGGCAATTATGGATGCAAGGCAATAAGGCAATACAAAAGGCAAATAGTTGCTCGTCATCGTACGGGAGTCAAAAGCAAATACAGATTTTTTTGGATCGTCATTTTTGTGTTCATGAAATGATGAATTTACGACAAGAGTTTGAGTTTTTTCTTGTGATAAAATTAAAATCTTTTAGATCATATTACATTTTCTAGATATCAAATAAAGTTTATTTGAAGTATTAGAGACTAGAGAATTAATATTACAGTTCTGCTCAATGGATTTTATTTTTAAAATGTTTTGCAAGCGTTAAGCATAGCATATTAAATGTCTCATACATCCTGCGTATAAAGGGGTTTAAACATTATAATGTGGGTCATATCGACTGATTCCTCCAGTATAATTTTTACAAGATCATTCGTAACACAGGAAGCTATAATCTGTTCTAACGCGAACCCCGGTTCCCTACAAAGATTTATTATTTTTTATACTATACCAAATGAATCGGCACATAAATTTCAACATCATAAACGTTCAGTCAAATATATTGCGCTATTTTGAATGTGAAAACAGTTTTATTTCTCAATTCCGTCTTTTGATTCCTTTCTGTTGCTCCGTCGTAAATTTTACGGCCGACACTGTACATGCGTACACATAAATCCCCGGCTGATTTCCGATCAAGAAAATTAAAACGCATTCAGCCAAAAACAAGAAATGTGCGAATTAACATTAAATGCGCGTGAAATGACAGGCGAAACATAAAAATTTCTCTTTTAAAATGCGCCTTTTGAGACCGTTCTCACCTTGGGCAGGTTCAGTTTATTGAGCGACTCGATTAAAGTGTGGCGAATCGGGCTGTTAAACTACTGACGTGATTGACGATACCAATGACTTATGTAATAAACTTTATCTCAGCAACAATGAACTTTAAGGTTCTAAATATAAAATTCAAATTGCTGAAGTAGAGTGAGCTGCGTAAGGTCTTTTCGGATTTGTAGGTGTCGTGCCGCTTGGGTGAGCATTTTGTACGTTGATTGGCATTTTGCCGCGCGAAAAGCAACACCTTTGCGGCCATGACATGTCGTCTGATTGATTGTATAATTAATTTTGTTTTAAATTCAAAACGCCAAGCAATACGTGTCAGCTGTATGAGCTGTCAATTAATTTGACAGTTCTTGATGAAGGTAACCCATAACGAGGTGTTTTGTAAGCTCCGCTTTTTTGTGGTTAGTCATTAAAACTAGTTGTCTTGCTTTTAAAGGATAAGTTGACAGGTATAAAGTGCGAATGTTTGTTTCTGTGTTTTTTGTTTGCATCTAATTTGTTGTGTAACGAAATAATAAAATGTTCAAAGATTTGTGTGCCGCTAATAAATCTTTTGATAAAACATTTTTCCGCTAGCCTGACGTAACGTTGCGCTTGGCTAAATATTCTTAGTTATTTTGTTTTATTCTGAGACATCAGTTTTTTGTTAATTGACAATTCATTTATGAATCAGTCTTTTAGGTATTTTCTTTCAGAATCGTCGAAAAAATTTCAATTACATTGCAACGTGCAGATTTACACCGCAACATTTTTACACCAACATCATGCTAAAGCTAAAATCCACAAACTGCAATATCAACAACCAACAGCTACTTCCACAAATATTCCTTAGCAAAGAAACAAAGGCCGCATGATGAATGGTCTCTCCCGCCATACATCATCCCGCCGCGATTGCCACTAATGATGAATAATTAGCACCGTTTGTCTCACCACACTCCCTTTGTGTAGCCACAATGCTTCGTCTGACGTCTACCAGTTATTGTATTACAGTGACATTAATATCTCATCTTTGTTGCACTGGTTTTGGAGCAATTTCATCTCATACGTCACTTGTATCTTCAATAATTTCATCATGGTCTTCTTTAACTTCGAAAGCTGTTGTAGGTGTGATTTCAGGTTTATTAGCAACATATTTTATGTACACAAGCCGGGATATCGTCACTCCATTAAATCTGGTTTCGCCCTCATAGGCTATCGCTTAGCAAGTTGTTGCTACTTAGCCTTAAGTTCAGCGGTAATTTATTGCTTGCGGTTTCAAGACAAGTACATAAATCTTGTGAGTTCGACTTTACTGCAAAAAGAACTAGAGTGGTGACAGTTGTGGTTTTGAAATGTTTGAAGTGAATTGAGGAACTGAATATTAACTTATTCTAGAGAATACATAGTTTTGTTATTAATGGTGATGATGATATGATTGATGTATAACTGGAATAGTCATACATATGACCTTAATTCTCCCTTACTGCTGACTTACTGCTTTAAGAATATTAGCTACACCCTAATCCCACAAAGACCGCAATATTTCATTTCCCTTGAAATCGGCTACAATAACCATCCATCTCTGGTTACATTTGAAACGAATCGTAAATATACTTTATAATCCATTGAAAGCCAATGAAGTTGAAACGTCGGGTACAAACAAGAAGAGGTTTCACAATCAATCGCGGACAATAAACGGTGTTCACCTCAGCAGTGCATAAAAGTACTATTCATTACCATCCATCAACTATGACGAACGAGCTCTGAATGGATTGTGGACTTTGGTCTAAGTTATGAGCACTTAGCCGTATGTAATTTTTTGGTTAAAATTTGACTGATAGACTCGGTTTTTGATTTTCTGCCTTCTGACTGCCTGTAGTGACTTCAAAAGATGTACCAATTAAACCGGAATCCATAGTTTAAAGACCCTCTGAGGCACGAAGGAACTGGCTATAAAGCAGACTGCTATAGTTCGGCCATTCAGAGAATGCGTTCCTGACACGTCGCGATTGAACTGACGACGTAACTTTGCAATGGCGTTGCAGTTACGATAAAAATATTTTTGCTGGTTGTTTACCGTTTTAACAATTGAGGAGCATTAAAACAACATTATTATATCAATAATCAATGAATGTTATTACGTCGTCAGTTCAATCGCGACGTGTCAGGAACGCATTCTCTGAATGGCCGAACTATAACCCTCTTAACAAGCAGCTGGTACTAGGCAAAGGGCTCTGAAAGAATCTACGAAGTACCATAAGAAGAAAAAAATCTTACTTTTAAGTACGTACAAACTCGTTTACGTAAAAGACGATACAGGTTGATGAATTAATAACTTACCTGTCAAAACATAATAAATTATAAAGATAACTAAGTCTTTGCTTGATATTATTATAATCTGTTTACACATGACCGGGAATTCCAAGATTAGTTTTTTCATTTTCGATATAATTTTTAAATTTTTATCATTAATTAGTGATGTTTTATAATCTGTATCTGTATCATAATCGATTGCTGTCAAATTAGGTCCAATTTCGATGATGGCATCATTTAAATTAAATATGGAACGAATAAAACAGTGCCTTCAAACAACAATCTCTACGGTTCTGTGGATGAGTTTGGGTTAATTCTACGCAAGATGGAAGTATTCGTAAATTGACGATATCGTGCGGTTTTTCAACAATCGCTTTAGCTAGTAACTCAGGCCGATTCGCCTCTCATTTTTCCACTCCCTTCGATCTAGCCTCGGCTTGTTTATCTACACAATACCTCCGACAATTTGTCTTCGCCGTTTCTAAATATCCCTCATTGTCTTTGAGTAATTTTGTTAATAAATTCTACCAGTCAAAACCCTCAAGCGTTTCTTGAGCAATTTTCTTTTGTTTATCGAATATTCTCAGACGGAATGATTTATGTTCTCCCGTTCTTTTTATATCAACATCTAGTACTGACGTGTATTAATTAATAAATCTCCCTGAATTAATGCGTTGTTTAATGCAAATAAATATTATAGTTTATTGAAGTTTTATTACGTTTATTTCTGGATGCTTTTTTGCTAAGCTCAGGATTATTCGTCTTGTTTTATGTAGATTTTAATCTGACAGATGATTGGATCGATCGCGTTTCGGTTCCTTTTTGTTTTTGATGACATTTGTGATTAAGACTTTGGACCATAGCGTATTAGAATAGAATTAAGATTTTATCAGCGATGAAAATTAATTTTATTGTTATATTGTTACTTTAAGTTCCATTAGGTAATATATTTCCATTTTAATTTCCATGGCTCTCAAATCCAGCAAAAGCAGTAAATGTTTTACTTTGAACATCAAATTGTTTAATTTAGTTTTGAATATTGTTAATTAATACAGTTTAACATCGAATATTTATGCAATTCTGTGTAATGAATAGGACATATTTATTTTATTTCTGACACAAATTTTAAACATAATATTTTAAATTATCCATTTATCATATGTCTAATGTTCTATTGACGTAAGCCCCGGGGTTTCTGACATGGTCAGAGATTAGACAAGCTTAAAAAGTCACCTATCATATAAACTTTATTAATTTATCATATGAAAACGGTCACGCTAAGTAGGAACTAATAAACTTTGAATAAATTATGTAAATAAATATTAATAACAATAAAATCTACACAATTTTGGAAATATTTATTGAAATGTAGAAACGATTCTGTGATTTCAATCTGTTTTAGGATATTTAATTTTTAAATCTTAATTTCTGTTACGATCTTCTTCTTTCTCCTGCCCTGTTCCCAAATTTTACTTGGGGTCGGCGCAATATGTCATTTTCTTCCATTTTCCCCTGTCACTCGTCATACTGACATTATTTTTGTCATAATTGACAAATTGAATATGACTGAATTTCTGTTACGATAAAATTTGTCATATTGACTGAATTTCTGTTACGACATTGATCTTAAAATCGATAAAAAATAAATTTACAAAACATATTTTTATGTAAGAGGAAAGAAATTCAGGTCATTTGGACAAATGATTATGTATCTTTGGCCTTAATCTGTAATTTTATTGGATATTTTGCAAAATGTTTACCTACATATTTAATTAATATTAGTAACACGTACTTTACTCAAATTGGTATCTATAAATACGTTATTTATACCAGGGTCTTGTAGGTATAAGATATATCATTAAATCTGCGAATGACTCCATAGATCATTTATTATGATCCAAAATAAAATCCATTAGGTATAATACCATCAAAAATTAATTTCATAGAAAGACACCCGCCCAACTCTTTTATAGCAGACGTCTAAAAAACTGACCATAAAATATTATAAGTGATTGCCAGCACTCGATGACACAGCATACTCACAAACAACTTATAATCAACACGATGACTGTAGAAATCTTCTTACACCGAAGTAATGAGACTACCGATTATGATTAACACCGAATAGGGGGCCATAATGAATAAGTAGATGATATTCAAGATCTGGCCCAAGACCGGCGCCGCAGTAAATGTTGATGTACAAAATATTGTGAAAGCTCTCAACGAGCTAAAACGTACTCTAGGTCAAGGTACTAGAGGCTTCGATGAAGGTATTGGTAAAGTTGTCCGTGTGTAAGCGAAGCGGACAGCCGTCAATCAGACGGTAAAAACCGGTAGCCGTCGAGTCAGACATTACGGGCTAACAAATGGCGTGGAGTGGTTATTACGTCGGTATATTATTTCCGTAATGCGACGTGATTTAGAGATAGTGATTGATTTGTGCGGCTCGCTTTTGATTGCTTCCGTTGTTACAGACAGTAATCTTGGAATTAGATTTGCATGACAGATAAAGTAAGGTCAAGATATGAATATTTTATTCTTTTCAATTATCTCGTATCACGATATGGTTATATTATAAAACACAGTATCTTTAATAAAAATCTTTATAGCAGTTTTATGATCAACAGCTTGCAAATTATGAATATAAACTAGCATTTAAATTCTTAAGAAAATGAAGATAATCTTGAGGAAAAAGATACAGATAATAAGACAATTGAAACAGTAGCTGACACCACTCTCCATACGTCAGTAGTCGAACATTTTTATCCCGATGCAACCGACGACTTGACAGGCCGAGGATTATACAACGCACCACAAAAACAAAAAGTTCCCAAATAAATTGCTGTGGAAGGCAAACAAAAAATCTATAAGATAGAATAACAATAACATAGATAGGCTTCCATAGAATGAAAATAATACGAATACAACATCAAACACATTTTAAGCGGCGTTAACTTTAGAAGGTTATACCGTCTTAAGTTCTTGTTAGAAATTAATGGATGCTTCAAGATTAATATCTCCAGCCACTATCTACACATAAGTAATTTTTAAATATGGATTTACAAGAAAGATACGACTGAGTTAAATAACATATTGATAAAATTAGTTAACAATCTGTACTTGTACAACCTTGACAAGGACATGTAGCGGCACAGTTGAACTCCGATTGTAATCGGAGACCCAATTGAAAAGATTTCAATTGACATTAACTGATAGAGGAGCTATCAATTAGAACTGATTTTGATAACAATCGACCCAATGGTTGAGCTACAGCGGTTCGAAACATAAATCCTAATGACGATAAACAGTATTTTTGAGTAACATCTTAAAATCTCGTAATATATTACCTCACAAATCAATTAGTTTCAATAGACTGTCGGCTGGACAATAAGTGATTAATGTAAGCGACGAGGAAGGTTAAACTTAGCTCGTCGTATGATTTATAACAATTTGTTTGTATTTAATAATACTCGTTGGTCCAATGTCCAAATTTACATTTTTTTTATTGATTGCGATGTTTGTTTTTGTGTCCCTCATAACAATAAACATCTGACAAGTGGTTGTATCATAATTATTGATGTTGTTTCAATAAATTGTACAAATATAATACATATTAAACTTTGGAAGGATAATTGAGTATAGATTTGTGCCACAGGCTCTTAAAGTATACCTAAATGATTATGCGGTTTTACGAAAACTTATAAATAGACTGCAGCTAAAAAGCTAATCGTATTTTATATATTTGCTACCATACTTATTATTTAAGAACTCAAACTACTCTATTAGCTCTTGTTAGGTCACAGACTAATCCATCATCCATGAAAACTGTTTCAATTCTTTTTCCAAAATTGCTATTTTACAAAGCTTAATCTCATCGTCAAAAACACAATTTTATTTAAAAATTCAAGCCCCTTTCTAAAATTGTTCTTCAACAACTTAATTTGATAGAAAACTTAAATCGAAATAATGGTGGTACCGAAACGCTAGTGGCAAGCATATCAGGTATCATTTGAATTCTAGTCTGACTGCGTTCAGATAGTCAATTGATATCTGACAAACGTCCATCTGGGTTCCGATGCAAATTCCAAATGTAAACTCTATCAAACAAAAACCAACCTTATGCTTGTGTATGAAAGTGCAAATTTGTGTGAAAAGATTTCAGATTCGCTGAAGCTTGGTAAAGAGACTTTACAGATTTATAACAACGGTATAATTGTTTGTCTATTTGAAATAGTGCTGTGTTGATTATGTAACATTATTTTAGATAGACTGACATAATGGTTTATTGACTGTGACGAACTCAAAAATAAGAAAGATATTCCAGTTTTGAATTACTTAATCATAAAGCTGTTTCATTTTTACTATGTATAAAAATATACTAAAGAAAGCGCTCCCCTAATTAATGCAAGATTTTAAGTAATATGGTTTAAACATAAATTGTTGATAAACGAAATATGATTATTAATTAATTATTCATCAATAATTGTCGTTACAAAAAATTCAAGAAGTTATTTTTGCCAATCACTACCGCTAACATAAATACATAAAAAAATTACAACGACTACAATAATATTACTGCAGTTTTATTATTTTCAGATGAGATTAAATGTATAAGAATAAAAAAATACCAAAAAGTTATTTCCGATACCGGGAATCGAACCCGAGCCTCCTGGGTGAGAGCCAGGTATCCTAGCCACTAGACCATATCGGATGTTGATTATTGTGTCAAAAGTACAGTTTGAATTCTTTGTTTGTGGTTATTCTTGAAAACCTTGAATTCATGATAATATTTCATCGATTTTTCCTTATTTGGGATGAGTTTTGATTCCACAGTCGATAATATTATGATCAGTCTGAAATGCATGCAAATTAAAACAGGTGATTCGTTCGCATTCATCTCCATTCCATTTCATCCTTTGATTATATATATGTCTAGATGGAGTGTCACCATACAATCCCAACAAAGAAGCTGTGACAAAATTGTTATGCATGTGTGCGTGTAGATGTCATTTTACACTGCGCGTTGACGTAAATAATGATACCAGCTTCTAAGATTCTCCCATAAATAATGAAAAAAATAGACTAATTAAATAAGTTTGTATACATAATGTTATTCGGTTTAACTATAACTTTATAGAAAATTGAACCTTGCTTGTCACTGCTCCTTTTGTAAGTCTTCGGCGCCCTATCTTGTCGACAGTACTCATGTCCTTGCTGCGTAAGTGATCGGAACACACTACGGTATTTTTTGTTGGTGTCCACATCGCATCTCCACGGCTTTTTTTAATGCAGTCTATCCACTGACTCCTAACAACAGGATCACTTGGAATTCTATTAAACAATGATGTTAGGTTGATGACCATAATTTACTAATCAAATAATAGTAGATAATATTTTTTTATATAAATTATACCTATTTTTCTTTTGCCCCATTTTTTTAAAAATATCCTTTATACATAACATAAACACGTGAAGTTGGGAAAATGAAAAAAAGAAACTGGCAACACTGATACAATATGGCGTGATTTAGTAAACATAATTACAAAAAACAAATATTTATTTTCTGGGTCAGTAACCGATGATAGGTAATGTTATTGGCACTTTTTAGCCTTGCTTTATAATTCCAGCAGACTTTAATTGCACATGGCGTCATTTTATCTCTGTTATTTGTATTTTAGTTAGCGCGCGTAATACGTTTTGACAGTTAAGCGGCACGATCTGTTCTGATTGACGGGAAAGCTTCTGTCGATGAACAGTACATCGACATTTTTTTCCACGCTTGCGCGCACTCGACGCTACATCTAGACATATATATAATCAAAGATTTCATCTTATTTGAAAAGTCATGTCTATCTTAACTTAACCGTAATGAACTCAGACAAATCCGAATTTCAAAATCGGAATCGAAACAACAAAAACCGAAATAGAATTTATTTGAATAAAATCGACATTCCAAATTCAAACCCGAACCGCCATTCCACTTTGTTAATACGCGACTTATTATATGGTAAACAGTGCCATTAGCATGTCTCGGTGCACTGCATACCTGTCGCCGAGGGTTGTCGATCAACGTCAGTCAATCGTCGGCAGCCGACTGTGGCCGACGACGCCCGACATTTGCCGACATCCCACGATCTACTATCCCGATGTTATCCCTTCAGAGCTTTGTCTCTCCTTAAACGGCAGCTGCATTCAATAGCTTTTGTTGATGAGAGACAATATCTTCGTTTTTTTCTCAAACAAACCTGATGTAAAAGGTATTAATTATCATAAATGTAAGGGTTTGTGATGTAAATAGTTTTAAAGATAATATTAGATGTGGACGTGCTTTGGTCAAATAATGAGTCTCTTTTTGTAGACGATTGTATTTTTTCTAGGGGAGGAGTAATTTGAGCCACTGTGGTGTAGAATTTTCTTGTATGAAATAATGCCGGTATTATTATGGTGTGTAAATTAAACAGTAGCAGTGGTAAGGTCGAATGTAATAACTTTTGTAACCGGTAATTAGGGGCGCGTAGTTTACCTAATCAAGCGGCTACATTGTTTCAACGCTGACATAATTATCATGAATACATGCTTATGAATTTGTAGATATTAAAGTCAATTATTTCTGTAAAAAAGTGGATAATTTGCACTATAGCACGTAAACCTCCGGATTCAGCCGTCTGTTTATCAAAGAACACAAAAAATATAAATCCATTATTCGCACAATTTTCAACAAAGTATTGTGTCAGTGGGTATATTCACCGTGTCAAGGTAAATAATGATTTATTAGTAGCGGATTTCGCCAGCTATTCTATTATGCCTAATTCTTTTGTCCGCCTATTTAGTAGCCTTAAGTAGTTCGAAGAATTGCGTGAATCCTGTACCAGGAATAAAACGAAGAAAAATAGCAATTAAATTGTTGTATGTTTTTCAAAAAGATAATATATTTTAGCTTCCCCAAAACTCTGAAATTGAATCCAGAACCATACACTCAACAGCCACTAGACTAAACTACAGCAACAAATCAAATAAATAACAAAACACTATTCAATTAATCAAGGTGTCAATTTATTCATAATTCAAACATTAAAAAGGTTCGAAGTGATTACATAATTACTGCGTGTGGGCAACACAGACCTTGTCACGGAATTGATCACGATTTGTCAAGTTTGAGTGCATTGTCACGCCTGCGCCCTTTGTGAACACTGCGACAAGATTGACACGATCCTTAATAGATTTATACGGTGGATGTAAGGTCGATGGAGTAAATGTGGCGAAAATTTTGTGAGGGTTATTTATGAAGTTATCCGGTTTTGCAAATATCTGAAATATATAAAATGAGAACTGGTGACATTATCATAAAATATGTATGTGTATGTACTTTCTAAGTATATCTTAGACACCATTGGCTGTGTTTCGGATGGCACGTTAAACTGTAGGTCCCGGCTGTCATTGAACATCCTTGGCAGTCGTTACGGGTAGTCAGAAGCCAGTAAGTCTGACACCAGTCTAACCAAGGGGTATCGGGTTGCCCGGGATACTGGGTTGAGGAGGTCAGATAGGCAGTCGCTTCTTGTAAAGCACTGGTACTCAGCTGAATCCGGTTAGACTGGAAGCCGACCCCAACATGATTGGGAAAAGGCTCGGAGGATGATGATGACATTATCATAAAACTTACGTATACCAAAAAGAGACAAGTAAAGTATAAACTATAAAAGCATTTCAAGAGAAACCATTTAAACAAATTAACACACATAAAATATGTGTCCTAAAATAACAAGGACCTAATAAATAACCTCGCACTATTCATTCTTCAACACAAAATCCAAATATGCATCGTAAAATCTGGTACAGGCACAAACAAAATCGTTTGGCAATTCATACGTGCACAGTGGGCCGCAACCAAAAAAACTCCAGTCAAAAAAATATTAAATTTATTCTGTTGCCGTGTACGATCGCGTATATCAAGTGCCTGGGTCGCACAGTGCGACAACATAGGGTTGTGTAGCCAGAAACTGACATCTGACGGCTGTCATAACACTGTCACACACACGTCGGATTTCGATTTTATCGAGTATTATACAGTATTCAATGTTATTCTATGATTACCATTAAGTTCACAGTTTATTGTGAAGTGTTTTTGAATGGGAGGAGTAAATTAGGCGGCCGTCGAGGGTAATATTTTTATTAAAATTGTTTTAGCGGCTTATGCCCATGTGTAGAGTTATAAACACAAAATTCACTAACACACATCTAAATTGTCTATCGCATTTTCAATAACTATTTAGTTACGATTATTTCAATACTTTTCATGCGTTCTGTGTTACTAAACATTTAACTTGTACGTGTTACCGCTGAAATAAAATAACTCCTGTTCTTTTTTTTTCAATATAAGCCATGGCTAATTCGGTAACCCTGTCGGCTGCCGACTTTGTATGCAATACATATCGTTGCAGCGTACGCGAATTTATGTTCTATGCTTTTGTTTCTACGAAGCACTGGGCTGCACAGTGGGTGGCCCATTGTCAGGTGTTTGCTTGATAACTTTATGTCGCTCCGTGTTATGACAGAGAATGGATTTTATTCAGCATTTATGTGATAGGTTCATATCATGGTAATCTGTTTTTTGGTTATGAAAATAAAAATAAAGACCCGTCTCCAAATAAGATAACATCTGATCATTCTGAAAAGTTTCCAAGAAAAATAAACGATTATACGTTTTCTTAAGTAAACAGGATGTATTTAGTTAACAGGGAGCAAATGAATTCGTAGGAAGTCAAGATGAATATCTTTGTACGATATTATCAACGGAATGAATAGCTACTTAACATATTAACGAAGTCCTACAGTTACTCTATTAAAGAATATTCTCAGAACGTTCACAATATACGCACAGCGATGAAGTAACCAGTTAAACTGCATTATACTCGTAATCTGACACGTCGAAGGGACAATCAGGAATTAAATTTAGCGAGAACCGCACATTGTGTTGTCGAATAGAGTCTGTATTCAATTACGACGTGAATTAAACCCACGGCGTTGGGCGCACTCCAGCTAATCTCACAGCCAACAATAGCCCGATTTATACTAAACCCCATTGTCACCGCCAACAAAGATCTTGTCAATTATAATCTCCACGAAATCTTTCATCGCCGACCCGTCAAACGGTAGCGCACGGTGAGCCAACTGCCATGGAACTCTGGCCAAAAAAACTTTTTAATAAATTATTTGCAAAACTTGTTTGGAACCCTTCTCAAAGGGCGGCGAGGAAGCGAAACCGATTGCTCGTGACGTGACGGCCTTTGTGACCGTCGAGTATTATGTTGTCAAAATACACGGGGATTTTGTTATTATTTTTGTGTTTGCGAGCACACTTAGCACCCTTTTGTGTTGCGCAGACCTTCTCGGAAGAGGGGATGTGTGAGCTATAAACCAAGCGTCGTAACTCCAATCTTTCCATGAAAGCGGTCCATGTGAATAGAATAGTAATAACGCATCGGCTAAGCGGTTCACGAAAACAATACATAATCTCTTATTATCTCGAAGCGCTTAAAGAATGATGATACGAAATACTAAAACGTACGTCTAAAAAGGGCTGGGAAATCACATTTCGTATGTTCACCGACGTGCCCTTAAAAAGTTAATAACATTTTTGTGTACGAAGATGTCGGCTCGAGTTACGCGATCTGTGCCAAGTGTAACTGCCAAATTACACCATCACAACACATAAACACGCCTGGCTGAGCCCGCTTTTTGTCACGTCACACGTATGGGAGTCTCCTTGATATTTATTCAAATTATTATTCCTCGTCGCCCTCTTGTTATGTTCCGAATGAATTTTTCATGCACACGTCGCCCCGAGCCTCGGTAATTTCACTTTGAGTTTGCTCCACGCCAACGAAAATGAGTTTATTTATGTTGATATTTTTTTTCCAACACGTCTACGGTTTAATGACATTGGGCGTTGCGCCGCAGCCTTCGAGATATTGGACGTGTAAATATTTAAGGACGATAATTTGTTCATAAAACACATTTTGCCTTCAATGTCGAGTTTACGAGTTTTGTATTTTTGTTTTAGCAAGTTAGGATCTTTTGGTTTATTCGGCTGTAAGCTGCAGTTTGTGTGTTTCTATAAGTAAATCTGCGTTGAATATTAAGTGGAGAGATTTTTGATTTTTTATTTTCTCACTTGTTGTCCCTCTATCAAATAGAGTACCCGCACTATAATTATTCACGTGACAAAATTATCAGTACCTACTACAGGTAGTTTTTTAGCCAAATAAGTAGATGGTTAACCATTTTTCCTATGTTCGTTATCTAACTAGTTCTATCAGGACACACCCAGAAATAAATACTATAAGACCTTAGAATTTACATAGCACCAAGGTTCAACTGAACAAACTCATCAACGTTATCAGACATGACAAAGCCACCGCAGTCGTTGTTACCTAAAATATTTAATAATCCAACTGCAGCCCTGAGTAGCCTCTAATTCCTCTGCTATACCACTGTTTGCCGGGCCTTGATGATACGCTGATCCGTCATTAATCATACTGCCAAAAGTACTTTCTTATGCTACGTCACGCCGCACCTCCACTTATCATCATCCAGCTCGAAATGTATTTCTTCTACCACACGTTTGATAATTTCATTTTATACACCATCCATTGCACTTTCTGTATCATATTTCTTTTCAACGCTACTATCAAAACCCTCAGTGTGAAAAGCCTCAACATGTTCAGCAGCAAACAGCAATTTGTCTAGGTCTCCGGCAATGGATTCACAGCAATAAATTTCGACGAGTCTGTTGACACACGACACATAATATTTGCTAACATTATTTCAGGACAAACAGAGTTGTCACTGAACAAATTTGTGGTGTTTTATTCCGATAGCGTTGTTTAATTAAATTATGTGCGGTGCGATTAAATTATTTGTTTAAAGCTAATGGAGTTCGGGTATTTGTTTAACTTGATAGCGCTCTTGTTTGTGTTTGATAACGCGGAATTTATTTGGGACAGAAATAAGGAACAACTTGACAATTCTTCCGTATTTTTTATAGCTGAAATTTGTAATATCCGATAATAGTCATGAAGAAAATGAATCATGGTTATTACATGCACATAAAATATAAATAAATTACCAGTCATTACGCCGACAACTTCATCCGAAAAAGTATTTATGTCGATGTGAAAACTTCGATGAGCTCTCACTTAATTACACAACATTATAATAGCCGTTTCATAATATTTTATGTCAGTATAAATTACATGCGATTTGTTTGATGGAATAATGATGATGAGGAATAATAAAATGTACTCAAATGTTGATAGCAATTTATCTTATGATTCTTAACTCTATCAAATTGATGTGAGTAAAAAAACTACATGGCATGCATGTCAGAGTCACGTGTGAACTCACGAAGCTAAAGCCAGTAACACATTTAGAACATAAACATGTCACGGTGCACGAGCACTACGGAGCGACCATTTTTTAGAACTCATTCGTTATTATTAGCGTAAGTCGTAATGTCTGTCATTTTAGTGTTACCGTCTATCTGAGACCTCCCATAAACCACCCCCTTAATCTAAATATCGCTCTTTTATCTGTCTTTAACAATTTCGTAAACTCTCACTAAACCGTAGCTGGAATATAAATTACATCGATGCAACGTCCAATTTGCCTATATCGGGATTATCTGCTGTTTCATTATCGACCTTATCTCTAGCAGCATAGAGATGATCATCACCTTGGCTGGGAGTTTCTGAAGTCTAAATACAAATTGGTAAAACTGGTAGAATACATCGTCTCAAATTGCCCCCTGCCAATAAAAAAGGGGAATGAACCACAGGGCTGAATTTTGTTTATCGCTATCTTTATGGTGGGCACAGTTTATTTATACTGTATTCATGCGTGTACGACATGTAATATAATACGTTTTGAAATAAACGAAGAGTTAAGGGCGAGTTACATTTGGGTATTGATGTGTTAAGGATGTCTTCAATTCTTTAAATTGAATAAATTATATCTTTGTTGTTGAGAACTCAGCTCCACTGAACGGTCGTATTATTCTTTTGAGTGCAAACTTGTGTGTAATGCTGACACAATTAATCGTTGTTATGGTAATGATGCACTTAAATATAAAAATATACCATTTATACATTAAATAAGATGAACGTTGTAATGAAAGACCCTGAGAATTGACGACAGCGGATAGATATAACAATAACTAAAAATTATGTAATGTTTTATAGAAGAATATCTGAGTATAATACTTAAGCTTCATTCTCAAAGATTTTACTTGTTCTTCTATTTAAAATCTTAAGCCATACAACTGTCCTGATTGAATAATCCGAATTGTGAGATCAAAATTAGATAAAATCCCTTATTCCATTTCAAGTATAGCCTATTGTTCTAATCGTTGAGACAACCGATTAAGTTTTGTCATCCTTCGAGACAGATAAGATTCAGAATCCGAGCACAATTTTCATTTCAAATAACAGGGATTAGATAAGAAAGCATAAAGACAAAGAATTTGGATTAAAAGAGACTCGTTCCACTTATCTAGGATTATAGATTATGAATTAACGTTTATCAGTTAATTTGGTTTAGCAGTTTTAGTTTGTTTAAACTGTGAGATCATCTTTGTTTCTTACAATTTTGGAATCAATGAAGATACAGTTTTCTGTGTAGTCCTATCTTAAGTCCGTTTTATTGATAATTTTAAGAATGTCTGCATCTGTGTTTCTAAATTCACTAATATTAGTTCCTTTAAATTCTGAAAATGTAGCGTCATTCCACTGAGTTTGAATATTTAGTTAATAAAGCTACTATTAACTATCCCTTCACCTTTTTTCATAAAGAAGACCCTTTCAATGTTTCCACAATTTATTTTTTTGTCACCCCTTTCGTATGTTTTTTTTAGTTGAAACAATTTTATTACGAAAATCATGTACTGCATCGTTTCTTACAATGTTTCGTCTGCATTTAGGGGAAAGCAATTTATTACAAAGTTCTAAAGAAATAACATTTCCTGCGAGTCGGTTGATGGTAAAATATAAGTTTGTCAATGCATTTCTGAGAATGTGTAAAAGTAGTTATTTATTATGCGCATACGGTTCGTTCGGTCGTGTTTACATATTTTAATGTTTTGTTACGCGTTAGCTACTGGTGTTTCTGTTATAATAGTGAAATATTTATTCAGTTAACGATTTCGTTTTATATTTATCCGTCTGTGGGGTCTCGTGTTTAAGATTTTATGTTTTCACCGTTTATAAAGTCCTGGTGTTTTAATTATTTTTAGTATAAGGGCGAATATAAGGAGTTGCTTTAGAATCTGAACATTCATCATATTTCTTTTCTAAATTATTCTTCTTTCCTACTACCTATTTGTTTATACCAGAAACTTCTATAAAAACTTACCTACTAGCAAAATATTCTCAAATTTTTACTTCCAAATAACTGTATTCAAAAATGTGCACTTTCTCCAACAAAAGCGAACATACCTACCTAAATTTGCAAATAAAAAAAGAAAATAACCTTGAAGCAAAATTGGCAACAATTATGCCATTTAAACCATTCTTGAGGGCCATAAACCATTGGGTTGTTTACCGTAGCGCCAGTCACAAAGTTGCTAACAGCCCAAATCTTACAATACGTAATCATTACAACCGTAGTTAAAGTATTGTCTTGTCGCCTTTGAGATTCGCCGACTTTGGTGAGGCTTTGAAGTTAGCGATCCAAGATTTAGTAGAGGTTTTTAGAAAAAAAGTGTTTCGAGAAAGATTGCTTGAAAGGTCTTCCAAGCTAAACTGACATGTGTAACGAGACTGTAAATATTATAATGTCAGAAACTTACAATCATTTTGATGGTGTACTTAAGGATTTAACTTCCAACATTATTTACGTTTCATTCTTATTCATGCTATCAAAATTTAAACGTTAAATAGTAATTTGCTTTGCAATAAACATCGTACCGCTATCTACGACAAATATTCTTTATTTGCTTAGAACTGAAATAGCTTTAACATTATAAAGACCATAATTTAATGGCATGTTTATGATTGTGTTTTGTTTCTGTCATCACGTGAGGAAGACTTCTTATTTACTTTGATATACGTAGTAAGTATAGGAAACGTGAATAACAGGGCCACCTGACGTAATTCTAACAAGCAAACAATATAACAATGGATTATTGATATTAAAGAAAATAATAAAAGTGTTGCAGAATATAAACCTAATCATCTTGTAGATGATGCAAAATAAGGCAAAGATGAAGCAACAGTTGATACAAATGATAATAATGTAGTGACTTCTAATCAAGAAATCGCTCCCGCCTATGTCAGCGCTCCGCTCCTTTTACATCCTAACTTAACAAGTGTTACAAGGCAAGTTGCGCACAACGAAATTATTTACACCGCGCGGCGTTTCACAAAAGCTTGGCTGTTTATTGCCACCATAAATACTAATACAACTCAGGGAAAATTTATTTTACCTCACCTTTTATTTATAACTATAGTGCAGTGGCCCGGTTTTTCCGTGCGCCAGTTTTTTTTTTTTCGATTTCGTAATCAAGGATCTCTTTCTTAACAATGGATGTATGAATGGGTGCAGTTTGTTGTAAATGTACAAATATTGTGATTGTTTTATCCTTTGTTGTTGTTCTAGAATGTTGGTTAGCTTTATTGTCGGCATCGTTTGATTCTTTTGTTTTGGGGTTACCTTTGGATATTGTAAATTCAGTGAAGTGGTCTTCATTTCGGATTTTACACTTTCAACGTTTTCTGTGATTGAGTACCAGTTTACAATACTTATAGCTATTCCTAAATATTTCTTATACACCATATTAAATCAAGTGGAGTACATAGAATACGAAACGTGTTCTCCTGGTTGAAACAAATGACTCACCTACATTCGGTTCAATCCCTCAGCTGTTACTGTCTTCCATTAAGATAACGTTCAACTTTATGATCTCTATATCAACCTCACAAAATATCCCAATCTAAATATCTAGATAAGCTACAAATCTGCAGGCGTCGAAGATAATTATTATAAATAACATTGATATATCTGGACCATTTTCAAGAAAACCGATACCTTTAGCATTTGTCTGTATTTAGTCATTGTTTACTATCTGATACTCTAAACCAGAATGTAGGTAAAGTCGAAGTTTATTGTACAGATAAAGGCAAAAGCAGACGTTTGAAATCTTTATCTTTAGTTCGTTTTAATGCACAGATAAGCGTTTACTGCGGCAATAAATATCGCAATTAGGGGTTGAAGGAACGAATTGTTTTATGACCGGCATAGTTCTTAACGACTTGCCTGTGGGAGGTCCCGGCTTGTATTTGGCGTAAAATTTGTGTATTACCATAATAATGGAGGAATGTAAGAAGAGTTCTTGCCGCTATTTATTGAACCATAATATTTTCAGAAATAAAATATAATAGCCTATCTGATCATCGTTTCAATACGACCAATTGTAATTGATAAACTCAAATTGTATCTCTTACTACCAATTCCACTACAACCCGATCCCACCCATCCAGTTAACTCTCAACAATACCAAACTAAAATCTAATTTCCATCTCACCTCCCATCAGACCATCAGCTCACACAATACCAAATTATCCACGTCCCTCACAATAATTCAAAAGCACTCTAGTGTATATCGATGACTCATTAACAGGTTCGTGATCATAACAAAACATCAAAGAGGATGAAACCGAAGCAGCCGTGTGGGACCCGTCAAGCTTTTTACACCGTTTGTAAACAGTAATTTGGTACTGACGGTTTGAACGAACGCTTTGATGTTGCCGCATCCGCTGCGTACAATGACTGTCTATCTGGAGGCACAGACGGTTATTTCACAGTAGAACAAGTTTTAGATCACTTTGTTAGTTAAGCGGATTTGTGTGCAATTTCATTTCTGACTGTTCCTGAGTTAGGCAGATGTGATTGTAAAAAAAATGCAAAATCTGTCTTTGCTTTAACTTGAATATAAAAATTTTCCCCTTCAACAAATGACACTATTTCGGTCTACGTCATTTCTAAAGTACGAATCAGCTCATTGATTAATTTCTTAACTATATCGAAAGATAAAGTTTATCTTTTTTATTTATTTGGACCATAGCCATGAATTATTAAGTACTTAATAAGGCTTTGACTGACTCTACAGCGATATTTCATCATACAGATAATCCTAGTCATAAAATAATATAAAAAATAACTTGAATTAAGATACAAACAAGTTATGATAACCTAGTTACGTGTTTTCTTGGCCTTATTTGTAATTTATTGTCACATGATTGATAAAAAATGCAATGTCCCAAAATAACTCTTTCGATCATGATATTTAGATTACCTACTATCAATCAATAAAATGACTATTAATCTAATAATCATCATCACTTTATGATTGATAGGCAAGTAATCATTTATCTATACAATCTTAACTATCGTATGAGCTAAATACTCCACTTTATATAATGTTTTCTCGCCGCGGAGCCTAGGAGCTTTATCTGCATTTAATTCAAACTGTGAAGCTTTCTCTAAGATTTTGATTTCTGTATGAACTTGTTCTTCTCCTCAAAAGTTACTATGTTGGGTTTTCGGCTAGTTAACCGAACTTTTTCCGTCACGCCCAAACCTCTGTCGTCATAATTGGGCCTGTTTACACTCCGTTGCATTTCGGATATAATTGGGCCAGAAAATTGTTTTCAAAATCTCTTTAGTGGCCGATCGTGCATCTCATGTTTAGTGTTCACGATTTTATTTGAAATTCTACAATGCTTGTTTGATAATTTGCGGTGTGTTATGTTGAAAGATTCTTTCAATAAATCCTTTGTGATGCGATTTTTTTTCTTGTGTAATCTTCAACATAATGGCCTATTACATGCCAATGTGTGCTTGCTTACAAAACACCTGAGTGACGGTTTTAAATTATAAAAGAAGATGAGGTACTATTATGTTTCAAATTGGTTTTAACACATGTCATTTATACATGTAAAAAGTCTTTCAACAAATTGGGAATGACATAACATGCTGTCAATACAAATTCGTGAGCGTTACCTAAACGTTCTCATGAAGTGTGTAACACATGTCAAAAGGCCATTAGCGCGGCTCTAGTCCGCGACAAGCAAAGCCTAGCCGTAAGTTGTTCTCGCTCAGCTCTCCTAAACAAACAGTCGAACGGCCGCGTGCCTAATTTATAGAACAACATCGGCCGACACCGGCCCGATCTCGCAATAAACATGTTTTTTGTTTCGCATGTCCGCGCACTGTCAAATATATTACAGCCCGCCGGGTTATTTACGACCTCTGTCGTCCGCCCATACGTTATACTTAGTATCTTTGTTTGGACACAATAAGCAATATTTCTAAAGGGCCCCGCCGCCGTCTCTCGCAGCTGTTGATATGGGTTCCCAAATTGACATATTTAATTTGATCGCAACGGAGGGTCCGAACTCGCCCGCTTGACAGGTTTTAGTGTCGGATTAACATTAACGTTATGGACTTAGCGATGTCGATAAACTGAAATATCGCCTTTTGTTACGCTCAATGTTTATCGATTTACATGTAAACGGCTAAAGTTAGCGCGTGTTGACACATCAAACGGTTTCACGGAAAGCTCCCATCTCGGGGAACAGATCAATTTTCCCTTTTGAACCGGCACCGATGCATCCCAGAACAAAGCGGGCTCGTAAAAGAGTAAGTAGTTTCGAATGTGTCAGCAGTAAAGTGCGATGACGCCGGCGAAAGAATGAAGCTGCGCCGTCGTCGGGGGCGTAATAAAAGTGGCGTGAAACAAAAAGCTGAGTTCGCGCTGGTGCGGGCGCTCGCTCAGGTAGAGAGGCACGCTCGCGGCGCCTCAAAGCGCGCCCGACATGGGTGGCGAGCCACCAACACCATCGCACGTCTCAATCCGCACCCGGCTGCCGACCATACCGCCTTTCCTTTTTCCCCTACCGCAATGCAGCTATGTGTCGTTTCCGCTTTATTTTTTATGGGCGAGCGCTGCAGCGGTGAGACATAGCGCGCTCCCTCTAATGTTGACTTGAGATATCGCCGTCCCTGTCCCGCGCCGGCGGGGTGAGGGGACCGAGGCACGTCGGCGGCTGGTGGGGTCCGGTCTCTCAGAGTTGACTCGACCGCCGCCACTGACGCACGCGTTCTGCCTTGTTTTCCGCGTACCGGTGACATAGAGTAGATATTGCTAGAAGCGTTTCGTGACTGCACTGTGAAGTTTACAAGTGATCGTAAAAGTTATCTCCCAAATGGTGGTGCTTGAAGACGGTGGAATGATGACTACTAATCCTAACCAATACTTACAACCTGATTATTTGACTCCTCTTCCGTCCTCTGTAAGTATAAATATTTTTTATTTATAAAAAAAAATATTTAAATAAAAAGTTTATTTTTTCAGTTCTTGTTTTTTTTTTTTGCAATTGTACTTATTTCTGTTTTCTATTGTTGCAGTTGGATTCGAAGAAAAGCCCGCTTGCGCTTTTAGCGCAAACTTGTAGCCAGATTGGTGTTGACTCAGCGCCAAGCAAGCCGCTGCTGCCGCCGCTAGACAAGAAGAAAGTGAATAGTGTTAACAGTGATACAATGAGTCGTTCGTCTCCCACTAACACCGCGATCAAGCCTGACAAGCCGCGCTCCACGCCGGAGCACAACAAACACTTGGCGTTCAAGCCATATGAAACAAATGTTGTCACAAAGAAGCCTGAAGACAGGCCCTCGTCCAAAGCCAGTTCTGATAGCTCAGATGATAAGAAATCAGGAAAAAGCACGCCTGGGCGTAAATCTACACCGCCAACCGCTGAAAATGGCAAGAGCAGCCCCGCTAATGAACCCAAATCTTCTCCGGCCGGTTCTTCCGGTACAAGCCCAATTATTCGCTCTGGATTGGAAGTGTTGGGTCACGGCAAAGACCACCTTGGCGCTTTTAAGAACATTCCTGGATTATCCGGATTCAATCCGCTGGCGGGACTCTGCTGCCCGCCGGGAATGGAACAACATGCTAACCCGGCGTTCAGACCACCTTATGCCGGTGCTCCATTCAGTGCACATCACGCTGCTATGCTAGCAGCCGCCGCTGCATTCCCTGGATCTTCACCAAACCCATATCTTGGATATGCAAGAGTAAAGACCCCCGCCGGCGGTGAAACATTAGTGCCAGTTTGCAAGGACCCCTACTGCACTGGATGCCAATTCTCAGCTAACAACCATCATCTACTAATGAGCAATGGATCGTGTCCCGCTGGTTGTACACAATGCGAACACCAAAAGTACAACCTCGCCATGGCAATGGCTCTCTCCCAGCAAGGGGCCGCAGCCGGCGGTATGCCATACGCTCAACTAAGTCGTCCTTATGTTTGCAATTGGATTGTGGGTGAATCTTACTGCGGAAAGAGGTTCGGCAACTCTGAGGAGCTCCTGCAGCACCTGAGAAGCCACACGACGGATGGTTCTACACCTGCTTCTGTTGCTTCAACGCAGGCTTCTCTGCTGAACCCTCTGAACCCGCTGTTCACGACGGCAGGCTTGCGCAGCGCGTACCCGACGGCGCCGCTCAGCCCGCTGTCGGCCAGCCGGTACCATCCTTACTCGAAGGCTGGTCTGCCCGCCGGCCTGGGCGGCTCTCCATACGGTGCCTTCAACCCAGCGCTCGGCCCCTTCTACTCGCCGTACGCGATGTACGGCCAGCGCCTGGGCGCCGCCGCCGTGCACCAGTAAACCAAGTGAAGTGCAAACCTGGACTTATCGTCTATGTTGTATTGTCCAATTTTCTTCTGTGATATCGATAGACTATTCATGTTCTAAGGCGCGACCCGCCATGACAAATTTAGTGATTAGTGCAATTTAAGTATAGTAATTTATGATAAGTGGACACCCCGACGGCATGCGTCGAGTGACATTGATAACGGACTGTACAGCCAAATGTTTTGTGTAAATAATCTCTATGTTTAATATTAAATGAATTATTTCAATTATAATATCTACCTACCAATCATAAAACGTTTTTTCTTTAATTTTCTCGCACAAGCTTAGAACACAAACTAACGATTGACAAATGAACAAGACACGATTCGAATTTCCATATAATTGAACACATACATACATCACACAGATTTATGAGCGAATAGAAAGTACATAACGATAAATATCAAATGTTATAAATTTTATAACCAATCAACGTCGTTAGAGCGCTGCCTTACGACGCAATAAACTAAGTCCATTGGTTAATTAATGTTTAAACAAACATTAGAGCCGTCAATCTGTAGAGTAAAACAAGACGGCAATCACGCGAGCACACCTCCCATAGCGAAAAAAGACCAACAAAATAATTTATTACATTGAAAATGTATAGCAAAGAGGTCGGCGGCATACACCGTCATTAATAATGAAACCGTGAGCTGTCAGCTTTAATGTCAAGTTTTTTTAATAAATGCTATTTTGATTAGGCTCACGTCATGTTGGAAATTCAACTGTCAAAAGGCGTAATTGGTCGGACGGGACGGGTAACATGAAACAGAGGCGACGCCAACTAAAAAAATAACTCGCGACCAGCGGACGGGTTAACATTATGTTTTTATTGAGATTAATTTTCACTTTCTCATCAAGTTTGATATTACAAACATCCTTTTAGAATATGTTAATACAAATTAGCTTTTTATTATATCATGTAGGATGTGATAATATTAGGTATACTTTCATTTTGAACTATGGAACTATCAAATTACGTCAATGATTTTTTTGACTTTGCATATTCATTGAAAAAATCCCAAATGATAAACAGTATAAGTAGTATGTTTTTTTAATTATCGCTCATATTTTACGAGATTAAAATCTATAAGCTGATTTAATTAATTCTCATTTCGTAACTTGAATTAAAATGCACGTCATTATTTACTGCGATTACTTTCCTTTCGAAAGATTAAAAAATAATCAACAGAAACTTTTATTTTAATTGATTAATCAGTAGTTACAAAACGACACACATACTTACTGATTAATAGTGGGTATTATAAATTCGGAAGCTATATATAAATGTCAGTTTGATTGAATTAGTATGTCAAACAATTTATAATAATTAAGAAAACGACATGATTCCTTAATTGGCGTATCAATTATTAATATTCCTAAGTTTTAGTTATTTAAGTAGGACTTCAAACAGAATAAGTTTTGGAATTCTCTTCAAAATATTTTTCAGTAGCTTTGTGTGCAGATTGACTTATTTTTTTACGACGCAAAAGGATGATGAAATGAGAAAAATGATTTTCGGAAATCCATGGATTTCTTCTAAAACCGATTAAAATTCTGCTCGCCCAATTAAGCAGAGACAGTGTGAATAACATAAATCAAATAAATTAAACCCAGAGCCGTATTGACACAGGCCATGAATATAAATCAGCTATTGCATTAGATACCAGTTTCATAATTAACTCCAACTATTTCAATTGATTGATACTGACGTTTATATCCGTTCTGATTTGATTTCATAAATCATTCGTATTGTAAAATATGTCGTTTAGATATGACACGACTTTGACATAGTTTGCTAGTGTCGAAGTTTGAGTACTAGTAGCGCCATCTCTTGGCAGAGGTTGGAACTAACGGTTGAAGTAAAAGTTTTTGTCGCGATTTCTCAGTGATTAATCTGTGCTACGTTAGGTTGTGTCTTGAGGATCAATCTTTTAGTCTTTGTTAGGTGTTTTACTATTTTTTCTGTTCATTAATTGGTGGGTTAAATCCTGAAGACGTGTAGCATCGCTTTTTCTTAAGATCTTAAGGAGTGCTCTATCAGAATGATTATATGAAAAGTGTATTTTTGTTTCACCAATTCATGATAAAATAATACCCACCTTTGAAGATTTGATTAGATCTTAATAGCATTTGATTTAAGATTATGATTGATAGAGGTACGTGATCACTTTAAATTAATTACGCTATTAAAAAGTCAATAAAATTAAAGATAGGTAAGTACAATAATATTTAATGTGCATTTGTAATTATTGACTTCAGCATTCATTATTACTTGTAAATGATTACAACATCATTTTATATTATTATTGTGTTAAAGGTTAATGAAGTATTTATATATTGTGGACATCGTTCAAGATAAACAATTATTTAATCATTTACTTAAATCTTTATTGTTTTATTTATTAATATTATGTTGATCGTCAAGCCAATTTAAATACTTAATTTGTTTGAAAACTGCTCGCCATTTTTAATTCATAAATTATACATTTATAAATCGTCGCATTTTGTAATGTTAATACTAATTATAAACTACAATTTCTTCGATGAATAATGGCTTGTTATTAGTCATAGCCAATTATTTGCTATGTTGCAAGAAGTTTAATCTAACAAAACGATTATTCCAAAGACAATTTCATTACAGTGTCACTGCGCAATTAACCCTGCGAGCGATAGGTGTGTCTGCAAATGTCAATCTGTCAAAACCACAATAAAATTTATACTCCCCGATCTCTGTTTTTACACATTCAGCGTGATTAATCGTCACATTAAAAAAGTTTTAAAAGGGGACGTATAAATCTTAAGATATTAATTGAGATAATAATGTAGATTTTATTAATGCCGCCGGGGCACGCCTTGAAATATCACTACGTGTTTCTGTATAAATGACCTCTCACGGCGGGATTAACATTGACAGATGCGAAGCGAAGATTGATGCCTCACAGCGCTGTAATCCGTGCAGTGAAATAACCAATTACGATTAGCATAACCATAAGGTGGAGTAAATTAACATATTATCAACGGATGAATAATGCATGCCGCGGTATTATGTTCCCGCACATCAAATTAGAGGGTTATGTTACCCTTCAACGCGATGTATTGTCAAAATCGGTTCCGAGGATACTCGTTATTATGTTAATTTCATGTTTTTGTACCTGGATTTAGTTTATTCATGAATTATGCAGCAGTTCTCTATTTTGAAAACCTAATGTCAATACAAGCGATTTTATTGGTTGGTTTTTTGTTCGATGTTTTGTAACCCTCGAATGTAAGGGTATTTGACGGTGACGCGTGAATGACAGGAAATTTGACAATGCGTGACCGAGTGAGCGATCGGCTCATTTGATAATGAAACTTCGCGTTTAGAATATTAAAAGCTTAAGCGATATTTTATTGTGATACGAGTCGTGACAACGTTGGGGTCACATTATATTGTACCTTTTTGTGTGAGAACTACTTGTTAGTAATGTAATAGGATGCGGACTGTTCAGCTTTTAATAACGTTCCTTTGTACGGAGTTTACAAACGCCGAGAGAGATTACTCGCATGAATAAACGATGTTACGGAATATATTTTTTATGATTTTCTCAACATCAAAAGAAGTTTGCGAATTGCGCGGCCTTATTACTTTATGAGTCGGAACGTTACGTTAGATAATAATATGATCAGATGTTTTTGTAAAATTATTCGCAGAATTATTTACAATTTTATTATGATTAATCTAATAAAACCGAAAATTTTATATGAAATAATATTATTCAAGATAGACTAAGCTACT
The DNA here is from genome assembly GCF_022581195.2 of Helicoverpa zea. Classification (NCBI taxonomy): domain Eukaryota; kingdom Metazoa; phylum Arthropoda; class Insecta; order Lepidoptera; family Noctuidae; genus Helicoverpa; species Helicoverpa zea. Next base: position 574,940 of record NC_061458.1, on the reverse strand, counting down.
TTTGCAACTGCCTGTCTATTCTTTGTCTTATATCTACCTTTAAAATATTCCTTCTTCAGCTGCAAAAATACAGAGCTTTTGTTCTAAAAAACAAACTGTAAATCTGGCTAAATAGATACCTAGGTGATCTATCACGAGGGAAGTCGGAAGAGGGTGATGGAACACAAGCAAGCTAGTGTTTATTTCCCAACTACTAAACTAAGAACTGTTAACAACCTTTTCTAGGAATTGTGATTTTTCACTATTTCAAAAAGCTATTATTTTCTATGTTTATTATGCCAGGAATTAAGTATAACTTCACTATAATAAAATCTTAATATTTATTCATGTAACCAAAACTTTGCTTAATTTTAAGATTTTATTCAAATTAAAATAATAAACACTAAACATTTTTAACAATTAAGTCCGCCATTTAATTTCGTAACAGCTTAATCATTAAAAAGTGTTACAAAACAGAAGTAATAATGGCCGACAGTCGCGTGACGTCACACAATAAATAACCTGCGCACAAAGTAATTAAATGTGCATAAATAAAAGAATATTTCACGCAAACAATAAATTCTGAATGTATTCTTGAATAATTACAATAAATCATTGGGTTTACGATACGTTTTAATTTGTTTCGTTAAAAATATTAAAATTAATAGGTCTAAAAATATTTTATGTACTGTCATAAATAGGACCAATTTTCCACGTTTTCAAAAACTGTCCAATGTGGACTTGAAAAGCAAGTATGCAAAGACATTTTTATGGAAGAAAAAAAAAACAACGTACATTTAAGTTTGTAGTAATACTATAAGGCTGAAGAGATTATTTCATAAACTAATTCCTTAACGGAATTAAACAATGTTTAAGTATTATATTGTCCATATACCGAAAAAGGAAATTAGCTGCTGTTTAGGTATAAGGGAGCGCGAAACACTCATCCTGTTTTTTCATGATACATAATCTTATTAAAAAACATCATTATATCCAAGTAATAATCAGGATATAGATATCTGCCTATTTTGTATAAAACATAACAAATGAATAATTAATGCACTTAATAGCATCGATATATTTAAAACTACTTTTATATAAGTTATAATATTTATGGGTGCATAAGTAAATGCACCATATTTACATTATAAATGTCCTAATTTAAATACATTATAATATTATATTTCTAAAGATAAAGTCGTAAAATATTTGTTTATTAGTCAATTAGTTTATCTGGATACATTTTGTTATATAAATGCACAATAATTTGAGACAGAATGGGTATAATAAAATATTTTATTAAGACACAAAGTTTCGTGTTAATATTTTAATAACTATGTATATACCTAATTATACATTTATAGCACTGCAATACTCTAAAAAACTCTGTATTCCTAGTATCGTTTTATATTCCCATCATCATCATCCTCCTGCCCTTATCCCAATTTTATTTGGGGTCGGCGCAGTATGTTTTCTTCTTCCATACTCTTCTATCTGCCGTCATCTCAATTCTTTCTTACCATATCTACTTTCACACAATCCATCCATCGTTTCTTTGGTCGTTTTATATTCCCATTATAATTATATAAGAAATGTTAGAGTATATTTTTGATTCGAGTGCGTGAAGTAATATTTTTATAATGCGGATAATACAAATGGGAAATAAATATAAAATCACAACATTAAACCATTTTTACATAAATATTTAAAAGCAGTTTATTTTACGAACTTAAATTAAAAAATAATCAACTTAATATCACAATTCAATCCTAAAATTACCTACACACAACAACAGACCGACAACAAAAACGCCTTGACAATACAAGAAAAGAAACAATTAATACAAATACAATGCAATAATTAATACAATATTTTGTCATACTTCCTGCTGTATTGGTACAGATTGTTATTTCTGATATAATGTAAGAGAAACTTAATTATACGACATGTGACACGGATAGTGGGACAAATTACAAGGTTAGCGTTAATGTGGCCTAAGTTGTAAGCGAATGCGGGAGAATTAACGATTATCAAGAAATCTATACGTAAAATAGTAAAAAAATCTTTACAACAATTGTAAATGCAAAAGAGACTCTGTCTGTGTTTTACGCAATTAGGCTAAAACGGCTGAACTTATAGCGATGTCATTTCATTTCATTTTATTTCATTTCATTTCATTTCATTAGGTTTCAGAAATCAATCCAACTTTAACATTATTTGCCAGATAAATGGCTCATTCATAACCACAATAGACATTAATTGAGGCCTTCGCAAATATTTGATTGACAGTCAGACACTGACAAGCAAATTGTAAGAAAATTATAATTGTGTCTGTTATGTAATTGTAACATACACGGAATCTTACATGATTTGGATATTTAAAAGTGACGTTATATATGTGCTTCATCGATGGAATAAGATATACTGATATACCTTTCATCTGCCTAGCCTTATCCTAACAAGGTTGAGGTCGACTTCCAGTCTAAACGGATACAGCTGAGTACCAGTGTAGTATATTAAGAGCCAATCTGAGCTTTTTAAACCAGTTACCTGATAGCACAATACACCTTTCTTATCAAAGAAAAATGGTCAGACCGTCTAGCTTCTGACTACCCGTAAAAACTACCAAAGATCCACAAACCATCAAATTAAAGTATCTTCAGAATCATGCGATTCTTGTTGGTACATAGATGGTCTCCCATGCATCGTCGGTTCCTCTTGAGGGATCGATTCGTAGAGCTAGTTACCAAATATATTTTTGTACATTAATCCCTCAAAAGCTAATGGCTTGTACCATAGAAAATCGCTATAGTTTAATTGGCCAGCAAGCTGTCACATACGAAGGTAGACAAAATGTAATTATAAAGAACCAAATTGTATGGCTCACTAGGCTCGCCACGTCGAACCGTTCATTTGTTTAATTACTTTACAAATAGAGCCCTATTATAATTACAATTGATTGGGGAAATTAGCAGCTTGACACCGAAATAAATAATAGAAATGAACAATGTGTATTTAAAGGAAATTGTAGCTGCATGCGGAGTGCTATCGTAATATTTAGACTGAAAGTAGTCATCTATAGATAATAAATATAAGTAGATGATGCACTTAGTAGATCTTAAATACAGACATTTAGAATCTAATGGATGACTCCGTTGAGTCTTACATTTACTGGGTGAAGTTTTTTAAGCAATATGAAGGAAAACTGAAACGTATTATCAAGGAACAGTCCCTGTTTTAAGATGAAGAAGTTACTTCAAAACGATGAAGCACAATATAAATTTAAAGTACAAATCAATGAACCAAGAAACTGCAAACAAATTCACTATAGATACCTTCATAAATAAACATAGTACTAATGAAGTATCAACAACCCAACATGATGACGAAACAGACTCTGTAACACCAGTTATTAACATTGACACTATCAGCAACATATCGCCAGTCACAGCTCCTATCGATCCAATATTAATTGAATACTTATCTGACTACAAGCTGTACAAAATGAAAAATTATTTAGAACATTAAACCCGTTTTTAGAACCACTTCGATGTAGATTAGGTTGGTTAAGATTGATCAATACATTTTGTAGTGCTAGTAGGTTTAACTCAAAGAGCAAGTTTGTTACTGGCAAATTTTCTGGATTTTTATGAAAAGAGCTTGAGTGTCAGAGTCATGATGGATAAATAAACTATTACCTACCAGGTTCATTATCTTATTCAAAGAAAAGCGTTCTTCAATACTGTATGGTGATGAATGCAATTCAAAAGACAATGATAAGTAACTATACCAATCATGAGCAATTTGGCTTACTGTCACTTTTGAAACAGTGGCCACCAAACACCTGACACTTTTCCATTCTCAACTCCCAAAATAACAAGAATCCCACATTTGTCATTTTAATTAGCTAAAACACAAAAGGAACGTTTTGAATAGTTTTATCTTCAGCTTTAATACTGTTCACATGCAGCCCATTGTCGAATTAATAAGTGTCCCACTTACATTTGTTGTTAAATAAGTAATTATAACGTTTTGACAACACATTGTCTTTATAATTACTTTGGGAAAGATAAAACCATTGTATCGCGAAAGTTACTTTATGTCCAAGGTAGAATCAACAATTAGTTTTTTGCTGATTAAATGTAGAGTGGCAGTTGTTCAAGATATTTGCTAAAATAAAACAAGAATACAAAAGACAATACAATTAGCATTGGCATTATGAGAAGCCTAGACAATGGATCCTATAATATTATGAATGAGAAAAGAATTTAATTAATACTGTTTTTAATTTTAAAACAAATAGATGTTGCTGATTATATAATTTATTATAATTCATAGACGCTTTTGCTATTGTAATTGTTACGTTTTTATGAAACATGCCATGCTTTTAATTGCTGTTTAATGAAAGGCTAAACTCGATTAATTTCTTGCCAATGTTAATGTCAAAAGCGATCGCATCAAATACTTTGTAACGTTCCTTCGTCATAGAATGCTTTTATCTTTTCTTTTTGCCAACATTAGAGTCAAGTAATCTTCACACTGAGTCCTAGTCATCTATAAGCCTACTATGTCTCTCGTCGCCATTAATCCGAACAAGTGTACTGTAGGTGACATCGCTCACGGATGTCACATTACACAAATGAGATGAGAGTTGCTCTAATTATAATGCAGACAGCAAAAGAGTAATGGTCAAACATCAACTGAAGCGGTAAAACTAGCCAAGAATAACACTAACATTATCGCAGTTAACTTCGAAAATAATTACGTCTGTAAAACCCTAAATCTTCTACCCAGAATAACTTTAAGTGGTACCGCAAAGCTTTATCTTGGTATCCCTTTACCGACAACGAAACATGATCTTACTTAATTTTATCGGCGAACACTAAATCTCTTTTAGCAGAATCCATAAAATCTGCCCACACCTTCAACGCCTATTAATTTCCCGGCGGACAAAGCGCAGAGTCCGAAACAACGACAAAGACAGAGCATTGCAATATCTTCATCTGCCGTTTCGCACGGTGCATTACAAAGATTAATGGGGCAATAGAGGCAGCACAATTTGAACCCGGCTCCCGCTCGCGCAGGATACAATATTTTATGTTGACAGACATAACAGCGCTTATACGACCGCTTATTCTTTGTGCCCCGTATTTTATTCGCTTTATGACGGTCCCTGACAACCTTGTCATCTGCAACCCTAAAAACTTTCTCCACGCAACATTGAACTTTATTTTCTACACAATACAGTTGCGTACAGTGTTATATGTCGGCAATATCGTTTGTGGCTTTATAGTAATGGTCGTGGATGCCGGTTGAATGTTTGTTAGTATTTTATTTCGGGGCGTTCTCGCGTCATAAAATAATAGCGTAATGCAGTGTTGTAAATCAATTTTCCTTTTGAACGATGACGTTTATAATGAAGGTCGGTAGTTTTGAATTAGTACAAAATATTTTTTATAAACGAGCGTGATTATTATCTGTGTAGTTTTATTAATGGATGTAGAATCCGACGGCTGTCGAGACTTTCTTTCATTTGATGTCATACAAATAATTATAAATAGGTTTAGATGATTAATATACGAAGAGAAAAACAATGAGTTATTGTTAGTGGCTTTTAGGCTGAGGCTTGGAGACTTCTTAGTGGACAAATTTTATTACAAAGTGTGTTTGTTATCTGTTTTAAATATAATAGGTGTAACGAAAAATAATTGAACGTCAAGTTGTAAACACAGACGATAAATTCGACATTCAAAAATATTCCGATCATAAAACTGACAAAATCGACAAGGAAGCGACAGAAGCCGTGACAAATAAAATAAACATTCAAAAAGCATCCCCTACGAATGCAAATTGAAATAAAAATGCATGAGTGCTTATCCGAGCATCGGTTTGTGAATAAAACAATACACATCCGACGTCGGCAAACGACTTGGCTCCTTATGTTTAGGAAGATTGGGATTTTCAAGAGGACTGCAATTGTTTACCTGGAGCACTTGGGCAAGTTATTAGCAAGGGAAACGGGAAAGATGAGATTGATGCATAATTACTTCGATGAAATTAAAGGCCTGGAGAATGTGAAGGGTCGAAAGATACACGCGCTACACTCACACATAGAAAGCATCAATGTGGCAAATGTATGAGACGTGCTACGCACACATACTGAAGCAATAGAGAGTGATCACTACGATATTTGTGACCAACTTTGTGGCCTATCGACATATGGCGACCCCAAATTCAGAACATTCTTTATGTAAGTAATTCTTAAGTATGATCAGAGAATCGTCAGCCAGTAAAAGCTTTGTTCAACTCACCCAAAATATGCAATAAAAGACCACCTTGAAAATCTCAAGACATACATATTTGTTTGGCATTCAGTTGTGTCAAGTAATACAATTGCAGTATCGTTTGAGACGGGCAATTGTCATTGCAGTCAAAGTATGCCAGTACTGCAGACGGAATGGCTTTGACTCTTGGCAGCAGTCTTGATATACTGTAATTGATTTTTATTGCATGAATTGCATTTTAGTTTTTGGTACCTATTGTACTGTCAGATAATTTAAGTCTTTATGTTTCTATTTGGCAGTTTTTAGATATCGGTTTGCAGATTTTATTATCACTAAAATATCATACCTTAGGGCTCTGTTTGCTTAAGATATTGAATAATTATCTAAACCATGTATATCTTCGCAAATGTTTACACCAAACACACATTACATTACATTATAGTCACATAATAAAGACTTACAAAAGGTTCTCAATGTTCTTGTAATAGAATATAATTTCCATTACAATTCTAATCTGCATGGAACAAATGATTAAATCTTTCAGCAGCATCAGCCAGTCCTAGAGCAACACTGACTGGCCAGCTCATCCAGTCGTTCCCGACATGACGTAGCTTATCCCGCCTGTCAACCATGAAGCCAAATATAGCAGAAGCATCATTCACTCATTGATAAATATCACCAACATTGAAATTATCATGAACCGTAAAAAAATCATCATTAGTTAAATTAGACTTCTAATCTGCATCAGACAAATGATTAAATCTTTCAGCGGCATCAGCCAGGCCTAGAGTAACACTGACAGGCCAGCTCATCCAGTCGCGTTCTGGACATGACGCGGCTTATCCCGCCAATCACCCATAAAGATAACCAGAACCGAAGCATCATTTACTGGATGATCATCATCAACAATCTCAAAATTATCATAACCTATACCAAATTCATCATCACGAAAATGTTTTCTATTAAAATTCTAATCTGCATCAAACAAATGATTAAATCTTTCAGCAGCATCAGCCAGTCCTCGCAGCGTAACACTGACAGGCCAGCTCATCCAGTCGCGTTCCCGACATGACGCGGCGCTACGCACACATACTGAAGCAATAGAGAGTGATCACTACGATATTTGTGACCAACTTTGTGGCCTATCGACATATGGCGACCCCAAATTCAGAACATTCTTTATGTAAGTAATTCTTAAGTATGATCAGAGAATCGTCAGCCAGTAAAAGCTTTGTTCAACTCACCCAAAATATGCAATAAAAGACCACCTTGAAAATCTCAAGACATACATATTTGTTTGGCATTCAGTTGTGTCAAGTAATACAATTGCAGTATCGTTTGAGACGGGCAATTGTCATTGCAGTCAAAGTATGCCAGTACTGCAGACGGAATGGCTTTGACTCTTGGCAGCAGTCTTGATATACTGTAATTGATTTTTATTGCATGAATTGCATTTTAGTTTTTGGTACCTATTGTACTGTCAGATAATTTAAGTCTTTATGTTTCTATTTGGCAGTTTTTAGATATCGGTTTGCAGATTTTATTATCACTAAAATATCATACCTTAGGGCTCTGTTTGCTTAAGATATTGAATAATTATCTAAACCATGTATATCTTCGCAAATGTTTACACCAAACACACATTACATTACATTATAGTCACATAATAAAGACTTACAAAAGGTTCTCAATGTTCTTGTAATAGAATATAATTTCCATTACAATTCTAATCTGCATGGAACAAATGATTAAATCTTTCAGCAGCATCAGCCAGTCCTAGAGCAACACTGACTGGCCAGCTCATCCAGTCGTTCCCGACATGACGTAGCTTATCCCGCCTGTCAACCATGAAGCCAAATATAGCAGAAGCATCATTCACTCATTGATAAATATCACCAACATTGAAATTATCATGAACCGTAAAAAAATCATCATTAGTTAAATTAGACTTCTAATCTGCATCAGACAAATGATTAAATCTTTCAGCGGCATCAGCCAGGCCTAGAGTAACACTGACAGGCCAGCTCATCCAGTCGCGTTCTGGACATGACGCGGCTTATCCCGCCAATCACCCATAAAGATAACCAGAACCGAAGCATCATTTACTGGATGATCATCATCAACAATCTCAAAATTATCATAACCTATACCAAATTCATCATCACGAAAATGTTTTCTATTAAAATTCTAATCTGCATCAAACAAATGATTAAATCTTTCAGCAGCATCAGCCAGTCCTCGCAGCGTAACACTGACAGGCCAGCTCATCCAGTCGCGTTCCCGACATGACGCGGCTTATCCCGCCTTTCACCATGCATGGACCCAACCAGAATAGAAGGATCATACACTCCTTGATCAGCAAGATTATCATTAACCATACAATAATTACTTATATTGTATCTATCAAAATTGTAATCTGCATGAAACAAATGATTAAACCTTTTAGCAGCATCAGCCAGTCCTCAGAGCAACACTGACGGCCAGCTCATCCAGTTGCGCTCCCGACATGACGCGGCTTATCCCGCCTATCTTCCATAAAACCAAGCATGATAGAAGCATCATTCACTCATTGATCATTATCACCAACATTGAAATCATCATTACTTATAATAATTCTATTAAAATTCTAATCTGCATCAAACAAAATATTAAATCTTTCAGCAGCATCAGCCAGTTCTCAGAGCAACACTGACGGGCCAGCTCATCCAGTCGTTCCCGACATGACGCGGCTTATCCCGCCTGTCGCCCATAAATACGTAATGAGGGGATCTGGCGGCCGCTACTATGGACTGCTGACACACTTCAACGTTTATACAGGGTGGATGAAAATATTGGAGTGGCCTTGTAGGATGCTCTGTTTAAGGTCGGTATGGTTTTGGAAGTTTGTGAAAATCTCTTTTCAGGAACTTTCAGAATAAATGAGAATAAGAAAATATTATTCCTATGTCTATCTTTTCAAGCCAATAATTGCATGTGTCAGTATTTATTTTATTTCAGGTCGAAAAGTAATACGAAAGTTATTTATTGGTTTTACAACTTCGTTTAAATCGCGATACAAAATATTACTTCGCAGAATATGAAGCTTAGAGATCATAAAGTTAAAAAAATTATAAATAACGCAACTAATAAACTCTAATAAAAGGATTTAAAAACATCCTTTCATGTATGATAGATAGTAAATGATAAGAAATGTTTAAGTGTAGTTTAACAATATTATGACTAAGTACAGGTTTCCACTAAATATATTAAGGTGATCGATAGCGTTCAAACTAGTCATCTTGAAACTTTCCTGTCACATGACTGTCCCTTATTTTTTATTAGGCAGTAAAAGCTGGCTTATCTTAGTTACGCCAAATAAAGTAAATTACTGCTAAATGGAAATAAAATAGTAATTAACACTGCAATAAATATGAAAAACAACATACAACATTATAAAGATCGTAAAAAAGAAGCTCAGAGAAAACTGATTGCCATAGAACATTCCAGTCTTTGCCTCCATAAAAAGGCTGTAGACGAGTTTCCTTTTCAAGTTTTGTCCATCTCGAGATGTCAGTGACAAGTGAAAGAGCTATAAAAAGATGTCTACTAGTTGATACCATAATAAACTTTGGTCACTAGCAGGTTTATACAGCGCATAATGCAGGAAAAATTCATCATCATCCTCCGAGCCTTTTCCCAAACTATGTTGGGGTCGGCTTCCAGTCTAACCGGATTCAGCTGCGTACCAGTGCTTTTACAAGAAGCGACTGCCTATCTGACCTCCTCAACCCAGTTACCCGGGCAACCCGATACCCCTTGGTTAGACTGGTGTCAGACTTACTGGCAAATGCAGGAAAAATTGTGTCTAATAATATTTAGATAGTTAATGATAAGTTGGTGATGACAATACAAAACAACAGTAGAGTTAGTCAAACTAATTCTCAGCAATTAAATGATAATTTTAGTGAATTATGTGAAAAAAATAAGTTAACAAACAAGAACATCAGAATTAATCAGAAAGAATTAACATTGAGTAGACGATGATTACAAAGAAATAATTTCAGGTCGAATAATGAAAATTCTTAGAACGTAACAAAGAAACTTGGTAAACGAATTAAGGCGACGAATTGGTCAACAATAATTCCATAACCGGCACGCGCATCTAAGGCGCCAAAAGGGGTCGGAGCGCCTGAGCGGGGCGAGGATAACAATACGCGCGCTAGCTTATAACTAAAAGTCGTAAGCGACAAAATGGTTTTGTAATTTTATTATTTAGAAATGATAATTTGATAAAAATTCCTTCTACAATTTTAAAGAGTATGTATATACTCAACTACTAATAAAGTTAAGAGGCTTAAATCGGTCCCGTTTGCCCATAATATGTGAATCTCTTTTTAAAAAGGGGTATATTTGATATATTTTTCTCTGTTATAAAAGTTACCTAATCATGTTTTGACGTCTAACAAAATAAGGTTTATATCATGAACTTTCAGGTAACCAAGTTGTATTTTGATCCGTTTTGTATTTACTGAGAAAAATTGAGATCCTTGGCGCCAAAAATTCCAATTCGTCCTCTTAAACAAGTACTTGAGCGGTTTGTGTATACAACTCCAAAGTCGTAAAATATACGTTAGTTGGAAATTAGGTAAGCATCAGAAACTCACGAAAATTCTGCATGTTGGAGCAACATAAACAAATTGTGTTTAGTTACCAGAATTACATACACGTGCATAAGAAATAAACACAGAAAAGATAAACCCGCGTTTTAAACTTTGCCATAAAATTATTAACAAAGTAGAAAACTGTATGTGGCTTCGACTGAACCGTAGTACCGGGTTGTTCATAAATCTTCATTGCGTCCCGATGACACGCCACGACACGTCTCTCTGCTACCGCGCTACCGGCATCTGCCACAATAGGAACAGCTTATAACACCTTACCACCATCATTCAATTCCCAACTCTAACTACACCTAATAAAGTCCATTTCTCCTCTGCCCTTTTCACCTGGAACTAAGTCACATTTCCCAACGTGAATAACTCGACAAAGTTGGAGCTCGCAGAGAATTTTGAAGCGATAGACGACGCAATAAGGTTCTATTCAAATTGTGCAACATACTGTAGTACTTTGTTCTTTTCGTTAGAATTCTCGTCGCTCGTAACAGGAACGTCGTTAGCAACATTCCGACCACGAATGAAAATTTAACTTAGGGTGAAAGGACCAGAACTGAATTTGGATTGAAAAGGAATATTTAGTGTGGCAACAACATTATCCCTCTGTGACAAGCAACGTCAGGCTGTCGATCATTATAATATATGTGCCTGGCTGTCAGCTGTCTTAGCGGATGAATGATTCACTCCGTGATAAATTTTAGCTTATGATTACCTTTCAGACGTACGTCAATATGTCTGTTTACGTAATTACAACTTCTATATTTAAAGGCTTTCAGACTGTTTTATGGAGGGACATGGCGGAAGGCGAACTGCTCTGACGTGTGTATATGCTCTAAGTATTTGTGAATGAGTATGATTTATCACTGTAACGGTTTCAATGATAAATCGTATTCAAATTCATGGACTGTAAATACAGAAAGGTGGTCGTTTATTTCCTCTACATGATCATCAATTTTCGGACTGTCGATTGTGAGATCATCAATTTTGAAAATTGTTTTGGTATCAATCTCCGGTTCGTTATTATAGTTCGGCCATTCAGAGAATGCGTTCCTGACACGTCGCGATTGAACTGACGACGTAACTACATTCATTGATTATTGATATAATAATGTTGTTTTAATGCTCCTCAATTGTTAAAACGGTAAACAACCAGCAAAAATATTTTTATCGTAACTGCAACGCCATTGCAAAGTTACGTCGTCAGTTCAATCGCGACGTGTCAGGAACGCATTCTCTGAATGGCCGAACTTATAAGAACTAAGTGAAATAAAATGCTGTTTATTACTCGTGAGTGATAGATTAGGTTTATGAGGCCATTTTGCTGTTTGGAAATAATCTTTTATTTCTTCCCTACTTTTCGAACACTCGAAGATAAATACCTTGATCAAGTAAGAGTAATTGTGTTCAATCACATACAAATACTTCTTCACTTAAATTAATTCATTTACTCTGCGGTTAATCGACCCCATTCTTTATTTTTATTCTGAGATCGGTATAAAATCTTTATTGTTCATATACATCATTGCGATTAAGCCTTATCGAGGCGTGTGACTAAGAATCTCTGTACGCTCGACATTTTTTATTGAACATTATTAAGATGGCAATGTTCAACTAATATGGCGCATTTATCAAATAGGAATTACGCATTTATCATCAAGATCTACAAGCTTATGAAGTAAAAAATGAAGTATGTTATGATTATCATAAACTGCTTTTGATGCAGTGACATTTAAATGACAGAGTAATAACACTTTTTATGGATAAACTGGTTTGTACTCAGAATCAGAGTAAATCATAACTACTGTAGGGCAATCAATCAATTTTACAATCCATAAAGGGCGAATGAATCTAGCTACTTTCATACCATAATCAGATTTAAAATATTAACATCATTGCCTATTCTGTTTGGAACGAACCTGTAATTGAATAGCATTCAAAGCAATCACGATCTAACTACCGAATGGTTGGACTTTGCTCTTTAATCTTAAGTACCATCAAGGATATGATTTTATCAATTTAATTATGTGGTAGAACACCAGCTACCTAAGGCTTAGTCAGATTTTTTTATTATCGTTATGAAAATCTAATTACCTACCTTTTGATACTCTCAATTTACTAGGCAGATCAGTCATGCTCATTTTTTACCTTCCAGCCAGCTTTTATAAAGCCAGTCTCTTAGTATTTCAGCGTATTTTATCTATTTTAAGAATTCTTCAAAAGTATTATCTTTTACTGTCACTTCACCATAAAAATATATAAGCAGAATAACGTACGTATATCGACAAATATTCTACGTTGTCATAAAACATATTCAAGTCAAAAGCCATAGTATTTATTTGACGTTGCGCCAAGCGAGGGCGTGACTTGTCACGTCTGTCTTTGTAATAACATTGTCGGCTACAATTGATAGGAAACGTATGTGTTAGTGATTCATTACGAAATGTTGTTAGTCTTGCTGTGATTGTGTTCATATTGAATGCTTTTTAATTGAATTCTGTGTCTTGTGTGGTCTCGTCATTGATGGAGCTTGTAGCATCCGGGACTTTAATGGCCGTTAGTGTTTTTAGTGGTATTAACATCAACAATATTGCACATAGCTGTTTTGTTTTTAATGTCTGTTGTAAAATGGAAATTACAACAAAACACAAGAAAGTAACTTTCTTTCTAATCTCAGTTTGAACATTTGCAGAGATAAAGCAGTCGACAACACAGAAAGGACTCCCTCGCAACTCAAACTACTTCGGTAGCGACAGACAGACAGACGTACGCTTATTGAAACGGCTGCAGACGTATATCAAGATGCGGCGCATACATCAAAGTCAGGAGTCTTATCTCGAACGTTGAACGCATTCACACAGGCATGAAGCAAATGTTCCTCTTTGATCTTAAGTGTTGGTTTTATGACTTGTTGTGAATTTGTTCTGCTTTACTTGAGTAGTTTTTCGTGGGTAAGAGGTTAGATGTTTGTGCTATTATCTTTTACGGACTGGCTGGCTCACTCAGAGATAAACAGTATGAGATTCGGTATGACTCAGATTATGACCGAAAGCTAAATATAAAAGAAAATCTCGCAAGCAATAAAAAACCTGAAGTTATAGACAAAGAAATAACTGCAGGAAGAATGAAATTAAAAATAAAAGTACAAAATAATTGACAAAGATATTTTTTACTACGTTCCAGGCTCGCTTCTGTAGTAAATGCACGTTCGGCAGCTACAGAAGCGGAGATGAGGAATGCGATACAACGTGATGCGAGCATTGTCTGAGCTCATGACTACCGATCAGATGCCACCGCACTCACATCCAACACGACACACAAAAACTATCCAGCCAAATAAAAGTTTAAAGCCACGACCGCTCCGACAGATACACAGATAACAGCATTTCTATTCGCAGAGAAATACATTTTAAACGCCCAACAAAGCAATAATGTATTTCTTGTTAGAGCCTTAAGAAAAACGAAACAAGCCGGATTAATACTCTAATACCGCGAGGTTAAAGCGCCTAACAAATCAACGCAACAAATGTACCGATAAAAGAACAAATGACGCCGATATAAAATACTATCCCAATTATTTGGGACAATTCATTAGAGAGACCCTCGACGCTTTCCGATTGCCGCGATCCGTCACACCGCTCGCGACAGATGGGGATCTATTCCGTATGGAGTGTCAGGAAGAAATGGGCACAGTAAATCAACCGTCGGCCGACAATCTCGCGCAGTCGCCGTCGATACATCAACTGTAATGCCTCGGATACCGCAGCCAGATAATCGAATGTGAGCATCGACTCGTTACGCTGGAAATAAGATGAGGTTTGTGACTCCATGTCAGCGGTAACGGCGTAACTCGTGCACGACTTTAACGGACTATAGGCATTATGGAGTGCAGCTGTTTGGCTTGAGGCGCATTAATTCGGTGGGGAGTGAGTCGACGGACACTAACAGATGGCTGTATGTCGCGGTGCAGCTAAGGTCGGTTTTGGTTCGCGCGCGCGAGTCGCTTGTCCCCGACGAGCGAGCGCTGATAGATCTGTAAAGTTTGCCGCGGACAGGAATATATCGAGTGGTTGCCTCCGTTCGGCTTTATTTATACATAACATCTGTTTGAAGTTGAATCTACCGGCGCGGACGGGGAGCGCATTACCGGAGATTTATTCCGCGTCTTAATTGTGAATCGATGGGTTAATGAAGATAAAACCCGCGGCTGTGTTGTAAATTAGCTCGCGTGTCGACTCGTGGCTCCGATAAAGGCCTTCTTTATTGCTTTGTTTGTTTTCTCGGGCCGTACTTCAAAGGGTACGGAGATAAACTCGAGTTTTATGCGAATGTATTTATTGGCGAGCTTTTAAACTTACGCCTTTACTCAGAATCGGACGTCAGGTGGAAATAGGAAGCCGGCGCGAATGACAGCCGAGAGATAAATGGGAGCCGAAGAAAATTAACGATGCGTCGACGCCCGCCGTAATTAACTAGGCTACTTATAAATCAGCTGTAACCTCGGCCGTCTGTAACAATAGCCGCAAAGTAAGATAAATCGACAGGACAGCTCGGCTCATACAAGTCGATATTGACAAGCGCGGTATTCCCTTAACTCGTGTTCACATTTGGCGACACTCTACAACTGTGCGGCGCCACATATAAAATATTTCTCTCCATTTACTTTGGTGCACTGGTCGTTTCGAATTTCTGGTATATGGCATTTCACTAGTCTGTGTCAGTTCGATCGAGTGACATAGCAGAGTTTGGACGAGGATAACCCCACGCGGTCACACACTCTCGTCTAATGGCCGTGATTCGACAAGTACAAATGGCCTCTGTGACAAATGGCCTGCGGAAGACCCCGTGTCGAATGCTGTGTCGTAAGTTCAAGTTGCGTACAAGCCAATATAGCACTTACTGCTTTGATTTTGAATATTTTAGATAGCAATCAAGAATCCTATTGTATTTTAGAACTCCATCAAACAGATACAAAAATGGATAAGTAATTACCATGCATCTTTGGTGATTCAAATGTTAATTTGAATAACGAGCTGGTCAATTTAATCAATCAATGTTGCAAAATATATGATTTTCGTCGCTAAGGTCGAAAATAGTTTATCAAAAAATAAAATGTTAGCGATAAATGATAAGTGAATACGGAAAGTGTCGATAGCTTTCTCAGTTCGCCCTCTGATACCGATCAAAGGTCTTATCCAGTGTGGACTCGCGAAAAACACTCTTATAGTGCACATTTGGAGGAAATGTAGAATGTTTTTCGAATGGCGATTTCCCTTTTGCTAGTTCATGTAGTGTCGGTTCCGTTGGGGGAGATTTCTTATGAACCACTTGATTTATGACTTGTATTGCTTCCAATGTTGCTTTGGGTTCGCCAATATCATTTCTAACAGTTTTGACGTACGGTTTAGTGATGACGCAACCTCTCCGATATTAGTTTTCGGAATTATTTATAGGTTCGTCCGTAAGTGCGGATGTATTGTTATCTTTAGAGGGAAGTTCGGTGTTGTTATTAGAGGTTTGTATTTATTGATGTGGGGAATTAGTTGCTTTGATGTGTTTGTCTATTTTCTTACTACATTTATTTTATTATGCTGTTTGATTGCTGTTTCAACTAAAATTATTATCAATCTAGCTTCTAATACTAGCACGTCCACGCCATAAATTATAATATTAAAAGTAATATCCCCATAAATCTTTCGCTTAACATCGTCCAAGACTTTACTTCCAGCCGTAACCACAAACCTATAACCATTACACAATTAAAGAGCAGCACAATAAATAACGCTGTGGATGCAGACCATCCATCTTGTAATGAAGAAAAGTGCGCTCCAACGATGCTTTATCGTCGATCTGTGTAATTAAAACGTTACCCGAAGGAAATGTGAGGTAATAACAATAAATCTAAGCCGGTCGTAACTCTGGAGCGTCGTGTAGATGCTGTAATTGCACCATTTGTGAATGGGACGAGGATCTCTTGAATATTTGATGGGAGTAAGGATCAACGGGTGTGATGGTCACGGTGATATACTGCTTGTATTTCATAAATGGTAGTAAAGCCTGTTGTTATATTTTCTCCATCTTCGATATCTATGATTGGCTTGTTGTCCCAACCGCTGAATGAATCGGGTAAAACTATGAAAAAGTGTGGTATATAATACTAATCGTAGTATTAGAACTTTGAATTTGATGATACTTTTAGGAGAATTAAAGATTAAGTTGATTTCATAGAAAATCTAAATGTCAATATAAATCTAAATATAAATAAGCAGTTTAAGCTAGTAAAATCCTAGATTTCTAAAACACAATCACACTTAATCATCCAAAAATGAAAAGTGTGTCAATTTAAAACAACAATTTAAATATAAATTATTCATCTGAAATGAAAAATGAGATTCAAAAGAAGCTTACGATCCTTAATCATGCAAATGATTTGCCAATAAATAAGAATAATATAAACGCAAAGGTCAGACGTTGTAAGAATATTGACAAATCGCCCATCGATCATTCAGGAGAATTAAGTACAGTAACTTTTCAGCTTGTCGGAAACATTCGAAATTTCCTTTTAGCAATAAGATATTTAACTAATCATTCCATGAAGGAAGAAATAAATCGTAGTCCTAATGTAAGTAAAGATTTCTGTACAACAGTACGTAGTACACATGTTGCACAATATTGTGCTGTCTCAGTAAGGCTAGACTAAGATGTTATTAGCATAACTTTGCATACACGCTGTATCCTAGTGCCAAACACGGGTTTTACCTTTGTCCGCAGACGTTTGAATATTCAATAGATGTAACGATTATTGCTTTACATGCAAATGAAATAAACTTTCTAGTTATTTCAAAATGGATTTTTTACTCATCTATTTTTACTATTACAAGTTTTTCTCTTTCTATATTTTACAATAGTTAATTTTATTCTCATTTTTCTGGCGTTTTAAATAGAAATAAGAATCATGTTATAAGGAAGGTGTTGAGCATATATACATATATGGAAGGACATAGAGTAAGAGGAAGATCAAATATACGATGGATGGAGAGTGTGAAAGACGATATGGATGCAAAGAGTGCTTCTTGGGAGCTGACTTTGGAGAAGAAGGTATGGAAATAGATTCATTGAAATAACATATACAATATAGCCGTTATAACAGGCCTTCAATAATTCGTCAGTACTTTACATGACGTCAATATTTATTGACAGAAACTTCCATTAAAATCAGGTGACATTATCGCAATGAAATTATCGCTGTCATAAATATTAGTAATCATTATTATCGCGTACGGCAATAGTCGTTGCATTTACAACGGGATATACCACTAATAAAGATATGCGAAGGACACTTTATAATATTGCCTTTATCTTTATCTTTCAAAGATTA
Source organism: Helicoverpa zea (assembly GCF_022581195.2). NCBI lineage: Eukaryota > Metazoa > Arthropoda > Insecta > Lepidoptera > Noctuidae > Helicoverpa > Helicoverpa zea. The sequence goes on along the minus strand of NC_061458.1, from coordinate 556,650 downwards.
GTTGTGGGCGTTGTTTATTGTTTTGTTTATCGGGTTTTTATTGCATAGGAAAATAAATTATGCGTCAGTTTTGAGTGGTGCAAGTTTTGAGTTGTATAGTCTAACAGAAAAATAAATCACTTTCTTCATCCCGAACTCTTGATTAATTCCGGAGTAAAATGGTCCAGTGCTGTTTAAAATACAAGCGTAAGGATGACTCCTGGTTATGTGGTTTGCTAAGCAAAACAGACTTCAACAATTTACATAGTTACGGGTCTTTATAAGAATCTACTTATTTCGAAGTTGGCCAACAACTATAGTATTGCAGTATTGATGTTTTATGTGTATGAAAAACACAGATGACACGATATAAAAAGCCAATAAGTAAACTACAAGTATTAAAATCAATCCATCTCTCAAACTATAACCCCACCACTCAAATGACAACGCAATCTAAACCTAATTTCGCGTACAGTCACAAACAGCGGAACTATTACTAAATCTATTTGTTGTGCGCGATTGTACGAGCAATAGGGCGGTCTCGTTTCTGTCCGCAAGTGTACCCGTAATTAGTTGTCGACATGTTTTAAACTGTTGCTTTCAGTTGTATTGTGAGGGTTTGTAGTCGGTTATTTGAGTTTTTATGATTTGTGTTGAGTTAGAACTTAGTTAAGGATTATGTGACATTTTGACACGCTATAGGTGACATTGTTACAGAATCAGCTGATAGTTTGATCGGATTCATAAATTGGTGTGGAGATGAATGGTAATGCTCAGATCAAAACGATCAGGTATCCAGCCGGTATCAGGAAGAATAAAAAGTTTTATTGGATTTATGATTAACTACCAGGTTATATTCAACCTGTCAACTGATTGTCAGCCAACTATCAGGTTATATTAGCTATCGACAGTTCAGTCTGCGGTGTACAGAAGATCTATTAGAGCTCTCAATGTAGATGTAGTTTGAGCTGTATAATTTGCTCGTAATGAGCTAGTTACTCTGAAAACGCATTGTCGACCGTGCGACTTTTACTTACTCTTCATATGGTAGACATCCCTACTTTAGTCAAAAGCCCTCTCAAGCCTCATTCACCAAAAGTCGTAGCCTGACAGAGGCACATACTTTTTAAGCCATTTTTTCATCCAGAGCCATCAATTCCGACACTACGGTAACAAAGATGTCATTCACCTCGCAGATGCCATTTATCCAGGAAAGTACCCACTAAACTAGGTACATAAATTATTTTGTCTGCTTCGCCAAGTGTAAGGAACTCCTAGGGAATTTATCACGCGTGTCGCTGTTTGAGGGATAAGAGGAGAGCGGGTTTGAGAAAATAAAAAAAAATATTCTAATGTCTTTGAAGCTTTTATTTATACAGGTTCTTGTAAAATATAACAACGTTGTGTCGTATATGACGCCTATCTTTATTCAAATTAGTCTTATGTATATTGAATAAATGGGTACGATGGGATTTCGTCAATAAAATGTATGCTTGAGTGGTGAATCGCAAAATGCTGGGGATGAATAATAAGATCTTCTTTAATAATGCCTACATGTTAATTCTTAATCAAAAGCAGTAGTTGCCGCAGTGGAATGTTTTATTTTTATACGCGCTAAACTGTTCGTAAAAGAAGGTTCATTTGCAGGATTTTTTATTTAATCATTATTTTCTATCTTCTTTTGACTTGTACCAAACCTTGTAGGAAAAATAGTAGCGAGTGCCGACAGCCATTTTGTATAAAGCAAGGGGGTGGTTTAAAATATTATGCATCGTAAGGAAATGTATTTTTTGTAGGTGCGCTCTGTTTATTTAGGCAAGGATGATAAGTCTAATTTATACTGCTCAAGTCAGCTACATGTTTATTTGAAAGCTTAGATATTTTTAAAGCTGGATTAAATGGAATTGTGCTAAAGAATTTAAAGTAGTTCTTGAGAGGTTTCATAATGTAAAGCTACTGAAATATAACCGTAAAACAATGTTATGTGGCTTTAAGTGTCTTCATTGAATGAAGTCTCCAAAACAAGAACTAAGTTTTGGAATCAAAATAGAAAACACTACCTCTCGGAACACTTGCTAACCTTCGATAAAAAAATACTCCTACCCTTCTATTCCTATCAAAAAGTCCCATTTAATAACCCGCCTATGACAAGTATCGCGTACACTGCGCGGCATAAATCCGGGACATCGAATAATATCACGGGACGCCACGCCGAATCACTTTGAACAGATTATAAGGTGAAGCGGCGGGTTCTGAACGCTTGTAAGGTTCATATTATTATTTTTGATAAGGAATATCGGTTTGACCTTTTTTTTGGGCTGGCAGTGTAACTGTTTTATAGTTTAAGTGAATTTTGTAATGGAGTTCCTTATAGGAGTGGAGCTTTAATAGTTTTAGTATGTATATTATAAGTAAAATCGCAGTATATATTTATTTGGAATGCTCATTTTATTCACAGAATAATTTCGGATATTTATTTTAATATTCGTTTTAAACTTTCATGAATAATCATTATAAATGATAGCAATAAACCTAGACATTCAAACTGCAGACAACATTTACAAATAGACGAACATATTTCATCACACGAGATATTAATCTGAAAATCTGTAATGACAACCATTTTTTCCAACTCAAATACGTCATCAGACGTTTCAGCATTTTGAATATAAGACCGTAAATTTTCAGTAACAAGTCGCCGTTTCGTACCGTGCAGCACATATCTCAAAGTTATTTCCCTTGGATGAAATATGTGGCAATTTCTTTGAATAATACATGGGCCATATTTCAGCCGTAGCGCTACGAGCGTAGGCCGTAGCCGCGTAGCGCTACGTAACGATATATTGTGCTAGGAAGTGTCAGCGATGTTTCGACTTTGTTTTATCGTTGTGTTGTGTTGATTGGTTGTGTTACTGATTTATTATTTACTAACCTAAGGATTAATAAGTCATTTATGATATTATCTTTTACAGAAGAGGATAATAGATTTGAAATATAAGGTTTTCAGTATCTAAATCTAGTCTCACTATGTATAAACTAAGAGCTGTTAAAAGCTCTAAAGTTAACATGTTAGTAAACTTTGGAGCAGAATAAACGATGACTAACGTTTTCCCTAATGAGCTGTATCTTGAGCACAATAGTACGAAGCTTTTAGAAATTACTACAAAACAGCATTGTAATGGACTGTCGTATCATCATATTCATGAAACTCCGTCAAGCACAAACTCGAATATTTTATAAGGACCAATTTACATGACTACAAAAGAAAAGTATTAGTAATAAATTTTGTCTCGTAATTGATACTCTTCGTTTGACTAGAAAATAAAATTCAGAAAAACCAGTCATTATTTTTAATTTTCTAGCACTAGAAAAATGATCACTCAAAAGCATTATAACAATCAGAATTTCACACATTTTATATGAAAACGCCATCAATTGCCATCAAACTAGCGTGCCAAGTTGCCACCTGCCAGTTTTTGCCAATAAAGATGGCAGGATCCAATTTATCACGTCACGTCTTCAGTCACATAATATATTGGAACATTAGAACATAATGAACGACTCATTCGATCGTTTGTCATGTTTTTGTGGTACTAGAAAAAAAAAATGCTGTCATCATCAACCTTATTTTCTGCACCATGAGACTCATTTTCCTTTAATTCTTACCCTAGGTAACGTGGTTCGTTTCCACCAATTCAGTCTCGTGTTCGAATTTTGTGAGTTTTGAGAAGTTTTTCAAGAATTGCAGATTTAGTGTGAAAGGGCAATGCTATTGTCATTGGCTATTATGTGAATTGATAAATGTTCGGTTTGCTTTAGCTAAGTATCGATGTCATCTGCAGTTTATATTTCACACCTGTGGTAGAAAAAAAATGACGAGCGATTAGCAAGAATTTCATATTTGGGGATTGTAATCTTGATATTGAAAGGTCAGGTCGATGTTTTTACTACTTAATAGAAAATATTTAAAATGGTATAGCTGTATTCTCTTCGAGAAGACAATGCTAGACCATAAGCTGAACATCAAAATGTTCACACATACCCAAAAACAAAGTCAGCTTTCAAATCTCAACTCCAATCACCATTAAGAGACCCAGCTAAGATAATCCTTTGTCTCCAAAACCTCACCTTTTCAAAAATAGAATTCACCCGTCACTCCAAAAAAGAGAGCACACATAATCAGCACCCAACCCCATCACTGGCAGAGCCATCCATCATCAGTTTCTCACTCCTCCCTGGAGTACCACTCTTAAAACTCGTAAAAGGCGCCATAAGTTTGAATTATCACCGCTCTGAGCCCCCAGTAATGAATATGGTGGACTGTATATTTCAATTTGGGGAACTGTGGGCAATGTGTTACGTTTTTACGAGCACACGCTTTTTGGGAGCCTGTGTTTGGAAAATTTTAGAAAATTTAGAAGGGTTGTTTTCATTATGGTGGTAATTATGTGTTCATTGGTTGGGTTCAAGGTTCGTTTTGGGTTGTTGGTTTTAGGATTGTGAACTTAGCACATTATATAAAATATACATTTTCGTAATGTTAACGTATCTGTTGTATTGTAAGTATTTTTCGAGATTTTAATTCCTTGCACTCATTCCATTGGCTTCAAAAACGTCACCAGTTTAATTTGATAGTCTAAAATCTTTCAGAAAAGTAATAATAGCAGTCTCGATAATAATTCAACTCGCTGAAATGAAAATAATTTAGCAAAGTCTTCTGACATCTCACTTTCCATAATCAAATATACCACCTCTAGAACCCAAGTACATTACCGCAACTCCCACAAATTTTCACTCTAAAAAACTCTATTATCCGCATCTATAGCGACATTATATCATGCTAAGCCATACATTGCGAGAAAGGCTAATTTAGCGGGACCATTTAGCCTCGCAGCGAGCTTGGAATTGTGATATACAGGGTGTTTCATTACGCTCGTACGCGCCGTAACCGAGTAATAATTCAAAATTATAGCCCGCTTTACGACTCCGGCCGACGTCAGCCGAAAGTACACGAGTTTTAAATCGTGTTCCACTGCGGATGTTTAAGTGAAACGTCCGAAAGTAGGATGTCTTATGGTTATTGAGATGGAGATAAAATCTTTGTCTCTTTGCTGGTTTGCCTAGGGCGGATTTGGCTAGTTAGGTTTATTATTCTATGGGTACATCACTCTGTGTCTGCGGGGCTGTCATAAAACGCTGGGTCTGATGGCAAACTTCAGTTTAAGATTTCATAGTTTGTATATCATCTGAGTACGCGATTTGGCTAGACCCCTAATGCAGATGCTGATGCAGACAGGGTCCCCAAAATTTGTAAGGGTAAGTAATAAATTAGCTCATATGTACACATTAAAGACTACAAATATTATAATTTATAACTTATTGTGCCATAAATAAAAAGAGAAACCTAACACAACAATAAATCAAGGTGAGCGTGCTAATCGTCCGACTCCGAATTCTCAGTTAATGCGAAATCATTTATAATACTTTTATCCCGACAATTCTATTGTTAATAACAATTTCGAGTAATAAATTCTACCTCCGGCGTATCGGATCCCCCGGAATCAACAACAAAGAGAAGCACTAGATCATCGAAGCACAAAAAACCGTACACACCACGACACCGCTTATTTATTTATGAGTTCAATTCAGACTCAAAACCCTCTTCTACAAGCATAATATTGAGCGATCGATATCAGCTCATTTCGGGCACCACACCGAGTTGACACAAAGGGACGCGTCAGAAAAAACCGCTCCAAGTGTCATCTTTCTTGTGACAGACGACAGCTGCGGCGAACATGACAATACGAGCGATATCGATTCATCACGGCGACGACAATGCCGCTCATTGGGGTGTCTACCCTACACAGCGCGCCACAGTCTACACACACAACAACATTTCACATTGACCAACTGGCTTATTTCACTAGTGACGATGACAACTTTTGTAGACTGTACGGGGTGGAGGTGACAGTAATCGGTGGCAGTGTGAAATGGATAGACAGCCGTGGTAAATCGACAATGGTAGTGATTTAAAAGGGAAATAAATAGGGTAAAAGCCGTGAAGATAGTAATAACAAACACACATTTCATGGTGACGGATTCGCGTGCGTTAACTGTTGTAGTTAATTTGATATGGGTTCGTAACGTTGAATGCTATTCGTTTGTTTAAATACTGGATTGTGGAATACAATGTATTGTGTTTGTATGTATAAAGTGTACCTGGACGTGTTGATGCTGTATTACAAGATATATTTTTAAAGTGTTTGCTTTCGTACTTTTTATTTCTATTTGTCGAAGTGTAAATAATGGTATTTTACCGTTATTTTCTAAAAATGTTTCAGGCCTTTGTTATACCTATTTACTATTTCGAGATTACTGATTACGTTATAAATAAATTGAAGAGCGATAATTTTCAAACAATTGCAAACATCTCAATGAATAATAAAGCTAATACAAAATCAATAAGCCATTTTAACAACTAAAGATTATTTTAGGATACGAGAATATTCAAGTGAAACAATGACAATAATATTTTTTTACACAAACTTTTACCGACGCTATCATTAATAATTTCACGGCTGATAGAATAAAAGAGCCTAAATCTATTGAAGCATGATGGGCAATGATGAGAAATTTGAAACCCATGGGAATAATACTGTCTCTCTGGGTTATTTTCTGATGGATTTTATTATAATACGCTATAATACACAGTTTTTGTTGTAAAAAATTGTTTGATGTTTCATGGTCATGGTCGTCTGTTTATATAATTTTAATTTACAAGTAAAAAGTATTTAACGACAGTTTATCTACCAATATATTATTTAAAGAGAGCTTTTATTTAGGCTTTGTGGTTTTCCCTGTCAATTTTTTTTCATAAAAGATGGTTATTCAATTTTAACACACTTCGATGGTGCGTGCCTAGTTACCTACGCCTTTAGCAGTTTGCCTGCTTCTAAAATTATCGTATAAGGAATATAACATGATTATTTAAATAAGACCCACCACGCTTTCGACTAGACACATAAAATTAAGAAAAATGGGTGGCATTACAATATAATACCTCAACTTACAATCTTACTTCTAACAACGAAAAAAAGGCCAACTTCACCAACCTTGCGTTAATAAATTATACTTCATACATTGTTCAAAGCAAATCGCGGCACGTCAAGCTCACATCGGCCGTCATCCCGCCGACAATGGGTACGTGTCCCCGTCACTGCCCCATTGTCATCCACAATCGTGACAGACAAACAGAATGTACCGTCCGAGCTTCCTGCGCTTTCAAAACGACGGAATTGTGTAAACACCACTACAATATTGTAAGTGCATTTTTCAACAGGTAAAATGGATTAACCGCCAATGTGACTACGGACAAAATTGAACTCTATGTTGTCTGTGTTAAGGTTGGTTCTTGAAGTGTGGGGTTCGCAAATGAGGTTGTTATTCGGTGGTCTATAGAAGTGTGTGCGGGTAATGGATTGGCCGATTGTCGGACGTCGGTCGAGTGGCGGTGGGTGGTCATTTCACGTCGGCAGCTTTACATCATCGTTTGAAAAGAACACAAAGGGCGAATATTAAATGAACGATCGTAATGTACGTCGTTTTTATTGTAACATGCGATGTTCGGCTTGAATACTTAAGTAATAGACTTGAGATACCTCGATCATCGTTCTTGGAAGATTATATGCGCATTCTACGTCTGCATACATGAATGTTTAACACACATCAATGGGAATAAAAAGCGAGAATTTTATGACTGAACGACCTTAGTAACACATGTCGTCTAAACACAAGAAATAAACACAAGCTTTAAAATAACAAACACTCATGTAAATTCAAAGAAACACTATAAAGTCAATATAAAAGCGGATATCTGTATCATGTCGCAATGCACAATAAAATCTAACTGCTACGGTGTAAATAAAACCAGCAAGTTATTAAGGTAACGATCCAAGGAGCCACATAAAATTTATATATAATAAATACACTTTAAATAAACATTAAAGTGTCGGCATTACTCCATATTCACTGCATTTAAGTGTAATATCACCAATTAAGGGGCTGAGTTATAACCGCGGGTGTCATTATGCCACCGCCTGTCAAGTCGGTAAAATATTCTTATCATTACCGACCGACTTAGTGTTTGAACATAAATGCGTGACAAATAAAAATGTTGAACCACTTTAAGGTTTTCTGTGACAGTTGGTATAACATTTGGTAAGCTTTAAAGTTAGGACAGGGCTTTGTAACGTTTCATTTTATTTGCTCAAGTATTTTTTTCAAAGCTTTGACGCGATCTACTGAGTTAGACTTGACAACTTAAACGGTAGTGAGTGACGTTGATCATTGAATTAAATTATATTCTGTATTTCGTAAATTAACTTTAAGCACGACACATTCCGGCAGGGGGCTTAAATTAACATAAAATAATGCCCACACAACTTGATATCATTTACAAAAAATAAACTACCGATACGAACATAAATTATGTTTATAACTACTTCGAAAAAAATCGTGCCAAAATGCCAAATAAACAAAAAGGCATAAGGCCGACTATAAAAACAAAAGTTATTTATGTTTCGTAAAACATTTATCAAGACAAAAAGGTGTAGGTTACACTAATATCCCAATATGCTGATACGACACGGCCGCGACAATTTTTATGTGTGGAGATTAACAAAAAAATATGGCGCCCGCTACCCGGCTGTCACGGCCCTATCTGCCGTCGTAATTCAATGTTTATTTTTTTTATTTGACTTTTTTTAATGTATTCTAACAAGAAGCGGCGACTTTATCTTTTATGAGTGGTAAATTGAGGTGTTTAATGTCATAGTTACGGTTTAAAATGGTGCTTTTAGATGTTATGTAAGAAGTTTTGATAAAACAGACTTCTGTACTTACTGTTCATATCTTTGACTTTTTCTTGTCACGGGAAGCTTTAAGTCGGTTACCACGTCCTTAGAAAAAGTTACATTCAGTTACCTATTCCTAGTGCGTGCGTGTGGCGTGTATCTTAAAATAGTTTGAGGTTCTTTTCTAACGGTTTTGAACAATTTAACATTTTGTTTACGTGTTTGCTGATAGAATCATAATTTAGTATATCCCTATGTTATGTGCACACGCTAAACAATTTATTGCTGACCGATCATGAGATCTTTGAACAGATATTTTCTCAGTTTATTTTATAAATTAAATACGTTAAGTGAATATCGTAACTAATCACAAAGATAGTTTTTTTGTCTACGACCAAATAAAATAACCGAGAATACTTCAATCATAAAATAGTACATTATTATATGAGGTTATTACTTTACATCCTGGACATCACTTATTAAAATAAAATAAAAACATTACAAAAGTAGCACACCGCGATACCGACAATCGCGCTCATAAATCAGTAACAAGACACCCGAAGCTTATTTACCTCATTTACCCGACCAGACAAATACACTTTAATACTAAAAATACCCTAATATTTTAGCCTTACCACGTCCCAACTAATCTTGAAACCATTTATCTAATCCCCACAAACGCGGCATCAATAAATTATAGCTAAGTGAAACATAAACGATAATGTCAATTGTGTAAACATTCGTCCCCTTTACATTTGTACAAACACTGACCTACTGGTTGTATTAGGGCCAACTAACTGTAATAAATCCTGTATTACTCGACTAGTGTCACCACTCAAGTATCAACTCTATTCGGTCGCGCTTAAAGTTTGTTTTAGGTAAACGTCGGGTGTGACTTATGGCGTTTATTCCTGTGGTAGCGGGTAGGAACAAGTCGATCCATCATCGGTAAGTGATCGATGAGGGCTGCCCAAATATTTGAATTATTTGATATGAGAGTACAGGAGCGACTCAGTCACTTGCCACTGTGTTAGAATTATATTTTATTTATTACGATATTTTTCTGAGTAATATTTTAAGGCGAGTTCGGTATGTAGTATGTTTTTTTGGGTTAAGTAAGTTTCTGAGTAGTTTCATGCATTATCTGGATATAGGATGAGCGATTGGGTACCACCGTATGACACTTCTAATATTTACCTACATTACACAAGATTGTTACATAACTGAAAATGGCATAAATTGTATCCAATTTAATATTTTCATATTGGTATTTTCTCTATATAATACGGATATATTTCCAACTATTTTCTTTCAACTGTATGCTAATAATTCTAATGAATCTGACATTTTAAACCACAGTCAAACGATACAAAGTTTTAATAGAATCTTGTGCTGCAACTGCACTTTCCATGCAAATTGTATTTGCATACATTATTGTAATAACACAGTAGCATAAGAAAATATTGCCGATTTATACATGTACCTATTTACATATTTATTATCCATACACGTGTTTTCATTAGTAAATTATTCTCACAAGAAACTTCAAAGGAACTAAAACTCATCTAAAAATATTATAATTAAAATCATCAATTGACTCCTGTTCGGTTCTGCCTTCCATATGTTCAAATTTTTTTATGTCTACTATTAAAAGTTTTTTGCCAGATAGGGTATATTTTTCTAAATCATCTTTTCGAATATATTATTACTATTATTAAATTCATTTTATTCAAGTGACCATGACTCATTTAGTTAAGTTGTACCTTATTTACATTACTAAAATATTTAAAAAAATATTCTGTTAAGAAGATCCATCTTCGTTTATTAACGTACTCATCAAGGTGGTCCGAGACAACCAAATCAATCTCAAACAAACAACAATAATTTAATTGATAAATCTGCTCCACAGATTGCCCACAAAAGCGAAGGGCGTAAAACTAAATAAGCTGTCATGCCCACGCGCCGATCACTGGTCAGTTTACATCAACAATCATAATAAATGATTTGCATCGTAAATTCTAACGTGCCTTTAATATTCCCGTATATCTTTCCTTCAAGAAATAATTCATAATGTTTGATTAATCGTAAAAGTAATTTATTGTTGAAGTTTGATGTTAAGGGGAAACAAGGGAAGATTTATGAAGAATTGCCTAGGCAGCTTATTCCTGTGCTGAAAAATTATTGAGGAAGTAGAAGAGTGATCGATGTCTCAAGAAATACATAACAAACTACGTATTTTTAGTAAAAGTTTGTTTTTATGCTAGGCAAAGGAAATCAAATTAAAAGAAAACATCTGATTTTGTCATTAACACAAAAAGCTGTTTTATCTACAGCTATTTCATGTAGTCGGTTTTTTTTTCCATAACAAGGTATTGTAACTAAGATTGCAACAAGACTACAGTTGAAAACAACGACATGTGCCTTTACAAGGATTTACCACGATTTTTTAAACCCACACCTTTTTTTCCGGATTCAGGCATCAAACCTGAGGCTCTATTCAATAAAGCACGACCACTACTACCAAAGCAGTATTATTATCATTAAAATCATAATTCAATGTCATTCGCAACGCGGTCTAATCGGCCACCTGTCAACTTCGCAAACAGAGCATCGTAAGCAAACATGCTTCGCCTATGTTTGTTCGATCTACTAGTTTATGTATTTAGTTATCAATTTATTGCCTTATTATTACGTGTTTTGGTATGAGGAAAATTGATGGTATTTTATTTGGGTGGCTGAAAATTGAAGCATTTGGTGTTCGGGTTCCGATCTAAAGCTCTTTGTTGTGGTAGCCCTATATCTTTATTGTATATTATTAATTCCATCATTTGTCTTCTGAACTCTGTTGGAGTCGGCCTTAAGCCTTACCAAATATAATGGTTGACTATACAAGTGTTTTACATGGAGTCATTGCCTCTTAACCTAGACCTCTTGGTTATCAGAATTTCTGGTTTCTGACTACCGGCAACGACTGGTCAAATAAAAGCCCTTCTTAACACGGAGGAGCTCGTCCTGACAAGATGGTAACCCATCCGAAGACCGAACAGGCCGAGCTTTGCTTACGACCACCGACCCGTGCAGCTATTAATTTATATTATGAAAATGATTACAATAAAAATCTTGTTATCCTAACGTCCATCAGTTTGTAATATTTCACTTAGAAAATAAATTCTGTGATATCTAAAAACAATTTGTTCTATTAACACAGAAATTAAAGTGATCAATTTTGAACGAAACACAATTCACTTTTAGAGTTCCCCTCCTGGTACACAGAGTAACTAAACCAGTAGACCAGTTTAAGCAGCTGTTAACTATTTACTTTAAAATATTTTACTGAAAACCTGTGTAAGTCATATAATGTGAACATATAGAAATAAAATAAATGATGTATATTTTTGATGGAAAAAATTAAAAAAAAAACGTTTAAGCATAGTTTTAAAGACGACTTACTTGCTGCAAAAAAGCAGCTTTTTACGTCAATTTCTCAAATGAATAAATGCTTTTGAGTATGAACACAAGTTATACAATACTTTTAAATTTGGCGCGGCATGTCGTTCCTTCAAGACTACTACAGATCCATCTACAAAACAAGTTGAGTACTAAAATGTGGACTAATATCCATGACTTAAGTCTAATCGAAGAACAAAACAAAAGGTAGTCAACCACACATAATTTATGTCTGTAACGGACCTCTCTATCCTACATGGTATGAAGAGCTTAACTTTCTGATACTACCCCTAAGGTCCCATAATATTATTTAGTAGTCCTTATAACTTAACCAACGGTATTACCTACTCTGTGGCACCCCACGTCGTGCGGTGACGATGAATGATGACCGCGCCGCAGTGATTAACGACGCGCCATCCATCATACCGCCGGTAGGTGCTACCCCGACGTGCGACGTCGCAGCGCTGTGCGGTGCGCGCTGATTGACGTCTTTAATATGTTGTTGATATTGCTCGGATTTTGGAAGGTCTTTGATTGGTTCGTGTGGTTGATAGCGTAATTACTTTGTTGAGAGGACGTGGAAGAAGAAGTAGGCCTACATAATTCAATAAAAACTGCCCTTTTCTGTTGTTTCAGTGCCATATAGGTGCCACCAAAACAGTTTTACGGCTAAAAGCGAATATAATTGACTAGCCGCCATAGGTACTACGTTTGTAATATATTCAGAGTTTGTTTTCCAAGTACTAACATGCCTAAGTCTTTTGATAATATTAACCTTTTCAAAAGTTAAGAAGATTGTCTTCTTCTTCATGTCCTGTTTCTAAGTCAATTGAGATCTTCTATACCATCGCTAATAACAAAAAATATCCCTGCGTTCACAAGCCAGAAATGCCTTCACTTTTAAAGATCAAACACTTTATTTCCAAAATCCTATAAACCTTACAACTTCTATTACAATATTGGAGTAGCCTTTCCATCTCAATTGGTTCCGTATTTCCAGCCAATCAAACGTCAGGGGGCGTGTGACGTCATGATGAATTTGCGCGAGAGTCGTTAATCATAGATGCGCTACCATCAATACTATTGGTATGGAATAATGTCTGAAATGTACTATGATTTATGTACTTCGAAAATGTACTATTGTTCTGTTGTATGAGAAGTATCTGTGGTCATTAGAAAGTCGGTTAAAAAGAGTAGGTTTATCATGCTAAAAGTTCTGTGTAAATAATTGTAGATAGGTTTATCATGCTAAAAGTTCTGTGTAAATAATTGTAGATGAAGGTAGCAGATTTTGATATTCTAAGTGTATCTTGGACATCAATGAGTGGTGAATGGTGATGGAAAGCATCTTGATGAATACTGGACTTAAAACTTTTTAAGTTAAAAGTAATTTATAGAAGAATATCATGGTGTGCGAAGTAGTTCTAATGAGACGCGAGCTTAAGCTGATGAAATTGATAATTCACATCTACAAATTACCATAGTAAAACAATGACATAGCAAAGCGACAGTAACATACTACCTCTCACCGCTCACGATCCGATCTCTCAATCATATCATTGTTTAAGCCTTACTGTCACTACGTAACACCCACGAACAAACATACTTAATTACCCACACTCTAACAAGTAATTATCACAACAATCGATCAATCATAACGATTTCAATCTATCGAATGCGGCTTAGAAAAATCGAACGACACGGAATAAAACTATCCAATGTTTCATGATAGCGATCTAAATGAATCGATATATTAAATCGATTATAATACTTTACACGAGTAATTACACGAGTGATTGAATTTGATTAAAAGTCTAACCGCGATTGTTTTTTTTAATAGGGTTTTTTTATTAAAATTTCCATTTAGGTTTGCGAAATTATAGATAAAATCTGCGGATGTGTCAAATGTCTGATTACGTTATTTTCATTCTAAAACAATGTGACCTACAGAATTGGACTGATTTCTGAATGTGCGATCGATAAAAACGCTTAGTTTGATTTTCAGATAAATATTTATGAACATATTGTTTTTAACTTTGAGAGTTATTCAAATCTGTTTTTGAATACGCCAATTAGTACCTCAATTACAGCTTCACTTTTAATGACGCATACTCATCAACAAATCCAACTAAAACAAAACACGACCCAAAGAAACGAACACAGCAAAAACCTTCAAATTAAATCCTCATTTCGCAAACACGGCTTCAGTATTATACATGCCACCAAAAAGTTCGCAACATCCTCCAAACATCCGCAAGTCACCGGATTATCCACCTATAAATCGTAATTAACAGTAAACTTAGATAGTGTAATCAACTGGAGATGCCATTGCCTTCCATTGTTTACCCATGATGGTTTAACGTACAATTTGTGTTTGTCATTTTTTTAGTGTGAGCTATCAATATTTTTTGCGTTGCCTTGCCTCCCGCATAACAGCATTTTCACACTGGTGGATTTTCCAAGCAGAAAAACCGAGCGACAGATAATTTGTTGCTCGGAAAATTAAAGCGGGGCAGCGCTGTAAATTGGGAAACATTTTCGCCTATAAGTTAGTATTCATGGCGGTTCCGGCCGGTGAAATGATCCAAGACAATAACTCAGCATTGATTACTATCAAGCTAATCACATACACTTAGAAGTCATATTTTTTACTTGATAAGTTTTTCCGAGTAAACTGCACACGATATATTTGCATAATTCGCTATATTTCTGCATTAATTTATTGCTCGTTCGTTTTTTTTTTTTTAATTTATGTGGCTTTTGTGTTGGTTAGCGGCTGTTTCATAAATATTTTTTTATTACTAATTTAAATAAATTAAAGAATTGTTTTGTAATAATTCTTAAAACTTTTCATAAATATGTTTCAGTAAAATTAGGTTAAAACTATCACTTTATTAAATCTTAACTTTGAATGGCCATTCACCCTTAATGTAAATCAATAATGAATTATTTTTGTAACTGGTAGCTGGTAGCAATTAGGTAGCAACTCTCTATTATGTATTTCGAGAGGATCGGTGATTTGTGAAGGCGGTCCTGACGCAGACCTTTACATGTAGCTAATTATTGTTGGTTCATGACTTTTTTACTATATCAAGTCAAAATATGGCATGTGAAGTAAAAATAAATAGTTACAATCAAATTAGCTCGAAATCAATTAGGCACTTGTTTTTTGTTTGTGACCTAAACTGCTGAATGGATTTAAAGAATTATTTCACTTTTGGTATATTTCATATCCGGATATGAGAATATAGCTAGTTTTAAATAGCAAAATTAGCAATATATTGGTCTTGACTCTTTACCCTATCAGTCTTGACATCCACGGCGTCCATTGACACAAAACAACTGTCAGTCAACGTTAATGTTTCTAAATGCATTTGCATAAATCGCAATTACCTAAAATGTATAAATAATTTGACAGTTTTGCTAATGAAGGAAGGAAGATATAGTAATCAATTCATTTGATTGAAGAATAAAGATGGACTTAAGTTTAAAGGTAGATTTCAATAAGTAAATGACTTTGACTTTTACCCATAGATAGGGCCGCTTATGTACTAGATAATTGGTTAGTAATTTAAATTAAAAAATACTAATAGACAAACTCAAACGCCTTGGATCTAACACAGGATTTTATCCTCATTGTATATTTAATAAAAAATAAAACCGTTTAATAAACTTTATCCGTCTTACCACAAAAACTTTTAAACATCAGTTTCAACTGACTTATGTCGTTGAAGAGGTCCGTTTTGAAGCTACATTTTTTTAGACAAGTGTTCAACAGATATTTGAGTTTTTGTAGTAAGGCCATATACAACATGTAACTTAATTAACGCACATCCTGAAATTAGTTTGTTCAGAATCGTTTACTGAATCGATTTATATCATTTTTAATATAGGTAATTTTTTATCCCAAAAATAATTAAAACTACGGAAATTATTGTCATATTAACCCTGTACAGTCAAAACAAATTCAAATAGACCGTAACTCAAAGTAATAAGACTTTTTCCGTAGTTTCGTTACGTTGTGTCGAGTCGAGCGGCGCGCCGCGGCGCGCGGCGCGATATTTGCGTGCGTAGTAGTAAGACCAAAAAGTTCTCCAAGAATTGGTATAACTAATTTAGTAAATAACAATGCATATACATGTTAAATTAAAAATTCAGTGTATGTATTATGATTATAATGTCGGGACGGGACACCTTTTCACACACGGTTGGTTAGCCCCATGGTAAGTTATTAATTAACTTGTGTTATGGGTGCTAACACAACTGATAAACTACATATAGCTACACATATACATATTTATAAATACATATTGTAACACCCAGACCACGATCAAGAAGCATGCTCATCACACAAATGTCGACCGAACCGGGAATCGAACCCGGGACCTCAGATTCGGCAGTCCGGCTTGGTGACCATTGCGCCGTAGAGGTCGTTACAACATAATATTCTAATTAGGGTGTTTGAGGGTGTGCTTTAATTACGTTACATGTTGTATATCTCGTTCCTCGCAACTTACAAGAAAATTATAACCAGTTTAAACCAAACTACTGCAAACATATTGACGGTCCGACTAGTCGCACTTACCCGACTGTAACAAAGCGAGTCGCAGTCGCACCGCGACAACTGTTGACAGCGCGCGCCATTACTTCCGTCGCCGCCTTCCTCCTGTCACTTGCTGATCGGTAGTGATGGGAGAATATCGATATCGATAGTTGAAATATAGAGTAACTACTTTGTGTGGTATTTAAAAGACCTCTTGCTGATAAGTCAGTATATCTCTTATATCCTGTATATTGCTACTAATATGTTAAAATTACTGTAGGAATAGTATAGGAATGTATAAAGTTTGCGACGAGTCTCACTTACCTATGACTGTAACACGAAATTCGCAGATATTGCCTTCCTCCAGACGCCGAATATCGACAGGGGAAATTAGAAACAAGGGTAATGCGTTGTTATTTCTAGCTGGGAAAAATAAACAGAAAACAAATATAAGCCCCTCATGCGCATTTACCTACGCAACTACGAGATTTGAGATCATATTGTAACGATAAAAACGAGTTAAAGATATTAAAACTCATATCCTATATGAGATCGAAGACATAATTATTTTGAACAAGGTAAATGGATCATACAAATTATTCGAAAATCCTGCCAAACTCGAAATTATTTTACAAAACATCGATTTTCTCCCAACCAACACTCCCATCCCTACTTCCGTCCCCAGCAGACGTGTCAATTAGAATCGCGGCCGCTGTATCTTGTCACCGGCAAACGTTCAAACGTTTTCCATCTACAGACGTACTGGTAACAGTGATTCACTGCTAACAGTTCTACAGGTGCAACTGGTAATTAGGGAGTATGTTGTAAAGGAAAAAAAATGCATATTTGGTAAAAGGTAAATTCTTGTGGCTCATGGCTGCTAAATCGATCAATGTATCATCCTTGTCATGTCGAGTGCCTACGAGTTCCGGGAGTCTCGGCTGTCATCTGAAGTTTGATCGGCTTTGGCAGTCCTTACGGGGTTGTAATAATGGATTTGATTAACTGTATTGCTTTCAAAGTTAACCTGCAAAACTGTGTGATAAGAAATTCTGATGTAGCTATAGATAAAATATATGCATGATATTAGCTACTATAGACGTTTCGTAAATATTCTTTTCAAATACATATCCTGACAAGCTAGTAAAAGGTGTGTTCAGTTAGCTACTTACTACCTTCTCATAGTTTTTTTTTAAATTATCTAATTAAATATTCAAAAAAGCTAAACTCAGAATCACTCATCTTAATTCTAAAGGTTAGTCTCGAGGTTACTCTGAATTTTAATAAGATTTCAAAACAAATAAACAGATGATTGATGATGCACAGATCGACAGATGATATCTTTATATTATATTTCATTCAAGGTTTTCAAGTAATTCATCATCATAATTATTTAGATTATAACTTATTACCTATATTTTTTAAATAATTGAATAGATAAAATGAATGTTTCTCTAAATGGCCAACGATTTTAGTTTACTTATTCCATTTCTTTTATAGTGAACCGATTCTGATTTCTTTCTACGTATAAGGATGCTCAAACATGAAAAAAGTAAACAAAATTAAATTGGATCTCACGTAAGAGTGCAATGATGAGCTATCGTTTCGCCATACCCTGTATCTTTCATATCCTGTCTATTTTTTGTCTAATAAATAAAATATATCACTTTCCTCTTTCCCCAATTATTGTTTCAGTACAACAAATCTGTCACGCTCCGCGTGAAAGCGCAGCGCATCTCTACTCCCGAAATTACAAACACGCTAACAAAACGCAGCAATAAATCACGCCGGCCGTCAGCCGTCACGCGCGTGTCACGCCGCCGATCTGTCACGCTGTCACCTGACACTGCGGCCGATGTTACACATTGAATACTGGGGTAGTATATTGTAGTAATTATTATTGAAAAATGTAGGTGGAGTTTATTGAAAAGTTTTCAAGGTGTAATGCTTTTTAAACGACTTTAAAATAGTAAAGAAATTCTTATTTTTTTATGATTATAATGTTAAAAGGCTTTGTCACGCTGTGCTATGCATAGCAATCTGAAAGTTCAACAGAAAAATTATATATTTCAAACTAAAAAACGAATTTACAGAGATGTTTAGCATTATTCTTAAACACATTTTAGTTTTCCAGCCTTACCTCAATAAAATAGTGAAATAAATAAAACTAAAATATTTAAAATAAAAAGTAAATAAAGTAGTTAAGTAATGTACTGACACATAAAATCATTACACTAACGTGACACAAAGTCGTCACGCTGTCAAGTTGTCACGCTAGACATTTGACGTAATGCGGGCTTTCACGCTGCGTAGATGTCGCCACTTCACACAGAATTCTGAACTAGAATTTGTATGATGAATGCACGAGCAGCCACGGCAATATTGAAATGGCTAACTTTGCAAGTATTAACATACAACGAGTATGTTTATGAGGTGCTATTGTTGAACACAATGCTAACTAAATGTTTTATTTCTGTGCATTATTGTAGAATTTGTAATGAGCCAAATGTATTTTAAAAATCTTGTATCAGACAGGTGCTTAAACGTCATAAATTTATGATATGTACATACCTACATATTTTATAAAAGCTTAATTTTCTTTTTCTGTGTTCTACAGGGGCCATCACTGTATTTACCCGAAGTTTTGTTAACCCTGTTAAAATGTGTTTTGTAAAAAATAAAGCCTTTACACAATTGACTACAAACATAAACAATCATTCAACCAATTACAGCAACCCCAATAAGCTTTGATTAACAAATTATTAACAAAAAAATGGCCGCCAATCACTTCAACAATAGCCCATATCGATGTCTGCGTGACAATCGCCTATTAATTGACATTCGTTGACAACCGATCATTGTCAACGGTCAATCAGTTTGAGTAATTGTACTAAGACATGTTAATAGAAAAACGAACATAATGCTGTGTTGTGCTGATTGGGTTTCCCATGGTTTTTGTTTTCATGTTTAATTGGGAGAATAAAAATGTTGAGTTTGCTGTCAATTGAATAAATAAAGATCTATCAATCATTAATATGAATGTACGTAGGTATTGTGAATTCATCCTTGCCTTTTTTTGTTCCAGAAAACAAAGTTTTGTTGCTGTAAGTTGTTGGCATGAAAATTGAAATAAAAATATATTATATAGCAGCTGTTTCATTTCTGACCTAAACACTTATCTAGAAATTCAATTTGTTAAAAACCTGCGCAGTAAAATCAACGTCTATTGTGTAACCAAAACGAATGAAAAACTTTACCATGAACCTCTGGCATTGACTGCCATCAAACGTTTTGTAAGCAAGACATTAATAATTAACAACGCATTAATTTTCAATAATTAAGTTTTTGCGCCCACAAATACTGACACAGACATGTGACACAAAAACTTCGATAAACAAATCCATTAATCTGCGAGTTGATGCAGCCCGTCAATCAATATCCGTCAGATTAGCTCATTAAGGGATTTACTGACGCAGTCATAACCTACGTCAGTTACTATTGTCTACACATCACAACAAGTCATCAACGTCGCGCCAAAACATACCAAAATAAACTTTATTGCAACGCAATAAGCATCAATCATTTGTAATTCATGCGCGGTTTTAATGAGGCGAAAATTATGAAGCACATTTTTGATCTGAGTCTCTGCATTCGAAATTCGACCTTATAGTAGTGTAATAACGACGTGTGTAGGTGCAGAGAAAGTTTTGTCGCAATTAGCTAATTACCGGCGGCCGTCAGCGTGACGGGCCGTCACGTTCGCGGCGTGTTGGCCGTCATGACGTGACACGCGGACATGAGAGTGACATAACTTTTCGACGCCCGTCCGTTGTCGGTCACTGATTTGTTGGAAAGTGGGGATTTTATTGCCGGCTTTCGTTGTGTTTTGGCTGATATTTATATGTTTGTTGATATATAAAAGGAGGATAGTGGAAATAAATTCGTGGAACAAAATGGAACAACGAAATGTGTTTTCAAGCGTGTGCTACTTGTGAAGGTTTTTGTTTTGATCTCAAACGTTTCTCAGTTTATGAATCGCACTTAGTCAATTGCAGTCCTGATGCTTAAATATGAGAGAGACTTTTATTAAAATTAATAAATAAATAATAAATTAAAAAAATGCTCCAAATGCTTCACAAAGTTCAAATACAATCTCTCAAATGTCAGTCCCACAAAATGCATCACCGCATATTGTATCCATAAAGCTATCAACAGCAACATTCTATATCCAGTACTTGCCACAGCTATTCAATTCACACCTCAAAACCGCATTAAACAATAGCGACAAATAGTCACTCAATAAATTAATCCGCAAGAAATGGCAGTTTGCCTATCATCGGGCTCGCGTCAGGACGGCCTGTAGTATTAAACGAAGTGTCGTGTCCAGGCTTGCGTTGCGTTTATTTATAATCTCGACTTGTACACGCGATGTGGTCGCAACTGATTTATTACCGATCTTTTGGATCGGGAGTTGGGATGTTATTATAGCTGCTTTGATTTAAACTTTTCTTGATTATGGAATTTTGGGTTTCAATTTTCGCATGATTGTGCTGGTGTAATCATACCTACCTGGAGATTCACCGTTGTAGCTTCTTAAAGGCGAAGTTGAAAATGGTTTTCGTATTCCTGAATTACAAATAACAGTCACTCCCTTTACATTCACAACATCTTTCAAGCAGCTCTGTTCATCTTTCAAATCTTTATCGATCTGCCTGTTCCTGTCGATCCATCCAAGCTTTATAATATTATTTGCAGCTTAAGCAATAGCGGTCATAATCCCAACTAAATTCAAAGTTTTTTCACTGGTAATTTCTAAAGCGTTAACCAATCAATATTATTCAATCAGCCGAATCAATCAGTTTAATTGGATCGTCCGTAGTCCAGACGTAAATACAAATTGGTAGTCGTGCCAACTTTAAATTGAAATATAAGCGGTTTTTATTATCACTTTCCTTTTGGATGAAGTTATGAATAATTATAACTATTAAGGAGATTGATAAATTGAAGATATTTAATTTTAAACGTGTTGGTTGCTGCTGTAATTAAATTTCATATTTTATGTGTGGTAATATGGCAACCATGCAGCTTTTAGTGAATGCCTTTCCCTTAATCTGCATCCAATTGGCATAACTAACGGTTATGATAATGAAAGTATCTACATAAGGCATGAGTTGAATTTATGACATTAGGATATTACTGAATCTTGGGATTTTATTCTCAACGACACTGTCGCTCGCCTACAATATTCCATTTTTAACAGGACCACACAGCAAGCAATTCACAACAAAAACTGCTCACAATTCATGCATAAAGAGAAGAAAAAAAATTTACACACCTTTCATCCATTCAAAACATCGAGATAAAAATCTCAATTATCATTTATCACTTACATCTGCAACTCAAATCGATCGGTACAAAAACGCATTATGTTTACGTTCTTAGAATTAATTTCACGCTCTGACTCCTGAGCTAATATTTCAACGCTCATCGTCGCAGGCGCACGCGAACGTTGCATCGTTGACACTTACACGACATGTCTGATGATGTCTCATTTGTTTGATGGCTTTAAGATGAACATAACAATGATATTTTATTTCACCTTCGACAAGATAAGTTGCCCATACTTTATTCTTAGTACTTTAACCTTCCATTATTTATTAATTTGCATGTCTTCAACTTGTGTTGTATTCTTTTTTTTGTAATCACTTATTTTATCTGATGCATTTATATGCTTGGTTGCAATTTTATCTTGAGCCGGAAGAGTGGCAGCTGTTGCTATCACGTCATAATTGTAATCAGTAATTGCTACAAAATGTTTAGTTTCTGTTTTGATTAGCAGGAAAATCTCAGGAATAATAAATAATATTTGCAGCATTGATGTAATTACCATTAATTAAGTCGCTAGTAATGAACGCAAACATTCTCTCGCTCATTATTGTTTTACAGTGATGACAGACTTCAACTCGGGTGTGGTTTTTCATTGCTTTACGAATATAGATTAGGTTACGAAGTTAAACAGATTCGACGCTATTATAAACTCGTTTGTGTGTCTTAACATGTACGATTAACATAATGTTTTTGCTGCAACTCCTGACAGTCTAAATAATGGCAAACAATGTTAAAATTAGCAAGACAAAGACAAAGCAGGCGATCTGTTACTTTAAGTATAACGTCAAACATAATGACAAAGCCGAGAGGGAATAACATGCTAACAAAAGAAAAAGAAACCAGCAATAAACAAAGTGATAGATGTAACAGTTACAAACATGTTTCTTTGTATTAATTTTCCTTGAGCACAAAAGGAAAAGGAGCATGAAATATTAAAAGGTAAAAAAGTCGCTTCTACTTTTCCAGTTAGTATTTATGCTTTGACACCTTATGATTGACGGGCGCTCCACACCGCCGCGCGGTCACGCGATGGTTTCTAAGATTCATGTCTATCAGATTTGAAATAATTGCACCGAGCTGTTGTGTTCATAATTAGATTCACAGTAATCTAGATTTTATTACTTACACGAAGAACAAGACGAATTACGTGTTTTGCTAACGGGATCGGGTAAATGATGTAATGAGACGTAATGACTGATTGAGGAAAATGACGATGTAAATATTTTCTTTGTTTAAATCTTCTTTGACAATTGTATGGTGATAGCTGGTTTAACGAGCACTCGTTAAGTGTAGTCATTAGTGAAAACAATGATAATAATGACGCTTTGCTCAGCGGTGCTCAGTAGCTAATGAGTGATGATTGTGTCTTCACTTCTGTTTGAAACTCATTAAGTTTTGCACAAGGACTGCAATTCCGTGTGCATTAACAAAACAAAAATTTGCACTTAGAAACTCATAAGCATTTACCTATTTGTGGAATTACAATCATTTTGCTTAGAATTCGTGAGCAAACGCAAACTAAAAGTAATTTTCAAGTCTGTATTTATTGTTTTACCCGATAAAAAACAATCAACACATTGCATTAGACCACAAAACAGCCAAAACTGAGCAAACACTCGCATATTTCACTTGAAAACAATGTTTACTATGCTAATGGAATCCTCAATACATCATCCACGGTGACTCAACAAGGCAAATATTTCGAAGAAAAATCAAAGGAATAAAGTGGTCTAACATTGTTGTTTGATCGTGAGACAAGTTGATTTAAGTTTAACACACGTTATTGTCTACTAGACATCCGCCAAGACGTCTTATAAATAAGCTTTCATGCCTCGTTTTTAACTGTGTGCCAACTTTTTGTTGGTCTTTACTCACCAATGTTTGTGCAAAGCGGACATGTTGAAATTTTAAAATTTTCGTTCAACATTCTTGAGACGTATAAAGTTTTGATTAACCGTGTTTTATGTAATGATGTTTGTTCTGCTGCCCACACAGGAGAATAATATGATTTTTTATTTGGTCCTAAAAATGACATCAGGACCGATTTAGTCACGAACAACAAGATAATCAAGTTTATTGTGGACTTATTGAAGACCACCCAGACAGATTTTATGAACAACTTTAAGTTTGTCTCAACTGATGATACACGATTTTAATGAGCAGTTTGACACTCACAAGCTTTAACAATAATATAGTTGGCAGTTACGTCGAATTCAAAGATAATTATTACGATGACATTGTAGTTGAATTCTATCCAACAGCTGTCGTTTCAGACACATTCCACTGGCCAGTCATAACTTCGCACTTTATAGTACTAATAAAACTTTACTGCGGATATGAATGATACTGTATCCTTATCCAGATAGGTTTTCACTCAATACTTTCACAGCAGTCATAGTGTAAGAGAATTTAGACCACCCAAACGTGAGTGAAGTTCCAAAGTTCGACTTGAAATTCTGGACACGTTCGAAAGAAAACGGGTGTGAAAATAAAGAAGAGTGTTGGTGAAATAGGCCAACATCTGTCACCAACTGGCAAAGGCAAACATTGGCCACATGTACCATTAGAGCCACGCCGACAACGCGAATCGTCAATCATCTGCACGCATTAATCTTGCGAAGACAAGTTGATAGATCATCGCGCTGTGAGGGCCGCGGAGCACGAAACAATTTAGATAGAATGTGCGGTGGATGCGGTATCTTTATTGTTACGAAAGGAAATAATAGCTTTGTTGGTGAAGATGAGTACACTATTGAATAAGAAAGGAAATGCATTTAAGTTTTTTTTGTACATTACAGAATTCAATTAGTCACGATTACAAGAATCGATTAACAACATACATGCTACAGTTATCAAAATTGTTAGCATATTATTGTCTCCACTTACAACATTACAGACTCACCTGCAGCAAAAACATCAATAAGCAATTCAAGTTTTTACCAATCGACATAACACATTAGCTATTGATTACATTCTATTACCCATCTTCGAGGCACAAAACATCTGTATCAAGTGACCTTTCATTTTTTACTAAATTAATGAAGCGTTACTTTTTAATTGCTATTCCCTTTTCTTATTACGATTATTCACAGTCACAACTACGTAGGACCACCCGGCGTAATACCGATTAATTATCATTCGATCGAGGGCAAAAATCGATGCACAATTGAAATGTTATGTTCCATCGCATAGATCGATATGTCAACAGGAATCAATATCAATTGAAGTTAAAATGGAAATAGATTTCTAGGGTTAATTGTGAGGTTAATCAAATGCGGTTATTGTAGCATGACATGCGCAAGCGTCGATCGACGATTCTGATTGTGATAATTTTCAATATGCCTGACTGGTCGTTCACGTAACTAAACGACTAGTTCCTTCAAGTCGTTATATTGCTACTACGATTAAGGAAAAAATCGGTATAGAGTAGCTCATTGGCACATATGCCATTAACAATATATCAGGCAATCACTCACACCAATACCAAACATATCTTCCTTCATACACGACAACTAATAAACCCTGAGATATCTCGTGTCATCAAATTATCACCTCACAGTATTATCGCCTCCAACATCTAATAAAAATTCTAGATTCGCAGCGTCGGACGTCCAAGCCCTCTCTCGTGGCTTGCAGGTAATAAATCGTGTTAAACAAGTAGGTTGGGGCGTTTTATCAAAGTCAATCGGTATCACGCCGCCGGCTCTGAGTAATTACTTGATACTTCTTCCTCTGATAATTAAATTCGAACCCTGTTCCAGTAGTAACAAGGTTGGCTTTTGGTTGAGCGTTCTAATGATAGTGTTGTCTGTCTTTTTCTGTCTTCATCTTTTTAGTGTTGGGCTTTTGATAGCTGGGTTGTAATAGTGTGTTTTAGAAAATTTTGAAGTCAGATCAGTCAATTATGAAATGCTGTGCTTTGTTACGTTTTTTCATGGGCAGTTTGTAAATTTTTCAGGTTTGATCGTTTGAAATTGGGAGCAATTATGAGCATCATGGTTGAAATAATGACTGTTAAAGTTGATTTATCATCGATCAAAATTTAAAAACGCTGCAATCTCAAATTATTTCTAGTTCTTTTTTCACATTCGCCATAAAAATACTCCTCTCAGTAAAAACTGCTATTTCAACTTTGTAACATAGTACCTTGTTTCGATAAGAAACCCATTCTGACATGAATAGTTAAGTCGTGAATGTTCGCAAGGTACTCCTGCCAACAACTTTTATGGCGATTTCATTCAAATTATGTAAAGCTGTTTAACTTCCCACGCAGTCAAAAGTCGTGATTCGAAAAAGGTTACTTCGGAACACAACAGACAAAATAAGTTACCGTCAATGTACTAAAACTATAAATAATATAATATAACATTTGGGAAAACCCAATACACTAGAAATGGAAAATAATCGCGCATTAATATGATAAAAATCGAATAAAGAGAGTTAGTAACACGACAATACATATTTATAAGTATTTAGATATTATCTAGTGATTAAGATCTAATATACTATTTTCGCCGGATTTTAGTGGATACAAATCAAATAATCCTCTTATTTTGTATCACTATAAGATTGATTAAAATCATCAATCATAAAATGAATACGGGGTGGTTTTTCCGCTGTTATTAGTGTTCATGGACGAAATCTGGACTTGAAGACCAGACACATACCTACACAGTATGAGATACATATGACTCCATAATGACGTTGCATCCAAGAAAAAAATTACATCTGGAATAACATTTTCATCTTCATTTCCAAAATTCCAGTAATGACGAAAATAAACGTTGATAGAATAAAGTGCTTTTCGTGGTAAATAACAATAATTTGTTATAATTTCCTCAACACTTTCACCACAATATATCACACACGTCACGCACGGATATAGAATTATCTTTAGCCGCAGACATACGAAAATTGCTCTCATAAATCACTCCGCTAGTCATATCGTCCACATATAACTATAAAGTAATAAAATCTAATCTATATAATGCATTCAGGTCATACATTATCGACGTATAAGCAATGATAATGAATCATTATGATAAATTGACACAAATGATCTAATTTCAAATGATGACGTTTACTATAAATTGGTCTGATGACTGTTTTATTGTCCACCTTTCAACGTTTGTCAATGCCGTTAATATGAAACGTGTCTGCAGTTTTATTTTTATGCTGCTTGCTAAGGATGATGCGTAATTTTTGTTATTTGGCATGGATTTCGGAAGGTTCAGAATAAAATTCGCATATTTTATCAGAATTTTTTAAAATAATCGTCATCTTAGTAACTTCTGTTTGAACCCAAGTATTTGTTTAGGCTCATACTTTTTGTTACATTTATAGTAGGTTTAGAGTAGCATTCTCATAAGAAAAATCATTTTAATATTCTTCAACTCTTTCAATGAACTTCTGCTTTTCACTCATCGACATTGTAACGATTGTCAAATTGATGAGTATGACTTGGATTCTGTCAATGTGTTATATCGACTTATATTACTGTCAACCCTTCTAAACAGCACACTTTTCTTCAGAGAAGCAATGAAATATTCTCAATTCTTGGCATCTGTGAAACCTATTAATATAAAGTTGTCATATTTATTTATGATCTTCATATTTACTTTCATTTCACTTTTCAACACCAAAAGAAATAAATTCACTTTTTTATTTTCTGCTTTATTAATTTGTTGTGTTCTCTTTGGCAAACTCGTAGTTGGTGCAATATGTTTAAACACAGTAATTTATTCAAAGATGTGACTACGAGGTGAATAAGTATCAATTACTCACCACAGTCTATTCAAAACTCAGCCAGTACCACTAATCTTTCCAAAAACCAAATTACTTTAACAATTAAAACGCAATACCATCCTCAGGTCCATCCATCAAGCTATTAATCAACAAAAACAACTTGAAAAAACTCACAAAAAGCTTACAAATAAACATTCTTCAAACACATTACGCAATACACCGACCATCATTCTAACCGACTCGCTTGATTGATGACTGTTGCAATCATGAATGCCGAAGGACCAGACACTAAGACCTGTCTGGGGAAACAAGGACCAGACAACTAGAGGTCAGGTTATGGTTGGCTGGCAAAACGGTGATAAATGAATGTTCGGATAAACATGGCTACTTTATTACAGAGAACGGTTATGATTTATTCATGCTCTTGTCAGATTTGAGAGGTGGTTGCACTTGGCGCCAAGAGAATTTTTACCTTTGGTTCGCGCTTTACAGTTTGTGTGGTAATTTTGTTTGGGGTTTTAAAAGGATGGGTAGTGTGTTTTCATTAGCTAACATAAGCTTAATGCAATATCTTTCAATTTAGAACGATAATGACAGTTGCAGTTTTTTTTTCTTATTACTAAAATTTTCCATGACACCCAATGACATTCATAATTATTATCTCAGTGTATATTTATTTACGTTTAATCCTCTTTATTACGAGTAGGTATTATCGCTCTAACAACAAAATTTATTGGCCTCCAGTCAATTTTGGAGGCATTCTACAGACCGATAAGATGAAGGAATTATGTAGGCTTATATCCGTTGGTCCGGATATTTGTCAAAAACATTAAATGGCTTAGTTTTTATAGGTATCTATTATCAAATAAAAAACTGATGTTAGTAATAAAGATAACAGGCTAAATAAATATTTTATGGTACACAGTAAGTCCCTTACATAGAGGGAACTAACTTTATTATAACTAACTAACTTTATTATTGTTTGGTGTCTTAATCATGTTTATTTTAAGTCCAACTTCCAAGCTTGCTCTGCTCAGATCTTGGAGCATTTGTTACGGCTCTGCTTTGCTCTGCCCTGGATAGAACTAAAAATATAAATAAAATAATGAATCTTTAATTCTTTCATTTAAAAAATTACACTTCTAAAACACTCTTAAAAAATACTTTTGGCTAACTATCAGCATTTTTTATTGAAAAATATACCACTGAAATAATTTTTTTTTAATAAAAGCATGTATTCAAACAGCCCCAAGTGGATGGAACCGTTTGGAAGCTTCTTTCAATCATTATCTAGTCACGGCGTGACGGACGCGTGTTTATATTGACGAGCACTGCTAATGGCGCGATGCTTGTGCTCATGCACATCAAGAGATTAAACAGCTTGCTGTTGCACTTTTGGTACTAAAATATAAAACAAAGCAAGGTCTTACCACCAGAACCTTAAATACTCAAACGTTTGTTAAGTTTAAATTCTACTTATGAGTTTTTGAGATCGATTTTTTGGGGGTTAAAGTTGTAGGGTGAAATCGCTAGATCTATACTGGGTCGATTTCAGAAATTTATTTAATCCATAGAAAGTTAATTTCCTCGAAAAACAGTTTGTTTAATGTAAGATAGAATGACAACATGTTTTGTAAATTATTAATTTTAGTTTAAGGTTACGTAAATTAATTCTGTAAATATTGAAAAAGTCTAATATAAAACTATTCCTACACGACAGAAGTCTACAGGCTTTTGATAATTCGCTAAACAATAAAATATTTAAAATCATGTAACATAAATAATTTATTGATCATTAGAATTGATTTTGTAAATTCATTAGTTTTATCTTCCTTAATTAATTTCTAACTTAATAACCATATGTCAATGTCAGTCTTTACAAACTTGTAGGTAATATTTAAAACGTGTTTCGAAACAATGAGTGAACATTTATTTTATTAAGTACATGTGTGTCATAAAGCTTATTCCGTGTTTCGGAAGGCACGATTAACTGGTGGATCCTAGCTGTCACTTAAACCTCTTTGTCAGTCGTTCCTGGTAGTCAGAAGCTAGATAGTCTGACAACTATAGTCTTACTAGAGGGTATATCGGATCGCCAGGGTAACTGGTTAAAGAAGGTCAGATAGGCAGTCCCTCCATGTAAAACACTAGTACCTAGCTACATCCGATTAAACTGAAAGCTGACCCAAACACATTAGGAAACGGCTAGGCATATGGTAAAATTTAGCATATTGCTGATAAAATGAAAATGTTAGTATGCTCATAATTTTCTTCTTTTAAACATTATTTAACCATTTTTTTTGTTCCAACATGATATTAAAAATAATAAATTGACATCATAAAACACCAGTTAATGACTTCATATAGTATTAAGGTCAACGTAATTATTAATGTTGTGAGCATCCATTTTTAAGTGGCGAAGTGAGTAATCAACTGTTTTTGGTTTTATACTTTTTTCATTTATGTACAGTATGGAATAGGATACTTCAACTTGTTCACAAGAATTAAACATTATGTTAAATTAAACAAAACGTCTACCAGCGGACCTAGTTTAGTTCTAATTTTCTTTTAAGTACCTACCAAATTATAATGCCTGACTTCATAAGTAAGATTTTTTAATAGTTATTAAAAAACATGTCTAAAAGGCCAAAAAGCTCAGATTTACAATATAAAATTATTTCTAGACCCAGAAACATTTCCCCATTTTGCTTGAACACCGCACACAGCGTAGTCTCACCAGCGACATTAACAAGCCCGCCCGGGGCGACCTCTGCCAGCAATTTGTCAACGTCAAAACTCATTTTTATTGTAACCAAGTTGTCAACTTGGCCCCTTATATCTTTATAATGACACGTTACCAAGTAGCTTTCTTTAATGTCACTTTGAGACAATCGTTCGTGACATTTGCTTAATGACACTCAACATGTAATTTTGGTCTTTTGAGCCGACTGAAGAAAGTTAATTTTAAATTACTTAATTTTTTGCCCAAAAGTTTTGTATAGAGGCTTTGATAACCTTTATGTTTAATATCGTGTTGCAACTATATGGGAGGTCACAGCGATCAGATCTGTCTCTGATATTTTGTTTTATGCACTCTTGTGGCACTAAATTGGACACGCTGAATATACCTACAAGAAATTTGAGTACAGATAATTATGCAGTTAAGGTAATTATAGGATAAGGCGGTATTAATGTCGAGATATAATAAAGAAATAAATCAACCGATAAAGACTTTAATGAGGTCGAAATATCAGAACGTCGAAATTATAATAATTAACTTCATTTCTCCTTCCTATATATGAATCCTATGTACAAAAGAGTCTTGCTTGTATTTTTAGGTATATCTGCTTGGCTTACTAGTATGTATTTTCCACTAAAAGTCATATACCTCTTAAGAATTTATCTTTTCAATTTCTTTCTATTCCCATATCTTCAACTGACCACGATTGAGTAAGGCCATCACTATAAAGTGCACATTCATCCTCACCATCCATTATCAGTCCAACTTCACCCTTTACATCCAAAGTTTAAAGATCATCATCATAATGACTCACGCAATCATTAACCATAATAAGTGCATTAACAATATCTAATCTATCCCCCATCTATTTGCTAGGCAATCAATATCTGTCAGAGAAATCATACTAATCAATATTATCTGGTATTAATATGTGATTTATATTGACCGAAGCCAGATAATATGATATTATTTATTGGCAAGTTTACCTCGGCGTTCGAAATAACGACTTTATGAAGCTTAGATCGTGATCGATCGGTTGATTCTAATTTTAAATCAGCAATATTTGTAGATGGATATCGGTGGTTTCCATGTCAGGTTAATACAAAATAGCAATGTAGATGTAGATAATGATTCTTGGATTCCAATGGTCGTGCTTACCGTGCTATATTTTTAGTCCTTCGATACACAATATTATTTTCTCGATCAATTTTATTTTAAACAGTTCTTGAAATCTCTCATGATTGCTTTTACTAGGTCATTATTTTTCTTCTATTTTTGAACCGTCTTCCCAAAAAGGATGAGGTTATCATTTCATTATCCGTTTTTACTGTACATAGTTAAATCTTCAAAATATTTTCACTGTTTAAAAACAATGCTCGCACAAAATGTTGCAGCTGATCCTTCTCGTCTTAGCAAGTAATTAAAGCGGCCACAGAATGAAGACACTAATGGTTGCAAGTCACACGGGAGCGGACCCTGACAGGATGATGGATCAGCCACTCCGGCTAATGACTCCTTATGTTACGAAGTCATCGCGCTTATAACATTAGATATTGTATGATTACTTGCTTCTGTATATTGGTGAAGAGGATTTGACTTATAAAGTAGGCAATTTGAATTTTAGACTGACCTTCTTAATACTATCTTCTAAATCTTGTGTTACCGACTGTAAATTTGAGGTTTTGTTGAACAATCATAGTTGTTAAAAATAATGGTGAGACAGACTAAATCATAGCCTGCCTTTAAAATAGATTTTATCACAATTTCATCAGCCGTTTTACCTTGTAATCGTAACAACGGAACTATTAGCAAATAAAAAGTATATGCGCAAAACAACCATCCTGGTACTTAAGTGATTAAAATGACATGACAATAATGAATTATTTATTTAAAGATATCAATCATGCAATGTGATTGAAACAGTAATTACTTTCCATTAAAAACTTACCTACTTTAGCGGAACAAAAGTGTTTGTTATTGGATTTCGCCGGATGCACTTATAGATATTAAATCGACATTTAATTGGCACGTGTAATATAAATTTTTATCTAATGTTTATTATAAATTCACAAAACCGAAACAAAATTAAAAAAAACAACAAACCAGATTCGTTTTGATGTTCAGGTGTTTTAAACACATTTCACAACAGTTTTTCCATAGATTTGGATAGGCTACATTTTTGCTATTTATTGAAAAGTAGCCTAATTTTCTGTTCTTAATTTGTACAGACAATTCGAACTATTATTAAACCAAATTAACAGTTAAGAGGTCATTAGAAACCTCTAAGTCTCTGCGCCTATTTACATCAACATAATTTGATAAGAAAATAATGTTAAAATCCTCCAAGAGTTAGAGGAGTTGTTCACGCTCTAGTTCTTTATCCCTTCAACCTAAACTCACTTCAAAAAGCAAAGCAACCGTTTGTCCACACCCTCATTTCCATCCTCATCATTTTGAACCGCTCTTGTCACCTGTCTGTCGGCATTTTGGCATTTACTGCCGGCGCAATGTCCGTCCTCTGCCAACTATGCGGCGACGATTGACACTCTATTAAACATCTCTGTTCATGCCAACTGGGTGTGAAAGATGCATAGTTTAGCTGTAATTAAAGTAGGCGTCAATATTTTTAAAATTTGTCACTCATGTTTTGTGTTTGTGGTCCTCAAATAATAATGAAGTGGTTTATTTTCACTATCAGCCCTTTTTGGAGCAGTTTGCTTTTTCAAAAACAACTTGTGTGGATACAATATTTTGTAAAATTTGAAGAGTAAATTCTCAAACTCAAAACATTTATTGCTCGTCAAGGCATTTACAGGTGATGATACGTCTTTTCCCGGCGTTGCCATTTTGAAAACTAACTTATTCTAGCTTCTCCAGTCCACTTGTATTTTTAAAGGTAAAATAATAATAATTTAAGAGACATTGCTTTTGAAATATATTGATCAATCGGTGTTTAGTAGCCTGAACCCGTAATCCGGTTGCTTACAAAGCCAACAGGTTCCAACTAAAATCAAACAACAAATTAATCTAAATAAACGTAAATTAATGGCACCTGGTTCACTGCTGACCCAATGTAAGTAAGTTGCCTTTATGCCAATAACTTGGTAATAACAGTGTTATTAACATTGTGTTGGTAATACTTGTTAATTCCTTATCGGAATGTTGGTATTAACATTTTATGAAAATGTTTGGAATTATGGTAACTATAAGTATAGGGCTCGAAAATGGTGAGATTTATAATATTATGGTATAAGGATACGTAAGCCTGATTATCTGATTTGTACTGCGTGAGTTTCCAATTGCAAAAAAAAGATTTTGGTCCTGTAGTACTTATCTGAGATTAGCAAGTTCAAGCAAAGACACAAGCTCTTCAGCTTAATTACATTACTTTAGATTTAGTAAAGACATAGGCGATATCTCCAAACCCTACCTATAAAAATATATCTCTCATCATCAAATCTAGCTTCTCACAAATACAAAACCTCACTCAAACTACAAAAGGGCGTAAATTCTCACATCTCACAACACATTTTTCATACAACACACATTTATTATTATAGTCCGTCGGTGCACCTCTATTATACCTCATAACGAGTGGGCCACAAAATAATTTATTACTACCATTAAAATTACTAACATGTTAAACTCGCCGGTTGCTTAACGGGGAACCATATTATGCCCACTACTGGGCTGCTAAGTTCCTTATTGATATCCTCAAAGATTGATTACTTTATGTAACTGACAAAATTGTTGGAGATTGTCAATTATTTTTTGGAGTTTCGTGTGGTCTGATGTTGGGGTGGTCTGGGGTTCTAAGGTTCATTGATGTCACGTGTCATGGTGTGAAGACCAATGGTTTTTGATTCAATCATATTGTGTCTAAGAAGGTTCTTCAATCAGACTAATCGCTAGAAGTTGCAAAATTCACCGTAAAATTCAATTAAGCCGTAATATTCTACAACCGAATGATTCGTTGACTGCGATAATCTCTATAATTCATGGACTGAAAAATGTTTCAGTGTTGCATAACCCATTTATCGAGGCAGGTAGGTTTTTTATCCGGGTGCGCGGCGTTAGTTCCAAGTATTTTGATGTCTGCTGCAATATCAATTTAATTAATTAAGATATAGGTAACTAAAATCAAACTTTACTCAAAAATAACACTAGAGGGCAGTTAAGTACAGGGCAGCAGCACTAGAAGGATAATCTCATTCGCTTATACATAACGATCACTGATTACACGAATCGTGTCAATTGCCTGTGATAATGACACAAAATTACACACAATTGTAATGACACGCCGACATTAGACACAACAAATTGCCGACATAAAGACATTTGTGTCGTTTGTAATTGGAAGTTCTAAATTTGTCATGTGTTAATAGACCAGTCTCATACTGCCACGTAAGGCAGGCAGTGGAGCAACGACCCAGGAGTAATGACGTGGTGTTTGGCAGTGTGAGACAGGCCATATGGTGTAGCATGCTGCAGGTGATAGGTGTCCCAATTTTATGGATGTTTTATTTTGTTCCTTATTAAAATGACACTTTAATTGTTGTGATATCCGTATTAAATCCAATAAGAAATGGCTTTGTTAGTCGATTTCTTTAGTTTCTGAGCCTACATTATATTTTTCTACAAGAATCTAGTAGACAGAATCTTCAAGTCTAGAACTGCCCCACTAAACACAAAAAGCCAATAGCTTGACTGGGCAGATGATCATGAAAAACTAGCAAGTTTAATATTTTATCCACTTCTATAATCCCTAGAGTTTCAATGACCATGAGAAGCTTAACTTCACAATAAAAACATAATACAATCTCGATAATGACCTCGTATAACTTAACCCATCTTACGATCAAGTTCTGAATATACGACTGGGACCTGCCATTCGCTTGATACGCGAATGTGCCTATCTTTTATTGTACACCATAATTAAACTCGTCGAACAGATAAACGGCTCTCATAAACAAATACATTTAGTTATAAATCGTGGACATAATAGCTACTCTTTGAGTACGCTTTAACTCAACGAAGCGGGGCCAACCGGGCCCTATCGCTTTCGCTTCGAATAATTTATGTGTATTGTCGAAGCGAACGGTGTCGATTATTCATATTTATGCCGCTAGTGTGGGCACTGTGAAATATTG
Organism: Helicoverpa zea; assembly: GCF_022581195.2. NCBI lineage: Eukaryota > Metazoa > Arthropoda > Insecta > Lepidoptera > Noctuidae > Helicoverpa > Helicoverpa zea. The sequence goes on along the minus strand of NC_061458.1, from coordinate 520,806 downwards.
AGCTGAGGAAATTACTTTGCACGCCTGAGGTGCGGTACGGTGGGGTGCCACTTACAGCGATAAGCAGAAGACGTATTTCTTGATCTTATTTCATTTTCAAGTGGGCTTGAATCTTTTTGTTTTAATAAGTTAAGACAGTCTTCAATATAAAAAATAAAAGACACACTTTCTATAGACAAGTGTTCAACAGATGTTTAAGTTTTGTAGTAAGGCTGACTAGCTCAATTTATTTAAGCAGACATTACAAAATATTTGAAATTATGTTATTAAATCGTTTATTTGCAGTGCTTCGAATATACCTTCATAAGATTGCAAAATTGAACTATCACGATGACTCGAAACGCAATTTCCGATCGGATTATAATTGCTCACAGGTACAAAGGTACAATATACTTGTTTAAATAAAGATTAACATGTGCGATAAAGAGTGATTGATTTACAGATTATTTCATGATTTTCTGCTGCAAATCAAGTATTATTTTGAATACTGATTGATTACTATGTGATATGAATTATCCATGTGAACAAACTCTTCGCAACAACCAAACCTGATTTTACTACGCAGAACTTTTTAAAGGTATAAAATGCAGTGAGAATTAAACACTTAAAAAATTCACCTCTTATTGTGTCCAAGAAATTTCTACGCTGGGTTTACAATAATCAGAAATTCAATTGCTTGTCTGTCAATCTACATAATGTTTGAAGCCTTTTCAAGTTTAAGTGTTAAGTATTCTTTTATGAGTTTTGCACTTAATAATTGAGTAATGTTGAAACATTATCTTGTGTATCTGGATGATCCTAGAAAAACTTGCTGCACTCGCTGTCACTGTGACCCCACCAAACCCCGCGGCCGATGAATTGTTTCATAATGTTAGTGCTTTAACTGAAAACTTTATGTTAATCGCCACTAGAGTTAACGTTACCGCGTGTTCCACCTAAGTGGACTTTAACGGTCTATGACTGATGTCCAGCTATTACCTGAACTAGCCTACATGGGAACAAAACGATTTCCAACCAACTATACGTAATGGAAAACTTGATTTGAAGTCTTTCGTTTTTATATTGAGGTGCTTTTGTTTAGAAACAAAAGCACCTCAACGCCTAGAGGCGTTCTCATCATAATCCTCCTGCCTTTATGCCAATTTTATCTGTGATTGTCACGGCATGATTTATCCTTCCATAATTTTCTGTCTGCCGTCATCTCACAGGTAACATTCTTTCTAACCATATCGTCTTTCACATAAACCTTTTCATTTTTTCTTCGTCTCTTTCTTCTACTATATCTATCCGCTATATTGCCCTGATGTCACTGTTCTATTTCTATTACGTCATCAATTTCAACATCAACTGTTATGTGTAACGTCAAAAAAAATATACCTACACCTCCATAATAAATGTTCTAACATTCGGTGTAGTACCTTCAGAGCTCCACCATACATCATCATTAACCCGAGACGTACTAATGACAGCTAAACACAATGGAATATTAAAATCTTACAAACATTACCTTCATTAACTGTACGCTCTGAAGGCAATCAATCACTCACTATTTTCACTACACACTCACACACATACTCATTGCCAGAGTCTCACCCACACATTTTTGATTTAAAGCCCCTTTCACACGATTTAATTGGTCCGTATCTTTGATATATGGGTCTTTTTAAGGTTGTGAGAAATAAATAATTAGATTGGTCAATGTAAAAAATAGACTATTTATTAATATTAAGTATCAAACCACCAGCTATTCGCAACCTAGCCCAATAACACTGCTGATAAGTAAGTACAGTAAGATGCATCTGGGAATAAAATTAAAGTACAGGTATCTGGACAAATCCTTCAATAACGTTAGTTTTGAGGTCCCTATGTATAAGCTGGTTAACCTATTGATCAACAGCCACTAACATTTACTATCCGACACACATTATATTATCACTCACACATGCCCATATCAATCAAGATAACCCGGCTGAATGTGGGCGTCTCCCTATTGTCTTAAACCGCACACAACGACGGCACTCTTAAAACGGGAGCATTAATCTTCGACTTTCAGAGATCATCAATTATATTCCTACGTGGATTTGTTGAATTAAAATTGTAAGATTAAATCAAGTGTTGTTTGTCAACAGCCAACCCAAAATGAAGCCGTTATTTGGAATTATAATAAATACTTTTGAAATACACTATTGATTACTTTCAAAATCCTCTGGTTTTACTCTGACCTCTCCATTTTACATTATACGCCTCTTCAAAAATGTAACACTAAGAATAAACAAGTCACCATCAACAAAGTAAAATGCTAATCCAAAATGAGTCAATGAGAAATCCACAATGTTTATTACCGCAATAATGTCACCATATTTTTCTCACTGCAATCATCCGAGAATACATAATGAATGAAACCACATTCTGTGACTCAAGCTTCGTAGACTATCAAATACATAAATTCATTAGACTAAAGTACGACACAACGGTAATAATTTGTAAGTTAAACTACGATTAAGTAGAATCGTGTACCTCTACCTTAACAAATCCGAGAAGCAATTACATTCAAATTTAGAATTCATTCAGCGCCACAGCAAACGCTTTCAAATGAACGGAACGAGTGAATGATCACTTTCATATCCCGCTTATTAGAATCGAGTGAATGAATATGAATTCTTTATTTGAAATTCAAGCTAATGTATTTTGCCGTTGTCACGTCAAATTAACTGTGGAATTAATTTCATTTTGCATTTTATTATTCTGTTAGGGCGACTACACACTGGGATATTAATCGTTGGAAGTTTGCCACGAGTTTTAAGAAAAAGGTGCTTTGAATTATTCAACATCAAATTTTAAAAGAAGAGTCTTAAATCATACGAGTAAAGAGTAATATTTTATATCTTTTAATGCAAGTTTAGTTTTAAATGTATGCATAATTAACCGACTTCAAAAAAGGAGGTTCTCAATTCGACCGTATTTTTTTTTTTTTTTTTTTTTTTTTGTATGTTTGTTACGCGATTACTCCGCCAGTTATTAATCGATTTTGATGATTCTTTTTTTGTTTGATAGGATATACTCCCGAGGTGGTCCCATAGTCATCAGGTCAGGATCTGATGATGGAAACCCTGAGAAATCGAGGGCAACCTTCGAAAGTTGTAGGCATACATAGGGTAAAAACTTGACACTCAGGTGTACGCCTAAAAGCACTATTCAACTGTGAAGATTTGGAGCTGATCTGATGATGGAAACCAGAGAGGGTCGAGGGAACTCGACAACTGAATATGTGAACTACCTCGTGTTTGGGCTTAAATTATTTGTATTGACAAGACCTTTGCAACAGTGAAGGTTTGGAGCTGACCTGATGATGGAGACCAGAGAAAGTAAGTCGAGGGAACTCGACAACTGAATATGTAAAATACCTCGTATTTGGACTTATATTCTTTGTATTGATGAGAACTTCTCACTTGTATGGATAGTGACAACTATTCGTATCACTGAAAAGCTTTAAATAAAAAACTTTTTTACAAAAAAATTAAACCGACTTCCCAAAACACTAAAAAGCAAAAAAAAATCTATTTTTAGGTGCATCGGCCTAGAAGTCGGTGGCAAAATTAACTTAGTAACATCCATTAGACACCGACTTCTAGGCCGATGCACCTAAAAATAGATTTTTTTTTGCTTTTTAGTGTTTTGGGAAGTCGGTTTAATTTTTTTGTAAAAAAGTTTTTTTTAGCGTAAATGTTAATGCAAAGTAATCAATTCTATTTTAGTTTTTTTAGCTAGCAACTTATTCCAGCATTTTTACGTTCTGCAATAAAGGAGAGTTAAAAAAAAAACTAACGAGCTTTAAAATTGAAATCGCGAACTTTTATTGCATAAAACACAAAACAAAAATAAAACGCATGCAATCTAATTAAATATAAATATCATACGTCTGCATGGAACTTGGTAATAAATTTAATTTTATGCTCTTCCTCTACACCTATAGAATAGTAATAAGCAATTAAGTTTTACGAGGCTAACACAGGACATAATAACGACTGATTACCATTTTAATATGGTCATAATATGGTACAAGTCGGAGCTGCATCTTAATGTAGCTCAGATGACAATCTGACTCGATTTAGGTATAGTGTCAGGAGAATTATAATGTGGTGACAATGTGTGGGTGAGTTTGAGTCTATGTTGCAATATTAATGGCTAATTTTGGTCTAGTTTTTGGATAAATCTGTCTTGTTGATGTAGTGGTGCTATGCATCAGAAAATTGTTTGTGAATTTGCAGTAGAAAAATGGAATCAAGACCTAGTTTTTAAGGATTCACATTGGTTCTTTTAAAAAGTGGTTACAAGATTGGTATCTTATATCACAAAATATTTACGTAAACTTACAAGTACCAATGAAACGAGTCTGGATTGAACGAAGGACGAGTGAATGAATCAAACAACATACTTATCATTCACAAAATGGAGAGTTACTTAATCAATTCACGTCTATCAATAACTTAACTACCCAATCCTAAGTTACACTGATGCTAACATATCCTAACTTAGTATCCACATAAGCTAAGCTAAACAGATATTTGTCGTCAATTTACCGCTTATGTCCTCTCAGTAAACACAAGCAGATGCACGGTATAAACATGTATGTAACATTAGTAATATGCAATATGTATGTAATTTCAATAAACAGTATGTTACATGGTGTTAGATGTGTTTTGGCGTGTTGTAATGTTAGAGGTTCTTGTTTATTAGACATACTCAATTACATATTAATATTGGCTGTTAATTGTAACAAAGAAAAACCTAAGGTTAGGAAAAAGGTAGTGAGAAGGTGGTAAGAAGGTTGCCCTCGGTTTTCAATACCTACTTGTCTTATCTGATTATATGCCTAACTGAGTTTATATTCCAAATGAACTCTTTTCTTACTAGGAAGTATGAATCTTACCTATTGATATGACTTCAGAATACTTTTGCACGAAGAACCATTCTATATATAAAAGCATCATTGTTAAATTAAACAGGATCTAAAGAGAAAATAACCAAACACCTCAATTTAAAACCATCTACAGACATTACATCAAAAGCTATCTGATAATGACGGCACTATTCACACAACATCCATTGTTGGTCAGTCGTGACGTAAATATAGTATTACAATACTTGATATAAACATGCATGGCTCTGGCATATGTATTACGCCAGTGACTTCTCTGACACGGCGAGTATAGCGCTAAATCACACTGTCAGCACTACTATATTGCTGGTGTAAGAGCCTGCATACACGGGCGAAGTCGCGCGATTGTTTATGAAATTATAGATTTGCGGCGTATTGAGCTTGACTTTGGTGAGACAGTGAATGTATTAGGACACATAATATGTATTATTACATTTAAACTTTAATGTTACAATGCCTCTAATCTCTCTCCGGTCGTGTCGGATTGCCGTCCAATCGGGCTATGAGAGTGAGGAAATAGTGAGTGCACCTGTGTCTGTGCAAATGCACCATAATGCGTCCTGTGCAGCTGGCTGCTCTCCTATGAACATATATTATATGAGAACAGCCACTGTGGCCAAAATCGGCCTTGGACGGTATTATTATTATTGCATTTTATTAAAGTATTTTTAGGGAAGCATTGAAAAATGACGTATGGAAAAAACTAGTAATTAATATAAAGGTGTTATCGCAACTTAATGTGGATAGTAAACAAAATACAGAAAATAAATAAAACATGCAATAACAGGTATAAATGAAATTGTCCTCTCATAAAATATTCAGCTTGAACGTTGTTTACATGACATTAAGTAGAAGTTATGAGTCGCTTTGTAAATTATTGTTTGTAGGTCTCGTTAGGGCAATGCTACTTAAGAAATGGTAGATTAGAAAACTGTGTATAAATCAAATAGCTTAAATGATTACAAGTCAATAACATAGCTATAAAATGAAGTGATGTAACCTGTAACATATTACAAGCTATATTAGAATTAAATATCGTCTTTAAATTAAAAATAAATAACTTTAAGTATACAAACACTCATTTTATGTGCATTTTAAAGAATGCAGATATTTTTTTCAGAATTCAAAAAATATTAATTCTTTAACGCCATGATGTAAAAAAAACAATGCATTTAACTACCACTACTAAATGTAAAAATGACCATCCACGGTCGCCGCGTGTCATCTGAGGCGCCTTTACCCCAGCTCCCACACGGCAGACGCGGCATCGCGACATAAATCTAGACTGTAATCGCGCGCAATCTGACAGCCAGCCTGTTGAAATGAATATTCGTGATAAATCAATGTGAGCCACCGTGCGGGGAGTGGATGCCGGCATTTATATTTCGGTAACCATGTTTAATGGGACATCGGAAATATTTGCTCAAATTAATGGTTTTAAAGTTAGTAATAAATTATCGGTTTGCTACGCCAATTAGTTGATTAAGATTATTTGTTTGTTTTTTTGTTTTTGCTTTTTAGTGCTGGGTTATAAAAGTTTTTATGCTTAGTGCCTGTGTGTCATATTTTTCTTTTTATGTGATTGTGTAAAAAACTAAACCCATTTATCATGTATTTTTTCAACTTCTACCATCATAATAAGCTACTTAGATAAAATCCAAGCTCTATGTTATAGGACTTGTTGCTAAGAATTTAGTGGCATTTACATTTGTCACAGCCATTTTGGATTTCAAGTAACGATTTCTTGTTTTCATGTTTATGTTCTTCCGGGAGTAAATCAAAGGCTCAAAACAATCAAAACAATCAATAATCAATTATTCAAAATTTTAATATATAAGACAGCTCCAACTCTTTCTCTGTTCTTTACATTACGACAATGTCCTGTTATTATGTCACATACGTTATTATTTTACTACATACAAGACCCGGGTATTGGCATCTCTGCAATATTGTAACTAAGTATTGTTTGTAGTTTATAATTAAGTTTATCGGGGACTGGTAAGAAGATCTCTTAGACGTGGTGATTAGAATCCATTTTCTGATTATTTTGTAGATGTGAAATGATGTAAAGGAATAATGGTTTATGTGTTAAAAGATTATACACACACATACTAAAAAAAACTATTTATGTACATTATGTATTTGAAAATTTTATTGAACTTTCTTACACATTTTTTTTTTAATCTGAAAGTATATTTTTATTTATTCGTTCTGAGCTACTTTCTGGTATAATTAATAAAATTTAATTAACAGCTTTTAGCTGCTCACAGTAATAAAATATCCGTGGTTTCCCTATTAAGTTGTTGACTCGAATTCCATTAACCAAAACGGTAATGCTTAATGCAGTTTTAAATAATGTATTTCCAAGTCAAATTATTTATTTATGTTTAAATTAAGTGCAGAATTTAAATACGAACTCTGTGTTCAATTTACGATTTATTTTACGATGATTATTATCCATAATATTGTGGTTTTCGTTTCTGCGGTCTCTTAAACTGAGTACAGTTTGTATTAAAATTTAAAAAAATAAATTATTAATTTTATATTAAAATTGAGTACTTGTTAAAATTATGTTAAAACCGATTTTAAATATTGATAAATACTTTACGATTTTGTAGCTTTATTTTATTTTATGGACTGTGTTTTTAGAGTCAGCGGGCACAAGAGTTACTTTTTATTGTTCTTAAAGGTGCATTACTAGAACACTTTGCCAAATCAACACATAATTGCAATTGTATATAATCAAGTGTCAGTTTTAAATATGATTAAGATAAATATAAAAAATATAGAGACCTTAAAGTACAAAAGATTGTAAAAATAAATAATAAAATATATCCACACTACACTCTCATTAAACATTTACAGCTGACCATGTTCAATTAACACACATAAATATAAAAGGATTAATAATTAAACAAAAAATAAAAATAACTCGACGATAAAACATGCAATAATCAATTAATAAACGACACAAACATAATAAATCACTGGTTTACTGATACATCCGCGTTATAAAATCGTATTATCCATTCACGCTATTATTCATGATTAATAATAAATTAATCTTTTAGTAAAACCGTCGGATGTCACATTTATAATCTGTTTTTAACTAAGAGTATTTAATCAACTGGATACGCCACGAACTTCAATGGTGCCTTTTCATCTTCTAAGTTTGCAATTAGAATGGCATTTAGGGCGAGTAGCAGAATCTGGGTATCGTATAACACAAACTCATAAAAGACCACCGCTCATGCTCTTAGGCGTGAGTCAATTTGTCATGTTCTGGAGATGTGATTGAATTGCTCTCTTGCGCGTAACTTGGCAGACTTTTTCGACTAGACCATGGCGGTTCTGGTTCGTTATATGATCTCAAGTTTACAATAATTACGAGTAATAGGTAACGTGTGAGGAAGTTAAGACTTTTATCTCAGATTTAGAAAGTTTTAAGTGTGAAGGTCATTATTTTAATTTATAGCTGACTCAAATTTATGGGAACGAGGTCATAATTGCTTTTGGATTGTTTTAATTTGTGTGGTAAAATATAAAATGATGGCAGTCGTGCCTCCGTAGACTGTTTGGGTTGCGAAGCCTCGGGGCGCAAAAGGCTCCTGAAGGATAGTAGGTGGCTTTATGTCAGTGAAATTTTGCCACTCCAATCCGATGCACCTTCAGCGAAAGAAATCATTATTTCGATGATTTCTCATCTCCCTCCGAACTGGGGTAACTGGGTTGAGGAGATCAGATAGCCAGTTGCTCCATATACAACACTGTTACCCAGCTGTATCTAGTTACACTGATAGCCTACCCAAATCTAGTTGAGAAAAGGCTAGGCAGATGATGTGGAGTTAATTACCCAGATCCGCAATGGAATATTTAGGTTATAAAATGACATGAGTTTTATTGGGATTATTACAATAATATATGATATTGTGCCTTAATCCGTGGGTTTGTCCAATTGTTTGCAAATTGTAAATTATTAGGTTTTATGATCTATCTTACCTAGCTGTATTGTACGGCTTTGCTTACAAAATAAAATATTTCAAAATCGACTCCAGTCATTAGCTTGCCCATGTTTTTGGAAGGCTCAAATGATATTTTCTCATCAGCTCTGTCAGCCTTATAATCTCAACCTCTCTCATCCAGAGAATGAATGAGTATTAATCACCACCAAGCTTGCTCAGAGTAAATAGGTGATTTCAGATTTAAAATTCTAGGTTTCTTCAGGATGTCTTTGGTGTCCAAGATATATTACTACTTGGGCTTCACTCAAATTACTTAAAGTTTTGAAGGTTTAACTTATACACTAACATGATAAGGAAACTATGTTAGTGTAAAATTACGTTTTGAATCCAGAAACATGACTTCAATCTCAAATTTTTATAAACAGACAACTTTAACAATATTTGTGTACTTATCTATCACATAAGAATTACACCAGCTTTTGATTTTATGATACCAATTATAATAATCGATATTAAATTATTGGAACGTTAGATAACATTGTTTTATAATTGTTTCTATGCTGACAGAATTGCTAAAGGAAACTCAACCTTATCTATATAGACAAAGGGTTCAAAGTGCGATGTAGTGATTTTTTGCTTCAGTCATTGTCATGGGTTTCCCTGCTGATAATAGTGAGCGTTTTTAGAAATTTCTAGCATTATCCGTTTTAATGCTTTTATGATTGATTACTACTATATTTTAGGGTTATTAGGTTATTAACTGATAGGTATCGTACATTAATCTAGATCATAAATCATTATAATGTTACCTGTCAATATTAACGTGTTAATACAGGTTTGTGGAAACTACCATTTGTAAAACTTAAGAGTCATGGTCTGGTTTTTCCAAAAGTTTCTTTTTCTTTATTTAGTGACAAGCTTGATTTTAATCTAAGCGAATCTAAGCTTTTCTGTATGTGTGTATATTCGTTGTCACCACCGGTGCAACATGCAATGTTCTATGAGAGCTAATTACTCCGAACTACAATTTACATGTTAATTGTTACAGGTTTACATTATATTATTACTGAACAGTGAAGATCAGAAGGTCCATTTGATAGCCCAAGACATAGGACGTTGGAAATGCTTGGTAGGTACTGGGTATTAGACAACTTAGGTTCGTTTCCAATGGAAATTGCAAGAAAAGGGTTGATTTTTGCACTCAAATCTTGCTAAAGTCGACTGCAATAGTCATATTTAAATCAGTGTTAACTGTGTCTTAATCGAAAACAATAGACACCAAATAGAAAACTGTTTTAGCTAAGTATATTATTACGGGACTACATTAAAAATATAGACGCAATTTCTTGTACAAAATGGTCTACATAGGACCAAATTTTCAGGCACATAGCAGACTTACATTTCTCCTCAATGTTTTGTATAGTATAATTACTATTATAAATCATGTGAAACTATTAATTTTCTAGCCATTATGGCCACAAACTACAGCACCACTGGTAAGTATGGAATACATGTTCTTGTAACATTATCTTCTTGTAAACGATATAAAAGTATAGGCCATTACATTACGCCTTATACGGTATTAACTGTCATTCATTTATGTTACAAATTACGTGGGTTTTATATTCTAATTTAATTATATACGGTCACCTTGCGGTATTGGGTAAACATGGGTGATTAAAATTGATTGATGTTTTGAGAAACATGAGTAGGTTGACATCACATACTTACAATATGTTTATATCATCATCTGCCTAGCCTAGATCCAAAAAGGGAAAGATGTCTTAGAAAAAAAATAAAAATAAAATATAAGAAGAATTTTTGGCTTTACTTAATCTACCTTACGTTACAACGGTGGGACTTTAGACTAATGTAAATAGTTGAACGTGCTATACTCGCATAAAATAAGATGACTGACATGCACCATGATTGAGCATTGTTCTCTAACCTACTACGACCACTAGAACTGAAAACTGAAAAAACTAAAACAATTTAACGCTTTTCCATTACGTATTACCATCTGGCGCTGTACCCATGATTAACTTCAGCTCTAAACGTGTACCAATCACACGCAGTGCCTGTAAATATTACTTTTAATTCCCGTATTATTTTGCGGACCGTACAAAACCATCAATAAGTCAAATGAAGCGGTAATCTTGTGCGGTTAACTGCTCATTGTGTTCCTGAATGATTTATTTTACGGCCGTACTTTCACTGCGTCCGCAATCACTTGTTTTGCTAACCGTACCCAGTACTCGTTGTTTACGATTTGGAAATTGCTAGTTGCAGGAATTTGCTGACGGTACTTGGCTATGTATGGTAGGTGATGGTTGCATCACTTAAGTTACAGCCGTTTCTCATGTAAGATCGTGTTGTCGGGGAACTTATTGATTATGATTGGAGTGGAAGCGAAGAGGTTATTACGGAGAATGCATCAGTGAGATTTGTGGATTGAAAAATATAAACCGGGAAGAATAGTATTTCATACTTTTCATGAAAGTATCAAATGTGGTGCACGAATAAGGAGTCGGTTAACCCGTTGTACCTTAGTAGATAATTAAATATGAATTTATTTAAAAGGTCTTGTATAATAACGATATTGGATACCTGTATCCCCATATAAGTCTACTCTACTCAAACCATCTTTAACAAGCGATCAATCACTCAAAATATCTCAATAAAATCATCAAAATTAATGGAAAACATTCAATAACCAGTAACCGGTGGTAATTTATAATTTAATATTTCATTGCCGTTTGCCGGTAACCGGCAATTATCGGCAATACATTGTAAGGCGAGCCACCAAACAAAAACGGGTCTATTAACTGGTTGCTTTATGAGGGAACGTTTATGGGCCAAAAATAGGGTATTTTGTGAGGAAATTTATGAAGATACCTAACGTAGAAGTATGGTTATTTTACTGTTTTTATTTTTTGAAAAAAAATGGCGAGTTTAACTAGTTCTTTTTTCTGCAACTATGCAATTTGGCCGAATCCCTTAATTATCATTATTGGGAGTACTTCAAGACATCTAATTCGCTAAAAGTAAAATATGCTGAAGATTTAATATCTACAGTTATAATGAAGTTTAAATTTCAAATATTGCTAGTTACGTAAGCAACAAAGTTCCCCGAATTAATAAAAGGCGCCACAAAACAAAACACAGTTATAAAATACAAACATTTTACGACACAATACCCGGCCGGCCGGGCCGTTTATAACCAACCACGGCGATATAGCTGAGAATCGATAAAAACTGCGAATCGAAACTCAAAAGGATATCTCGATACTTCGGACCGATAAAAAGTAATGTTTGGCGCAAATCGAGAAACAATAGTGAGTCGGTAAACTGCATATGAAAGTGTACACTCAAAATTCAACTTTATTGGTAAGGATTAAGGTTGAAATTGGTTTGGTGTGTGAATTCAATAAAGTTTTCCGTGGGTAGTCATGGCCCACGCGGTATCGGATTTATTGGCGGTTTATAAGAGTAGTATTGATGACTGAACTCACATAAAACATATGCATTTCGGTCTTAGTTTCTGCAACTCTGTAGTATGAAATCCGAATTTCCTGCGCAAGAAGGAAATCCACCGAATTTTGATAATTTGGGCCTTCGGATGCTTAATGAGCAAATGCCAGATTTCCAGGACCTATTTACGTTGATCAAGAATCTATTTTGGATTTATAGACTACAAAAAGATGTGTTTATAATTATAGATTATATTATAGGTAAGATATTTTGTGCCATTCTTGTGTTGACGCCTGCCAGACTAAAAAAGCAAGAAGTAGCACCTCGACGCAACAGTTCAATAACTGCAATAAATAATTTTCACTGATGGCATCAATTCTGCAAAACATTACCAAATAAAGACAGGAACTCTAACAGCCAGTCCTGCCAAGCAGTAAGCTAAGCAGTTGCCTTACATGGATGTAAAACACTGGTAAGACAAATAGAAACCGCTGACCAGATGGTATCTACGAAGCTTTATAATATATTAACAACGGGTGTTAAAATATATTTAAAATAAAATACTCTTATAGCTCGTGTGAGTTCCACCATAAAGTCACTTTAGTAATTTACCTTGCAACTAAGAATGTCTTGATCGATATACCGATTATCGATTACAAAGCGTGCAGGTGCGCGGTTGATTGATTGATTAATATTAATCGCTAATAATCGATTGGTTGCATTAAATTTGTTTGGAACAAAGTGGTTTTATTATGTAGTTTAAGGATTAATGTTGTTTATCATTCTGTCCACGTGGATATCGGTGGACGTTAATCGAGTTGATTTAGTTTTAAATCAATGGTTTTGACTAGACCTAGTTTTCTGTTTATATTAGTCTTTTCTGACTTAATAACAACTTAGCTAAATACATAATTATACACAGCAAAATTTTTATTTATATACATGTATTACAAATACACCTATTGCTAGAAAAATACAAAATATAGGAACCTGTCTTTAGATACATGGCGTTACTTAAACACTCAATCTTTCTTTGTGTTAGAGGAGGCCTATGAGAGGGACGATAAAAAGGCTGATGGTAATGATGAGTAATTTATTCCACAACGAATCAGAAATATCAATAAATGACAATAATAGCCAATTAAATAAATAATACCGTATTACGAACGTATATTCACACATGGGAATCAAAACATGCTACCATCAGCTGCAAATATTCCAAAAGTTATTATAATAAAATACTAAGGTACTGAGAATAAACATTTATATTTCCACCTGTCATAACTTCTATTATATGCACAATATATCATTGTTGGTTATTGATAATGTAATCTATTAACCATACTTAGTTGTTCTTTATAAATATTTACCTGTTCCAAGCATTTGTTCCAAGGTAACTCATGTTATGACTTGCATTTTGAAATCGAGACAAATTCCAAATGCAATGTGTGATGAGCATGCTTGTTGGTCGTGGTCTGGGTGTTATGATATATATCTATAAATATGTATATATGTAGCTATATGTAGTTTATCAGTTGTGTTAGCACCCATAACACAAGTTAATTAATAACTTACCATGGGGCTAACCAACCGTGTGTGAAAAGTTGTCCCGACATTATGTCCCGACATTATGTCCATTGTTTCTTACGGTGTTTAACTTTGGTTTCAGAATTTTTCCTATTGTGTAATGGGGAAAGTTGCTTTGTCTCAACTCATCGTCATTTGCCTAGCCTTCTATAGCTTTTTTCACGCCATACCTAAATACTAATGACTGAGACGATTTAAATGATTAGTACACAGATAGTCTTAAGTCTGAAGAAGTAGTTCCCTTTGGATGAGAGTAGAACAGAGAAGTCAGTATTAGATGAAAACAATGTAAATATGTACATGCGGTACATATCTACACAATTTCATTTCTGTACCTATTTTAAAAACCCCATAAAGTGACAGAATAATCATAAAGGGTATGCCACTAGAGGCATTGATTGCCATAATTCGATTAAAAAGTAGGTAGGTAAGTATATAGTCTCTCATGAGACCATAATTCTTGTTAAGGATAAACACAGAAATATTATCACGTCCATTACAAGAAGTGACCTTCTCCTCATTATTCATGGAATAGTAGCAGGATCATGTCACATCAAATAATTTATAGCATTGTTTACCATAAGTACGTACTTTATGACTAACTCATCAGTATGGTTTAGTGCTAAACCACGGAACGTGACGAGAAACTAATCGATTCATTGTCGATTGTCGATTCTCCTAATCGATAACACTGAACAGACATTATGCGATGTAAATCATCTGTTGTCACTCGATTCAATCTTGATCTTAATCGATTTTAAAAGAAGTTGGGATTTGATGTTGTTATTATAAAAGCAATGGTTTTTGAGCATGGGGTTGAATTTTTGATGTTTTGAATTATTCTGGCTTTGACCATGCATCTTGATGAATATGCATCTTGGTAAGGTTTGCAACATGCAAATTACTAGTTCAGTAATTTCTACTTTCTTTTATTCTCATCAAACTCCTGGTCTTAATTTACACATACGGCCTCACTTTCCCTACTAGATCATAAACTGGACGATCTGTGACCACATAAAAATTACTGCACCTAAAAATTATACTTAAAAAAACTATAAAACTTAGTAAAGGCGACTCCATCATATGATAATTAATACGTACATTAGCATGGCTGAACACGACTTATGAATTTTAAAATAATATCGATTGTAATTACTGCCTACGTTAACAGGCGGGTTATAACTTAGCAATAAATTCTTACTAGACTTGTTAATAACTATGTTTTTTGTAGTGCTATTAACTGATCGTTGAAAAGGAAGGAAACTTGAAGCAATTTGTATGTATTGCTGATAATCGGTAGATGACGTACTTAACAGCTGTTGTTACGTAACAATGTTAACAATGTTGCTTAAGTGCTGTCAGATTTTAATCGCATGATTAGGTTTATGATTTATGTTGTAGATCCTATTGTTTTAATCATTTCCACAATAGGACTTGATATTGAATGTTAGAAACTTTAATGTTACAAAAATTTTTAATGGTCACTACATACTACATTATGTAGGTTTAAAAAAACTTTATTCTCAATAATAACATACATGACACTTACTTGAGAATACATACTGTTAGATTATGGCATGAATTCAAATATTTTAAATGACAAACTTTAATGTACAGCATCTTTCAAAAACCGGCCAAGTGCGAGTCGGACTCGTGCACGAAGGGTTCCGTAAATTACAGTTAAATCAACCTATCTCAAAAACTATAAGAGATACTTTGATCAAACCAAAAATCGTTGAAAGAGTTAATTAGCATGCATCACCTCTATTTTTTTTAGAATTTTATACCCCGTAGTTATAAAAATAGAGGGGGGGGGACATACTTTTTACGACTTTGAGAGCTGATATCTCAAAAACCGTTCACTTTAAGAAAAATGTTTTTTAGAAAACTTTATATCATTTTAAAAGACCTTTCCATTGATACCCCACACGGGTATGTACATCGAAAAAAAAAATTTCATCCCTCAGTTACATGTATGGGGGGCCCCACCCCCAATTCTTTTTTTTACTATTTAGTGTCATATTTTTGTAGCGGTTCATACAACACATATTCCCATCAAATTTCATCACTGTAGTACTTATAGTTTCCGAGTAAATCGGCTGTGACAGACGGACAGACGGACAGACGGACAGACGGACATGACGAAACTATAAGGGTTCCGTTTTTGCCATTTTGGCTACGGAACCCTAAAAATGGTACTACTTATACCGAAATCATCGATCAATCTTCATTTACCATACCCATCTGCAATTTTACATACAACGGCGTTTATACAATAATATATTTATATAAATATTCGTAGTCATAAATCTGGGCAACCATACAAACACATCTCAATCGTATATCTGAGGTACAATTAAATTTCAATACCCTGGAGGCTGAATGCTCAACGCATGTTATAAAGCCGCACTAAGGATGGGAAACGTTGGGAACATAGATTTGTTGTTTTAGGCCTGCTATTTTGATGTAGCAAAGGTCTGGTTTGTATAGTGTGGTAATGATTATGATTAAAATGAAGATGTGAAAGAGTGTAATACTGTTGAATAGTCCAGAAAAGGTAATGGAGTAAAATCAAGTCTTAGCACACCCATTATCATCATCATCATCTCAGACATAGGACGTCCACTGCTGAACATAGGCCTCCCCCTTAGATCTCCACAGATACCTGTTGGGGGCGACCTGCATCCAGCGTCTTCCGGCGACATCCAGTCTTAACACACTGACTACAATAAATTAATGAATTTAGTCATGATATTCTTACATCGTATGAAGCCAGCCAATTAGCCAACCACTTTGGTCACTGGCCAGACATTTCAAACACAACAAGAAATGTATTGATGTTGATACAGTAGTAAAAGAAGAAGATACCGTTTCTAAAGTGAGTGATCCTCTCAATGTTCACAGATCCATCATGAAACATCACATGTACAAACCAATATGGTTGTTATCCAATAAAACAGCCGGTAGCACTAGCCGTACCATTTATATTAAAACCGAGGGTTGTTTCCCATTGGAGAGCGAATGTAAACAGTGCAAAGCCGATGTCTAGACGCAAATGTTTGCGCTTGGCTGGAGATGAATAAAGGCTTGTCGCAACGAAAAATATTTTAGAATATGTTGTAAATGATTTCAAAATGTATGCTTTGACAGCAATTGTGAATATGAAACTTTAAGAGACGTTCAAAATAAAAGGAGATGATATGATGATACTGATCCTAATGCAGCTGAAAACAATATTGATAGGTTCATAAAAAGCACATCAAAGTTAAGAGAAGTTTTCAGATGTTACCTGGGTCGCATAACCTGAGAAGATGTTACCAATTACCCACTAGAGACCAAGACATAAGCTCATAAATCCTAAGCACTTCATAAAACAAATAACCCCGACACTACAGCCGAAGCACCACTATCGGTCCACCCATATTGAGATCTAAAGGCGTAACTGAATGTAAATTTACGTGGCGGCGTGGCATAAATAATGTGTGGGGCCATTAAATATGATAATCTTGTTGCTGCATCGCCGGATGAATGGTCTTTGTTCGGCCCAGGGTGAACAGATCCCGATAGCATTGTACGGGTTGAGATTCGCTCGTAAATACTACCGTTCGATACTTTGTGCGTTTGTTTGTTCGGTGATTAGCGCCCGTTTTGGGGTTGGATTCGGTTTCATTTGTGGATTCTATTTGCGTCTGGTTCTCGGTAGTGGATCGATAATGCAAGAAATATGACATCAGATTTTTCAATTCTTTCGTTGAATTTATGCTCAATTTATAAAAAGTTAAGAGATACAGGAAAAGTGCAATATTACTTTCTGCACCGTTCCATGACAATTATCAATCAATCAACGTTTTATACCTTGAACAAAGAAGGCTAAATTATAATTCACGTTAACAGATAATTAAAGATCATTTAGAATTATGAAGCAACAAAGTTACGGTAGAGGTACTCCTGATATAATGAAACTATCGATCATCATGCTAAAATATATTAGAGTTACCTCGAAATATATATAAAAAAACACATCTTGAACAATTATTCCAACCCCGCACACTACAAACTTTTAGTCAGCCGATAGTTTGATTGAGCTCATAAATAAGTATGAAGACGATTTCCATAATATGTTCATTACAAAGATTAGGTATTTAACCGGTATATGAACGACGAAAAAAATTTATTGAAATGAAGATTTTTTTAAAGCAAAAATTGCCAACTAGCGGGATATCTGTCGGCTAACTATTAAGTCTGCAGGTAAGCTTAGAGCAGTAGAAAAACTTGATAAAACTCAAACACAATCGAGACACAAAATTGAAATCGACATTACCACCAATAGTAGCGGCTACACTATCACGCAATAATTTATCGCTGAAGGAAGACGTAAATCATTTGCCGGATCACGCCCTCGTAAATCCAATAATATTATCCTGAGCGTTTGGGGGCCGGCGATAATGTAGCACAGCTTTACGACCAGATACGGACAATGGTGACGTGTTAATTGATGCCTTTGATGACCTTTGTCTTTTTGGTGGTGGTGGTGGTTTAGATGATACGAGTAATGGGAATGATAGAGGAGTAGTAGGTAATATTAAAAATACTGAGCAAGAGGATTGCAGAAGTATGAACATAATTATTTTTCTTTTACACAAACTGTGAATTATCGGATTTATTTGAGAAGCTTTGTGAGTATTCCAGGATATGTTTACACTTGCTACACAATAAAATATTTCTAAGTTCTTCTGACTCAATTGTACAAACATTAAGTCTTGTTAAGTTCAAGTTATCACACAATAAGGAAAAAGATTAACCCCACAATCTGGACAGACCTCAAATATTTCAGACCTCGCGATAGCACCATGTCTGCTTACCCCCGTAACATAAACATCAACACAGACCAATTTAAATTTACACCTTCTTGTAGTACTATCTACAGACAATCCAACTATCTTCGATACGAAAAACATACGCATCTTCCTCCCATTGTTACCTCTAACCAAAGTATTACGTAGGAGGCACTCCGATATCGACACAAAGAGACACTGTGTCACTATGTGTTCTATCTACCTTCTAAAAGTCGGAACTAAGGTGAGTAGTGTCATCAAAATGGAAAACAACTCCAGGAGATAAAATGACGGTATCAAGCGGACCCATTGAGGCTTCAATAGGTATGGAAATAGGCCATCAGTGGTGCACATGCAGTATCGGTTATATGCTATTCCCTATCTGTAATAGCCACTTAAGTGCGAGCCGTGAAGATACCGTATCTGGATGTCTCTATTGCTGGAATGGCTACATTCAGTGTATTTTATAGACGTGAGGAAGTTTTTCAATGGAGTTGTGTGTGGTTTTATTTGTTGATGGAAGTTTTTGGAGCGATAGTTCTAAGTTATGGGGACAGGAACTGGCTGGGAGGTATAGCGGTCCCGACAAATGAACTGATAGATGCATGTTGTTAATCTGGTAAGGAAATAGTTTTTGGTATTATTTTCGAAAGGCATGTCGTGAGTAGAAAATAGTAGAATATATTTAGACACGTTATCAGACGCCTATTTATTTAAAATATGCGATAGGTCCCAACTTCCTAACGTTAAAAAACCTACGCCACAATCTCAGAGCCATAACTCAACCACAACATTCTGAAATAACATTAAGCAACAACAAAAGACGGTCGCAGAAAACGCTAAACAATAAAAAAGATACACGCGCCAACAAAAAGGCCTTAGAAGTTGTAACATAAAGGGGAAAATTATGGCGCTTTCAGCGGCACATTTAAACGGGACATATTTCAAAAGTTTCAGCGTATTAAGCAACATTTATTTTGGCAGTGACTCGGCCATTACGCAGCCGTACGACCCGCGCTCGTTGTTATGAAAAACATTGCGGTTACTATGAGTTTCTCGATGGAGGTGACGAAATATTCTAGGGGTGAAAAATGAATTTGAAAAGAGGTGAAGCTCTTTGGGATAGTTAGTTATTTTTTTGCGTACCATCATATGGGCAAAGATCATATGCAGCTGTTCGCTTTCTGGAGCAGTCTGTATCCATCAGAAGGCTAAAGCTTATGCTGTGCATAAGGAATTTTCATTATTGATATTTGATCGGAGAGGATAAATATCTGTATTATCTACCCGAGAAATTCTATACATTGACATAACACTTAAAATGAGAATTCATGAAGAACATTTTGGTTGACTCATTTGTTTTGAAAGCCATTGATGATAAAATAATACATAATAATGTATGTGCAAATAACAATGTATTGTTTCTTTGAAGGCTTCACAATCAGCTCAAGGGAAAGTTTTAACCCTATTGAAACACGGGAAAAAAAATATTTTTTTACGTATTCACATTGTTTTCATAAAACTTTAGAGTGAAGAAACATCTAAAACCATTGTTAACTATCATCTCAGGCCATAACAGCTTGGCTGTCTTGTAACATCCTAGATTCATGCCTAGGCCGAACGCCAGCATTTTATTATTTAGTCTGGGCACACTATCCAGCAAGCGTTTTCTTCCAAATTATGTCCGCACTTTATCTTAAGACATGGGAATGTATGGGGATTTTATTTGCCATGAATTGAGGTCGCATATAGAGGATATTATTAATAATGGGTATAGCTTGGTGGGATTACTTTGCCTTTTTTGAGAAGTCTGTCTGTATTGTATGGGCTATGGTGGAAAATTATGTTCCAAGGATTAGAAATTTAATTGGTATGTTGTATTAGTACGAAGTTAAAAGGTATAATTTAGAATGAAGTTTGAGAGTCGAATTGAAGATCTGAAGTAATAGTTTATATTAGAAGTGAATGGTGTTAACCAAAAGATTGATTTAAGAAGGAAGTCTTCTTAAGTTTTTTCTAAACTATGTTTTCGATCTTAAAGTTTTAACCTTAAGATATGAGGTAGAAGGTTAAAGAGCAAGTAAGTAAAGAAATGTCTTATCGGTACATATTTTCCCTACTTCACGTTCATAGCAATATTGTACGAAGTTGAAACATTGCAATGATAACAGTAATTGAGTATACTTGTGTGGCTCTCGGGTATAAAGTAATGTTTTTTTTTTCTGTCTGTCCTCGCTGCTATTTCATTTTATAAGAAGTTACAGCAATGTCCCACAATTTGATGTTTTATTTATTTTTTGTTTCAACCTTTGAGAATTTTAAAACTTATTAGTACCATGAGTGGAAGGCTTTATCTCATTAGTTAATTCCTATACGAAAATGCGTGTAACGTACGTAGTTTTACACTTTTTTCTATAGGTATTCATTGTATGCTGTGTCCTGTTTATATATTTTTTTTATCAACATTGTAGAAACAGAATTCAACATCGAGATTCATCACATACTATGGCATAGTGTACAGCTGTGGCCTGTTGGGTAACACAAAGATTTATAAGCGGTCACTCAAACCATAGTCTGAATTCATCAATAAATCACAAAACAATGCAATCACTGGAGGCGTCGATTTCCTGCAACGCTTTTATACTCAACAAAACCACCGTTCAAAAAGAATGGGATAAACAAAAATATTGTCAAACACACCTTTAGGTTTATTCAAGTATTCAATGGGTTCGTCATGCCTCCGACTGTGTCGAACAATGTTCATCAGCAGTTTGCAGTATACATTGAGGCGTGTGAAAGGCAATGGATCTATTGTCATAGGTTTGGGGCGGCAGTGTATAATTTGTCGAAGGAGGCGGGTTGGCACGCCCCGTTCACGCTGCAGGCGGTCTGGTGAAGGATTTTGGATTCATTTGGATGGAGGTAAATTCTAGTGATATGCTTGTAGAATGTTTGTACAGTTGGGTAATTTGTTTTGATATAAAGAATAGAGTAAAAGTAAAAATTATCAAATGTCATCAACCTGATGCTAAGGAAGATTCCTTAGCATCACAATTCCTGTTTTGTTAAAGTCTTATTTGTATTATCATCATCATCAGCAGCCTTTTTACTGTCCCACTGCTGGGCACAGACCTCCTCTCATACAGAGAAGAATTTGCATTAGGTTAGCCTGTAAAAGCTTGATATTCTTCTTAACTACTCATTTTGCTCGATCATGTTCATTTTAAAATTATCCAAAAACACTTTCTACTTATTTCTTGTGTTTAGTGTTATTCCCAATCTCATCAAATAGAAACAAATCACTTCAAATAGAAACTGATTATACTGATCTGATTTATATCCTGCAAAACAAATACACGAACGAAATACTAGCTCGTAAATAATTTCCCTTTGAGTCCCACTAGTGTTGCGCCCCGCCCATCTCTAACGAGCCCCTCGTCAGAACGACACTCGACCATTTCACAATTCACTAATAGCACAAACAATTGCTCTGTAATTATTTATTGCTGTTGTATGTAGGTACTACATATAAAAGTGTTTATGTTTTGGTCAAAGTAAGGGATTTAGCTACAAAAATTCAGTTATTTTTTTGTTCTCTTAGCTGGCTTAGAGGTTTTTTTTGATAGAGCTGTATTTTTGGAAAAAAAACTAGCTGCGACCACTGCTACAATACTTAAAGAGTTTTTTGAAAAATATAAAAGTACTCTAACTTTATAATTGGGTATATGTTAACTTCTTTTTTTGCAGACAATGTTCCTAATTAGAATTAGTTGACTTCATAGAGGACTATACACCAATTTAGGGGTAAAAAAATTTAAAATAATAATTATATCCCAATTGACATAAGGACATAAAAAGCCACGCCCCCTGCTAAGTTGAGCACTCCACATTATTCCAATTTCATACTCAAGAATCTTCACTCAGACAAACTTATTTTTGCCATCCGAATTGCACCTTAGTGCACCTTATGTCTTAGCGTATAAGGGTGAGTTGAAGTGAATAGATGGTGTTAAGTACAAAATATAGCGTCTGTTTCTAAGAGTAGCAGTAATTGCAGATTAAGAATGTAAGTAAGATTTGTTTGCTTGAATTATGGCATACATGTAGCAAACTCAAGAATTTGCATCAGTTCATATGACTGTACTTTGTAAGAAGTAGTTGTTTTTGGAAGTGAACAAACAAAAACTGATTAGGGAAGGTAGATTTGGAATCCTTCTATGGTAATGGATTTATGGAGCTGTAGAAAATAATTTGGTATATGGAGACAACATCACATAATTTGCTTCGAATGCCCAATGCTCGATTAAAAATTAGCAATCAACTTACACGTCGTATTGCTGCAAAAATTTCTAGTTTCCATATTACAGGAACAATTCCTAGCTATAAAAATATGTACTGTCTACCGCATACAGGGTCTATCTCCCATGCAAATCGCAGTCTCGGATGGGCGGAGACTCGAAGCATCCTTGAAGCCCCAACGCGACAATTTGGACTCCTATTTGTCAAATTAACAGCAAAGGGAGACAGCACCATCTTAATCACGTACGAACATTTTAATAAACGCCTCGAAATGTAAATTATGTAAGTTGCCACTTTGATTTTGAAGGGAAACGAGGAAGTAGGGGATGATGGAAGGTAATTTAATTAAAGTTCCGAAGTGTTTTTGGCAGGAAAATATGAAGTATGAATTGATTTTGCTAATCCATATTTTACTGCAGTAATTATCATTCCAATGATACTAAATAGATAATATTCTTTGTATAATAGACCAGAATTTTGGGAATAATTACATTAGTTTAAAAACTGCTGGGGTTGTAGTATAAAATTATGTCCAAATAAGCCTTCATTTTTGCCCTATATTTTTCACACAGCCAAAAAACTAATATTTCCCCAGCAAAATCAGCATTTTCCACATCTCCACGTTTCGCATGGTAACCTGAGCCTTAGCCGCGAGCATATTATTGCGACGTTAATGGCTCTGCGGCCGGCGCGTGCGTCGATAATCTACGCCGCGGTAAATCACAGCGTGACCTGCACTATCGCACATCGGAGCGTAGGGCTGCTGACGACTGATAGCAAATAATTTAGTATTGAGTACGTGGCTTCTGCTGTAGTAGAAAATGAGATGGTTAGTGTCTATAGGTTTATGGTAATGATTAAAGAAAATTCTAAAATAAATAACTGCTTAATGCCAGAGACACATAATTAGGTTATGCAAGATGAGGATTATTGCTCAAGGTGGATAAATAGGAATATTTGAACACTCATAATATTATCCTATATCGATATTGGCTGGAATCTAACCATACATTTACAAAGATCGTGTGCAGGGGCCTTAAAAGTTGAAATATAGTTAAATAAGAGATATGATAAAGAAAATAATTGAATGCTTTGTTTGTTTATGTTGTTTGCTTGAACGCACAATCTTAGGAACTCCTGGTAAGAATTTGAAAATTATTGCGAAGTTACGGAAACCGTGGTAGCTTTATTCAAAAACCTGTGACAATCTGACAACCCTACGCACCTGGGGTCGTGAGCTTTATTGAATTTAGCATATTTCGCTCATATCGAGACATCGAGCTCGCATTGTCCCAACACTACCGTATGTGTACATATTGTGTTGCTGTTCATGTTTGAAATTAGTGGGATTATAAGCACCGCTGACGATTTATTATTCATCTAAAATAATAAATTTCTATGTACTTTTAACATTAAATTTCTTGCATGTAGTCTCGCCCAGAAATTCTTCAGTAGATAATAATGTATGTAGAAGAGTTATTTAGTTTATTAGGAAGCCTATAGGCTACTTCGGTGCATGAAGTCGTTCCAAAGAAGGCGGATGAAACCAGTAGTAGAAGTTGGATAAAGAAATGAAGTCTTTTATGATTTTTTAGGTTTGTTTTGTTCGATTGTCATTTTAGATATTTACAGCTACATTCCTGAAAGTGTAGTCGTTGAGCCTTTGTGCTGCAATAGTGCGTGATTTAGTAAAGTTACCAATAACTGCAATTGTGTCGACTGTGTAAATAGTTTGGTGACTTACCTCTGGCATTTAATGGTAATATTATAGGTACTTGAGTTTCTTTGGTAAAGGTAGTTTTCTTAGTTGATATTCGATGTCTAAGACATAGTGCTTTTCATAAAATTCTCTAGTACCTATTGAAATCTCGAAGCTTTGGCTATTGCTCTAAATGATTTTTCATGCACTATGTTAGAAATATGTTCACTTAAAACATTGAGATGATTCATAAGAAAGTTTAGCTTCTAAAATATAGACACACCCATATGCGTACGGGGTCTAGCAGGCAATAAAAATCAATCATTGTCAGGAAGTAACTCATCAGTTCATAACTAATCACTACTCTCACCAATCCCACACAAATGATATACTACAACAATATCATAGATATTTGACATCATTATCAAGCCCAGAATACATTACGGCGTTCCGAAATCACCGTTCCAACAGTGATTTGTAACAGTGATTTAGTACGGCCGACAATATGCGACCGACATACAAACATATTATTAGTAATTTATGTGTTAATGGTGTAGTGACATGATTCAGGTGTTGGATTTATGATCGTTGTACGTTGATGATTTCATTTGGGCTCGTTTTACCGATATGAGTTTGATGTCAGAAATACGCAAGTTAAAATTCAATGGTTTTAAATAGAGAAGTAGCTCATAGCTTAATTAAATAGCCATTTGGAGTCCAGGTTTCTATCGGGATGCTTTGTGGAAATAAAGCTAAGTATTCATGAAAATGCCATAAATTGACAACGACCACAGGGCACGTAATACCTCTCACCAATGAATATGAGAAGTTCTACCTATTTAAGCATAAAACAGTCGTGATTATACACATGACGGAGGCTTCCATAAATTATAGATCCCCACATCTAAACAACCGGCACTATATTATTACTATCTTCTAACTAAAATAATGAACAACACCTCGGAGCTACAGAACTAGGAGTAAATCATATGGTAACAGAACTAAAATCGAAATTAAATTTCCATCTTCCGATGTATCTGTGGGCAGTAGGCAGGTTGCTCTCACGACCTGATATTTACGAGTGCACCCCGATACGGAAAATTATTTATGTCTTTGTTCCCCCATTTTTGTAACGATATTTATTGTGTTCCAATATATCAAACGCGGAATCTTAAATATTGGCTTCTGTTTGGAAGTTTTTATTGAGGATTTTTTTGGTGTGTTGGTTAAAAAGATTGATAGTATTTTCGATAGGCTAGTGATGTATATCACTTTTTAAAGGGTTTAATTTTAGACCTATGAGGTCCTTTAAAATAATTAATACGAATGTTCTTTAAAATAATTGAATTTGGAAATCCATAGCTATAGAAACATTGTTGGGCCAAGTTAAGCCAGATGGAATTACAATTTTCACAAAGAAGAGCCAAAATACAGGTTGAAGACCAGACGATATTGCATACGTTATAGACTGATTGAATAAGCTAATGATGGATTAAAAAAAGTGTAGATTCCTTGGTTGCCATCCATCCTCCGAGCCTTTTTCCCAATCATGTTGGGGTCGGCTTCCAGTCTAACCGGATTCAGCTGAGTACCAGTGCTTTACAAGAAGCGACTGTCTATCTGACCTTCTTAACCCAGTTACCCGGGCAACCCGATACCCCTTGGTTAGACTGGTGTCAGACTTACAGGCTTCTGACTACCCGTAACGACTGCCAAGGATGTTCAATGACAGCCGGGACCTACAGTTTAACGTGCCATCCGAAACACAGCCAATGGTGTCTAAGATATACTTAGAAAGTACATACAAACTTAGAAAAGTTGCATTGGTACTTGCCTGACCTGGGATCGAACCCGCGGCCTCATACTTGAGGGGTTGGTCCTTTACCCACTAGGCCACCACGACTTCCTTGGTTGCAGAAGGACAAAATTAAATATCCGGGTACACTATTTGTATAATGCTATTTATTATTTTAGTTCCAGCAATGGGCAGGTCAGAACGAGGTGCTGATATATTCCTCAAACTGTCGGCTCGGACAGAGGGGTGTGCCGACGTCAAACGATACGTTTACATGTGAGCGAAACATTTGTATAATTTTATTACCGGAGGCACAATGGGAGCGCTGGTCTGATTAACTTAATTTTGAGGAATGTTAACGGTTTTGTCGAACAAATACTCACTAATAAACTACTGGTTAGGTTTTAAATTATCACGGCCTCACCCTTACCTGATTCCAGTATTTTCTATTCTTTTATAATATGCCACTTCAAAATAGCTTTACTAGTTTAAATACTTTGTGAGTGTTGCAGTTAAATTCAATGCTGAAAAACCAGGAGTTGGACCTCCTTAAACAGTGAGGTTCTGTAAGAAACTTTGTTCCTTGGGTTAAATGGGCAGTCACAGAAGCACTTTTCCTTCTTACCTATCATAACCAAATGGCATTCGAATCTGGGTACCATATAGGGTTGCCAGGTACAGGTTTTAATTCCGGGACAATTCGAGGATTACGAAAAAAAATTGCAATTTTTTTTTTTTCTTTTTGCAATTTGAAAAACTATATTTTTTTGCCTTTATTCAGTATTCGTATGTTTCAAGACCGTTTTTGCAGTCCTTTCAAAAGACTTGTGAAATCTGGGCTCACTTTAGAACGAACAATTGTAATGATTTTGTAAATTTAAGTGATTTTTGAGGTTCGGCGGGGTGATTAAAGGAAGGGAAGCGGCCACGGGACAAGACATCAGAAATCTCGGATTAGCGGCCATCTGGCAACCCTAATCACTTATTTAAATAACTCATAACAACATCATTATCGTCAGCCTTACTGTTCTGAAGCTTTGTTGTACAATAATCAAACTTCTTTTGATTCTGATGATTCTGCCACTAGCTCATTAGATTCCCCATCAATTTTCATAAATACAACAAATTGTAATTTGTTGTAGTTATGAAAATGTAATGTGAATGTAATGTAATGTGTTGTATTTATGGAAATTGTAATGGTGTACCATTACAATTTCCCTCTCGTTGTGCCTCGTGACTTCTTGCCCGATGTCGGGTCGAAACGCCTCTTTCATGTTCAAAATCAGATACGCGCCGATTTATAGCAGCCCGCCTTAATTGCGGCCCGATCAGCCGGTCGCATCAATTCAATTTGTTATTATGAACACATAATGTGAACACGGACCTTTTGAGGCAGCGAATTTTGTTAGGATTCGCGTGATAAAATTGGTGGTATTTTCTATGACTTATAAGGTACTGGTAGGTTAATATTTTGTATAGTCCTCTTTATCAGCTGTGGCATGAACTTGGTCATTCAATTTATATTTGTTTGTGCTAAACTTCGAAGATGCTCGACAGCCTGTAGGCGGATCACCTTTTCTACTTCTATCTTGCGTAGTTCCTACATCACACATACCATCATCAGATCCTTATAAGTACTCTTTTAACACACAATTTCAACCATTTCCTTTGGAACTCCACAAAGAAGCTCAAAGCGTGTGGACTAACATTTTATAGAGCAATAAAGTAGGTGGAGCGCCATTCAGACCAGCTATCGTAGAGCTATCGCAACAAATTGCGTCTGATGTATCGCCCGCTATTATTGCGAACACTATTGTTTTTGGGAATAGAGGACAGTCCTGAATTAATATTTGGAACTGGGAACATTGGAAGAGTTGTGTGTGATGTGAAATGGCAAGCGAGTTAGGTTTTTGTTACTCTTACTCAATAGCATAAAGTGCATTCTAATAGTTATTTGACCTAATATGATTTTGTAGATCAGAGTATGCTCTGCTCACGACAAAAAATATATTTATTTTCAGCACTGTTGCAAAATCCCGTCAATTCACAACCACACAGAGTCAAACAGACACAAAACTCCGGAACCTATCCCACAGAACACGAAAACAAACAGTCACCATTCCGCCGGCCGGCCGCTACCCACAGCTAGATTTTATCGCTCCTTCCAACCATTAAAACGGCCATAATGAAGTTTCCCCACGGATAATGCACTGAAGCATTACACCATGATTTACAAGCTGGCAATAAAAAGAATTTAAGGGATGACCCGGGATAGTAAAAATAGCGGCTCGGGGCGAATCGACATCGTAAAGATGAGGAATGTGGGGGATAGTGTGTTTTATGTTGGCAATTTTATTATATCATATTGCATTGGGGTGGAGGCTTTTATTGCGCTTTCTTAGGTATTTGTGTGTCCATTTAATTTGGCAATAATAGTGTGTACATTTCCCATTACTGTCGTCATTATTCTCAGTCTTCTATTTAGTTGATATTGGTCCTTCAAATTGAAAACCAGGCGCTAAAATACACGTTGAAACATATAAGGTCGTGTGCATCATAATGCATTCAAATTCGTCATTTCAGCTTATTGAAAATAAATATTATTTCATATTATGTGTGTAAACCTTCAATTTCGTCATACGACCAGACAGAAAATCTAAGATAAGAGCTGCCGACTGCCACTTTGCCTCTTCTCTTATATCCTCAGTTGCTTTTTAGTCGATTTTAATTAATAACAAGAATTACGGACCCCCGTGTATTAAACTTAATTCCCTTCACAGTTGCGCTCCACTGACTGCCAACCAAAATTCATGATCATCAGAATATCATTATATTTCAAAATGTTCGTATTCCGCATAAAAACATTAAGAACCATTAAGGGTTAAGAACCATTGAATACAATTCGATCTTAATAACAATAGCTCCAAACACTTAATACGGCTATTGAATAAAACCAAATTTTGTATCAATTTCAAATCACTCCGGGATTATTTTTGACCTCCTGTTGCGAGAGACCCCTTCTGCTGAACTTTGAAAATAGTGCCACAGATTAATTAAATGAAGGCAGATGTGACGATGCCGTGTTGGGTTGAATGCCTATTTTAATCAAGTTTTCTATTGCATTACGCAAGGCAAGGCTTACTTAAAATATTTCATCGCAATCCCTAATACTATAAAGGTAAAGAGTTTGTTTGTATCTTTGCTTGAATGTGTGTCTGAAATTGTCTCATAACTACTAGTTGTTTTTTTTTGTGTCGGAAATAGAAAACATTTATATGCAAATAAGATACTTAGTTCATTTATCGAGGAAGGCTACTTTTGCTACTTTTTGACCAGGTTCGTAAACCACTGGTTAAAAACTAGTATAAATATAACACTGTTACCACAAAAACCAGTCTGGCAATATAGCCTTAATCTGTGAACGTAATACCCAGGACCCCCGCATTGCTCCCTGCGGGAATCGAACCCGCTACCCAGCGTATTATAGCCGACGTTACACTCAATATTAAGCGTAATGATGAAGCGGTTCCTATTACTGATTACTTACTGAATGACGAGGGACTTATAAGTTTTTTGTTGGTTATTACTGTGCATATCAATTTTGAAGTTTTGGTGTAATGGTAAAATAATAATACCAATGCATAAAGAAGCTAGTTACTAAAATAAAAATAACTAATACTGATAGGTAACACAACATTTTTATCGATTTTGCTTTACGTAGCCTGGGTTTAGTAAAATCGTCAGAATGCCTTGTTTTTCCAATTGTTACAAGCTTTACTGTTACTTGCAATACCCTGGAATTGATTCTCCGTGCCGTAACAAAAATTTTCTCCATGTCAACCTTGTATGTATTTATAAATTAAACAAGTATTTTTTATCAAACCTGTGCATCCTACAACGAATTGCTACTCTTCAATACCACAATAAACTTAAAACAATACCCCCAAAAAACAATTAGCAGATAACCTTTAAACACTTGCCGACCTCAAAACCAATACAAACGGAGTCATACATCAAGCTATAGCGTGTCCGCCGAACATTAGTCAGTTACAGAATCAATGAGCCATTGTGCCGGTTAGTACATTAAATCCTGCGCCGTAACTCATGGGGAGCCATAATTTTGTTCACAAAAGACCGCCCGGGCAGGCATGATTAATGCCGCGACGCCTCAAATGAGATGTTCTGAGAGGTCATCATAGTTTTGATTAATTTTTGGATTGTCATCTGTCTTGGGAGTGTGGTCAATAGTTATCAAATCGACTAGAAGTTGTTGGTTCAATAAGTGAACCTTACATGCCAAGTAGTAGTTTTCTGGTGCTCATATTGAAGTAAGATGCGCACAGTATGTTTACAGAAATACTTAAATGACAATGATTTAGGTATCCATCTCTGTGTGAGAGGAGGCGTGTGCTGAGTAGTGGCACAAAAAAGGGTGGATGATGATTATGGATATAAGCAGATTCCTCGAATAGGAACACGATAATTTATATTAATACTTATACCAACCTAGAACGGCTTAGCGAACGCTTGGACTTTACTAAAACAATTCAAACTACTTATATTGTAGGTAATATTCATGCAACAGAAGAACTCCACTCATTCAGATATTATCCAACAGGTTACTACAAAAAATATCAAAGCTCTCAATAAAATAAAGCGGCTGAAATATACCTCTGTATTTGCTGAATAAATCTCCCCGATTTTATATGGAAACTGTCCGCGTCGTGTGCTGATCCAATAGAAAACTAATCGCCGCAGTTAGGGAGCCGAAATGTCGACAGATACATGTGTCGATAGCGTGTCAGTGTGATATCGATAGTATATGGATGTCGATGAATGTGTCAGATGTGTGACGAGTTATTTTTAAATATTTTTTTTCTGGATACTGTTTTGATTTCTGATTGCTGCAAAGGCACCATAGTATAATCTTGGGTTTGATTTTGAATCAAAAATAGTTCAGGACTCCAGAGAAGGTATTCCTAATGTAAAGAAATATAAAGAGGGTTTTATGTAAAATAATTATTATAAAATATAGGGAGACAGTTTAAAAGTGCATATATTTTCCTATTGTCAATACAATTTCACAACAACAGCCGTTTACTGTGCACTATAATCGAGACAATGCCAATATAAAAAAAAAATATTTACCTAATGTTACAGTGCTGTCAATTAGCCTTGACGGCCTCACTTAAGTTTCATGCTAAGCTTACAAATACCATTACGCTTATATTATTAGCTTTATATTCAATATGCACCATTATAATCAGTAAAACCCATCGACATTTCCCCATCATTGCAGGATCACATCACAAAGCAGGTCGGATTAGCAGCCGCGGCGTTCCGGCTGCCGCTTTGTGCATCTGACGCCGGCGGCATGACAGCCCCACGTGATGCAGATAAGTAGAACGAGCTGATGTTACCTACTTGCTTGGTTGCTAAGGTTGATTTACATTAGTTTAGTAGGTATCTAGTGGTATAGAGTTACAAGACTGCATCCTTGTCCTTGATAGATGTTAGGTGAAAAGTGTAGTATGCACGATGCCATTTCAGGCAAATTAATTGATAAAAAAGGGTTCAAAGCATTTTACCTGTACAAATGGGAAAGAAAAGGCATAATTTCTCACCGTTTTCACCGTTTTTTATCTTACCGTACTTCAAAATTAAATAGTAAAGGAAATGATATACAGACCTGAAAATAATGCCTAAAAATATAGAAAAAGGCTAGGTATATTTGTTATAACGATACTAAATAAACGCCATCTATCAAACATTCTTTAACATATTGTGAAATTAATCTACCACTAAGTTTCAAATAAAACTCATAGATGTCGCTACTGCACGCAAGTACGCAACCATGGTATTTTTCTTAAAGTAATTTATTTCGTGTTTTTTATACTGATATTAATCTTCATGTGAACTAAGAGTTTGTATCTATTGGTAGTTTTCTTATAAAACCTGAAGCAATTATTATATTTAACCCATAAATAGGAAACAGGGCCACCTATGATCACATACGCGTACTATTTGCGGCGTGTGTTTCTACCTCTATACAAGGTGTCAATGGAAATAATATCAAAAATAGCTCGTAGATGGCGCTTTCATAGAAATTATTTTTAATTATTTTATTATAGATCTAGCAAAAAGATTGGGGCTACCACTCAGGTGATCTTCACACTGCCCCGCATCACGCTACATATTGCGTGTCGACGCACCTACGCGCGTTCCTGCGGGAGTCCAGATCTGCATCATATCGTGCTGGTTTTTTGCGCACTTACGCGCGTGGGTGCGTTTAGTAGATTCACGCACAGCGGCTCTTCGAAATCCATTTTCAAATACACACGTCACGCCCATTCAAAATCACGCGCGGCATTGCGGGATTCGGTGTGCCATACCTTGCGTTTCGCCCCGCACCTACGCGCGGGGGTGCATGTTTCTCCGCGTGTATGCGCGTGGTTGCATTTTCAGTGTGTTGGACTGTGCGTGTTTTCCATACAAACGGAGATACTTACAAACAACGGAAGAACACGCATCCACGCGCTACGCTGCATCATGCGGGGCAGTGTGAGAATCGCCTTACAAGCAACGGAAGAAAACGCATCCACGCGCTACGCTGCATCATGCGGGGCAGTGTGAGAATCGCCTTAAGCTAATAAAAAGGAAATAAATTAGACTCAATAAATGTTTTTTTTTCAAACTACAAAAATAAATAGGTACTTCTCTAAAAAACACAATTTTTATAAAATAAGTATAACCTAGGTGTTAGATACTTACTTAATGTAATGTGAGAAAATATTTTTTATCTAAGGTGTCCTGTAGGGAAAATGTTAAGTAGGTATGATTAAAATAGTTACATTACAATAGTTATACCTACATTTCTGATTACATAAAATAAAAATATAAGACACAGTTATTATGAATTCTTACCTACCTCCAATTAACCGATTATGAAGCCGACGTTATCAGACTTGATTAAATTTCTTAGGTAATTATCTGAAGACATAATTACACACTTTATAAAAAAATATTACAAAAATATGCAATAGGCACTACGCATACGAACTATTTATTTTATACCTGCTTGGAAATAAAAGACTTGACCTAAGTTTAGAAAAGCATATAAATGTTTTTAGGGCCATTTTTAGGATTCCGTATATAAAAGGTCCGCTCTAGATGCAACCCTACTGCTGACTACTATCCTCCGACATGAGGGATTGACCACTGAGAAAGATCAAAAAGGTAGCTATAACGGGACCATGCCCATTTGTGTTAGACAGTCATATTACAGTATTTCTGTTGCTGTTACGATAACCAGCCTATTTGCTGAACAAGTTCTTAGATGGCGCTTAGCCAACTGGTTACTGGGTCTGGATATAAGGCACTCCTGGATAACACTCATCAAACCAGATGTTCAGTAAAAGGGCTAGCTGTTTAATTGAAAGGCTATTTTACCTGAATGGCTGCGACATTGCTATAAATGTAATAAATGATTTCAAGGATTACAAGCCCCTTATAATAAGCTTGCCATTCTTACCTACACTTAACAAAGAAAACTGTCAAAATTAAGTCATAATCCTACACATTAATTTAAAATGGGAAATTATAAGTGTAGCCACAAAATTATTTATTGGACGCAAGATTAAACTTCTAATTTTATAACTAAGCAACGGGGAAATGACATAGCCTCTAATAAACTAATTCGTCTTTTTTACAACGAAAAACTAAATATTCTATAGCTAGAAAGCTTCAAGTAAAGATCATCAATTATTGTGACTTGTCCTTCTTATTTATACATTGTCATCTAATTTACTAACTCGGCCTCGTTTTTAGAATATTGCCATTTATAACCTTCAATTAAAAAAACATTGTATTAAAAATTGAAGTTATTGACGAAAACGAATCGCTGCAAAACCGACTCCACGTAGTCTTGTCTGCCCTACCCCTAGAGTGGAATTCAAAACCGCGCAGGTGCGGAGGCGCGGAGGCGCGGAGGGGCGACGCGGCCTGCGAGCTGAGGCGCAGGTAGTTTTAACGCTCGCCGACCCGGCTGAGGCTGGCCGGCCGAGCCGAAGCTGCGGTGGTGAGCGTAAAAACCATCTGCGATGATAAGCTCGCATGGGACCGCCGGAGCCCCGCAGCACCGGAGCCGTGACAGAAGCAATGCTTGCTGCATGTTGCTTGCTTACATTTTAAACGTACTGAGTTAAGAAATTAGAAGCTAATTAAATATATTTTATGATGTCATTTAATAGTATTTTAGAAGTTTACTGTTAGAATGCATGCTACAAATTTAGATGCTAAAAAATAACCACCATGCTGAGTTGTATTTAGAGTGGTTAACTTAGAAGATAACTAGTGGCTAAGATAGTATTATTTAGATGCTCGTCAATTGTGACTGACTTAGTAATTTAGAAGGCAACATACATTTTTGGGGGCGAATAATGATATTAAAAAGAAGCCTGTTTAATTAGCACCCATTCAAAATTGAGGTCCTTAAGTAGGGCTGCGGGATTGTTCCAAAGAGTCACCGCGGCCCTGGTGCATACGCGGCCTATGACGGAACACGACGGTTTTTAGTCAGTAAGAGTCTGATACTCCCTCACCGCTGCTAATCCACTGTTGTTATTTTATGAATCGGATATAGGTGCAAATGCTTAGAATATTTTACCAATAGGTAGAACTCAATTTCTATACCTAACTACGCAGTTTTGAATAATCTACATCGATAGCTTTGTAATATACATATTAGATTTTTTCTGATAACTGTCTAGTAGGTGTTTATTTCTACAGTTGCAATAGATTGGAAAGCCAATGTTCAGAACACCTGCATTTTTAGGGAGTTTCGAGTAGATAAATCTCTGTAATTGCTTTTATCTTTACGAAAAAGATTGTTATCATGTTATTGATTGTAAAGATTATTAGTATGTACACCTATTTCTTGGGGGCAGGAGCAACATACTTTCTTTCTTTCTTTCTCCTGCCCCGTTCCCAATTTCACTTGGGGTCGGCGCAATATGTTATTTTCTTCCATTTTCCCCTGTCAGTCGTCATACTGACACTCACTCCCTTCCTATTCATATCATATTTCAGGCAATCCATCCATCTTTTCTTAGGTCTTCCTCTTCCTCACCATCCATCTACATTCATACTTAGCACACACTTTGTTGCATGCGTATCATCCCTCCTCATTACATGCCCATACCACGACACAATCTTCTACTTCTCATCTTTTCTGTAACTGGCGCTACTTTCATACTTCCTCTAATGTAATCATTCCTCACTTTATCCATTCTTGTAACACCACACATCCATCTCAGCATTCTCATTTCTGCTACATGCACTCTCACAGGAGCAACATACATTATTAGTTTATTAGCAACATAAATGAATCTTTCCTAACCACTCACCTGTCGTGTCCATTGTTATCCCATCGGGCTAAGATAGTGAGGGAATAGGGAATGCACCTGTATGTGTGTGTGTATGTGTATGTTGATATGTTTTCCATTTTTTCAAAGTTTCCATAGTTTCTATATGTAACCATTTTCTATGTATATTTGCTTGTTCTGTTCTGTGCTTTTGTGCGTCACAAACACGAGTAAATGTTTTATTTTAAACTTGACTTTGACCTGTATTTGGGCAAACGCTTGAGTACCAAAACTATGCATGTCCTGAGCAGCTCTCTCGTTCCAGCTGATGTCTTTCAAAAACAGCTCATTAGCTGAATATTGGTCACTATTTGATGGCAACTGGAATGTTTTACTTAAATGTCTGCCTGTTTAATGCCTTTATCTATAGGGTCCAAACTAGGTACCTACATATATAATATTCCGCGGTTCTGGGTTTTATTTTACTTTTGAACCATAATTAGGTATGAACAAACTTTCCCATTTTGACATACCCAGCTCGGTTTTTCAATGTTTTTATTTTATAAGGTTATCTACGTCTTATACAGTTTTAGTTAATCTGCATCGATTACTATAATACTAGTAGGTTTAATTTGATAAAATCAATTGCTCGTAACTGACCAAATGACGTTCTATTATACCTAAGTACAAACACCTGCAAAGTTTTTTACGTATTTCTAGAGATATAAAATATTATTTTATCTTAAATACAAGATTAGTTCTATGATAACGTTTTCAATGTTAATTTAATGACAGTTTGGTAAACTGACGTTCGTCATCATCAAAGTAATATACAACATCAAATAAGCCATCGAGGCTATAAAATGGCATTTGATCAGGCACTGGTGCACTTTCTATTCCTTCACTCTCATAGCTCGATGGGAACTATACTCACTTCAATGAAAAAAACATTACCTACATCGAACCTAGAGGAAGATAGATAGATAGATACTCTTTATTATGCACAATAATTAAAATACAATAAGAACAAAATAATAAATTTAAATTTAAGGAATATTTACTTTAAGGAAGTGAAGTTTTTCTTGAATTGAAAGATATAACATAGCAGATATAATTTCTTGGCTAGACAACAATAAGTTGAGGTAAGATTTAAAACAGGCTATAATATTTTTAATCAAAATGTGACAAATGTACCTAACTAAATTGACGATCTGAATTATAGAAATTCAAAAATAA
Source organism: Helicoverpa zea (assembly GCF_022581195.2). Lineage (NCBI taxonomy): Eukaryota > Metazoa > Arthropoda > Insecta > Lepidoptera > Noctuidae > Helicoverpa > Helicoverpa zea. Next base: position 483,621 of record NC_061458.1, on the reverse strand, counting down.
TAACAGTTATCAATAAACGACACAAAGATTGATATAATTCCTAATTAATATTCTAACCATTATTGTAGATGAAAGCTTAGTAGTGGAAAGGTTATTTACTTTTTACCTAATTTCGAGGAGAAACTCTACAGGTACGCGGGTAAAACTGCGGGGAATAGCTAGTTTCAAAATAATCATAATATTGAAGGATTACCTAATTATACAAATATTTCCGTTCAGATAGTACCTAAAATATGTTATCTGACCCTCTAGTCCAAGTAATTTGCATCTGCCAATATTTTTAAGTATTTGAAATCAATTCTAATGAAAGGTCGAATTAAATCGATAAACACCTATAAAGCAAATCAATAGTTTCAAATAGTAAATAGGTATTGAATAGACAGCAAACAAACTTTTAACCAAAGCTGTATTCGCTGTATCATACGCTGTGCTGTATGATTTGAGGATATCAGGAAGGAAATTCCTTCATCATTCCCTTCTCTGGTAGTTGACCCTGATATCTTCGAAAGTGTTCATAAGAAAAAATACATCTTCAGAGCCCCACTGCGCTCACCTACTTGCATACCCAGCGCGGTGCCATCTTATAGCTGGTTAAAAGCAGACAAAATCTGAACAAATTAATAGTTCTACGCTAGTTCGACTAGATTATGTATACTTTTTCAAACACTTTTTCTCACATTCCTTCTCATATCTATGTAGGAAGTTGATGCACTTTAAATCTTAGGTAAAATTAATTACAAGCATTATTATTAATCTGATAATCTTACAGATTATCAATTTTAAGCCTTTTTCTTAATAAATCAGGTAAAGTTTTCATGCTAGTTTCCACGCACGCCAGTCTAGGCGATAAGATTTTATTACTTTCATTACGAACAATGAAGTAGATTTTTATTTGTTTTTGTTTAAAATATAAACCCAAACAACTGATTTGACATCCGTAGCCAGTATGGAGTTATCTGACAGTGAAAGGCTTGGTGAATCGGTGGCACCATTCGTAATTTTAATAACTCGGTTTGTTGGCCCTAACATCGAAACTACAGAACGGATTTATGTGAAATTTGGTACACGGACAGTCTAGTCTAGAGCCTAAGAAAGGACATGAGCATCAATCAGGTGCAGGAAGTAGTTCCCCCGAGACGCGAGTAAAGCTACAGGGAGTAGCTTGTAAAACACATAAGACAGTAATTGAAGAACAGGACACACGAATGAAGGAAGATAGAAATTGAAATGAAAGAACTACAAAATCGAGAAAAAATATTCTATATAACAATAAATAGTTATATTCAGTAGCAAATCACTATCAGATAATATTATAATAACTTATCATCGTATTAATAAATATAAAGGCACGTATTTACTCCTATCTATATCTGTCTTAGATTCGCAAAAAGTCTGATTGTTTAAGTTCATTTGGTGATGATAATTAGTGCAAAAAAGACGTGTTTCATGTGGTACTGAAAATATTGGCAAATCAGGTGAGACTAATAATAGTTTAAAAAGTTTATGTGAGATTACTTAAAGACGATTATAGATAGTCTAAGCGGCCATCAAAATAGGTCAAGAGCTTCCAGCATCTTGGCCCAAAATAATATTTACAATTTAACCCAAATAATTTATTTTACAATTTTGATTACCTTGAAGATGTTATCTTGGTTTTGTTAAATTTTGTACTATGTACTTTTCTAGTGATTAGAAGTAATCAATAATGATTTACAAAATTCTCTAACCGTCTATCCACAAATCTAGACAAACATTGTAGACAACATACTAAAAGAACCAAAATGTGATATTTTCAAAAGACCTGACAAATCGACAATCAAAACAGTCTTAATATTTAATTAGTATTCCTAGAATTGTTCAAAGTTCTTTAGTCACTACAATATTTGTAATAACATGAAACCTTTCTGTATATTTGTTGATTAAAAATAAACATTCCTCAAAAGTAACGAAGGAAAATGATGACATTCAGACTATTAATACAGATCTATAAATTAATGATGAAAAGTTATAGGTGCAAGAGGTGCAAATGAACTCTAAAGTGGGATCATATGAAACAAATTAAAATATTGACGTCACAAATTATGTAGGTATCATTAGACGATAAGATCATAATGCTAATCCCTAAGTCAAAATCGGTTGCCCTATCGACGCCCTTACACACGTCATTGATTACTAACAATGGCCTTGCAACATTGATTTCAGAATGGCAGCTGAAGTCAAGCAAAGGGTCGTCAAAGACAAAAAAGAAGAAAAGACTGATGCAGTGAATACTCCAAAACCAAAATACTGGGAACCTCTAACAGATGGAGTTAAATGGATCGAAAAATATGCAGGAAATCTTGAGAATTTCTTCGAAAGAGTACCAGAATTCATCACTACCTTCATAGCAACACTAGCTGTATTCACATTTGGAGCTACTTTAAGAGGTATGCCATTGCTTCCTTTCTTAAGTGCATTAGTCACATTATCGATAAAAAACTGATTAGATTTTACACCTATCAGTGTACCTGTACCAAAAGAAAGTTTCATCGAGAGTACAAAACAATAATATTTATTGTTCTAGTTCAATGGAACAAGCGATAAGAATCATATGGGTGCATGTATAAATCATTAACCTTTATGTACCTAAGTCTTGAATGATTAGTAATGAATGAAGTTAAGTTTGTAGACATTGGGCATTTGGAATTTCATCTTCTTTCTGCTCTCTTCAGAATTTTATTTTTAGTGGCCGCAATATGTTTTCCACTTCCATTCCCTTCTTATTCACGTCATTCCTCAGACAATCCATCCACATTTTCTTTGGCATTTATATTGCGTATAAAAATTAGGTTGGTTCGACACGTTCACCAAGTTTCATGGTTTTTTCCTACAGTCTAAGTTCACTGCGGACTTATGATGTCCATGCAGTTCTCCCTATCTTTATATATTTTCTGTATTCCATCTAAATTTGATATGGCTTAATGTCCCTTAATAGATAGCTCAGGTGTTATTTGTGCCTACTCATACGAATCAACGACTTGTAGAAATCTAATTCTCTTACTTACTTATATACGTATAGTACGTGGCACAGTTTAATTACTGTCGACATACCTACACAATTAATATTCATAATAATAATGAAATAGTGCAGGCCACTAATCACAAAGTTCTACATACTAGGCCAATTTTAACAATGATTAATTTTGCCACTAAATGTCCGTTGTACAAAATTTATTTAGCTCCTGATCATAAATTAATGTAACAGCAAATCAAGCGTTCTGTTATAAAATAATTATGATTAGGTACTTGACGTCAGACATAAAGTTAGACAATCTGAAGTCGTGTTAGCATTGTCTAGTCACAACTCATGTGATTGGTGATATACAACGATAAGTCGAGGAATCAATTTATTGGTAATCTAAAGATCTATTGCATATGAATAATTTTTGATTACACTTTAATTTACAAGAATAGATTAAACTTTGGTTATGACGAATTAGCTATACAAAGAAAGAGGTAAATGGTCGATTCTAATATCATAAAGGCGGAAGTTTGTGAGTGTATGACTTATTTGGACAAAAAAATGGTACCTATGTCGTAGATTAACTCATAGGATAGTAACTTGTAGTTGCTGAGAAGTTTGTTGCGCCACTTCTTCCCAGTAAAGAAACAGCGGAAGTGTTGAAGGGTGGGCGTTTTGCAGGCTGCTTTTCGTCAATCTTAACGTTCAAAAAGTGCACTGCAACCAAGTTCGAATAATTGATATTTTTGAATCTGAGTTTGGATGAGTTATTCTTTCTGGAGGCGGGTGAAACTGAAGGTGGAAGCTAATTAATAATATAAATTTCGTATGCAATTGTTAATTTGCCAAAAATCCTCTTGACAACAGAATTGTAATCAATTACGAACAATGTTGTAATCATTAAAACAAAGCTAATTGATCTGCTAGATAAGCTATCTTTGACATTGGCATTCGTGTTCATGAAACTACGGAAACGACCCAACATTCTTCAAAATATTAGCTATTCCGTGGTTACACTCGCTTTTCGTGGTATCAATAATAATCAAGCTCATAGGATAGATTCAGAAGTTTTGGCGTGAAAACCCGGCAGAGAGAGAGACAAACTAACTTTCGCATTTTTAATATTACACAATAAAATCCTTGTCATATGACGCCTCGCGCATACGCAGCAGTATTTTGTTCGTACATTATAATTGTCGTGAATATCATACCTATGAAATCAAGATACCTTTAGTTCTATTTCTGGTTTGTAGATAAAATTGCCTACTTCGCCAATCCGTCCAATACTTACTTACCCCATAGTGATGACAATAATCTAACGATAACAAAATAACTACCTACCTCATTTCGATATGTATCTTAGAATTAATATAATCGAGATTATTTATAATTAATTGGAAACTAAATCGCTTGGAGACATATTTATCGATACCTCCTTATCTATTCAGTTTTAAACGAGTTAAATGGCTGCTTAATATTTATGGATTTTAAGTTGTTTCAGTAAATTATTCTCAAAGCTGATGCGTTGTGTACACTGTAAATGAACTATTGATTAATTGTAGCTGCTAAAGTTAAGTTTACAGTTTCTTACACTGATAGAATTCTGTTTCTTTTCGTTCTTATTGTAGTAGGAATCTTCTTTCTGCGCTTTTCCCAATTGCTTTTGGAGTCGGCGCAATATGGTTTCTGCTTTCATTCCTCTCTGTTACTCGTCATTCACTCCCTTCATATTCAATCATCTCTCAGGCATTCCATCCTTCTTTTCTCTAGTCTTCCTCTCCCTCTCCATTCATCTACATTAATACTATACTATTTGTAGCACGTGTTTTATCCCTCAGTGGGAATATTGCCCTCCCCATTTAGGAATATTACCTTAGAACTAAGAATTGCGTATTAACCAATAGAGTTGTGTTTAAGTAACTAAACTAATTTAATTTTCCTTTAACAAGATCCGAACACGCAAACCTAACAAATTGAAACAGTTTATCTTGATTGACGGAACTTTGAAACCTAGCTTAGGTACAGAACTTTTGTAATTTACGAATTACCTATCGGCAATATTCTAGCCTAAGTTTATTTTTACCTGTTCTTTGTGGAAAAGTGACAAACATATGGATCGATCAATTTTGTCCTTAATCAGTTCATTGATTGATGATAATCCCAATATGTTTCTGTCTCTGTCAGGTGAAGTCTAGGCAGGTGTCGCTGAGATTAATGAGAAAATATGAATTGTGTCATTTGATAAGGATGTCAACATTGCAAAACTAAAACACGACCGCCAATTGATGTCAATGATATTAAATAAATAAAATCCAACATACTACAGATATAGTAAAAGAAATACGAGGAATCCCAACACATCAATACTTTTACCAATATTTGTAAATAAACCTAACACGTTCCAAGACCCGACTATCATAAATACAGCAATATTAAAAAAGCGCTTTTGAAAATTCCAGGAGAATGGGTGGTGATATTAGTCACAGCGCTAAAGCAGCTGAGTGGTCACACACAAAACAATACGAACACATCCACAAATGTGATGGATTTGTTCTCGTCAAGAAACTTGAGGATGGAGCATTTCACCCACTTCTTCATTGGGGCACATGCTGTCTCCTTGTCCATGTACTTCTTCATTGGAGGATTCTTGCATGTAAGTTGATTCCTGTATTCATTTTTTGGCGGATCTCATTTTTCATGTCATTGATCAAGTATAGCCTTGGATAGGGAGTCGCTCCTTGTAAAACACTGGTACTCAGCCGCATCCAGTTAGACTGGAAGCCGACCCCAATATAGTTGGGAAAAGTTTCGGGTGATGATAATGATGATTAAGTATAGCCTTCAGTTTTTTCTGTAATCCGCTGAACTCATAGTAAAATAATATTTACGGAAAACAGTGCAAAAATTAAATGGACGTCATTTCTTAATTATTCTAAGAACACGATTAATTAGTTTATCTAAGATAACCACTAACGTTAGAAATACGTCATAGACACTGAAAAATTTTAAAAGATCTGAATTTGTACGTGGAAACAAAACAAAAACATTTGAACATAAAAACCTACATAAATTCTATGAATTCTTGCAAATAACTCTCCAAAACAGAATTGGCACACATGCTTTGAATTTAAAACATAAACCTCTTAGGTTATATATTTAACCAAATTAGTTTTATCTGGATAAATTCGGCTTAAAATTCGATTTTAGATTTTAAATCCGCATATAAATTTTAATTATAATAAAAACAAGAAACACACGTGAGCATTCGGCCTCTAATGATTAATAATGCCATTTTGACACAGCCTATATTGCATTAAGGGTGGTTTTGAAAACAATTCCCAAATTATTGAAATAGTTTTGATATTTATTAAATCAGTTCTAAGTATAGCGTAAGCTTCCTATCAATGGAAAATAGCTTTCATTAATGAAATCTATTTAGAATTTATTCGTTACAATCTCCACCATTTATCATGAATGTAATATTAATTGCCCTTCCGAATCCGTTCAAGACATCCCCTTTGAAAAGCAATAATCTAATAAAATCTCTTGCTTCCTTCGTAATTAATAATTGTGAATAATTAATATTTACGTCACTCAGATAAGGTAGAGTTATCTTTCGTTTTAATATCGACTTTGTTTATGTAGACCTGACTTGTATCACATATAAAGGATTTATCAAAATTACGAACATCTGGTTGAGATATGGCAAAGTCATTTGAAACGTTCGTGTGGAAATGTGACTTTGTGTTTTTGCCTCAAATAAGTTTTGGGAATGTTTTAATCACGTCAGTATTAAAAGATTAATTATTATCGTCTGCGTTGATTATATTGAAATCACATTACGTTGATGGCTGGTCTTTAATTACGCGATAAGTACGGTTGACAACAGTTTTGATTCAAATCCTAAAAGTACGTACATATGTATAATTGGACAATATGAATGCGGTCTGTCTATAAATCTTGTACCTATGTGTATAATAATAACCCTCATGAATGGTACAAAAATGTATGTTTATATGTTTTTTCTCAACACGTTCAAAACGTTCACCCAATTGCATAAAAACTCATCAGATTTCGCTGTTCTTCAGCGAAAACTCGACCAAGAACTTCAGAAGCATTATTAATAATGCCGGGCTAAAAACTGGTAGAAATAGGGATGATTGGCATTATTTAAAAATATTCTAGTACTTTCAGAGATAAAATCATCGACATAAAATGACTTTTTGACCTTGTCACAACTAATAACTCATTATCTACTTCCAGTGGTACTTCTACATGAACAGAAGGCATCTCGCCAAAGAATGGAAGATCCAGCCAGACAAGTGGCTGTCCCCTGAACTGGAGCGCCATGAGCTCATGGTGGGCACCATGTCTCTCCTACTCGTCGGGACTTTTTCCTCCTTCCTTGCGTGCTATATCTACAATGGCAACCCTTCGACCGTTTACTACCAGTTCGATGAGTACGGATGGTTGTGGTTCTTCTTGCAGTTCCCAGTTATCTTCTTGTATTCTGTAAGTATTGTTTTTATCATTTGGTTTATTGGCTTGAGCATAATAGCACGGGCCCTATGGCTCTATAGCATTGTGGGCGATTTGAATTTAGATTCAATCAATACACTGGTTTTCAATCTGTGACCCTGTTTTTTTGATTGAATATGAGGCATTTGTAATTTAGCTGTCTTATTAAAACTTGTTATAAGATTTATGTAGTTTATAATATTGATTCAAGATTTATATCATTCAAGCCTCACTTGAATAGTAAGTATCTGATGTCATATTTTGTTCTAACAAATCACAATCTATTTCCAGGACTACACCACCTACATCCTCCACCGGCTGTACCACACCCCGTGGCTGTACAAGCACTTCCACAAGCTTCACCACAAATACAAGCAGCCGACTGCCTTCTCCGTCACCGCCATCCACCCGGTCGAGATCCTGCACATCCAGCTGACTATGTGTCTGCCACTCTTCTTCTTCCCCGTGCATTGGCGTAAGTTTTTTACGTCCATTGATATTAGCTTTTTAACTTAAATTGATTGATTAGATGAGAAGGCAATAAGATGGAAGACTACTCTTCAAAAATGTCTTTAGATGATCCACCTTGGACAAGACGTACCGTTGTGTGAATTTCGAACTACCTGTGTTTTATGTGCTTGCATAGATATGTTGAATTTCGTACATAAAGCTTCTTCTTAAATAATTTTCACACTTATGAATTTTACGAGCGAAAATAATCGACCAATATTGCCCTTACAAAAAGCAAACATACATATGTCAGCTGAAGGTACAAAAATCTCGGACACTCCACTAGTGTGAAAAAGCTGTTATGTTGTAAAATTCTATTTGTCAATTTTGTCAATCATTTTGCCGTACTTAAACTGATTTCTAAATGAATCTTCATTTATACTGTTACAGTATCTTTCTACTTCGTGGCCATCTACAATTACTACCACGGCATCATCGACCACTCGGGCATCAACTTTAAGGCTCAGTGGTGGCAGCCGTGGCAGCCTGATGCGGAGTTCCATGATCAGCACCACGAGTTCTTCCACTGCAACTTCGGGTTTAACATGTCCTTGTGGGATAAAGTGAGTAGACCAATCTTAAGCAGTATTATGTAGCAAGATTGTGGTAGTTATTATATATTGGGTGAAATTTTCGAAATTAAAGTGGTTTCACTCATTTTGTATGTGATAAGATTGTGTCCCTTTTCCAAGGTATGGGTGAAGATTACAAAATATGGGGAACAGGCACCTTGTTCAGGATTCAGTATCTGACCTTTTATTAAATGGCGTCTCTAAAGAAGGCTAGCCATATGAAAGGCTTCGGTAAATAACAATAACTAACATATTTCATTTTTTTCCAGCTTCATGGTACAATGAGGAAGCAGTACCGTGCCTACACAGAGGACACATACCACGGTGAAGCTCCCACTCTTGACAGTCCTGAGGGCAAAGCTCTCCTAGCTCAAAACCCTGACCTCATTGAGAGCAAAGTGCTACAAGAAGAAATACCTGAAATACTTGAAGCCGTCAAATCAGATACATCCAAGACTGATCTTAATACTAAAAAGGATAAGTAAGAAGTAGAATAAGAGAACACGTTCTTTTTTGATGATTATCATCCTACAAGGTTAAGCATAATTTCTCAGGTTTAAACAATCTTGGTCATCAAAGTTCTGTTCAAATCGCTGCGCTATGCGATTTTGAATTCGGAATGATGCATCAAGATTTGTGAAAAGAATACTTTTGTTCATTTGATTTATCTTACAAAGGAGCTTTGTCAATATAAGATTTCAATTTAATTAAAACCAACTGAAGTACAAGTATCTTGAACCTGATGTAACTATGCTTCATTATCTACAGCAGTATTTAATTTATTTTCTTTTATTGAAAATGCAGACATATTTGCATTGTAAGATTGTAAATCAAATACATTTTCAGATTGCTGTTAATCTTTTGAAATATCCTTTGAGGATATTTTATTGTTAACTTAATATTTTTCTTAGCTGATGTGATAAATGTAGGATAAAATAGTTGTAATATTTTAAGAGGTGATTTTTGATAATTTTCATCCAATAAAGCATTTTGATTAATTCATTGCTGTTTTATTTTTATACTAGCTGTGTCATCTCTTGGTGGGTCACTACGTATATCTTTTTACTATTCATTATATACCTTCTCCACAAGTATAAAGGTAAAGTGTTTACTGCCGAATTTGCGTACGCATCATAATTATACTTTATTTTTATTTCCCCAATACGCATTACGCAAAAAGGCTTAGAAGTTATTTCCTTGTCATCAGATTTTCCCATTAATGTACTTGAGTGCAAATAATTTATTTTGCGAAAAATATAATGGGATATTTTGACGTCACCGATTGTGAAGATTGAAACAATGCCGCGTAATAGGATCCTTTTCGAAAACACTCAAGATTTTTTCGAATCAAATCAAATCAAATCAAATCAAAACGTTTATTCGCGTTCGTGACGCACACACAAAAACGAATACATATAAAAGCTCACAAAAATAAAACAAAACAGGAATGAAAACGAAAAAAAAAAAAGAGAATGGGAAAAGGAAAATATGCGTCACGATCGCGAAATGGCCCTCGCTCAGCATATGCAGCGACCCTATGCGAGACAGAGTTGCGGCGCTGGTTTTCAGCGATGGCCAACACTAACATGTGACGTCAATCGGTGTGTAACCTTAACTAAGTATATACATACTACTAGATCCAGAGATATTCACAACGTCACAAACTTTACTTCTTTTGTTTAGATAAATGGTCACATCCACAACACAACCTTGATCATTGAATCTAAGCGACTGCTAAGTGCTAATCCTAATTATACTGTCAAGTGAAAGAATGCACCTACGGGATAAGTAGTATTTTGACGATTCTGTATTGCCCACGCAGACGAAGTTGCGGGCAACAGCTAGTACATACTAAGTGTGTAATATATATTTATAAAATATAATATACTGCTATAAAAACATACTAAATATATATAGAAAAAACTAACTAACATAACAACATTCTGAACGAATGTGAATGGAAGTGACACTTGACGTGCTTCACAAAATTCTATAATTAGCTATGGTCAAAGCCGTTCACCAATGACCATACACACACAATGCAAACTATTTACGAATTACGTAATGGCGACGAGTGCTTATCAACAATTATTATGCAAGGCATCATTGTGTTCAAATTGTGGAAATGAGTGTCTGAAATGGTGTTATGAAAGAAAAATAAAATAAAATAACGTATTAAGTGTGAACGAGTATGCAGGTCGATCGTAATCCTGCTACCAGGATGGCGTAGGTAAGTGACAATTATTGTATATTTTTCTTTTTTATGCCTAGGCACGCCACTTCCTTGAATTATAAATGAATATTTGTACATATAAAGTTATAAAATAGGACTGACACAAATACTAATCTAGAAATTGACATACTTACCATTGAATTGAATATAAATTGTGATTACAAAATTAAAGAATTGAAATAAACTTTGAATTAAAATTGCAGACAAAAATAGAGGAAATGACAGAGAGATGAGGAAAAAAAGTTTGACCAGAGCAGATGCTCCTCCATACCGAAGAGAATGATTCAAAAGCAGCCCACACCGCAGGAAGTGATCCCCAAACCAAAGCATGTGTGCCATGAAACCTGAGGTATGGAATAATATTATGGATTAAAACTAATTTGTTCTTGTAATAACAGATTTTTGAGCTTTGTTTTAAAAGAATGTTTTGTTTTCAGGCATCGAAATGGGGGAGGGAGATCATTCCAGCAGCGCGTGGCTGCAAACTTGAAGCATCCTCTGAAAGCCGTAGTGCGATGCGTGGGAACGGTCAGCGGACACACTATGGAGCGAAGACCATGCTTTATCTGGCTTTGTTTCCAGGTCAGCTTTTTGAAAAGATATTCTGGTGTTTGAGCCCTAACAGTACCAAACAACAGATTGGCCAAATGAAGTTTTCTCCTGGCAGCCATCTTTAATAGTTTTAGTTCATTAATGTATGGGGTAACATGACTTCTACGTGGAATATTTATACAATAACGAACACAGGCATTTTGAATACGTTGGATAACGCGCTCGGTTCTAGAGAGAAGACATGGACCATACACTATATCACAATAGTTTAACTTCGATAGGACGAGGCTGTCAACAAGTTGTTTGCGCAAAGGAATGCTCAAATATTTCCGTATACCATATAATACCTTTAGCCTATAAAAACAACTTCCTAGGATTCTTGTTATGTGTGACTCGAAGCGTAGCTCCGGGTCCATAGTCAGGCCCAGATTGCATGCTTGCTCAACCCTCTCGATTCTCTCTCCCATGATCACTATCTCGATTTCGGAGAAATATTTACCGGCTTATATTTGAGTGTTGGAAATGTTGAGATGTTAATATCTTTGCATTAAAAATGATGGAGCTTAAATATACGGGAAAACAGTAATCCTTTCATACCTGTAATATTTTGGTTATTCATTTTTTTTATTGCAGACTGCGTCAAAAATTGGAATCTGGTTCTGCATTTATGTATAGTATAAAGTACCCGACGCCAGACAATGGTCAAGAAATTCAAATTTTTACATTAACTTTTTTGCTACTAGCAGCAAAATATTCAAGGCTACTCTTTACGACTCTTGAAGATTTTAGAACCGTAAAGGGACTCGTATTTCAGTACAACAATGCTTCCATCTTGGTTATTAGGCCTTGCGGAGTCTAAGCTAAGTTATGGCCTGGCCACGCAAGTTGGGCCTATAAATTTTAGTGCCTTGGTACTTATGTGTTGGCCTTGTTTATGTGGTGTTTGGTGTTTTCCACACTGCAATTTATATTGATGTATAAACTTTGTCCTTTTATGGATACAAAATATGTATCGTCAGAGTCGAAACATTTTTGGGGACGGAAAATTTGAATGAATTGACTTTGGTAAATTTTGAGCCAACTTGAGGATCTCAGAAAAACTTGTTACAATTGTACTAAGAATAGTGATTCTCTCAGAAGAAGTGTACTAAAGTATAAATGAGCGTGCTTGATGCTAAAGCTGACCTCCAAATTGCTTGCGTACGATGTACGAGTACCATAATAACACCCATAAATTCCGGAGTACGATGTTATCTGCCACTAAGTGGACGCTCTCTATTTAAGCACAAGGAAATCGCTTGCATCCCTATCGGGCGATCATAATAATTCACCGTTCAAAACAGAATTCTGCCTTTTCACGCAAACCATTTATCACTCTTGTGAGAAGGAAAAAATTGCTTTGCCCTTAGGGAGCCAAGTGAAAATAATGTGAGAACAGGGGCCAACTTTATTTGATTTATACTGTTCAGAATATTCTGTTAATTAAGCTTTGACGTGCCAGACTACGGGGACAATGGCTGACGGAGATAAACGTCGTGTGCAATTATGTTTCATTGTTCGTCCGACGTTTTTGAGGGTATCAAAATATCTTAAGTCCTCAAAGTTGTGCTCGGAGCAATGTGCAATCTAGCCAGCAGGCTAATTAGCTTTTCGTCATTTTCACCAACTTCTTAGGACTTTATAACTATTTGCCTCAAAAGTAAAACTTTTGTTACAACTCAATCGAAGTCAATCAATATGAAATTAAAATCATTTCGATGGCTGAGAGTAATTACATTTTCGCGTCCAAATATTGGTCCCGAAGGCCCGACTCTTTTTATCTAATCAAACCTTAGGCTTGAACTCCTGTTATATTAATCGAATTTAATTGGACACTTCTACCCTTCTAAGAGCAGGGCTTCATTATAATTTTCTATATAAAAGTCGTGAATTCTTTTTTCAAAATTTACTTTCTGTAATTGCTTTCGATTTTATTGTTAAAGGCCTGTTTGACCTTTTACGAATACATAATATTGAATTTTATCGCTAGGGTCGAAGATTGATTTTTGTTTGAACAATTTTCGGAGATGGTGGTTTTAAAAGTTTGATCTACTAAGTAATAAATGCTTCATTATTACACTCTGTAAAATTGCTACATTACTTATTTAATATTTTAATTTTGCTTCCTCCTCCGAATCCCCTTGAGTTTTTTTAGGAATTCTCATCACACGCAACTTGAATGCTTTAAAACTTTTTTGTATTAATAATCATTTGGGGTGGTGCAAGTTTATCCATTTTGTCCTTTTCTGATATAATTTAAGTAAAAGTGCTATTATTCAAGCCATTTACAATAAGGCGGTGCGGCCCACCCAGAGATTTACAGATGATCAAAATTCTTCGCTCCTCTTTTTTTACTTTTATGGCGGCAAAACTTCTGTTATTACAGATTTAAGCAGCGCCGTTTTAGCGCTTAAATCTAAAAATAAAATGACGCTTTGAACTTCAAGTTTAAGTTGGAGGCACTTACGACAATAACAAGCTATGCGCGGCTATAGCCATTTTGCTGGTTTGGCATGGTGTAAGGTTTAGAGTACAGCGGATTGAGATGTAGAATGTTTCTATTGTAACTACACAATTTTATTTAGGAAGGTGTATCATTAATTATGGACGTCAATGTAACATGACATGTCAAAAGTACTTCACTGTCTTGTACAGCTGCTTTCACTCTTTCATCAACTACAACGTTTTAGGAATGCTTCAGTGCAGTCGGAGTCTCTAAGTTATTCTTTTCACAATACTAGAAAACAAAATTAAAGCTTCTGTCGATTTTTACAACTTCCCGTTACCCAATACCGTTATCCTCTAGCTCTTTCCCCTTAAACCGACCTCACAAAAAGAGGCACAGAACTGGGTGGAGTCAAACGCGTCGAAAGCCTCCTGCATTATGCATCGTGCCTGCACCAACCTTTGACTCGCGGATTATACGGAGCAGTTATTTTCCAAAATTCTTGAAATCATAGCTCGCGTGCAAAGGAACTATATTTGAGAACCACGGTTCTGGAAATTGTTCTTGTGTTATTAAATTTAGGTCCCATTGTTGAGGTTTTATTGTTGTAAAATGAGGTCGATTAAAGTGTCTTTATGTTTTGGAAATAAGGCTTGGGCTACTATAAAGTTTTAACTAAAGCGTTAGAATAGCACATGAAACATTATACTAGAAATATGTAGCAATAGGTATCTATTACTACCTGGATTGGTTAAAGTATTTTCCAAAATAATGTAGGTAAACAAAACCGTTTCTATTTTAGAAAATATTGATTGAATTATTAATAGTTCCTAATTTGATGGATAGGACCGTTTTCCTTATCCAATATAATCGTTATAAGCCCACAAAAACAGAAAGATAAGATATTGCATAATACCATAACAAATATCTGCTTACGAAAATCTATTATGATAAGCAGCTATATCACAGCCGCATAGATAAAATCCACGGTACCTACATCGACATGACATTTACATGGCAAATAACCCCAATTCTGAAGTTCAAGAGTTAAGTAACAAATTCAAGACGAAAGCACGTACAAACTATAAAGTAGAAAAAAATATTTTATGAAGTTTTCCCTAAGAATATGACACAAAGAAGTGAAGGCCGAGTTTTCTAGTTGTCGTAAAAAAAGACAATAAAACATTGACGGTCGTTCACCGGACTGTGTCGTACGGGCACAAACTTTTTCGTACGGGTGTGAGGAGAACTCACACGAGCTTCTTATGCTTTCTTTAGTAGGTAGGTACATTATAATCGAAGAACGTCCACTGTTGGACAAAAACCTCCCCAAGCGGGTGAGATTTGCCCATACTCACCGCACTGAGCATACGTATTGGTGAGCACTGTGTGAGATATGTTTTAGATTGGAAATGCTGCTACCCATCTCCAAGAACTTGGTACTCTGCGGTTATCATACCTCCACCAGTCGGTCACCAGAGCCTTGTATGTTTTGCAACAAGGCAGGTAAGATTAGCATTTGTTGCAGAATGATGTCATTTTCCCCCATACAAAGTAATGAGTCCTGCGAAGACTACGTTTGTGTGAGTCCACTCTAAAACTATTCGAAGTTAAATAAAAACTGTTAGCCTGTTGTGTCGGTATCGGACTTGCGTAACGGACCCGTTCAATTTATTGCTCAGGACGTGTCCCGAACATGACGGTGAAACTTACAGCTTATGTACAACTATCTCTAACAAGGGTACCGTTGTATTCTTTACTTATTCTTTGTACTCAGAAATATTGGGAGGTTTGAAGCGTGGTGTTGGCTTTATTCTGATGTTTTTGTTTTGTGATTCGGGAATGGAAGAATAACATTATGCCTACCGTTTTATTAGGCGTGTGTGGAGTAACTTTGTGCTGTTTTTCTTGTAGTAAATATTTTTGGGGAAATATAAGTTTTAACCATAGCGGTAGACTTCAATTTTTTTGAGGAATTGGAAGAAATCTGAAATGAGAAAAGTTTTATCGAATTCGATCAAGACACGTTTAGGTTTTTCTAGTCTAATTACAAATTAACTGAACTTCTAAGTGAGAGTGAGTATATAGATATAACAGTAGAAAGAACTTAGATATTACTTCTTGAGATCACATGTAGCAAAATACAATACCAATTAAATTACACCTAGTTATAATTAACACAGAATTCCCAAAACAAAGATTCAAACCAAAAAACATAATCCACAAACAAAAGCTGCAATCGTGCTTAATTTAATAACAACACAAACATTTCTAAATGGAGTCTAGCAACGTACGGAGGCTAACAATTGTCGGTCTTAAGCCTCTTACCAAGTTATCCATAGGAAACTGTTAACTGTGACTGACCTACATTTAACTTGAGATTCGTTTAATTTTCATTTAGGCTAGGTATAGAACTTGGAATCGCTGTTTCAGAGTTTTCAAGATAGCCATTATAGTTGGAGTCGGTAGTTTGCGCTGGTTCTAGGATTAAGTCTTGTTCAGTTTCAACGGTTCTATTTATTGCTATTTTAGAGTCTTGCAAATTGGGTGTGTTCATCTACTTTGAAGTTTCTTTGTTCAGGTCGGTTTCTAATCTTTACTGGGTTCGTCTGTGTACCAGTGTTTTATATGGATATGATATTAGCCCGGTCAAAATAGACATAAAAGTAGTGGTCAAATAACAAAAATTCCCACAGAGCTGATTTTTGGTGGAGAGCTAGATTTGATCATTTACTAAAAGTCCCCATCGATCCCAAGTGTGCGTCAAAAGTTATTTGAGGTCAAATGTCAAAATTTTAGGTTTTTTGTTTTTTTTTTTTCGAAAACGGTAAGTTTTATCAAAAAAAGACATCAAACCAAAGTTGTAGATCTTTAAATTTTCTACAAAAATGGCATTAACAGTTTTTTCCAAAATCTTACCATTCCTGAGATATCGCGATTCCAAGAGTCATACTACACATGATATGCACATATAAGCCACGTATATACGACGGCTTTTTTTTCCGACGTTAAAAATCATCAAATGACCCCTCCCGCTGTGGGTTAGCAGCGGTGAGGGAGTGTCAGACTAAAAACCGTCGTGTTCCGTCATAGGCCTTTTATGTACCAGGGCCGCGGTATCTCTTTCGAACAACCCGCAGCCCCGGCAGGCCTTGGCCCTGCTGGGCCCCGCTGGGGTTGCTGACCTGGAATCGACCCACTCATACTTGAGAGGTTGGTTCTTTACCCACTAGGCCACCACGAGTTTTTGTATGAATCTGATAAATCTAAAACAATCACAATAATAGTTAACCCAATAGTTAATATCAATAATGACATCATATTAGAACTTGACGGCAATTATTCCCTTAAACTATCCTAAAATTGTCATGACAGTTAGTGGAGTAGGCCTACAGGGGAAACCACGATAAAAAAAACGCTCAGAGTACACTACCTCACAGGTGGCGTGGAAATGTGTGCATGTCATGTATGGAATATATGTACTTTGAAGCGCAATATCTCAGGAATGGTAACATTTAGGAGAAAACTGTTAATGTCATTTTTGTACAAAATTTTATAATCTACAATTTTGGTCTGATGTATTTTTTTGGATAAAACTTACAGTTTTCGAAAAAAACACAAAAATCCAAAAAAAATGACATTTGACCTCGAATAACTTTTGACGCACACATGGGATCGATGGGGACTTTTAGTATTTTATTTATAATGATCAAATCTAGCTCTCCACCAAAAATCAGCTTTGTGGGAATTTTTGTTATTTCAAATGTCTATTTTGACCGGGCTATATATCTAAAACCGACAAGTATTATTAAAATAAACTCAACCATTCAAAAGTCCATTTTCACCAATGTCGAATCTTTCTGTCTCAATTTTGTACTAAGATAACAAACCAAATCTGAACCAAAGAACTAGGCCTAAATTGGCTCGCTAAAGGCCTTAAGGCCTAAATAACCGCTTACTATTTCACGACGTAATAGCTATACATTAATGAAGTTTACTAGACAATGGCGACTCACTAACGAGCTGTAACTGAAGACATTACACGACAAATGGTCGCCCAGCGCCAAATTACAACGAAATTTACTTATAATTTGTATTAATTTGCTATCGTTTTGGTTGATTGCTAATTTGTAGACAATGTAACTTTGAGTATGTAGTGAATTTTGTATGTAGGTAGGTGAAATATTGTTCCTACTTGGAACAGTGTTTGATTTCATATGAACAGTTTATAATATGGCTTTCTCTTTCATTGGTTATTTTAACTTTGTTCTAGTATCGAAGAAGGCTTCTCTTTATCCAGGTGCGCAGAATAAACAGTCCCCACTTCTTCAGCCTCATGTGAAACGCAGTTAAAAAGAAAATATTCCAAAAGATAGTTTTAGGCCAAAGATTCTTTAAATTCGAAAAGAAACTGATCTTACGACGAACTTTTTTAATAGAATAAACTTTCGTCTCCTCAAATAGGTAATGATATTTTGATATTTCCAATACAACAACTCGTATTTATTGATACTGTTGCCATTTAAGAAAATAAATATTATTTTTACAATTTGCGATTTTCCTCTATTGTATGAAGAACAAAGTCTTCAATGGAATAAAAAATTTGAAAGACAATTCTTGTTTCGTTATCTAAGGATATTTATTATTAGCATTCTAAGACGGTTTTACGAATACTAATATTAATAGTTTAAACACTTTAAGACCAAGGTGTCTTAAAGTTTTTATTTGTATTATTTGTTACTCTTGCACTATTTAGATAAAGTGATAACTTAAGTAATAGGTGAGTTATTAAGAGTTTGCCTAATTTTTATTTTTTATAGTTTTATTATGTTTTACCCAATTTCTTAATTTCTTTTATTTTTAATTACTCTTAATTTTTAACTCTTTTACTTAAACCTAAAAAAATGTTGAGCCTACCTTTAATTTAAGAGCATACACTAACTGTTGTTTCATTTATTTTTAAGATTGTCTGTATGTGTCTTAGTTGGTAAGCCTAAATAAAATAAAATAAATAAATAAATAAAGGTGTAGCTAGCTGAAAACTGAAAACTGAAGCGGTACAGCGAAATGAAAGTACAGCGCCTCGTAATATTTTAGACTTTTTATATAATAAAACCGTTAGTAACTGAGCACTTATTCTTAAAAAAAATATTCACGTTACCAAACTATGGGCGAAACTTCGTTTAAGATGATAGTTAAGTAGCCAAGTATAAACTACTTAACCGCTGTTCTGAACTTAGGTAAGGCTATACTACGCACTACTTACTACACCTCAGATTAACGAGGTAAAACTTAAACTTTATACTCTGCTTTATTTTCTCATTAGATATTTAGGACTTGGTTTTTTATTTCTGACTGGCTTTTGCCCTCGGTTTTACTTCTGTAGCGAGGAAACTGCACCCTTATAACGATAAATTCGGTATTATAGCCTATGTTGTCCTTAAAATATCTTGCAGTGTTACATAGCCCATTTATCAAGGTAGGCTAATGGCTTATCTTTACCCGAGTGCGTGGAGTAGGTTCCTACACGGGGGAGACCATTGCAGGAGTAGAAGAAGCTAGTTATGTTAACAACTGTAGTATACATTTATTAGATTCAAGATGAAACATGTCAAAATGATGAACCTAAAAAAGGAGATCTATCTCTGGTACGTATCTGAAACAATACATCTTTTTTTAAGTGAAAGAATAATGCCCAAATATATTAGAAGGTAAACAAAGTATAAAGTACTCGCATACATACAAGTTTATAAATAAGTAGGCAAGCATATAAGCATACTTACTGCAAACATCAAACAAAGATCCTTCTACAAGAAACTGTTGAAACATTTTGTATCTAACACTTGTAAAGCCAGGACCGTTCAAATCGAATCCCATTTGTCTGTAAGCACAATACTTTCAGAGAGATTCAACCAATCCAATATCTATAAAAGTACACATAATTTTCTAACAAAAAAATCCTATTATCTTTAATACAAAACCTTCAGACACTCACGTCTTAGAGAATCGAAAAAGCCGGAGTTGCTATCAGCACCAGTCTTTATACGATCATGGGTATCTGCCATTATATGGGCGGGGGCGCCGCAATGCAACAAATAGTAATAGCTCATTCATACATTTTCACAACTTCACGCACGCACGCGACCAAGTTATTACAAACACAAGCTCCCATTTAATGCACACATGCAATAAGTGACGTTCGCGCACTTTTAACAAAGGGAAGGCTCGGCATTGGCGTCTCCAATTGGTTACATACTCCAAGCCTCAGATTTGAATCAAGACAGAAGATTTTTCGCCAATACGACTATTACGAAGCAATCTCTCTGGATTTACTGAGATTTTGGTACAAATACCTTTGTATTGGTACCTTTGATTTCAAACTGTTACTGTTGTGTATGAAATTGCTCGTTTCCATGTTACGGTCATAGGATAGCACTTTGAAAGAAAGACAGTTAGAAACATTTATTTCTAAGGACATAGGTACAATAAGTAGTAAGTTTATTGGTATCTAGTTCTATGCCTTTAAGTTTATTTTGTCCTTTGGTAATCTTGGAAAATAAACATTGACAAACTTAAGTGGTAAATATAGGACGAACCTAAAAATGATTCCTAGAAAAATCTACCTTTTGCTACATCCTACGCAATATATCTGAGGTTTGTTCTGAAGTAGTTTATTCCAGTATCCGAAAATATCCTTCTATAGTACCTTAATCCTTTGTTTGTTTCAGGACCTACTTGTTCAGGTAGACAGGAAAAATAATAATAAATCTGTGAGACCACAAAATATATTTTCGGTTTCAAATACTTGAAGACTATATTGGTTGGATGAACAAAAAACATTT
This sequence comes from Helicoverpa zea, assembly GCF_022581195.2. Taxonomy (NCBI): domain Eukaryota; kingdom Metazoa; phylum Arthropoda; class Insecta; order Lepidoptera; family Noctuidae; genus Helicoverpa; species Helicoverpa zea. The sequence goes on along the minus strand of NC_061458.1, from coordinate 462,908 downwards.
TTAGATACACAAGTACTTTACCATACCAATTCTTTCGTCCTAACATTTTAATTTTCAAAACAAATGCACATTGAAAATATCAGCTTCCTTAATATTTCTCTCATTCTTTAAGGAAAATACGAAAGAAAGTTATCTTAATACGGAACCAGGGACAGGATGAAAGTGTTGAAGCACACGTGCGAAGTTATCTGAGCGTAGATTGCGTTGCAATACATTGCTGGCTTTCATCAGTGTGCGTGACTCAGGCACGGCACGCGACTGGAATATCATTGCGTTCAATGCGGGGTTAACGCCTTTTCGGCTTTCAAAGTTTGGCTGAAGATTAGACTGTAGGAAAATTAATATTGTTGACTAGGTATTGTTTACCGCGGTCTTGCTTAGAGCAGTGGGATTAGAACCATAGATCCACTGTAGTTAACTTAATACTTGAGTACTTTTAAAATGTTTTTGGAAATTGTTCCAATGATTTTAATTTGTGTCCTCTGAACAGCCTTGGCAGTCATTACGGGACAGAAAGGAGCCAGAAAAACTGAAAACCAGTCTTACCAAGTTATATCGGCTCAGATAAATTGGAGTTGAGGAGGTCAAATAGGCGGTAACTCTAAGTGAGACAGTGGTATTCTGCTGCATCTCTTTAGACTGGAAGCCAAAAGGAAGATCGTTTTAAGTGAAGGTCAATTAAATAATTTTTAAAATAATTTTCGTCTTTCTGATTGAACTTCCATGAATACTCTACTCTCAACAATGGTTCTTAGAATCTTGCGAACGTCCAAATTTTCCACAACGGCTCCCTGATCGTTCAAACAAAAATAACTTATTGAATGCGGGAGAAACACTTTTTCATTGGCAATTCGATTTATATCACCTACGACATCTTGCACTTCATAATTTTCTTCTAATTCTTATTGTGTTACCGTAAGGTTGGTTTTTGCGTGATTTGTGATATTCTGATGTGGATTTTGGGTGTTTTTGGTAAATATGTTAAGTCGTTTGATCTAGACTGTGACGGAGGTCGACCGTTGGGCCCGATAAACCTTCTAAAGGGACTGCTACGTTTGATATAATACCTTTGTTGCTGTTACTTTTATTTGTTTTGATATTGGTCCTTGCATAGATTTGTATGGCTTTCTTAACACTTGGGAGTTACTTTACACAACACACTTTGTGTTTGTTGATTGATGAATTCTTTGATACAGTTTACTATTTCGAAGTTCTTACAATATTGATATGGGTTGTTTTGTAGCTCTGCAGCAATTTTGGATCAATCATGATTTAGATTGCTATCTAAAATACTACTACTCATCACACTTCTATGGAAAACTAACCCTATACAGCATTAATCTTGCATTTATCACCTGATGCGTTAAAATATTAAAGACGTTTTCCTTCTTAATTAAAACAAATAAAATAATTTTTTATCGAAATTTGTCAAAATAAACAAGAAAATATATAATTTTTATATAATGTTTTTGTAAAGGAAGTACTTTAATGGGTACTCTTGTATATCCTCCATATTTTATTCCAGGGATAAGAATTTAAAATTTTGATTGCCGAGTCTTCTTTGAAAATCCTCTGAAAAGTAATATTTGTAATCATGGTTTTATTATTCATCTCAATATTTATTTTTGAGAGGGTTTATTTGGGATCGTAATCTGCCTAGTCTTTCCCAATGGAGTTTATGTGTAAATGGTGTGATTGTCTACCTGACTCCCTCAACACCATTACGCGGGCAACATAATATCCTTTAGTAAGACTGGTTGTCAGGCTTTCTGGCTTTTGACTAGTCATAGTGACTGCTGGCAACACTCCATCCGAGTGTTGAGCATCCATACAATGGAGACTGAGATCTATAGCATATTATATTAAAACAAATATGAAGTATAGTAGGCAGAAGCACATTGTTCCCATATTAATTATAACCGGGTGCGCTGGGTAGCCAGTGAATTTACTAGTATAAAAGTACTTCTACTGGAAGTACTTCACACATTTCTTTGCCCATAATAAAATAATGTCAAATAAGAGTAGTTATGTCGGTCCTAATATTTCGTTTGGCTGAGTCGATCACGCGGTAAAACAATTTTATGTTAGCTCAACCGTTTCAATTTAATAGGGATATTATATTTAAACGTACTTACTATATTATTTTATAGGGATGCAGACTAAAACCGTATACTGAAATATAGCTTGTTTTTATTTAAACTACAATTAATGAGTTTAATTTTTATGAAATTACCTATAATGAAATAGGTGTCTAAAGTTCATACTTTTGGGATATATACGTAAGAAAAAATTTTCGATGCCACAAATTAAATCACAATTAATAGCTTGTCAATAAAAATGTATAGGATGCGAAAGGACCAGAATATTCAATGACTAGAGGTTATAAACAGTTGTCACACGGTGAACTTTTGTAATCGATGCCAGACAATTACAATTAAATCCATCATCCTCCGAGATTTTCCAGTCGGCTTCCAGTCTAACCGGATGTGGCTGAGTACCAGTGCTTAACAAGGAGCGACTGCCCTATCTGACCTCCTCAACCCAGTTACCCGGGCAACCCAATACCCCTTGGTTAGACTGGTGTCAGACTTACTGGCTTCTTGACAACCGGGATCTACAGTTTAACGTGCCATCCGAAACACAGTCATTGGTGTCTAAGATATATGTACTAGAAAGACTGACTTGGAATCGAAACCGCGCCCTCATACTCGAGACGTTGGTTCTTTGCCCACTAGGCCACCACGACAATTAAATCCAATAAATAATTATATAATAGCTGAATGCGAGAAGCCGAAAATAGATCTCAGGGGCGTGCACTTGGAGAGGCCTATGTCCAGCAGTGGACTGCGATAGGCTGATGATGATGATGATGATGATGAAATAATTAATTAAATTGTCAAAGTTATTTTGACAAACTACACGATTAATCTTGTAGCTTCAGGAGACTTTATTTTTCTTTAGGTACCTAAACCTGTTTGTGATATAAATTGTTTTTTTTTTTCGATAGGTACCTAAACCTGTTTGTGATATAAATTGTTTTTTTTTTTCGATAGGTATAAAGATCTTAAGTTAGTTTCAGAACATTTAAGTGTTAATCTTCTGGACTGTAAGTTTACAATCCTTATAAGCTTAGTTAAGGCTTGTGAGAGTTTTCTTAAGTTCTACTGACATGACACCGTCTTTTAAAAGTTTTAATATTGTAAACTGGTAATCAAACCCAATACTCTGTTCAGCAATTATGTTTACGAGGTCTACGGAGCCGTCAAAATAATAATAGTTAAATATTTGAGCTTCTTAATTTCATACTAGCGGTTATCACGCAGTTTTTCCTTCGTCCCGTAGGAACTAACGAGATAATATACATATGTTCTGTGTTACTCGGGAATAATGTACCTTTCCAACAGTGAATTTTTCAATTCGGTTTAGTTGTTTCGGAGCATTTAGGGTACAAAAATAAACAAAAAACTGTTCTTTATATTAGTATGTATTATATAGATTAATAGGTATATAGACATCATCATTCACCTGCCCCAATCCCAATATATTTGTAGTCGGCGAAACATGTCTTCTTCATCAATACTTCTCCATGTAATGTTGTAGCATCTAAGCGTACTACGCAGGCCTGAATAGGACTGTATTTAATAAAAATGCTTCAGCAAGATTGTAAAGGTATTTGTAATCTGTCAGACCATTTTTGACGGAGAAAAATTAATAAAATATAAAATAAAACACGCACACAAAAAGGTAGGAAGGTATAAAGGTTTTAGTCCGCCACATGTTCCCCCCGGCCAGACCGTGACTACGGTCGATAAAAATCGGGGAACTTTACACGACGCCCGCTTCTCGTTATTTTCGCCCCAGATGTCGTATTGGTGTTAGTAGTGTCAGCTCTTGTGATTTCATGCTGCGCCTCATCACGTCGGGGTCACCAATGTAGCATCTAAGCGTACTACGCAGGCCTGAATAGGACTGTATTTAATAAAAATGCTTCAGCAAGATTGTAAAGGTATTTGTAATCTGTCAGACCATTTTTGACGGAGAAAAATTAAATAAAATATAAAATAAAACACGCACACAAAAAGGTAGGAAGGTATAAAGGTTTTAGTCCGCCACATGTCATTTCAAAAGTAATATCTTTCGTAGCCTTTCACATACTCGCCTTTATATACATAATCGCCTTTCACATACTCGCCTTTATATACATAATCGCCTTTCACATACTCTTTCTTCAAATCCTACGGACTTTAAACAACAAAATCCTATGTAAACCGATAGCTAACATTACAAAACACTAAGAACAAGCGACAAAGTTGTTCTCTAAGTAATGTAACATAAAGTACGGAGCGCACTTTACGCCGCTGTCGATACTAAACACGGCTTAAGTTTAGCTGTACGCGACTCTACTGATACACTTACGAACAAAGTTTTTAAGCATAGTACAGGGTATCGGGCTGTTGGATTTTGATGTAAGATGGAAGAATGGATTGATGATTTTGGATGGTTTAGAATTTAGTTCGAAGGCACAGGTGGTTGGTGGTTAACGTGAATTGGTTACATGGTTCTTGAAGGTTTTTGGCTGGCTAATGCTCAAGCCTACGCGCACGAAATCAATTTCAGCTATCAGAAGGTGTAGAGGCCCCATACTCGTACCTACTCGTGCTCAAAGTTTGGCTTGAGATAGGTATACCTACAAAACTTGCACTTGTTTCGGACCGCAGTTTCCGTCGTATTGTGTAGAATCAAAAATAATATTATGTGCGCAGTCTTAGCTCATTTCGTAGGAACAAACCTCCAAATATCCAAACATGATCCAAAGCCACAAACTTTCACATTTATTATGTACCTAGTTGAAAATTCAGAATGTCTCATCGATGTAGTCTGTAAATAATTCTAGTAACAACCTTTGGTTTTGGAAGATATTATATTCTGTATGCGTAATGTTACAGCTGTATTTTGTTATCAAAGTGTCTGAAGTTTTATACTGTTATGACATTCCCAGAATATAGATTTTGTGAAATGAACATGTGTCTGCTCAAACGCGACGAAGTATATTGTCCTTAAGTTATATAAAAACCTACTGTAGGTACTTGTATGTACTAATATACAATTTGAACGAATTAATTGAAGATTTTCCAGTTTTTCTTATGAATAGTCTAAGAATTATTCCAATTATATTAACCGAGAAGTGCTTAATTAGAGGTACTATATAAAATATTAGGTAAGTATTAATTATATACTTAATATCCATCTCCAAATTCGATACAAAATGTTCTCGCATAAATTAAGCACTTTTCGAACGATTTAGCATAATGTTATAACAAACGTAAACACTGTTATCTCGTTAATTTCGCAACGTCGCACGTCACCATTGATTAGGGTCTTTAAATATTTATACTTCTTCCCGCCGAGTAATTTAGAAGCAGGTAATATTGCACATATTTTAATTTAGAACATAAATAAAGTTTCTGTCAAATACGAGTAACATAAAAAAGTCATAAGCGTTATTCACAAATAATTAAGATACTTAAAACAACGCCATCTATGTTCTGTAACCAACACTACTACATAGTAAACAGAACTAGAATAGTACACATTAGCAAGCAGACGGACGCCATTCGCTAATAAAACCCTTGCCTACCATAATTACCGCCATTGTTTCAATATTACCCAGTTAGCAACCATACAACAGTTACGAACGAACGTAAACAACGTTAACATTAAATTAAAAGGCGTTTAATGCGATTATTCGGGGGTAATCAGGGGAGTGGCCCGAGATGGGGCGAGATGGGTCGAGATGGGGCGAAAAGGTCGAGATAAACCGGATAACCGGGTAAGCGGGATATTGGGACAAGGGACGATTGCCGACGAGTGCGGGCGACTGATACCGGCGTTGTCACAGAAATTCAAATGGCAAATTAGACGCAACTATGTAATTGGATATTGTTTGATATGAGTTTATTAATTTTATGCCTCTAATAATACGTTTTGTTGAATATTGTTTTGGTAATTGTATACAGCTGTTTGAAGTTACATGTTTAAGTATAGGCATTCGGTTATATGAACTTGCTTTTCGACGTAGATACATCTGTATAATTATAGAAAATCAAGATTTCAGATTGATCGGGTTCTCTTAATGCTTATTGTTGAATGAAAAAACCAATAGATAGAGAATTTATTTTATTTTTTTATTTATATAATGAATGTTACTACGTACTTTTAAAAAAGCATAATATAAAATGGCACAGTTTAGATAGGTACTTGACAATTCTAAAATTACTAAAGATTTATTGTTAAATACATTTTAAATAATATTATGATAGTTAGCTATGCTGTGTATCGTGGAGGACGCTTATAGGATTAAGTTGAATGGATGGGAACCAGTTTCCTAATACGTCTCATATTAGATGCGAAACTGATGATAATTACCTACCTTAGCATTTTAGATTTTTAAAAGTTTACTTATAGGCATTTAAAATATTATTGTATGGTGATATTATATAGTGATATATAAGGTATGGCAATCGACAGGTTGTAAGTTCGATCCCCACCAGTCCTAATATTCTATACGATTTCAACGTTTGAATAGTTGCAAGCTTATATTTTTTCATTGTTAGGTAATATAAATGTAGTATGTCTTTAATGTTATTACAATCAATCAGAAAGCCACTTAGAAAAAGTTCATTCACCGTAAAGGCTACTTTTACTCATTTAATTTTTTAACAAAGTCTCAGAACTTTTCTAGAATATTCCAAATGCGACTCAAAGGTAAAAACATTAAAAGCATTTAAAAAATGTCGATCATGTGTAATTTATGAACATCGATCTTACTTTGATTTCTTTGAAGTAATAACCAATGTAGCATGTTTTCAATCGTTTGCACACAACGTTTTTATGTAACGAAGGGAAAATAATAATATTCAAGCAATAAGAAGTACTTGATAACATATTTTTGTACAAGCAGCTTTAAATTTAGACTTGAAGTAATATGTTTTTCAAGGTTTGTTTTTCAAAGATCTGCTTTTATTAAATGTGATTAAGCTTTACTTATTAAATGTGAAACGTTGACTGACCATCCGAAGGGCAGCATTAAGCTATTGTATATTTTACTCAGCCCCATAGAAACTGCTACACGAGTCTTGATCAAAACACATGAGTAAGCACATTATAACCTGGACTCGGAACAACTCATATCAAGTATAACTTTTTAAACTGCAAAAGAATTTCGAGACCCCGAAGACAGACAAATTATTTAAAAAAGCTGTAAGAAAAGCTGGTAGTTTCCACTTTATTTCCCACTTGGGAAATGGACCTATAAACTGCACTCCTATCGTAACTATGGAAACGGTACATCATAGTATAAAAACCGGATTTAAAATCCTTGCCTTGTTTTACTTGGTCGGTTGCCAGGAGAATTTATCATGCACTTATCAAATTCTTTTCTTACAGTTTAAGTAGGAGTTGGAACGAGGCTGACACGTAGACCATTTTTCATTACTTTTGAAACAATTTTGAACGTGATTTGTGTGAATTTAAATGTGCAGAACCTTGTTCAGTGATTTGTGTGAATGGAACGAAGACACAAAATTGTGTTGGATTGTTTCGTGCGTGTGTTAAGTACCTAGGACGTTACCATCGTCGCTGCAGTCATCTTCTAGAGTAGGTATTAGAATGAATACCAATATTTTTGAAGAGTCTATTGGTTGACACGCAAATAATCAATTCAAGGGAGAAGAAGGAAGGAATTAACCAATCAAGTATAATGCAAGCATTATCGATCCCGACTAAATATCTCCATAGTGCCTTAATAAACATAAAAGTATCTAAGTTGACTTGATAGTACGGTAAAAAACTCTTTCATTTTAAAAAGCTATTTAAGAATATTACCGTCCCAGTCTTCACAAAGGACAATTCAGGTAGGTATTACATAAAAGGTTATTTTTTCAGGCGAACTAAATGGTCTTTATAAGCCCGTCAGACTTCTTTGTCTAGAAATAAGATAACTAGGTGTTTAGCGAAAATCCAATAGTTATTTTACCGCATTGCAGGTGGATTTAGAAATCTTAAGTCGGTATTATGTTAATATTTTGGTTAATTTAGAAAATTTAGAGACTAAAGCCATCTTAACAAACTATTGCTCAAGAGTACAAAAACACCTCATCATTTTTGGGAAGTCGGATAAAAACCAATTTTATCCAATACCTATTTATTTAGCGAAACAAGCTAAATAAACAACTGTTACTAAACAAAATTGGTTTCTCACTCAACTGTCAATCCTTCGCCTAGTGATTTGTTTCACTTTGTCTTACCACAAAACTTGGCCATCAAAATGAAAAATATCCGAATTACCCTTTAAAAGACGAATTCCATCAGTTAGATAAACCACTTCCAAGTCGGCGAAGCTTCGGAATCTCGATTTATTTTGTTACACTGTGTATAGCCCTCGGCGTTACTTATAATGTCGTTGGAATATCAAACTGTCTAGAACATCAAGAATTTGATTATATTTTGCCAAAAATATGAAAAGTTTTTTTGCTATTATTTCTATGAATGATTTGGAGATTGCTTTTCATATGTTGGTTTTGGGTGAAAAACTGGGTTAGATTTCCAGTCTGTCATGAAGAAAATTAATTCGTCTGTGTTTTGACAGTGTTTTAAATAAATGCTTAAACCTAGTTCATAATCTTAACAAATGACAATATTTTTTTCTACTTTCAGCTTCGGTTATCTATGTATAAACAAAAGACACTTAATTGTGTTATCGTTTTAATGAAAATTAGCTAAATAATGTCTGAAAACTAAATAATTAATTTTATTTATAATTTGAAACAACGAATTGAAAAAAGGCAGTGACGCTTTACCACCTGACCACAATATTACTTGCGACATGAAGTTAGACAAAGAAGAATGAAAGATGGTATGCACCGACCACAATTGTAATAAGGGCAGGAGCATGATGATGGAAAACAAATCGACAGGCTCTTTCAGATATTGTTAGTAGATGAACAAACCTTCACCTTGACCAGTTTTATCATTACAACTTCGAATAAATTCTGCGCAGCGCAGTTCGACTTGAATTATTAATTTAGATTTTGACTTTGATGGCATCCTGGCTGTAACAATAAATTAAGTTAGAAGTACGGAACCAAGGTTAGTGATAACTCCTTGATATTTGGAAGGTTCAAATTGTTTCCTTCAGTTAGTTTATCTAAGGGCCGGTACGATTAATGTTAACTGTTGGTTATTTCCGTATCTTCGAGATTAGGCATTATATTCGTACGGCAGGGGTATGATTTAAAGAAGGTAGACTGTGCAACACACCAACCAAATAAAAAATAGCTTACAGTCATCCTCGTTTAATAGGTCATCTAACATCAAAAGATTTTCCGATTCAGTCCTTGGACCCCTAATTTTGCGGGTTCAGGAAAAGAATTTATCGAAAAACTCTTCAGCTTTAAAATATGTATTAGTATATATTACATAAAACATCAATTTTCCATGCCTAAACAAAACAACAGTACGAACAAATAAAGCGTTAAATCATCTGGCTAGGAAATTACCCCTTAACTGGGAATTCCAGTTAAGCTTTGGTCGTTAAAATGTCGTAAATACGCCGCTAAATTGTTGCATCGTGTTCAAATGAACATAATTGTCGACTAGTGGATATTCCCGGTCATTATGCTGGAGCTACTTAACGTCACTTTTTAATGCACTGGAATGGGCCAGATTTTAGTGTCTTTATTTCTACTTTTTGTACTTTTCACTTTTCGTACTTGAGTGTCATTGTAATGGATGGATTGCAATTTTGTTGCGTGTTTATGCTGAGAAGAATTACTATTAATGGGGTTAAAATCTTCATCATACTTACCAGATCATCTTGAGTGTTTTATGTTCAGCAATCATCTGAATTATCTTCATACAAATACATCCCATATGCCGTCTGCAAACGTTTTTGGAAAAGACTATTCAGGAAACGCGAAGTGGGATAAACTTTTATTCCCGATGCAACCCACGGGAACATTTTATCTATGAACACTCAGCCCGCATAATAAATCCCGCTAATATTCGCCTATTCTAATTCTACCATAAGAAACTAGCGGTTCTCCCTAAGGGCACAACACAGTGGTAGAATGGTAGAATATTATGTAGGGCTTAGCACAATAGTGGGCAATAACATGATATGTTACGAATTTGCCCCCCGGGGCTGCTTGGGCAAAAGGGTACGAATCGAAAATATTGGCCAAACTTATTGGGAATGTAGGTTCTGAGAAAATCTGTTTGTTTAGATATTTCTTAGACATATACACTATTTTTGATTGTACTTGGATGGATACTTATTTGTCAAAAAAGGCTTTTTTAAGTACTTCATAATAAGGTTTCTATTTGAATGTATTTTTTATTATATAAGTCATTGCTTTATTTGCTTTTATTAACTCGAACATATTAAACGCTAATGTAAAGGACTGGCACTCAACAGCATGCGGTGGGCTATAAGCCGACGCCAACCCCAACACACTTATAAAAAAGCTAGGTAGATGGTGATGAGACATACATATTATTGCAAGTTAACCAACAGCCACAAACACCATCATAGATTTGCTTTTGTCCAATGTGCTGCCCAGCGGAATTTGTTAATCGTTTACTAATATATTTCCCTTAGAAACGATAAGTGCATTACCCCCATAGGAACTCCCCAACCATAACTTAACCTAACGATGTATGACCTGAACAATAAGTTTACATCGTGTAATATTTGCACCGCTTAGAGTATTTAACCAACTGGAGACGGCATTCCCATGCCTTTAATCCTGCCAAAAGCATGAGCTGCTCATAGGCGTGGAAATGACACGTAAATGCCTGTGTAACCAACCTACCACAATCTGTCTTTCATCCATAGATTTTCCACCTTATCTCAATAGTGTCGATTGGTAAAACTTGTCAGATTCAGGGTAGTTTGTCCGGCTGACGAGTGTATACTTGAAACAATTAAATCAAAAATGCACAAGTGAGCTGTCACTGTTTAACGTGCCCCAAAGGGTGATAGCCATTAGGCTAATCCGGGGGTACCGCACGATCTCCCGCGAAGCAGCTGGCCTACTCGCTGGACTGCCACCGTGGGATCTGGAGGCGAGGGTCTTCTTGCGCCTGTACGACTGGCGCGAGGAGGCTCAGCGCCGGGGAGAAACCCCGTTGCCGCGGCAAGTTGTCGCGCAGCGGGCGGAGCTCCGGCGCGATCTCATGGTGGCCTGGAGGGAGCGACTATCGCAACCCAGTGCAGGGCACGCCACCATCGTGGCGGTAAGTCCCCTCTTTGAGGAGTGGCTCGGGAGGAGTCACGGCGCCCTCACGTACCGCATGACGCAGGTCCTCACCGGACACGGTTGTTTCGGGAGGTACCTGCACCGCATCGGTCGTGAGGAGGCGCCCGGGTGTCACCATTGTGCGGACAGCCCCGAGGACACGGTGGACCACACAGTCCAGGTGTGCCCCGCATGGGAAGGGCACCGCCGGGTCCTCGTCGAGGCTTTGGGCGGCGGCGACCTCTCGCGTCCGGCCCTGGTTCAGGCCATGGTCCGGGGCGAGAGGGAATGGGATGCCGTCGCCTCCTTCTGCGAAGCGGTCATGCTCGAGAAGGAGGAGGCGGAACGCCAGAGAGTTCGCACCTCTCATCCCGGCCGCCGCGCTGGACCAGGTAGACACCATGGGCGCCGGGTGTCGCGAGATGACTCCCGGCCACCGTAGGCGTGGGTCTGTGGGCGGTGAGTTCGGGTGGCTCATCGTCCCTCTGTCTTCCTAGACGACAGACCCGTGTCGACGGCGCGCGTTGTTCCACGCGCTCCTCAAAGAGACGTCAGCAACCCCAGCGGGGCCCAGCAGGGCCAAGGCCTGCCGGGGCTGCGGGTTGTTCGAAAGAGATACCGCGGCCCTGGTACATAAAAGGCCTATGACGGAACACGACGATTTTAGTCAGTAAGAGTCTGACACTCCCTCACCGCTGCTAACCCACAGCGGGAGGGGTCATTTGATGATTTTACGTCGATAAAAAAAAAAAAAAAAAAAGCTTCCACTGTTTTGCTTAACCCTGCTTTTTAACTAGCAGACTTTTCTGCACAGACATGTGTTGTGCTCATGACGAGTCCAGTTAGTTAATTGCTCTAAGCTGCACCATGACTGGCAGTTCTAACGTTAATGATATCTGTGGAGTGACTCTCAACTTCCAAGCAACTTCATTTTTCATGAAACCTATATTGTTCGCGTGGAGTAGTTTCAGTTTGTTTTTTGAAGTGCGGTTCTAGATTGAGAATAGCTGGGAAATGGGTAAATGCTTTAGTTTGTGTTTTTCTTGCATTAGTTAATTATTTGTGAATTAAAATCTATAAAAAATTACCCTACACTAGATTGTTGTTTGTCTGCCGAAGCGTACTTGAAAAACATAACATTTTTGTAAAAATGGCTACTTATTTATATTTTTTAACAACTTTCAAATTTTTCCTTAAATACACTCCATGAAAGTTCACTGCAATAAGATTAGATACCAATTAAGGAATATAATGGAAAAGACCCGACCCGACCTTCAAAAATGACTGCCAACCCATTACTAATACATCCAGTAAATATAAAGCAAAAGTAATCAACATACACAAATAAGTAATTATCATAGCCAAACATTTCCCAGAAGCAAATAAAGCGAGCAAACACAAAACTTCACTACGATTCAGATTCGTTCAGTACCAAGTAATCAGTCATCTGCACACTACTGTAACAAGGAAAGTTTTAATTCAATAAACGTGTTTCCAAGCGCTCTTATGTGTGCGCCCCATGGAGAACAAAATTACTAGCGGAGATGCCATAATGAAAAATCTCCTGAGAAAGTAGCTGAAATGCGGGTGAACGGGGGAGAAATGTTACTGTCTTCGCCATTATACGACATCTTTTGGCCTGATAATCCTAACTAATATTATAAATGTGAAAGTAACTCTGTCTGTTTTTTCTTCACGCCTAAACTACAGAACCGATTTGTGTGATTTTTTTTACAGACATAGTTTGGAACTTGAGAAGGGACATAGGATAGTTTTATTACAAAAAATATAAAAATAAATAAATAAACATATAGCGCCATCTATTGGTCAAACCAAAAATCTGCCGGAAGTCACTATTCGACGCGATTGAAGTCGCGGGCAAAAGCTAGTTTTTTATAATACCAAAAATCGTTGACAGATGTTGCAAAGAATGCAATAGCCTTGTTAGTTCGCTAGTAACTGAACATTTTAGTCATGCCCATAGTACGTGTTTGACCCAGTAGAAGGCGCCTGACCTACCTGCATTATGGCATCTCCGCTCATGTTTTCTTACTCCGTGGTGCGGCCTAATGCCAACTTTGGATGTATATTTCGGATTAGAAGTGTGGATTGAAGAGATATGAGATTCATGTAATATTTTTGGGAAACTTGTATGAATGTTTTTCGTTAGATATATTTTATTTTGATGGGATTAATTAAAATAACTTGGGTTTATTTCTATGTTATTAACATTTTCATCATCACTTGAGTGATCAATACATTCAGTTAGGTGCAATATAATTTTACTAATATAGATTTTTAAGTTTCTCATTTACTAACATAATATGGACTGTGTACTGTGTATGCTTAGTTTGAAATAAATATTTTCAATTCAATTCAATTCAAAATATCCAATTTGTGGCTCAAGAATTTGATAAGAAGTCATGATTTTACTAAAATGTATGTAGGTTTATTAGTTCAATCCAATGTTTAAAACAATTATGAGAGTGGATATTGGGAATAAATATGATAGGCACTCGATTTTTATCAATCTACCGCCAAGAAAAAATATCAAAGTAATAATGTTTGAATAGAATCTTATGAAGAGATTAAATACTAAAGTTACTTTCGTTAACAATAACACCGTTAACTGAAGTAACGGTCCAGACGGGTAACAACCTGAAAACTTTCAATAATCACACAACGTTTGAAAATCCAGCAAGCTAGCCAAATTCTCCCTTCGCTGTTATTTGTGTTCTTTCTACCGTAAGCAAAAGATTTAAGATTAGTGTAGGTTTTAAATCAGAGGCTGGACCAATTTTTAATCAGTTTTCGCAATCCGTCTGTCACCAGGATGTGCTCATGAACCGGGCTAGCAATAGCAATTGAATTATTTATTTCTGTAGTCGCAAAAACCAAAAACGATGAAGACAAGAATAAAATAAACTTGTTAGATAGGCTGCCATACAATAAACGTCGTTTTATACAAAATGCTACGGAACCCTTGGTCCGAGTTGCACTTGGCCGGTAATAAAGTAACTAATAAAGTAGCTAATAAACACATAAAGAAAAAAGAATCATAAACTCATGAGTTTATGATGTCAATTGAAATAACAAACCTATTGAATACGGTGCAGCAAATTAGCTTATCATGATATCGCATTCAACGTTCCGATGTTCCTTCACACACACTAAGAAAGTATTGTTTGTAGGCGCAGGTTACACACACATACTCACAACGATGATGTATGAATATACTGTACGGTAACGGCTGGGTTAACAGACGAAAAAACTACACATTACTATTTTCACTACTCTTATTTTTTATACCCGTCACTAAAATATGCTTTAATATTATATTTTTGTTAATTTAAGTCCAACGAAATGATGAAAAACTAAAAGTATAGCCCTTTTAAAGTGCTACTCATTTACAAAAGTTAATTAAAAGCAACTATGATTATTTTTGATAAACCTCTTTTAATATTTTATGATGTTTTTAATTAAATATTAAGTTTCATTAGTCCAATCTTCACACACAAATCTAAAACTTTTTTCTTTAAATCTGGCAACTACACTTTATAGCATACTTTGTGAATGTGTTCCGAAATCAGCCGATTGATAGCGAAGAACGCCGAGCGACGCGACGTTCCCTTGTTACAAATTACATTTCAATTTTAACCGTTTCTTTTTTTATCAAAAGTAAGAGTTAACTGTTTAATAAGTTGTTGAACTAGTGAACAGCCTATTTGTAAAAAAAGGAATAATAACATTTGAATTAAACTATCTCCACGGTAAGTTTTCTTTCGTACCATTGTTACGTTTTTTAGACATACCTTCATGGTGATTTAAATATAAAAATGTTAACTTAAAATACGAGAGTGAATAAACTGTATGGGGCAGCCTAATGTGTCTAGACGATTATGTTAAAATGTTGATAAAAATACATAGTAAACATGCATTCAGAAATATTTCGTAGAAACCGAGTCAGCAACTTTTTTAGTTGTGGGTAATTGATAATAGCCCATTTAATCGTATTTTACATGATATCTTAACAGATTATTGAAGAAGTTTTATTGTATTTATGTGAAACCCTAAGACGACCCACTGACTGAACGAGCTATTAAACATTTATAATATATTTTAATTCTTATTTCAGATATAAATATTAACCAACCATGTCGTCACCGTCACTTGAAATCCAAATAGAAATAGTTCTGACCGAAAAAGCTGAGGAATGGATTATAGAAATGTATATTTCTCTCTCCAAGAAAGAAATAGAAAATGAAAACCGGCAGAATCTTATGCCCCACCGCATTTGTATTCAACAACCCATTGTAGAAACTAGGGGAGCATCTGAAATCGATACTGCTCATGATGCGATAGAAGACAATTTAAAGGAGAAAGTTGATGAATTAGTGAAGCAAGTAGCAGCCTTAGAAGGAACGGTGAAGGCCTGGAGCCAATCAAAGTTCCTTCAAGGTCGTTCAGGTCATACTAAGGCCAAAACACTAGAAAAAATATGCTGGTACCATAGACGCTGGGGTTCTAAGGCATTGAAGTGTGTTCCGCCATGTGGCTGGATAAAAGACGAGCCTGAGAAAGACTAAATCATTATTGTGTTTATATTTAAAGTTTTATTAGTTAAGTTATTAATTTTGCCTCAATTTATTTTGCATGAGTTGGAAGTTTTCATTAAATTAAATTTACTTCGTCTTAAACTAAGGGCTGATTTTTCAATCGCCAGATAACTCCTATCTGAGGAGTATTTTTAACGTTTTGACAGCTTTTGTATGGAAAATATGTCAAACCGCCATATTTATTCCTCAGATAGAAGTTAACCGATGATTGAAAAATCAGCCCTTAAACAAGCAACTTATAATTATTTTTTCCTTCTTGGCTTTTAAATGCTTCGTTCTCAACTGCGTCACCTCGAGCTGTTTTCTTATACTTTTATTTATCTTTGTGACATTTTTTTCAGTTTCAAGCTTTTATATTTGTTTTGTAAATTTTAAAGCCAGAGCATTTCAAATGGGTTTAACTTTGTTTCGCTGGATACTGTCGCTGTCAGCTTTGTTTGTGTACTGTTTAGTTATCATTTAATTATTTTGTGATATAATTTACTTTAATCCAATAACAGTAGCTTGTTATTTGTTTTTGTATTTCAGCTAATGGCAATATCAAATGTAGTCTGTTAAAAGAATTATTATAATAAATGATTTAGAATTTTTTCCTGGTTTTCTTTATGCAGATAAAAGCTGGTTTCTCATAAAAGTCTTTAAGAAGTATTTGGGAATGCTCTGTATGTCCTCAGCAATATTTATCGAAAAAGCTATGGGTACCTATCAAAGGCTAAGTTGTTCAACGAAATATTACCTATACCCACATGTCTTTGTTACAAGAAAAAAGATTTATACAATTCTTGTGAACACAATATAAGATTTCAATTTGTACGTAAAAACGAACTCACTTTTGGAAATCTTGGAATTTCTAACAGTCCCACAGTCAAAGAGACTTGGCAATATTACATTCTAAGACTTTTTTTTTGTTTGTATCAATAATGTGCCTTATTGTAGTGGAATAAGGGCTAATATTATAGATGTTTTGTTATAAATATTTGAGAAGTTAATTTAAGGGATTTAAATATGTTAAGGTAGGCAGAAATTGTTTCGCAATTATTTTATCAGTAAGGGCTTAATAAATGAGTGTATGCGTGTTACAAATTCAGTAGAAAACCGGTACTGTAATTGATGTCACAAATAGTTTATAATTCGAAATATAAGAAATTGATGATTAAGTTAAACTTTTAAGCAGCTTGATTACCTTCCCACAAATCGTGAATAACAATAAAAATGTACATTGAAGCATTTGACTCAACACTTCGATTCATACACAACCAAAATCCAAGAGATTAACCAAACAACTCGAACCACAATGAATACACTTTCAATGTGCCGTCTGAAACTGCTAATTAATTTGAATAACCGAGGCCTGCAGACATTTGATAACGAACTTACAGACACACGACAAACCCTGTAAGTAAACGTCAATAATAGTGTTAAGGTAAGTTCACATCTGCAGATATTGAGTGTACCCAATTTAATGTGTTTAACTTTTTAACCATATTGGATGGATATGCCCTTTATTTAAAACGAATTAACCAACTTCAAAGAAAATTACATTCTCTGTTTGACCCGTACACATGTAGGTATGCAACTGCGCGACAATCTCGCGTCTGGCCAAACCAATTTTGATGTTTTTTTTTTATTTCAGTCTGAACGTGCGCCATTGATCCTATGATATTCCTTATATGAAAACTGTTATCTGACCTACGCCTAACTACAATGGAGAGTGCTGGTAGATATGAACAAACCTTTATTATGTAGGCCTAACGCGATCTAACCCGAAACCGGATTAGTTTTGTATTCCCGACTGCGGAGGGAGGCGTGATGAATTAAACAGTGTTAGCCAAAGAGATATTGATTTGGAACTTGGATAAGATTGCTGTCAGGAGTATTCTGATAGGACTGGGTTTGTAAGGAGTGAGAAATAAGCGGATTTGTAGCATCGTCGCTGCATATTCGTAAAAAAATAAATAAATGGAGTAGTACATAAAGTGATGCAGTGTCGAAAATATATCCAGATTTAAATTTTTCATTCAAGATCAAATGACTCAAAATCTTTTTTACAAAAACAAAACCAACATCATTGATATACCTAAAACCTTTTCCTAAGTCTGACAAATACTTTGCTGAAAACCCTATTCAAATCGGTTCGGCCAAACGTGAGATAGTCACGCCCAAACATAGAGGTCAAACTAAGCACCTCTTTTTTTCCTGAACACATAGACTAACGTCCTAACGTTACGTAGTAACTACTATAGTAATCTGTGCTAATAGTAAAACAGGTGTTTTACTTTAATTTATTATTAAAACGTACCCTTTATATTTTAGTATTCAAACATAAATACTACCAGAATAGATTTCTATATCGCTGGCGCCGCTAACATAATCCACAATATCATTCAGGTGTACAAGTCTCCCCGACGGACGTGATCCGACGATAATCGATCCAATGTCGCCTCCCGCTGTACAACCACTGGTGTTACTGGTTTAGTATAGTGTTATTGTTTTTTATTCCTGTAAATCGTTATTATATTACTACCTTACGCCAGCGGCTTCGCCCGCGTGGTGTGTTGATAAAAAGTAGCCTATGTGTTAATCCAGGGTATCACCTATCTACATACCAAATTTCAATCAAATCGGTTCAGCCGTTTTTGCATGATTGAATAACAAACATACATCCATACATTCTCACAAACTTTCACATTTATAATATAAGTAGGATGTTTTGAGATATTTTTATAGTCTATCTATAGTGTCAGTTAAAGACTTTTGTGTAATGTTCATTATAAGTAATTGTCTCCAATCTGTACTACAGTGTAATACAGACGAGACATTCTTTTGTTTTGTTAGTTTGTACTCTAATACACCGAAACCACTGAACCAATTTGAATGAGTTATCTCACTAATGGAAAGCTACACTCTTCCTGAGTAGCATAGGCTATACAGGAATGAATTTTAAGCAGTGCACAAAAAAAAACTGGTGGTCCAGAATCATTAACAGAACATATCTGCATCAGTCACGACATCAGTAAAAATTTTTTTTTTCATTCTTTTGTCCGCCCTAAAATCAGCAAAATATGGATACTAACTATACTTACGCGCTTGGAGCAGCGCTCACGTCAGTAAACCGGTTTCGCGTTGCCGCCGCGCCTACTATGACGACTGTGACCGTACTATCGGTTACAAAATAAACATCTTTCGATATCAATAACTGTTCTTTTTTGTACTAAAACACGACAAAATAAAAATATACGTATCTATAAAACTTATTTAACTATAAGTTGACAAAGTTTTCGCACTGGATAAAATTCATTCCTGTATGTTATCCTGGTATGGGCAGTAGTTCCCATGGGACACGAGTGAAACCATAGGAAAACGGCTAGTGACGTATAAAAAACTACTAAGTTTTGCTGAAAAGTAGAAATGGTAACATGAAAAAAAAAATCCATAAAAGCTTTTTAAACGACCGAAACAAGCAGCTTTATTTCATTGATAATGCCCAATAGAATTAGCAACAACACGAATTAATCACTCAATCCCATAATAATTTGACAAGGCTATTGCCACTTTGGGCTCCGTCATTCTGTGGAATGCCAATTAATTTCGGGCCTTAGGGTCCAGTTAACTTATTCACGTCGAAGCGATACTCAAGTGCTCTAATGATTTACGACTTTCCTACCTTCAATTGTTATTTTGAATGATTGATTCAAACTGATTCGGAATTGGAATGAGAGGGTAGAATTTTGTTTTAGAGATGTGCGTTCTTCTTTTATTTTTTTGGAGGTGGCTTTTATTTTATTCAAAAAGACGAGTACAGTGCGCAAATACATTATTGAATATTAGACTTATCTCTTTATTGGGGTTTATTTAACGGTAAATACGAGTTATTTTTAAGACTAGTAGTTTTACATATTATCTATCTCTGTATCACTTCTCGGTCAATACTTTTTCAGCAGAATCAGTGACAGGAGGTTAAAAAAATTTGAATGAACTGAAATTAACATCTCAGTGAGCTGTGGTATAAAAGCAAACGAAAAACAAACACAAAATTAAAAACAGCAAACATGCAAAACCCTCTCATTAGGTACAAATTCATTATCATTTCACAAGAATTTACTTTAACTTAACAAGATTAAAACTAAGGTTGTGCAGCGTCTGGGAATTGAGGTCCCTTCAGGTACCTTCGTTGGGCCAATAAAGAAACGAGTGATAGGTGTCGCTGATACAGCAGGTCCTTAGTAAATATACCCTCATTTGGGAGTACAACATTTTGCCATACTGCACATTTCTGATTGGATTGTATTTACATAATATTTTTATGTCGCCTTGGACGTGTAAGGTTGGAAGTTTAGGGTCAGAAGGTCTCGTGTAATGTTATGAATGTGAATGTTTGTTTGTTTCATTTTCATTCATATACATAGTTGGGCCGATTTTGTAGCTTGCGTGGGAATCTGCTTGTAATGCTGTAATACAGAAATTATCCAAAAAATATTTTTCTCAGTTATTGTATTTATGTGTATCGTCCTTTCTAGTTAAATGATTAGTTATTGCCATCAATTATACAGTGTAGGTATCTGTGTTTTTCTCATTTTTTGTTAAATGTTGCGATCAGAACAATAATGTAAATATATAATGTAATTTGTTTACGATTTTTCCATTTGCAGTCCATTAACAAATCAATAACGTTTAAGTAAACCTAATACCATAATGGATTTTCATGCCTAATTGAAAAGCCTATCTCACTTACAAAACAAAAACTTCTATAAATGAGTTTTCTCAACCAAACTTTCGACAGTGTGACATTTATATAAGAAAGAAAAATCTAATAAATGAATAATCCCGAATTACTTTTCATAGAAGTCTGAATACGAAAAGATATAAGTAGGATTTTATTGGAACCAACTGAGTCTTCTACGGTCCAGTTGGTACGAAACATGAATCTATGGAATAACTCAATTGACCCCAATCGGTACCTATTACTTCAATATGGAACTAACCCTTTGTCTCCCAAAAAATTGTATTCCCGAAACATGAAAGACTCAGTTTCTTTGTTACACGTTTATTGAAGAACATTTTCCAAGAAATATTTGGAATATAAAAAGCTTAAGTGTTGTTCTGTCGTACATGTATTACAGTGTTTTTTTCAGTAACAATATTGAGTTATTGAAGTTTTTTGGGTAACAGGAAGAAAATAATAACACGAACGCCATAAGAGATTATTATGAAACTGATATTTGGTTGTTTAATTTTCAATTACACATTTAATGTACCTACTCTGATACATAAAACCCTAAACTATTTAACCCCAGTTTTAGCCAATATAGATATTTGAGTTGCAAATTAAAACAAGTTTGTTAGTTGCAAACAAAAATAGGTGTAGGTACCTGTTAGGGAACCATTATAAAATTGGGAACCACATCTAAATCGTACTTGGTCGGTATATTGTCATGTCTTGGTTCAGGTTAGTTGAGCAAATACTTATCTGCCACGTTCCGGTTTAACTTACCTACGGGTTATTTTTACCTTTGAATTGACAGTTTACTGGTTCAACGAAGACTAGGGGATTAAAACCGGCAGATGGACAGGAGATTTGTAACTTAATACTGCGGTGGCCCCGTTTTTGTACAGGTTTTTCAGGTCATGACGAATACAGCCGATCACTTTTCCGAAGCTACAAAGCTTTTGGGTTCTTACTGGCAAAAATTTGCTCAATCAAGCCAATTCTTTTAATGTTAGTTAGCCAGCAAAATGTAAGAAAAATGTAGAAAAATGAGAAAAATGTAGAAGGCCTATGTGGCCTTCTCCACTGATTTCAAAAATGTTCGGCCCGCGTGCATCGCTTATCCACCCATCAATTATATAGACATGGTTTCTTCATGTTATATGACCTATTGTCATTTCGACGAGTTTACTTCCTGACCTTAGTCAGTTATTACAGTTCTTAGGCCTCGGCCTCGAATTTTGCGGGCAGCGGGGCGGCAGCGGCGGCGGCGCGGGCGGTCACCGTTTGACTGGAGCGCACCGCTGTATTCGAGGGCCGGTCCATTTGATTATACGCGTAAGATCCCGCCGCTGCCGCCCCGCTGCCGCCCCGCTGCCCGCAAAATTCGAGGCTGAGGCCTTAAGAATCTCCTCCATTCTAATTCTTTCCCAAAATTCATTGATGATTGATTATTATCAAAGTTTTCTGTTGTTACAGCCTTTTTATCATCCCACTGCTGCTGGGCACAGGCCTCCTCTCACATGGAGAAGGATTGAGCATTAATCACCACGCTTGCTCATTGCGGGTTTATATCAGCCATTGGTGCATCTAAGATATACTTAGAAAATACATACGAAGTATCAAAACTATCTAGCTAGTTGTAAATCCAGTTGTAATATAATCTAGCCCACTTCAGTATCTAGTGTGAGTTAACCTGTAATACTATCGTACTGCTTGCCAATACTAGCGTTAGTACATTGATTTGTCTGTCAATATTGAAGCAGACAGCTATTGAGACATTGTCTAGCTCTGTACTGGATTTAGTGAAGACAGGAGTATGGTTGTGCTAAATACTGCTTGTTAGTACTACGTTCAGTATATTATGTTGTTTAGGCTGCCTGTTTAGAAAACCCTGGTAGGGTTTATGTCGAGCTTGAGATAATATTTGCACTTAAGTCTGTATACGAGTTTGAGTGTCCTAAAGGTGGACAGATTTTTTTTTTTAAGGATATTAAAGGATGTGAAATTATTATTCTAAAACTACTAGAGATATTTAACCTAAATAGCAAGGATGATAGTGTATTAAGACTATTATTTATTTCTTTTTTAGTTTTTTGAATAAAGACCTTTATCATTATTAACGTAACTCTGCAAAAATTATTGTTCATAGCAATAACAATCAAACTGAATTCGCCTAGATTAATTAAATTGAAATCAACGCTAGTCGTATTTCTGAACTAGTGAATATTGTCTTGGGAATTTCGGTTGCATATTGGATTATTATCGGCTAATAGATTTGAGTGGAATAGGGATTTGTAGCCACTATCGATAAAGCTATCGATATTACAGATAATCAGTGTGAACAGGTGTTCGCACCTGATACACGGTAATTTGGCGCATATGAAACATATTCGCTGATTATAATTATGAAATATTTTGCGAATGAATTGCTGTGTTAAGTATTTTATTTATAGATTATAGTTACTTCCTAAGAAGAGCGTGACCATAAATTCTTTGGTGCATATCTTGCTTAGTGGTTTATTATGTTTTCGGCCATAACCATAAAAAAAGGTTCTCAAGGCCAATTGAGATGTGTATAATATAACTATTATTCACACGACTTAGGTATTGACCGTAGGTTTATTATATCATTCCACCTATACCATATATACTTACATCTAATTATGTTCAGTGTGAGAAATGTATATAACTATATACTAGAAACTTTCGTAGTTTCTTTTTGGCATTAATTACACACACATTTGGCACAAGATTAAGATCTCACATTTTTCTTCAAAAAGCAGTTATTTCCAAAAAGCGCCATATCCAACTATCGATAAACTAATCTATCGATACATTACCCTCCCTGTAGCCCAAGGGTGTCCGAGTTCACGTGTGTGGCTGCAGGCTAACTCCAACACAGTGCGGTTGCAGGCGCGTCTTGTGTAACCTGTTAACTGTTTAATGTGTTTGAGTTCACTCTGGTGAAGATATTGTACCCCTGTGATACAGACCACAAAGTCAGTAAGTTATAAATTATATTGGATTTGTGAATTAAGACTAATATCACAGTTTAAATATATTACTTATTATGTGTAGATCTTAATACTGTACTCATATTTTTGTTATAGCAATGTGACAGTGCCGTGTTATCTGGTTATTGGTTTGGTAGGCGCGGAATGCAGGCCTTAGCAAACCTTTTCTTTTGGAAATATCACGGTGTCTGTGTGTCTTATAAGTAAAATAATTATAAATAATAATTATATTAAGATGGCAGATAAATTCTTTCAATTGTGCACTATTGACGTATGTAGAAAGATATCCTAAAATTGTACTTGGACAATCTCAAAACTATTGTTTTGTCTATGATCTTATTTATCACCAAGTCATATTACTAACAGGAAGAAAATGCGGTATACTACATAAACAAGTCATTCACGTAATTACAGGGCTTCCATTTCAGAAACTCACATTAAAATACTACGGCTTCTTGCTAATTGAAGTTCAAACAGTTCCTTTACGTTAGATGAGGACAAGAGGAACCTCCAGGGACCTCCAGGGACCTCCAGGGACCTTCGAACAATAACTTGGACAGTTTTATGTCTTTATATTATTTATTATGTCGTCATCGTGACACCATTGGATGACCATTTGATGGTTTTGCAAGCACTTTTGGAGGAAAATTGGAAAGCAGAACTTCAATATTTCCTGCTGTAAATTACTGAAATAGTTCAGTATTGTCAAAATATGAATGTAATTACCAACTTGATTAAGAATGAATACAAATGCGTAAATGGCAATAATACTTATTTACTTAATTACAGACATATAAATTATTGCTTAATCGTTTGAGAAAGTCACTAAAAACCTCCAACTAAAAATAGTCTTTCCCAAAACAAACAATAATCACCATTCATCTTAATCACGTACAAACAAACACACAAGCCCACAGACAGACAAACAAAACAGTGCATTGTCCCGAATATTTCGTACGAAGACATAACGTGGCACTCCAAGACGCTCCGTCAGTCAAAAGCCGCGTCACACGCTACAACAAAGGCGAAACGGGTGCACAGCTCTTTGTGACGTACGGACGACTCTTCTGAAGGACCCTTTACGATATAAAAAGAATTGTCTAGAACGATGTTGTTTAATTGTTATTTTATTAAGGCTTGTGTTTAAACACCACCCAAAAAAGTACCTATTTTACTACCAAAAAAATTCTAAACGGTTACCAAAATGGATAAATGGTCACCAAATAACGTTTCCAAAAATATTATTAGGTAAAACCATTTTTTCGTATTATTGACTAGGTACTAAAAAAATATATGGACGCCTTTAAAATACACTTTAGACCAAATATTATATATTGTCACTACTTAGATGTTACCAATTATGTAATACCATGACTCCTAATTTAGTCATTTTTGTTAGACTAAAAAAGCTAACGGTCGCTAGAATATTTCCCAAATACCAATTAATATACTGGGGTTCCCAAACGTACGTCGCTTATTTATTGTTATATGAATTTGTGTGTAACTCAGTAGTAAAATGTAAGCACGAAACATGCAGCAAGCATGGCTTCTGTCACGGCTCCGGCACTGCGGGGCTCCGGCGGTCCCATGCGAGCTTATCGTCGCAGATGGTTTTCACGCTCACCACCGCAGCTTCGGCTTTCTGGCCGGCTCTGCCGGCCAGCCTCAGCCGCGGCGGCGAGCCTTAAAAACTACCTGCGCCTCAGCTCGCAGGCCGCCTCGCCCCTCTGCGCCTACGCGGATTTGAATTGCACTCTAGGGGTAGGGCAGACAAGACTACGTGGAGTCGGTTTTGCAGCGATTCGTTTTCGTCACTAACTTTGATTTTGGTAGTAATATTAATCTTTTAGTTGGATAGAATTTGGTGACCATTAATCCATTTTGGGAACCAAAAATAATATTTGTGCGAGATTTGCGATTTTTCTGATGTTATTTTATTTTTTTTGGATCATAATATTATATACTTTAGTGCCCTTTTAATAAAGTCAATTTATTTTTTTTTGGAGTTGTTTATTTTATTTGGTGCCTCAGCTTAGAGTCTTAAAAATATTTTTGGTGATCGCCTAAATTATACCCTTTTATTAAGGAGGTAATAGAGGTCGAGGAGTTTGTTTCTCTTTTGTAATGGTCTGGTTTGGCTTAAGTTTTTTAATTTCTTAAATATGGTTTCTTGTCTTTTCAAGTTCTTTACTAGGGACAAATATTTGGTTAAATGACTTAATTCTACCTTAAAAAGTTAATACTCTAACTAACCTACCGCACAAATACAATTACTCACTATCATTATAACCGATATTTTTAGACCAGCATCAGATTTAAGATTCACCTCCTGGCATGGAAAATATATTAAATGGCTCATATTATATCCTTATAACACTTAACCCGCCTACGGCTTCGAAGTATTAATATTCTTTCATTTGTCATGACAAGCAAGTAAGTATTTAGCTCATGATAAGCTGTATACTGTACAAATCAAAGCATTCGATTAAACAGTACACTCGTTAACACCTATGTTATCCTAGTACATCTTCTGAGTTCACTACTGTATTATCCGATGAAATACATCCTAACTGGATTTACTTCTTACTTTGTCTGTTACCTCATTTAAGAACAAAAGCATTCTTCAAGGATTTGAGGATATGCACTTTTGTCTTTGTTCCTCTGTCACGTTATGCTACCCTGGTACTTGTGACTTGAGAGACGTCCCATCTTTGTTCTCCTTGACTAACTACTTTGTATTACGTGTACTGTTTAAATCTTGCATTTAAATTAAATTCCAAGTGTTTGTCTACGATGCTCTGGGAATGAAAAAGAAACCTTTTGTTAAACAGTGCTTCTTTAAATTAATTTATTTCAAGTGAGCAGCGTGCCTACTCTCGGAAAATGGAATTAAACTCACAAAATGGTATAAAGGGAGCTCTCCGGAATATTTACTTCTAATTATTTACGACACGTGCCTTCAACAATGATAGGCTGAAATTAGAACTAGGAATCTCAATTTATCAGTCGGAAAACGAGATACTCAAACTACCAGCCTTCATGAAAGATCGTGCAGCCTAAGCAAGTTTTTCTCCTTTCCCAACTTCATTGAATAACTCTAATAAGAAACCGCACAAATAATAAGATATCAGCCACATCAAATACGGAACACTATCATATCCCTCGATCCCGAAAACAAATAAGGCCGAAAGTTCGAAAGATCATTCTAGAAATTGGGCAACTACGAAAGTTCGAAGGCAAAAAAGGATTTTGGAAAACAAAAGCATGTAGGAGTGTAGCCGGTAGATGACGCGGCTGATCCCCAGTTCGTCATTCGTGGCTGATGAGCTAGCTACGCAATGATCCATGTGATTACCGGCCTTGCTTGGGCTGTGGTGCAAGGGGCAAGAACTTGGCGGTTTTGTGATTTGTCCATGTCTGTTTAAATTCTCTTTTTAAAAAAGATCGAGTTGATCTACTCATGCTAAGAAAATATATTGTGTTAATTTTTGATCGTATTAATCCCGTGGAGGGTCGAACCGGTCCATAAAACACTACCGATTTGTAAAGAAAAAAAATGTAGTCCTTTGTATTTTACAACTCAAATCAATTCTCGTATGAGTGAAAAAATAAGGCGTACCAGCAGTAGGCACCATGCGATGTACTGCCCTTATGGACTTCCTTATGTACTCTCCTTATATATTCCTCTTATGTACTTCCTCATATACTCCCCTTATAGACTTCTTTATGTTCTCCCCTTATGTACTTCCTCATATATTCCTCTTATGTACTTCCTCATATACTCCCCTTATAGACTTATTTATGTACTCCCCTTATGTACTTCCTTATATATTCCTCTTATGTACTCCCCTTATGTACTCCTCTTGTGTACTCCCCTTATGTACTTCCTTATATACTCCCTTATATACTTCCTTATATACTTCCTTATGTACTCCCCTTATGTACTTCCTTATATTCTTCCTTATAGACTTCTTTATGTACTCCCCTTATGTACTTCCTTATATATTCCTCTTATGTACTTCCTCATATACTCCCCTTATAGACTTCTTTATGTACTCCCCTTATGTACTTCCTAATATATTCCTCTTATGTACTTCCTCATATACTCCCCTTATAGACTTATTTATGTACTCCCCTTATGTACTTCCTTATGTACTTCCTTATATACTCCCTTATATACTTCCTTATGTACTCCCCTTATGTTCTTCCATATACCTCCTCATGTACTCCCCTTATGTACTTCCTTATGTACTTCCATATTTAACTCCTAATGTCTTCCTTATATACTTCCTTATTTACTCCCCTTATGTACTTCCATATACCTCATAACTACTTCATTTTTATACCCGCTTCAATCCTTTAACTTGCACCATTCCATGATTGGTAACCGTGGCGCTACTGTCAATCATTATTGAAGCTACTTTAATTTATTGTTCACCAATAACGCGAACATTGCGTCCTGCGGTCTCAGCAATATATTGATGACGTCATCATTAATGCACTGGGTCAGTAAATGGTTAAAATTACAAGTTCGATTGCTTGAAATTAATATCTTGCGGATAAGAGCAAAGTATTTTACGCTTTTCTTTGTAATTATATAGTATAAGTACTTCTAGATTTTAATGGCTATTGAAAGAAAGTTCAACTATCCCAATTAGAATTTTTACCTTAAGCGGTATTTAGGCCAAAAAGCTTAGAGGATTTAGTCTACAGCCAAACTTGATTTTTCCTTTAAAATGGAAGGATAATGATGAAAAAAACTTGGAAAATGAAGAAAAGCTCCCGGAAAATTAAATTTAAGATATAAGGAACAATATCCACTGTAAGTGTGAAAGGTTCAAGGGTTTTATTGAATAAAGATTGTATTGTTAAAAGACGGAGTTCAGTTTTATTGAAATCCGCTTTCGCATGGAAACAGACAGTTCAGAGAATTGTATTATGCTCATAGAAAGTCCGTTTGAGATTTTTTCTTTGGTCAGCAATTTAAACTTACAAAGTAATATGTAGCATGTTAATTTTAGATAAAAAATAATTACCTATAGTAGGTTCTAATTTTTAAGTCATACCTACCCACTTCGAAATAAACCGGCCAAGTGCGAGTCGGACTCGCGCACCGAGGGTTCCGTACAAATGATAGTTAAAAAGTGAGTTTCGCGCCAACCGTTCAGTTTAGAACAATCATAGTTATGGTAATTTCGTGAGAGTCAAAATAGTTAATATTTTTTATTTTATAATATAACTAAAATAGTAGGCCAGTACCTTGTAAAAGTTATTTTATTGAAGTTATTTATTTACAACATTTTATAGTCATCATTCAGAAATCTGATTGAAAATAACTAATTATGTCTTAAAGGTCATGGGGCATATCTGACCCGCTTTGTAAAAAGTGGCGGACATGAACCAAAGTAGTTTTAAATCGTGGAGAATGGTATGACGTTTCTTTGAATATAAATATTTTATTAAAATTCCATGGAGACGAATGTCCAGGATCGTTTGAAAAATATAAAAGACAAGCAGTTTCAGAGGATTGTACAGGTTGCAATGCTAGTTTTTATTGTTAAAGACATTTCATAAAGAAGGAAGGTGCCAATCCGGATGACCAGGATCTGATGAGGATCTGGACACCCTGAGAAATCGAGGGCAACTCTTGAATATTGTAGGCACGCATCGAGTCATAACCAGACATGTGAGTGTATTTTTGAGGGTACTGGTAAACAGTGAAGGTTTGGAGCTGATTTGATTATGGAGACTACAGAGAGTCAAGGGAACTCCCGAACGGTATGTTGCAACTACCACGTGTTTGGGCTTATTTTATTCGTATTGGCGAAGACTTTCCACAAAGATAGGTTTGACTGCCATTGTGGGATCGACAGCTAAGATCAGATATAGTTATGGGAACTCCTTTACAATTTATAACGTAACCTTGTGTTGGAGCTTATTTTATTTTAGGTGATGAGAATTCACTACTAACTTGGGTTAAAGCAGCCATTGCAGGAATGGGATCTTTTATTTTTGAGGGATTAATCACCTAAAGAGCCCCAGTTTCAGGTTTTTTTCGAAACCGCCTGACGACTTGTAGCTGTCGAATTGTAACAACGACTTCTAGAGAGTAGGATTCGGGGCTGCTGGCTTTACGTTTCTAGAGCCTTGACAAAAGTGTAATTCTGTCCCTTTCTTTGTTTTATAAAGTCGGCATTATTTTATTTTGTAGCATTTTACAAACAAATCCAACTTCAAACATATAAAAAAGCAACAAGAAAACAAAAGCAAGAAAGAAATTAAAAAGATATTAGGTGCATCGGTCTAGAAGTCGGTGTCTAGAGGATGCATCTATATTTATTTAACCACCGAGATCTAGACCGATGCATATAAACAGTTTTCTTGTTGTTTTAGAAGTTGTTTTTTTTTTTTTGTAAAAAGTTTTTTTTTTTATATAATTTTGCGGGAAATATGGTGTTACATTAGATCTTATTATGTGTAAGTTTGTGTACAGAAACATATTTCACCCTTATTACGGGTATGCAAAATACAAATACTTAAAACTAATCGAAAGCTAATATTTAAAACTAAAACAATATATTTAAAATAAGTTAAATTAAAATAGCAACTCTTAAATAACGATAACAAAAGAAGAATATGAACAGTACGGCGTTTAGTGGGCACCAAAACGACATTTACTTTTACTTTTGTTGAGGAACTCTTTAACACTATAAAAACTCTCTTGAATTAGCCACTTTCGTAGGGCTCTACAGAATTTGCTGTACGGCAAGTCAGTCAGTTTTATTTTAACTTTTGTGAAAAGTTCTCGTCAATACGAATAATATAAGCCCAAACACGACGTAACTAAAACATACTGTTGAGGAGTTCTCTCGACTTTCTCACGTCTCCATCATCAGATAAGCTCTAAACCTTCACTGTTTGATAGTATCACCAGACATACATCTGAGAATCAAGTTTTAATCCTATGCATGCCTACAATTTCTGATAGTTGCCCTCGATTTCTCAGGATTTCCATCATCAGATCCTGACCTGATGACAATGGAAATAAACGGCGAGTATACTGTTTCACTACAAAGAAATGATTTCTCAAATCCGTCAAACTTGGTCGTTTAAATTCCCCATTGAAATGAGGAAAATATTTGATGTTTACACCTGATTTTCTCAAGATTCCCATGGTTCACATTGATGCGACTAATGCCATAGTAAATCAGAGCCTTTATCATTATACTGTGCTATATTTCGTTCGTATCCGCCGTGGGTATGGTTTTCATACTAAGATGCCCAATGACCTTTGAATGATTTAAAATTTTTCACAGTTTAGAGGCCATTATATTTAAGGGTGCGTCCACATCTGGCGAATGCGCCGCGAATGCGCAGCACGCGAGCCGATCGCAAGCTGTCCGCGAGCTGCGCGCGTGCATTTTTGTTCGTGCGCCGCTTCTGCGCCGCCCGCGCGCAGCTCGCGCGCGACCTAAGCGCCGCACGCGAGCGGCGCGCAGGCGGCGCGCGACGTCTGCCATCTTCGATAGTACTGAGCCAATATACGGAACTGTAAGGGCGAGAACTGATTGCGCGCAGATCGCGCGCCGCTCGCGCGCTCTATACGAGCCTTGCGTGAGTTGCGCTAAAGAGGCGCACCGAACTATTACAGTGACTGCACGCGCGCAGCTCGCGGACAGCTCGCGATCGGCTCGCGTGCTGCGCATTCGCGGCGCATTCGCCAGATGTGGACGCACCCTAAGAAGTGTTTGATATGAATTTCACTTTTTATTCAAAACTTTAATATCTCTACGCGTTCATGTGAAAAAGGGTAGGTAGTAAGTTTATAATTATTAAAAAAATATTTTATGTCATGTAAGCAAAAATAATATTTTAATATTTTATGTAACTTCAAATTTATCATTTTCGCAATTTTTCCTTTATCTGTACTATATAACGTTGCTTCGTGCCGAATTTTAAGATTCTGAGTTCACGGGAAGTACCTTGTAGGTTTTGATTCCCTAGCGTGTGACGGAAATTCGTCTAAGGTGTCGGTAAAACTGCTGTATCTTTTGATCGCGTTAACTTAGAAGTTTGATTTTTTCATTGCTTAAAGGGACAATAGACCTAGGTATTTGGTATAAATTTCAATTTGGTACCTTTATTCGTTCGTGAGAAATAAGGTAGTAAGTTTCATTTTATTAAAATATTTTTATTATATTATATAACAAAAAAAATGAGATTTTCGCAATTTTTCCTATATTTGCATTATATAACAATGCTTCATGCCAAATTTCAAGATTCTGAGTTTACGGGAAGTACCCTGTAGGTTTTGATTCCTTTGCGAGTGTCGAGAATTTGTTGAAAATATCGACATAATCGGTTGTATCTTTTGATTGGCTTGGCTTAGAAGCTTGATATTTTCACAGCCTAAAGGGACAATAGACCCGAATATTTCATGTGAATTTCAGCTTGATACGTCCACGCGTTCTTAAGATAAAGGGTCTTGACAGACAGACAGACAGACAGACAGACAGACAGACAGACAGACGGACAACAAAGTGATCCTATAAGGGTTCCGTTTTTTCCTTTCGAGGTACGGAACCCTAAAAAAGTAAGAAACAATTCAAAAGTAAACAAAAATCGTTCTCAAAATATTAGTGACATATTTATCAGTATATTTTTTGGTAATGTACCTTATTAACCGACTTCTCAAAAAAGGATTAGATTCTGAAATCGCCGAAATATTTTATCTTTTTCCCATGTAAATTTTCAGTGGTTGTCAACATGAGCGCATTGACAGATGGCCGCGCATCCGAAACCCCATTAGCATTCAACCGCGCCGTTTGAAGCACGCGTTTGATTAATTGATTAATTAGTTTTATCCGATAAATCGCATGTGCTGAACGAATTAAACAAATTGCTTTATGTTCGAAGTGTTTTCTGCTAATTTTATATTAGCTTCAACATTTTGTTTTGGTTGAATAGAAATTAGAGTAGTAGGAACTATGCAGGTTAATGTTTAAAGTAGCTTAAATCATAGTATGCAATGTTTAGCCTACTCTAACATTATTCGGGGCAGACCCTTCTTTCTAACTAGAATATCAGACCAAAAAAAATATACGTTCTTATAAACTTATATCATAGGATTATCACTACATATTTTTGAAAACGTTTCAGTACTTAGAGTGGTGGTTATTTTAAAATTCAAATTGGCTGCAGGTAGGTACTTGGGGTTTTCACATTCAATTTGATGCCTGCCTACATTTCAGTCTACGAGTTTCAGATTTACATATACTTTACATACAATTATTTGCACGGTGTATCTGAAACGGCGTGTTAGCTAAAAATAGGAAGGTTTGCGTTATTGGGCAAAATTGGTTTTGGTAAACAGATTCTCGCTTTAATTGAATTAAGATTAATGTAAAGTAAAAGAGAAATCATTTATGAATTGTTTCAAAAATGAGACGATATTTATTTATTTTTAGGCCTAATGTAAACTTTTAACAATCTACTTTGATATATAGATTCTAACAAATGAGATCACATCACTTGATGATGATTTCAAGTTTTTTTTATATATTTTCCGCCCTTTTACAGTATTCACTTGCTAAATTGTTTCTTAATGTGCAAAGTGCTTTAAAAGTGGTTTAAAAAATTGAGGATTCTCCATGCCATCCACGCCTATAGCTAAACGTAGAAACGGCTTAAACGATACCTCGGTTCTGTGGATACCTACAAGTCACAACTCTACCCATACTGCAAAAACACAGACACGCACGTGACAAAACGTGCCAATATTCGTGAACCTACGTGTAGGAACCTTTATTTCAAAAACATTCCACGCTTCCCAATTTAAATTCCCCACATATATTTATCTGGAACACGTAACCACAGCACTGCAAAACTCGAAATGACAGTCGAAACTTACACACTAACTATTGCTATTTTCCTGTCGTATATTTAAACTCGGAAACTCGAAATTTCGAAACTACAGCCGGAATTAATAATGGAAGTGTTGGAAAACAATCGTATATTTGCAACCATATTCCGATACTGATGAGAAATAATTTCGTACTTTGTACACCGGTTTGTTAGCAATTGTGGCGTTCCCGTTTCATTGGCCGAATGTGTAATTAGACTGGAGCTGGGAGGAATAGTTTCCATTCAGCCGTTTAAATATAAGGTGCTTTGGATTAATAAATGGTGGCTGCAATTTGGCCTTTTAATAACTTGGAATTATGGCTGCATACAGTCAAAACTCTGTTCTTCGTAAATGGTATGTTTCAATCTATTTGTACTACTAACTAAATTGTTATAAAATCAAAGTCCTTAGCTTAACAATATGGTAACTGTAAATTGAACATTGCGACTTCTTCCTAGGACTCCACTTAAAAAGAAATTATCTTACGTCTTTTTGCAGGTTTCAAACTAGGCACGTAGTAGGTATATCTCAGTATAGTTTTTTATTCATAACAAGATTTGGCCGAAATTAGGATTGATGTAATTTATACAAGATGTACAGATATACTCCACACATTTTAAATATTATTATTTACGTATCCCCCAACCCTTTGTTATACCTACATAATTAATTTCTTTGCAATTACATAGGTTGGTGATAATTTGGTAGGGTTTTAATAATAAAATCTGTAATCAAGACTAAATTAAGAAAGAACAAAATAATTTAAGTTTCATTTTCAGTATTTAGGGTGAAAAGCTGAAAATGCTATTCTATTTCCTTAATTAATGTAGACGTCTATTTAAAGATTGTCGGAAACTATTTAATATTGTTTAAGCCTGTTCTTTATGACTAAATAACGATCTAATTCTTTGACAATCCTCGGATAAGATGGTCTAATTGAAATAAATTATTTAGGCTGCCCGCTCACATCAGAATTTTTGTAGGGCAGATAATCGGACCAATTTTTGTAGGACGGTCTTATCTGACCGACTTATCGTAGGACGTTTCCGCTGAACTACTGCTATCAGTGTCTTTTATTCTCCTACAAGAAATCAATGACCGATTATCGGACGTGGGCGAGCAGCATTAAACTCAGAATTTCATTCATTCATCACAAAACTATACACCGTTTATGTTTTAAACCATCAACCCTCAATAGCCTTTTTTATTTTTTGGGTAAAATAGGAATCCGCAAAATAAATTAACGCGAACAAGCTTGCATACACGTAGTTTTCCTATTCACACTGCAGATGAAAGGGTGTTGAAAAATAAGCGGCTTTCAGGGGTCCATTTTGCAAAGGATTATAATAAATGTATGAAAGAACCAATATATGCATTAACGGGTGCTTCTTGCTAAGAATGGGAAGGCCTTTTTCTAATTCTTATTTTTGCTTAAGGTAAGAAAATTATGTGTTTGTTTACATTCTGAAAAATGATCCTGTAGTCTGTTGATGCTCTAGAAAATAAGCCAAAATTATGGGGTTCGTTTATTCTAGCCAAGGTCTCTGGTAAGCAATCAGGTCACTGGAAATCACAAAAAGTTGTGAACATTGGGAATTGCGCGTTTTATTCATATATGTCATAAAGTTGAGTAAGACGAGCTTAAGTAATAGGTAAGTGGTTTGTTAAAGATTGATTAAGAACTAATAAAAATGTCCTACATTTCATATTTTAGAGCAACTATTAAACGTTTTCTTAACTCCAACAAAGATCTCCAGTGAAACTCTCTTAATTTTTTACGTCCATCTCATTAAAATCTCAGAGTCGTAACAATTTTAAAGCTCAACTCAGACATTTAATAAAACTGAGAAAATTAAACAACTATATTAGTTTCTTTTAAAAAGAACTATATAGCACTTTCGAACTTTGAAGTTCTGCGGTAAAATGAGTTCGTGCGCTAGAAAAGTTCGTCACGGGGAGAAAAATTGCGGAATCATTTTCTGAACGAAAAGTTAGAGTTTTAAAACTGTCTGTCCTTTTGTCTGAGGTGTACCTGTAACCACGGAGGTCGATTGATGGAAAATCACTGTTGGTACTTTCTTGATGGAAAACTTTGTAGAACTTTTGAATATTTTTTTTGTTTTGTGCTGCTTCTTTTAGTTTGAGCTGAAAGCTTTGCTTATCTGTTTTGCTTCTTGAGTTCAATTCTGAATGCAATGACTGAACTTTGCACTTTTCTAGTACACTGATATAAGCTTCCATAAATGACGAAGATAGACTGTAATGTACAAGCTCAGTCTAGGATTATAACTTTAATGTTATTTATGGGGTCGATGGAGGTTCAAGTTGCCTTTAGTTTTGATGTCTAAACATGCATGCTTAGTCTTATGATACATCCGGCATCAAAATGTTCATTCATTATAATGAGTGAAATCTGGAAGTTTAAGTACTCCCAGATTAATATATGGAATTGGACAAATTATGTAGATACATAGAATCTAACTTGCACCACACTTTCTGTTTTGGATACCTGATTTATTCGAAGAAGGCTATATCCTACTAACTTGAAAGGTGAAATCTGTGATAGAAGCTATTAAACAGTAAAAAGCTTTACTATTGTTAGAATTAAACCTAAAACTAAGCCCTACTTGTCAGTACAATACTAATAAATTCAAGACACAATGGTTTCAGAGCAAACAATAGTCTGACTCGTCATTAGCAATGTTTGATTACTAACAATTAATTGTGACGAAAGCTACCTCTAGTTCTCAGCTTCTAGAATATTCGCTGAGTAAAATCGGGAACATTTTCCTTTTGCTTGGCATAAGTTTCAAAGGGTAGCATCGGGTCAACTGGAACTGAGATAGCCGGAAAGTATTTCAATGAAAGGAAAAAAGAGTTTCTTCTCTAGCTTGACAAAATAGATTTACTAATTAAGTATAGTGGTTATTTAAGCCTATAAAAAGCTTGTCAAACAAAAAAGTAAGGCCTTAAGGCCGGTATTTGGTTTAGTTCATAACTGTAAAATATGCTTCAAAATGTCTTCAAATGTGTCTATAGTCGAGGTATAAAACTGGTCACAATAATCAAATCTTATTTCTGTTTAGATTCAATTATTGAGAAACAGAAATAAAATTATACATTTGACAAAAACACAAGAACATACCTATCTATACCTATTCTGGAAAGTAAAAAATAATTTTATTTTACTGATACTCTCCTCACCAACTTCAAAACAATCTATTAGTTATTAGATTTCACAAAAATAACATTATTTATTTCTCTTTTCTGATCGGTTTTCTGAAAGATTGTGATTATTTTAATACAGATTTAGTTTTTGAGAATTCCATTTCCATTAGAATTATTAATTTCAAGTTTTCTTTTCATATAAAATAAATAGATTCCCTTCCCCTTCGCAAATGGAACCAATTCTGAAATCAGAACCATATTAACTCATACTTAATAATAACTACCTATAACAATTTCCCAAACGAAAAACATATTATTGTGTTGGCATATGGTTATGATATCTGGTGATATAATCTCTTTAACTCATTTTTTTACTAAATTTGTAATATAGGCTATGAAGTTATGGTGAGGAACACTCAATGTCCTGTAAAGGGCTTTTTTTACAAAAGTCTATTGTCATGCTACCAAGGCAAGTACCTTAGGGGTGTCAGTAATATAAATCGTCTGCGGGTCTAGATTAAAAGGGTCCAATAAACTATCCTGCGCAGAAAGGTTATCACGGCTTAACGCTTTCTTATATAGATTGGATAGAAGTAAATAAAGTAATATACATTTTTTTCATTCTTAACTTTTTATCTACTAAAAAACAAATTCAGATTTGCCCATAACTGAACTTTTAGAAAAAATCACATGTTCACATTTTTTATTAACCAAGCTAATTAAATAATATGAGGTTCCCTGAGTTACATTTTCTAGATACAATAGGCATGATGACAGTAATCAAAAATCATTAAAATAATATATTTATTAAATTAAACTTGAAGCTTGGAATATAAAACGCGCATTGTTTTCTTTATTAATAATGTGATTAATGTGTATTTATATAAAATAAAATTACGAAATAAGGCAATCCGCCATGATATCTTGAACACCAATCAGAGCTCGTGACGTCATCTCTCAAAACAACTCGCGCGAAAGCGCGCGAACGTCACATTTCGTTATTGTGAACTTCCACTGCGATCTTTGTTTTTAATTAATTAATTGTTTATAACACGAGTTATGGAGCCCGGATTTATCAAGGCAAACAGCGCTAATTTGCCTAGAATTGAAATCATAATGCTTGGAGAGTTTTTGGCATCAAATAAAGATTTTCGTTCAGCTGAATTTAGAAATGTTAAAACTTCCATGTAAGTATACTAGTTTAATTAAAAAAACTTCCATGTAAGTGTATTAGTTTAATTAAAAAAACTTCTATGTTAGAATATTAGTTTAATTAAAAACAATTTTAGTTTTAAATAATTCCTTAAAATTACTTTTGACAATGTATTTGTTATCAGGTGTAAATGTTAATGAAATCTATTATCATGGTTCTACCCTTTATTTATAAATTGATTTTTCTTTTAGGTCCTCCAGGCCATCCTATGGTGATGACGCTGTGAGTTACGTACAGCTGAAACGCAAAAAATAAAACAAAAAAAAATAATGTTGTACCCTGGGCAATATTGCTTTTGAATCTCGCCTTGCAAGTTTAAGCCACTTGTTTCGTATTTTTTTATTGTGAGGAACGTACACAAATAACTTATCAGGAGTTGTTTTGGATGTGTTCTTACACTGGGGGACCCCACAACACCTATGCACTTTCGAATTCATATTTAATAACACTAAAAACTTAATTATTGCACGAGCGTTGTTTACTTGCGTCTTGTAATTTCAGTCGTGACGTCACAAGTGACGACATGACACTGACAAGCGTTTTCGCGCCGGATTCAAAGTGGACAGAGAAAAATGCAATTATTTGATAAAAAAACTTCGCATTTTCTTAAAATTAATAATTTTTCATATAAAATAGACGTATACCTACATCATACAAAGGAATTTAAAAATTTGTCATCATGCCTATTGCAATCCATTTAAATAATTCAGGAAATATAATAAACCAAACAGAGATGAAAAAGCCAAAAAAAAAGTTGATAAAAAAGCGGATACCTAATGATTTCGTCAAAATAAAATCTATCTGTTACACTTTCTTACGCACGCATTGCACTGTACGAAATACCTTCCCAAAATGGAATCTGTGGTATCTACTTATTAAGAAGATACTTAATTTCTTCTACAACACTCTAGTTTACAACCGAAAATGCAACTTAAGCTACGAAGTTATGGTCTAAATTCGCTTGAATAGAAACATCTCGTTCGCCACGACCGGGAAACCTTTCTACTCGAAAACTTTCAACACAAATTCCATTAACGGAATTAAAATTAAAATACCCTCATTAATATGTAAGGAAAGATTAATGAACTAGCTAATAGCACTGCTTCGCTCGGTTCAACAAAAAGTCTAAGTACCCTCCGCCATTAGCCGTGTCGACCGTGTCGTCTTACTTATCTCAACTATTCAATAGTTCCTTCCTACATTTATTTTTGTGAGGTACTCTTATTTATTTTTTCCAATATATTTATCTGTTTGAAATGATTATTATGTGATTTCTAACTTATTTAACTGCATCTTGCATTGATTAGTTATAAAGGCAATACATAAATATTGCCTGAACTAAAAATGACTGAAATCTTTACACAAAATTGTGGTGATTACCATCTATTCCTTCTCTGTATGAGAAGAGGCTTACGTACCTTTGTCCCGAGATATTAACTTCCAGCACCCGGACAAAGTCTAGTTAATTAATAAAGCGTTTAAGCTTTCTGAGTTTGAGCGTGAAGTAGTAAAAAAACTTTTGTAGTACATACATATATTTCAAAATGTGATAAGTGTGATTCTTCAAAAGTAGCACCTGCACAATCCCAATCATATCAACATTCGTTAAATAACCACCCAACCTCATTACATACTAAATACACCCAACAATAGCCTACAACGTCCAATTTTCTACCTTTTAAATAAAAAAAAAGTTAGTCGCACAACGTTGAAAACACGCTCGCAACATGTTCCAATGTTACAACGATGGGACGTAACAAAGGACGCTTTGTTGCGTTCGCCGTGCCCTCGGTGCCTCGTGTTTGTTCCGATCATTTTTGCAACACAGTGTACGTAGTTTACGTACTATCGTTTAGCTTTTACTGGAGGTGATGATTTTAGTGCGTATGTAGGTGATTGAAAAGTATTCTTTCAATTCATCGGTAGAACCATGTTTTTTAAAGCTAGACTGCATTGGGTTCTGCTTTGAGCACATTAATTTCTTGTATGAGAAGAAGCCTATGGCCCTGCAGTGGTAAAATGAAAAGGTTGATGATGATATCGTTTTATTCTCATTTGTATTGCTTCTGAGAAACTACTATTAACTACATAGATATATATTTGATACACGTCGAGGAAGTTAAAAACCATCGTATAGCTATAAAAATGGTTATTCTTCATCAAGTACCATATTATTCAGTTATTATTCACGACAGTAAACGCTTGTATTTAATAAAGATGCAAGAACTCTAATATAAAATAAAAAGGAAATAAAACTACGAGAGAACGTTCTCATATTAAATTCTTTAAGACTGAAACTCTGTCTATTGCAGGCATCAAAATACTTTGCAACGAGTATAAGTTACCCACGTATGAAAAATATTTGCTCTTTTTCAAATATAATTAAATTATAAATTTTAAAAAACCCCCGACCCAAAAAAGTACGCAATTAAACCCTATAAAAAGCAAAAAATAACTTTAAACACTACGTAAGTACCAACTAAAGCATGTCAGACTAAACTAAATTTTGTCGTGTCGGGGGACCGCTCTAATTTATTAGCTTAACATTAGAAGTAATTATATACTACTACATTATATATACTACTTATAACTTTGTATATAATTGTGTTTAGATACGTGTTTTTTATACGAGTGTTGTAATTAGGTAGGTATCATTTGATTTATGTAAGTATTTTTAAAGGTAAAAAGCGGTCCCCCGACACGTCAAAATTTTGTTTAGTTTACTTTTTAAAGGAGCTCTTTAATTTTTCATTCCTTCATTTAATTTATTTTATTTTAAGATGGGGTCGCTATATGCGATCTCGGCCAAAAGAAGCTGTTTAACAATCCTCATGACAAACTGGCTCTGAGAGAATTGCACAGATTAAGAATCAATA
Organism: Helicoverpa zea; assembly: GCF_022581195.2. Lineage (NCBI taxonomy): Eukaryota > Metazoa > Arthropoda > Insecta > Lepidoptera > Noctuidae > Helicoverpa > Helicoverpa zea. Next base: position 422,112 of record NC_061458.1, on the reverse strand, counting down.
AAGATTAACTTTTGGTCATTCTAGATTTTCAGCAAAAATATAAATCAGTTTATCCTTTTCATTCCGACATTCCAGGGTTTCATCCGTCACATCCCATTTCCAGCATCAGGTTCTCGTCAATTAAAATCATGAAGAGAACTAGTCAAGACAAATTCAACGAGCCCAAACTCGATGCGTTTACTAAAAGGCAGTTCAGGGTTACGTCTCCTACCTTCGTGCCCTAACAGCAGACCAGCTCAGCGGTTCCAGAAGACATTAGTGTTTCAAATTTCAGATCCCACATATGCTTGCAAGTAAACTGAGCGTGTAACATTCCTATCACACCTATCAAACGAGCTGATGACCTTGAAGACCTGAACCGATTTCCACCAAACATAGCTAAGAACACTCCCAAATGACATTCCTTTCAAACAAAAAAAACCGCATTACAATCGGATCATCCGTTTGGGAGCTACGATGCCCCATACACACACACACACACACACACACACACACAGACACGTCAAACTTAAAACACCCCGTCGTTTTTGCGTCGGGGGTTAAAAATATAAATATTTGACCTAATACCTCGATGACAAAACTACGACGAAAGCCCTTACTTTGAAAAAAAAAAATCGGTGTGTATGGTTATTATACCTATTAACATGAATTAATACTAGCTTCCACCAGTAGTTTCACCCAAATAAAAAGTAGCCAGCCTTCCTCGATAAATAAGCTACCTAACACTAAAAGACTTTTTCAAATTGGACCAATAACAAAAATTAACGACCTAATTTTTCAGGCTGATGACTCAATAAACCTCAAACTCAATTACAAAACATCATTAAGACATACAAATACAAGTTAATTTAGTGTTATCTTAAGTTAAGGCCAAATATTTCTATTCTAAAAGTAATTAATGGTAAGTTAATTACTGTAAAGTCACCTTCAGGAGTTTAAATAGTTAATTAGTTAAAAGATCTGATAAGCTGGGCTTTGAATGGAGTCCAATGGTCGGCTTGAATTATTCGCTAAGGTTTAGTATCAAGATCTTGAGCAAATAGTTTCGGAAATTATTGGGATTATTGCCCAAGTTTCGTGTGTTGCTTAGTGATTAATTTTATAGGTGGTACAAATAAAATGTTCCATAGAATTGTTTTTTTTTTCGGCCTTGCTGAGAAAATTGATTCAGCTCATTCGTTTTCAAACAAAAAAAAAAACATGTAAAATGTAGTAAAAAAGCAGGTCTTATGTGGGTTATAGTTTTATAATGAATTTATTGTATTTGTCCTAAACATATGTCAAATGCTGGTAATTTTATTATAATATCTTCAAAAAATACGCGTCAAAAGTCCAAAAAATTGAGATTTTTTATCAGTAAATTTAGACAAAACAGCTACACCAAACCTCGCTCCTTCAAATCATTTATTCAAAACATCCATAAGTAACCTCAAACTCAAGTGTCCTTTCAACCCAAAAACCGAAAAAGGTTCGTCCATCCTTACTTAATCAGCTTACAGAGAAACAGTGTCAACACGGATATACAAATAAGTGTCACTATAGCAACCAATACTCACCTGCGATTGTTTTCTTCGTGCCAGGGGCTAATCTTATCGATTCTCACGAGAAGAGAATGGCAAACTTAGATAGTGGAACCAACTGGACATGAAATTGCTCTGCCTTCTCCTTTGTTAAAGGTAAAAATGTATGTGTGGCGTTGTTGTACATAATTGTATTGTGATGTAGATAGATATATAATGTATATACATACATATATACATAGTTGGCGCACATAGTTTATGGTCGTGATTGTTAATTTGTCTGTATTTTATGATCTTTTTTTATATATATAGTGCACATACCTAAAGTGTACTGCCGGCTCTTCTCCATGAGGCCCACTTTTTGGAACCGTGCAACTAGTGTTTCGTTTCATAAGAGCCTGCAAAGGTCCATTTAAAAAAGAAAAAAAAACATTTGACTATGTGATCGAAAATGAATGTGTGAGCTATGACTATTTGTTGCATTACCTCACCACGTTAAAATGTACATACTTTCGCTTAGTGATTAGTGCCGATGGCGCTTCCGGTTGTTTAAATGCTCTAAGACGGCAACCGATCCGATTATACGAATACATTACATTAAAGGAATATACGGTTATATACATTGTATTAGCATATGTGGATTTTGTTGCTTCACTTGCTTTCCATTCTGTTTTTCGTCTTCAATTTGTATTGAGTTGACTGTTTCTCGTTAATGTGATCGTATGTTAAGTGGAATGTTTATTTTCTATGGCTTGAAAGATCGATTTTAAAGATCTTACGTTCGCCTTTTTGAGTGTGATGAGAGTAACACATTTTTGGAATCCCTTTTCCCTGTTGCTGAAACTGTATTTAGATATAATAAATAAAAAATTAGCCGAGTAAAAAAAGGCAGGTAGGTTTTCGATCTGTCTCGAATCGTCACATACCTTTGTCACCCTAACAACATCTACCTAAAAAGCGTTTTCAGACAAAATATTTTTTTAATTAAAATTGAGTAATATTTTCTGTTCATCCGCAAAGATTTACCTAATCTCTAATTTTGTGGTTTCCTCACGACTCGCTTTCATGTTATTACTTCCAATATTTAGATACCTATCGCGTAGGTTTTCTGGCATTTAGCCAAAGAGGCGAATCCAATATTTTTCAGCCTACACAAACAGACGAAAATTTATGGGCTATAAAATACTATTGTTTAACAGTTTAGTCCTTACTTTCTTTTATGCGTGTCTAACCTAAATGCCTGAAAGGCGCAGAATGTAATATTCCAAGTATTATTTAGATCCCTTTTGGATGTATGGGATGTGGTGAACATAAGTATTAAGTAGTAGGTCGTATTGATAAAATAGAATCTGAATGAATTTTATTTGTGACTGTTTTTTGTTTCTGTCTATCGTCATACCTACATATTCGAAGTCAGGGACAGCCTGAAGTCTTCTTTATACCCTATGTGTCCTCGAAATGACACATACTGTAATATGTGGGTTCAAAGCTGTTTTCAGAATTTTCTTAAACATACCAAGGAAACTCAAAGACCCCTTACAATGACTACTTGTGCTGTGCATCATCTAGTCAAAAGCTTAAAACTACTTTATCAGTTTAAAAAATTCAAGCAAAAGCACAAACCAAAAAAAAAAGATTTAAACCTTCCACGAAGTTTTACAAAACAAAAAGGATAAAAGTCGGTATTACCGCGGACAGGTTGAACTATATAAATAAACAGCCAGTCTCGGCCTGGCCGCAATAAATTCTTGTTTCCCCTCATGAATGTCCACTTTCATATTTCTGCTACAGCTTACTCTCTGAAGTTGGTAGTTTGTATAAATCTGTGAGTTTGTAGCGTGGTGGATGTCGCTGTTATATTTTAAATTAGTGCGATGTTGATTTATTTTAAAAGTAGTTTTTCCTTTCAAGGTAAAATAGAAAAAAAAATGTGTGTGGTAAGTATTAAAATGAATTAGCACGATTTCAGAGCACCACGTAAAATCCATCCGTAAATTATTTTCAGGGTTCAGTTTATGTACATATTTACATGACGTAAAAAAAAGCCTTATTTATACATATATACAACTAAAAAATGGCATCAAAAAACTCCTCATCGCTGCCCACCGGGAGTGTACCCAAGAGGCTGGCAGCATTGCCACGTTGGATGGCAATGCTTAATTTTTGACCAAAATAAAAACCAGCCTTTGGGTCACTTGAAGTGTCAGCAAGTCGCTTTGCCAGATCTTTAAAAAGCAGATGAGCACTTGGACCCCACGGCCCGAGGGTTTCAACCCCAAACGGCTCAAAGGTATAGTTACCAACCAGGGTGCTATATTTGCGCCGTTTGAGGTTCTCTGCAGCCGCAGCAGCGGAACCAGCACATCGCGCCGAGCTAGGAAGGTGAGATGGTGCAAGAGTATCGACGCAAGTCGCGTCCCATACTAAAGACCTACCCATCTTCCACGGGAACAACGACATACCGTCTGGTCTCTTGCCATCGTCGCGTGCCAGACCACTGGGTTCTAATATGGCTGGAACGCCTACGGCAACAAGAGCGCGACGGATTATGTCATTGATATTCGCATGCCGTGCAAATCGTCCCGCGCTGCGGCTGCACGACAAGCCGTGGTGTCCAAGGCTGCTGACAGCTTCGCCACAGTGGCAGCGGTGAGGAGAGCAGCACGGAGCACCCAAACGCAAGCAAACAGCAAGCCGGAAAGTGGTGTCGTCAAACAATGTGCCTATGTTTGACGACGGAAGTGCCAGAAGCCATAGACCCGACTCCCATTCGCCCACAGCCAGAAGGCGCGCTCGCTCTGCAGAAGAAATTGACGTATTTAGCAGATTATTCCGTATAACTCTGCAGAGCGGCTCATCCCACTGTCTCTGGGAGGACGGGTTGACGGGTGGATCAGTATTCGGGCAGGTGATTTTCCAAGCCTCTACAGCCTCAGTCAGACATGGTACCTCGCAATTGGCCAGTGTGATAGGAAGAATTTTCCTGGTCAATTGCTCAGTACCATGGACGGAGGATATAAAGGCCGGTAGGCTTCTTTCTTTCTCCTGCCCTGTTCCCAAATATTACTTGGGGTCGGCGCAATATGTCATTTTCTTCCATTTTCCCCTGTCACTCGTCATACTGACACTCACTCCCTTCCTATTCATATCATCTTTCAGGCAATCCATCCATCTTTTCTTAGGTCTTCCTCTTCCTCTCCATCCATCTACATTCATACTTAGCACACACTTTGTTGCATGCGTATCATCCCTCCTCATTACATGTCCATACCACGACAATCTTCTACTTCTCATCTTTTCTGTAACTGGCGCTACTTTCAGACTTCCTCTAATGTAATCATTCCTCACTTTATCCATTCTTGTAACACCACACATCCATCTCAGCATTCTCGGCCGGTAGGCTAATACTTGAAATTTTGCGGACGCCAAGCCCTCCCATGCGAACGGGAAGAGTAGCCTGAATCCAGGCTCGGTCGTCCAAGGCCACATTTAAAATTGATGTTAATGTGTGTCTAATAATTTTGTCAAGTTGTTCCAAAAGGTTTGTGTGCTTCCATAGAGTGGAAGCGCGCAAATAGTATGTTAATTTTGGGCCAAAACAACAATATCTAATGATTGTGATGGCTGAGTGCATGTTAATTTGGAGCAGCCTTTCCGAAATATGATTGAAATTTTGTATTTTGTCCTGAATAAAATTCGAAAATGAATTTTCATATATTGGGGAACCAAGGAGACAAAGAGAGTCCTTATCAATTAATTTAATACCCGGGGCTATTGCATTGAATTTTGAAAGTGTGTCTTGTCTGTCAGTATTGTCCGGTACAAAAAGTTCGCATTTGGAGTAATTTAAATTTAGACCTATTTCTTGAAATTTGTTTTGGAGAAAAGAAAAATCACCAAGTACTGTATCTACTTTGCCCCCCAAGGTTCCGTCATCAAGATACCAAACGTTAAATTCCGAATTTAGCTGCCGAATTATAGGGTTTATGGCTAAACTGAAAATCACAGGCCCGAGTGGGTCACCCTGCTGACAGCCAACAGAAGATTCCAGAAGGTTGTCCTGATATAGTAATTTAGATGGATGTCTGTAGCATTGCCAAATAAAACTGTAAATTTGGGGTAACTCTTTTTTCGTTTCTGCCAGCAAGGTGTCCCTATTGACTGAATTAAAGGCATTCTTTATGTCAACCTTCATAATGACCTCTCCTTTGCCACAATTTAAATAGGTCGATAACGCGTGCACGGCAGCCTCGCAGCCCCCTCTTGAGCCGTAACCCAGCTGAAGGGGCTGAAATTTTTCCGAAACACCCTCACTACAAAATTTACAGCAAATCTTGGCTACCGTGCGACGGTAAGTAGTCCCTACGGCAATTGGACGAATGCCACCATCCCTCTTGCGTAGGGCGCAGAGGTTCGCTCCATACAAGACGTCGATGACGGCCTCGTCCACCTTGCCGGCGAGCATAAGGTTGACCAGGGCTGTAAGCTCCTTCAAGAGTGACTCACCAGCTTCCCCGGCGCTTGGGCAGGTAAGGTCCTTAAGGTGTTGCGGACTCAAGCCGTCGAGGCCGCCTGCGGAACCGCTCCTGAAGGAGCCTATAGCCGTGCTCAATTGTCGACCTGTAATAATGAGGGTATGGGTGTCCGGATCAGGGGGGTCAGGAAAAGAAAGGTCATCGGATGGGGCAGGGTGTTTGCTCTCCAGAGCGGAAAGTGTTTCTGGAGAACAAGGTGCCACCACATCACTGCTGAAAAGAATCCTCGCTGCACCACTTATGTCACCTTCACTTAACTTGGATTCTACCAGGTGGGGGATGCTCCTCGAATAGGTAGAGCCTGTTGTCGGTGATTTAGTGTCGAAATCTCTGGCCGAAACATTACAATTATCTTTAATTTGGGTCGTTAAAGACTTTTTGGATGCCAAATTTTTTTGGATATGTAAGATTCTATAAGGGAAGGTGAGTAAGTTCTCCCAAGCACGTTGCGAGTTCTCCCGTGCAGCCAGGCGGACACAACCTGCCAGATGTTGAGCTACTAAAGTCCTGGCGCCTCGGGGAACCCGCTTTAGGATTGGAATTGTGTTTTTGAATTTTGAAAGTCTTTTCCAAAACGGTTCCAAAGGTGTGTCGGTATCTGGGTTTGTCGGGGTTAGTGTGGGAGGAACTGCACTTTGGGATTTATGTGTCTTCCCAATGTGCACGTTCAAACCCCGCTTACCTTTAAAAAAACGTGCTTGGGGGCACAGCGGGCATCTCAGGGCATCCAGAGATGTTGAAGATTGACAAGCACTTACACTCCCATCACCATTACTATACATCTGGGTGCCTCGCTACTTATTGGTATACACTTACAACTATTAATTTTCCACAAAAGAATATTTACAATAATAAAAGTAACAAATCAAAATAGCACTCAAAAACACAAATAATCAAAATGTCAATTTGACGCAGTCGCGCTGGTTTCGGCACATTTCGGCGCGGGACTCACTGGCCAGCCCCGGCCGGCCAGTGCCGCGCCCCGGCTTCTCAGGCGGTAGCCTGCGTTTTATATAGAAGGTCCGATGCTTATGATTCTGAGGCTGTTAAAATTGGACACGTATGCATTCAGTACCACGGAGACTCGGCCGTGCAGCAGTTCTACTGCGGCGCCAGCGTGTTCGTGACAGGCGGCTACGGATTCCTCGGCAAGCAGCTAGTGGAGGAACTCTTCAGGATACTATTTCTCAATTTAATAAAAATTGAGAAATTGACAAATTGATTGATTTGACAAATTGATGATGTATTTTCAGGGTCAGATTTTTTTTAAGGGGAGCAATATAAATAGTTCGAAATAAATAGATGCTACCTTCAAAACACAAGCACGATATAATCGAATGATTTTTTTAAACGAAATACTTATCTTATTTTCATTCGACTTATAGGTAGTAGTACATAGTTATAGGTAGTAGTACATATGGTCACATATAACCGTCACGTCTTTAGAGCCATAGGTACCGCAGTCCATCAATGTCTTCCAACAATACGCAGCTTAATTGAACGAGATACCAACTTACCGAACAAAGTAAGGTCAAAAAATAAATCATTTTCTAAAAAACGCCCATAAATCCCAAACGTGACGCGAAGAAAATTTTATTTAACCGTTATATTAAGGGAATAACCGTCAAGTTATAGCGGCCATATTGGAATGTTATCATTTGACGTTGCTTGGTATATTAAAGTTTTAAATTATATTCACGAAGTACCATGTTGTATATAAATTGGTTTATTTTAGTCACAGTTTAAAAGATCTGAATCAGCTAATGTGTATCGGCTAGTTTAGTGATTTATGAAGATAATCCCCCTTGGCTGAAGTCACGAATAGTTTCTTGAATATAATACTCTGTATGTAGACGATAACATATGAATGAGTTTTGCCAGGTAATCCCTACATATTTTCTGGACGCTGCACATTTTTTAGTACAGCGATATTTATAGTTTAGTGTTTACTTTACTGTTTATGACTAGAAAATATACAACGTAGCTTATTCTAGTGAGACGTATCTTTAGTACTAAGTTGAAGGGTTATATATCTATGTGTATAAATGAGCTATGAGATCATTTTCTTTACTTGTCGAATTTCGATCAAAAATCTCGCAAACTTAGTTATCACCAATGCACATAAATATACTGTGTCTCATATTAGGGAAAGTGTACCTTAATTTCTCACAGTAATTTCCATATGTCTTCATCTACTTACGTATAATTTTACCTTCCCATTTTAAAAACCATTGTACATCCAATAAGGGTTTTATAGACTTTTATTAGCGCCATCTACTAAATGTATAGTGTTGTTAAATCCGGGTGAGGCGTTAAGAAGATTAACCGCGACCCCGCTCCGTCCTGGTGGAAGGATTCATTATTTTATGTATGGGGAACCTTGCCTACTTACTATCTTTGGTTAATTCAGATGGGTGGGCATTGTGAAGAAAGATGTGTGTTGTTTATGACCTGATTTCTTTCCTAGCAGTTTTACTATAGTATTCTGTATTAATAAATCGTTTACTGCAAACCTTAGTTATTGGTTTACATTTAACTATCTAACCCAGTAAGGGATATAAACCAGAGATTACCCCACTGCACCCGCACCCCTCGTTTAATTTCCTCAACTTCCGCACCAACCAAAATCCAATTCCATCTGCTTACATTTAATACAGTCAAAAAATTTCCATCCCGACAAGGCAGCAAATTAACCGATATAAACTTCCATTAATTAACTAATGTACCTCGCCGCCGCAAAACGGGGCTTCATCAAGTTACCCATGTTTTGGCACCGAAACAAACTTTTTTGGCTTTGTTATTTCACCCGTTATGCTCCTAACAGCAGACAGGCTCAGGTAAATAAAAGTTGCCAAATTAGTTGGCGTAACTCCGGCCGACATCGGCAGTAAGATTACAGGTGTAATTCCATTAAATGAAAAATACTGGGCCAGTTTTTTTTTTACATTTTTGGGGCCCTAGTTAGAGAAGTTTTGGAATGGCAGATGTCAGGCTGATTGGGGATCTTAATTGCTATTACGGATAATGTGACGGCTATTGTGATTGGATGGTCGACAGTTTGTGGTGCGGTTGCAAGAGTTATTTCATGTTAGCGGTCTTACATTGTTGGGTTGAATTAACGCGAATATATTAATATTTTAGTCATCGCAATCGTCTGATAGCTAGTGAAGAATCAACAAATCAAAGGAATAAGAGATAATCCAATCCAAAAATAATATTTGAAAAAGTAAAATAATACTATAATTAATTAAATACAAGTTTTATCTAAACAATTAACACCGATAGTAATAATTTCAAACAAAGACTATAAATTAAGAAGTGCAAACAAAGCGAAGCCAAAAACAACAAGCGGGCGATACCAAAACTAAAATTCAATTTACTCGCTTGCAAACATATAAATCAAAAATTAAGAAAAACTACTAATACTAAAGTAAAATTTTCAGTCTAGACTGATGATTGTTTACACCAAACTAATTCAGGCATAGTTGACTAAATTAATGAGAATTACTTCAGCAATAAATCGTAGAAAAGCTTACGTTTTCTGAAGTCTTATTTTCAGTAGTATATCACGTTTGTCGGCTTTGAATATACTCGTATCTGTCAACTTAAATTGGTTTCCTTTTACTTTTGTTTTTGTGCGAAACAAGTGACGTTATTATAATTTCAGTCATCGAAACAGGCTATCTTGTAAGCCAAGCTGCCTGGAGTAGTATTTAGTAAAAGGATTAGGAGACATGAATTTTTAAGTTGTAATGGAATATGAAAATACCTTACACACGGCTAATTCCTAAGGAAACAACTAATTACTACAAATAAAGTCTATAATGTAAGTATGTACGAATAAAGTTCTCAAATCTTCCTTGCCTCCTAAAACCGTTTGATTTCGGAAACTATTCTTACAGCCAATCCTTCGTTTTCACGCAAATTGTATTGCAAGGTGATAAATTAGCCTTCGCGGTGCTTACCCGACTACCGCTGAATATGTATTACTACTACCAAATTAAATGGTACTGCTCGCTGACGGCTACGAGTGAGACATATAAGAATGGGGAATTAAGTAAATATTATGGACAAGGAAATTCAAGGTGTAACTGCTGAATATCCGTAAAAAGTCGTGGCAACATATTAATTTAAATAATTTTTAAGTATATTTTCTACAGTCATATTTTTGCTCACATAATATGAGAGCGATATAGAGCGCTAAATAATATCTATTTAATTTGATGGTGACTGCTACATGTAACTATGCATATTCTAAGTATGAAGGAAAACTATAAATACTTGAAACAAATATTTGCGTGATACTAGACTATAACGAAATGAGTGACAACAAAAACCGCGATGGATTTTTCAGCAGGTTGAACTAAATGTACGCGACATATTTCGTTAATCAGTCTAACAGTTTTCGAGTTTGTTCGTTAAAAACGAACTATAAAATTGAAATACTACGTGAGAACTAAACACAGTAAATAGGACTCATATATCATGACGTGTTGAACTGGTGAACAAGAACATTATATTAACTGTGGTTTAAATTCTGTGCCACGAGCCACCGGTGCAACAAAAGATTTCCCACAGGGTGACAGAGCTTAAACTGTATCACACTTTATTGCAACGTCTACTCCTCAGACACAATCTCTATTATATTATAAAAAGAAGAACTTATTTTATGAAGAATTTTATTTCTTTTGCGTGAACAAGCAGCAGCATAGGGCGCATATATAGCAGCACATCTCCAAGATTTTGAAGATAAAATGATTGAATCGATTAGATAAAAAAATCATAGAATATGTATTGTATACTCCACAGCTAGATATGGCCCTATTTATCTGGTGGGTAGGTAAATAGTTACCTACATGGTAAATACTGTATGAATATCATTCAATACATTGCTACAAAATTCTTCTAACAATTCGCTTGAAGTTTATCGGACAAAAGAGAGATCTTAATCAACGTTGACGAACAACGAAACCAACTCCAATACCTTTGTTTTTGCAAAATAAATCTTCCTCATTTTCACAACTCCACCGAGATACACTTACTCAACTCCGCGAAACCCAATCTGGGAACTGGGAAGTTTGGAAACAATTTCTGCAGCAGGAAAACTAACAAATGAAATTCCTACAATTCTTCTGGCCGATATGAAGTCTGGCTAGAGGTGTCGTTGTCGCATAGTTGCGCAAGTTATGCTTTGCACAAGTCCTGGATATCCGGATAAGTTTAACTCTGACGTTGGAACTAAATGAAATTGAAGTTGAATCTCGCGAGCTCTGTAAGAAGATATAACCTTCAGCGTATTACTTTGAAGTTGGATATGGAAGCTCGGATGACGTTTGCTGGAATGCCTGTGAATTATGCTTTACGTTGCATGAACATTTTATTATTGTCAAAGTTGTGATAAAGTAAGTTGTTCTTTGCGTTCTTTGTATGAATGCAATTTGCGTTTCTAACCCAGCTGCCTCAAAATAAAATTATATATTATTGTTTCTTCAATTATCTAGTCCTTCAAAAATCATATTCGACTTGTGATATCGAATTGAGCCAAATTAAAAAAAAAAACGGCGTCTAATATTTTGTTGCAGCAATTAATTTTGTATTTTCTCTTTATTGCAACATTACAATATTTTTATTAAAATACATATAATTTGAAACTAAATACATTGATGATGTTAAGGCTAGACATGAGACAGCCATTATCTTACTAAACGGCTATCGATTACCCAGCTTTATTGTTTAACTAACGATGTCTTCAGACCTTTAGTACTATAATCAGCAGTTAGTCTTAATTTCAAGCTTCTACGTTGTTAATAAAGTCTCAGGTTAATTTTATAAGAATGTCTTAATATTAATCGGTTGAAATTCTATCGTATGAAAATATCATGTAAGTATGTTAGGAAAAACCTACATTTGTTTGATAAAATATGTGATAGACATAATTATAACACTCGAAATAAAAATAAAATAGCTATCCCGCAGTTTAGACTATCTAAAGTACATACATCTTTCATGGGATATTGTGTCAAATGTTATAATAAAATACCAGACAACATTCTAGAACTAAATGACATGCGGTTTAAAGCTCATATAAAAGCCACACTTTGTAAAAACGCATATTATAAATTAGAAGATTATATTCAAGATAAAAATGCTTGGAAACATGCTGGTCCTGCTCCATAGGACGCACTGACAGTATCAAATTTTAGCGAATTTAAAATTACACCCGCTAGTAAGATTGTGTTATTCTTTTGATTGTTTGTTTGTAACTTTGTACAAAAATATAAACTGATTTGTAAATGTGAACACCATGTAGCATTTTAATCTTTTTTTTTATTATTTATTCTCATATTCTTTGTCTATTGTGATTCTACATGATCTTCGCATGTTATTATAGTATGTATGCAAGCTGTAATACCTATTATTTTTAAAAAGAGTAACCATGGAGTTTCTTGCCCGTTCTTCTCCATAGGAAGCTACTTTTGGAATGGGCAACTAGAATCAACTTTATTTATATTTTTTGACGTTCATAAGTGCTTGTGAAAGCCTAAATGAAATAAATGATTTGACTTTGACTTTGACTTTGACAAACTTTATCGTAATTTTGTATCTTTATTTGTTCATCAGACTGAATGACATGACTGATGAATGATTTAAATGTAACAGTACATTTTATAGGAACATCTAAACAATTTTGTAAAAACCACCACACAAACTTAACGCAAACGCACGCATATTTGCGATGAGTTAATAAAAACTTACGCTCAACAAACAAGCCGAAAGTGTAAAGCTAGCTGATACCAATACATTAGTTGTTTGATTAATACGCGAAAGTTGCTCCATTGCACATGACTGCGCACTTATTAGGCCGTGATCACCGATACATATCACAACTTCTACAACTTTAATTAAGTTTCTTCGACGAACAATATTATATTCTAAGGTCTGATACACAATTACACATAGTTTTGGTTCAGAGATTGATAAGTTGCCACAAGACTAGCTCATTCTCTCTAACAAATTAAATGACTCTCCCCTAACTGTTAAATATTCTGCGGATTCATTTCAAATATGATTTTGATAATTATGATCATATAATTTCCTTGTCCATATTCTACTTTGTATCCCGTACTTATATCTCATTTCTAACTATCAAAGAGCAGTGTCATTTAATTTAGGAGTACTACTACATATTCAGCGGTAGTCGGGTAAGCACCTTGTCAGACTAATTTATCACCTTGCAATACAATCCGTGTGAAAACGAAGGATTGGCTGTAAGAATAGTTTCCGAAATCAAGATGCCTTGGAGAGATTAGGTATGGGTCAATGAGTAATTTTCTGTTGGCATACTTTATAAGCACATTTATTTAATCAAGATAAAATGTATAGGCACATGGGACTAGACAAGACTCAAAATTACACTTTAGGCCTAAACTTGAGTAAGTAATAAAATAATTATTTAGTAAAGGTTAAATATTAAAAATATGATTCTAGTCAATACGATAATTTGGAGTTTTTTTACAAACCGATGGCAAACACTCTTCAGTTAATTCATGACCTTCATTTTTCTCCAAGGAGTTTTTTTTCTGTTGTTTTCGATCCTTTCTTAATGCACAGCAGAGCCTGAAGTATAAAACGGTTTATTTTACTTTATGAAATTAGGGTGATTCACACATAGAACCATCACCATCACCTGCATCAGCCTTTTACTGGAAAACCGCCCGAACGCGCGGTCGAGCGGTATGATTTTTTTACCACAACCACCCACCGCGGCTGCGAGTGGTGTCGTGTAAGACTCGAATAGAGTACTTTTACATAAACCTAGTCTAATAGCCCTTAGCTTTAAACATTTTATTACAATTTATCATAAAGGGTTAGATTCAATTTACCTGAGTGTGAAAAAGTATATGATTTCCACCAAGCTCAAGAATGAGAAACCGAGAAACAATCCCAGTAGACCACCACAGTTGGCGAGGAAGTCAGTCACGCCGAACAACTCCGATCGACGCATCGATATGAACTGCGGGCTCTTGTAGAATACCTTCAGCTCTGAATAATGGACCCTGAAACATTTCACAGTTTTTTTTATTTTTTATAATAATAATGTCGGGACACCTTTTCCCACACGGTCGGTTAGCCCCATGGTAAGTTAAGAATTAACTTGTGTTATGGGTGCTAACACAACTGATTAACTACATATAGCTACTTATATGTACATGTTTATAAATACATATTATAACGCCCAGACCACGACCAACAAACATGCTCATCACACAAATATCGACCGAACCGGGAATCAAACCCGGGGCCTCGGTCGAGAAAGTTTTATAGTTATACCAGATGTATGAAACATCCCGTTTTCCTGCGGTTTCACCCGTGTTTCGAAGGAACTACTGACCTTACCCGGATAAAATATAGCATAGTGAAGTTGGTCAACAGTTAAAGAATTTAAAAAAATCGGTTCAGTTATTTCGAAGCCTATTCATGACAAAAAAATAATCAAATCTTAAAATGAGCTTACCCCGATAGATTTTGAGGTAATGTTTCATAAAAGTTATTGCCTTGAAGTGAAGGATTCCAGATATCTTGGTAACGACCAGTTCTTAGGAGTTGTGAGTCGTATGTTATTGCATTGCACGATTCGAGGCATTTGCATCTATCCGGCGCGTCGACATTGGCTTCGCGTTGTGCCATTGTTTCTGAAACATTTACGTTCTTTTATGTCGTGCTAAGTCCTAGCAAGGGGTATTGGGTTGCCCAGGTTACTACGTTGAGGAGGTCAGATAGGCAGTCGCTTCTTGTAAAACACTGACACACAGCTGCATCCAGTTAGACTGGCAGCTGACCCCAGCATAGTTGGGAAAAGGCTCGGGAGATGATGATGTTCTTTTATCATGCACTGAGAACTTGTACAAGAAACGTATTTTATACAAAAACTGTTACTAGTACCTTCCGCTGCTTCTGTACACAGTTTGTATGTTACTCCACAAATCTGGTCACTGTCGTTATCTAAAACAGAAGGGAATTTATTTGAAAAAAGTTTTGCCTTGCGCATTGTGGTTCCGTTGGTTTTGTCTAGAAAGGTAACTGCACACTTATTAACTCGAAAGAGGATTACTATATTCCAATCTTTTTTACATTGTAGGTATACAACTAGATTAAAAAAAAAGTTACTTACGAGGCAGATAAAATGGAACACATTCGCAAAGCTCTAAAGTAATGTTTGCCAAACATTCCACTCTACAATTCTTAGCTGTGTATATTTTAAAGTACTTCAACTGACGTTCTCCAGGAAAATAGCATTGTCGTCTGCAATTAAAAAAATAGCCCGTTATAGAAGATAGAAACTCATTGCACAGGTAACACTGAATAGTTTTCGTCAAAGTTTATGGCGGCTCGGAAAATTGCTGCACACACTTTACAGTATTTTCCTCAGTTTCTTGTCATGGATACATCCAAGTTTAAGGATCCAAGTGATCTGGTGTGCGTAAACGAATTTTAAAACTAATAAATAAATACAATGATCATAAGTACAATTCTGGCCGGTAACTCCTCAATGCCTCCGAAGTGTTCATTATACTGAAGCTGAGCGCCAGCACGGCTTGCTCGTTGACGTTGAGGGTCTGTGTGTACAGCGAGGTCTGCGGCCACTCCGCCGGGTGCTGCACGTGCACCTGAAACAAACAAATACACTATTTACTTCACGATAGTAATATTTAATGTACAACTACTAGGCCCTATATGTTGTTCATAATAATTGCAGAGAAAGCACAACAATTGTATACAGACTTACCGTGTAACGGCAGCACCAAATTGAAATGTAATTTCAAACCCACTGAAATATACTTAACAAAATTTTAATCGGTCTAGTTCTGGGGGACTGTAATGACTAACATGAGGAAAAATTTATAATAGCTACATACCCACACATTTATTTTATTTGTTATATTATGTGTACCTCTTTTTCCCGACTTACCTGGAACCCTGGAGACGGGCCGTGGCATAGACCATCGTGGTCGTCCAATCTTTGCTGAAACTTTATGGTCACTGTTGCTCTAGTATCAGATGCCTGCAAAGTAATGAAAACCAGTTGAAAGCGAGCTTTCAAAACATTAAAAATTAAGTTTACTAAAAAGAATACATAAAGCTTATGTACCAATCCTCGAATAGGGTAAACTTCTTGAGAATCGAATCCACTCAGATATCCGCGTTCAATCGACCAATTCTGCGAGGGCCTTGTAGAACTCAAATATGAAAAATCTTGCTGTAATCTAGAACAAACAAAATCATAGTTGCTATAAAATATATATCAAAAAGTCGTTGTGGTCTAGTGGTTAAAGCCTAGTAGCCTAGCCTCAGGTACGAAAGTGCGGGTTTGATTTCAATTAGGTACATCTTGGACACCTATGCCTGAGTAAAGGTGAAGGACTTGAAGAAACGAGTCTAAAATCGCCATTCCACCTGGAGTAAGGGTGATGATTAACGCTTATTCCTTCTTCATATGAAAAGCAGCCTGTAGTGAGACTATCTGTTCATGATTTTAAACCTACAACAATCTTGTTGATCGAAAATTATTTTTCTTACTTTTCCAAGTGTAGTATTTCTTCGGCTGCTAACACATTCATTGTAAAACAGACTCCTGAAGCTGTCAGCACTTTCGAAAACAGTTCTCTACAGTCCGCATATTCGTCGTTTATATTGCATAACTTAAAGACGTCCCTGTAGTCTAAGGCTACCTGAAATAATTACAATATCTTCAATTCAGAATTACACCCAATTTTCCCGCAGTTTGGCCACTGTTCCGGGGTGGCGAAGTTGCACCTGGATAAAAAGTAGGTCACAGCCTTCCTTGATAAACAGTCTATCTAACATCAAGCACTTTTAAATTAAGACAGCTTGTTCTTGAGATTAGCGCGTTCAATCAAACTTTGGCTTCGACTTTACATATTAGTAAACTGAGTCGATAATTACCTCATTTATTTGTTTCATTGTAGTAGAGTTTTGTCTCCTAGAAGTCCTGGGTCCAGTACGCATATTTTTGGGACAAAGTAGAGTAATTCCCGACCACTTATACCTTTCTTCCAGGGGTCTGAAAGATAATAAGATAGGTATTTACCTAATGCATTTTCAAAAGATTTGTATATACTAGAACTCCAGATATGATGTGAATATTCGCTAAACAATAACATATAAAATCATGCTTCTGGTATATTTTTTGTCACGGACCCCTACTGCGTAGTTTGAGTGTCCCCAAATTGTCTATACTTTTAATATATAGGAATGAATTTGCAGTACACAAAAGCAGTGGAAAAAAAACTGGTGGTTCAGAATCAATAACAAAACATATCTGCATCATGACGACTGTGACCATACAATCGGTTACAAAATATACATCTTTCGCTGTCCTTTTTCTACTAAAACACAACAAAATAAAAATATATCTATAAAACTTATTTAAAAATAAGTTGACAAAGTTTGCGCCCTGATTAAAATTCCATCCTGTGTGTAGATGCCTCGTTAAACCTTTCTTATTTGGAATATTAAAATAGTTTTGACTTGAAATTACTTTACTCACGTTTTAGAATACCGACCATGGACATAATCGTCCACCACACGGCTGTAGTTATAAACCGACAACTTACATTTTGCTTGAGGACAAATTGTAATTGACGGCAAAGGTACCTGAAAATATCTTGAATTATTATCAAGAAATACCTAATGATTGATATTATTTAGTTTTAATCTTTCTTCGGTCGTGTCGGATTTCCGTCCCACCGGGCTATGAGAGTAGAGGAATAGTGAGTGCACCTACGTCTGTGCACTATAATTTTTCCTGCGCACCTGGCTGATCTCCTTTTACGAGAACAGCCGCCGTGGCTTAAATCGGCCTGGAAGTCGTTATTATGATATTAGGTATAGATATAGACTTTAAAATCAACTGCTCATTTATCTATAATTTTAGGTTAACATGCTAACTGAGTTATAAAGAGCACTATCGTTATCGCGGGTCGTGATTTTGACGATAACCTTGACGGTTAAAATAATGATTGAACTGTCAAACAGGCGCCAAAACAGCAAACTGCGAGCACTATTATTATTTTGGTTTTAAACGTTCGTTTTCTCAGATTTTATTTTAAGCCTGGTCTTTTTAGGATCTTAGGGGCAAAGCCAAATGAGATCCCAATGTTTATACTATTGGGATTGGGAAGTTTGATGGTTATTCTGTACTGCAATTATTATTTTAACTGCTCAGCTCCAAATAAACCATAGTACCCCAGTAGTCTATGTAGTTATTTGTATGAGAAAAATGAGCCTACTGTTTAAATAACCAACCTTTATAACAGGAACAAGTTGCTCGCTCACAGTAACTATGACGGGACTGGTCTGCCACTTGGTCCATACATCTTCAATCAAATACCCACACATTATGAGACTCGCAATAATTGTGAGAAGCCAAAATATTCTGAAATCACACCAAATGGAAGTGTACACTTTTACAACTTTTTGACACGCCTAAATTAGCATCACTTGTAACTATCTATGTAAGAAAATCTCAGAGTCTTTATTTGACTCCCGGTCTTCATACATGACTAGAGTGATTTTTCGTTTTTTTTACACTAATGTATTATTTGTTTTTATGACACTCAAGGTTGATTTCCGCAATAAATAAAAGGAATTTATTAAATAACGCCGACCATAACAACCATTAGAATTATGTTTAACTAGCTCCGGCCTGCGGTTACACTCGCGTCCCAAGGGAACTACTTTGCGCTGGGACAAAAAGTAGCTCATACAGTGCGATATGATGTTATGATTATAGCAGGAAAACCATCGCATTGGTAATAAAACCAGCATCGATTAATACAATTATTATAAAACATTGAATAAAAATATTAAATTTAAAATAAAATAATAAGTTTTTTATTTGTGTGTGGTTCAAAACTACTGCACCGAATTGGACATTCCTTTCACTGTTAAAAAGCTACACTATCCCAGAATAACATAGGCTATATTTACTTCAGGAACGGGAAGACGTTCCCCCGGGACGCGGTAAAACCGCGGAAAACAGCTGGCACCATGTTATAAAATTCAACAATAAGTGCTTGCCTCTCAGTCATAGTAAGTCCTTCCTTAGTCAAGAACGGCAGGCCCTGCAGCGATGTGCTTTGCGTGTACTCGACGCACACATTGCCAAATTGACGTCTCTGTCTTTTTCTTCTGAGCTTACGTTCTTCATCTTTACTTGGACTAGTTTGTGTAACTGTGCCTTTATCGGTACTGAAAGAAACAAAAAAAAATGGTTCCAAGTTCACCGACCACAGTTACCGTAACTTTTCTTAAAATAACTATTTATTATGAATTTTCAAGTTCAAGTTTCAAAGTAAATAGTTATCTAAAAAAAATTATGGTGTTGGTGAACTTGGGCTTTAGTTATATAAAACCATTTCGCATCTTCTTAACTTAAAGAAATGCTTAGTAAAAGTAGTAGGTACGAAAGTGCCGCCAAAACAAATACATTTATCTAATCACTAATGAGCACGTCTAGACAATTAAATCAAATGTCCCTGGCTTAAAAATATAACAACGATAGATTTTAATATTATAAAAAGGCAGATTAAAAAAAGCTAGAAATACAAAAATAAAACTCACTCCATTTGTTATCAAGTTTTGGCACGTGTATTTAACTCCGCTATGTATTCGATACTATTGTTTTGCGTGGAGTCACGGAGCAGAGGTAATAATGTATACAAGTACTAATTGAGTGGCCACAAAACCAGCGACCGCTTCATCTACATAACTAGTTAGACAGGATTTTTTTAGGATAAATTCTAGATATTCTGTGAACTTTTTGTGCATACGCGGTCGTAAAACTAGTAATACCCAACTCAGAATTTTTTGGTAAACATTTATCAGAATTTTGATTCTCTCAAAACCGTTTGTTTTCTTGCGGTTATTGGAAATTCTCAAATTTTGCAAAGTAAACGGACTTTGAACAGAGCTTAAGCTTTAAACAATCAAATAGATTATTATTTATAGCTAATAAGCCCTGCGGTTTCAGGTGGAGATTTTAAGGTAAATTTTGTGGAATTTTCAGTTATTCCAGTTAAAAACAATAAGTTAAAACGTTTAAATTTTTCAAAAAAGTCTGGCCTATTACATTTAAAATGGTACATAATAAAATATTCTATTGAAGTATGTTTAATACTCATAAAACACAATTACATTAAAAACTATTTTCGATCACATAAAATTATACAAAAAATTTTAACATAATATTGATATAAGATATTCTAACTTAACAAAGTATTACAAGTAATTGATCGTCTCATGTCGTGACTAATGCAACAATGACGTTTTTATCTCAAGTTAATGGATCCAACCTTATTTCTTTTCCTTTTCTTAGAACAGAATCAGTCTCTAAGTGAAGATTAAGCTCTTGCAAAGTTAGGTGCTAGTCAAAACTTATTCAAAAATATGGAAAAGGATCATTGTACAAACTCTATGGTATTTTCAAATGCCACTGCAAAAGAGTAAATTATATAATTTGCCCAAATATTGAAACAATACCTTTTGTTTATAAGAGTTCATAAGAGGAAAACATGAGAGAGTACATAAGAGAATACGTAAGAGAGTACATAAGAGAGTACATAAGAGAGAACATAAAAGATTACATAAGAGAGTACATAAGAGGGTACATAAGAGAGAACATAAGAGAGTACATATTTATAAAAACGTACTCTCAATAATATTTTTGATTAATTCGACTTTTTATATTAGTGGAACTTCTACAATCGAGGTGCTTATTGTTTGCCATTTAATTTGATTGATTTTATTTCTACTTTGATGAGACATGTTATACTAGGTTTTAAGAAAACTTGATTGTATTAAAAATGTATTTCTTAATTGTAAAGAAGTTTAATTAATTTAAGTTTAAGTCCATTGCTTTTTTAAGTACTTCACATCAATAACATTTATAAAAGTTACCATTTGATAAAATACATTAAGGCTAGAAGCTTTTAAATTGAACCTATTTCGTTTATGATAAACTTCGTATTTTCATGCCCATCCTTCTTATATCCATAAAGTGGCAAAAACTAAAAGCTTCAGGTATTTAATTAACATTTTACCACACGTTTCGTCTAACTATGCTATAAACCAGCAATATTTATTAGTGCTAGGTAGGGCTGGCTTAGTGTGACTGAATATGACTTTTATCCTTTACTATTCCACTTTATTCTAGTAGTTTCTATCGGTTTCGCACGTTTTCTGGGGGCGCTAAGTGTAATTAAGTAAAAACTGGCTTGAAACGTCTAACTATACCTACTTTTACTGTTTTCCAAGGTTTGATATATTTGTAAAGCAATTAAAAGATTTTATTATAATCGGTTCACGCATTTGATCTTTAAAGGTATTTTAAATATTCTTATTTATTAAACGGTTAAGTCCATGCAACATCGAGACTCCACTGTCATGTTAGCCCTACTAGCACTCGCAAAGTCCCTAGTCGCTAGCGGGAAATGAGACCAATCCCCAATCCGTTCCTGTCCCAAAATCGTGTTTAACTAAGTTGCCAAAGTCCATGAATATAGTGTTAAGTATTGTGTAAGTAATAAAAAATTTCTGTATACATATATATATAAATATTAAAATAAATACGTAAATACGCGGTGGACTCACATAGTCTTAAGACTATGTGAGTCCACCGCGTATTTACGTATTTATACGTCGTAGTATGTAGGACATAAGTTTGTGAGGCCAAGACGGCAAAAAATTATAATTAAGTAAAAATGTAAATAAAAGCGCGGACCCCCAAGTCTGCGGTAAGGCTTTATTAAAAAAAAAAAAAACGGTTAAGTCCTACGAGGATATAGATAAAAAGTTGGATTTACTATCAAGATATATGTCAGAAATGCGGTTAGAGAGCTATACGTACATAGCTAAAATTAAATAGTTCAGGCACTTTTACAAGCAAATTCAACTTTAGCTTTATGTCTCACCTGCCTGTAAAACGTCTTATTTAAAAAAGTCACAGAAACTAGCATCCCGTGTAAAGAAATAAATATAATATTTTTGTTCTTAGCTCTAGTTATTCTGTATCCCAGCATAAACCATTATGGCGATTATTTTCCAACAAGAACATGGTTTTATGTCCAATGAAACGGCTCCCTAATGGAAATTAGAAAGCATCTTCTTCAAATTACTTTGAGTAATTGGAGCGGCGCAAAATAATTTGAACACAAATTAGGTGTACCGCCGTGCTAACAGAATTATTCGTGTTTTATTAACTATGGGTGTTGTCGTTAATGATTGCCATGCCAATTAGAGAATTTAAAGAGCTTGTAATATGATGAAAATATACGATGTTCAAATATTTGAAGTATTTACTGAGTACCTCTTTACATGGTATAGACAGAATTTATTTACCAACAAAAAGTGCTTTATTTAAATCCAGTAACCAATTTTAATGAACAACGTGAGAATTGTATAAACCCTCTGAAAAATTCAGTAACTTTATAGGAAAATACATCTTAATGTTATTATAGTTTCGACTAAATGTATAAAGTTTTTCTTGAAGTGCAGACTTAGCTTCTTAAAAAAACAGATATAAATAACGATGTATCAAACTGCAAAGATATTCACAAATGTGTGTGAGAACCTTTTACCTAATTACCTGATACCATCTACTACCAAAGGGTAGAAACAGATAAAATCTCGTATTTTTCGTCGTAAGTTTAAAACTGCTGCAAATTCTGGAAATCCCAGGAGAGTTCTATCTTAAGAAACATCTTAATGAAGGCACAGTGCCACCTAAACTTAATTTAGCTGGAGTTCGTCCAACAAAAATCGCATTATAAATGAATAGCTAATTAATTCTGTGCGGATATATTGTGTACTTTTTAATTGGCTTCAGAAGGTCTTTCTTTTTTGTTATTTTTCTTAGAAGATGAAAATATGAATTGGAGCAAACCCAAATTAAAAGACCAGGGTAGAAAAAAGATTAAAACATGAATAAAATGTGAACGATATTATACTTTATAAAAATTATAATATAAGTTTATAATACCTATTATACGCTCAGTAGAATTTGTGAGGCTAGATCAAAATCTCAGAACAAAACTGGAACCTCCTTCGTTTTGCCATTCTACATATACTTTATCTTTAAAGTCTATAAAGTAATTGCCTATTTCAGTACAAACAATTAGCATTACTGAACGTGCGTACTGAACGTAATAATGTGGAACGGAACCTTCAAAAATAAATGTCCTATAATAACAATCTATCAAAATTGACATAATTAATCTAGAACGTTCATCAAATTTTTGCCAATTATCGTTATAATCGCGTCCATTTTAGTTGATGACGTCATGAGCAATTATTTTGCCCCATGGAGAACAAAATGACTAGCGGAGATGTCATAAAGCAAAATATCCCTTATAAAGTAGCGCCAAAATGCGGGTGTTCGGGAGACGACGAACGTTACTAGCTTCACCTTTACACGTCTTCTATGGAACCCGCCCACTATTTTTAAAATAAAATGACCAATCAATCAAGATCAATCTTTGAGACATTGGTTTTGATTTGACAAGGAACCTGAATGTCTCGTTACTCCTAGTAACTGGTCACGCCTTAAAGGCGCCTGACCTACCTGCAGTATGGCATCTCCGCTCATCTTTCCTTACTCCGTGTGTCGCCCCAATTATATGAGCGGGCGCTTCAATTAAAGTCTTAAATCAAATTGCATTAATTTATTATTATTGAGTATTTAAATATGTGCCTATTTTGTTAATCGCTGAATATTATTCGATACGATATGCGTTCCATTATTGTATCAGTGTTAACATTTGTATGATCTGTAGATTTACAATGGTAAATCCTGATTGGATGAAACAATTAAATATCACAATTAGTAGGTACCAAATTACGTCGATACATCTGATATTATATGCAGATGTGAAATGGTAATGATTTTCAGCTGAATAATAGGTCTAGTTATGGGTTTAACCCACAATAAGTTGTAATGTAGTTAGACATCATTCTTTATTTGTCTGATTATTGTCTTTGTTTTTATTTGGTAAAAATGATTGAAAATTAATCCTTTTCTATTCACAGATAATGCGAGTGACACAACTTGACGTAACTTAGAATTTAATTTTTCCTCAAACATTAAGAGTGCACTGACTCATCGCCTTACAAATTAAGTTTTCATTACAAAGACCTGAACTTTGTCCTGAAGTATGAGTTTTCTTATAAAACACTGCGTTCTGAATATTCAGCCGAGTTAGTTCACAAAGTTAGTGGGATTTATTGCATAATGCGGCGGAGGTGCAACGGACGCGGGGTTTTGAAAAGCAGTCACTGAAATCATGGCTATTTTAAACCAGTCCAATTATTTATAACTGACAAGAGGTATTGTCAATTACGGATTCTATTCATTGAGATTCTATCTGATAAATTGGTTTTAATTTTTTAATAAAACACTGTTAATTTCGTAATTTCTATTGTCAAATACAAAATAAGGATAAATTGCACTTATCTATGGCGAAATATACAATCTATCTAAACTACAATGTTATATAGCACTAACAAAGTCTGTACTCGCTTCATCAGTCACACATATGGGCTCTCAACACCCTGTTAATCAGTACATATTATCCAATAAAGAAGTGTACCTCGTTTCAGCACAATCTCTTCATTAAGTTGGAGACGCAGCCCATTTCTTCGCGTAGACTCAAACGTACAGCACTCGAGAGACTCATCGCACGAAACACGTTTCATAAGTCCTCCAGAATTTCATAAACCCAGTAAAAGGCGACAACAACGAGTAAATAAAGTCTGGAAAACACTAGAATGTTCCAGAAAAAAATAGAACCAGCCATGTTGTATCATTCTATGGGGTCCGGACCTTTAGCAAAAAGTAGCAAAAATTATCATATCATATGAATTATGATTTGCTAATATCCCTAAAATTGTTTGTTTCATACTGTTTTTGGTAGTTGTTGTTAAAAAGGCAATAGATCTGTAAGTCTTAATTTCAAGTGCCTAGCTATCAATGTTCCTAAGTTATAGCATGGTGATAACTGCACAGACGAGGGAGATCAAAGTCTAGTGATAGGGTTCATGCCATTGTCTACGGAACCCTAAAAAAAGTATGCGAGCAAAAGTCTAGCGAACTATTCTCTTCTATAATTTAAAATGAGAATGTGATTTATAGAGATATTGGAACTGATAAGTCGGAATGCTAAATCGTAAGTAATAAATCTAATGATAAAGGAGGTTTGCAAATTGTGTTTTTCTTTTGTTTCAATTTCTTTTGAGATGAATCTCATCAATCAATATCTCTGACGACCATTTTATTAGCAGATCTTGTTTAACCGAAATCTTATACAAAATGTCCATCGTTTTTATCACCTTAATCTTGTGACCATTCTCTTTAAAACTTTTGTGATGAACCGTGCACTGTTGAGTATCACTTTTCCGCAATATAGATAAGTACGCTCGACTTGTATGTACTTTCTAAGTATATCTTAGACACCATTGACTGTGTTTCGGATGGCACGTTAAACTGTAGGTCCCGGCTGTCATTGAACATCCTTGGCAGTCGTTACGGGTAGTCAGAAGCCAGTAAGTCTGACACCAGTCTAACCAAGGGGTATCGGGTTGCCCGGGTAACTGGGTTGAGGAGGTCAGATAGGCAGTCGCTTCTTTTATAGCACTGGTACTCAGCTGAATCCGGTTAGACTAGAAGCCGACCCCAACATGATTGGGAAAAAGGCTCGGAGGATGATGAGATAAGTACGCTCGTATCTTGTTCGGTAAAAAATAACATGGACACTACCATCAGTAAGTGACTTTGACAAAATATTGAGACGACCACCTCTTACAAAAATAACCTCCCTATAGAGTATAACATAACAGAATTTTTCAAAAGGTGTAAAAGGCTTCAACATTATGTAGGACCCCAGGGTACAACACACGAAGAGTAACCCCGAAAGGCCTAAATATACTCAGGTTTTTTGGCAAAATATAATAAAGTACCTCACCACTGAAATACATTAACCGAGATGACCTTACCTGGAGTTTCTCAGAATATTTTCGTAAGAACTATATCTTGTACCTCTAGGAATAATATTTATATAGAGCGGGTAAATAAGGACAAATGAGTTATGATATACTCGTCCAGTAAAAGGGTTTACAAGTATAATATGGGCAACGGAAATATTTTTTTGGGAAATAGAATATTTCTGTAATAATATTGTAGGTAGTAAAGGCGCGGCTCCACCGCGGTGCACGGAGAGGCTACGCACGTGTATTAAGCTTCGCTTTGTAAGAAAATGTATGTGGTTGTGTCCACTGCAACCCACGGAGAGGCTACGCATGAATTGACGTCATTGATACACGCGTGGCTTGCTCGAATAGGCGGTTACATAGCTCAACGCTGTCAACGTGGGTCTACGTTTCCACTGGAGTACACGAATAAGACCCACGACTATGTACAGCTCGGTTATCGCAGAGCAGTTGTTGTAAGCGGTTACGTAGCTCAACGCTGTGAGCGTGGGTCTACCCGTGCGCCGTGCCACGCTATACATAGTCGTGGGTTATATTCGTGTACTTCAGTGGAAACGTAGACCCACGTTGTCAAACAAATGAATACACGCAGCTAAAATGCGCCGCGTGTCCGTGCACAGCGTGCACTGCGGTGGAGCCGCGCCTTAAGTTCTTCATACGCTTAAATTCTGCAAACGCTAAAATTCAACCCTAGAAATAACTTATTCGGTCACTAGCAAAATAATTCAAACTAGTAGACGACAAGCCATATTTAAAGAGTGACTCTGTGGAACATTCTATCAGTATGCTGAGGGAAAAAATCCTTATATTACACTCCCCACAGTGTGGCATTAGAGCAGAATATTGCAAGGGAATTACTAAGCAATTCCCTTGATCTCGGCAATCACGGGTTGCGCCGCGGAATGCTAAGGTCTGCTCTCACTACTGCGACTGCAGGAAATGAATAAAAATAAAAAAGGTCTCCTGGTTATCTTCATAGATTAATTCTCAAAGGATTCCCCAGTTTTATGAAACACTGCAGAAATGATCATAAGAATTTTATATGCTAATCATTTTGATACCAGATTCGGAAACTGAACATTACCACACTACGATAACAGTTTTACACGATAGACTCGGTAAGCCTCTAATTTCAGAATATGTTGATCGTATCACGGTTCATTTGAGTAGCTCAACTTCTTAGGTTGATTAGTTTAAAACCAGATTAAATCAAATTCCTAAAACACATCTCTGCACATTTTCAATTCTTAAAACCGCCAAAATTCGCCCTATTTTAAAACCACAGCCGCGTTAGTGAAACCAGTCTCTAACCACTTCGCTCAGTGATACGTTCAGCTGAGGACAACGTAGTGTTACACACACTTATATTCTTCTTGATAACCATTCGCTGGTGGTAACAGCTATCGAAATGTTCGTAGACTGTGTTATTATAGACGGATAATCCGGAATAGTGAGATATCAAAAAGTAGCTATATCTGAATGTTCATCGCTATACATTTTAGGACCTAGGAGCGGAATATCATGTAAAAGATGATTATGTTTAAAATGGTTTCATAATTATTAATTTAAAAACTTATGATAAAATCTGCCTGCATAAAACAACAAAGAACAATCTCATTGGTTTGACTATGCTATGATTCACTTGTTTATCTAGCTAGGAGGTTTTATTTTACAGCTAGAAGGATTGCCAAGGATTGGTTCAAACAAAGAAAATCACCAATTTTGCGGTTATGTCAAGCTGAGGATATTTTTTTTTTTTACTACGTCAAAAATCATCAAATGACCCCTCCCGCTGTGGGTTAGCAGCGGAGAGGGAGTGTCAGACTCTTACTGACTAAAAACCCACGTGTTCCGTCATAGGCCTTTTGTGTACCAGGGCCGCGGTATCTCTTTCGAACAACCCGCAGCCCCGGCAGGCCTTGGCCCTGCTGGGCCCCGCTGAAGCTGAGGACCTGACATTATGATTTAATACCACTATAGACTATCTACTACGAGATACTATAGACATATCTAGATATGGTATCTGCATTGTTAGTATCGAATGTGTACATATTGAAAAAAGTATAAAACCCACCAGTGCGTGCAAGTTTTCAGGTTTTTTCGCCGTTATTGTTTCATTGTTGTTAACTGAACCTAGTTTCGATCACCTTTAAAATTTGTTACGAAATTCAATAAAATCCTCGACCGAAACTCTATTCCGGCCGTGCGCTATGTAACTAACTGTGAAAAAGTTGAATTAAAAATTCCTTTGTACGGAACCACTGGTATCCGTCAAAGGGTCAATATAACGTTATTTTTTTATACGCCAACATTTTTTTTGATCCATTTCCATAAAATCATGGCCGCCCCTGAAAGTGGGCAAATCCTGGACTCGTAATTAATTTATGAAGGGCTAAAATTATTTTTTTATTTGTCTGAGTGAAGTGCTGGGTGGGGGTGGAAAAACGCTGTTTCAAAGCTAGAGTTGAGTTTGTGGTAGGTACTCTTTTAAAATAATACGGATCAGTTTTTTTAAATGTATTTAATTAGGAATAAGAACTTTTGCTAGGTACTGAAAATTGCTTTAAAACTATTGATATATATTCTTACAAGGAAACAATTTTTGATTTTGATTGGCTCTGTAGACATATCCTTTTGTACATTTTCCTTTATTTAAAATAAAAGTATTCCATCCAGCCAATAAACATATTTTTTTTTACCAAATAATCAATTTCCTCATACAATATCGTGATGGTTCTTTCCCCGTAGCAGAGACATAAAGTCGCAGTGTTTATGAGACGTATAGTGCGCAGATTGTCAACATGCCAACGCATAACCGTACCATTCGCAGTTAGTAACTCAACAGCTTGCCTTCATTGGGGCTATTGGTTTGTTTGTCGTTTTACTATATAGGATATTTTGATGAAGGAAATCTGAATATAAGCGTATTTAAGAAATGAGCATTCATTGTCTATCGCATTAGCTGTTCTCCCCAGAGAACTGCTTCATTCTAAACTATCTGTGTAAGACCCAATCTTTTCGGTAGTTTTGGCCTGAAAGTGTGGTAGAAAGAATTACTTTTGCAGTTGATACCAATGAACGTGTTAAAGTTTTTTTGTCATTATTTACTTAATAGTTCAATGGATACGAATCATTAAAAATACTCTCACAACAAGTTTATATTATTTGTGACTTTACGTTTGGCAGGTGATCTAATATCACACCGCCTATGATAACACTATATTTTGAAAATACTTGAAAATAAACCCATACCTATAAAACTGCAAATTATATTTTCCTCATGTCCCATAGCGTGTTAGCCACGAGCCACGTATTATGGTCTCCGGTCACAGCACCGGCTGACGTACGTGGGTCACCACGGATTGACAATAATCACAACGGTTTCCGTTTCAAGACATTGATGGGGATGGCGCAAGTTATGGGAATGAGAAGACAAATGTGTGACAAGACAAAAATAAAATAGATCCTTAATTTGACACTGTTTGTTTAAAATGAACTAAAAATTATGGCGGACTGAGGCTAAAGTATTTCGAAAGTTTTTCCAAAAACTGTTTTAGTCGACCATCATTTTAATATGAACCCCACATAGTCTGGAAGTAGATAGATAAATGGTTATGTTCATATTAGTAAGACTCTTTATTTACTTTCACGATTCTCATTTACCTCGTAGTTTTATGTTTTAATGAAATTCATTCTTAAAATTAAAGGATAACGTGAATTTTCTAGGAAAATTCATAACGTGAATTTTCTAGGAAAATTCACGTTCTCTAACTGAAGTTTTGCCTCTAAGAAAAACTTAACTACGAGTAAGTCTTCAGAACATGAACCTTTCTGTCACTATAATTTATTTATACAAAGATAAAAAAAAACATATGACCTTCTAACTTGAACCATAACCTAACAAAAAAAACTCGAAATGTAATCGTTCACGTTTGACGTTAGAGAACGTTAAATTACCGGCGCGGAATCTTATTTATTTGACAGCACGACGTGAGCCTGCCCCGAGCCAGATTAAAGTTCCTTTCTTCAGATCTTTTACAACGACAGATTACCTTTTTTGGAATGTCGAATGTCCAAAATGGATAAATATTAGAGGTTCGATGTATTGGGTTTGGGTGACGGTGCGGTGCTGTGATTTGTAGGTGAACTATTGTTGAAGTTATTTGTTGTTATTATATAATAACTCAATCATGGTAAGAAATGTAGTGTATTGTATAAAATAGTATTATATGTTGTTTCTTTTTGTCATGAAACTCCTTAAAGCTTTAGTTTTTTTGTGGGCTTGTGATTACAGTGTTGCCTCAAAGACTACGAGACATCTTATAGTGACAGGATAGCTTAATAGTACTTCGTTTAATGTCTATCAATTGTATTATTAGTTTCAGGAAAATTACTGTTTGTCGTTCTCAGAGAGTTTGAAGCCCAATGTATTGTTACAGAATCGAGACTTAAAAAAAAACATATAAAACTGACCAAATTGTTATCCGCCTTTACAAATCCCTCATTCTGCAGTTAAGTTTTATTATTCTTTCTCGAGACGTCAACCTTCTATTACACTTTTTATTCCAACTTTACTATGAAAAGAAATAAAAATTGTTTGAAAACTTTTTAACCGTCACCCTGTCTCAAGGGTCATGAATTTTTAACGGTTGTTTCGTAAAGACCACTCTTTTAAATGAGCTCTTCAGTTCAGAATAATATACAAATTAATCTTAATTAATAATTAATGTTTTGCGACCTCTGTAATGATACATTTGCTTTGACGTGGACTTTTTCATTTTGAACCATTAGTGTTATTTAATGTTTTAAGTGATGTGAAACTAAATTTAGATGCTCTTTGACTTTTGTATGTGTGTCTGTTTTGAGAAATCATGACTTTAGTCTATGCACTTATTTTATTCTCGAAGTCAATGTCTTATTATCTACTATCGCTATTTGGAAAGTGAGACATTCTGTGAAAAGAAAATTTCTAAGAAAAGCTGAACAAGAAATGCTCCTTTAATTTATATCTTATTTGCGTGCTATTTAGAGGTAAGTTCAACTCGTCTTTCTATTTATGAAATTGACAGTAAAATACATGTTTGAGATAACAAGGCTGTTGGTTATTCTTACCTATATTTTTATGTACCACCTGTAATATTAATGTAACAGTATCAATATTCATAACTTTTTGAGTTATCAATCATTCTGAAGGCAAAATGGAAGGAATGACCTTTTTGGAAACATGAGATCTCACTTACATGTATTATTTGTTATCAACATTTAGACGGATACTACAGGTAAAAAAAATATATTTTTTTTAAATTTTGTAACACTCAATTATGAATTAAAAAATTAAATTTTTAATTTCTTTACATTTTCAAAAAGAGTTTTTCTCGTCCCACAGTTCAGGAAACGTTTTCCATGCGTTTATTTCGAAGTAAGACGAAATTACACGGTCGGCGAATGTGTCAAAACATCCTTCATTTACGTGAGCGAGTCGCTCCCGTGGTACGTGCGTCTGACGGCACGGTCTGACGTGACCACGTGTGTGTACGTAGAAAATTATATTTATTTTTTAATTTGTTAAATATGCAGCCAAGTATGACATAATGTAACAATCATGAAGTAAAGATGGGTTACATTCTATGGTATAACAAATTCTTTTTTGTATCTAGGTGGCATATTAAGCTGTATTTATCATTTGAACATCTTTGGCAGTCATTATAGGTAGTCATGAGCCGAAAAGTCTGAGAAAACGTCTTGTCAAAGGGTTGCTCAGGTAATTAGGTTTTAGGGGCAGATAGGCATTTTTACCATGTATTCAGATGCATTAGGTTAGACTGGAAGCTGACCTTAACATAGTTTTGAAAGAGACTAGGCAGATGGATTAAATGGAAATGCCTTAATATTAAGATAGGAAACTAATCTAACTTCAGATGATTTTCTTTAGGGAACTTTTGTTTTTCGTTCTATCTGTCAAAGTTGAGGTATATTTGCTTGAAGCTTTTGATTGCTTAAAGTAAAGCAAATGGTCCAAATATGCTATATAGAGACCACTCTTTTAAATTATTATTTAAATTAATACATTGCTGTTATAGTGGATTAAAAGCTAAAATAATAAAAAAAAACTTACCGAAGTGCGTGTTGCTCCATGCTAATCCTAGGTAATATTACAGATTTATTCTATGGTGTAGACTAAAATAGTAGCTTTATGACTAGTAAATAGCACAGACAAAACCAGACGTGGCAGCGCGTGCGTCATCATTTCTATTAGATGTTGCCATATTGAAATACTTTATTTGCTTGTAAATATTTATGTTATTTAATAAATAAATGTCGCGATGCCTTCACACACACGGTCGGTTTTCCTAACATGGAAAGCTATTTGTTAGCTTGTGTTATGATTGCTGAGACGACTCATCAACTTTATGTATTTGCATTTTATATATTTATGTATTATACACTTATAAAGAATTTAATTTAATTACCGTGACTATTACTATAGAGTCGGCTATGGCTGAAAAACAGCGCCGTGACACTGTCTCGCAGATGGTCGCTACATTTGCTGGGCGAGAGCCGTTTGCATGATCGTGAAGCATATTTTTCTCCTTCTATATTATTGTTTAATTATAGTTTTGTGTGAGTTTTTCGGCATTATTTAAGCAAAGAAAAGGTTTTTTTTTCTCATTATTCTTTCTTATCTAGTTGCACCCTGTTAGTTATAAAGCATGCTCCAAAATTGACATTGTTAGGAGGGTTTTAGACGATACGAAAAATATATATTATATG
This sequence comes from Helicoverpa zea, assembly GCF_022581195.2. NCBI lineage: Eukaryota > Metazoa > Arthropoda > Insecta > Lepidoptera > Noctuidae > Helicoverpa > Helicoverpa zea. The sequence continues at coordinate 389,225 of NC_061458.1, read as the reverse complement.
AGATCAGATACAAATGAAAGTTAGGGGTTTAAGGTTTTAATATTGAAATCATGATAACTGTGTAACAAAGTGATGGGAGCATCGTGTTGGCAAATGTCCGCCAGTGACGAAGCCAAAGCTGCGTGCATTTATCTTGGCCTAAGTCGATCATAATAATTATTGTGAGCCTGGTCCCTGTGTAAGCGGGGAAATAAATATAAAGTAGACTATTGTTACTATTTGGCAGTTCTGTTCTGTTACAGCCTTTTTATCGTCCCACTGCTGGGCACAGGCCTCCTCTCACACGGAGAAGGATTGAGCATTAATCACCACGCTTGCTCAATGCGGGTTGGTGATTTCAGACTATATAGTCCAGGTTTCCTCAAGATATGTTTTCCTTCACCTTTTTTATCAGCCATTGGTGTCTAAGATATACTTAGAAAGTACATACAAACTACTACATACAAACAACTATTTGGCAGATAAATATATAATTTAAGAACAAATTCATGCCTTCAAAATAACAAAGGAAATTCGGCTATTCAGTGATTATATTGGCATCTGATTTCGCTGTTTCAGAAACTTTACTTTATCAATATGTAGTCAATAGTACGGACACTAAACGAGACGCAAGCGCGCTCTCTGGTGGCGTTTCCGGTGAAACAACAATTTGGCGCGCTTGGCAGAGTCGTGGCGGTCAGCGTGGCGTCCGCGGAGCTCAGTCTTGATCGAGTCTTGGTCGAGGCTTCGTCGAGTCTTCGTGGAGTCGTCGCGTTACTGCCTTTCGTTACGTGTAGTGTACCTAGTGTTATTGCCTAGCGTTGTAGTACCTAAACTAATTATAGTGTCTTATGATTTTTGTATTGTAATGGTTCTTCTAACCTAACAGACAGACTTGTTTTGCTGGGGAGTTTGTTCCGCCACTTCTTCTCCCCAGCCAAAACACATAGGAAGTGGCGAAGGGCGGGCGTTTTGGGGGCTGTTTTTTGTTCTAATTTGAATAAACGTTTAAGTTTTTAGTTTGTTTGAGTTTTGAGTTTCTTTGAGTTATTTCTTTGCTTGATTACCCTAACTGATGTCGGACGATAGTGCCATCCTGATGACGCCTCCGACAAATATAAATAGTTCGCACTTTAACCTTATTTTTTTCCTTGTAGCAAATCGTAATCCAATATCATCGTTTGTAAGATATCTGATAATTTTCCATTTTAACTTCTCATTGGGATTACAGTTGATCTCTTTAAGAAGAAATACCTACCATACAAGGTTGTACCTATCCGTTCCTTTATTATTTTAAATCTTGCTGTAATGAACTTACTACAAAACAAAGCATTTCATTAATAACTATCTACTACTTAAAACATAATTGTACCGCTTCTCGCTTGCATAGCGACCTCGCTTTACCCCACGCGCCCCGGGCGAGAACAAACACAGTGTTGCCGGCCCATCCTTTTGTTGTTCTAACTTTTGTGTATGAATCGCACCGTTATTACAAACCGAAGTATTTATTTAAGATTTTATGGTATGTAATATTTGGTCATCGTAAAATAGAACGTTTTGTTACTCTATTCGGATGATTGATACAAGATATCAATACATGAAGTCGGAACATGATAATAAACTGAATTCTGTCTCTAATCTACGTAGTTTTGCTGTTCAGGTGCTATTCTTGCATGTATTTATTTCATTCAGGGAACATTATTTTTAGATAAGAATTAAGTACCTATATTTTATCGTATTTTTTCGCTAAAGGCAACAAAAAATATAACTCAACCTAAAAGAATTTTACCATTATACATTTTGAAGTCATCCATTTAAGACCCCAAAATTCTCCCATAAAATACAAAACATAGCTTTTAGCAAACTTCCCTAATTATCGGAACTATTCCAATTAACCCAAGAAATATCTAAATAGAAAAGCGAAATTACTTTGAATTCTTGGCGATCTACATCCAAATAGGAAAAACGTTTTCCCCGGCTATTTGAAATCTCACTCGGTGGGAAATTAAAAAACTTTCAAACCACTTTGGTAAACTTCATTACGGGAGTCAGAGTAAGCTTGTGATCCTTCAAAATGTATAACGTTTGAAATACCCTATTTACATCCCCTTACTAATAATATAAAAATGGGAAAGTCTGTTTGTTACGCTTTCACGGAAATTCGCTCGAACCCATTAAGAAGAATTTACATGAAATATTTAATGATCATAGTTTTGCAACTACATGTCCTGAGTCTATTGTAATCTGGATATTTTGATCCTCACTAATATTATAAAATGCCAAAGTGAATGTGTTTGTTGCATTTTTATCGTGAAGTAGTATCTGTACTTTATCCATTGACATACAAAGTGCTATGATGAGATTTAACAAGACAAAAGTACCATTTATATTTTAGTTCAGTTATGGCATTTATAAGGCTTATAGCCGAGTACTAGAGCCTGGATGCGTGTGAAACCGAAGCAAATATCTAGTATGTTTCATAGCTTTACTATTTATTTATACTGGATGCAACTGGATTCGTGAGTTTAATTGGTTCGCGCTTAATTACCTTTTTTGTGCGGACCGTACCGCGCCTATTTACAGCTCTCGGGTAATATAGTCAAGTAATTGGACGCACGACATTCGATTTAAAAAGACTGCTGAAAAAATAAATGTTAATTGAAACATAATCGTTCGGGCCAAATATGACATTCGATATTTTTGGAGATTTAAGTAAAAATTATGATTTACTTTTTAATTCGATTGGTTGGAAAGGAATGAAGTTGCAAAAATAAATCGCATTATTGCGACTTGCAATAATGGCTTGTAATTATAGAATGGTTTCAATATTAACGCTCTTTTTCAATAGGCACTAAAAAAGGAAATTGCTATCTAAAAATATAAAGTTATTACTGTCGCTATCGATGAGCCTAAAAGTCGTGACAATTTTCTCACCCATGAAGTACGTATCCGATAATTATGAAGTGCCAAAATAGTAAAACAGTTGTAAATAAAGAAAAAAACAAAACAAAAATCAACCAGATGTTTTAATTAAAAACACAAAGCCATAGCAACGTAAACTACCGCTTTACAAGAGAGAACATGAAGCGAAAAGCTTCATATTTATAAACTGAAGCCATTAAACGTTGATGAACAAACAAACTGACAGACCGTATGGCGGTACATTTCCGTAAACGTTGTGTACTTCCTTGGAGAATTTAAACTACTGGATACGCCATTGCAGTGAGTTTCTCTCTGCCGTGAGAACGAAAGCGCTGCTATGCTCGTATGTATGTATATTTGATTACATTTAACACTTGCGTCAAGTTTACGCTTCCTGTTTGTCAATTTAGTCGTGGGCGTACATAAAAATGTTGTTGAAAATGCATGACTGAGCCCACTATTGGTTACCTTGCCCCGCGTTACGCAGACTTCTTCGCAAAGCTATGCTCATGGCGGTTCCGGTTGCTTAAATGGTCTAACATGTCTCTACACCGACCATGCATTGAAAAGTGGGTCAAAGTCTCCTGCTTTTTTCATCTGAAAGTCATTATGAGTTATGATAAAAAAAAAACTGTTTAATTGGCTTTATTTTTTTTTAGTTGTTTTTCTTATACAATACCAACCCACCTATGTTTCGAGAGTTAACAACAGACTGCCAATTAAACTTGCTTAGGTCATAAAAGAGACGTTACCCCACTTACGCTAATTTCTCTTGATAAATTCAAAGAGAGGAGAGGTTCTTCATTAAGAGGTGGCTTCCTATTCCACTTAAATCATAGATCTATGAACAAAAAGACCAAAAGAAAAACTGAGCTTAAAATTGTCGATGAAACAACGATTTTCTCACAGCAAAAGTAACAGATCCAAAGCGAAAAAGATCAGCCACGTAATAATGATCCAATAAATATATCTTGGTTTTCTATCGTTAATGTTCTTCCCCAAGGATTAGAAGCCGAACCGATATCAACAGGAGATTAATACTGTATTAATGTCGATAATACCGCTATGGGATTCAAGTGCCGTTCGTGTATTAATATTTGATGTTTCTCGAGTTTCTTTCGCTCTTATAATAACAATTACCGATGTTATTATGCGAAAATGTAGATAAAAGGATCTTGTAATTATTGTATTATTATTTATTAAGGTATTACGTTGTGTACCTAATTATTTTGTAGATCGTATCGTGGAAATTATCGTAATATTAAGATCTTATTTCGAATTGCGAACCTTTGACCTTCTTATTTTATATGTTGAAATGAAACACGTATTTACATTTATAATGTGAATTCTATTTTTTAAACGTTTGAAATGCAAAAGTAAAATCTACTCACAAGAGATGTCAAACGCACTGCTGTCGAAGGAATGTCCCAAAAGATTAATAACCATTTTCTAAAAAACTACATTATTTTCACGCCAGGTCGACACACAAACACAATTTTTATTTTACACTTCAAAAAATCTAAAGGCGACTAAAAATTAGAATAGTAATTCTATATTCATGAAGAGTCACCGAACTTTTTTTGATGAGAAAACTTTGAAATGATGGAAAGAAAAAAAGACAAATAGACATGAATAGAATCTGTTTGCTTGAGAGACGGTAACATTTCTTTGTGGTCCACCTAAGAGGGTGAACTTTGGTAGTTTTGAATGAGGACAAACTTGGACAAAGTAGATCTCGTCTTATCAGGCCTTGTTTGAATTTATTGGAGTATAATGGAATTCTATAGAACAGGCTTTCATAGGGGACATGAAACTTATGCGATAACATAATACGTGCACTTAAGATGGTGGCGTATGTCGCTATTCTAATAAGAGGTGATTTGTGAGAAGATATTGCATTTCTCTCTTAAGTATAGTAGGAAATAAGATGCATCACGATGTATTTAATATATCGTGTATTGTGACAGAAGTATTTCGTAGCGCTCATTTTTGGAAAATAATAAGTGACTAATAATGTCTCGTTGCTTAATTTTATTCCAGATTTAAATACCTTTAAGTATATTATTATCCCCATTCAAAGACACCAAATTAACCACAAACCCTCACTTAACAAAAATATTCTACAAAACAAACCTAACTACCACTAACTACACAAAACAAAGGTAAAACCGAATGAGATAACTAGCCACCGCATTGGCCACAATTTATTGCTAATCGCTACAGCGGAACATAACTATTGGATCGCGACCACCGACGGGTCAAGTGACCACGCGATTAATATAGCCGGGTCATTAGTGACTGAATACACTATGCCGAATATACGCTACTGAACGACGTAACGTTTTGACGTATTTGGTTGACGTGACATACCATAGGCGCCGAATTAATGCTTCGGATATTTGGTTGCGCAACTTTGACTGTCAAACATAGTGTACTTCTAAGGATTTTTAATTTAAAAAAGCGTGGATTTATAAAAACTGAAACGAGCTCATTGGAAGCACGCACTGTCATGCCTTCGTCCTAATGTTCCTCGATCTGGATATTCGGACTATGAATCAGTCGGGTACTACGTCGCGTAAGTTCAGCATGATGTGTTTGGACGCGACGCCGACGTGAATCGCATCAAATTCATTATTCGTATGCTGATTTTGATTTGATATGGGATTTTAGAATTGTTGTGGCGAACAAATGAGGAGTATCAACCATAGTATGTAAACATTGGACTTGTTAAAGGTCTTTCACTTGATTTGCACAACTATCATTATACTAGTATCAAATAAAGTTTAGATACTAGTAAGTAACTTATTATTCTACTCCACTTAATTTTCCAAATCCAGCTGACAAAAGAACATGATTAACATGTGTGTCCCAAAGCTCCGGCTAATAACGTTATTAAAACACAATTGTTCCCCGAGAACCTTGCGTCATGTCCGACCGGAAGTAGGCTGTATTTCAGGCTTTAACAAAAAACGTACCGGAAGTGCCACCACCGCTATTGTGAGTCCCGAATAGCAGCTGACATTATGTTATGGAATTCAGAAGTTTTCATGTAAAAACTTTTCAGAGTATTTTGATGGAGGTCTTTTATTATGACAAAAAACATCTACGGGTTATGAATTGTTTTTCTTGTACAAAGAAGGAAGTATTGAATATTTACCCTATAACTAGGCAGCTAGGAAATATTTACTGTCTGAATTTTTATCGACTTCCAAAAAGGAAAGAGATTTTCAATTTTGATATGGTTATTTTCAAAGCCTTATATAGTTTTTTTCAGCAAATACTTATACATATTTTTTTCAGCTTCATATAAATCGCAGATTACTAACCAAAATTCAATTAGAAAGTACATCATTACAGCTTTGAACGAACAATATTAAAACTTGATTTTCAAAATTGAATTAAAAAGGTCAACATGTTTTATTATTTTGTTCACTAAACACAACAGCATTTCCCATCAATTTAAGTAGGTATTAAGGAAAAACAGAGCAAGATCGAATTCAGTTCCGTCTCGCACGAGTAGAAAATGAAAGGGAACGAATAAATGTGTGCTCCTGTGTGTTAAATTGTTACTTTACGGTGTTTTCCTGTTTTTTTTGTTATCTTGGGCATTTGGTTTCTATTTATAGAGACTTAAATAAATAAGAATTTAACACGTTAAATAATATTTTTGGTGTTTCATTCTGCTATGGGTCACAAGTAACTGGCTTTTTTCCTTCTTCATTCCGCAATTTCAGTAGTTTTCAGAAACTTTTCTTGGATTCTTTGGAAAAATTAAATGACACGATTGACAGAACGACAGTCATATTTGTGAATTATAATTCAACTACGTACTTCGGGATATCCATCCAAAATATAATCCTATAAAAAACATATTGACTACCAACAAAACTATATCCGATAAACATTGATGGCCTTACTACAAAAACTTTAACCACTGTTTTACACTTGTCTAAAAAAATGTGGCTCCAAAATGAACCATATGTCAACGTCATAATTTGTCATTTTTTTAGACAAGTCTTATACTGACGTTAAAAAGTTTTTGTGGTAAGACGGTGAGTCCCCAAAAAGTCAGCAATTTGACTTCTACGTACACACGTCAAACTCCCACAATGGCGCGCACACAACTCGACTTGGCAACTTGTTATCGCGAAGCAATTAAATCGAGTCGGCATTCGAGTCACGTACAGAATTAATGTCCGAGAACGTATCGGTTCTCGCTCCGTGTTTAGTTTTACCTGCGACGTTTAATGTATTGGATTAGTCGTGATGTGTGCGCCGGTGCTTAGTAGTTTGCAGTTTCAGTTTTATCTCGTTATTGTAATCTTCTCTCTCTAATTTTGCTTGCGATGGGAGGTTTTATTTTATTTACTTTCTAATTTTGTTTTTCAGTTCGGAGAGCTTTTATGAAATCAAACGTTCCTTAGTATGGAGTATCCTTAGTATGGAGTATTGCATATGTATATGTACCTACGTAAATAAATACTATTACAAAAAAATATTAGAGAACGCCAAAGGCGAAAGTCATTGTACATTATGTGCAAGAGATATTAAATAAATAATAAAGTTCATGTAATCATGTAATAAATAACCACAATTGTCAGTTTAATTCTTACATATATGGCAGCTGTACCATACTTCTTATTTAGCAGATAACTCAGAAAGAACATTATACACTAAAAACAGAACTACCACAAACGTGCTGCGCTGTCACCCGGCTCTCTCAGTAAGCTGCGTCGAATAGGTAACATAATGATCCATTTATCTGCTGCCAGCAGTAGCAGCGACTGCAGGATACTTCACGCCTTTTCTTTGTAGCACACGCTTTTACTGAACATCCTTCCGAAATATCTTTACTTACTAGACAACGTTTCAAATCCTTGGCTTTTAAAGTAAATAGATGTGCTACACGGTCTTGTTGGACTATCTTCTATCAGCTGTTTGTGTCTTGTGATTATGTTTTTTTTTATTCTAAGGACTATAATGTCACGTTTCAAAAATTCTGCAATATTATTGACAACAGTCCGTCTAAAAAGATGATCTGTTGAATTATTTTGACAGTTTTAATTAGGTATCGTATTGATTAACTATGACTTCTTTCCATGACAACACGACATGAGTTTTAACGGAACTACCTAAGACCAAACTTATAGAAAACAAAGCTAAATAAACAGATTATAACAAAATGTGCTTAGGAAATGAGTAACCCTGATGACGACATCGACTGACTTTCTTCGCGAGTTAAAAAAAAACCACTAAGTACCTAATAAGCTAGTCAAACCATATTTCCCGAAATCCTGCAATGAAACAGAAACATAGTAAGCAAAACAGTAGTAAATTAGCATTACATTACGGTAAGCCAACTGTCATGGCGGGTCATACATCGAGATTGTGTCATATTGTAGTTTCATTCCATTCGATATTAACAACGTACTCGTTGTTATTTCATAGAATGTCTAGCCGATTTACCGAAATCGATTTCACTGGAATTAGTATAGTTTGTGAATGTTAAATCCTGTTAGCATGTAGTGTATGGGCTAGTGGTTTGTTAAGCAAAAATGGAAATTGTTTTTTTGTTATTTTGATTGAAAAAAGCAAAAACCTGCAGGAATCATCAATTTTCAAAATAAATATGTACAAAATGCATATATACAGGAAAATTAACAAGCCATAATGCCAAAGGAGATAAGCGCCTTATCAACGTGAACATTACAAATGGCAAACCCAAATAATGCATAAAATTAAATATAGTTTAATCACACCCTCACGTTCAATTCCAAAAACCGTTAAACCGTTATTCATAAGCAAGAAAATTGCCACGAAATCCCTTCACAAAATTAACAGGACGTAAAACGCATTAACCACCAGCCGTTTTAACGGGCGTAAATTTGAAATATTCATGCGTGCAAAATTAATGGGCGCACCTATAAATTAGCGTCGATACACCACTATCACCTGGGCCACATATTAAAGGGTCTTTAAAATCCTTTCGCAAACGACATATTCTGGTCCCTTTTTAGGGACCCGTACCTCATTCGGATTGGCGACATTAAATTTCAGGATGTAGTGGAAGGGTTCCACAGAGTCAAGTAATTAAGGGTGAAAATTATGTTTTAAGTTTCAGATAGTTATGAGAATATATGGTTAGTTAAATTCTAAGGGATTATAATATTTTGACCTGGGATCCTGGATTCGGATGAGAAAAAGCTATTAATATTCCTGCTGGTGAAGTATAAAACTTCTCAAACGTCCCATCCTAATCCTTACTAAAGTAATAATGTGAAAGTGAATTTTTATGCTCACTGCTTTGTGATGCTTTTATGTTGAACCGAATTTGATGCCACTTGGCAGACGTATTGGAAATAGCTCATACCCTGAGAATTTTTATTAGGTAGGTACCTGTTTGCGTACCTTAAATACTTCATTCGATTCGCAACCATGGGAACAGTTTATCCTTGCCAAAATATTTATAGCCACAAACATTCTATTTTTTCCTCTATAATGCCTCTATAACAAGTTTTATCATCAAACTGGCATTCCAAAAAGTCTTTTAGCGAAAGTAATTTCCCAAAATGGGACAAACTTGATCTACCATGTCTCCTACGCGCGCACCTACGTAAAACGGTGCTTTAAAACAAATGGTGTACGTTTTCGTGGCACGCAGTGTTTTCGTCGCTCACGTCATTAACTGGGAATCTGTTGACTTTAAAGAGAGAACTTTTGGAGTCAGTTCGTGTATTATGTATTAATGATCATTAGGTTTTGTAGAAACTATGCTATTCAGAAACAGCATTGAAACACCTTAAAATAATAACAAAGTATTTTTCTACACACTATTCTTCACTAGTCAGTAAGGGGTTTGAACCAAAAAATTACCACACTTTTATTTCTTAGTCCACTGTTTTTTTGAAAGACTGCTTTTGAACTGACATTTTGAAAGACTATTTTGCAAAGTTGCTCTCTTTGAAAAAAATAATGTAATCTGTAATGTAGTTAGAAGACTAGTCTGCACCAATTTTGATTAAAATAAAAATCTTGAAATAGATTCTACCACAAAGCTTGATTTAAAAATAATATCCATTGTCAAATCTAAAATAAAACCTATTCAAATTATAATTAAATTCAGTTTGAAATAGTTACTAAAAACTCACGGAGCGATTTTGAACCGTGCCCGCCGCGGTGGCGGAACTGCGTTTTTATTTCCAAACTCACGAGACCGGTTATTTGCGCGGTTACACAGCCGTCGCGGTTGAGATTATCGCCCGCAAACGTGGCGGGCGATGATCGCAAGACGCAAGGCGTGCAGCCTCTGCGCCACTACGATCGCCGGCCAATCGACCGCGGAGCGTGCGGGCGCAACCCGCCGAGGCTGCGGGTGACCGCGGCCCGCGCGATTCTACTAGTTGCCCGCCGGTGCAGCGGGACCCGCAAACAAACGCGCAGACTGCGGGCGTAAAACGCGTCGTGAAATGTGCTTTAATTTTTTACATGTATATCTGCATTCTACAGAAGCTACGGGCTCGCAGCCGCGGCGGTCGCGGGTGAAAATCGCTTCGTGAGTTCTTAGCCTTATAGTTAATAGCACTGTAACTAGATTAGTTTGAAGTGTTTATAAATTTCAATCTGAATACCAATGACCTTGAAAAGCATTAATCTTGAAAACTAAAGAAGTGTCGCTAAAGTGGACCTAAAAGGATTATAACGCAGTTTTCATAAAATATTTTATATTCTACTGCTAGCAGTTTTACAGCTATACTCAGACGAATAAGAATAATGTTATAAACTGTTTTTTTTTATTATTATTATTTGGCTCTGGTCATTTTTTATTATTATTGGCTCGAAGTTGTGGTGGCCTAGTGGGTAAAGGACCAACCTCTCAAGTATGAGGGCGCGGGTTCGATCCCAGGTCAGGCAAGTACCAATGCAACTTTTCTAAGTTTGTATGTACTTTCTAAGTATATCTTAGACACCATTGACTGTGTTTCGGATGGCACGTTAAACTGTAGGTCCCGGCTGTCATTGAACATCCTTGGCAGTCGTTACGGGTAGTCAGAAGCCAGTAAGTCTGACACCAGTCTAACCAAGGGGTATCGGGTTGCCCGGGTAACTGGGTTGAGGAAGTCAGATAGGCAGTCGCTTCTTGTAAAGCACTGGTACTCAGCTGAATCCGGTTAGACTGGAAGCCGACCCCAACATGATTGGGAAAAGGCTCGGAGGATGATGATTATTTGGCTCTGGTCATTTGATTACCATTATAATGATTTAAAACTTACCAAAAACTGTGTTTAGTCGTAGTAAATCAGTTATCTTTGCGCCCAATTTAATCTCAATCGGTTCAGTCCTTTTAGCGTAATATACTTAGTTCATATTTTTAGTATCATTGAAAAATTCGCTGGGGTCTCCTCATATAATCTAATACATTTCACAATAAAATACTTCCCACTACTACCTCACTTTACACTCCACAATAAAATATATAGATACAAAACCACCAGTAATTTAAACTTACAGGCCATCATTCAATCTAGCAGTTAGCATTTGACCTTCAGTTTGTTAGAACTAAAGTTCACTAAAACTAACGACAGCAAATTAACATTTTGATTGATGATCATCCACTCGGTGTTTGAACTTAGACACCAAAACTTGCAATCACTTAGTGATTATACGTTTTTGGTATGAAATGAACTGTAAGTTTAGCGATTCATTTCATAAAAAAAAAAAAAAAAATACAAAGTTCAATAATTTGACCCATTAATATAATAATCTCAGATCAACTGCCATACCTTTCTTCAGGTACAGGTGTATAAAAGGAATACCTATTTTATGATCTCAAACCCGATTATTATTTACTCATTAATACAAAATTACCTTATTCTGCCCACAAACAGCAAACGAGTCCATTACAATGAAATATCTGATTACTTACTCGTACATGACTGTACTGTGACCATCAGTAATTGGCCAGTCCTGAACTAATAGTAAGATCGAAGACGGTTCGCCTCCATACACCCCCACTATGTATTGTTGTCTTATATAAAAGGGAATATACAAGTATATAAGAATATATAAAGGTAGGAAGGTATTTCTTCGCTGTCCCGATTATTTGAGATTTCTGAAGGACTGTTTTTGATTTAATTATTTCTTTGATCATTAAAGGAGGGGATTTAGGGGAATTTTGTCGTTTTGTATTGAAGGCACTTTTCTGTGATCTTTGTACAAATTAAAGTTATTTGCTGACTTGGCTAGTAAAATACCCTATACATTTTGTAAAACAAAATCCTTGGCCGCGTTTATAATAAATATCTTCGGTCGCGATGAACTCCATATTAACTTAATTGATCTTCATATCACTGTTCATAAATAGATTAAATTATTTTGAAGGAAAGTTTAGAAATATTACTAAGCCGGCAGGGACGCTAGTAAATACTACCTATACAAAATGTCTGTTTCTAATTTCCAGTCCTGTTATCGCATTTCAGGGGGGTAAAATTTCATTTCAGTAAGTCGAGGGACCTCAAACTATTTATCATGAATTTACTACTCAGAAGACCTCTCTACTAGATCTATCTTTACTAGACTTGTTACTATATCTCTTGTCTATTATAATAAAGTATTACAATATATTTATCTATAATTTTCGGCGTATATAAGGTTCTTCAAAAGAGGCTACTTGAGATTGTGTCGTGCCTCAAAGCCATCTTATGAGACAAGTACACTGCGGTGAAGTGAGAGCGACCCATTGTCGGCTTACTAAAGTAATTTAATGAAGATATAATGTCACTGTTGTGACTCTGCGGGGAAAAATTGGGTCAAGTAGAAAAATCTTAATATATTCGACATTATGAATGTGAAATGCCACACTGTTTTGCTGCGAATTCTGTTTACGTTTAAAGTATTCAATTTTGTGGCGTTATTATTTCTAATATTTCACCCAAATTAAGAGCTTTCTAGCTGACTGAAGTGTACTGAAATAGAATATTCAAACCACACTGTCTAACTAAATTATCGCCACAATTAACGAGATCAGATTTGTCAATCGAGTCACAATTTCGATGAAGCATTCGAGTGTAAATCGATATGTAAATGACAATTTCAATAACAAAAGTTTAGTAAGGCGTTACAAAGGGTCAGCTGGACCCTAGAATTCCACGAAAAGGTCGAAGGTGAGGCATCAGAATTCCCTTCAAGAGTCCAATTCGACGAAAGTTGAATTAATTCGGCTTTTATCGGCAATTGGCTCGTTTGCTTGCTTTTCATAATTGCTTTGTAAAAAGGTATCTGATTCTGTTTTGATGTTTTGTTTGATGGATTTATCTCTTTGTGTTTTGAATTTGTTCTTTTTATTGGGAATCAGTGTGTGTGTTAAATCTACAAAATTTAAATATCACGCGGATCAAAGCATCCAATAGTGTGTAGTGTCAGTTGGTGGAAAATTGTCAATAGTGAGCCACGGAATTAAAACGTGATTCAAGTGAGTCGATATTTATTTATCGATGACTTACTTTAGTTCGCAATAAAGATTTTGAATTTGAATTTGAATTTGACTTATTACGGAGATACAATTAGGATGAATAATTAGACTATCAATGGCATAATCTGTACATACTCAAGTATATAATACAGATTTTCATTGAATTGAGGCTAAGCTGCTCTTTTTCATAGCGCGTACCAAACGATTTCTTGCAAGTTTATTTCTAAAACGTTCTGATATTTTTACCCTTGTATAAATTCTAGCCCGCAGCAAACGTCGCAGATAAGATTGGAATTACCTGTAACGACAGCTTGACATCTTAATCTAAAAACAAAAGAACATTGATTTAATAAAATAAAGGTCAACCAACCATCCATTTATATCCCTCCGATTAACTTTTGAAACCGTCACCTTTTCATTTTTGGGAGGATGTTTTCATAAAATTGTCACATTGTCCGTTTAGCTAAACACGAGAGTGCCGCGGGCTACACGGCCCTTAATTAGTACATCGTTTGATTACGTGGGTAGTTGTGTGTTGTCCACCTACGTCACTTCCCGCCTTCTGGGAAAACCCTATGGTATATAGGTACATGTATAAAATTGGTGTTGCTTCAGAATTTTGTTATTTTATGTGGCTTTAATTTGAAATGTTTTACTTTAGTTTAACAGTTGTTTGATTGCATAGATTTGTTTATTACATTCTTGAAAGTTTTAATTAATGTTTTTGTGGTTCTCCAATTTTGGAGCGTTGCAATTTTGATGTAGGTATAAGTTTTAAGTAATAAGTTTGATGTTTACCTTGGTTTTCTGTTAAAATGGATATTCCAGTACTTATTTTACAAGAATTCTTTATGTAAAAAATATGTAAAAACTGATACACAAAATAGAAAGAATGCAAATTCTAACGCTGCACTCGCTCATAAAAATATAAGAAAAGCACAAACAAAGCTATGCTTGTTTGCAAAACGATTTCAGAAAAAGATCAAAAGAAAACCGTATCTTATTTATAGTCACAGTTAATACCTTACCTAATATTGTATTGTTACTTTTTTCATACCTACAAATTCCATTTTTGGGCCGCATTTCAATTGCTGCAACTAGTTCGCCTCATACGATTCATTCCGACTCTAGCACTCCATATAGGCCCCGATTATTTAAGTGGAATTTTCGGCACCAAACCTATAGCAACATAACCATAGGAAACGTTGATCCAATTTGGGATTCTATCAGCAACCCTGAATAGATTGAAGAGCTTGAAAAAAATATTCACTCCATTGAAAAATGTTGAAACCACTCGCCCTTTGTTTTGCTACAAAAAACTGTACAAAAATACTGAAAAAGTAAATAGTGATGTAATGAATTTTTGGGGCGGTTATTCGATATCTCTGTTTTTACTCGAATAGATTAAAAGAGACTGTATTACGGCTATTATCTACTAAATACCTGTAATAATGTAGGGTAACTTTCAATTTCTGTAATTGCCGATTTAGATTTAGCGGCATAGTTTGTGAACTCTATTATCTTTGACACCAATCTCTGTTGAAATTGGTGTTTTAAATACTGGCAAGCCTTATTACCTACAGTGGCATCTAGGAATTATATTCCAAAGCAACATACAAGGAACTAAGTTACCAAATAAAATAATAACGTAGGTATCGATATCAGAAGTTACAAACCTTTTAAAGAAATCCAGATGTAATATGTAAAAGAAAATAAGTGTGTTTCCCGAAATAAAATAGCGTTTATCCGGGTCGAATGCCTCGATCACACTTACACCCGGGTATTTGACGTGCCCGGGTAAGTGAAACGTCAATTGAATGTTGTACTCGAATAATAAAATTTCTTTTGAATCACTTTGTATAAGATTTTTGTTGGACTTTTTATAAGTTTGGGTATGTATCGTGAAGCAAATATTAAGTACTTAACATAAATATTTTAGTTTCAGTAGTATCAAAATGCGTATGAGAGGTAACAAATATTCTTATTTTTCGCATTTTCCTGAATTTCTTCAGTACCATACTGAAATCTCTATTTCTGCACATATGTAATTAAACTATCTCAAATCAAAATGCCCGTAACGTTGATATTATTAAATAATGATGAGACAAAATAACCACACATTTTGGAAAACCAACTACGTACGAATATGATCGCTTTGTGCAAATATGAAGTGATTGGACCAACAATTTCCACGGCTGATGAAACAATAAAATATCACAATAATGAGAATCCACTGTAACGATACCGCAGCGGTATTTATCCCTTTAATTGTATCGAAATTCACAAGAACTGTATTGAATATCGATTCTATATCGCATCAGTAACAGTTTAATCGAATACACTGCCTACAAAATTGTTCGAGGAAATGGTATTGTTTCAATAATTATTTATACCTATAACTATCTACGTTAGATAATATAATGGGAATGGAAATAAAGACTAGAATGTAAACACTAAGGTCAAATGAATGAAATACGATTGTTAAAATTGATAGAATCACAAGGGAAGGAAATTACACATATCTAAATTATTACAATTGTCAATACTTACTAATTGTATTAATATGAAAGGGCTACGTCTGTTTACCTGTCAGGCTTCAACGTCAAAACTACTGAGCAGCCAGTCAAGGAGTCTGAGAAGGGACCAAGACTACTTTTTATCCAGATGCGGGAAACAATTCCCTCGTTACGTAGGTGGAACCGGGGGGAACAGCAAATTCTCAGGAGGACTCAGATTCTAGCGTAACTAAATACAGCTAATTACCAGTATTTTACAAAAACTTACCTCAAAAACCAGCTCCCAGATAACATGATACCCACAATTTACCTAACAAGGTAAATAATACCTTACTCGGTAATTACTAGTAATTACTAAGGTTCTTAATATAAGACAAAGGGAAGATAATGGCAGCAGTAACAGTATTATCTTTTATCAACCGTTTTATGCTTAGCCGAATGTAATTTATTTTGTTCGTAATTTTCCTACCAGTAATTAAATGGGGTGTGAATTTGGATATACTAAAACCTGTGAATTAAGTTATGTTAAAAAGTTAATTTTGAAAATGAATATTTTGGATAAAGTTTCTTAATAATTTTTAATAATGTTTTTCATTACTCATTTGACTATCAGTACCGCACTTAGTGCGGTTAGTCAAACATTTAGCAATTCTCACTATATTGACTAACAATAGTTATCAATCAGCTATTTTAACAGGCCCTAAAAATAACTAAAGATTAGAATTCATCTAGTATTTAGTAGACTAGATACTATAATCTCCAATATTATTCCAAACTTTACAACTGTCAAAACCAAAGAGTTTTTATTTATAGTTCTTTTCATATATTAGTATAAACTACGTCTGGAACAGAAACGTTTGACGTGTTACCTCGTGCATTATGTAAAGATATTCAGCTGACCGAATTTCAATGTGGGACACCTGGTCCGGACAATTTTCTGGGCTTTTGGCAGTATAACAATATTCCTTTATGATTTCTTTCGAAAGTATGTGTGATATGGGTTGCCAAATGATGTGACAAATTAAAGGTAGTACTTAGAGAAGAAAAGGTAAGCATTTAAGCGTCTACTTGAATTTTGTGTTAATTAAGGTGTACATTTTGATATTGACTGTTATTTTTAAACTATCAAAAACCAGAGATTCTGTGTCACAAATAATTTTCAGCGTAGAAGTATGGAAAGCAATAATAAACACGTAATCAACTGGGCTTTTCCGTGTTAATTCCTGAAAAGTTTAACAAAAGGAATAACAATAACAGTGAACATTCACTTGTCAACTACTGTCTTATTATGAGAAACGACTACATACGCGCATTCATCACCGCATTAAATATGAATGTCAAAACTAGGAATTCTCAAGCAAGCTTCCTCGGCAGCTGTCTGCAGCACAATGCAATTACAACTTTACACTCATGAACACAGGTGTCATAATCGCTTGAGTGTTCGCTAATGATTTATTACCTATGTCAACAGCTATCCACTAATTGCATTCACGGCTTCATCTTAGCGTTGAATGTGAAATGTTTATTTATTCATAAAGTTGATACAGCTAAATATACGCTTAGTGATTTTGCTGTGAGAAAGATAAATTGCCTAAGGGCTGATTTTTCAATCATCAGATAACTTCTATCTGAGGAATAAATATGGCGGTTTGACATATTTTCC
Source organism: Helicoverpa zea (assembly GCF_022581195.2). Taxonomy (NCBI): domain Eukaryota; kingdom Metazoa; phylum Arthropoda; class Insecta; order Lepidoptera; family Noctuidae; genus Helicoverpa; species Helicoverpa zea. The sequence goes on along the minus strand of NC_061458.1, from coordinate 371,677 downwards.
ATACAAAAGCTGTCAAAACGTCAAACATATTCCTCAGATAAATATATCTGGCGATTGAAAAATCAGCCCTTAATTAACTTTGTTCACTATCTGTTGTATCTACTAAATAATGGTTCTTTTTGTCTACTTATAAGGCGGGACTTTTTATTTTCGAAGAAAATTTTGGGCTCTTTGTTTCGCTGTCACATTTACCAAACAAACATAAAACATATCAGAAAGATTGTAAAATGATTCTATAAAAACAAAAATGAATTCCTAAGAAAACATCTTAATAACATATTAATTTAACGATAGAGGAAATAATATCAGCGAAACCCGTAAACAATTGATGTTGACACACTTAGTGATTTCATTAAGCATTCAGCCCCTACGTACCCAGCATTACTTCCAGTCGAACAAGTCAAGTATGAAAATAAAGCCATAAAACCAACACATCCAAACAAGCAACATCTTTGAATTTATCGACGCAGGTGCTATAAATAAAACCGGCAGCCATTACGGTAGATAACTCTGTTTTATTGTAATTTTATGCGCGATGTTACCACCTAGAGTTTCGTACAAAATGCAAACCACCCAGGAGATTAATTAGGAGACTCGAGGTTTATTCGGTTATGGGACAGGCAATACTATGCGCGGAACTTTAGATTTACAGTCGGAGATAAAATGGAGTCTTTGTGAGCGTTCGTATAAAAGAAAGACTGGATTGACGATTGTAGTACAGAGGACTTGTATTTGTTCTTTAGGGGATTTTGTGGAGTTATCAATCAGTCACGATTTGAAGTCATTTGTAGATTTAAGAATGAACAGGGTGTATACAGGCTGGGTCAACCAATGAAAGAATATTTGGTTCCAAAAGAATTAATCAGAGAGGTTTACCTATCAATGAAAATGCTAGTACTATACCTATATACCTCACACGGATGGCTCATTTACCTAATATTATGGCAATGATATAGTCTCTAAATTTACCTCAATAGTCACAAAAACGAGTAAAAATTCCATCCTAAACAATACATCACAAAATTAAGTACAATTCAATTGAGAAGCAATCAGTAATCCTCTTGTATAAACTGTTAATCTTATTGTAATCGCAAAAGAGGCTGAGATACTAAAATACTAAGTAAAACACGAAGATTAGGGAGTCGAAATCTGGAACATGAATCACTTTGTAGTAGATGTAATTTGTACCGGAGGAGATATTTTATTGAAGGTTAAAGAACTACAGATATAGGAGCAATGGACTATTGAAACCAAAGTTGTAATGGTATTTAGGGACCTTGATAAAGTGAAATGTCTTAGGAAGAAGGAAATGAGATTGGTTGGTGGGCACTCGAAGACTATGAAACCTATATACTAACTTTATGTGGACGATAGTGTAAGTGATTGAGTTGCGGATTCAAAAGAGGTTTTCTTGAGACTGGAATATTTGTTAAAACATATTATTGAAAAACAAATGTAGGCAGCAATGCTGGTGGTTCCATCGCTAAAAGCGGTATTTTATTTAATACTTTACCATTTATATATGAACAAAGAAACTAATCTTAACAAGATATATAATAATAAGAACAAATGCAGATATATTATTTTAAAATGAATTTAAATAAACAAAGTTGCGGCAAAATGAAACTTAAGAGAATCATAAGAGCTTGGCAAATTGCAAATAAAAGGGAACAGCTCAACAATAAACAGTTTGCAGTGTACACTTTTATTCCACATTCCGCTAAGCAAATAGAATAAAATGAACAATTAATTAAAACATTATTACATTCCTCGTATAAGCAGTATTTACTGAGCGACCATCCTGTTTGTTCCGACTGCCAGTGGTTTAACTTTCACAGCTTTTACGAACACAGTGGACGTTTTTGTTGATACAGTATAACAAAAATATTTATTTTATTCCATTCATTTTGTTTTGCTTGTTTGCCTCCATTTGTTTTGGATATAGTTGCACTGGATGTTTTTTTAATACTAGTGTAGCGTGTTGTGATGTTTTACTTCCACGAAATTACATTTGTAGCTGGAAAAAAATATGCAAACTCTGCCACATAACCGAAACAATCCTGAATCCTAGTATACTTTAATCAATAGAATCATTACCCTATCTTAATCAGTCTATTTCAGATCGTTTAAGCATTTTTCTCTCTCTATCCCCCACGACCATCAAAACACAAAGCAATTACTTTTCAAGTCGAGAACTACGCACGTATATTTGAGTGGCTCCATTCGATTGCAGCAAATACTTCAGAACGCTGCGGTAAATGCATTTTTCAGCGCAACGATTCCTACTGAATTTGCATACGTAAAGCGTAGCCCCAATCAAACGCATTGTGAAGTAAAATGTCTGAATATAACCTGAACAGAACGAACTAATTGCTACTTATTGATATAAACAGTTTCAAGTTCATAAATACTGAAGGGGTATTTATGGGATTAAAAAATAAAACGAAATGTACAATTCCCAAACTTTTTATATTTTACAACGGAACATGTCAATACAATTTAATTCTTTACATTATACTTACATAGGAATTTACAAATAGGTGTATATTTATCATACGGGGTTATTCATAAAAATAAAAAATTAATCTTTTGTACGAAAGATGGATGTATTATTCTTGGACATAGTAATTTCCTAAAATAAGGAAACGAAAGATGTTTTTCTGAACTTATAAAGGGTTTGGGACCATCCATCATAGAATATGCCAAATCACGGTTGGAGATATTTCGGCCTGACGCAAGAAAAGATAAAAATAACTTTGTTGGAAAGGAAAATAGTCTTTTTGAAGGGGATTAATTGTCACTTACTGGCTTTAGGATTTTTGCTTTTTAATGTAGTCAGTGGTAGATTGGTTTAAATAGAAAATTTTATGCGGTATACAAATCAAAACTTTCGTTTAAAAAATACTTTTGATTATTAAAGTATCAACATTTAGGTAAATAAGTAAGAAAACACAAAAAGTAAGTAACCAACCACGCTCTGGACATTGTGGCCAACAATGTCTTAACCCAAAGGTATACTGTAAAGTTAAATAAACGTAATCCAAATCAATACCACTGAAACCACAATAGTGAAAATGTTAGCTTTTCAAACAATATTTGTAGCGGAGTGTATCCAAACATAAAATTGACATTTGACACTGACATTGACATTTATTAAATATTTCATTAAACACTTCCGCCTCCACCAACCCTCTTTCTCTCTGGTCAGCGCACGCCTGCACGGCCATATCGTCCTCTGCGTATCTTATATTAAATTAGTAATAAGTACAATTAAGTGGATTGTAATAATAAAATAAACAACATAAAAACGTCAATACTATTTTATTGTTCGACCTCGTTACATGGCGCAGCCGTTGAAGAACCAGGACTAAGGATTATTTTGGATAAAACAATACCTAACAATGGCCGAAGAAAAATCGGTAGACAACATGGGCAACATGGGTGTGGGAGCTGTGGAATACAAGATGCCACAAGGCATGATGTTGGACAATTTAGAGGACTGTTGGCCCCAGTGGCAACGATTCAAACAAAGTTTTAAAATTTTTCTCATGGCTGCTGGGTTTGAGAAAATTACGGAGACAAGGAAGGCGGCCATTTTACTTAACTGCATCGGGCAGCAGGCGCAGGAGCTATATTTTAACGTGCTGAAGACAAATGAAGAAAAAATAAAGCTTGAAGAAATTTTACTACTATTTGATGAGTATTTCAAGCCCAAGCAAAGTGAGGTTATTAACAGTTACAATTTTAACAAAAGATATCAGCAAGATGGCGAATCGTTTGACGCATTCTACACGGTAATTAGAAAACTCGCTGAGAATTGCAATTTCGGTGAACAAAAGGACAGAATGCTGCGAGACAGAATTGTCATTGGTGTACGGGATCAAAGGCTCCAACAGAAACTTTTAGAAGTGAAGGACTTAACAGTAATGCGAGCAGTGGATATCTGCCGAGCTGGAGAACTATCAAGAGAGCACATCAAGATGCTGAGCAACACAGAAGTTCAACAGGTGCATGGAGCAAAAACAACGACTCAGCCGGCTTCAGCAGAGGAGGGGAAAGTTAAGTATCCGTTTAATAGAGATAGGTCATATATTAAAAGTAATCGTCAGTATAATAGCACATATTATCTTTGTAAGAAATGTAACTCAGAACATGGACCGAGGCAATGCCCCGCCTATGGTAAAACATGTACCAAATGTAAAAAAATGAATCACTTTGCTCGTGGTTGCACTGCATCACATAATAAGGTCAATAACATTAATTTTGACACATCTGACAATAAAATACATGATTTGTGACTAGTAGCCTCAATTAATCTTAAAACAAATGAATGGACAGAAACTATACGTGTTAATAATAAAAGAGTCAGTTTTAAATGTGACACAGGGGCTCAGATTAACGTCTTGAGTTTTGGAGATGTGATGAAAATTGTCGATGATGAAACAAATATTAAGTTATCTGAGACAAAAACTGTAATAGAGGTCTTTGGTGGGGGCAAAATTTATCCTTTAGGTAAAGTACAATTAAAGATTTTTAATAATGAGGAGAATTTTTTTTTAACTGAATTCATAGTAATTAATAAAAAGGTCAAACCTATTCTGGGCTTGGGGTCTCTGTGTCAACTGGGATTTATAAAAGAGAACAATGTTCATACTCTTAATAGTTTAAATAATAAAGATATAATTATTAATAAGAACCGCAAACTGTTTCAGGGTGTTGGTGAATTTAAGAGTCCATTGCAGCTGCGCATTCAACCAGGTGCGGAGCCTGTGGTGAGACCGCCTCGTCGTGTGCCTAATGCACTCATGGAACGACTCGCAGACAAGTTGGAAGCTCTGGTGAAGCACAAAGTCATTGCAAAGGTAGAACACCCCAAGAATTTTGTAAGCAACTTAGTTATTGTAGAGAAAAAGGATGGTTCTTTAAGAATATGTCTAGATCCCAAAGATTTAAACAAGGTTTTACTGAGAGAGTATCATTTAATTCCTACATTAGAAGAAATTGTATCCAAGTTATGTAACAAAAAGTATTTCTCAGTTCTAGATCTTTCCGATGGATTTTATAATATTAAGTTAACTGAAGATTCTTCTGACTATTGTTGTTTTAACAGCCCGTATGGCTGTTTTAAATTTCTGCGTTTGCCTTTTGGTCTATCTATTGCACCTGAAATTTTTCAAAAATATAGTGAATCAGCCTTTGGTGACATACCTGGAGTAGTAGTTTACTGTGATGATTTATTAATATGTGGGGAGAATGAACGCGAGCATGATGATATTTTAAACAAAGTCTTTCAAAGAGCGAAAGAACATAATGTTCGTTTTAATAGTGATAAATTTCAGTATAAACTTAAGGAGGTTAAATATTTTGGTCATATTTTCTCTGAAAATGGCATGAAAATTGACCCTGAACGAGTGAATGCCATTGTTAATATGAAAACTCCAAAGAATAAAAAGGAATTACAAATATTCCTTGGTATGGTCAATTACTTGCGAAAATTTATTCCTAACATGGCTAATGTTGCATCATGCCTACAGCAATTATTAAAAAAAGATACTGATTGGTTATGGACTGTTGTCCATGATAATGTTTTTGCTAATATTAAGAAAATGCTTACACAAGCCCCAGTTTTACAAAATTTCAATAATAACCTGCCCATAGTAATTCAGTGTGATGCATCTCAAGAAGGTCTTGGATGCTGTCTTTTACAAAACAACAAACCTGTCTCATTTGCTTCAAGAAGCTTAACTTCTGCGGAAAGGAATTTCTCTCAAATTGAAAAAGAACTTTTAAGTATAGTCTGGGCTACAAAGAAATTTCACTATTATATTTATGGCCGTAAGGTCACTGTTTACAATGACCATAAACCATTAGAAAGCCTTTTAAAAAAACATTTGCATGAAATCCCATCTCCTAGATTACAGAGACTGAAACTTAAATTATTAAAATATAATATTGAGTTCAAGTACCTACAAGGTAAATTTTTGTACATTGCTGACCTTTTATCTAGATCTTATCAAAAATGTGAAAATATAGATGAAACATATATGCATGAGGTTATACACTGTATTGGTTTATCTAAAAATTTAGAATGTACTGATGAACAGAAAAAGCAATTGACAGAAGCAAGTTCTGATGATAGTGAATTATTAAAATTAAGAGAATTTATTAAAAATGGTTGGCCCACAACCAAACATATAACAGATAATTTGCAAAGCTATTATAAGTTAAGAGGAGAACTCACACTAGATAATGAATTAGTGTTTTATAGAGACCGTTTAATTGTTCCTAAAGGGTTAAGACTGTCTGTTATATCTAGTTTACACGAAGGTCACATTGGTACAAATAAAATGAAACGACTTGCTCGACAATTGTATTATTGGCCGTACATAGACAATCATATTGAGGAATTTGTAAAGAAATGTTATCCTTGTCAAATGTATCAAAACAATAATGTTAAGGAACCATTACTGCCTCATTGTATTCCTGATCTACCCTTCTCTAAATTAGGTATAGATATTATGGACTTCAAAAACAAAGCATATCTAGTTATTTATGATTATTTTTCTAAGTGGTTGGATATTAAGTATGTCACTAGTAAATCAGCAAAATGTGTTATTAATGTTCTCATTGATGTTTTTTCTAACTTTGGAATCCCAAGTGAAATAGTGGCGGATCATGTGCCTTTTGATTCCAGGGAATGTAGACAATTTGCCTTGGACTGGGGATTCAAATTTACTTTTTCAAGCCCTAGATATCCCCAATCAAACGGTCTAGCTGAACGAGCAGTTCAAATTGCTAAAAAAATGTTATTAAAATGTTATGAGGATAAAACTGATTATAGATTAGCTTTATTAATGTATAGAGCGTCACCAGTAGCTGATACCAACTTAACACCTAGTGAACTATTAATGAACAGAAATCTACGAACTAAAAGAATTGTACCTGCACAGTATCTGAAACCAAAAGGTTATGAAAATAAGTTGTATCATTTTGACAAATCTATGATTAGAAATATGAAAAACTACAATAAAACAAGTAAAGAAGATGGATCAAAATTGCCCCACGTCCTATAACAATGTGACGTATCTCAAAAAAAAGATAAAAATCTTTAAAAAAATATGGCATACTCTCTAATTTATTTTTTTTACACCTTCATATGAAAAAAATGCTTTAAAAATTGTTCAGGCGCCGTTATGAAAACATCGTTCATAGGACTATTTATGGACTATTTTACTAAATTATTTTTTTGTTTGATAGGGTATACCTCACAGGTGGTCCCATAATCGTCAGGTCAGGATCTGATGATGGAAACCCTGAGAAATCCAGGGCAACTTTTGAAAGTTGTAGCCATGCGCAGGATAAAAACTTGACTATAAGGTGTATGTCTTATAACACTATGCAACAGTATAGATTTGGAGCTGACCTGATGATGGAGACGAAAGAAGGTCGAGGGAACTCGACAACCGAATATGTAAACTACCTCCTGTTTGTGCTTATATTGTTTGTATTGAATAGACCTTTGCAACAGTGAAGGTTTGAAGCTGATTTGATGATGGAGACCAGATAAGGGCGAGGGAACTTGACAGCTGAATATGTGAACTACCTCGTGTTTGCGCTTATATTATTCGTATTGATGAGAACTTTCCACTTATGCGGATAGTGACAATTGTGCTTGTCACTGAAAATCCAAAAAAAAACTTTTTACAATAAAATAAAACCGACTCCCAAAATCACTGAAAAGTAAAAAAAAAACTATTCTTAGGAGCATCGGCCTAGAAGTCGGTGGGAAAATAAACTTAGGTACGTCCATTAGACACCGACTTCTGAGGTAGTTCACATATTTTATTGTCGAGTTCCCTCGACCTTCTCTGGTCTCCATCATCGGGTCAGCTCCAAACCTTCACTGTTGCAAAGGTCTATTCAATACAAACAATATAAGCCCTAACACGAAGTAGTTTACATATTCGGTTGTCGAGTTCCCTCGACCTTCTTTCGTCTCCATCATCAGGTCAGCTCCAAATCTTCACTGTTGCATAGTGTTATAAGACATACACCTTATAGTCAAGTTTTTATCCTGCGCATGGCTACAACTTTCAAAAGTTGCCCTGGATTTCTCAGGGTTCCCATCATCAGATCCTGACCTGACGATTATGGGACCACCTGTGAGGTATACCCTATCAAACAAAAAAATAATTTAGTAAAATAGTCCATAAATAGTCCTATGAACGATGTTTTCATAACAGCGCCTGAACAATTTTTAAAGCATTTTTTTCATATGAAGGTGTAAAAAAAATAAATTAGAGAGTATGCCATATTTTTTTAAATATTTTTATCTTTTTTTTGAGATACGTCACATTGTTATAGGACGTGGGGCAATTTTGTATGGATTGTGATCCATCTTCTTTAAGAACGAATTTTATGTTAATCAAAATGTTTGGTTTAAAAAGGATGTAAATGATAAGTTGTGGTTACCTGGAGTTATTGTAAAATCACATGGATTCAGATCTTATGATATAGTAGATAAGAAAAACAATGTAAAATATACCAGAACCTCCTTTCACATTAGACCTGCATAGGCTTTGTGCTTCAGTGGGGAAGGCTCACCGCGGTTGGTTGAATGGGCAGTTTCAAAGGATTGGATAAGATTGGTACTGTTTAGAAATCCAAATAAATTGTAAAAAAAAACTTGTTTTTAAAGGGGGATGATGTAGCGGAGTGTATCCAAACATAAAATTGACATTTGACACTGACATTGACATTTATTAAATATTTCATTAAACACTTCCGCCTCCACCAACCCTCTTTCTCTCTGGTCAGCGCACGCCTGCACGGCCATATCGTCCTCTGCGTATCTTATATTAAATTAGTAATAAGTACAATTAAGTGGATTGTAATAATAAAATAAACAACATAAAAACGTCAATACTATTTTATTGTTCGACCTCGTTACAATATTCACCTTTACACTAGTTTAACATAATATTGATTTCAGCTCAGCACATCAAAGTTTCCATTTGCAAAATTAATTGTACGTATTCAAATTGAAATCATTGAAACAAACTAAATGTTGATGAAATGGTTTTTGTTAGAAACGAGTCGAACATCACAATATGATAACATCAGACGCACTAACAATGATTTATTCATAATAGTGTCCTATAAATTGATATGACTATCTTCGTGCAAAATTATTTACAGCTTCTATACGACCTTAAAATATATACATTAAATGATACAAAATTGTGTTCAGCAGTCGTTGTTACATTACAGTTTATAATTTACAAGTCAAATGTTTTTATCGTCTCAAATTAATTTATGCTGAAATGCTGCGTATATACTGATATAAGGTAACATCAAAATTATACGACCCTGGTTCTTGTTCATACCTGGTTTCACACTGACGATTCCTGTTTGAAACTAGCTGATTTTATTCGTTTTTGCCAAATTGCTGTATATGCGTATGAACGAATCTATAGTAACAAAATTCAGCGAGACCCATGTCATTTGTCTGAAGCCCCGAAAGTGTCGTGCACCTAATTGCTTTAGAAAAACCGAGCATATAAGGGTTGAAAATATTAGGGGGTAGAAGTTGATTCACTAGTCTATAACATGCTGATAAACTAGAAAAAGTTCTGCTCTGAACGCTTTCTTTTCATATCAGTGTACAAACGCAAAATTAGTGCAATTAGTTTTTACTATTGCGACACCCTGGCTTTTCCGTTGCCTTACATCAGTATACACACAGCACGTGTGATAACAACCTCATGTTTACTTATACGTTTGTGCAGTGTCACGCCAACAGTAGGACTGCGAGCAGTACCAGCGCTCCCGGCGCGGCGGCGCGCGCGGCGTCGTGCAGCGGCGGCCAGCCCTCCGCCCACGGCCCACGCGCACCGGCCGGAGGTCACATTGTCGTCACCATTTCTAGGGGGAAAGGGGGCTTTAAGTGAAGTCATCATTATCCTTATGTCAGGAGGATGATGACTTAGTGCAGTATTGAGTAACATTTTCAATTTTGTCATCTTCGTAGATAGATAGATAGATAGATAAAACATTTATTCAGACAAACAAAAAGACACCACAAAGATACACAATAAGAAAAATAAAACAAAACAAGAAGTGGGTAGAAAGAGAAACATAAAATATGAAATACAATCAGAGATTAACGGCGCGCTGCAGTGTCTTACGTTTGCACCGAATGGGAGTCCAACTCAGCATGTGTCAGGTAGAATACCTGACGCTGGTATTCTGCTGGATCCCTAAAAATGACCTATTCCCAACTATATTGGGATCGGTTTGCGGTCTAGCCAAGTGTTACTTAGTACCATGGAGCCAACTTCTTATCTAACCTCCTTCAACCTCATTACGTTTGGTAAAACTGTTTGTCAGATTTTCAGGCTTCTGAATGTCCGTAACAACTGTCAAGGATATTCAAATTATGGCCAAGACCCATCATTTTATCGTGCCATTTCAAAGACGGAGAGCAAGATGGTCAACTAACTTTAACGACCCTAATGATCTAATAGTTCTTACCAAGATTCTGCATTTGGTGTTGGCTGAGCACAATGTAAGGATTGTCCAGACCAGGGTCTTCTAGCACCCCGCGGTGCAGCTGCTCCAAATGTCTCTCTGTATCATCTATCAAATAGAAACATTTACATATAAACATATATAAAATCCTTACTCATGTTATCAATATGAAAGTAACATAAATCCTTTTCTTTTTTTTTTCATATGTCCTTTTACACAGTCTATCTACCTACTTCTCTTCATTCTAACTCTCCTACTACGGGTCTGCTGGAAGAGATTTCGATTTAGAAATAAGCAGTACCTTTGTACTATTTCTATGCTATGTCTATTTCTTTTATATGTTCACTGTGTACATAAATTGTTAAATAAATAAATAAATATGCAGACACCAAGTTTAAACAAGTGTACCTGTGTGTGTGTAAGCTCAAAAAGTTATAATAACATATGAATAAGAGCCAAATATTATAACAGTGAAATTAACTATAACATGAAGAAGAAATGAACAGAAAGCGTTTCATTAAATAAACTATTAAAAGCTGTTTCTGTTTATCAGACCTAAATCCATAAATTACAAAAGTCGGTGAAAATGATTCAAAATTGCTTTATGAATGTTGTTAATGAATAAACAGTTAGACTTTGACTTGGAATTCTATTAAAGTCTTTAGCCGTTTGTCGTGAGTATCAGCTTCAAGCTAATTCGATTTGTTTTTGAACTAGCTTCAAAGCAAATTCATGTAGACTAGACTGTTAGAATAATGTGAGCTTTTAACTCGTTATCAAACATTTTAAGAATTAGGTTATCAATAGATTTACTTAAAAATAGAATGAATTCTGAGAAAATATTTAAGTTCGAACTTTTTATTAAATTTTATAAGATTCTTTTACAAACAAAGAAGCGTTCTTGAAATGTAAAAATAAAGTTCATCTTGACGATGAAAACTAAGAAAAAAATATACACTAGGTAATACAAAAGAAAGCAGTATTTATAGTTGTAGGTATTACAGTTGCCTTAAGAAAACTGGGCCTCAATTGCTTTAAGGTGAAAACATACTTGTGTGTCGTGGCGTGTCGTGACGCACCGGATCATTTCGCTGTCACACATTTAATACAAGTGTTGCGACACGACACGATATGTAGATATATTATGTCTTCAACCCTATTAATTGTTTCTGGCGCGTCACGACACGTAACGACACATAAGTATGTTAAAACCGTTTTACATAAATATTTAGTTGGTAAAACTTACAAGGTAACAGCGTAGTAGTTGGCGGCGGCAATGTAGTTGTTGTCGTAGTCGTCGTCGTAGTTGTGGTCGTGGTCGTGGTCGTCGTAGTTGTTGTTGTTAGTACTGACAGAAATATAACACGTTAGATTATTGACATTAAGGTGTAATTTAGTTACATATATATGGAGATGTCGAAATTCTACAAAAAAAAATAGTCACGCTCATTTATTATAACCAGGCGTTTTATTGCCATACCGCTATCATACAATTATTTTATGCTAAGTTCAAATAAGTGCTCAATTTCAATGTGCACTGAAATAAACACAACCTAGAGTAATCCTTCGAACATTAAAAAAACAACAGCCCAACAGAGGTATAAGCAAGATATTCCGGTACCAAAGCCAAGCTTAAATCGTAACTTAAAACTCGATTCAAGCTTACAATGCACAAATTCAAACTAAGTGAAGTACATTGGATCCCCTTAGTATCTCTCCTCTTTACTCTGTCTGCAGTTCTCGGAATAAGAGTTTTATCAAGGTAAAATGCGGACGTAAGTGCTGGGTGCTTTAAGATTTTTAATTGTGTTTTATGTAATAAATGTAGTAAAAGTTTTAAATCCTGTTCAAAGATTTGGATTTGTAAAAACCACTAACTATAGTTCGGCCATTCAGAGAATGCGTTCCTGACACGTCGCGATTGAACTGACGACGTAATAACATTCATTGATTATTGATATAATAATGTTGTTTTAATGCTCCTCAATTGTTAAAACGGTAAACAACCAGCAAAAATATTTTTATCGTAACTGCAACGCCATTGCAAAGTTACGTCGTCAGTTCAATCGCGACGTGTCAGGAACGCATTCTCTGAATGGCCGAACTATAGCTTCTGCCTTTATATCGACCAACTGTAGTACACATGCCTCTTCTCATATGTGTATGGAAGAAATTAACGCTAGGACCGTATCTTTAAAATATCATGTGTACTAAAATATTTCTTTTGTTAATAGCTGTCATCATGTTTAAATAAAGAATACAAATGTATAATTGGGCGAAATCATTTGAAGAGGCTCGTTTTATTAAATGTGATTGATGATATCAATCTACGATTTACACACACCAAGGAAGTAGTCTGGTAGAAAATTGTTCAACAACATTTTTTTTTGGATTATTCACAGACACAGCTAAATTACTTATTTCTTAATCTGAAATATGAAGAATTCGTTAATGCCATAATACTCACAATGTAGAAACAGTTCAGCCTGCGCCCTCCCCTGTGTGTTCTCCACATGACAGCGGTATGCGCCTGCGTCTTCCCGCGACATCTCCGTCACCATGAGGCTCACCGTGTGCCGGTAGCCGCGGGACGTCATGCTTAGTCTATGTTTAGTGCCTGGGAACAAATATAAAAACAGAAAACAATTAGGTAACATCCTATGGCCGTTTGTCCACCACCGCCGTCACCGGGAACGAGATGTCTAAAAGCAAGTTTCCATCGAGTATAAAACATCCAAACTTAAAATTATTGTTTCATTGAATATAATGACCGAAATATATAATATTTGTACAAAAAATATTTTCACAGTACCAACAATTTGAGGAGGCTTAAAATATATTTATAGTCTGTGGTAAACTTGCTATTGTTAGTATTCTGCGGTTGTCTCTTGTTTTTGTTTTTATTATTTGTTTGTTTGCCTCGGTTTTGCGGTACGTAATCCGTTTTGTATAACAAAAATATTATTTTGTGTAAATAAATCATGTTTTGTGTGTACTTCGATTACAAATTAATTTGAATGAATATAAATAAAATGATTTCGTGAAATATTATTGTTTTATATTGTAGTGTAAATTATGTTACCTATTTTATTTGTTATAAGCATTTAATATTACATAAAATACGTTACATAAATAACAAGAATCATTTTTTTTTTCTTATATGAAATAGAAGATTGTAAGATGAACATTAAGCTACGATAAAAAATCGTAACCAATTTCAAATGCTTCGGAATTTCTTAATCCAAAATTCATTCATCAAAAAAATTTAACCATAAAGCGCTTTCATAATAAAAGTATTTTCAGCTGACTCATAATTCTTGAGGAGAAAACTTTCAAACTGTGGAGCACTCATTAACTGATACATCAAAGAGTAATAAACTCGAATCTTAAATAATAATTGTAATTAAAAACTTTTTGAGCCAAATTTTATGTTTTGTGAAGGCATGATTGCTTAGAAGTCTGTCGTTTATTATCCTACAGGATAAAATAATTCCTTTATTTGTTGTCTTTGAGCAAGTTCGCAGTACAATACAAATATACTGGATTTAGTGACTCTTTTGAAGTTTCGTAAAGCCTAATTGAATGTTTCTTTGTCTAAGAGTTGTAGGACAATCCATTTTGTTTTGTATTTTGTAAGATTGGCTTTGCTGTCACGGCCTGCTTTCCTTTTACTGGTGTGCCTAGTATTCCCTTTGTAGTTTTTTCTTGGTTCAATTCACGGGGATTCTATTTCGAGAACACAAAAATCCGTCAATAGAAATCCACGTGGGTAGAGAGATTTTTGTACGTTGTTTCGGAATTTTCAGGTTTCCATCTATTTTATATAAATTGGTATCATTTGTGGTGAGTGCAGAATAAGCTACTATTACCCAAGACGATGTTCTAATAAAAATACTGACTTTTAATTTAGTTTGAAAGTGCTATTATGATCTAATTAAAAGTACGTATCCTTCCTCTGCAGCAGAAACTTAAGTAATTGTATCGTTAATGAGAACAAAAGATTGCAATTATAATAGAATGTTAGTTTTCTCTTGTTTTTATTATTACTATTTTACTTTTCTTTGTTTCGTTTTGTAACCGTTTCAGTTAAGCAATTTGTTTAAGTTAATGTAGTTGTGTGGTTAGAGTTTTGCTTCGGGCTAAGAGAGGGTTAGATATTGTTTCTTCTTGATTTACATTAAAAGAGATTCAAATAACGTTATCTTAGTTTATTCATTTTAAATATGACGGTGAAAGTACTGGAAAGTATATTAAAATCGCGATTTTTAAAAGAAGGTTTAAATTGAATTTTTATTTATTACTTTTTTAAATTACACGTTTATTGCTAGTCCTTTGTAGCTTATGGGGTACCTAAACTTACTGTTAACAAGCCGCTGCTCCCCATTGAGCGTCCAGTGCACTTGCGGCACGGGGAACGCTTCGGCGGTACACTGCAGGGTGACGGCGCTGCCTGATGGGGCCCTGATGGCGACCCTGCCTGAACATACTGATGGAACAGCTAAACTTACCGTTAACAAGCCGCTGTTCCCCATTGAGCGTCCAGTGCACTTGCGGCACGGGAAACGCTTCAGCGGTACACTGCAGGGTGACGGCGCTGCCTGATGGGGCCCTTATGGCGACCCTTCCTGCCCATACTGATGGGGCAACTGCGGAATGGAGAAGTACATTAGTTGATGATTTTGGAGCCATGTGGATGGTCAAGAAAAAGCAGGGCAATATCCGGTACCTATTTGTATGGCGTTAAAAAGTGTTAATGGAGTTCCTAGCGAGTTCTTTCTTAAAAGAGTCACTACTATATTTTCCGATATAATGGTAACATAAGCCAAGTTTTTTGTAAGGCATTTATTTCATGAGCCTATTTTTAAAAACTATCTACTTAAGTCTACTTTTAATTAAGGAGAAGTCAACATCTAGCCAATCTAGTTTTCTTAATGAAAATAATATAAAATGTTCAAAAACTAATTCCAAATTCAATATCTTTTAGTAACCCTCATCAAATGGGCAGTATCTCCAAAAGTTCTGTTATTAATGAACCACGGGCCGCGGACGCGGGTGTTTGAGAATATTACCAAGAAAGTTGTAACGCACGACCGACTATAATGGAAAACTGCCACTTCTGAAGAACATTATTTAATTGTGGATCAACTTACAATGAAGATCTTCTAAAAATTTAAAAATCCTTTTTCGTATTTTTTGAGAGTTGATCTTCTTTTCAAATATTTTTTTTTAGGTTTAACTCTGTTTTAAAAATGTATGCTATACATACAGCCTTGGCCAAAAGTATTGTTAAATTCCAGCAGGATAACGCGCCTTGCCACAAATCTGCCCGCACTTTGACTAACATGGTTTCGGGAAAATAGCATAGAGCTTCTTGACTGGCCTGCCCAGTCGCCAGATCTGAACCCCATAGAACATTTATGGGGTTTATTAAAGCGTCGAGTTAGGCGCCACACAATTAACAACAGAGAAGAATTGAAACGCTACCTGCGCCTAGAATGGAACGCGATTACTGCTGAAGACTGTAAAAATCTTGTTAGCTGTTTACCAAAAAGAATTTCTGCTGTAATTAAGGCAAAGGGTGGACCCACAAAATATTAATTTTCAATTAATAAATAGTAAATTACAAATAAAAAAAAACGTTTTGTTTTATTTCTATTTGATAGTGATACTCCGCATAAAACTGAAAGATGTCATGGGTGCTCAATACTTTTGGCCAAGGCTGTATACTGCGATCATTATCGAATTTCTTTTCAAGGCCATATTTTACAGAGCACGTTAAAATAACACTTCCCATCATTACTCAATCCGCTCCCACAATCTAGCTATCATCTTACACCTGACAACGCAAGGCCAACAGTAATTGTGGTAGCTATAAATAAAAGCATTAATTTGTGTCGCCTCACATATCACATTAATCTGGATCCTCTTGCTCACTGACGGCGGCACGCCATTCGTGGCGATACAGAGGTACGCGCCTGACAGCACTCGCTCGACGGCCGTCAGGTTTAACCAGGGCCCGCTCCATTTTGACACTGTGGAAGAAAACATTATTAGAAAACCCAATCTTCTAATAAACAAACTATAGATGCTAACGTTTTTATGTATGGATGTTTGTTCCATCTTTCTGCAAAAACTACTCAATGGAAACTTGGCAGTGTATAAGTATATGCTACAATTTTTCTATATAATTATGGTAATTAGTTCCCTCAGAATGCGGGTGGAAATATAAACATGGCAGAAAAGCCCAATAATTACAGACAACAAAATCAGAATAGAACTTAATGTGTCAACCATTCCGCTTGAAGATTCCTCTTATTTACTTTAAGTAAAAGTATAATTCCATTGTTTGTTGATTCACTCGTAAAATGACTTGGCAATTAATCTTCAGTCTAGACATTATTATGTTTAATTTTAATTTTGTTAAATTACTCATCTACTCCAAGTTATTTAGAATTCTCTTAACTACATCTAAATGAACGAATTTAAACAAAGACAGACTCCAATCGCTAAATAAATCAGCTTTATTGAAAAAGGCAAGAATTAGTTTTGATTGCGTAAAGACTTTGATTTCATAAATTTACTGATTGTAGAAAAAGTCTAATCATTTGTAAATAATGGGATAATCTTTTGTCTTTTGAAATGCTTCCTTGTAAGTCGTACTTTTTGTATGTCTTTTTGTGTCGGTTAACGAGGGCTGTGCCACTAAGCCGCCGTAAGCTCGTTGTACTCCCTCCCTCCTCCGCGATTTGATCGCTGATCTGCTGATACGGACCATTGTCTATCTTATTTGGAGAGAGTTATTTCCTCGTGTAGATCTCCGCATTAATGAGAGCGACGTTTGATATATTTCCTCCTCTTTTATTTGTCTTTGAGACGAAATACAAACGAACTCCTCGGACTGGCTGTTGTAAAATGTATTTTGAATTTAGAAGGCCGACGCTTTATAGTGTGTACTTCGGATTCAAAATTAACTTACTGTTTGTATCCTAAACCGTTGTCAAAGGACCAGTTCTTAGGTTTAAATGTACTTAATATGTACACAGGAAAGTAATTGAGCAAGTCCCACTCGAAATAGAAACAAGTTCTTCTTGCGACAATAATGAGTTAGGGATTTATTTAGAAGTTAGTTGCCGTTGCCAAAGGCCGGGCGATACTCGGCACAATTTTATAACAACGTCGTTTGAGCACACAATGCAAATAAGAGAGCTTACATTCAATTTATGGCCGCGGGCGCCAAAGTTTCCCTTTGTACACGAGTCCGTTCTGGCGGTGACTGCTGTGCATACTGTGACAGTTTTTGCACACTGTCGCTTCATAATGTTTGCGGTCTTCTGTGCGGTAGTGTGAATAACAGATAAAGGTTATTTCTGGCTTCAAGTTTATAAAACAATTGTTTGTACTCGTTGTTTCAACGGAATTAAGGGAATCTGCAAATTTTGCTTTTACTGCTCTGTTTATGCATACGACGCTGTTTGTACTGAAACCGTTTTGTCGAAAATCTGCAACATTGTCGGGCCGTTTTCTTGGAATTGCCTCTCCCCAATTATTTTTACGGTCAACAGTTGTTCGTGACGACGCGACGCGACGGGGGCGTAACGATGTGGTAATTGAAAAACGAAACTCCGCCGGAAGGTGAACTAGAAAACTAATTTTAGTTTTTGTTCTGATTCTATTTTGTGCCGAAATTAAAGTGGATTTTCTGAATTGAGTGTTCGCGCTAGCTTTTTAACTAGAAATTAAGTTGTCAGCCGAACAAGAAGTGGTTTGAATTTTTAACTGGTTTGGTATTTTTTGAATATTTTGTTTCTTACCCAGTGTTTGGTTATCAATCTTGAAATGCCTGGAGTCTTCTCTCCTCCAGGCTATGTTGGGTGGCGGCGTGCCAGAGGCGACGCACCGGAGCGCCGCGTTCTCGCCTTCTTTAACCAGCACCTCCCCACTGCTGGCGTCGTCATCGATGTCCGGAGGAACTGTTGGAATAAGTTACTATTTTAATTCATTTTTATATTGGCAGTGATTTTTAGGCAGTAATTTCGAAATTTTGTGTCATTATAACCTAGTCTTAAAAACCAGAAGCAGGTTTGTTTAACGAGGAAATTACAAGAAATAGTTTAAACATGAAAATCAACTAAGATTAGTCAAGAACGCGGCAAAATCTTATTCTGTCAAACTATAACATGTCTTGTTACAATGACGTTCGAAAAAAGAATCCTCCAAGCATAGATGAACGGCTGAATGGCGAGATGTCTATGGTCGCTCGTCTCTGCTGCCCTCTTTGTAACTATATACTGGCAGCTAACACGGCCTCTCCTGACACCCTGACGTCCTCGGCAGGATCTGGGTGAGCCTGGTTGAGTCTCGGAACACCTGCACATGCAATAAGCGAGTTGGACCTGGCTCAATTTCGTCATATTTAAATCTCGATTGGTTATCGTGCTCGTCATCGTTTTTCTGAACAATGACACTTTCAGAATAAAAATTATTCGAGGACTTACAAACCTCAAACAAAGTACTAATCCATTTAAAGAAAGAAAAATAAATAACATCAACTTTAAATCAAATAACAGGTACAAAATTAATAACAGAACACTGGTATACCACCCAGCGACTCGAAAATAAATAACGTCAACTTTAAATCAATTAACAGATTCAAAATTAATAACAGAACACTGGTATACCACCCAGTGTAAGTGTGTCGAGTGTAAGGCTGAAACATATTAGTTGTACACATATAAACACACAACATACAAAGAAATCATGTAAATTATTAACCTGGTTTGGAGTGTAAAGCTGAAACATATTAGTTGTAAGAAGAAATACGATTACTTTTACTTATTAGTTAAACCGTGGGTGCAAGCGTGCACTCAAGCGCAAGAAATATGTTATCAAGAACAAATACTCGAACTATACGGAAGTCATAGTCAAATCAAGTCATAGTCAAGCCAGGGGTCAAAATATACGGAAGTCATGGTCAAGGCAAGTCATAGTCAAGCCAGTTGTTCAGACTTTACGGAAGCCATAAGCCAGGGGCTCAGACTATACGGAAGCCATAAGCCAGGGGCTCAGACTATACGGAAGCCATAAGCCAGGGGCTCAGACTATACGGAAGCCATAAGCCAGAGGCTCAGACTATACGGAAGCCATAAGCCAGAGGCTCAGACTATTCGGAAGCCATAAGCCATGGGCTCAGACCATACAGAAGCCATAAGCCAGAGGCTCAGACTATTCGGAAGGCATAAGCCAACAGAACCAGCAGGAGCACCAGCACAGCAGCGCTCGTGCCGCGACCAGGAGCACCGGCAGAGCAGCGCTCGTGCCGCAATCAGCAGCACCAGCACAGAAGCGCTTGGGCCACGACACGGCCGTTACACATTCTCGTGTATAAGTCTGCGAACAAGCACTTACGACATACATTTCGTTCGGCCACTTCTGACCTTCAAAATCTTTCGTCAAATCTGGAAAGCTTTTCGCTCTCAAAGAAATAAATTCAAGGCATAACTTTGAAACTATGTCTCAGAAATATCATTATTACTAATCATGTGTCAGCAACGCTGAAAACACAACTACAGTTGCGGTTTGATAAGTTACGTGTAGTTAACTTCACTTCAGCTTTTGCTACACAGAATACTCATAGTTGACAATACCAATGGTTGGTACATTATTACACATTTTTCCACTAAATACAGCTAAGAGCATAATTACTTCCGATGTGTAATCAAAACAATAGAACAGATCACCTGACCTCAAAGCATGATATGCCAGGTCTACTATCCACTGGCTTTCATTACCGGAGTATGCCAAACGAGATACTGGCCGTCAGCACTCCGTACAGCATGCAAAACTTGTACAGCAGCACAGCACCCGGGGAGCCTGAAGTGTCACAGCTTACTATGTCAAATGACACAGCACCTGGAGCGCTTACACCATCACCTCACATGGCTTAGGCTTATCCTTAATACCTGTAGTCAAAAGACAATCAAGCAAGCATCTGGCTAAGGTAACCAAACGTTCAATTGACAGACTCTCAAGCATTGTCATGTTACAGATTTGAACATTAGTTAACATCAAAAATTAATGCACCCAAATTACATAATCAGTAAAAGAAAATAAAAACTAAGGTCTGTAAACAGACTTTCAATTTGTAAAATGTGATTTACGTCATAGCCTCCCATTCAACAGGGTTTACTTGTTGTTTGTATCCCTTTCTTGAGCTCTCCAGGCCTTCGAGGGCAAAAATCTCAAGCCTGATGCACAATTTGAACTATTCTACTTCAATTAAAAACAAATTGAGTAAGTCAAAATCAAAACAGTGTGCATTTATATCACAAGAGCAGTAAACTTATATTTTTGTGTAGGCACTTGTTGAAACTCTCATGAGCAGAATGTTTAGAAATAAATATTATTGAGCTCATATATACATAGTAAGCATGTTAGTTATCTAACTCAAGTTCTCATACTCTTTCAGTATGTCTTTAACTAATAACCCAACAATATGGATTACAAGTCATGTATTACATAAAGGCTAAATAAAACCGGATCGATCTCACCATTTACATACAGGTAGGTACATTACAGGATTCTTCCCGTAACATCTGGAGCATAGTAGGAGCAAGGCATGTTGTTCACGGACACCACAGCAATAGGTACATAGGCAGAAACTCATTCCACCCGAAACACACAAGAGCAGCATCAACGTACTAAGCTCGAGCAATTCTCGACTCATTACACCGTCATATACATATGAAAACCAAAGCAATCGTTAATTCGGTTATAACACAAACATTTTGATATTACCTTAACATGTTACTATGACAATAAATTTAGTTAACCAATGATCATAGTTACCAGACCTGTTGTTTCCATAAGAATAATAAAAACCAATATTCCTTTTTCGATTTTTCCAAAAATGCAATCCACATTAATGCTATCCTGAAGGATAATAGGATGTATTCTTAAAGTTATTTGGGCACTTGATGCCGCTGAACTCTTCAGAATGGAATAGACCAGAATTGAATGTCCTTGTTCCACAACAAGACATATTTATTGGTATCACTTACGCTGCCTGCATAGCATCTTGAATATACCGTTGCGTAGATTGCAACGCACTGCAATCCATTACAAAATTAAAATAGAACGGCAAAAACTTCGGTAATGGCGGATATCCTTACACCGCGTCGTACTTAGTAAAAGTACCAATGAATCTAAACTGAAATCAAAAACTTTATAGTGGGAGTGAGACTATCCCACTTCTGATCTTAAAAACCAGAAGCAGGTTTGTTTAACGAGGAAATTACAAGAAATAGTTTAAACATGAAAATCAACTAAGATTAGTCAAGAACGCGGCAAAATCTTATTCTGTCAAACTATAACATGTCTTGTTACAATGACGTTCGAAAAAAGAATCCTCCAAGCATAGATGAACGGCTGAATGGCGAGATGTCTATGGTCGCTCGTCTCTGCTGCCCTCTTTGTAACTATATACTGGCAGCTAACACTAGTTAAAATGAAAAACATTTATCGTGATTTAGGATACATCAAAATAGTGCAAGTAGCTTGCGCATGTCCAGTGACTCGCGCATGTACCAAAGCAAAACATCTACCAGGCGTGTTCTTGTCACTTGTCAATTGTCACTTGCGCATGTTAACTTGCTCCAGCAACTTGCACTCCTACAAAATCGCAATGGTCGAAATTACTCTATTAAAAATTTTGAATGCCTTGGTTCATGGACAGTGCTTTAAGTAGAAAATTAGTTGTTATTGCTAATAGGATCAGATCTGGACATATTCCATGTAACAAATTTGCGTTTTTGATGAGGAAAACTACTTCACCCAACTGCGAACAATGTGGGGTTGTTGAAGACCTACACCATTTGTTGGTGGAATGTGTCAAGTATGAGACAGCCAGAAATAATCTTATATCAACCTTGAATTTGAACAGGACTGACTTAGGTACTTTCCATAAAATCTTGTCCCAGCCAAATGGAGGTGATGCGAAAGTTTTGTTCGAATTTATGGCCCATTTATAATTGCCTGTATATGTGATGAATGTATGATTAGGGTACGATGGAACTGACATACGCTATGCGTAAAAGTTCCTTAAAATAAAAGAATAAAAAAAAAAAAAAAAAAAAAAAAAAAAAAAAAAAAAAAAAAAAATTTGAATTTAGAATAATAACATTCACTTTTTTTAAAGAAAGCTTTGATTTTAAATATGGAACGGATTTGATATGAATTCAGCAGCATATTGAGGGTCGTCAGAAGGTTTTTATACATTTTGATGTATTGTAGAATGCATCAAAATGTATAAAAACCTTCTGCCTATCCTTCTTTTTAAACTGCCTCGTTGGTCTAGCTGTCGCAAGTGCGGCTGCTAAGCACGAGGTCTCGGGTTCGATTCCCGAGTCGGGCCGAAATCGCTTTGTGGGTTTTAGAAGACTTTCACAAAGCAGCCCGGAGCCTGGAAGCTGGTGATTGATACACCCGTGCATCGGAGAGCACGTAAATGTCGGTCCTGCGCCTGATCTCTCTCTGGTCGTGTCGGATTACCGTCCCATCGGGCTATGAGAGTTAAGGAATAGTGAGTGCACCTGTGTCTGCGTAAATGCTCGTGCATTAGTGCTGCGTAGTTGGCTAATCTCCTTACATGAGAACAGCCGCCGTAGCCGATAATCGGCTAGGAGGACATCATCATCATCATAAAAACCTTCTGACACAGTCGGGTAAATTCTTCGGCGATATGTTTTATCATCCATACAAATACAAGTATATTCTTATTGTCGTTCAATTTTGTACTTATCCGGTACAGTAAAAGTAAACTATAAGTAAAATGTATTTTACTGTGAAATTGAAGACGCATACACAACATAAAAAGTAAAAAAAAAAGAAAACTGACGGTAGCATGCATCACAAGCACGCAAATCGCTCGCTCAGCCTAATGCTGCTTACAACCGAACTTACAATATTCCTTTCAACGGGCGAATTAAATAAATTTATATAAATAAATGTTAATTGATACACAAAAAGAAATTACAAAATAAATCGGCTTAAAAATTATATACATTGGCTGCATCCCGCCAAAACACAGGTGGTCGCGCCATTAGTTATCTGTGGCATTCGGCTGTCAAACACTATGGTAATAACCATGGTAATCAGGAGCATAATTCATCATTATTAGTAAATGTATCTAACAAATACAACACCCGAACGATGTCGTCTGGTAAATATGTAGTACCCAGAGTCAGTAACGTTTATGGAGACCGAACGCTAGAAAAGCGTGTCCCATACGTACTCAATAGCTTACCAGACGACATCAGGGACGAAAAAAAGAAAAATACATTTAAGCTTAATCTAAAAAAATACCTACTTAGTACACTACCTTAACTTTTTGTTGTATTAAATATCCTTCTAACTACTACTAATACCTACCTACCGACTACTTTTCTTACTTAAGCTATATCTATATCTATACTAATGTTACTATATTATAATTTTCGACTTTCATACTTACGTACTTAATATTAACCTTCTAATACTACTTATATACATAACATTATATAATACCTACCAATATATTACATTTAGAAATAATAATAAAATTATCTACATACTAATACTACATGTAATTAATTGTAAACTTAATAGCTATAGTTAATACCAATGCACGTAAGTCAATAGTTTAAAAAATCTGATCCAACAGGCAAACTGTTGTATACAATTTTGTTGGACATTTTGTACCTTTGAGAATATATAATGTACCTTGTAATAAGCAATAAATAAATAAATAAATAAATAAATAATAAATAGAAAAAAAATGTTAATGGCGGTAAATGGCTATCGACGCGCCTACAATATTATACAACGGTAAAGTTTTGTAAATGTTGTGAAGTGTTTACTGTGAATGTGTTGTGTGAGATAGGTAATTATAATAGTGCAGTGAGGGAATAAGTGTTGTTTTTTGTTTGTGATCGAGCCTGTGGAAGTTATGTGAAATAGGTAATAAGAGCAGTGAGTGAATAAATGTTAAGTGTTAGTTTGTGATCGAGTTACGTGTTGGAAAGTGTTGTGAGTAAAAATTACAAATTGATTGCATATAGTAGATAATATGTACTTAGTTATTAGATAACTGCGGTAGTTGTTATCTACATGTGAAAAGTATTACCAGCATATAGCTCGTGTTGTATACGAATTAATAATTCACGCGTCTGATATTTTCCCTATACCTACAATAATTTTCCCGAATCTTGCCTAGCTACGTGCAGACTAAGCTAATATGTTTTCTTACATATCTCATTATCAAAATACGGGATAAAAGTAATACCGATATCGATAATGTATCGTTCATTATTCAGGGATCGCTTAGCTCTTCTAAATAATGTATCGGGCGGCCAACTATATTTATTGCTTAATTGATTTGTGTTGGCGGCTGATAAACTAGTGAGCCTGATCTAATGAGAGTAGTTTTGGATATGTGTTTTCGTGTTTCAAAACCAGACTACTATTTTATTTAGAACAGTTTTTTGGGAAAAATATACATGGCTTTTTTCCGGATATTTGATTCTAAAATGCAAATACATAATACTTTTAGGCTGTTGTTAACAAAAACAGGCGTTCAAAAGTAATATTCGTCCGAGTAACAAAATGAATAAGTTTAACGTAACATTTTTGTTCTGTATTTTTACTCGAATACCCATTAATGAAGATTCTATGTATGACACCATGGTTCTTCGTGATCACGAGGCCGGCTATCTACCTACCAGTTTACTGAATACTTACCAACGACCTGTAGCAGATGTGTCTGACACATCATCGGCTCGGTGCTGACTTGACACATGTATCGGCCGCCATCAGCCGGTCTGATCTCCTTGAGCGTGAGCGTCCACGCGCCGTCGCCGTGGCTGACGCTGACGCGGTGGTTCTTCATGAAAATTTGGCAATCTATTTACTGGTTTGCTAGCTATTGAATGCTTACCAACGACTTGTAGCAGATGTGTCTGGCTCATCATCGGCTCGGTGTTGACTTGACACATGTATCGGCCGCCATCAGCCGGGCCGATCTCCTTGAGCGTGAGCGTCCACGCGCCGTCTCCGTGGCTGACGCTGACGCGGTGATTCTTGGTGATCACGTGGGCGGCTATTGTGAGGATAGTTTGCGTGTCCACTCGGAGCCACGCCACCTGGGTAGTGGTTAATACGTTATTATTGAATTTGAATATGTCATTTGTTTTTTTAACATGTTCGATTGAAAGATTTTAAAATAAAATAACATTCAAAATTTTGTCTCGAATTGCACTTATGTTTCTTTGTTGCTACAAATGATAAATGTTCGTTGTTCGTTTATCTAAAAAGTGAAGTATTTTTAGTGAGAAAGCGTGACAACAATTCAGTAATCTTTTAGATTTATAATTAATCTGTACATTAAATACAAATATTTTTTTAAAGTCTTAAAGTCAATATGAACGATTAATTCGTTCTTTCCTTGTTTAATGTCATTATTGTTGTGTTAATATTGAAATTACGCGAAAAATTACGGAAATCCCGTGACATTTATTTAATGTATAAATAAAAGTTGTCCCAAAGAATGTTGAACAACACCTCAGGTCGAACAAAGTTGGATTTATGAAAATATTCGAATGTTCTTGTTAAAGAATTTCGTAATTAAGAAACAAAGTTTGCAAAGAAGGAAACATTTTGGTAACTTGCTGCTTACAGTTTTATTACTTGCACTGAAGTTATTTTAAATGCTTATTTTATCTCACTGCGGTTATCAAAACATTAGGAATTCAATAAGCACTTAGCAAACGTGTATTTTTGTAACACTTCACTTTTTCTGACCTTTCTACGAAACTGAACTACAAAATAATTTGGCTAATACTCGTACTATTGACACGATAAAGTATTGTCTACATTCCAATAATATTACTTTCAGATTTCTAACACTTTTGACAACCTATGTTTTTATTCGTGGGCAATAATAATAACCTACTGTGTTATTCTCTTGCTCATCTTATTATCTGATTTCTCGTACTGACATTGGTACACACAAAATTACAATATCCTTGAAGAGATAAGTCATCCAACATTATCATGGTGGAAAAACACGAAAGTAATTAAGATAGCGAGAAGCCTTGTCGTACTAATTGTGTGGGCATCCCGTCCTTCACTGATTCAGCTATGTGACTTGTTCACTTAGTAAATAATACCTTATACCTAATACAAAAAATATCATATAAGATAAATGTTGATCAACTTTATATTACCCACATAATCTTTAAAGGGGCAATACCCACTTCAACTCTCAGAAGCCGAATTAAACCTTCTCAAAAAAACAATGATCCCACGTACAAAAACATGACGAAATGGCATACCTCATACAATATTCCGCTATAAAAATACTAATCGAATAACAAACCACCCACTCTCATTGAAACAAACGCTTCAACGAGGAAATATCTTAAGAACAGTAAAGGCTAAATTCCATTTGCTGAAGGGCCACATGGGCCCGCAATTGCGTCCTACGCCTTAATAGGGCACTACGGAACAAGGAAAGATAAGCAGAAATGCCACAATGCAGGTAGGTCAGGCGCCTTCTTTTGTGTCCAATTCGTACAGGGGCATGAGCAAAACGATCAGTTACTTTTGAACGATGCGGTCGGGTTCTATGAGACATCTGTCAACAATTTTTGGTAGGTACCTATTACAAAAAATGGTCGGGTTCAAAGAAGGCGTATCAGGGCGATAAGATAGTAATGTACCTCGTGCCCCGCTCACCCGCATTTTGGCGCAATACTTTCCATTATGGCACCTCCGCTAGTGATTTTGTTCTCCATGGCACTCTGTACGGGAACACTTTTCTAAGGTTCGTTGACTATCTCAGCGACTGCGCTCAGTGATAAGGGGTTAAGCGAGCGCAAAGCTAATGGGGGAATATGTGGAACGCTTTTTACATTGTAGGGGTTAATTTTTCTTGTGTCAGATGTTTTATTTGAAAATTATTGCTGTTGGCAGATGTTTGTGAAAAGATTAAGTGTGTGAATGAATCTTGGCTTTATGATACGATACGGAAAACTAAGAGAATATATCCTCAGACTTAGCAGAAATATACTTGGCCTGTATTATATTTGTAACTTTGCCTAATATCTACACGAATGTATTACATAACAAGTTCAGGTAAAGATTTATTAATTCAACGTTATGACACTATAATACACTGTAGAACTAAAATGAACTAAAATCTCATTAATTTTGACACAAACTTCCTATATAAGTACCTATCTATACATATAATAAATCTGTAGAAAAGTAATTTTTGTACATTGAAGAAATTGACAAAAAAAATAGCCAGCATGTTAAAGGATAACTAACAGAACCCATTTCCATCATTTTTGTCATTTTTGTCTGTTTGTCTGTTTGTCTGTTTGTCTGTTTATCTGTTTGTTTGTTCGGGATTCACGTAAAATCTACGAATTCAATGCAGACAATGCTTATATACAAAAATTCTACGTAACTTGGGGTATTACTTAGTTTTTGTTTCATCGAAATCGATTGACTCTATCAAAAGATATGATTAATTTTGTGAATTCAAGATGTAAAATATTACGACACGCAATCTGTTTGTCAAAACTGTACATTTGAATGTTGTACTTATATTAGTTGATCGGCCTATTATTAACCTTTACACAGAAAATCACACCTTCATAAGTAACTTCGGAAGAAAAAAAAATATGAAAATTTTGTTTAGCCAAGGTTAAAGTAGCTCCATCTGTGGTAATCTGTGTTAAATAAAATACATCAAATTTGTCAAAGGAGCGAGGTGGTAAATGACAATAAATTACCATACATTCTTTATAGAGGATTATTATTTCAACAGATGGAGTTGTGTATTTTCCGTAATTCACCATATTTTAACACGTAGTGTAATTTTTCGATAGACATTTCAATAGTGTTTGTCAGTTTGCCGTGCCACATCAAAATAAAATTATAATTATTACCTTGATGAAAACAAAATTAATAGTTCTCAGCCAAATTTAAAACGGTGCCATCTAAATTATTTTTTGAACATTATGTCAAAAATTATGACTTTAGTGGAACAATTAATTATCATTTAAAGTTACAGATGGAGTTCATATCAGGATTTTTTCATAAACATAGTTTAGCTTATCTTCCACTAATGTGAAAACAAATTACTTTGAGTGAGTAGTATTAAGTAGACCTTAATTATTTTTTCTGATGCAAAATATGTAAACTTAATCCTAGAAGAAAGGAGGATCTGCGTGAGCGTGTGCTAAGCGTGAGGTAGGTAGGTAATGTAGGATTCCGTAGCTTTAAGAACAAGCCCAGATACAAAGTGCAGATAAGAAATGGGAGCTTTCTCGATTTAATACCATACACACGTAAAATGCTTTATGCGTCTGAAAACGCACAAATTGCGCGTCGCATACCAGAGACATGCTTACTTTCAACTTCTGATCGCAAATACACTGGTCACGATTACGAACAGTCTCAGTAAGACCCGAGCCAAGTCTAAAAAAACACCTTTTATATAAAACTACGTTTGATGTCATTCAATCACAAAGACAGAATTGTTTTCTGTTACAAATCCTATCCACCTGTATCCTATCCTAATCCAGCATGCATTGCAGGTGTGCATTGCACAAAAACCAATGGTATCCTATTCGAGAAGTCAAAAGAGTCGACCTGCCAACGTCAGCTTCTGCGCTAAGTAAGTGTTCTTATTAGTACCATCAGAATTACATTCATCGTTGAATGAGGTGAATAAATTTTCAGAAACCACAATAACAGTAGGAGCCAAAGCATATGATCGCTTCATAGAGCTCTGATTGGCCCCAGGTGACCAAGTCAGGTCTGATTTGTTCGTTCATCAGATCTTTGAAAGTGTTTCGGTGGATACTTACTGTCGTCCTGTGTGACACAAAATATGGTATATAAACGTCCTCCGCAAGAGCGAAATTTTCCCGGTGTGCGGTAGTGACGCACAGTATACAACACTTCTGTTTCTTTTGATTTGCTGGCTCCACCAAGAAATGACAAATTGCGAGCGTACATTTTGAAAATCTTGGCAAAACTGCAGGTTTCAAGTACGAACACATAAAGTGGACTCTCACAGATACGTACATTTTGCCTATTCGTGAACTAATGCAAACATTTCGGTGGAGTCCCGGCTTAGGCCACCACATTAGGCGTGCGCGATCCTCGGGCGTGTGAGTAGCGCGGGCGCCGCGCGTGCGTCGCGAGCGCGTTGCGTGAATGTCGCGTTTTGCTGCCCTGCGGCATTTGCAGCGCGCTCGCGTCGCGCACGCGCTGCTCTCCTTGACGTTTAACTGCTAAGGCGTTTAGCGGGCGGCGGGGATAGCGGGCGAAGGGGTAAGAACGCAACTCGAGCGCCGCGTGCTCGCCGCGAGCGCGTCGCTTGCATTCTTCACACATGCCGCAGGGCATCAAAACGCGACGTTTACGCAGCACGCTCGCGACGCCCGCGCTACTCACACGCCCGAGGATCGCGCACGCCTAATGTGGGGTCAGCCTTACCATAGTGAGTAAGTGCACAGAAAATCCCCGTCATACAAGTGTTTCTCCCCAGTAGTGAAACTATCCTACCCTATGCGCCTGCTGATGATGATGACTCATTTTATCATCCATCCAGCTATTCCCCAACTATGTTGGTGTTGCCTTCCAGTCACCGAATCTGTTTGAGTACCAATATTTTGCTTGGAGCGACTACCTATCTACCTATCTTCAATCCAGTCTCACTACACAAGACGATATCCATGGTGAAACTGACAGACTTTCTGGCTTCTGATTAGTCGCAGCAGCTGCAGAAAATGTACAAATGACAGCTTTGTCAGACTCAAAGCATATAGACATAGATTATAACTGTTTCCTGTGAAAATTACTTACGCACCATACGTAATAATTTTCCAAATTGGCTGACTAGATCCAGAGATATTCACAACGTCACAAACTTTACTTCTTTTGTTTAGATAAATGGTCACATCCACAACACAACCTTGATCAATGAATCTATGCGACTGCTAAGTGCTAATCCTAATTATACTGTCACGTGAAAGAATGCACCTACGGGATAAGTAGTATTTTGACTATTCTATATTGCCTACGCAGACGAAGTTGCGGGCAACAGCTAGTCTTGAATAAAATGTTGTCAGAGTTTAAATAAAAAATACAGACATAATAATGTATCGACAGTTTCATTGGTACTTACTGGTAAAATGAATGAATACTTACTTTAAATGACTGTAAATTATCAACTCTACAGGTAAGCGCGGCATCCCTGCCGACTGCCACCGTGACGTTGGAGCCTGGTCCCACGAACCGAGGCAGATCTGAAACAAAACAAGGTATTATTACTTTAAATGAACATTTAAAGTAGTAAGTTTTTTAAAATAAACTCATATATTTATACTTCTATATTAATTCAGCTTTATAATATTAGTATAGATTTTTTACTTATTGTATTATTCGTGCTGCAATAAAAACAATATTTTTATCACACAATTAGTTTTAGACATGGTTAACTACTATCATATATGCGCTGTAGAAATAGTTTTCTTAAGCTGTATCTTACTATGCCCGTCATATGAACGGAGACAAGTTTAATATTAATTTTCTTACATACATTGGCTTTAATACCTAACCATTTTGTCCTTTCCAAGAACCACAAAACCAAAAGGGACGCTTATAATCTTTTAGAGAATTTTCTTCCCAACCCTTTCTTTTAAAACCCTTTCGTTTCATGTATTCCCGATACGTTACTCATGCATATGTATATTCATGAGCAGAGCGTTGTCTTTATTGTCAATACATTTGTCGCAATATATCGGGTAAACGTGATGCGGTTTTTGCTTTCACTACGTTTTATGTACAATTGATGGTTTACTGCGGGTTTCTGTAACCTCTGTGTTTTACAATCTATCCATCGTTTTTCGGTTTGATATTGAAAATTGACATATAGGTAATTTATATGGAGCTAATCTCAAAATTTTGTCGCCAATCGCAAAGAGAAGGTTAGATAGGTTTTAGAAATCTTCCACTGGTAGTTAGGTACTCTGAATCAGGTGTTTTTAAGAATTTTGTAAATATCATTGTCTAGATATTGGCAAAAATTTGGGTTCAGACTGAATTGGGGTCAGGGAGTAAATATCATTCTGGAGAAAAATGTCAAAAGGCAAAGTAGAAAAGCATAACGAAGTTAGAGATTTAGGAACAAAAGCTTATTTCAGAACTCTCCAACACTACCTACACAAATACATATGTCTATTATATTTTGAAGGCTCTTACAATACCTAGCATGTTATAAACTAAAACTTAGTTAGTTAACTATCCACACATTTGCTAGAACACTATAAAATAATAACCATCAATGAAATACCGTACACCGCTTCTGCAATATTTCAGAAATTACGTCGAAAACTAGGGTTACATAAGTTTAGTCTAGTGAAATACGGAGTAGCTAATGACTGGCGGTAAACTAACTAGTTAGTGACTTTCAAAGACCATAACCATTAGCTGGTCAGTCGGTTACTGAGCGTTCAGTTACAATATTATCGTTATTATCTGAAGTTGGACTCCAAACTAGTTCCGAATCCCGATAATATGCACGTGAGACTAAACAGACCAATGAAAACTGATTATACTGTCGGTGTGTCTAGTCTATGTGGAAACTAATGTATTGAAAATACGTACTTAATAGAAAAGTTCTGCAATATCTAGCTTGATGCTTTTGGTATATTTAGACTTTGGCTCAGGCAGATATGACTGTATTGATACAGACCTACATAGGTATCGTTAGTAAACCAAGTAGGTAATAAAGGTGTATCTATCTACACTTCTCATATTGACACTGCTGTACATGAATTTAAGATATCATTCTCAATACGTTAACTTGCTACCACACTATCGGAACAAAAAGACTGATTTAAAATTTACGTATAACCCTATAAATATTTTTCCGAACCGTCAACCCTCAAAAGACTGGCAGCATTGTCATTCTACACGACAACGCTTATCTCCATACAAAAATACAATAATATCGCTCAAAATAACAAAAACGTTACAAATAGCGATGCCGCAATAACCCTGCACTGATATTTTATTCCCCAATTCACGTCAAAAATACATCTATACATTAATTTATAATAACTTGGGAACATGGAAAACAAAATGACTAGCGGAGAGGCCAAACGGAAAATCTCCTAAGAAAGTAGCGCACAAAAATTTCAAGGGACGAGGAACATTCAAACTAACTCCGCATTATTTTGTACGCTTTCATTAAACTCCGCCCATTTTTGTAATACCATAAATTATTGACAGCCTCAAAGAATTGGAACTCGTTAGTCTACTCGTAACTAATTTTCATAGTAATGCCCACTGTACGTATCTGACATAGAAAAAGGCCTGATTTACCTTCCCTATGGCATCTCTGTTTATCTTTCTTACTCCATGATTGAGAATGAAAAACAAATGCGAGCTCTGCCAATAGCATTGAGACGGAACCCGTAGATACAGTTATGACGAAAACGTATCCGGCGGACGTTTCGCGACTTTCGGGACGTTTTGGGACGTTTGAGGACAAAAAGCCGAGGAATAATGCCCGAATCGAAACTGGTTGGAACGTCCGCTTGGGACAGATTTTCTGGTCGACTCTTTGTTGTTGTTTGACTGATAATGTGGTTCTATTTTGTATTTGTTTGTATAGTTGTTGTTTATTTTAATAGCTTAGTTGCGATAATTGAGTGTGGTTTACTTTGCGATACTAGTAAGTAGTCTTGTGTAGTCATTTGAAGTTTTTGTGGGATATTTTGAAACAAAACTTTGCTATGAAGCTCTCAGCAGTCGTTCCGAAAAACATAAAACCGGTACATAATATGCCTACCCATTTGCGTCAATTTGAATGTAATTTGATCTATTTTCATGAAAAAGAATGATTTATCCCACCTTTCTAGGGTTGATCTCTTATCCACATTTTAGGACAACCACATTCGGAGAAGGGTGCCCGCACGTTGTGATCTGTTAATCCGGGTTGATTTAAAACTATTTATTTCTACCTGGGACACAAGAGATAACTTTATTATGAGAGCAAAACTTGTATATTTCATGTAAAGTGTCATTGAATTAATAGTAGTTGACGAGACGTGATATTTTATGACATATTTTATTCAATATTCGCTTATAAAAGTTATAGATACCTACATACATATGTGTGAAAGACAATGAGTTTGAAAAAAAAAGGCTTCTTCAGGATGGCAACAGGCTTATAACAAAGTAATGTAAGTGATTGTTGTAAAACTGTTTGTTTACCTAATAAAAAATAAAAAATACACCAAACAGTCTCCAGGCAAGGGTACATAATGAAAAACATTCTTTGATGAAAGGATAAAATCTAACCACAAAAACAAAGTATTTTTCCTTGCCACATCTTGAGCATTATCTCCGTCTTATCTAAGCAAGCAATTTAATTATTACCAGAGCTGTAGTTCATTATTCACGTAAAATCTCCGAACATTAGTTACCCTCTAATCCCAGCTTACTAACCGGCTGTACCAACAACTCCTACTAAAATACGAATGGTCCACTAAGTACGTACAATTTTTCATCAGATACCGGGATTTAGATGGCTGAATTAAAGTAAAATAAACCCTTTGCGGTTGGCTGAAGGTTTAGTTTTTAATGCTAATAGGCGGCTTAATAAATGGGCTTCCTAATTAATTAAATTAAAATGTGCCTAGGGCTTCTAGTCTCCGTCTTAAGGAAAAAGTTAATCATAAAATAGTCCCAGGTGTCATAAACATTAGGGACCTGTAGACCGTAGTTTGAAATTACTATTATTATGGAGACCGTGGTCTAATCATTCAACCAATTTCAGTAGTAAAATATTCCTGTATAGTTACAGCGGTATTATCTGAAATGAACTACCGCGAGCCGTGACCAACACAATTTATTACATACTTCGGCTTTAGTTCGTACAATTTAATTAGTCCAAAAACAATAAACAAAGCCCCAAATATTTCATAAAAACTTTCTCTTACAATTAAAACGACATAGGTATTTCACAGCTGTGTGACAAAAGGTCGTAACTCGTACAATCGTTACCTCGGGTCGGTGCGGCTGAGTAAAGTCGAAAAGTTTTGCTTCATTCACCGAATTAGTTCTGATTACATTGGACCCGCGCATATATGAGGAAATTACGGATACTTAAGTTTGTGTGTCCTTTATTAGGACTTGTAAGTTAGGTTGGAGGGTCAGCCCAGTAATGTGGGGTTACCTGCCGTGTTTCAGTTATTTTACTGGGTGAGCAGACGTGGGCTTGTTTTAGTGGGTAGTTTGTCTAGACCTGTGATCACAATTCACAGAAAAATTGGGGAGATTTACGAGACAAGAATGTAATTTATTTTCCGAGAGCTGTACAGATTGTTTCTAGAGAATTTTTAATTGCAATCTTGGGTTGTTTCGTTCACAATTACCTAGCCTAAGACCATTGAACAGTTAAACATTATATAAAATAAATTATGTTGGCGCCAATCATTTATCACTTTAACCTTTTTTACTGTCTATAATGTGAATAAATAAGTTTTCGTGTGTGGGAAGTGTGGGAGGAAGTGACAGACTTTAACTTATTTAAACCCATCTACGTTCTGAGAATTGCCCTTTAGGTAGACCGCAGTAACTCTTTCCAACAATCCCTTTTCAGAACGTATCTACCTCGAGTTGAAACAAATCTGTAACTATTTTTAGAACTTTGCCTACCTCATGTAAGAAAGAAACTATATATCAATCCCTTAGAGAATTCAAATAACCGGAGTCGTCAGAGAACAATCTAGGTAAAGCAAATTCTTCACTCATGCATTTCAATCATATCTTTAAACACGCATATGTCAAAATTGTGGCCTCATTCCTTTGACGGAGAGGAAGACCCAGCAATGGTATGTCCAGTTAGTTACATGCTCTAAGACGGAACCGTAACAAAGACAAATAATATTTTTGTATCCCTCTAGGGTGTGATGAAGCCTTGAAACTGATGTTAGTTCTGTTGAAAGTTTTGTCGCATTTTATCGGAACGTGATCAAACAGCGCACGTACACTATTTGAACATGTTTTGTTTTTATATTTGTCGGTTATCGAGATGGTTTTTACCGATTGGTTAAATCTAGGGAGAAAATGACAAGAGATGTATGCCAGATAAGGTGTGTAAAGAATGGAGACGGAACGGTCCTTTCGAATGATGTGGAGATTAAAGGTAGGTGGAAGGAATATTTTGAAAGACTGATGAATGAAGAAAATGAGTGGAGCGGTGTGCTCCATCATAAAGCGGTGAACGAGGGCCTTGTAAGAAATGTATGTGAGGATGAGGTCAGATTAGCAGTGAATGGAATGAAAAATGGAAAAGCGATAGGGCCAGATGGAATACCAGTGGAAGTGTGGAAATTATTAAAGATGGATGGATGGAAATGGCTGGCTTTATTCTTCAATAAGTTGTTGCAAGAGGAAACTATACCAGACGAGTGGTGCAATAGTTTCCTGGTGCCCATTTTTAAGAACAAGGGTGATGTGTTGAATTGCAACAACTATAGAGGAATAAAGCTAATGTCACATAGTATGAAAGTGTGGGAGAAAGTTATTGAAAGGAGGCTGAGAGAAGAGAGTGATATCGCACGAAATCAATTCGGTTTTATGCCTGGTCGGAGTACAACGGACGCTATATTCTGTATTCGCCAATTGTGCGAAAAGTACAGGGGTGCACACAAAAACTTGCATATGGTGTTCGTTGACCTCGAGAAGGCATATGACCGGGTGCCTCGTGAGGTTTTGTGGTGGGCCCTTGAGGAGAAAGGTATACCAGGGAAGTATGTGCAGTTGATCCGAGCGATGTACGGCAGATGCCGTACAGAAGTCCGGTCCGCAGCGGGCACTACCACCAGCTTCAGTGTAGGTGTTGGCTTACATCAGGGGTCGGCCCTCAGCCCGTATCTCTTCCTGCTTGTAATGGACGCGCTTACGGCAGATATACGGGAGGAGGCACCCTGGTGTATGCTTTTCGCCGATGACATTGTTCTGGTGGGGGAGAGTGGGCCAGAGGTCCAGAGTAGACTGGAGGCATGGCGGCTGAGACTGGAGACAGTGGGTTTAAAGGTGAGCAGGAGTAAAACCGAATACCTTCATTGTGATTTTGGCGGTATTTCGGGACCCATGACCATAACCCTAGCCGGCATGCCCCTACCAGTTTGCTCCGACTTCCGGTACCTTGGTTCACTCGTCCAAAGTGACGGTGAGGTGAACAGGGACGTTACGCATCGGATCAATACTGGATGGATGAAGTGGCGACAGGTAACTAGCGCTATTTGTGACCCGCGGATGCCCCTCAAACTGAAGGGCAAAATTTACAAATCCGTCATTAGACCTGTCGTCCTGTATGGATCGGAGTGTTGGGCATTGAAAAAGACGGACGAGAAGAGAGTGCATGTAACAGAAATGAGAATGCTGAGATGGATGTGTGGTGTTACAAGAATGGATAAAGTGAGGAATGATTACATTAGAGGAAGTCTGAAAGTAGCGCCAGTTACAGAAAAGATGAGAAGTAGAAGATTGTCGTGGTATGGACATGTAATGAGGAGGGATGATACGCATGCAACAAAGTGTGTGCTAAGTATGAATGTAGATGGATGGAGAGGAAGAGGAAGACCTAAGAAAAGATGGATGGATTGCCTGAAAGATGATATGAATAGGAAGGGAGTGAGTGTCAGTATGACGAGTGACAGGGGAAAATGGAAGAAAATTACATATTGCGCCGACCCCAAGTAATATTTGGGAACAGGGCAGGAGAAAGAAAGAAGGTTATCGAGATGGTTTTAGGTTGTTGTGTTTTTCGCTTTCGTCTTTTTAGTGTTTTTGTACAATCACACTAATATTATAAACGTGAAAGTTTGAGTGTGTGTATGGTTGTTAGTATTTTACGCAGTTACCATAACCATACAAATGACATTAGATTAATGGTTACTCAATATCCATGTGCGGGACTCGAATAGTCCCGCGCTAAAATAAAGGATTTTTTTGAAGGAATCTGTATTTTATATATTCGAACTACTTATTACTGTCAGCAAGTACCCATTATCTGAATATTTTAGGCAAAAGGAGATTATTAATATTCTTGATGTTAGCTCAGTCAAGATATAGTAAACATATATGAAATGGTAAACATAGTCTGTGTACAGTGATGGGTAGATAGACTAGATAATTTTGTACTTCAAAGTCAAAGTCAAAGTCAAATCATTTATTTCATTTAGGCCTTTACAAGCACTTATGAACGTCAAAATTATAACTAAGTTTGATTCTAGTTGCCCATTCCAAAAGTAGCTTCCTATGGAGAAGAATGGGCAAGAAACTCCATGGTTACTCTTTTTAAAAATAATATAGTATTACAATTTGTATGTATTGATACATACAGTAAAAGCATGCGAAGATCATGTAGAATCGCAAAGACAAATGAGGATAAAGTGACAATTAAAATGCTACATGGTGTTCACATTTACAAATTGGTTTATATTTTGGTACAAAGTTACAAACAAATAATCAAAAGATGAATACAATTTTATTTGCTGGTGTAATTTTAATTTGTTAATTAATTAGATATTGTCAGTATGTCCTATGGAGCAGGACCAGCATGTTTCCAAGCATTTTTATCTTTCGTCATGCCAGGAATATTCTGTCAGAATTTAAATTAGAGAAGATAATGATTACAAGTACCTTTTGTTTAAAACTTTGTCTGTGAAGTCTCCAAATTTGGTCTAATGACCTCAATAATAACTAGCTCTATGTCAATCCAAGTTGTCTACCTTCGTCTAACTATGGCTCAATCTTTTAAAGTCATTTAATATCATTGCCCTTCAAAACACATTTTGGCATACTAATAGCCACAATAATTCAATAAACTAACATTAGAGGTACCACTGAATACATGCATCGATACATTTGCCGTGTAATGTATCAAACCACATCATACGACATGTACATTATTTCACTCTCACATCAACACATCCACTCACGCACACAAGCTCAATTTAGAAGCACACAACGAAAGATGAATTCAAATTCGAACGCGCGTTGTTACGCATACATGTTTAAGCTCTAATGCATACATATATGTTTAGGGATGGGTATAAATGATAATGCACAATTTAAGGCGCGCTGATAAATTGGCTTTTAACTCTGAGTAAGCTTGTTTGGCTGAAAGTGCGTAATCGCTTCTCTCAGCGTCAAAAGGGATGCGGGAATGTCGCCTTGCGTTTTTATCAGTTTCCTTGGATATATATAAATGCTTGCTTGCTTAGATTTTTCTTATTTTTTTTACATCGACACTGAGTGCTTTTGCGATAAATAAAGATGTTTACGCTGTAGACTATTTTCAGTTTTTCAGAAAATAGAGTACTTAGCTACTACAAAATAGTAAGTTATTTGGGCTTAACTTTTGCTTTGCTTCGCGAGTTCATTTTTCACACCAATGTATGTATTTTCTTACATTACTTTCATTCCAGCATCATTTTAATAAACAATTCTTAAAGCAAAACCGGTAACACTACGAACCCCATATTCCCCCACTATTGTTATAAAACAAAGGTTTGGTAAACAATCAAAATGATAATGAAAGTTTCGCCCTTCGCACAATAACCGCGACCTTCCTCCATCACTTCGGAAGTCCAACAAGTTGGATACCATCGTCAACAGATGTTCAACACCTGTACACAATTGTGAAGTTTACCTTCATACCATTGTATAGTTGGTACATGGAGAACAAAATCACTAGCGGAGATATCATAACGCAAAATCTCCTAAGAAAGTAGCGCGCCGAAATGCTGGTGTTCGGGAGAACGAAGAACATTACTAGCTCCAGATCAATCTTTGACATAGTTTTGATTTGACAAGGAACCTGAATGTATCGTTACTTTTAGTAACTGATCACGTCTTCCGGACAGTGCTTGACCTACAAGGAAGCGCTTGACCTACCTTAATTTCCTTATGGTATCTCCGCTTTATTTCCTTCCTCCGTGGGTATAGTAAATATATGCCATTGTTGAGACAACAAACAGTACAGTTCAACGCCGACGGTAGAAATGGTATATCTATTTTTGTTTGTAAGGTCACAGAGGTAGCGTATCTATGGAGTCTTCTTGTCTATTTTACTCTCTCGTTTCGGAAGGAGGTTAACCTGCCTACAAACAGGAGTAGCTTAACAGCTTTCTAGGACCATAGGTCATGGACCTCAAAAATCTTAATGTGAATACGATATATTTAAATAATTATTTATTCACTTTGTTTGAATCAGCTTTCGGAGTTATAGGGCTCATGTATCGCTTTTGAACTTAGATAGGTTTAGGTAACGGATAATTTATGGACATTATAGAGGTATTGTAAAATTGAAACCAATATTGTGGTTTAAAGGTGCAACAGCTAATTTAGCTTTTAACCATACACTATGCTAATATTCATGTGCAATTTTCCAGAATTCTGACTACAGCCATTTCCCTCTCAATAACAAAAGAAAGAAAAAAAGCCAAAGCACTCATAAATAAAAAGCCCCTCAGGCCGCAAGCGAGCAATGTGTTCACAAACACAACTCTCAAACAAACAACTAAAGAACTGCCATTTAATTCCCACAACAGCATTAATTTTAAACGTCCCTTACAATTAGGAAATTTCTAACAAGGTACGATTATTAGAATTGATTCGAAGGTACCCGGGTCCCTCGTAGTTTAGCTACCGGGTCCCTACAGGCTATCCGTTTTAATTAGGGGCATGACTCGTAAATGGAAATTACTTAGTTACAATTTGAAATAACTTCGGTGAATCGGGTCAAGATTAGTTTCTTGGATGTCTACCTGGGTTATGGAGATCGTGTTGAGTTGACAGACTAGGGTAACTGTTTAACATGTATTGGGTTTAGTTTTGATAGTATTAACAGGCTTGAGAAATGGCCATGGTTAGGTTTTTGATTGTGTCAGCACAAAAAAGACGATGTTGTTATAACGTGATTCTGGTTGTTTGATTAACTCCTATGGAGACAGTGGACATTGAACCTGGATATTATCCTTCATATTCTATTCATGTGATGGACAATGGACGTTGATTATGATAATAATTTTCCTGATAATTTAAATGACCAATAAAATGTAAATGACCTTAGTAAATTGTGACTGTTTTGCGTAATAAATAAGTAGTTTATCATGGCTCTCGTTTGAAATATTCACATTTAAAGACGTCAATTTAGCGTAATGTAAACATGTCTCCAATAATACGTTTACAACAATATTGTGAGCTACTTACAAAACATTATTCAAGACTGACATGATCCACAGAGTTTCTCATGCAATAGATATGTACTCGCGACACGTTATCCGCCCGCATATGGCTTCATTTCATTACTCATACAAAAAGGGAAATTGATTGAGAATATTACTCCGTCGACAGGCGTATCATGTGGAAATGTGTAATGTGTACAAATTGATTGATAGGCGTGTTCGACTGGTGTTCGTTTTTGATGCTGGTGGCGTGTTGACAGGCTGTTCTGTGTCTTTTGTGAATTACGTGTTTACGGTAACGGTTTTTTTTTAGGATTAATATTAAAAAACACGAATTTTTACTTATGTGATAATTTTACTTCTTGGAAAATAAGTAACTTCTTTAAATGAGGGTCGGCCTATGGTCGGCAAGACCTGAATAAAAGACATGTACCTATGAAGTGCTTATATTGCATACTCAAAACTACATAGTGTTACTACAACAAAAGATTTTTACCAATTTTACAAGAAACTTAAAAGGCAATATTTTCAAAATAAATCAAACATGGATTGTGTGGCAACAGATGGACGAGACTGCAAACTATTCAATGTTAGAAAATGTGCTCAAGAAAATATTC
The DNA here is from genome assembly GCF_022581195.2 of Helicoverpa zea. Lineage (NCBI taxonomy): Eukaryota > Metazoa > Arthropoda > Insecta > Lepidoptera > Noctuidae > Helicoverpa > Helicoverpa zea. The sequence continues at coordinate 330,210 of NC_061458.1, read as the reverse complement.
GTTGAAGTTGCTTTATTAAAATGGGATTTTTATTTTTATGTCGAAAAGATTTTTTAGCTTTTGTAAAATTTTCTTTAAAAATCAGGTAAAAAAGGTCAAAAAATCTGTGCACTTACCATCTCTTGATTAATTTACTTCGTCATTCTTGAAAATATCTTGATAGTAATATCGTGAATTAAAAAAGTCTAACAAAATAAACAACTGGTTACAGATTAATTTCTAAATCATTCGCAGCATCTTTTACACAAATAAAACTTGAAACCAATTTCTTTCATCCGTGTAATTACGGAAAATTAAACTACAATTTAATTAGTTAAAAGCTCAGTTTAATTGCAAAGTAAAAACCTCTGGACTTGAGGTGCACTGACATAGTTGAAAGAAAAGAGTATTTTTATTACAAAGCATTTTTACTAGCCTCCAGTCCCCTTCCTAGGTCAAGTAGCTTTCCACGTTCACGATGTTTTTATATGACAAACAAGAGGATACAAAACATTAAGCTCTAGTATATTTTTGAGTATGTTGAGGTCAGGTTTGAGATAAATCGAATTAATTACCTATACATATGTATGAAGTACCACAATTCTATGTAAGATTCTGACTATTGGTGTATGAAGTAATAAATTATTATCTTTAAATACCTACATTATAATTTCCTTACATACGATCTTTGATTAACCGAATATTGTTTTTGTAATTATGTTATTTTATTTTAAGAATAATAATCAAAGATATCATACTGAATCTGATACAAATAACATTGCAATCTTGTTTAATTTGTAAAAAGTTGGCAACAAGGAACGAGCCGTAAGTTAATTCAAATCTGGGTCCTTGGCAAATAAATTAGAGTCAGTGAGCCAAGCAATTGTTTATAGTGCCAACAGTTGGTTGTTACGCAGTATGGTCCGACACAGCTATTACATTTCTAAGTAATTGCTCAAGGATTATTGATAGTCAACAGTTCACTTACTTTAAAAAATAAACATAGCTGGGTACCTACAACCACAGATAGTAGACGGAAATTCAGAAAATGTGTTAGTAAAATTTTTGTTTCGAATTCGAAATATAATACAAGCATACCTTCAAAAAGTACGTGATTAAATAACAAAGGCGCACAAATCGATTGATTAGTATTATACCGTCTAACAAGCTTTAAGCCTAGCTTAATTTACACCTCAGTAAAAACAAAAATCCTAAAACAAAGACTCTAACACATAAACCTCAACAGCAATCAAAAGCAGGTCCCTATTCATAATCACACAAATTCACGTGAGACCCACACTAACTCGTGAAAGACTCGAGTGGTCCCGAATTATTCGCTAACAAAAATATGCTTGTCATAAAGAGACAAAGGTTAATTTATGCTATCCGTCAAATAACCGCTGGGTAGCTGTGATAGGCTTTATTTGACGTGATTTGTACCTGTTGGGGATCTGCGGGATGTGTTTTTACGGACGATGGATCCGTATCTATGGAGTAGAGGTAAATAAGTATTACCTGCATTATGTGGTGAAAGAAAGCGTAAAAAAAACTGTTGTAAAAGTATGTAATGTAAGACCATATTCTATTCAGATTGTTATTAATATTTTACTGTCTTTACAAGGAAAGTGTGTCAAAATGATTGTCCTTTGTACTTCAGTATTTCAGCATTGCACTGAAAATATAAATAGAACGACACGAAGAACTTAATGGAACAAAGACAAATGTGCATCCAAACATGAAATATTTACAGCGAAGTCAATGCAGTTTTCTCCACACAGTCATAGAAAATATATAATACATACAATAGACTGCTTATTTATTTATTAAAAGGAAACAGCGAAAGATTTTCCCACAAATGTATTTGAAATTCAACGCGCGATGTTTAGAAAACAATCCAAGTTGTTCCATGAAACTGGTTTTAGAAATATGAAAACTTGTTATCGGAATAAAACTTTTATTTTAATGTTATGTCGAAACCCACTCCCAGTTTTCGTTGGGAAAAGCACATATTTATAAATATGCGCAGAATGATATTGCATTACATTTTACAGCGAAATTCGGGACCAAAAACATAATAATGATACGAAATTTACTTGTCGTACAAGTCGAACGACATGAACTTTATTTGTATTTTTTATATTCATATTTGTGTATATTGTGATAATAAAATAGCCGTTACAAAACAAAATGCCTGTCTGTACGATAGTAAAAATGAAAACAAATATAAAAACGTCTGCCAATAAGAACTCAGTGAATAAGAGATGTTTATAACTCGACTTGTGAATTATATTTTTACTGCTCAAGTAAAGAAACCTTTATGTATACTCCAGAGATATTTGCGACGTTTTTTATTTGATGCAGTATAATAAAATAAATGGTTTACGGTCGAAATGTAAATGATAATCCTCTTAGCTTGTTTTAAAGAAGACATTTTCAAATTACTGCTGTAGAAATAGTTCTAGATAGCACATAAAGTGTTTTAAAAGGCGTCATAATATTTTATACTATTCTAGACTGACTATATTTTCTTTAAGTTTGAAATAAAATATTATTTTCGCTATAAACTAGAAATAAATCAAGAAACAAAGCTCTCAACATACAATCAGAACTGACCTCCTTGTAACCCGAACTAAAGTCAAACTAATACGACAGTTCCATTTCTCTGAGCACAGTACGAACAAACACATTACAGTAGTTGCAGCCATACATACGGTATATACGGAATCATTCATAACATACTTTGCTAATGCTCCGTGTATGCGAGGAAGAGTGCAAACTTGGCAGCCTCCGAAATACATCAACGTATTATGTATGACTATATGTATGTTGCAGAATGCAAACTGATTTTTCTTTCCTGCTATGAATATGCTCGTATCTTGGGGTTAATGAACCGTGATGATTTTATGAGTTCAGTAATCATGTAGATTGAATAAAATTAAATAAGTGACTGCCTTTTATTTTGTGGATGAAGGCGATTTCACTGCCTTTAGCTGAATGAATTTGGATAAAGTTACATTTCCTTGATTGTTATGAAACTCTAGCTGAAAGGCAATATTTATACTTTTATTGAAAAACAGATAATTGAAATAAAAAGTAAAAAATGTCCTTTCATTAGTCCAATAATTCAGCAATATCTGGCAAATTATAAGATCACCAACACTTATTTCCATTACGGCACATTTTGTTTCACTTTTTCATAAAAGAAATAATAATTACTTAAACAGCAGATAAAGCTAAAACCTACGGGAGCACTATCATTGAAAAAGCCAGGTTTTTCACAATTATCCGGCCGGGAGATCCCATTCAGAGCTGTAAAGAAACCAGGCATTCTCTCTGCAGACCCACTAATAGTGATTTACACGAGCGTTTAAATAATTTAGCTTTTGTTCAAAACGTCTGCAGCGTGCCGGTGTAGTTAGGGATGGCACGACGAGTTTTACTAGGAAAATACCTAGTAAAACCTTGGTAATAATAGAAGGATAATCTTCTAAACGGGATTAGTGTACATTCTAATGAAATATTGATGACAAATCCTTTCACGAAAAAAAAACATATAGTATAATCGTGTTGTTTTTTTCATTTCTTTTTGTTCTCGTGTCTCGTGGTTCTAAAGTCTGTATAATTGTCTCGCCTGCCTTTTTACAATAATTTACTGATGGCGAGGATAAAATAGCTGAAGGAAAAAACTTCTGAAAACAGTTGAAATTATTACAAATCTCTTGAAAAAATAGACGATAAATAAATCCGTCAATACAAGATGCATAAATTACCCTCTCATAACGGATAATCCGGTACAATGCACCGTTTCACCTATTGTAGTCTCCCAACCCTGCAAGTGGAAGCAATTGAACAATTCAATTATCCGCGACTATAATACATTTGACTTTAATGCACACAATGACTCATTAGTCTCAACTGAATTCGTAATGGGAATGCCAATTTGTCATCCCAATGATTGTGGAGTCTTTAATTTAATGTTTGTGGTAGGGACAATAGTTTTTGAGCTGGATTTTTTGTAGATGTATGATGTAATTTGTTGGTCGTGAAAATTAGGGGAATACATTTTTTCATGGTTGTTGTAGGTACACAGTCACGTAATTTTAAACAGTTATTGATTTTGTCACTATTCATCTGATTTTATATAATTTCAATCAAAGACGATTACTATTTCAATAATTTTGTAAGCTATTTTATTTCCCTCAACTATGGTAAGAAATATAATTACAAGTAAATTTTCACATAAGCACCTAATGTTTTGAAAATCTTTACCACATAATAAACTAAATGCCGGCCATAATCTTCGAGTTTCTTGAAATAGAGTACTTCAGAGCTAAGTGCAATATTCCCGGCGCTGCAGTCGACGTGGAGGCTTTGATTACCCTCGAAGCCTCTCGGGGCTAAGCATGCAGGTGATTCCAACAGCCAATAAGTGCTTCAATCAAATCCAAGCCTCACGCTGTTTGTGGAACAAAATAAATGTGTCCATTGAAATAAGAAAATAAACATATTTTTTTACTAAAAGCTTAGTAAATAAAATGTTACTTGGTCGAAATAATTATTTCAATAAAAAGTGCTTCAATCAAAAATGAGCAAAGTTTCTACGAAATTATTACAACAAGTATACATTATTATTCAATATCGAGTTTCATCAGGTAGTGGATGGCAAAAAGTGAAACTTACTCATAGTTTCTTTTCTGTACTATTTACTATATATTTTTAAGCTTAAATACTGTTGAAATGGGAGCTATTTCACGGAAGAAACAATTCTACTACATTATACATTGGGCAATATAGAAGCTTTGATCGCACAAAGGAGAATGGCGTAGCGCGTAGCTGCACTCTGTAGCATTCTTCGTAGCACGTGACGTAGCCCGTAGCACATTAACTCGCTCGTAGCAAATAAGTGCTCCGTGCTTCGTGCAGACAATAACTACATCCTTTGGTGTTGGTATTCAATGTAAAGAAGATATGAGTCGTATATAAACGATTTTATTTAAGTAAGTGTAGAAAGTAAGGCTATTTCTCGCAAATTCTCCTAAATTATAAAATTAATATCAGGATGATAAAGTATTTTGTTTGGATTAAAAAGGTAAGCTATGCTGCTTTGATGTACCGTTGCAATAATAAAACTATAACTGTATTGCCTGTTAATTAGCCTCAAATATAACTACAAACAGAGGTAATTGCTACATATTTACCAAAAACCAACAACGTCAAAACTATTAAACTACGGTGCGATAAACACGTATAATTTTGTATTTACAACTAATAAGCTTACGTTACAATTTCCCGCTTCACACAAGTTTAGCGGTCGCGGTGGCCCGCCCGCTCATTGCGCGTTTTATGAAAGTGCTCCTATATTTATGAAAGTGCTCCAATATTTATGAAAGCGCTTCAATATTTAATAAACCACCATGAGCGGTTAATGTGGTTATGGCGAGAGTACGTCTGATGGCTTTATTAACATGATATTGAGAAAACGAACTTTGTGGAGTTTTTATAGTTGCGTTTTTAGTAAACAAATATTGTTTCCATAATAAATAGCAATACCAAACTGAAATATTGTTATTGTTACAAAACATTTCATGATCTACACAATTCACTTGTGACTTCTTAAAAAAGTGTCCATGGAGTTTTTTGCCGGGTCTTCTCCATGAGAAAGACTTATTGGAACCATGCAAATAGTGTGGCGTTTCATGAGAGCCCTCAAAGGCCCATTTGGAATAAAAACATTTGACTTTGATTACCGTAAAAGATATCAGAAAAATATAACTGCAAAATTCTAAAATACACTGCAGCGTTTTAACACTGATATTAAATATTAGGTGCCAACCTACTGCGGCTTCATAAAAAATATTTCCATGCCAAACTTAGTTTGCTGCAGACCAGTTTAAATAGATTTGACCTACTTTAGACAGAGTTGGGACGTTTGTATCGATAGACAGTTTATCGATGCCTACTCATAATCGGTGGATATTATCTTAGTCAACGGTATCGGTTATTACTTAGGCTTTCATATCTTTATTCTTTATCACGAGGGATTAGCGTTTAAGGCAGAAAAAATGCTTTTTAACCTTGACTTTTAAGTCATCTTTCTTGGGTTTCATTTAATAATACTTTACGTTCTTATATAACTAAGCTATACCGTTGGATTTAGTCATCGTCTATACTTACTATAGGTATGTATTTTTGCTAGTACGTAATACTGCCAATATATTACTACAAAATTGTGCCAATAAACACTCAACAACACAACAGACTGAACAGAGTCAGTAATCAATATTATTTTTCAATATTTTAAATCCATTTTTAAGGTTAGTAGAAAAATACACCATCCAGAAAACGTTCATACATGTATGTGTAATAGTTTTGAAATAGTTTAACATTTCCTTTGAAAATTGCTCCGCTACCGATATATCTTGTATGTTTCAAAGAAAATAAATAAGTGCTTGTCAAGACTGCATTAAAGAACTTTTAGGTACTTAAGTGTCTGTTACATTCTGACTGGCGTATCTTTTGACCGAGTTTTTCTATTTCACTCGTGCACATCATGTGAGAAGGGGTCAATCGGAATAGGTAAGTGTGTTAAGAATTAGCTTTGGAAGTTAAAAGAGTTGTTTTAGTCTTAAAAATTAGATGACCTATTTTGTAGTGCGAGAATAGCAATATGTTTTGATTTTTGCGTTAACTACATAAAATGCAATTTTTCTTCCGAATATATTGAAAACTCTAACTCTATATTTGAATTGTATTTTAGGAGAAAAATCCGAAAAGTTACCTTGTTCTTGAAACAAAAGTGCTCCACAGGGAAAATAGATGGGTTTTTGGTCTGTAATTCTTCCTCTACGAGTTGGTTAAAAAAACCCTTACAAGGAAATCTTAACCTCAAGTCAAGACAAGATGATTCCTATCATATCATTCTATGAAAGTCATAATCCCAATATCACGCCATAGCCTTATCTTTTAGAGAGTATTTTCCCAGAATCCTTCGAAACATTCGATAATATCTAAAGGCTCATAACCGTGAAGGGATGTGATAAAAAATTTGCTCTCATCAGATAAACTGTATGTGGTGTAATGACATTGCCACTTACGCGATTTATGGGGACTATCGATAGAGGTTTTCGGGGAAAAGAATTGAGTTTCTATTCATGTCCATTGGTATTGAATAAAACAATGTTTATGTTAGTAGTTTTCAGTGTACTCCATTATTAATTATTAATTAATTATTAATTCTTGCTAAGTGAAACAGAAAATATTTTATTTTAAAAAATATTTTAATCTTTAACTTTTAGTATCCGTTTCTACCTGAAAAAGTTCACTGTGATAGAGCAATATCCGGCTGAATGATTGACCGCACACGACTTGCGGTTTGATTCCCATGTGAAACAAAAATCGGTTCGGTCTGCAGGTAGCTTTTTTTTTGTTTCAATCTACGCTGAAAATATGAAAATGAACGGAAATAAATTTTTGCTTTAAAAATATGCTTTTAATAAAAATGGTGGGGGAAAAGTAAAAGATACGATAATACGTCCATTCCAATTACAAATGATATTTTTCTAGCTCGAGAGATACGGAAAAAATGTACGTACACACACACTCGCAGATTAAAAAATAACTGTACAAAATAACAATCAACATTAGCCCGTCTACCGTTCAGAGCATAAAACTCCAACTAAATCACTAGAATAAATAGCACTACTATTTACCATACACTTTACATAACCCTAACGCGCTCCATCCCAACATTTATAACAAGTATCTCACAATTTTTCATGTCTTATTTCATGAACAGTATAAAACACTGCCGTGGAAAATCCCACGCTTGTTCTACAATTTCTGCCTTAAAACCTTCCTCTTGAAATTCACGTCAATTAACTGTTAACACACATCTACATGACATTTCAATACATGAATGCTCAACCAATTATTTTGAGAGTATTAGAATCAATCGCATCATCAATGTTAACAAAATCCCCAACTTCCCTTAGAAAGAAAAACTTAACGAGTGTGGTATTATACTGAAACGTTCCCGTCCTCATAATCTGTCATTTTCTGGTTTCTAAGCTTCATTAAAACGAAGGATGGCTGCTAAATCCCTTTGTGTAATACATCTACTTTTGTTTGATAATCTCGGCCGGCTGTCGACAGAAATTAATATAAGGCTCTCTTTATTAGTTCTCGTAACAACCTCACTTGCAGGGTTAATGAACCGGTAGGGAATATTTTAATCTGAACGAAGCCTATCAAAAAGTTTTTGATGACAAAACCTACGGCTTCTAACTAGAAGATTTCAGTGTCGGATTTAATCAGGATTTACTTTCGATCGCGACGGATTATCACTTGATCGCCTGGAACACTTGACTAGTTAATTAACTTTGTTACGTGTTTGATTTTTAATTACAGTTATTTTTTACGTATAAAGATTATACGTGGTTTTATATGAGTGGGCTATAGAATCATTATTGAAAGGTTGTTTTTCTTTTTTGTCGATAGTGTCAAAAAGTCTAAACTCTAACTTTCAAATGAATCAAACGATTCATTATCACTATCTATGCATAATAAGTAACTGTCATAGGTAGGAAAAAATACATACATGACATTTTGTTTTTTACAAAATTTGTCTCTTACAAAATAGGACTCAAGTTACTACTCACCCAAAGACCTAAATACGAAATGTGTAATATTTTTAAAAAGAAAGCTATCTCCGCTGCCGGTATTACCCAGTATGACAATAATGAGAATGTAATCCGATATCGGATCGATTTCGCGATAAAATGATAAAATTTCCCGCTGACACGACAGCCTTTGATTATGCTTGTTTCTTGATTAAGTTTTTGCTGAAAATTGGATCTATAATTTTGCTGAGTCTTTTAAATTTTATGATGAGGTTTTATAATTTGGAGATAATTTTTGCCATATCCTTAAAAATGGAATATAGCCTGCAGTATGCGGCTACAGCGACGGCTTATTACTCCGATTGACGTATTATTTATATAGTTACACAAAATGGAATAAGATCATCATCATCGTCATCAGCCTATCGCAGTCCACTGCTGGACATAGGCCTCTCCAAGTGCACGCCACTGAGATCGATTTTCGGCGTCTCGCATCCAGCTCATAATATCACTTAATAGGAATAAGATCACTTCAAATCAATAGATATATGCATAGAAAAAACGTGAAGTAGGTATTATTTATTAATGAGTAAGTCAAGAGCTTCGTCGATCGACATTCTAATTCGGTGCCAAACTGTGGATGAAGGTTACTGTAGCATTTAAAAAGTCAGTCGATAAACCGTTTCCATTATTTATTAAACACTAGCTGTTGCCCGCAACTTCGTCTGCGTGGGCAATATAGAATCGTCAAAATACTACTTATCCCGTAGGTGCATTCTTTCACGTGACAGTATAATTAGGATTAGCACTTAGCAGTCGCATAGATTCAATGATCAAGGTTGTGTTGTGGATGTGACCATTTATCTAAACAAAAGAAGTAAAGTTTGTGACGTTGTGAATATCTCTGGATCTAGTCAGCCAATTTGGAAAATTATTACGTATAGTGAGTAAGTAATTTTCACAGGAAACAGCTATAATCTATGTCTATATGCTTTGAGTCTGACAAAGCTGTCATTTGTACATTTTCTGCAGCTGCTGTGACTAATCAGAAGCCAGAAAGTCTGTCAGTCTTACCATGGATAATGTCTTGTAATGTGACTGGATTGAAGAGATCAGATAGGTAGTCGCTCCAAGCAAAATATTGGTACTCGAACAGATTCGGCGACTGGAAGCCAACACTAACATAGTTGGGGAATAGCTGGATGGATGATGAAATGAGTCATCATCATCAGCAGGCGCATAGGGTAGGATAGTTTCACTTACTCACTATGGTAAGGCTGACCCCACATTAGGCGTGCGCGATCCTCGGGCGTGTGAGTAGCGCGGGCGTCGCGAGCGCGCTGCGTGAACATCGCGTTTTGCTGCCCTGCGGCATGTGTGAAGAGTGCAAGCGACGCGCTCGAGGCGAACACGCGGCGCTCGAGTTGCGTTCTTACCCCTTCGCCCGCTATCCCCGCCGCCCGCTAAACGCCTTAGCAGTTAAACGTCAAGGAGAGCGGCGCGTGCGCGCCGCGAGCGCGCTACAAATGCCGCAGGGCAGCAAAACGCGACGCTCACGCAACGCGCTCGCGACGCACGCGCGGCGCCCGCGCTACTCACACGCCCGAGGATCGCGCACGCCTAATGTGGTGGCCTAAGCCGGGACTCCACCGAAATGTTTGCATTAGTTCACGAATAGGCAAAATGTACGTATCTGAGAGAGTCCACTTCATGTGTTCGTACTTGAAACCTGCAGTTTTGCCAAGATTTTCAAAATGTACGCTCGCAATTTGTCATTTCTTGGTGGAGCCAGCAAATCAAAAGAAACATAAGTGTTGTATACTGTGCGTCACTACCGCACACTGGGAAAATTTCGCTCTTGCGGAGGACGTTTATATACCATATTTTGTGTCACACGTAAACAGGACGACAGTAAGTATCCACCGAAACACTTTCTGATCTGATGAACGAACAAATCAGACCCGACTTGGTCACCTGGGGCCAATCAGGGCTCTATGAAGCGATAATACGCTTTGGCTCCTACTGTTATTGTGGTTTCTGAAAATTTATTCACCTCATTCAACGATGAATGTAATTCTGATGGTACTATTAAGAACACTTGCTTAGCGCAGAAGCTGACGTTGGCAGGTCAACTCTTTTGACTTCTCGAATAGGTTACCATTGGTTTTTGTGCAATGCACACCTGCAATACATTCTGGATTAGGATAGGATATAGGTGGATAGGATTTGCAACAGAGAACAATTCTGTCTTTGTAATTGAATGATATCAAACGTAGTTTTATATAAAAGGTGTTTTTTTAGACTTGGCTCGGGTCTAACTGAGACTGTTCGTAATCGTGAACAGTGTATTAATTGCGATCGGAAGTTGAAAGTAAGCATGTCTCTGGTATGCGACGCGTATTTTGTACGTTTTCAGACGCGATAAGGCAGCTCCCATTACTTATCTGCACTTTGTATCTGGGCTGGTTTTTAAAGCTACAGAAGCCTACATTACCTCACGCTTAGCAGCGCTTGCGAGAGATAGATCCTGATTTCTTCTAGGATTAAGTTTTCATATTTTGCATCAGAAAAAATAATACTACTCACTCAAAGTAATTTGTTTTAAGGCCACCACATTAGTGGAAGATAAGCTAAACTATGTTTATGAAAAAATCCTGATATGAACTCCATCTGTAACTTTAAATTATAATTAAGTGTTCCACTAAAGTCATCATTTTTGACATAATGTTCAAAAAATAATTTAGATGGCACCGTTTTAAATTTGGCTGAGATCTATTAATTTTCCTTTCATCAAGGTAATAATTATAGTTGGATTTTGATGTGGCACGGCAAACTGACAAACACTATTGAAATGTCTATCGAAAAATTACACTACGTGTTAAAATATGGTGAATTACGGAAAATACACAACTCCATCTATTGAAATAATAGTATATAAAGAATGTAAATGGTAATTCATTGTTATTTACCACCTCGCTTCTTGATGTTTTTTATTTACCACAGATGGAGCTACTTTAACATGTACTGTTTTGTCAAACAGATTGCGTGTCGTAATATTTTACATCTTGAATTCACTAAATTATAATAATCATATCATTTGATAGAGTGAACCGATTTCGATGAAACAAAGCCTAAGTAATACCCCAAGTTACGTAGAACTTTTGTATATAAGCATTGTCTGCATTAAATTCGTAGATTTTACGTGAATCCCGAACAAACAATCACTTTCTACAGATTTATTATATGTATAGAAGTGGCATATTTTATGAGACACCACGATCTATATAATCAGAAAATACTATAAAATAAATCCTATTTTGAATCCACATTCTTATGCAAGAATGTAGAACGGTAGCATTTTCTATGTCAAATGACTAAGATCAGACAGAACAACTATATGTCGAACTCTGTAGTGGAAGCCAGGAAGTGGACTGACACGCGCTGACCATGATGATGATGGCCTAACACATTTAGTACTAGAAATATCGAAACCTGGTGCATGTAATGAATGTGACTAATTGGCGAGCTTTCACCCCATTGGCAGCGACGACAGGGCTTAAGTTAACAAAGTTGCAATCACTTAGAATAATGTTAAGAATAAGTTGTCGGAGTAAAACTAATCCGATGTTGCTGAACTCTCTGCCAGGACTCTCTGCTATATGTCAGATTTAATAGTTAAGCTCAAGTAAATCAAGTTACGGCAACTGGGAGAACACGCTGAAACTCCTAAGTGTACCAAATGCTTTTAGTATAAACTTGTTAGCTAATTCTTTTGACTCATTGGTTTGGCGACGAATGCTTGAATAAGTGTTTGAATAATTGGGTTATGACGTTTCTATTTTACGATGTTCATGCAGTTTTGGTGTCAAACAGACTGTTATATTTAAGGTAGATAGTGAAGATTAAGTTTTTAAATGAATAAAATATTAGTAGAATGCGTAAAAGACAGGCTACTAAAATTAATCGTTTAAACTGTTTGACTGTCTTAAATTTTGTTCCACTATAAAAATTATGTAGGTCTATAATTCAGACGAGCTGTATAAAACGTAAACTGGAGCTTAACGTTAGACCAGACTTTATGATTCTCTCGTCCGAAACAACCTATACATCTGACCTAATTTCCAAGAATCTAGTACCCAATTACCATCGCCAAAAGAACTGCAAAACAATTCGGAGTGAGTCTCACTTAAATTTTTAACAAGCCCTAAATCAAACAAACTCCTAACGATCTGAAAAAATCAACGTGAGAGCTCCGACGTCGGGATGAATAAAAGATGATCCGCTGTCAATCCATTATTGTTCACTTGTGACTCCGGACAATAAGCATTCATCCATTATGTAGACAGACAAACAACTGGCACTCATCAACATAATCTGGAAATCAAACGACTCGGAGCCATTTTAATCCCTCTGCTTTTAATCAAGGGACGCTATTGTCAGCTAAATTGTGTGAGATGCTTAATCGCGAGCCTCCATATTCGGGATTGTTCGGAAACTTTCGGATTTATAACTAAGCTCTTGGAAACTAGAAGGTTTAGATGAGAATAATGATATGGAGTCTTAAGTAGTGAGGATTTTCGTTCAGATGTGACGAAACTTTCAAGTAGAGAGGATGTGTTTAAGGGTGTCTTATGTGACTTAACTGTACCTTTGATGTGCTCGGAGCTCGTAAAGTGGGGATTAATTTTTGGGATTCTACCTGTCATATATTTTTAATGTGAAGGAAGCACTTTGATGCACTTATAAGGATTAGGTGAATTTAAAGCGTCTTTGACTTGATAAGGAGTGGTTTAATTTGTCTATACATCATCATCCTTTGTATATTTTCACCATATCTCAATAGGATTGTCAAGTGCTCAAAGTTCTTTATAAGAAGTCTCTCTTGCCTACAGCTCAGTTTATTTCTATAGTATAAATGTATTGTCATTACAGGTATCGATGCAACATTTCACAATTGTAAGTCTAAAGGAAATAAAGTTTACAAAAGTTCCCCACAAACTAACCAACTAACAAGACAAGTTAAATAAAATAGAATAAAAAAATAGAATAGAAAAATGTAAGAACTACAGCACCTTTAAAATAACTGCAGCACAGTTTAAGTACTTCATGTAAGACCTTTAAAGTAATTGTTTCATGATAATACTTCCTGGTGACTTTAATGTAAAATGTTCCAAAATTTACATAAAACTCACCGATCCAGTCCGCAACTTGTACAAATTATTCCCCGTACTTAATTTACTTTAATAAGCTTGAAATATTTTTAATTAATTTGCCAAAGGTCTTAGCACTTTGTAAGATGGGAACTGAGAAAATTAATTCAGAATATTCGTAAGATTTCAAAGTTTCAAAATACGATGTACATCGCGCGAAGTTTTACGAAGTTGATACGGGGATATCCAAAGTCGGCCGAAGTGTACCGAATCGGAATATCGGAAAACGATGAACGTCGCGGCCCGACGCCTGAGACAAGCGATTAAGTTTTAAAAGATGGCCACGAAATGCGGGCCCGCATTGTTCTGGACCATTTGCTTGAAAAAACAAGAGGGAATTTCGAGGTGTGAACATTTTTGCTAGAAAATTATTCTTTTTATTTTGGAGAAATTACGTAAAGTGTGGGAGGAGTCAGATCGAATGAATTGAGTGCCAAAATAAATTGCCGATATTTGACGTGCAGTCTGATATTTCCGTTTATCGCAAAAATGTTTTGCTTTAAATTCGAAGAGCTCTTATATTAAATGCTATTCGTTCACGGTTGACTGATCGCAAAACGTCTTACGGGAAAATAGGGAATCCTAACAGAAATGTAATTATTTTTTATTTTATATCGGAAGATAGGGAGGCATTTGAATGTAATAGATTCAAATGCCACTGATTCTTTATTCTGTTCTTTTTTTTAAATAGACCTTTTTAGATAAAGGCGGGTAGGTATTTATTTTTAGAATCAAAGAGACAGCTAGGCTTTCATGTTCCCAATTTACAATACCATAGAATAGACCTACCCCTGTCATTGTTAGTAGTCCGTCTATACAAGCTAACACAATCAGCTCATTAGAACCACTTTGTGATGAGTAATCCGGAATGTAGCAATTAGGTCAATGTGGTCTGAGTCTACCTTATAATCTACTGTAGTAGGTACCGCTCTTATGAACTTTGATGTATTCAGATTCTTTGCTCTTCTTCACTCTAAGCGATTTAACGATATGCTATCAAATCTTCATGATAATCTCCAAGCAACGTTATAATAACAAACGATAATCTTTTATGATTATATTTCTGAAACAAAATCGTTCTCCGACCCTGAATATGTTTATATCGCTCTCGAGACGAAAACCACAATCATCTGTCGAACTCAACATAAAAATCTAGCCTTAAAAATTGAGTGGCCTATCAAGATGCAATAACAGAGAAAACTGGCTCGTAAAACTAGACATTGCGAAGTACAGGCAGTTTGTTAGAAGCGACAGATCCGAACTATCGTATCTGTGCCCTTTGCCCTGACTGTGTGAGAACGGCAAATAGCTGGTAATACGCGAACAGAGAAAGGGTGGGCCCCGGCCATTTGATAAAAGTCGCTTTTTATGAACGCCAGTGTAACGCCTTAGATAGACCACCAGCGCGTGTACGCTTGATTTACGCGGGATGGGAGGTTTCTTTTTTGTAAATTGTAAATGTCATATTTTTTACGTTTTTCTTTGTAATTTAGTATAACTTTACAGAATACTTATTGCTTCAAGAAAAGAACTGAGCATTCGAGTACAGTTATTTTTTATTTCAGAATAAAAATTCAGACTAAAATAGTACAAAAAAGTCAAACAAACTACATTTGCCTATCCGACAAAATACTACGACTACAGACAAAATAAATCCCACGGGCCATTATTTATAGAAACCCTTAACCGTTTAGCAAATCCATCCAGGATTCGAAATCCTAACAGCTAAACCATGTATATTACATTTGATCCTTACTATTTCATTTCTGGCGTTATTCAGTCCACGAACAAGCTTCTTGACAAATAATAGTTGTGTTTATTCGGGCGGCGACTTCATACGCCGGTGACGCGTGACGAATGTCGGCTTTAAGCGGAAAAATCGCTGCTGTCGCTTGCATTTTTTATGAAAATACTGCCATAAGGAAAGCCGAGGTTGGCTGCGCTTACTATAGTTCGCTTTATGTGGCTGTAACGCGCGTTATTTATGAACGACATGTGTTCTTAGTATACACATTTGGCTCTGCAAACGGAATAAGATGATAATACGGTAGTCTGTAGTTTGCTACATTTTGTGGCGAATAATTTACCTATAACATTAAGGCCTTGTCCTAAATCTCTGCTAACATAAAGCCTACAAACTTGTGTTCCATCACGTACATTTTTCATCGTTTCGGTAGCCCGCTAAGACAGGGATGATCCTTAATTACAAAAATTCAATTTTCATGCAAAACAGTGGCCGAGCTCAAGTGATTAAAAAATATCCTGCCGTGAGACCGATAGCCGAAGAAAGTTGAGAGTACTGAATAAAATTTGATTACTGAAGACGCAAAAATGGTAAACGAACCAACCAACGATGTTAAGATAAAAATAAAATTCATAATTTTCAGTCTATTTACTATCTGGTTTTAGGTAATCATCTCTGATGTTGTACACAGCTTTCCTTACACGTTTTTGAATACAGTAACTTAAGCCATTTCAGACTTTCTATTCCTAATGAACGCTTGTTTAGCGTTTAAGATTGACATAGGAGTAATACAACCAAAACATTGCCTTTAAACCTGGAAACAAAACATTATCGAGAGAAAACCCAAACCATTTTAATTCAGTAAACCTAATTAGCAAAAAAGATAAATAGGTTCGCATATATGTAGGCGGAACCGCGGCAGCAGTAGCGATGGCAGCTATCTATCTGAGGACACCACCGTCCGTCAGGCCGGCCGAGACTGACAGCCCATCGCTCTCTCCAGCCTAAGGCACGCTCATCGAATATTCTGGAACACTTAGCCTTGCTTCCTAAGGTTAGGAAAATAGTTAGTATGTTTTTCTAGGTCAAAGGATTTGGGGAGATTTGGTTTGGAGGTGTGAGTGTTCTTTTAATTAAAGAAAGCTTGTTAAATAAATAGCTAAAAATATTTGACGTAGGTTTTAGCCAGATTTTTGAATTTGGTGTTTTCGAATTGATTTTAGATCTTATTACGTGATTTTGACGATTAAATCTTAAAGGTCTTAAAGGTCTTCGAGTACTTCATAAATAAAATGTACATAATATTTTCAGCAACCCAGCCTAACAAATATGAAGGAGCAACATCAGACCGGGAGTTCCTAAAATATAGCAGTCATATATTTAGTGTTAGTGTCTAGGCGACGCTACTCAAATGTGTGGTGTTACCTATCACGACTCAAGTGTAGACAGACTCAAGTGAACTGAAACTGTTATTTATGACAATGATAACATGGTACATACATGACTTGCTGAAATATATAGAAATGGGGCTTATAACTAAATAAGAAATTGATACGGTATATTTCTGTTTAATTTAGTGCAATTTGTACCTGGGTTGAGGAGGACCTCAACATAGTTGGAAAAAGGCTCGAAAGATGATGAATTTATGGCAATGTAAAATCTGATGAAAATAGAGAGAATTGTTTAGTTTAAAAATAAACCTCAGGTCTACTGTTCCTCAAAAGAAGCTCGTGTATGAATTACTAAGATTACTGTAAGTGGAACATTCGAGAACGGCATCAATCCATCTGAGGGCCGCCGGCCAGCCTTCCCTGACAGGTGATCACTCTCCACGGGTCCGCCGGTCACAAGATACTGGCGAGTAGGTAGGGGTTATTTATGATTAATAAGGTTTTTCAAAAAACCTTGTTAGCCTAAATAAAAGACCTGAAAAGACCTACAAAACTTGCATCAATACAAAAAAAAATGTTGATGAGATTGACAGCAGATTTTAAAACTTGGAGTTTACATAATTATGTAAATACTACATTGTATGCAAAGAATATGCATTGTTATCCAGTGTAGCAATGCAGCAAATCTTTGGGCACGATTCCTGCTGACAGTGATGCGGATGAATTTGTTGATACTTAGTTGTAAGTAGTAGTAGATTGTTTAAATATAATGAAAATACAATAATAACAATTATTAGATTTATTCTATTAAATAAAGTCATGTACCCAAAACTGGCACCATAATAACAATAACATACATTTCACGACAAGACACAAAACAACATAAAAACAATGATACATCAAAACAGACAAAAGACATACGTTTAGGGAAACAAAACAAAATTCCCGACGTGCAAACGGTTTAAAACAAAACAACCGCACATTACGCATGCTAGCCAAGATCGCACGTCGGCATACCGAAAATCTTGGAACTTCGCTACAAACGAATGCCGGAAAACTAAAGGCTGTTACAGAAGCTTGTAGCAGTGAAGTAGCAGAGAAATGGCTATTGTTATACCAGTGTATGCTTGGAGTTACTTTTAGACCAAGATCCAGTGGCTGCTGTGCTAGAACTTCATTGTTTTACAAAGCCTCTATGAACTTACATCGTGTAATAGATGTAATGACTAGCTGATTCCCACAGCTTTATCAAAGCCTTCACGGAATGACTTCTTGTATCCACATATAATGCAGACCATCCCACTCCTAGATTAAATATCTTTCTATCCGTAACATAATTTTGTAAATCACTTTAGATCCAGAAATTACTAAGTTGTAAACTGTCTCGTTGCCTATTACGCCTTTATATTGCAGAATAGAAGTAAAGTTAACTATTATGCAGTTTTTAAAAGACATATAATATCACTAAATAACGAAGATCTGGCAGCTGGCTCTGGGTTCATGTGGAATGGTTCAATCGGTCGGGACGCTCGTGATGTAGGGGACACACGAGAAATGGAAATTACTATTGAAATTGTTGAGCCAAGACGTATTGGAATCGAGCGGGGAAATTTACTGATAGTTGAAAATTTTCCAATGCAGAAATGTTTTAATCTCGAGCTACATTTTAAGCTGGATTTATACAAGCAGTTGTTTTCAATGAAAGTGTTTTCAATCTCAAGAGTGATTCAAATCAAGAAGCCCGATTTATGAAAATAACTTATTATTTTAAAGTGCCCACGCGTCTGACTTTTTTGTAACGTTAAATATGTTTTTGAATGTAATCCGCCAGTCATTGCTTAACCATTAATTTAGAATAATATTTTTGTTCTTATATCAAGTCTAAATTAGTCTTCAGTCTTCAGTCTAAATTAGGCCCTACTTTATTTCGCAATTCTTTAATAAGCGTACACAACAGTAAATACAACAAACTCCAAAATACATCTCGTCACAATTTTTTATTCATCTCAAACTGATAGGTACAAAATAATATTTGGAAAGAACCGTATTACCTGTCAAAACTTCTAACAAATATGACGCAGGTAAACTCGCTGTCAGTTCATACCTTACATGCCAGCTACACACGAAACTTGGCTGGCAACCACAATGATAAGTTAAACGGATTGTTGCGCCCCTCGTGTGTGGCTGTCATTAATTCTTGGCGTAATTTCGCCTTCAATTAGCGGTAGGCGGGACATGCCAATAACTCAAGCTCCGACTCCGCTTTAATTAGACAGATGTGAGTAAATGATGGAAGGAAACGTAATACGTTTAACTTGTGTCATATTTAAGGATTTTCTTTGAAGAAGCTATAGCAGCTGATGTTTGTTTCAGTCGGGAAGAAATTTTCAACTGTAGGTAATGTTATATAATGATACTACATACATAAGACTTAATATATTGATGGGCAATGATGTTAAAATGAGGCACACTAGTGAAGACTTATTTTACAGAAATTCTATAGAATAGAAAACAAAAACAACCCTTCTTGGCAAAAGAGTAAAAATACTACGTCACTAGACGTGAAATTTCATCCACCTAGCATTTCTCCCCGTACTTTTTTTCGATTATCTTTAATATATCATTGTACCTTATCTTCATTTTGTCCACAACATCGCATTCTCCAATTTGCCGAGAGCAATGATCCCTGTCGTGTGGAACTTGGCAAAAAAGGCCATCGCTCCCCGACAGCTGACACGTCAAAATGAAAGTGTCATAAAATGTACCGTGTCACACGAGTTACAATATATCTTTTGGAATTTCCCCTCAGATACAGCAGCGTATAGATAAAGACGTACCTCGCTCACACATGGCGCGGGCCCAACTCCCCCGTCAATCCTCATTCCGCCCAACTACTTGCAACGATACTATTTAATAATTTCCTATTTCCAAATAATGTACAATAAATAGGACATTTTTCCGCATTTCCCCCGTTATTGTGAGCAACAAAGGATCTTTGACGTTCCTCTATGCTATTGTTATTTCGATAACACACGTATTTCGTTTCCACGTAATGCGTATTATTGTTAAGATTCGTTCGCGCGAAAGTAATTTGTTAAAGCTATGGGGGTAAATGATCAATTTGTAGGAGACGGAAATATTATTAAAATATATTGGATCAATTCAATGGTTGCTTTATCAGAATCAATTGCAGAGAGTAGTCTCAAATTGGTTCCTCGGGGAGTGCCAATTAATTCGCAATGTGCTTTAAATGTACTCATTTTCTGTTAAATACGTCGTCTTTACACCTCCGGTATATTTTTAACACATTATTCACAGTAACGGAACGCTGCCAGTTTGTATACATTTCATTAGAATAATACAGTGAGTCATCTACATAAGCTCTCGCCACACTCGCACTGACGAGACGCTTAGCACTGAATAACAGACGAATAACAATTAATCATAAAAGCTGACACTCGATTTAGCACTTCAAAATGAAATACGAGATGTAACAAGCCGTCAATCAAGCGAGTCCACAGCCCGCGCGGTCGGCTCAACCGCCAACCAAATAAAAACCTTTTAGCTGATTTTCAAATTAACGTGCTACTACCGAAAACCCATTTGCTATGTAAAGAAAAAAACCTTTACAAAATGTCAAGAACCCTAAAGTGTATAAAAAATCCGCCCACCAGGAGAGGTACTCGGCGGTAAATCTTATTATTAGCAATAATCGTGGCATTGTGGCTCGTGGCTCCACAATGGAGGCCCGTTATAATGGACTGGCGCACAATAGGCCTGGCCAGTCCTTTTTACCGGGATTGTGGACTAACTCTGTGTACAGACAGAATTTAAAGCAATCGCATCAAAGAATTATGGGCCAATACGTATTGTGTCTAGTTAGTGCTTTACTTTATTAGTCTAGTGCGCGTCTAAAGGTTTTAGCCAATATATGTTTTAGTGTATATACGTGCGCATATTACTTAATGAAAATAAAAATATTTTTAATTCCAAAATTTAAGTTTTTACAAAGTCTAGACTAATTTATCTAACAAAAAAGGTTGCGTCGGAGTGGTACATTTTTATGAAAAAAAAAAAATGATGGCTTGATATAAACTGAAAATTTAAAGAGAAACGTTTCAGTAAAAATATTTGGCCAAATGGCAAAACGTGTACAAAAATATACCTCTATATTTGTACATTTATAATTACTGAGTTAATTAAGTTATTTTTGACGTATTCGTTTTATTCAAAAAGTGGTATAAAATGGCTTTTTTATATTTGATGTTTTTCTCTGGATGTCTTTTTAAAACCATCTAATTAGTTTTAATAAAAATATGGCATTCATTAGACATTCTCTAATTAATCTTAGAAATGTTTTATTTATTTTAGCGAGGCTAGCTGACCGAATTATTTATTGGGTCAAGGCTCGGTTCTATTTCAAATTGATGGTTCAAACTAACCTTTGATGTTAAAATTCGATTAAAGCAAACTTGTTTTATCAAATTGTCACTACGAGACTTCCGGGTCACTTTTAAGATGAAAGGGGTATCTAACTTTTAACAGATTTGGCACATATTTTATTTATTCCGTGGATCTTGTTATTGCTGGAATGAATGCTAAAATTTTGATTCGGTATTTTAGAAAATCGCTTTTATCACAGTTCACACGTATACACGTGTTTTTTATCATTCATTCATTTCATCTATTAGTTATGTCACTATAAACTGCATAACCGTAACTATTTATATATAACATCATAACCCAATTAAAAAGTAATATTAAGAACGAAGCAGGCTTCCAAAACCCGCGTTAATTTACAAGCGTGAGCCGACATTATCTGAAGTCATAAATCAAAGTGACGTTATGACGTAACACCTTAGCTTGCCTACACTTTTTGTGTACGTTGGTAAGAAAAGTAATCTCAGAGGTCCGCCGTAACAGTTGACTTAGGATAAAGACTTGAGTGTGTTGGTTTTTTAAGCAAATGGGTAAGGTACTTGGTTAAGACTTCGGTGCTGGATATTTGTATACTCAATTTGGATTTAGCGATAATGCAGTAAGGAAGTATTTTGGGCATATGTAAAAATTGTTTTGAATGGAATTTTTATACAACAAAAACACTGTATTTTAGACATACATAGGTATATTTCTGAAAAGGGACTGTAGTACAATATTAATTATTTCTACAGACGTGATACTAATTTTAGATTTGTACAGATAGGAACCGAAATAAACTTCAATACCATCCCTCAAGAATACACATCTATCTCACACAAATAAATTGGCAACTGTAATTATATGACTTCAACAAAATAATTGGGCTAGACTCAAGACTTAATTACCAATTCGGGTCGCGATATTTAATTAATTTCGAACAAGCCCCGAGGTTATCAAGTTGGTTACTCAAACAAGAAGTTGCGGTGGCACGACCAGGAAAGGACCAATTTCGAATACTGTTAATTAGCAATGGAGACATCATTAGGTCATCATGTCCTTAATTAAGAATATACATATCTTAACACATATATAGTAGAAAATATGAATAGTTGAAATTGAGAATCAATCTAGAATAAGCATGGGATGTTATAGGTACCTATCATCATCAGTCCATTTTGTTATCGTCCTACTTCTGGGCACTGGCCTCTTTTCACACTGAGAAGGATTGAGCGTTAATCATCATTTGCCATGCTCAATGTGAGTTATGGTTACTCATTAAAACACTATGCTAGTAAAAATTAAAAATAAAATACTTATCATAAATCCTGCGAACAAATACCAATGAGGTTTTATATGTCATGA
This sequence comes from Helicoverpa zea, assembly GCF_022581195.2. NCBI lineage: Eukaryota > Metazoa > Arthropoda > Insecta > Lepidoptera > Noctuidae > Helicoverpa > Helicoverpa zea. Next base: position 307,487 of record NC_061458.1, on the reverse strand, counting down.
ACAATGCACATGCATACATTATTTCTATTTCACTACATGATATAATGCGATATACACATTTATAAATATTATGTTAACATAAAGTAAAGTAAAGTAATCTTTATCATAACAGAAGTATATAACATAACACATAAGAGACGTAGTTGCTATGATAACGAAGGCTTAACATGCTGCGAGACAGTCGCGTGCTGAGCCGGGCGTCAGCTAGAAACGATAGTCACTGCTGACGTCGCGAGAGCGGAGCTTACTGAGATACAATGCTGACTTGGAATAGAAAGACAGACAAGAAAATGTATTGTTCACTAGATTATTATGAAACAACGTTGTCGGTTGGTTTGTTGAACTTGGGAAATAACTGAATGGCTTTGTGTATAATTGTCACCAACATATGCAAAGATTTGGGAATAAGGCTTGGGGGTTATGATTTTACTATCTTCCGCGAGCAGTTACGCCAAAGTCCTAAACGGATTACTTTGTACAGATAATTTTTTTTTCAATCGGTTCAGTAACTCCTATGATCCTAAGCGAAGCCAGTAAAAAAAACAGGTTTATAATTTAACGAAAGATACCTATGGAACGCCCGCCGGGTCAACTTACTAATTTGTTTCATAAATGTGTAATTGTGTATGTACAAACTGGGAATGAAACGAACCAAAAATAACGATCAAAAATATTTTTTTTACGCAATAAAAACATTCACAATTTTCGTTTTTCCAACAAACACGTAACTGGCTAATAAACATCGACACAGAAGTTCACAATCGTTTTCACACCGCGCACGAACAGTAGTGAAGAAATTAATAGCCATATCAACTGTTTGTGAAATTAAACTTGGCTTTTGAAGCGCCAACACGACGCGGCCTATTCGTTCGTCATTTATTTATTATTTTACAAATTGATGTAATGGCCTTTGTCACTCCCCACATAATAAATTCATACAGAGTTATCAACAAAATAAATGCAATTTTTCGTTTAATATGTAAATTATAGAATAATACGGATTCCGAAACTGCTCGCTATTATCCCTTTATGAAGATTCTCGTTATTGTAATGTATGTAAAATATATTTTTAAATATTGGGTCGCGGTTCGTTATTTTAAATATGTACTCATTAATTTTATAGTCCGTATTTTGAAGGAAGAATTTTGCAGAATATAATTATTAACATTATTTTCATTCCAACACATTGCTTTTATGAAAAACCCTACATGAATTCTTTGCCAAAATTTTTAACAATATAGGCGACTAGTCTCCACGCGTTTCCCTGTTCGTATTGTTGTCTCCACATATTCTTGCGCGATATATTTACTGGTAGTTAGTAACACATCATAAATTCCAAGTGTAATCGAGTCGGTACAGCCAGCCCATTGAGCAATGAGCGAGCACGTCAAGATTACCTGCCGTTAATTATAGAGAGAGACTCAGTGATCGCGCGGCTTTTGTTTAGTACCGATAATGGAGACAGCCTTCCGATCTTAAGAGACAATAGCTTAAGATGTTGGCATTTGTGTCGATTGAACCGTGGACGAAAAGTGGATGTTAAATCTTTGAAGAGCTATTTTGCGTCGTATTTGGTATTTTGTACATAGCTCGCTGTATCTCGCGGTTTCAGCCGCTTCCCCGGAGAACTTCTTCGAGTACTTGGAGAAAAGATAGAGTAGTTATGTCATTGGAATATAGTATACCTTCCCAACAGCGAAATAATTTTTCAAATCGGTTAACCCTAGAAGCCTAATCTATTTCGAACGTACACAAAGCCTTAACATACGTCTCAGAGGCGTACACATATAAAAGCCCCGATTTTAGGTACATTATTAAATTATTATTTTTATTATTGAGCAGAAATTTTAATTTAGAATATAAACTAAAAATAAAACAACACTGTTATTAATTATAACTATAATTACAGTTATTTATTACAACAAAAAAACAATATGCATAAATTGGAACAAAAAAAATTAACTTCTTCAAAATCAGCTAAAACATATATATTTTTTTGAATACCAAATATTTTTTTTTACGCTAATATCTATTCTTAGAGCAAACATTACAACTAATCAGATTTGAGCTTTAACAGTTGACCAAATATGTCCATTCTGAGTACGATTACGAACACGATAAATCCGCTCCGAGTTGGTAGGTGGTAAAACAGGGTCTGCAACAGATGATGGACCAGCTTCTGCAACAAGGGTAGGGTCGGTTTCTTCAGAGGCTCCAGATTCTTGTAAAGACGAAACGTACTCAGACACTTCATTATTTTCGTCCTCGCTTTGAACGTTGTCGATAATCTGGTTATCCTCAACTTCGGAATTTGAATCTTGCTGAGAAAGATTGTCTTCCTCGTTCAAAATTGCAAAAATATCGTCTTCGTCTAATACATTAGACCGTGACATGTTTATACCTGAAACAACGCCGAAAAAATATATAAAATATACGAAAAATAAGCAATAGTAAAATCACTCAATCTCAGTTAAAAGTTACACAAAGCCTAAACATACGTCTCGCAGGCGTGCAACACTTCGATAAATCAAAAATGGCGGGACTTACCTCAACGATACGAGCACCATCCTCTAGCTCCCGTCGGCCACGGAGGTAACAGAAGAGCACCATGCGCTAGCTTCAACCGTTAGAAAAAAACAAACGATATTCGAATGCGTGTACGTCTCGCAGGCGTAGATTAGGCTTCTAGGGTTAAGAAGGTTCAAAACAAACAAACAATCGTAAAGAATTTACACAATAAAATAATATTCCCATTTGACAATATTCTATTTTTATGACCCCTCTAATATAATCCTACTCTGAATAAAACTGACGATGAAAGAAACAAAATTGAAAATCATTTTTATAATAGCTTCCCGTTCTCTGTTTCAACCCTGTTTCGCCATTGTCATCAATGCGGTACATTATGCCGCCCGCGGCCTGCTGTATTACCGAAGGAAAAGCCGCTATTTTTACCGAAGCAAAAGCCGGTATTTTACGTCGAGTTTGCAGTTATTTGATTTGTCTTATAGGTCTGTGGGTTGTGTGGTTGCGGGATTTTAGGACTGAGGACCGAGGTTTCATATGTTTGTGTATTCGTCTGATGATACTTTGTATTTTGAGTAGAATTTAATATAAATTAATTATGTATAAGTACACATACGTACTTGTGTTAATGTTTTCTATGAAATATGCCTTCCGATAAAAGATGCAAATTGTGAAAAATATCGACATGACGTTTCCCGTAATTTTGAAATGTGTTTAAAGTTCACAGAAAATTATATTTTTTCAGAAATTGCATTTAGTTCTGTCATAATAATATGTAATTAAATATATCAGCATCTGCTGGAAGGTCACAACCAACAATATTTTCATGTTCATTATTTTGACTTTAAATAAAAAAATCACATTATTTTTCTCATCTTTTCACAGCAATGTTCCCGAGTACCTATTTATTTCACCATTGTCACGGACGCGGAACTTAACCCCTCACTGCGGTATCGGTCGGCATCGCTTCGAGGTGGTATCTCTATACCCGCCTGCGGTTACCGATGTCAGTATCTATGTGATATGTGATACTGGTACCGATATGATGAACCGCTTTTGAGGGTTAGATTGGTATTGAGTTTTTAAAATTAGAAGTAATCAGATTGGTGGGTTTGATTGTATGTATTTGGACCTTTTGTTGGTCGGTGTGATTTAAGGATAAGGTACATGAATGTAATAAGGTTAGAATAATAGGTACAATGATACAAGAATGGAATTGATTTGTTAGAAGTGGTTTCAGAATTAGCTGAAGTACTTGAATTACTTGTACCACACACTCTTTCAGCACATTTGCAACAAACTCCATGGCAATGTTAATGTTATAGCAATTCTAATATGATTGTCTATGGTGATGGACAGAAGAATGATGTCCATTCCAATATGGACGCGACGACCAATCGAAGCTCCACTAGACTGACACTGTCAATCACATTCCTTGTAATTCAGTAAATGATTTATGACTCAATTTTATTTCATACAGAAGAATCTCAAGAGTTACTTCATTTAAAAGTAACTCAGTACATAGGTAATTACATATTGGTACCTACGTATAAAGTTTGTTTTACCCAAGGGAATATAAAGGTGTTCCTACAATAAGCCCACATTTCACCAGTCTGTGCCATGCTTGCCCATGTCATAAGTAACGCTTACCCATCAAATACATGTACTTTCGGCTTTTACATAGATAACCCCAATTACCAACTCGACCCGGATTTAACAAAATTCTGAATAGTCCTGGTGGATGTTGCTGAAGTTAAAGCCTTTTGAGATGTGGTAGGTTTCGTACCTGGTAAATGACAAAAATACTTTCAAATAACAAAAAGTAGCATGTACTTAGATAGTTTAATTTCACTATCAAGCAGTGAAAGAAATATTAAAGATTCAAGAAAGAAGTCGTAGTTTATGGTATTGGTTATTAGATTTTGTGGTAAAACAAAACATAAAAAAAAATCTGCACCTCAAAAACCCTAAGGACCAGTGGGCAGTAGAATAACGATTGAGTAAATATTCTAACCTTAATTCATAACAAGGATATCAGAATGAAATAGGAAAGTAAAAACAATACAACATTTTACAGGTAAAGTTTTCTCATGACCGTCCAAGTAATTTTAAAACCAAACACATCAACTTAACTCTGACATCAAACGTGAAGAGAATCCAGCTTCACAACACAAACTAGCTCTCTGTAACAAACTAATCATATGAGAATTAGTAATTAACTGAGCACGGTTCATTAAGATAATTATGTGTACATAGCTAATTAGTGCTGCGAGAATGTAATTGCACGTATCTTAAGGTAGGTAAGATATTAAATATGAGTATTAAAATTAATGAAGCTATAATTATATTTATTTTGTAATTATTTGTTATTTATGAAATGTTTTGAGATTCATATTTTGTTGGTTGGATTTCACTGGTATTACTTTTGCCTGCCTACCTTCTGCGATTTCTTAATTATAATTTAATTGTGGGAACTATTGCCTACACCCATGTCGGGAGTCTATTTTAGGGCCTTGAGAAGAGTGTAGCTTTCCAACAGTGAAAGAATATTTTAATTTGGTTCCGTAGATTTGGAGCCTTTAGAGTAAAAACAAACAAATGCTTCTGCTCTTTATTATATATCAGTATAGATTAATTTCCTATTTTAAAAATATACAAAAAAATAAATATCGCTGTATATTTTAGAAGGTTGCATTGTATACAATAAACAATTGCGGGGTTTGATCGAAGGATTATTTTTAATTAGATTTGTGGTCAAACAAACCCTTTGATAAGGGTTGAGAGGAAACTCAGGATATTCTCATCAGGGGCTGTTTGCTTCCGTGATTGATGCCCACCCAGTTATTGATTATATTTAAAAAAGGGATAGCCATTGATTATCACCTGTTCTTGATTGATTATAATGTTGACTTTGTTTTGAATAATAAAATCAATTAATAATCTATTTTTAACACTGATTTTGATTCGGGGAAATTTTCATGTCGGGGAAGAAATATTTCAATAACATTCATTAATATTTGCCTACATCAAACATTCACATCATTGCATTATAGACATTAATATGAACACAAATTAGGGATAACATAAACTGAACATTCCAACCTTCCCTTTTCATGCCAATTTGCTTCTCATATTCGTGGCATACATCTCATATCGTACCCTTATTACAGCCAATCAAATAACAGGACTTGATGACGTAACGAGTCCTTACGCCTAATCCAATACAACGGGCCGATCCAACATGGCCGCTGTAACCACATCAATTGTTCATTCGGACGCTGCTCCTAAACAAATTAATACCTAATTGCTTCAGTACTCGAGAACCCGGCTTCAATGGAACCCAATTATGCCAGCATCCACACCAATAGGGGACTTTCAAAAGAAACTGGAGATTTGAAAATGTATTTTTCTTTGATTAAATCGAGAGGTACTCGGACAAGCCTGATTTTGTTAGTGTTAAGTGTACGGAGCCAGCTTGTTAATGTTACGTAATGCAATTAACTGGTCGGATTAAATTAGTTTTGTGAAGCGGAATTGTATACGGAATTCCTTTCCGATACTGGCCAGTTGTGAGTGTGAAAAACCTTCCTCTCTTAGTACCAAACAAAGGAAGAAAATAACATTGAGGAACGTTAATTATTTAATGTCTTCAAGCCTCGTGTCTAGGTACATTGAAGACAAACATTTATCGCGGCATGAAAATGCTCGCACTGACCACTGCAGTGCTGCCAAAACTAATTAAATTCTATAGTAACATCCACCTGGGTTCATACCACGACCTAAAGCTAGCACTTCTCATAAATCATAAGTTAAATGTTCGCAAATATCCCGAGCACGAAGATAAATTACCAAAGGAATGTTCCACGTACAAGTTGCACATGCGAGAACGTGAGGCTTCTTCGCACTTAGTACAAGCTCCCCAACATATTAACAATTTATTAACTCGACCGCCGAACTTCGCCAGTATTGAACTGGTATTAACTTGGACCATTTAACTAACCGGAACTTCCATGAGCACTTTCGGTGGCAAAAAGTGTGCTAATTTTCGCTCAAACTCAAGTGCTTAGTGCCATCTCATCTCTAGTTTTAACTCGCCCAATTCATACATCTCTATCTACATGTACATATTTCTAGCAGGTAAACAAAAGGTACAGACAAGAAAAGCGGGCGAGTCTAAATTATTGACGAGGTAGCAATAAACCATATTTTCGATCATATCATACGCACACATTTTACAAAACGGTCAATCAAATACACACGCATGAATAGCAGTCTCTTGTCTTTACCAGAGGGGAAGTCTCGGCAATGGCGCCTCCTGTTGGTTGAATGCTCTAAGAATCTTAACATGAATGTCGGTGGAGTCCCTAAGCTTTGCTCGGAAATAGTTATCTATTTGTGTATCACAGTTTGTGGGTCCGAACTAATAGGTGCTGAGAGACTGCGGATAGTTTACTGCTAAATGTGTTATTGAACATGCTCCATGTAATTATACTGGTCTTATAGCTCTGTGTATTGGAAACTATTGCAGTTCAATATGAACTAAAGGCAATCTTGTTTACGAATAGTAACAGGTATAACTCTCTTTGAGGAATTCATATTCATATGTCAATTTCAATATCACGTTCATGGGTATCTAAGCCGCAGAGTCTATTATAGCCTATTATAGTTCGGCTATAGCCTTCCTCGATAAATGTGCCAACATTTTTTTTTACTAATCTGTTCCTTGTAGAAATCCATGAGATTATCGCGTTCAAACAAACACATAAACTTTTGGCTTTATAATGATTGCATATAAAAAAGTTTTCAAAATATACAAGCTCAAGCCCTAAACTCCAAATTGTAATCAAAGAAGAACAATTTTGGAACGTTACGCAAATAAAATGGTTCGGCAACATTTGGTATTTGCAGCTAATCTCCGTCCGATTGCCACTTTATTGGTGTTTAATACAAACGAATTAATTCCGCCGACATTTCATTTATTTTGATTGATTCAGTCTTTATTGAACTTATATTTCAATCGCGCGGTGATTTGATGCGTGGACTGCATTAGGATATTACTATTCAGATCATAAATAGGATTGGATTTACTGATTTGATACAATAAAGCTGATGCTGCTGACACTAAATCCAAGTAGGAATTACTTTAATAATAAATATAAATTCATATTTTAATTAGTATGGTAACACAAAGCTTTTGATATATCCCGATACGTTATATCCCTTCCCCGTTCTGTTGTTCAAAAGTTCTACTGTCCTGGTAAGAAGTGAAACCGACCAATACATTTAAACTATGAAAATCAGTCCAGTAGTTCTTGGTAAGTTAAACACATTGTTTTAATATACAGACAGGTATATACAGATTAGTACCTAATTAATGGGTATTTGTAGAATCAGACAATTAATTGCATGACAAAGCGAAACCATTAGTCCATAAGTTCCACAGACAAAATAGCGATCTCTAGCCGATCTTACGGCTAAGAAATAGTTTAACTTTAATAATGACGTTAGTGATCGGGTTAGTCTATTAATGACCGTTATTAGGACGATCCAGTTTATCACTTTGTAACTCCAAGTTCGGTAACTTTAGATATCATAATTACTTTGATGACCTTTCGCGTATTTTGGGCAAAATGCCTACTTGTGATGAAAGGGGTTAGCGGTGTGAGATGAATTTAGATTGCTGTCAATCTATTTAAATTGCTAAAGAAATCTGATGAGATTATACTTTTAAAGGAAAAGTTTGGCTTTTGAGAGCTCACAATTTGTAATGTTACTGATTTGTGGGAGTGTGTTTTATGACAATCGCTAACATTATTATGTTATGCTTCTAATTATGTGGATTGCAGGTTAAGGCTCGATTAGTTAGTTTGGAAAATTAAATTAAAAGTTATTGTGTTATTATCTGTTAGTTAATACACATTGTGACATAAAAGGCAGTTTATAATTTCTGTCAGATATTGCTATCCGATACCTGCCAATATCCGATATCTGGTCAATAGGCCTTATTTCCAGTTCGTCACTGCTCAGGTTGAAACCCCTGTGACAAAACAGATTTGTGCTCACTTCAGGATAAGGATTACTGGATCTAAACCTTTTTCCGAGAAACACCTAATCCGTCAAAGTGTACCGTGACCCGAGCAGTCGAGGAGGATAATTAAAGTAGAATCTGAAATGTACCTAAAGTCAGATTTCCTCATAGATGCTGTGGCGTATTTCAATTTTAGTTATTTACGTGGCTGGGTGTGGCTGGTTGAAGTGTTTGTATAATAACGCCACCATGTCGGTCCGAGTACAGGAGCATAGCACGAAGCCGATTCCATTGAGAAGAGGCGTAAGACAGGGGGACGTAATCTCCCCGAAACTGTTTACTGCCGCAATGGAAGACGCCTTCAAGCTCCTGGAATGGCAAGGACTTGGCATCAACATCAACGGCGAATACATCACTCACCTTCGGTTTGCCGACGACATCGTAGTCATGGCAAAGTCGATGGAGGAACTCAGTATGATGCTCGAGGGCCTCGACCGAGTTTCACAACGGGTGGGCCTGAAAATGAACATGGACAAGACGAAAATTATGTCAAATGTCCATGTTCAGCCCACCCCAGTCTCTGTTGGAAGCTCGGTACTCGAAGTTGTTGACTCATATATCTACCTAGGACAAGTAGTCCAATTAGGTAGGTCCAACTTCGAGAAAGAGGTCAACCGCCGAATCCAACTCGGCTGGGCAGCGTTCGGGAAACTACGCAATGTCTTTTCGTCCGACATACCTCAGTGCCTCAAGACGAAAGTCTTCAACCAATGTGTGTTACCAGTGATGACTTACGGCACCGAAACGTGGTCTCTCACTATCGGCCTCATCTCAAAGCTCAAAGTCGCTCAACGAGCTATGGAGAGGGCTATGCTCGGTGTTTCTCTACGTGATCGAATCCGAAACGAGGAGATCCGTAGACGAACCAAAGTGACCGATATAGCCCACCGGATTAGCAAGTTGAAGTGGCAATGGGCAGGCCATATTGCTCGCAGAGCAGATGGCAGATGGGGCCGAAAAGTGCTGGAGTGGAGACCACGGACTAGCAAGCGCAGCGTAGGACGTCCACCAACGAGGTGGACAGACGACCTTATAAAGGTCGCCGGAAGACGCTGGATGCAGGTCGCTTCCAACAGGTATCTGTGGAGATCAAAGGGGGAGGCCTATGTTCAGCAGTGGACGTCCTATGGCTGAGATGATGATGATGATGACGTGGCTGGGTGACATTTTTGGTGGAATCAACGACAAACGTATGCAGTAAGTAATACATGATTATTGTCTTTGCTTCAAAGCGATCTTATAGTCCACCTACCCATACATATAAAGGTGAATAGAATTACAAAATCATGATGAATGTAGGATACCTACATAGGTATAGCTAGAGAAATATTGTCTAGCTCAATAATATTATATTGCAAAATGCAACCAAAAACTTCTTCCGGTCCAATTCATAACCAAATCCAACAAAAGATAGAAAATTACATCTAAATCTGTCCAGCAGTTTAGGAGTTCAATGAACACCTAAGTCCCAGACACCTAAACGAGAATTATTAATATAATAATGTTTGTTCTTTTAGCGTTCATAACGAACCCTTTTAAAAGATTACATTTGGGGTCAAAGGAATGTCCTTTTAGAAGTACACATACAATATATTCACTGGTGCGTATATAGTTACAATATTTTCCCCTCCCCATTCTTGTGCGAGCGAGCGAAGCATAACGACTTCCATTCATGTCAATTACCTATCAGGTTAACTTAATGTGCGAGTAATATTACAAAGGGAACAAGCAAACAGAAGGTATATCGAATAGAAGTCCTTTGATAAAATATTTTTAATGATCCTCTATACAATCTTTATGGAAAATCACTCCGACAAAATATCAATTGTAACTTGAAACTAAAGTGAATCAGACAAAAATCGATGATTTCTATATTCATGATTCCAGTCTTGAAAATAAACGAGCTTGAGAAAGACAATATTAAATTACCATCACGAAACCTAGGTACTACTTCCTAAGAAAATAAACGTTTACAATCCTTATTTAAATACATAATTAAATTTTAATTTAATAGTTCCTTAATTGTGTTACTGTCGCTGTACTTTATCAAGCCTCGGTTAGCTATTTATTTACAAGGAAAGACGAGGCAACTGCTGACAAATTAAGTTAGTTAACTTTGAATTAAGTTTCGCGATTAATTAGCGTCGACGGTGAAAAATATACCGACAGCGAAATAACGGCCGCTTATTTTATACACGGAAATTTACAACTTCGAATAAGTTTTCTGTCAAAATGCCACTCATCAAGTTAATATAGAGTAATTTATATATTAAAAGGTAAGGTTTTTTACATGTTGTACAACTTACCGACAGAATCCGTACATCGAAACAACACTGAAACTCCGAGTACAAGCAACTGAGGCCACTTCATCACAAAGTTCTTCAACCAACTCATCTTCACAAACAAAAACAACGACAAAACCAACTAAATTCAAAAAACGTTCCAAATTCTAGAACGGCGCATTTTTCAAAAAGTTTTCGTAATTGGAACGCGGGAGCGGCGGCGGGCACGATGTTCGCTCGGGTTTGATTCGGAGCGGCGATCTAGGGGCAACTGTTCTGACGGGGCCGGCCGTACGGAGGCTGTGTGCTCACTCGACGCATGCGCGACTCTTTCTTCCCTTTTCAGAAAGCGGTGTTTCTAGTTTGAATTATACTGTATTTCCTTTTGACGTTACGCTCGATGCGCCTTTGACTTGGTGCATTCCTTCAAAGGCCGCTGGTTCTACGGTATGGAACAAAAGGTTTTCGGTGTTCCGCAGGGACGTGTCCCCTGTCCCGTCTAATTGTTGTCTTGTGCTCTGAATGCTTCAGATATAGAAACAACTGTTTCCGATACACAGGGGCTTGAATAACGGTCTACCATTTAGAAATAATATTCTAGAATATTTGCTAAATTAAATGTACTGAAGGAACGTGTTTCTGTTGAGTACAAGTTCTATCAAGCGGAGGGTTAATTAATTAACTGTTACTATCTGAGTACGCCAGTAAATTGAAGACGTTTTGGCATACGATACTGAAACTTGGTCTGCATCATCAAGATAGAAATTCTCGCTTTGTTTGAATTCATAGTCAAGTCCTGATACACTTAGACTGTTCGCATCAATTAACTTTTCATTTCTGAAGTTAGCCATTTGACGAGTCACCTATGCACATTAGTTAATTGTTGATACATTTTTTTGATTATTGTAATGTCAATTGTAGCTAGATTTGGACAAACGAAGCTTCCCAACAAGGTCAATATGAACAAATGCGTACGGATTCAGTAATTTTAAGAAAATTTATTTAAAAAAAAATTGGTACTCAGCTGTATTCGGTTCGACTGGAAGCCGACCCCAACATAGTTGAGAAAAGGCTAGGCATATGGCATCAAATATTTACCTAAAAATACAGAACGTATTTCAATTTAATTCAAATGTTTCGGTATGTATTATCCTTTGTTTCTCTTTAACCAAGAAAGAAGTGGAAACTTCTTTTATTGCTCAAATAAATTGTTCCTTTTGATTACTTTTCTCTTATATTCTATACTCAAAAGGAAATTCCGTAACTCGATAACGTTTGCAGGAAATTATGTATCTAATATCCAAGCAATATATTAACTGACTCAGTAACAGATGTCGCCTCTGTGATTGGTTCTGCTCATAAAAATAAGAATACTACATTATAGATGTTTTTAATTTCCGCTCGCTCACTATTTGTTTGTCAATATTTTTTTAGTTATTTTTCTTCTTGTCTCACACAAGATTTTTTTAATTCTGGCTGATTTTATAGGTGTTTCTTTACATAATTAAAATATATACTTAAAATAATTTTAATATTCTATTAAAAGAGGTATTTAATTTGATAAATTGATTAAAAATCAGGTTCATCATCACATTTGTAGATAGTAAAACAACCGAGGCTGCGGGATTGTTCGAAAGAGTTACCGAGACCCTATTAGGTTCAGAAGGAACATGGTAGGTTTTAGTTAGTTTGAAATTCACCTAACAAACTATACATCTGTCTAGCACTTTCCCAACTATTTTAGGACCCGTTTCCAGACTAACCGAAATAAAAAATGTACTAAAACAAACTTTCTACAAAACACTTTTCCCAACCGTGTAAAATTATACAGCACTAACAAAATAAAATTAATGTATTCCAAGTGGAAAAATAAATAAAAAATACTACCTATACGTACGTGGTTCACTCGTAAAAGCTACGCACAATGGTCCCGAACCCTCGCGTTAGCATAAATCACAATAGCTGTATATATTGAATCTATCTGAACTAGCGTTTGCTAAACATTAGCTGTTTCACGGGAACAAATACCATCAATCAATGGCGTATTACTCCGCGTATTACGCGTACCGTATATAAATTTTTACGACGTTTTTAATGTGATTGTCTATTTAACTGTAAGACTTAAGATAAACTGTTTAAACCTACGTACCTATTACTTTTTATGCGAATCAGAAGCAGCAATATTTTTAATATTTACTCTATTTGTATGTTAGGTGTTAGCCAATTTGATTTTAATGACACGAGACTTACTTTATTCGGATGATTAAATTATTTTATTACATTTAGTCCTACCACAATAAGAGCAATGTGTGTACGGTGGCTAACAAGAGAAAACTAACATCAATCAACGACGTATCTTACTGAGGGGAAGTTATTAGGCAATCGTAATAACGATAACCGCGTATGTTAACTTGACGTATTCCGTGCTACGCAGATTTGTCAATCAGTTGCGTAGTCATTGTTTAGAATGTTTATGTAAACATAACTTTATTTATAGTGCATTATATAAAATATTAATATAGAAAAATGTAAACATCAATCTTCGTCATATTACCAGCTAAGTAAATAACTGTCGTGTCTAGTAAATAAAGAACTGACGAATGAACCTAGTAACTTATTTCAAAAATAAATTGATTTATAATGTACGCTTTCATCATCAATCTTCGGCGTATCAATCGATTTATTTTAATCTTGGATTATTTAATAAGGGTAGAGTTAAATATGAACATTTTAATGTGAAAACTATTGCGTAGTGTTTGCTAAAACATTAGCTGGTTCACGGCGTTTGCTCTCTAAACATCATCAATCAACTGCGTATCACGGAGCTTGACTGCAAATAAAACGTATGTTGCTGTGTAATATTGAAACTGACTTTTTTATAAAAAGCCTAGAATATCACTTGATTGATATTTTGGTAAATTGATTTAAACATAAAGCGTGAAGTATATTATTATTTACAAGTAATTACTTAGAATATGGTTTTGAAAATATTACACTTAACACTATATAATTGCACTATAAATTATTTGTGAGCAAATAATATCACTATAAAATAATACACACTAGTGATGCTATTTCAACTTCAAATATTTACAGAATAGACATTGTACGCAATTCAAATAAAACATCAATCTTGCACCGAACGCGGAATGATATACAATCACTACTGTATACAACGTAATTGATTTAAAAGTTCACGGGCGCCGGGATTTGTAGCGCTGCAGGGCGCAGCCCGCGGGCACGCCATTACAACTCCATTGTAACACGAGCTCCGTTTAATCTGTACTTTCTAGTTGATAGAGATAACAAAAATATTTCGAGAGTTACCTAATTTGAAATCAAACAACTGATACCCCATTCGAGAGGCCCACTTCACCCCACCTAGTTTTATTAATCAATAGAATCAACAAGGCCCATCAAATTGTTTGTTCAGCAAACTCGGCTGCCACTAAAACAACTTGGTAGGTATATTATTTTTCCAGAAACACCCGGTGTTTACGGACCTAACCCTCCCATATTAGCATAGATCAGGCATCCAAAATCATAATTCGCGTGAGCAGTGGAGCCGCTCGCTCGTACATTAGTATGCGGGTCGGCGCGCCCAGCTATTGTGGTTTGTTTATAGACAAATTTCCACCTGAGAATATACTCGAACAAGATGAAACGGACTGATTTCTGTTTGCTTTACATCCAGTCCTTTGTGTTATACCTATTGTTCGGGACCCAATCAATCGTACCTTTTATTTATTCGTGAGGATTAACTGAGATTATGGTGCGGGCGTTTGGGAAATGCGGGAAATGTCGGATTTAGTTGGCGACTGCGACGTAAATTGCAGTTGGATTCATTTGGTGTGTGCGCCGGAATGAATTTGTGTTGGCCATGGCAAGTTCTGTTTGTTTGCAGATGCCATCAGTTTTGCGTACGGACAAATATGCGAACTGCGTAAACCCTTTGTAGACTTGTTCGTAACACTTTAAATTAAATAGTATCCTGCGCTCATGCATAGTTTATGTGATGTGAGTAATGAGAATCGATGTTTTGGTTAATGATAGATCGCGTGGCTTGTCAGCTCATTGAGACAGATTAGTTAAAGATGGGATGTGAAACAGTTTGAGGAGAAGGTCTGGTTAGTTTATTAGCTACTGAAAATAGCTATAAATAATATAATATATAGAAAATAGCATGTACCGACGTCTCCTACCATACCTAAATATGTTATCGACTGTAATTGATCGCAGAAGTGTAAATAGGTACTTTAAGTATAAGTCCTAGAGCCTTTATTTTCGATTTGAAGTTATTGTCTAAGCAGTGCACGCGGACTCAGTTCACTAACCTTTATGCCATCTCAACTTTTAACAAGGCCTAAAAAGCATTCTCGCTTTAAAAAAAAAAACAAGATAAGGCTATCTTCATTACCTATCTTAATGAAGGCCTAGAATTTTCAAAAAAAGAACTTAACAACCCATTCACGCGTAATCGCACGTATGACGTTACACACGACGCACGAAAAAAGATGTAGGCAGGTACCTACAGTAACAAAAGTGTTAAGTAGGCGATTCTTGCCGGCTGATGTTTGCTGGAGAATCGAATCGTTGCCGAGCGAGTGAGCAAATTAACTGCGCGTCAGAACTTGTGCAAACGAGTGTACTCAACATTAATACTCATTTGTAGGCGTAATATTTGTTTTGGTAGTGTTGGGTAAACAGGTTGCTTGCGGCTTAGATCGGCTGATACGGTGTTAATCTGCGGAAAGTTGGGAATTTACCATAGTCTCATGTACAAAATTGCTAGATACCACCAGCGAAGGAACTATTTCGTGCATCCGGATAAAAAATAGACTTAAGTTTTCCTCGATAAATATCAATCTAACACTGAAAGATTTTCCAAATCGGGCCAGGGGTTACTGGAAGTTTTATCACGAGTATCTTACATAAACTAATCGAAGTTACATTTCTTTAAAGTGGTTATAAGACGAAGTACAATATCTTTCAACCATAAAAAGTAAAGTTGCCTGAATTAAAGGTATAAATATATATAATATATAAAAAGCGTAGATAATTATACTGGTTATTATACATGCTTTCCAACTGGTTAAATAAATAAACAAACTGAATAAAGTACAGAAATGTGTGAATAATTTATCGTCTTATGCTATGTACTAAATAACGGATCTGCTGAAACCAACGCTTCAATATCTTGGAATTTTCAATATTAGGTACTTACCAGCTCGTGCTTCTGAGAATTCGAAATAATTCCTTCAAATATTGTGAAACCCTTATTAGTTTCATGAACATTGTTAGCTTATAGACCAGGTACATACTAGGCGCGCTTTGATGTCTTTAATGATGAATGTTTACAGATTCTCACTGATAAGAGCTTAGGACCTATCATTAGCTCATCCACAATGGGAGGGGATCATTTGTTGATTTCCCATAAAAAAGACCTATAAGTATATCGTTTTCATTGTTGAATGTTATTTTTTTTTTTTTGATTATTTGTTAAGTTTATTACTTCTTAATTTATGACACAAAAAGAAAACTATCCTAGTAGAACAATAAAAAAACTAAAATATATACACTATATCTAAAAGGCGTCAAAAAATTCATCCCCATCGCTGTCAACTGGGAGCGTACCCAAGAGGCTGGCAGCATTACCTCGTTGGATGGCCATGCTGATCCTTTGTCCGAGGTAATAGCCAGCCTTTTGGTCACGAGAAGCGTCAACCAGCCGCCTAGACAGGTCTTTAAATAGGGTATGCGCATTCGGACCCCACGACCCGAGGGTTTCAACCCCAAACGGTTCGAAAATATAGTTGCCGACAAGGCCACTATATTTCCGCCGCTTGAGGTTCTCCGCGGCCGCAGCGGCAGCAGCGGCACAGCACGCAGAACTTGGAAGATGGGATGGCGCAAGAGTATCGACGCAGGTTGCGTCCCATACTAAAGGCCTACCCATCTTCCAAGGGAATAAAGACATGCCGTCTGGTCTCTTACCGTCGTCGCGTGCCAGGCCATTTGGTTCCAGTACAGCTGGCACCCCGACGGCAACAAGAGCCCGACGAATAATGTCGTTGATATTTGCGTGCCGCGCAATACGGCCCGCACTACGGCTGCACGACAGGCCGTGGTGTCCGAGGCTGGTGACAGCCTCACCACAGTGGCAGCGATGAGGGGAGCAGCACGGTGCTCCTATACGTAAACAAATAGCGAGGCGGAAAGTTGTATCGTCAAACATGGTGCTAATGTTTGACGACGGTAGTGCCTGAAGCCAAAGCCCCGACTCCCATCTACCCACAGCCAGTAGGCGCGCTCGCTCAGCAGGAGTAATTGCCGTTTCTATCAAACTATTCTGGGTTACTCTGCAGAGCGGCTCATCCCACTGTCTTTGGGAAGACGGGTTGCTGGGTAAATTTTCGTTCGGGCAAGTAATTTTCCAAGCATCCATAGCCTCGGCTAAATACGGCACCTCGAAATCAGCCAGTGTTGGAGTAAGAATATTCCTGGTTAATTTCTCAGTGCCGTGAACCGAGGATATGAATGCCGGTAAACTAATACTGGTAATTTTGCGGACGCCGAGACCTCCCATCCGGATGGGCAATGTGGCTTGTTGCCAGGCTCGGTCGTCCAGGGCCACATTGAGAATGGAGCTGAGGTATTAAATTAATTTTCACATTACTGAAAAGAAAAATCATGAATGATGGTCAGTTTACCTGCAACTACTGTCACAAAGAGCTTCGAAACAAAGGAATAAAAAACAAAAACAAAAGAAGAAAGTTTTCAAATTGAATAAGACGTCGCACTCGCCACAAAGACATTTCAGAAAAAATACAAGAATTTCTAAATTGTGGCTTTAACCCTAACTTTTTGGAATAACATCGCAAATTAGGACCCCCACTGTTTAGCTTGGGGTCGCGTTAATCATAACTTTTGTTGGCTATTATCGTAAATTCACGGCTGAATAGTAAATTACTATTGTTCTTAGTGGGAACTTACTGAATGTGGACACTAGTGTAAAAATCTAAACTTAATTATTATGAAGCTTAAAAGTTGCATTGTTTGCTTTAA
Source organism: Helicoverpa zea (assembly GCF_022581195.2). NCBI lineage: Eukaryota > Metazoa > Arthropoda > Insecta > Lepidoptera > Noctuidae > Helicoverpa > Helicoverpa zea. The sequence goes on along the minus strand of NC_061458.1, from coordinate 289,526 downwards.
CGCGCCAATCTCAGGAAGTACTAGTCCGATTTGGAATTTTATAGCCGTTCACCAAGGGCGGCTAGAAGATACTTTTTTATCTGGGTGCTCTAAGTAAGTGCGATGAGACGCGGGTGAAACCATCGATAAAAGCAAGCAAAATATTTACATATTATGTAAGCCTACTAACCTTGTAAATAAACAAAGGAATATAGAAGACATATTGAAGAATATCTATCAACATATTGGTTCATATCTCACGATATTGGAGAAGTGTCCTTCAAGTGAAGCCTAAAATATTATTTCTTAGCTCAGTTAGATACAATTGGTGTACAAGAAAACCAAAAAAGTAAAACACCCTGACGTTGGCCATTATTACCTGCCTAGGCTTATTTCATCTATGTCGGTCTTTCAGTCTAACTTAATGAAGCAAGTCGTAGCTAGCATCAGTAGATTTCAGGATGAAATCACTGCTTGCACTCCTAAGACAAGCTTTATGCATTAACTTTCATGAAAGTTAATAAAAGTGTTGATAATTATTACAATGTTCGATTAAATAATCATTGTGTATTCAATTATAGTCAGCCAATAAGTAATCGCTATAATGTGCCTACAACCTACACCTCTACCTGCCTGCTTGATCAAACTATCGGATGACAAAAAGTTTGCAGTCTGTGGGGCTTAAGGGCCACTAAACCTAATTAGAAAATTACCTTATCTCCAAAAAGCGTTAACATAGTAATCTACATTAGCAAAATAAAATAAAAACATGAACATTCACAGCTTCCCGAACAAGTTGAAGACTAACTTAACTCTATCTGAAACTGGGTTACTTAACGTTACAGTTGCACTGGGCAAATACACTTCGTACCTTGTGTGTGTGTACACTACTCGCCTGTATGTATGTGTGTTGTGGAGAGTGTGTGTGTGTATCTCGTAATGGTATTACTGACGGCAAGCTAGTAGTGTTTCTTGAAATTTTGTTGAGTGCCGAAGTATACGACATTTCTGATGTCTTATCTGTTTATTGATAAAGAATATTGAAGCATTTTATTAACTTTCTACAAACTGTCACTTCTCAAAAACTTAAGCATTACATTAAGAAATCTCGTCAAATGCGAGGAAAATCAGGACTAAGCAATACTTTAACAAAAAAGCCCAGAATCACAGCACATGTAAACCAAAAGCTTGAATAAACAAAGGTATTTCGACACAATATTTAAAAAAATAATATTTGAAAGCTACAAAATTGTCAAGCCTACAACAATGTCGCGTGGACACGGCATACAATACTTTGTCGAGCGTCACCCGCTCGTCCGAACTAAATATTTCATGCGACTGAGCTATGCCGTCGCGTTTCAATCTACCCCCTTTTTGAGCACAAACAAACCGACAGTTATTACTAGCTTTTGGTCATTTTCATACGTGTGTTGCATATTTTATTAAGCTGCGTTTTGTGTAGAAATGGGGATGTAAGGGAAACTGTAACTTTTTTATGTAATTAGGGTGGTTATTCGTAAGTAATTTACAAGAATTTGTATGTAGTTTTGTGCGGAATATTGATAACTACGAGTAATTCAGCAATTTCTGCAATGAAACACACAAGCATATGTAATGAAACTAAAAAAGACAATAAAACAAGTTTTCCGCTACCAGTACAACAAGCAACTCAATTGTAACATTTCACACCATTTAATTCTCGCAGTATTCAATCAATGGCGCCGCTGCACACATTTGCAACGCGCATTATTTAACGAATCCAACGACCACGCATTGTTTCGTTAACCAACAATCCAATATATTTGTTATTCATATTTCCAAGAGAACATTCACAATACCAAACGATATATTAGTGGGAATGCTTGGAATACTTAACGAACCGGAGCCGCCATGATCAAAATTTGATTAATCCATAGGTATGCCAAAAAGTCGGTCAAATTACGCCCGGTTGGAGGGGGGCGAATCAACGCAATAAAATAGTGGTTACTTACGCATTTTTAATGACATTATTACGGACGCAACGACACGATTGACAGACAAAAGAGAAAACTTGAGGCACTCTTTTAGATACGAGAATGATTACATTGATCGCATACTTTGAGTAGAGGGGGAGGTACAGCGATGTCGTGTCCGGTTATTTAAATGCTCTAAATAGGAAAGGCTATATTTCACGGGAGACAAAGTGCACGAAAGTCTGGCGGGTGATATCGATGCGGTGTATCAAGTCGCTTCGCTATTGCGCCGTTTATTTTGACTTATCCAAAAGATATTCGGGATTTATCTCTCTTTGTTATATTTTTACATGTTATGAAGTTTTCTGGTAATATACTTTTTTAAATAGTCCTTTGAAAGCTTCCTTAAACATTGGAATGAAAGAGTTGCTATAGTGCAGTGAAAAATACATATTAAATGGTACCAGAGAATCCTGTTATAATCTAGCACTGAAAAAAATGATATGATGATATTTTCTAAATAAAAGAACGAGCACGCAAGGAAATGTATACTAGTCTTCAAGAAGTTATTAACCTAATTAAAAAGCTGAAGCAAATGTTAAAATTTTTCTTAGTAGAAACTTTGCTACAGTTTATAGTGAACATGAATTAGTTTAATTAATTGTGCCATAATTAAGAGTGAACTTTTCATTAACAATTATGAACTATTGCGTAATGTAATGGTTGGCGAGTTATTTCCTAGTTTTTGTGCAATTAACTTCATGTTTGTTTCTTTTAAATACATTGGGTTTTCATGTTCTAAATAATTTTTGGTCTGATAAATTTATATTTCACTTTACCGAGAATTAATTAGAGACATATGTTAGGTAAGTAATCCGGTCACTTCAAAAATGTAGTAGGTAAGCGAAACTCGTGATATTCAAAACAAACTAAAAGTTCAAACAAACACTACAGCTTTTATTCAACATAGTTGTCCAAAAAGAACAATCATTTTGATAATTTGAAATGACAGTTTCGTCATATTGACTGTATCATTATACACTTATAAAACTTCTTAAATTGCAACTCCTTTTCCGTGAAACTATACTTGCCTTTACCCAGCATTGAGGCAATATCGTCCACAATGCACCATATTAGCCACCATACATCACAGTTATGACGTCACCACGGTGCATCGACGTTGTAACTTCACAATCACGATTACAGCCGCCATTGTAATGTTGCAGCCTTTGTGTACAACTAGTTTATGTATTAGATCAATGCCTCGTTGCTTCTATCAAAACTAGGTTGTTGGGAGCGGAGTTTATTACCTATTAGTCTTCAAACGTTGTTTTGCCTACTAGTAATTGAGTAGCTACTCATCTGACACCCAACAATAGGATAAAACGTGTCAATGACCTATCCTGTGCGAAAATTTAATCTAAATCGGATGAGCCATTTAAGTAGTAGTACACAAAGCCATCCTATTTTCATGTTTATAATAATAGTAAGGTTTTGGTTTGATTAGGCTTTAGGCATCCCAGGAAGTGGTTGCCATATGTTTCAATGTACTCGTATTGTATTGAAACTTTAGAACTTAGGACGCTTTTGTACGAATAAAATGAACTAATTACATTCAAAAGTCATGGAAAATAACAGGAATTATATTTCTCATAACAGGAAAATGTACGTAACAGAAAACGTTCACGTGTAAAATGATAGCCACATATGACATACTCACAAACAGAGCGCGATAGTCCTTACTTATTACCTGCTGTGCAAATATCACCAGAAACGCTTCCTACATGGAAATAAACAATTTCCATTAGCCTGCAACTAAACAGTATGAACAAGTTAATGTATGTAACGTCTGGCGTTGTGTTACATGAGTGTGCATTATCATGTACGGATAGACCTCACAATTGTAGAAAGGTTTTGTTACATATTTATTGTGTTTGTAGGAAATAAATAGTGGTATTGTATCGTACATTTTGGGTTAAAGATAGCTTTAAGAGTTAATAGATGCATCTTGAATACGATCGAACTTCTTGGTATTTTATTTTTACTCCGGTCTAGTCTATGTAGTGAGGAGGCATTTGTATACCTACAATGAAGAAAACATTTCTAGGCTAATATTATAAGCGAGGACTTTTAAGTTATAATGTGAAATTTTACTTAGGTTAAAAATCGTAATGAATAACGCTTATAAATATATGGAAAAGATTGTGTGTTTGTTCAGAAATGTTGTAGTACACACTACAAAGCTATTTGTCGTAGTTTCAGGCCGTGGCGAGCACTTTGTATTCCTACGTTTTTTGTATTCAAAGTGAGCAGCTTGAAGGTATGCGTTTTTCACTTTGAGTGTGAACTGCAATATTTTTTACTGCGAAAATTTTCAAAAGAACTGTTCACACCGAATCTTTATTGCTGAGTGTTTTTGTGACACATTTAAAAGAGTACGAATTTTAATAAATTATTTTTCGAATTTTATTACTGAATTTTAAATAATTTTAAAACGTTAAATATTGATGGTACATTTTTTATTATTGAATGACCCGCTAGGGAAAAATAACATGACTTCTTTACTAAATCTCCCAGCTCCAAGTAATACAAGAACTGGGGATGTTATCATTCCCAACAAACATATTTTAGGTAAAGCCGTCATTATATCTGACGCGAAGTTTTTCGCTAAGTTAGCTCCAAGTTTTTGTGCTGAGATAGCAGTAATACTTCTCTTCTACTTAAGTATGGTTTAGCGTGATGCCATTGGTCAGGCAGTTTTGGGTGTAGGGTGACTGTGTTTTTTTTTACAAAAACAAGAGATGCGTTACGGCATACATTTATACACAGTATTACGTTACATATAACTCATGTCTATTAGTTTGGTGAATCGTTTTTAACTACTCTTATAACCCCAAAAAAATTAAAATTACTTTAGTAGACGATTCCCCTCATAAATAAATCTATGTAGTTGTATTCGTCCTATATTTTGCTTCTCATGCATTCTACAACTTTACTGTTCGCATTATGACTTACACACGATAATTGTTTATTTGTTGTTCCTTTGCAATTGTAACATCTATCTATATCGTGCTCTAATTAAGTGCTAAAGACTAACTTAAATAACACAGCACTAACCTTACCATACACATCTATAGTATTACAGTGACCACACGATCCTTATTAACAAAACTTCACCCATCTGGTGCAATAACCTCCACAATAATTGCACACTATGGTCACCGTAGTCAAAGCAAGGCAAAGTGCAACAAGGATTAATTCCACACAAACTGCATTCTGTTGCTCTGTTGGTCTGTTGCTGTTGCGACAAGCCCAAGTTGCGCCGTTTGTTGCTTAATGCCAGCCTGCTGAATACTTGCGGCTAATGCTTGGGCCTGACTTGTGTTTCTGTGTTTGGGGATTAAGATTGTGCTGGTAAATTAGTGGTGGTTTGGATTTTTATCTGGAGGGATGTGGCTGATTACGTAGGCAAATAATTATGTAGAACCAGTTCTTTTGTATTGACAATAGACATGCGTTTGTCCACTTTATTGTTTGATACAACGACGTAGATGAAGATGGAGCACGCACTATTGACTATACGTACATTTATTTGGTTTTGTATTTAGAAAATGAAACAATTGTTATTATTCATAGTTCAATTTTAGACCCTCAGCTGAATACTGGTTTTGGGAATGGGACAAACAATATTCTACAAACTCCACTTACCCCCATTTTGATTGTCATAAACTACGTTTCGTGGAAATTTTAAATTTAATTCTCTATACATATTACCACAGGAGAAATTACAGGAACGGAAATAATTATATTGTAAAATAATTCGACTACACAACGGATTGCCGATTTTTTTTACAGAATCCGTACTTATATAATAAATCTGAAGAGTTTGGATGTTTTGTGTGACAATTTCTAACTACCAACATGCACGGCTGAACCGTTTCAAATATCTTATTGATTAAGTTTTAGTTTTTCTAGTTAACTGAGCTATAGAGAATCGTATGAAATTGTGCAGAATATACATATTATACCTATTTAAATTTATTATCAGAAAATTGAATATTAGGGAAGAAAAATATCGATATACAAATTCACAATTTCCCAAACAAGATCGGAAAATTAATACTTATGAAGAAATTGAAGAGGTTTTCAAGTCGATTGCGTATCTATCCGAGACGCTGTTTTGACCCAGATGTTTGAACCTTCAATATAAATTCAACAATCTACTTACCTAAAAGTTTGGGAGTTTTCCATTTAAATATTTTCTATTTATGTACCTACTTAAATTAAAATATTGCTTTACAATGTAATTATAATGGTCGAAATGTATTTTTGAATTGGTTATAATCTTTACATATTCTGTTATTTACCTTTATTTTTGTGCTATAAATTATTGCTATAAATGACATTGAGCCTTATAATTGTGTCAATAAATATTACATTTACCAGAAAGACATGTATGTAGTAGTGAGATTTCAACAAAATGAAGGCCGATTGTTGGACATTTTAGATATTTATGTAGATACAATAATATTACTATTCACTAGAGCTAATATACCAGAAGAGCACTGTGTAATATAATGTGCTTTACATGGGTATAACCTCTGTTAACCTGATTTTTTATCGAACTCTCATCACGACAGTTACCGGAAAACCATAAAAACTTCGTCCAAGGTCACCGATGACAGGGTAAGTGTCACCAACTGAGCACCGAACCCTGCTCTTAACGTCATTTGCGTTTTAGTGCGCACTATTTGTGACACACTTTTTGTTTATAGAGCTATTTTACGACTTTTGTACTGCTGGGAGCCGTAACTTACAAGAAAAGGTCAGTTGATGATGTGAAAGGGTTAGGAAAAAAGTTTGTGCATTTTTTGTGGGAAGGTGAATTCTATTATCATTTTTTGTCCCATGGTCCAATGGTATGATGGAGGTGAAAATCTATGTTATGTGACTGACAAAATTTTCGTTGTACAATAGGTAAATATTTCAGTACAACTTTCAGAAAAAATGCACAACATGACACTATAATTATGTAATTTTAGAAAACTAGTTACTTTCAAAGTTTCATGCTTTATTGCATTTCATAATGTACAGTACCTATAACGTTGAAATAATGTAAGGTAGCAGTAACAATAATTACAGACCCTGATACATACTTAATTTGTAACCTGCTGTTACTATACTAACCTCGCGTATTTCGGAAAATTGACAAAGAAAATGTTCACTACTGAAACTGCACAAAGTTCCTTACTCGTTACTTAGTGTACACGATAACATAAATTAAACTATACACGAATATATTTAGTAGATAGAGGAAGCTCTCTCATATCCTATGTGTTGAAACTTGCTAATATTGATAGTTAATTTAATTATGGTTTCGTATTGATCCCACTGGTAATGTTATTACCTGTGCTAAAATTAGCGATGAATCCATATGTATTATAATTATTATCTATCTGGTCTAACGGAATTAGTGTTTGGATCATTGGTATTTATGAAATTGAATTTAGGAAGGATTTATATAGACTATTAAATCAATTCTTAATCATGTATATTAATCGACATCAATTAAATAAGATTTTGTTGAATTAAAAAACGACGAAATCAAGATATACATTACATAAGCATAGTTATTTGCGAATAACAACAAAATTTCAAACATTATCACCACTAGACATAATTACAATTTACTGTGAAAATGTGTAATACCTGGTAAACTAAACGCGTCGGTAGATAAAGTAGTGCGACAGTCGCGCGATAGTTGCGACGCGACACACGTGACCTGACACACTAATAACTATGACGTGGGACTTCGCGTTAATGTGAAGAGGTTTGACACTTATTTAATTAAATAATTCTTCAAGAAAAATTAAAACGAGAATTTGGTCATTATGTACTTAATATGTTACAGAAAGTACAAAGTAGGTATCGATGGACGTGTTATTCAGCTTACAGTGTATAAGGATTAAAAAAAATACCTACTCATTATAAAATTTCCTACAAAAATTACAGATTTTTTCTTGGGCCATTCCAAGAATTAAGCATCGTCTTAAAAACTTAACATTATTTAACCAAGAATTTTATAATAGGTAAGATTTTAACAGTTTTTTATTTAAGATCCGATAAAAAAACCTTAACAATGTTACGAGCCGAGACTGGAGCTCAGTTTATCTTATTAAACCAATAACGTCGACTATCATGTTACCAGAAAACAATTTCGTAAAAAGAATATGATCATAAATTCTCTTTCATTTTGGATGAGAACTGATTTATGAAATTCTTTTAAAACTGATAAAAGATAGCGTTGGTATTTTTATACCTGAATTATTGCTTCTAAGATGGTTTTATGTAAAGGTTATTTTATGCGGTCCTTTTTTGTGAAGATAACGAAATTGTAGCGCTATTTTCTTTGTAATTTATGAACTACTGAAATTGTCGCCGTTTTCAATTTTAAAAAATAATCTTTGTAGCCTAGTGTCAATAACACAGTGTTTGTTTGTTTTATTTATACAAATCTATACATATAATAAATCTGAAGAAAAGTAATTTTTGTACATTGAAGAAATTGACAAAAAAAATAGCCGGCATGTTAAAGGATAACTAACAGAACCCATATCCATCATTTTTGTCTGTTTGTCTGTTTGTCTGTTTATCTGTTTTTTTGTTCGCGATTCACGTAAAATCTACGAATTCAATGCAGACAATGCTTATATACAAACATTCTACGTAACTTGGGGTATTACTTAGTTTTGGTTTCATCGAAATCGATTCACTCTATCAAAAGATATGATTAATTTTGTGAATTCAAGATGTAAAATATTACGACACGCAATCTGTTTGTCAAAACTGTACATTTGAATGTTGTACTTATATTAGTTGTTCGGCCTATTATTAATCTTTACACAGAAAATCACACCTTTATAAGTAACTTCGGAAGAAAAAAAAAATGAAAATTTTGTTTAGCCAAGGTTAAAGTAGCTCCATCTGTGGTAAAATTACATCAAAGTCAAAAGAACGAGGTGGTAAATGACAATTAATTACCATACATTCTTTATAGAGAATTATTATTTCAACAGATGGAGTTGTGTATTTTCCGTAATTCACCATATTTTAACACGTAGTGTAATTTTTCGATAGACATTTCAATAGTGTTTGTCAGTTTGCCGTACCACATCAAAATCCAACTATAATTAATAGTTCTCAGCCAAATTTGAAACGGTGCCATCTAAATTATTTTTTGAACATTATGTCAAAAATGATGACTTTAGTGGAACAATTAATTATCATTTAAAGTTACAGATAGAGTTCATATCAGGATTTTTTCATAAACATAGTTGAGCTTATCTTCCACTAATGTGGTGGCCTTAAAACAAATTACTTTGAGTGAGTAGTATTAAGTAGACCTTAATTATTTTTTCTGATGCAAAATATGTAAACTTAATCCTAGTAGAGCGGAAGATCTATCTCTCGCAAGCGCTGCTAAGCGTGAGGTAGGTAATGTAGGCTTCTGTAGCTTTAAAAACAAGCCCAGATACAAAATGCAGATAAGAAATGGGAGCTTTCTCGATTTAATACCATACACACGTAAAATGCTTTATGCCTCTGGAAACGTACAAATTACGCGTCGCATACCAGAGACATGCTTACTTTCAACTTCTGATCGCAAATACACTGTTCACGATTACGAACAGTCTCAGTAAGACCCGAGCCAAGTCTAAAAAAACACCTTTTATATAAAACTACGTTTGATGTCATTCAATTACAAAGACAGAATTGTTCTCTGCTGCAAATCCTATCCACCTATATCCTATCCTAATCCAGCATGCATTGCACAAAAACCAATGGTATCCTATTAGAGAAGTCAAAAGAGTCGGCCTGCCAACGTCAGCTTTTGCGCTAAGCAAGTATTCTTAATAGTACAATCAGAATTACATTCATCGTTGAATGAAGTGAATACATTTTAAGAAACCACAATAACAGTAGGAGCCAAAGCGTATGATCGCTTCATAGAGCTCTGATTGGCCCCAGGTGACCAACTCAGGTCTGATTTGTTCGTTCATCAGATCTTTGAAAGTGTTTCGGTGGATACTTACTGTCGTCCTGTTTACGTGTGACACAAAATATGGTATATAAACGTCCTCCGCAAGAGCGAAATTTTCCCGGTGTGCGGTAGTGACGCACAGTATACAACACTTCTGTTTCTTTTGATTTGCTGGCTCTACCAAGAAATGACAAATTGCGAGCGTACATTTTGAAAATCTTGGCAAAACTGCAGGTTTCAAGTACGAATACATGAAGTAGACTCTCACAGATACGTACATTTTGCCTATTCGTGTACTAATGCAAACATTTCGGTGGAGTCCCTCCCGGCTTAGACCTAACCCCACATTAGGCGTGCGCGATCCTCGGGCGTGTGAGTAGCGCGTGTGTCGCGAGCACGCTGCGTGAGCGTCGCGTTTTGCTGCCCTGCGGCATTTGCAGCGCGCTCGACTTGACGTTTAACTGCTAAGGCGTTTAGCGGGCGGCGGGGATAGCGGGCGAAGGGGTAAGAACGCAACTCGAGCGCCGCGTGCTCGCCGCGAGCGCGTCGCTTGCACTCTTCACACATGCCGCAGGGCAGCAAAACGCGACTTTCGCGCAGCGCGCTCGCGACGCCCGCGATACTCACACGCCCGAGGATCGCGCACGCCTAATGTGGGGTCAGCCTTACCATAGTGAGTAAGTGCACAGAAAATCCCCAATTCATACAAGTCATACAAGTGTTTCTCCCCAGTAGTGAAACTATCCTACCCTATGCGCCTGCTGATGATGACGACTCATTTTATCATCCATCCAGCTATTCCCCAACTATGTTGGTGTTGGGCTTCCAGTCACCGAATCTGTTTGAGTACCAATATTTTGCTTGGAGCGACTACCTATCTACCTATCTTCAATCCAGTCAACTACACAAGACGATATCCATGGTAAGACTGACAGACTTTCTGGCTTCTGATTAGTCGCAGCAGCTGCAGAAAATGTACAAATGACAGCTTTGTCAGACTCAAAGCATATAGACATAGATTATAGCTATTTCCTGTGAAAATTACTTACGCACCATACGTAATAATTTTCCAAATTGGCTGACTAGATCCAGAGATATTCACAACGTCACAAACTTTACTTCTTTTGTTTAGATAAATGGTCACATCCACAACACAACCTTGATCAATGAATCTATGCGACTGCTAAGTGGTAATCCTAATTATACTGTCACGTGAAAGAATGCACGTACGGGATAAGTAGTATTTTGACTATTCTATATTGCCCACGCAGACGAAGTTGCGGGCAACAGCTAGTAAATAATACTTTGCCAATAACTTCTAAGACAGACACGAAATTCGATATGTGATGAGACTATTCAAAATGAAAAATATGTCCTTGCTTTACGAATATAACCGATTAGACGATTTGTCTTCAAACTCGCCTATTACCCTCTTCTTCATAATATGCTTTAAGAGGCTTTACTGCTAAGAGTGTTGAAAAAAACCTAACCTAAAAGCCTCTGCTCTCTAAAACTAAAATCTTCATCTCAATTATATAAGTTAGGGTCATCAGCTAGATACCAGTGTTTTTCATACATGATGACATTTCAAAGTATCGAATGCACGCACCATACATCAAGTACAGCAGTCACCAGACAGTACCGTGAAATGGGTGCACAAACTCGCAAATACAATTTGGTAGTAACTGCGTATCGGAGGAATTGAGCCCGTGTGCTGACGCCCTAATGTTTTACTACTGAATATTAAATACTGACCAATTCACTAGATCAGAAATACACAAAATAGATACCTAATTACATTATTATAACATTCTATTAGATACTTTGTAAATAAAAATATAAACGGGATATAGTTCGCATTATAAAACGTACCTACCTTATAATGTTCAACCTTCAGGAATATGAGCACGAATGGAATAAAAATTATCCCTTAGGCGATTATCACACTGCCCCGCATGATGCAGCGTAGTGCGTGGATGCGTTTTTTCCGTTGTATGGAAATATCTCCGTTTGTATGGAAAACACGCATAGTCCAACACACTGAAAATGCATCCACGCGCGTTCATGCGGATCACGCACATACATGCGGAGAAACACGCACCCCCGCGCGTAGGTGCGGGGCGAGACGCAAGGTATGGCACACTGAATCCCGCAATGCCGCGCGTGATTTTGAATGGGCGTGACGTGTATATTTGAAAATGGAACTCGCTGTGCGTGAATTTACAAAACGCACCTACGCGCGTGAGTGCGTGAAAAACCCGCACGATGATGCAGATCTGCACTCCCGCAGGAACGCGCGTAGGTGCGTCGACACGCAAGATGCAGCGTGATGCGGGGCAGTGTGAAGATCACCTTATGTTAGTAGGTGTCAAATATTTCATTCAATAAAAGAGTAAAATTACAAAGCCCAAAATGAAATTCCAATGATAACGTAGACCAGTAGAAATAGCAAATAAATTATTGGAACCATTTCAAAATTAATTTCGAGCGTAGAGAGCGAATCAATGGTTGTATGTCCAAAATGAACAAACGAATAAACTTGTACACTGAAATACGAAGCCTTATAAAGATAACCTTCAAAACTTCGTCCGTAAAACAAAGAGAATCGCGATCGAAATGATAAACAACTTATTAAAAGTCAATGGCACCAAAGATTTTGCTCAAGATATACTAATTTGTATATCTGTCCGTTCACATTCAAACAAGATGGTATCACTTTGATGAATCGGTTCTAAGACTTTGATTGCCATCACTTTGTAAATTGTAAATTGATTGTTTTGCCTGAACCCTGCCATTAATCTACTCTTTATTAATATTGTTATTGATTTATTGAAGTCACTTAGCGCGTGAATTATCTTTTACAGTGAATTTTACTGTATCTTTTCTAGGAGTTTCACTGCCTTATTCTTTGTCCTGGTTGGCAAGACACTTCGTTATTAAAATATTACTTCTCTTAACTTATTCAATAAGATACTTTTATTTGGACCAATTAACTAATACATTCATTTGACTCTATTGATTCGTCCACTATAATTTCAGCTTGTCTATATCATCTATAGCAAAGTAAAAGATTATTATGTAAATACCTAGTCAATTAGCTAGCTACAATATACTGAGTTCAAACCGTAATTAGCAATCAAGAATAATTCCTAGCTTTTAGGTATCTCAGACAGGCAGACAATAAACATTTAGACAAGATAAACAATAGGCTTAGACCTCCGACAGTCGCCGCCAACGTTTAAGATTTCAGTCTAAAATTACCATACCTACCTACTTATCACAAATCAAAATTTAAACACAATCTCTTCTTCAAAATATGAAGCTTGTAGCTCCTAAACTGTTGTTTGATATTTGAGGAAAATTGCTCTTTAAATATACGCCCTTTATAATTTATAACAATAGGGGCAGAACTCCCCTACTTTTCCCCTAGAGGGGTAGGCCCAAAGTGTACATTAACGTAAATGGGTATAAATAAAATTCGGTGCGTATTACTTGCCGCCAAGGATGAGTAATAAATACTTGTAATACATAATTTCACACATGAGCTCCCGAGGGCTATGTAGATTGCTTTTGTCTGAAAAATATGAGTTTATTTGTTTTTTCCCTCATATCCAAAGTTATTTAAGAGGAAAATGCGCATAAAACCATGCAACATATTCCTAAACAGACAGGCCAACAAACAATAAACAGAGCACGCTTCGATCGACAAATATTCGCAACTAAAACTGCAATTCAATCGAATATATCATTTTTACAGCAGTTGCTAACTAAAAATTGATAAACGCTCCAATTGTGCTAGGGTTGTCAAAAAAAAACGAACAAATTTGATTCTTTTAAATAAACAAAACATTTGACTTTTGACAAGATCTTTTTCAGCAAAATTTTATGAAATTGAACGAGGAGCTTTTTGCCTATTTTTGTTTGAAATTAAAAGAAAAAAAGCTTGTACTCGGTTCTCTGTAACTCGTAACTGTAACTTGGTTCAGCCACTTGAACCTATCACCGTCTCCGCTTTAGGTCCGGTTAGCGTTTTAGCCTGAAAATGAAACAAACAAACCCAAACTTCCGAACTATAACGATTCTTATGAATTTTTACTTACAAAAGGATTTTTTCTCACACTTTTCTCTCATCAGCAGCCCTAAGTGCAATGGTTAGGCACGCGTATACCGGATAATTGTTAACCGGACGCGCGTGTTATTATCGTTTTAACTCCAATTTACAATCACATGCATCGCATCGGTCTGAACAGTACGACTTTCATTTATATTCTGCACTATTTTTGTATTTTTTTGTGAATTTTTGGACGTCTGCATGGACTTTGTGGTACGGTTATAAAAGCTAATGGTAATTATTGTATGTTATGTTAAAAATGTTATTTCGACTCTGCAGTTCTTTTGTTACTATTTTTTATTTGATCAACTATCATATATTTGACTGAACTCTTGTCCTGAAACAAAGTGTCGTCGCTTAAACCTGAAAAATGTTAAAGAAAAAAAAAATGTAAATACTGGAATGTAAATGAGGAAGTTTATGTATACATTTTCCTGTACGCGCAGACAGGTTGATTTTAAGAGTTCCCCAACTTAATGAAAACGAACTCATCTCGCTCGCAAATTGTTATTAAGTCGGCAAACTTACTTAACTAAGGTTATTGTTAAAAGCAACTTAGTCGAGTTATTTTTTTTAACGATCGTTACCTTACCGTGGTCCACATTTTTTTATAGTAATTAAAAATTCATTGGCGTCCATTACAGTTTTAATGGTAATGTAATAAATTTTTCTAAGCGACGATGTGAAAATAAAGTAATTGCTCCACTGTACTTCAAAGGGATTTTTTTAGTACTTCCCACATAAAACGCGGGAGGACGGATTTTTATGTTAATTGTTATACAAAATTGTTTTATTTATGGAGCACTTAATGTCTTATCATATTTATTCTGAGTCACACTTTTTAGATAATTGTTTGTGATAGCGTGGAATGTGTCTATCAAAGTTTTATTTATTATTCGGACTCGAGTCGTAGGGTTCCATTCCATTATATATCCATAACTATTTATACGTACAGCAGAGTCTTAGTAAAATGGTCTTATGCCCTTTGGTTAAAAATCCCTAATGAACCTTTTTTTCATTGTATACATTAGTAGGTAAGTGGTACACGCTGATTGTTACAAAATACAAACACACAAACAATCAAACATTTTGAAACAACAGCAGAAACTAACCGGTTATAATTCGTTCCCCATCGGGCTGTAGCACCGATGTTGCACAAGTGCATCCCCGCTGCACATCAATCGAGGTAATAAGTGGCAGATGAATTGCATAGGCGCGGCGCGTCAAAGCTACGCTGCGATATTAAATGCTAGGGATGGGCTGACCACATCGTATGGTCATGTTTGGAATATGTCGAATACTAGCGGGTTCTCGCGGTTCTACTCGCGTCCAGGGAGAATTCCTTGTCATACCCAGGCAAAACATAAGCAATGATACTTCCCAACAGTGAAGGCTTCTTTATTTTCAGAATGATCGTCTCACTTTCCAAAATATTCAAAAAATATATTCCACATTTGGGTATTTTATACGCAAGAATACTAAGGCCCTAGTCACACCGAAATGGCATTGGCTGGCAGCGACGTGGCGACCACTTTCAGCGTGAAATAATTTTCAACTTTAACTACACACTTAAAACACCAGCATAACTAGAAAAGCTTGAAATGTATGTAATTTTATGTAGTTAAAGATTAAAATTATTTAACACTGAAAGTGCTCGCCGCATCGCTGCCTGCCGCTGCCATTCCGATATGACTCGGGCTTAAAAAGATTCTAACTATAATAACACAATTCTATACTCAAATTATCAATTCCCATTTACACCGCAAATTAATCCCCCAAAATCACCATACCCCCAATATCGATAGTAAGCGCATCACTATAATAAGAGCATAACGTAATTTTCGCATCGATACCGGCGTGTATCGAGTCGACGCAAATCTGTTTCAGTGTAATTATCAGTGACAGCACTATGGTTTCAAGTGATAGGCTTTAATTCCATTTCAAAATCATTTGCTATTCAAATGGGTGAGCCAGATTGAGATTTTGATTCAAAATTGTTTTATAATCTCTTTGTAAACCTAAGTAGGTTTTGATAGAAATATAACAATAATTAAGTGTTTTGTCCTTTTCAGGTTTGTACTGACTTAATTAGGACTTCCAGAGATTGCCACGTTATGTAAGTACCTACTCACAAACCAAATATATTTTTTTTAACTTTTGTCAGTACTATTTTAAACTGAGTGTGAAAGTTCAGTATAAAACACAGTAACTATAAACATAGCCCAACAGCCAAACCTTTAAATTGTTGCAAATTAATTTCTATAATTGAGAAAATAAAGGTGCATAACAATTTTCTAAACGAGAGATCAGACCACAAAGCCACACAGATCGTTTTGTATTTATGAAGGTAACAAGATTTAAAAGCCGCGAACGTGATCACAAAGCTGTTCAAGCAATAAATAAAATAGTTTCACGCGAATAACTGACATTACATATAAATGCCGAATACCGAAAGTACATTTAAATTTAAAATTCAGATATTTTACAAGAGAACAACTGTAAAAAAATTGATAACACGACCGTTGCCGGAACAGTCTGATTGATTTATGTATTGTTTCACAATTCAACCGGCTATTTGTTACTATATCGTGAGGGAAATATTTTTTATTTATTCATTCAATTGGAAAATTGAAATGAAAAATACTGCTTTTGACGTATCATTGGAACCACGCAAACGCGTTTTATATGTAACTTTGAAAAAGTACACAGTGGTAGTAAGTCCGTAAGAGAATAAACTAGAGTAATAAATGGAATAAAATAATCACTCTTAGTTGGTAGTGGCTAGTTCCTAAATAAATATTTATTAATTATTGAGGATATCCACATATTACTTTTTATGATGAAAACTAACCAACCATGTCTATTAGTATCAAAACAACGCCTCGGTTTAAATACCACACTAATTACAACTTTATTAAATTACAATATTTTATGAAAAACGAATAGAATTCATAATTAATACTTAGTAATTAACCGTGGCTATTAAATTAAAATTAATTACTCGGCTATTTGTGTATTAGAGTTTACATGCATTTGCAAATATTTAATAAAGTTAGGCACGTCATATTTCGAACATGGCTTATTACCACGATTTAGTTTTAAATTCTATAATTTAAATTTCTATTCATATTATTTCCTATGAAATAATATTTAGGTGGAGCTGAATATAGTGCATGCCTAGGGACGAATACTGAAATGCCACAAAATAAGGGCTGATCAAACATAATTCTATCTTACTCACACTTACGAAACATTTTGCGTCTGAAATACTTTCAAAGTGAATTTAAAGCCAATCATTAACATGATCATGATCCTCAGCATACATGTTTCTTCTGGAGTTTTTTGTATTCCAGTGACGTCATTGTGACTCCAATCCCATAGCAACACAAACACACAATGCTTTCGGCCATAATTTCATAATACAATGTGTGGACAAACCCGTACCTACTAATTCTAAAGCCGATGACAAATACACCAACAAAATATATTATCGCCCGCAAACAAAATTTAAACTAACCGAACCGGGAAATCGAATCACAAAATCGTTTACAATTCATAAATTTAAATCGATTCAATCCTAATATTTAAATTAGATTCAATGGTGACATTTGCCGAAGTTAATACTGTTCGTTTAAGTCCACTGTTGGTAAGGGTGCATGTTCAATATAATCTGTTAGGGAACAGATTTGCATTATAATATCAATTGTGTTTTGGGTTTGTTTAATAAATTTAGAATTTGTTGGTTGATAACTCTTTGCAGATTTGCAAGCCATTGTGAAACTGCGAGTGATTTTATCGTAACAGTAATAATGTAATGTTGGAAATCTGTTAACGAAGTATTTAACCATAAGTACTCGTGCATTGTATGAAGATAGAAATGGCTAGAAAGAATGTTACTTGTGACATGACGTCAGATAAAGAAGTGAGGCGCAAGGTGAAATAAAATTGACATACAGTCATAAAGAATGATGATTTATAAATTATTTGTATTTAACATCTCAGATTATGAAAATTCTTTTTTGTACTCATTGACCTTTTCACGGTACATCTTATTTTCCATTTCATTAACTATTTTGAAATAATGTCTGTCCTCCTTAAAGACAGACAGTTTTTGTGCTTCTTAATGGACTTATTGTCAATCTTAGTTACTGTTAGTTAGGCATTACGTAGAATCCAAAAATAGAAAGCTGAAAGACTAAATTAATCGAATGAAACTTCTTTTTGAATAGACAAGAAAAAGTTTTGGTCAACTGAATTATTATAATATTAAGAGAATACCTATTAAATTAGTAAAACCAACTAGGTATACCTTATTTGTATGTATGTATTTATTTATTTATTATATTTTATGTTTTATTTATAGGTAGGTATATATTTTATGTTATGTAGTTTTATCTTTGTTTTGTTTAATGTTGTGCACTTTTAATTTTCTCTTCCCTATCGCATCTCTCTATCGCTCTAAGGTTTTGCTGTTAGAGAACCCAGTTCTGGGTTAAGCTCGCCTTTGTACATGTCTTCTCTGTGCTGTGTGTATTTTTATATGTTTTTGTGTACAATAAAGAATAATAATAGGTAGGAGTTACCTACGTACTGAAGTCTGTATGTAGTGTGCAGATCTCAGCTTGCAGTTAATTCATAGAATCGGACAGTCCCATTACCGGTGCTAGCACGTCCCGTTACTTTTACTTAACTTAAACAGTTTGCGAAAGTTCACCTTAGAAAAATATACTGGTTAGAGGAAAATCGTTGCCCAGATCTTCTTACATTTCACATTCAATAATACTGGTTAGGATTTCTCAAATTCACAAATACTCCTTTATTTTTGGCATGTATACGGATTTAAATATAATATGTAGAACCAATTAGTGTCGAGCCCATAGCGAGCCGAGCCCCATACACGATGAGGCGTATTCTCTCGTTGAACAAATCTCATCCATTCTACTCCATAATTATCCTTCCAGTGAATGAACTGAAAATTCTATAGACACCAATGTTCCTTCAGCTGTAATCCCACATTATTTGTATAACCCTGAGAAGAGCCAGGACCTCGAGATTTTTTAATTCAATTGAATAAACCAGATTGTTTGGATACAAAGCGGGTCCCAATTTAATTTATATTCAAATTACTCTGTCCGAGGAGTCAGTTAGCTCCAATGTCCGTGACAATCTAATTAATCAAAAAAAAAGATAAATAAATAAAATCACTGAAAAATTGTCAAGCCGTCACATATCTCCCAAAAAATATATAATTTAACGTTTTATCTCGCAGAACTGTTCTGTTTACTTAACACCGCACTTAAAATATCTGTGGGTGTTAAGTAAATCACATTTATTTCTGGTCAACCCTCTAAATTTGGAACCTCAGCCTGCCCTTTTTGAACTTGTGGACAGTGTCAACAGAGTCTAAATATAACAATCCAGTAACTTAAATCAACGTCTGTGATTTTGAAGGCAATATATGTATAAATAATTCAAGCCTTTCTTTGTGTCGACGTGTATGGTGGCTACGATTATTTTCACAACCTTTATTTAAATTTCTGCTCTCATTTTAATCCCATATTGGCACTTATTCTTTGCGCTGGCATTTTATTTAAGTAAGCTTGTCATCTCTCCAACTGCGCCCGCCTTGTTTTATATTTAAGTGCATTGCGCTCGTAACAGCCAGAGCTATCCAAAGCCTGACCTTACACTTAAACCTCGCATATTTTCTCACTGTTGTCACTTTAATTACTGCAGAACGCTTGCCAAGTATTTTTTACGACTGAAATTAAAGCTGAAGTATGAAAAGTATGAGTAATATTCAGCAAGAGCTCATTTGGAGCGATCAAACTGTCTGATCTTTGGCATCGCTGTATTCCAAGTTTGTGCCCAATCACGGGCCGCCTCCCCGAGCCTTGAGAACTGACTGCAAAATGTTACTTTAATAATTTATGTGTGTGACTGCACCCTCATATTAAAAACATTCAAGGAAATTTTCTCGCTACTGGCCGAGTCATAGAAAACTTATAACAGTAGATCAAAATGATGCAAAAGATATATGATGTTATAATAAAATTTTTAATTTTTTTTTGCATCATTGTGTCTACCTTGAGGGTCCTATTAAGCAAAACTGCTAAGTCATTAGTTCAGTCGTATCTAATATATTTTACAATTTCTTAACTATGTTACTTAAATGTACGAGAATTTGTTGCCATACTTTGAAAGCTAATGCCAATTTTCATGTACTAGCTAACTCAACCCAGACCTCACACAAAACTAGGTCGTTAAAAGACCTTGAAAAGCAAAACATTTCCAACAAAATAAAGTTCTTGCATTACTGAATAGATATTTTCTCTGTAGGTCGAACACTCCAGCCAAGAATTCGATTCGAGCGCACTGCACCGCTCTGGGTGATCTATGCCCACTTTATGAGCGAATTAAAATGGCTGCCGAGTGACTTATGACGTCATTATAGCCGTTATGACGTCACACCTATGACGAATATGTAGCAGTGAAATTAGTAGCCATTTCACTATGGAGTTGGAATTTCATTTTGATTTATGTTCTTTTAAAAACTTTTTAATTATAAGATTTATAGTTTCTTTTTGCTGAAGTTAACGCTTCTAGAGCAATTTTCGCCTACTATTATTCTCTTAGCGTTATTGTCAATAGTGTAACAAGAATGTATCGCAAATAGGTTCGAAACTCCCCAATTTATTAACAAACAAATAAAGTAGTTAATAAAAACGAAATGCGCTATAAAGTCCGTCTAATAATGTCCATCATTTAATTAATTGGATTCCAAGTGGCACGCAGTAGGGCTCAGGGAAGTGATACAAATGTAAATCAACCGTCCATTATGTGCCATTGAAGGACGGGCCAAGTGAAAGATTACAAATGATGTGATATTTGAGATCCTGCATAGATTAGACGATATTTGTTACTGTTACTGTTACAGCCTTTTTATCGTCCCACTGCTGGGCACAGGCCTCCTCTCACATGGAGAAGGATTGAGCATTAATCACCACGCTTGTTCAATGCGGGTTGGTGATTTCAGACTTTATAGTCCAGGTTTCCTCAAGATGTTTTCCTTCACCTTTTTATCAGCCATTGGTGTCTAAGTATACTTAGAAAGTACATACAAACTTAGAAAAGTTGCATTGGTACTTGCCTGACCCTGGAATCGAACCCACACCCTCATACTCGAAAGGTTACGTAGACGATATTTGATAAGAGGAAAATATATTTCAGTCTAGTTTCGGTCATACAGTCATATAGCTTGGTTTCAATTTTATATCTAAAGCTGTAAGACACTTTCAAATTAAACTGGTAATCCCTGAGGTTATTGCGCTTATTATATTACATTATATACTTATAGGTAAGTTTTATTACCAATAAAATTATTCGATTCGATCAAAACGAAATTTGCAATTACAATAAAAAAACCGTTGCCATTAAAATTTTGCGCGACTCGTAATCAATTCTAAAGCGGTGTCCACATTTTTCCTACTTAAAATAAATTACTTTTGCACAAAGCCACGTCGGGACGTTATTTACAAAAGTAAATAAGAAATACTGAGATCCAAAGCATCTTAGTCGTTTTCCCTTCACTGTACCGTAGATTGGAACGTAGGAGACTTGAGGATTTTTTCTTTGGCAGGGACTTGAGATTTTTTCCCTTGAAGCGATTTATATTCTTTGCTAAAGATTAACTCTATTATGAGAAGTTCAGTTGGAATCACTCGGTTTATTCGCAATGTCAGGTTTTTTTTTTATTTGTTTCTGGTGTAACTTTGTAGAGGTGCAAAGCTTGCTTCGTGATATTAATTTTGTAAGAAAAGCTACAGCTCGATTGAAAGCGGAAAGCATAATGATTGTGAGTTTTTTACGAACTTAACTCTTTCATTTGAAACCGAGAAGATTTTAGTTTTTCCTGTTTGTAAAGGATAAGTTTAAAATACATATCATTACTTAGAAACGTTACATTGGTACAAGTACACTGACCTACGACATATGTACTCTTACATGGCCAGCTCGACTGCCACATTACATATATCGAGTACTATTTATTTTAGTAATTGACAAACTGTTCGTTATTTATCACCTGTAATTTTCAGTCAAAAGCGTTTCCCAGAAAAGAGAATAATATAAATATTTTCATCCACATACGTTTAACGGTAGAATTGACAGCTGCAGCGTTTGAAGCAGAATTCGTAGAAATGTCTTCAAACTTTTGACCATTTACATTTATTATAAAGGATCAGTAAATGTACTTTACGTTGCATATTATGTTTTACTATTTACATAAAAAATTAACTGTTATAGGAATCCCAACAAAATGGAAAATGACCTAACCATCGTTATTTTACCCGGTTGTCAGTATTTTGTACACTCAATTAGATATGCATCGTGCATACACAAATGCAAGTGAAAAGATGTAAGAACAGTCTCAAAGTCAAAGTTTTTTCATTCATATCGATACAGCTACCACAAGTTCTCACGAAACGATGTCAGATAGCACATTTGTGCATCCCGGCACTCTCTTCTCTCTCTTATAGCGTGACTTCTTTCTAAAAACCAACCGTTGTGGTCTAAAGATGAAAGATAATGTATTTTTTTTTACCACAAGAATTTAGATAAAAAGTCATTTATTCAAAGCTGGCAAAAAATCAGCGCTATAAAAAGGTCAAGTTTACAAAAGACATCCCAAAAACCACCAACACTTCTTATTTGTTTTTTGCTGGGAAGAAGAAATGGCGGAACTAGCCTAACTCCCCAGCAACGTTTAACAACAAAAATATTTAAATAAACAAAAACTGCATCAGAAAACTACACTACAGTGCACTTGTGACATATTTATGTACTGTGTGTCGACAACACATGACACTTGTTGAGGCGTCGTATCAACACAGATCACACGCCGACGATGTATGTATCGCTGGCGAACTATTTGCTTAAGTTTTGTTTACTTTTAGACTTTTGTAGTTTAGAATAATGAAATTGAAGAAGAATAGTTGGAAGAAGTGTTCTGAAATAAAGTCTTTCAAACACAGTCGGGTAGCCACATGGTAAGACACCTAATTGTAGACAAAAAACAAAGACCATATAATTAAAATTTCAGTGCATTTACCTACAAATTCTTTCAAAAGTATCCATTTGCAAAACCTTTTAAAAAACAAAAAGAAAACGGTAAATGAAAGTCTTAACCACAAAAAAAAAACAACGAAAAATATCTACAATGCAAATAAGAACTGCTATAAACAATGGTGAGCCCTTCCATTAATTAACTCATTCCCTTTTTTATTTGCAAAAGTAATTAATAGCTAGTTATTCAACGGGGGGCGGACATTATAAGGGATGTTAAAAAACCCTTTCATTTTTCCAAAGCTTTGCTAGCCAAGAACTAGACAATTAATTAAGACGACCGAAAAGATGGATGCCGTCTAAGTAAATGAACTGAGAACATAAACGAGGTATACAGACATCAAAGCAGAAAATCCAGTCACAAAAATCTCATGTGGTTATCCTTTTCCCAATTATGTTGGGGTCGACTTTCAGTCTAACCGATTGGAGCTGTGTATAACGTTGATAATCAGCTGCTATAGTGACCTTCTCTATAACCTTCTAATCTTATGACCTAGACAACCTGATTGGTAAGTGAAAGTTTTACTAACAGGAGTAAAACTTTCTGAAATCTGACTACCCATAACAACTGCCACAGCTGTTCAGGTAACAGTCACCCATGGTTTATCAACCGAGTGCACAGAGTAGCAACCTACCACGCGACTTGAATGAAACCTCTGGCGGAAGCTGATAATTAAATCCCACCAAAAACATTAAATGTAAAAAAAAGCCAATCCTCTACGCAATTCCTCCACCGTAAAAAGTTTTGAGATCGCATAGAAGCCAAGTCCTGTTCTACTTTATTTGTTATAATAAATCAATATTTTGTGACTATATCAATAGTTTCGTTCACTTTACAATAATATTGACTTGGCCATGAGCACAATAAACTACAAATATAATACAGCATATCTTGGAGAGGTGAAAGTCAAACATGAAGTTTAATATCACAGAATTAAATACTTTTAGTTTATTCAATTGTTACTAAATGACCGACAGTCAGTATCATCCAACATCAATGAACTGCACATGTACTATGGCGCATGTTTAGTGCATGGTGATCTCAAATTCCAATCAGTCCAATCATGTCCATATAGAATTTATCAATTCAATGGTATTTACACATTATTATAAGGAGCGACTTTTAACTTGTGCTCATGGCCAAGACAGTATTATTGTAATGTGAACAAAACTATTGATATAGTCACAAAATATTGATTTATTATAACAAATAAAGTAGAACAGGACTTGGCTTCTATGCGATCTCAAAACTTTTTACGGTGGAGGAATTGCGTAGAGGATTGGCTTTTTTTTACATTTAATGTTTTTGGTGGGATCTAATTTATTTTTTGTAGGTCTCTTTCTTCTCTCAGTATATAACAAATTAAATTAACTTACATGCAACTAACTAAATATATAACAAACTAAATATGTACACCTAAAGTAGCACGTAAACAATATTTTTTTAACCTAATTTCGAAATTGTCGAATTTTTTAATAGAATATCTTTTAGAATAAAAGAGATTTATTTCAGAGGTAGATGACGCTATCACATGAAATTATTTGATTTTTTTTTAAGTACTACTTATACTTAGTTAGGTTTTTTATTTTATTTTATTTTATTTATACTTAGTTAGGTAACGAAACCATAGCACGATTTAGACCAGGACAACGCCATCTATCGAGCGAGCATGCAATGTTTATCGCACTGCATTATATAATATGAAAGATTTTATCATTATTCATCTCATTTAAACCTAACTTTTTTATTCATATGTTGTATATTTAACACATAATAACAATATACCACTACGTAACAATAAAACAAATAGTAACATTTTGTACATAAATAAATAACAAAGTTATCAATGCAGTCAAAATTCATACACAATGTTCTTGAAAAACCGCAAATATAAATTTGTTTCCTATTTTTTTTATTAAGTTTTAAGGTTTTTATAATTTTCCCTTTATATGTAGCTAATAACCTATCTTGGTGCCAAATTTGAAGGTTCTAAGTTTGCTAGAAGTACCTTAGACTTTTGATGATCGGTCAGTGAGTCAGTGACAAAATGGTATAACTTTGATAGCTCATAACTCGTAAACTATTTATTCAAATGTCTTGTGATTTTGAGACTGAGCTTGTTCTAATACTTACTCTTGGTCATCGAAAACCTAAACTCCTAGCTTTGTTCACATGGAAGATACAGGGGGCTGAAATAGCCGCGAAACGCTTCGAGAAAAGATGGTACGGCCGTGCCCGCTTTGCTCGAGTCTTGGCTGGGGCACTGCCGTGCCCTCAGATACTGTTCTTATTGTACCTGTACATAGTGCACCTTCTGACAATTAATTAAAGGATGTATTGTAACGAGATATTTCGCTCCCAATTGTATAAAACAGACGTCTCTCGTCAGACTAAATGAAATTGCAAACGTTAACAATTGCATGCACCATGCATGACGTGGGCACATGCATGCTATGGGCACATGCATGCAGTGTGCACAGCTAGTTAATACAAGATGTGTGAGATATCTTGTACGTTTGATGTTTGTCTTCGCTCTAGCTTTAGAGGATTGGAAAAGTCTTTTAGTTCACATCTTACTTTTGCAGTACTCTTCAAAGAGCTTGAATAAATAGTTAGATTTTGTTCTTTCAGCATATAATACCAATCCTTACTAATATTGTCAAAGTAACTAAGTATGTATGTATGTATGTATTGTGAAAGTATCTATGTGTGTCGCGCTCTTACGCCATATTACATAAGCTGTCATTCAACCATGTTGCAAGGGGACTTCGTTTTCCATTGTCATTCATAGTCATAAGTTAATATTTTATTTAAAAGTTACGTTAAATTATTTTTTAAGGTACCCAATCATATCTTAATAAAAATCAAAAGTCATTTATTCAAAATAGGCTGAAAATCAGCACTTTTTGAAGGTCAAATTTACAAAAGACTCTTGCTACGTTCACTATAAATAGCTATACTAATACAATAATATATATGTAGTACCACTGTAGGGTGTTACTGCGACACACAACGTGAACCGAACAAGCAGCTGCTTCCACCGCAACCTCACAAACACTTGTACAACATATCCGACTGTTCAACGTACATAACTATTTACCTTACTATTCATAATAACACACACACAATATTCAGCGATACGAAAAATCTTTGAAACGAAATACTTATCAGAACCCATCAAATTATTCTAGAAAGAAAAAAGAATGGCCTTTGTCGAAATTATGAAAATTATGGATTATACTTCGTGATTATACGTACTACTCCTCTGCAAGTGTCATAAATCTATTTAATTACTTCTTACTAGTGTATTATAGTAATGTGGGCTTTAGAAGTATTATAATGGTCTACGGTATCGGCGAAACAGCTGTGTTACGAAATGTAAAAATAATTTTCATTTAAAAGAAATTAAGTTCGCTTTCCTTCCTCCCAAATGGTGACGCATACATTTACATAAACAATAAAACGTTTTAATATATCTTATAGTAAAACCGCCTACATAAAAATATTTCTAGTTTAGTTTTCACGAGCTAACTCCGACGCCGAAGTGCATTCACACATAAAAATGCAATACAACGGATAGTGAATAATTTTAAATAGCCCGTGAAGTCCTGGGTGTGCCTCCATTCTGCCAATCCGCCAAGCTGCCAGCCTGCCGGGCTGCCAGTATGCCAGGCCGGCCATATTCCATTCATTCTGGCACAAAAACCGGCGGTATAAACACTGTATGGAGTTTGGCAGTGCAACGAATGTACGAGAAAAAGACGAGCGTGTTGTGGTGAGGGGCGTGGACCAAAACCTAATATTTGGCCCAAGGTATTAGATACAGCGATTATAGCCAGGGATCAAACCTTTACATATTATTCATCGTTTGATGAAAACAGTTGGCCACGTTAGTTTACCTAAGACAAATAATTGTCCAAAAAAAGAGAACTCTACCTTAAGACTACAGTAAAAGAATAAGTTTTCTCTAAATATACTCTATTTATTTTTAAAGTGTATTGAAATTGAAATGATTTTTAAATAATGCCAGACATCCGTACCTCAAAACGACTAAAGCTTATCCCCGATACTCCACACTAGACCAATTCCAAATGTAACTGCAGTACTTGGCACACGCGAGTGTTCACAAAAACTATAGTCGCGAATAAAATACAATTTATTTATTGGTTCCATTGACGTTTATACGGGCGAACGCCAAATCACACAATAAACACGCCAAGAGCAGCGCGCAATGTACGCTGAATAAATCCCACGCGAAGTTTCGCGGCCTCGAATTCCGTCGGCTATGCACAAGTTCCGTGCGGAAAGGTAATTGCCTGAATTCGAAAGGAATACGACTGAATATAGTTGAAAATATCATAGTCATCTTTCTAAAGTTTTAAACACTTTCTTGAAAGAAGAATTTTGTGTTTTTTCTTTATTTTTGTATTTTATAGTTCAGGTCCCAGGTGGTTTACAAATGGATGAACATAATGTAAAACATGATATATTCAAAAAGCTATTTGTATCGCCCAAAATGTATTACATATTATAAGTCTCAGCAGTATAATGCATAAATTCCAGTCCATTTCGAAATCTGTTAAGAGTATTAAAAAATGTATTCAGTAAACGCGAACGCACAATATCTTTTTAACGAACAAAAGCATTAAAACCATATGGAACTTAAATTTAATGCACAATTTTGTCGAAATTCTGAAATTCTGTAGTCAAATGAACCCTCATCTGAACACGTGGTTCTGAATTGAACAACCTTGTGACACAGTTTAGGAAAGAGTTCTATCAGAAAGTTGTTACTCTGTAACTTTTGGATTGTAAAGTGGTGGGATAATGTTGCTCTGTGGTCGAGTGGTGGCAAGTCTGTAGAGGTATGTAATCGTCTCATATCGTGCTTTCTCGTCGATTAGGCAAGCAAATGAGCTGAAAGGAATGTATTGTGTGCGAAAGAGACAAAGAGGGGCGAAGTAAGCCAAATAAATGACTATTGATTATGTTGATTTTGTTTGTGTTAAATACCTGATGATAAAGTCCTACTCTTATTCAATGTTGCTTTCTTAACATTTTCTTCTAAAGGAGGAAGTAGGTATATCATTGATTTTTTTCATAATGGAAACATTCTTTTTTCATCTTTTTGAACTTTAAATATTCACAACAACCAAGATTTTTTCAAATTAGTCTCGCGGTTCTAAAGTACAAATACAATAATTTGTTTGTAGAGAGCTCCGTGTGTCTAGGCCTTTCATTAAAATTGTATTTAATTTATAAACAAATCCATTACGACATTTGTGGTTTGTGTGTAGTCACAACCGCACGACAACGACATAAACTGACATCTCATTCTAGATTCCGAACAAATAGTCATTGTGTTTCAAGTTAACGAAGAACAAGGCTATACATATGTATTACTATTTGAGAACATAAGATTTTATTGTTATGCCAGAAATTCAAATATTTGTATCGACTTATCAATAAGCAAGCTTATTTCAATGCAGATTACGATATTGGTAACTCAAGTACCTACCGTGAATGTATGAAAGTAATGAGTCCATCTCAAAAAGGGCCTTCACAATAATATTAAACGTCATAAACCATAAATAAAAATGTTTGTTATTAAATATTCGTTTGTAGTTATTTTATAACAATTCTGTAAATGGTCTTTAATACGGAGAACTGTCTAGTTGTTTATTATAAGCCTTTTCTCTGATAACCTACAACGAAATGTATTAAAAAACAGATAGTTTCTTATACAGTGATAATACAAACAAACAATATTTCCAAAGCAAACGTGCCAATAGCCGATCCCCAGCGAGCACTGTGGCCGACAATAAAACGCTCGCTAACATACTAGCCACCAGCCACGAGCCACTATAAACCACTTCGATAAAACTAACAATATGTTCGAGCCGACAGTTTAGTTGGACCTAGATACAAGTAACGTATAGCCGGAATGTGCAGTTTAAGGTCCTATATTTACTCACTGTTATTTGGCCTGTTTTTGAGCAGTTCTGTCGGCTAAGCCGTTTAAGAGAAAGGTAATAGGTAACCATAAACTACAAAGGAGCTAAGAAACTAGCAAACTAGCGAGCAGTTATTAAAGTGGTACCATTTTCTCACACAAAAAGCTATAAGGAGTGCAATTTTCAAAATGCTGTAAATTTCGACCTCAAATCGATTGAAATATTTGGTCTTCAAATAAAAATAAATGAAACATAAATAAATATAGATCGCCGACGCAGAACTGACAAGACCTAATGACTAACCGTTATAAGTTCGATTTGGCTAGTTAGTAATTTATTCCAAACGCACTTTGGAATGCAACCTCGACAGTATCTACTTACTACATTAACAGAAAATGATAACGGCAATGTTCTAGCTGCAGTTTCGTATTGACTTCCGATTTTGAATATTCATGATTGTCAACGGAACATAAACTACTGGTAAGTCAACATTTGCTACCAAAGCAGGCCAAAAGTCACATGAAGGGGTATTAATTACCGCCCCCTTTTTAGCGAGGAAGTGATTTTAAACGACTTCCTTTTGTTAGACAGGGCATCGAAAGCATCATCTGTCAACTATGTTGAGTATGGGCTGTCGGCTTCCAGTCTTAACGGATGCAGCTGAGTTCTAGTGTACACCAATGTACAAGGAGCGAATACCTATTTGACAGCCTCGGTAGTTATTTGGGCAGCAGGTATTATAAAAATCGCTTGCATAACTGACTGCCTACAGTCTTAAACAACCAAGTATCCTCCGACCCTACAAAATATCACAATCTTAGCAAAAATATCACAGTTTCACATTTCAGTAATAACTGGTTCCCGGTACAAATGTGCGGGGCATTAGATTGTGCTGCATCGCGATCCGTCTTACATTACAGCGTGATCGATGGCTGCACCTGTGACTGATCGCCTAGTGTTTGCTACGTGCTCGTATCGGATTGTTCTCCAATTGTATTGTCAACTATGTTATTACTTGTAGCACGGTCTTGGAAATGTTTGCACATATCTATTGTTACTGTGACATGTAGTGATAAGTGTAAAATATTTAGAAAGGTGATGATATCCACGATGATATCCAATTCTAAATTACGATGTGTTATTGGGATGTTTGTTGAAACATAATTATTCAGTACCAGGTGAAAGTCTGCTTGTATTCTCATTCTCGTGGTAACTTGTGGCTGATTTTTTTAGGGTTCCGTACCTCGAAAGGAAAAAACGGAACCCTTATAGGATCACTTTGTTGTCCGTCTGTCTGTCTGTCTGTCTGTCTGTCTGTCTGTCTGTCTGTCTGTCTGTCAAGACCCTTTATCTTAAGAACGCGTGGACGTATCAAGCTGAAATTCACATGAAATACTCGGGTCTATTGTCCCTTTAGGCTGTGAAAATATCAAGCTTCTAAGCCAAGCCAATCAAAAGATACAACCGATTATGTCGATATTTTCAACAAATTCTCGACACTCGCAAAGGAATCAAAACCTACAGGGTACTTCCCGTAAACTCAGAATCTTGAAATTTGGCATGAAGCATTGTTATATAATGCAAATATAGGAAAAATTGCGAAAATCTCATTTTTTTTGTTATATAATATAAAAAAAATATTTTAATAAAATGAAACTTACTACCTTATTTCTCACGAACAAATAAAGGTACCAAATTGAAATTTATACCAAATACCTAGGTCTATTGTCCCTTTAAGCAATGAAAAAATCAAACTTCTAAGTTAACGCGATCAAAAGATACAGCAGTTTTACCGACACCTTAGACGAATTTCCGTCACACGCTAGGGAATCAAAACCTACAAGGTACTTCCCGTGAACTCAGAATCTTAAAATTCGGCACGAAGCAACGTTATATAGTACAGATAAAGGAAAAATTGCGAAAATGATAAATTTGAAGTTACATAAAATATTAAAATATTATTTTTGCTTACATGACATAAAATATTTTTTTAATAATTATAAACTTACTACCTACCCTTTTTCACATGAACGCGTAGAGATATTAACGTTTTGAATAAAAAGTGAAATTCATATCAAACACTTCTTAAAAATAATGGCCTCTAAACTGTGAAAAATTTTAAATCATTCAATGGTCATTGGGCACCTTAGTATGAAAACCATACCCACGGCGGATACGAACGAAATATAGCACAGTATAATGATAAAGGCTCTGATTTACTATGGCATTAGTCGCATCAATGTGAACCATGGGAATCTAGAGAAAATCAGGTGTAAACATTAAATATTTTCCTCATTTCAATGGGGAATTTAAACGACCAAGTTTGACGGAATTGAGAAATCATTTCTTTGTAGTGAAAGAGTATACTCGCCGTTTATTTCCATTGTCATCAGGTCAGGATCTGATGATGGAAATCCTGAGAAATCGAGGGCAACTATCAGAAATTGTAGGCATGCATAGGATTAAAACTTGATTCTCAGATGTATGTCTGGTGATACTGTCAAACAGTGAAGGTTTAGAGCTTACCTGATGATGGAGACGTGAGAAAGTCGAGAGAACTCCTCAACAGTATGTTTTAGTTACGTCGTGTTTGGGCTTATATTATTCGTATTGACGAGAACTTTTCACAAAAGTTATAAAAATAAAAACTTTTTACAAAAAAAAACAACTTCTAAAACAACAAGAAAACTGTTTATATGCATCGGTCTAGATCTCGGTGGTTAAATAAATATAGATGCATCCTCTAGACACCGACTTCTAGACCGATGCACCTAACATCTTTTTAATTTCTTTCTTGCTTTTGTTTTCTTGTTGCTTTTTTATATGTTTGAAGTTGGATTTGTTTGTAAAATGCTACAAAATAAAATAATGCCGACTTTATAAAACAAAGAAAGGGACAGAATTACACTTTTGTCAAGGCTCTAGAAACCAGGCGGAAAAAAACCTGAAACTGGGGCTCTTTAGGTGATTAATCCCTCAAAAATAAAAGATCCCATTCCTGCAATGGCTGCTTTAACCCAAGTTAGTAGTGAATTCTCATCACCTAAAATAAAATAAGCTCCGACACAAGGTTACGTTATAAATTGTAAAGGAGTTCCCATAACTATATCTGATCTTAGCTGTCGATCCCACAATGGCAGTCAAACCTATCTTTGTGGAAAGTCTTCGCCAATACGAATAAAATAAGCCCAAACACGTGGTAGTTGCAACATACCGTTCGGGAGTTCCCTTGACTCTCTGTAGTCTCCATAATCAAATCAGCTCCAAACCTTCAGTTTACCAGTACCCTCAAAAATATACTCACATGTCTGGTTATGACTCGATGCGTGCCTACAATATTCAAGAGTTGCCCTCGATTTCTCTGGGTTTCCAGATCCTCATCAGATCCTGGTCATCCGGATTGGCACCTTCCTTCTTTATGAAATGTCTTTACCAATAAAAACTAGCATTGCAACTTGTACAATCCTCTGAAACTGCTTGTCTTTTATATTTTTCAAACGATCCTGGACATTCGTCTCCATGGAATTTTAATAAAATATTTATATTCAAAGAAACGTCATACCATTCTCCACGATTTAAAACGACTTTGATTCATGTCCGCCACTTTTTACAAAGCGGGTCAGATATGCCCCATGACCTTTAAGACATAATTAGTCATTTTCAATCAGATTTCTGAATGATGACTATAAAATGTTGTATATAAATAACTTCAATAAAATAACTTTTACAAGGTACTGGCCTACTATTTTAGTTATATTATAAAATAAAAAATATTAACTATTTTGACTCTCACGAAATTACCATAACTATGATTGTTCTAAACTGAACGGTTGGCGCGAAACTCACTTTTTATCTATACAGCATTTGTACGGAACCCTCGGTGCGCGAGTCCGACTCGCACTTGGCCGGTTTATTTATAATCATCGTTGATTGATTATTAGACTAGAAGTTCACCATTTAACTTTTATCTATAAAACCATTACCATTTATTTAGGCTATGTTGAAAACATTTTGTTGAAATATTTCTAAACCAACTTTCAGCTTTCCAGTGAAATGCTATTTCTTGATAAAAACAACACACGTTTGATATTTTAGAGTGGTTTTCAAAATATGAACATAATTACAAAATACAAATACAAATACAAAATCTTTATTTATGTTTTAAGAGGTTTAACATAGTTGGTGATAGGAGCCTCCTTTTAAGCAAATAATGCCTGTATTAGGACACTCCGCTCTTCTACATCAATATGCTATAAATAAAATAAAAAACTTAGATTTAAACTGCACGCTTGTGTATGTACATGTGTCTGTGCATGTGTGTGTGTGGATTACAATCAAATCAATTACATATATGGACTATCCATGTAAAAAGTTTTAGAGATGTGTATACAGGAATGAATTTTATCCAGTGCGCAAACTTTGTATACTTATTGTTAAATAAGTTTTATAGATACGTATATTTTTATTTTGTAGTGTTTTAGTACAAAAAAGAAAAGTTATTGATATCGAAAGATGTTTATTTTGTAACCGATAGTACGGTCACAGTCGTCATAGTAGGCACGGAGGCAACGCGAAACCGGTTTACTGACGCGAGCGCTACGCCAAGCGCGTAAGAATAATTAGTATCCATATTTTGCTGATTTTAGGACGGACAAATGAATGAAAAAAATTTTTTTACTGATTATGCAGATATGTTCTGTTAATGATTCTGAACCACCAGTTTTTTTTTGCGCACTGCTTAAAATTCATTCCTGTATATAGCGTGTAAAACTGACATATACAAACATTTAAAACCATTTTGTTTTTATAAAAAACTACATACATGTAATACTCAGAAATAAGACCGTACAGAATACTCGTAGACACATCAGTAACATTAAACTGAATACAGATTCACTTAGTGGACTCGCTACAAATTGTATACGGTGACATACACCTGGGACTTCGTTTATTTTGACTTATTACTGAAAATAATTTAGTCATAGGTATTTTACTAATTATGAGAGAAAACAAACATATATTTTAAACATATATTTTACATTTTTAAATAAATATTAAATATTAACCGCTAAACCGGTTTTGTGGGAAAATGTTTATTTTAAAATTGTACATTTTTGAAATAATAAATAAATAAAAATAAAATAATAAATGTAAAATATGTGTTTAAAAATAAATAAATGGAAACAAAAATAAGTCGTTTTATGTAAAAAAAGCAAAATCGTCATTTTGTTGGTTACGATAATATACGATCGACGAGGTGTCGATTTACCTCCGAGAGAACTATTTACCGTTCCCGAAAAAAACACAGTGCTGGATATATTGCTATGTAAGCTATATATAACTGCCAAGTTTATACGTAAAAAAGAATGAAACCACAGACAAACTTTTACCTTTAAAATATTAGCTTGATCTCCCGTAAAGTATTAACCCAAATAACTTTGCAAAGAATAAAACAAACTATGAACAACACCACAAAGAAATTAAACTTCCATTAACAGCCAAACAGAACTAGCGAACAAGAAGTGCTTGCGAAACTCTTTAGTCTCCCAAATCCAGCATAAGAACAACGAACAATATAACCACATTAGTTAACCGTGAAAGCCATTAAAAACATTAGCGTGAAGACACAAGATTCCGGCATACAAACGTACAGTAAGCGTACTGTAAGCGTACGGTAAGCGTATTCAAAAGGCGCGTTCTAACCGTTTTACTAACGAGTAACAAAACTCCGTGTGTCTGCTATGTACTTTCAATAAACTGGTTGGTAAGTCTATGGTGATAAACGGCAGCGGATTTAAAAATACTCTGAGTACTGTGAAATTTTCTGAGTTAGTGTGACGATCTTTTAGGATTTTTGCATAGTTGTGAAATAATGCTGTTAATTTAAATGTAAAGTTAGGTATAATACTTATGTACATATATGATATTTGAACCAAAGTGAAATTGTATAATAATCATATAAGTTGGTTTCATTAACCTAAATTAGACTACAATTTAAACTTCATTTCGAGTCATTCAAGATTTAGAGTAGTGAAATAACTTAAATGAGAACCCTTTTACTATAAAGTAGTAGCTTTCTAAAGATAGTTCAAAAGTAATTAAAAATATTCCAACCGTGAAATTGGCATTATAAATCAAAATGGTTACAATTTTAGTCACACTTGCTTTAAATACTAAATGAAAAGGTTGACGAACCTGACCTATTTAATCGTATACTTTCATAGAGATAAGTACCTACTCGTGTACTTTCATAGAGATAAGTACCTACTCGCTAGTGAACTACTTATTTGATTAAAAAAAACTAGAGACAGTATTTTTAAAGAAACGTATTTATATCTACGTATTAGGAAAATATTAATAGGCTGTAACAAAAAAATCTAAAATCAAACATTTTCATCTTTAAATCGTTTCCCCGCTCCTCCGCCACCAAAGCCATGGTTCATCCCGTACTCATTACGAGCTGGTGGGACAAAGCCTCGCTCAACTTCCATTATGATATAAAAAGGAAGGGTCGCTCCCATACAACTCACACAAACAAAATGTAATACATAAATTGTGTTACACCGGTGTCACTGTGAAATGGTATGCAGTAGGATTACTTTGGTAATTTCATTCTATACTGTGACAGCGTTTTCACATCAGCATATTTTCCTATTCGGTGCATATTCGCTCCGTGCTACATGCGATGAAAATTCGCTGGTGTGAAAGCACTGTTAGACTAGCATAATTATATTTAAGTACGACCCTTTTTTCTCAGAAAAAAAGTACTCAGCCATTTAAAGCATTGTTTTATAGCTGTTAGATCCTCTCTAAATAAAATGCAGTAAAATTACATAAACCTGATTTCTTTTTACATGACAAAATTCTTACATTTACCTATTTACATAAAATGCCTAAGACAGAATCACCAAAATGTTCATATTGTTGACTTCAGCACGAAGTTGTCCTACTGTATCCACGTTACAATTTCCGCAACCACTTGAAGTAAAACTTGGAGTTTGCTTAGTTCTTTCGTGAACTTTATTATCGCTTACAATGTTTGTGGCGAGAGTATTGTCTCAACCTGTTATGGGACAGTTTTCATGTCGTATTGTTCAAAGTGCCCAAACTTCAGCTATTGGTACACGTTCACAATTTTCCGAATACGAAATTGGTTAGATTTTTGTGTGGGCGCAAGGATTTTCATTTTCTGCGTGTTTTGTGATGGAGATTTATTTACACGTACGTGTTATTTTTTACATATAAGTCTATTCATACAATATGGACTGAAAGTTTTTATTTTACATGATTTTATATTTATTAAACAGTGTCTTAAACATGTACAGAAAGTATATTTTTGTTTTGCAAAGCTTTTTACCAAAAATACCAAAACAGCAGCAACATAATTTACCTACTGTCACATTCAGCATCATTTCCAATTGCAATCATTCATAAACCACCCCTTAACACCACCCTGAAAATGACGAGCAAATACGCCACACAGAGCACCGGACCTCTGAAACTTGTAAGTCCTCACCGTCCTGTAATCCACCGCAATAGGATTGCGCGCTTTGACCACCCACCTTTATGAACCGGTGCAATTCATGAAAGACTTTCAGCAACAAACTGCTGTGGCTTCTTACCCTATTGGCTACGATGAACGATGAATTTACTTTTAAGTTTTCACTCGAACGTTTTAAGTGTTTTTTATAACGTCCAGGTATTTATGAAGTGATTTTGTTTTGCTTTGGTGTGGCAAAAGATTATGGTCGTAAGTTTTGAGATATCTTGTTAATGTTAAGAATATTTTGATGGTTAAAACAAGACCACCTAAATAAATTTATTCCTTTTTTATTGATACTTCAACAGTCTGTTTTTTATTGAAATATTTATAGTGTGACGTAAAGTAACATTATAAAATATAGACATAGCAGCATTATCGTATAAAGACTGTTTAGCATATATTATGTTCGTCTAAGTTTAGCATATTTCACTCCCAAACTTGACACAAATGGATTTGTCAGTACTCCTACATAAAATCATCCAATTCCTACAATTTAACACAAAATCCCCGCTTATATCTTAAGCCTTACCTCGTGTGTATACTTATCCTAATAGTGGAAGACATTCGTGAGTAATTTAAGGATTATCAGGCTCTTCCGATACGCAGTACCAGTTCACGAGCCGACAACTTGAGATGATACTGATAAGCTATCAATGTAGCGTGCTCGGATGTTAGATAGATAGATAGATAGATAGATATAACATTTATTCAGACAAACGACAAGACACCATAAAGATACACAATAAGAAATAAAACAAAACAAGAAGTGGGTAGGAAGACAAACATAAAATACAAAAATTAACGGCGTGGTGCAGTGTCTTACGCTTGCACCGAATGGGAGTCCAGCTCAGCATGTGTCAGGTAGAATACCTGACGCTGGTATTCTGCTGGATCCCGAAAATGACGCACGGACGTCGAGTAGATGATTGGTGTGTGCTGTGTGTATTTGAAATAAGTGTTTTATGTTCTGTGTGTGTTGTGTTTGAATATGAACTATGTATGATTATTAATGAAGTGCAAAAATGTGTAATTATGCAATCTGCCAGTCCTAGTTTTGTCAGACTACAAGTCAGCCGGAACACGGCAACGAAACAGCATCACGGCAGGTACCTGCTACCGCTAGATTATGGAGGTATTTGAAATCGTCATACCTAGTTTTTTTTGTGATGTAATAAGGAACTTTCGTAAGTGTGTTCTAAAGGTACCAAGTGTTTTGAGATTTCTTATTGGCGGGGGAATATTGTTCCAGCATTTAGTAGCAGCGTACCTAAAACTGCCTCTGAAGGCCGCAGTGCTGTGCGGTTCCGTGGAGAGTTGCTGTGAGCATTGTCGTACCGGGCGATCTCTCTTAGTAGCAATAAAGCTGAGTTTATTATACAAATAGGATGGCTCTTTGTACTTTGTAACCCCAAAGAGTAGGCAAGCCAAGTGCAACTTGCGGCGCGACTTCATCTTAAGGATGGAGTGTTCATTGATAAAGGGAGTGACGTGAGTTCTTGGTGGTATTTTGAAGCAGAATCTGGCGCAGGCATTTTGCACTCTCTGGATCAGGCGTTCCGTTCGTGCCAGCAATCGAGGACCGTAAACAGTGTCTGCATAGTTAAGGTTAGAAAGCACAAGTGACTCAACCAGCTGCACACGCAATTCCTCCGACAAATAAGGCCTTATTTTATAAAGGATTTTAAGCCGGTAGAAACACGTGCGCACTGACTTTGCCACGTGTGCCTCATACCTCAACTCCGCATCCATGGTCAGACCCAGATTACGTGCTTCATTAACTCGGTCAACCGACTCACCCATGAGTACAACGTCTATTGTAGACGGCAGGGCACTAATCTGACATTTTGTACCAAATATCATGTACTTAGTTTTGGCGGGATTAAGTACCAAGCCGTTGACCTCTGCCCAACTTGCTATCCTATTAAGGTCTTCGTTCAAATCTCTCAGAGCGTTTAAATGTTCGCCAGGAACAAACGAGACGTAAACTTGTACATCATCAGCGTAAATGTGATACCTACACCGCTCCAGCGAGTTTACGATGTCAGCACAGTATAAAATGAAGATCAGGGGGCCCAGTATTGAGCCCTGCGGAACTCCTCTATTGACGGGAGTAAGTGACGAGGTCAGGGTTGACCCATTGCTCAGTCGCACTTCAACACGCTGCTGCCGATTGCTAAGATAGCTCCTAAACAATTTTATAGCATTATCGTCAAACCCGTAATACTTTAGTTTGCTGAGAAGCAACTCAATATTAATGCAGTCAAAGGCACGCGAAAAATCTAGCAAAACCAGAATTGTGCACATGCCCTTGTCCTGTGCAGATAGGATGTTATCCGTCACATCCAGCAGAGCGGTCGAAGTGCCACGTTGCTTACGAAAGCCTGACTGCAACTCCGGAAGCATATTGTTTGCATCCAAATACTGCGACAGCTGCTGAAAGATTGCTTTTTCAGCAATTTTGGATAGGCATGGCAATATGCTTATGGGCCTGAGATCTTTGAGTTCCGTCGGGTTGTTTATTTTTGGGAGGGGTCTAACACAAGCAATTTTCCAGATGTCAGGGAACGTTGCAGAGGCAATCGACTTATTGACAATATCTGTGATAACTTCTATTGTATGCGGAAATGTCAGTTTAAGCATGTCAAGTGTTATTCCGTCACAACCCTCAGCATTCGATTTCAACTGACCAAAATATCGCAAAACCTGTTCGGTACTCACCGGGTGTAGTGAGAAACTCGCATCACTAAAGCGGTGACATTCAAAGAAGGTACTTACAGTTGCATTTAAGTTTGGATTACCAGGAACATTCAAAAAATTTAAATTTATTTGATCAGGGTCTCTAAAGTGAACTGGAAGGTCATTGAGTGGTTTAGGTGGCAATATAGTACTTTTCAAATTTTTCCATAGTGTTTTTGGGTCGTTAATTTTGTTATTTATGTTTTGTTTAAAATATGCAACTTTTTCATAAAATAAGGAACTGGACACGAGTGATTTTAATTGTTTGTAATATACCTTCTTTGATTCCGACTTAGTTGTACGATACTTGGCGAGGGCCTCGTTACGCAGATGCATCATGAACTTTATCGTATCTGTTATCCATGGGTATGAGTGGTCTTTGATCAAGCAAGTCTTGACTGGAGCATACTCATCGAAAACAGACACGACATTCCGGTTCAGTGCATCGACCATGTCATTTACATTTGATAAGTCACGAATGATTTCCCAGTTTATACCCGCCAAGCAATCATCAAAACTTTCCATATTAATTTTTGAAATTGGTCTGAAAGCCACCGTGTGAGGTTTATACTTACTACGCTTTATATTAAGTGTGCAATTTACCAATGCGTGACCATGTATTGAACCGAATGGTTCAACACAGACAGATATGTTGTTTATGGTAGTGCAAACAAGGTCGATTAGCGTCTGACTATGATCCGTGAAATGGGTGGGGGAGTCAACTAATTGCTTAAGGTTCAGGCAATTTAAAAATTCACTGACTTTCCGAGTTTGGCAACTGGTGATCAACATATTAACATTAAAATCGCCAAGCAGTATATAGTGGTCACATTTTGCTAGTGAACTGATGGTGTCGGTAATTGAATCTAAGAAGAGGTCCAAATCAGAGCGAGGGGGACGATACGCTGTTCCTATAGCGAGTTTGACTCCATTCAAAGACAGGGTAATCCACATTTGTTCGATAGACTCATATCTGGGGTCAGTTGGTGTAGAACAGGCGCGGACAGTCAGACCGCGCTTAAGGTAAAAACCCACACCACCGCCACGACCCCCGCGCACAGTCGCAGGCCGCGGCGTGTGACGCAGACGGTAGCCCGGCACCGTGGGCGCGCGACCCTCCTCGCCCGCTCGTAACCAGGTCTCATTGACTGCGACTATATCGAAAGAATGACTTACCACTGACGCCACAAAGTCATCGTGCTTCGTACCGAGGGAACCCACGTTTAACAAACCAACTTTTAAATATTTATCATGCATTTATAACACAGTGTTTTGTTGTTAAAAACAAAAACTTATGCCGACAAAAGAGACTAATGTTTTTACTGTCAATGGGAACCAACAAAATGATAATAATATAAAATTTAATCCTACGTATAAATTGTGAATTGGTGTTGTAAATAACAATAAAATCAAATAAATAACATTTCATTAGGGATAGAATTAGTGCTAGTAAATAATAAATAAGATATGCGGGTTTAAATATAAATTTGTAAAAAAAGGAAATTGTGAATAACGTAAATATTATGAGTTTGTAAGACATTTTATAGTATATTAGTTTAATATCGTTTATGTAACTTATTGTAGTAAGGTAGTAAATAGTTTTCAGATGTATATTTTTGCTTTGTTTATTGTATAATAGTGTGTAGGAAAGCATAACTGCATTTATATGTGTGTGTGATACGTGCAAGCAATGCGCCAATAATATTACTTGGTCAAAAATGTAGACCAATGTAGCTGTGAGCAGAAAAATTAAAAGTGGGTTGATAACAATTAATCCAAGAGGACTCCCATTCGATAGTGCAAGATATGCGCACCATTCGGTTTCAACACTTATTAAGAAGAAAAACAAGTTTAAAAGTGAATATAGAAGACATATAAAATTGAGTAATGAAAATGAACACGAAAACAAACATAATAACAATAAAAAGACAGTACAATGAAAAATCTTAGGCACAACTACAATAAAACACAACTTAAGCCTCAAACCGATCTTTAGCCAAAAATTTTGGTAACATCATCTTCAAGTCTAATACGTTCTACCTTCAAACGATCGTCCTTGCGACACAATATTTTTCCCTCCCTTGTCCACACATACTTCCAGCCATGCAGACTCGCTGCCTGGCGGGCGCGATAAAATAACTGGCGATTAGTGCGCGTGAGGCGCTCGTTGACGTAAACACGGTGCGGCGGGCCAGGCATATCGAGTGCATCCGTACTCAAGCCACGACGCACTCGGGCCGCGCGCAGTAGCGCGTCGCGGGTCGCGCGCCTCGCCAGGCGCACCGATATACTCCGCGGCCGTTGCGCAGCGGGGTCAGCAGCAATACTGCCATCCAAGGCAACCACACGGTTGCGGTGCGTAGCTCCGACTCGTTCGGCATGGACGACGTCCCTCTCGTCTAGTGTAATGCCGAGCTTTACTGCGAGAACGTTCACGAGGTGGAGGGTGCTGTCGTCTTTACTCTCCGGGATTCCTGTGATCTCAATGTCGTTGAGCAACAGTTCTTGATCACGCTCGTTAAGCTGGCACTTCAATTCAGCGATAGTGTTATCGACGTAATCGCTATTGGTCGGCAAGATTTTCTGCTCAAGCTTCAGCTCGAGAGCTTCAACTCGCGCCTCAATCACGTCCATACGCTCGCCAGAATTATTTAGGGCGTCTTTTAGCTGCGCCACTTCTGTCCGCAATTGAAGGAATTCTTTGTGCATGAGGCGAAACTCTGCACGAAGTTCCTCCTTAAACATCCGAAGTTCAACAGCCACGTCCGGAGAAAAAGTTGAAGTCTCGTCCAGCGCAGTACAACTAAACGGGCTGGTATCCACCAGTTCCTTAGAGAGCTGCTCCTTTGGAAGGACAGAATTTTCCATTCCTCTTACGGGTGTCTCCGCCTTATTGTCCCTAACCTTGTTTTTCTGGCATTCCGGACAACACCAGTCCGTTGGAATACAACCCGTTGCAGGCAGACTAACGCAAGCTCGATGGTGTATGCGATTGCACTTGATGCATGTAGCGGCATCTATCGACGTCATATATTTCTTGCAACCACCACACCTAGATGCAGGCATGACTGTGTCGAAAGTCCGGAAGCAATCGATAAGGTTTATTTTGAGTATCGAAAGATGGCGCTGTTCACAACTTTGCGTGCGGCTATGGTTAGATGGGAGTATTATGGTTCACTAACACCATGTATCGACACTGGGGTAAACAGAGTAATATGCGCACTTTGGTATCACTTCAGCAGCTAATTTCGGATAATGTTTAATAATTAATGTTTATATTTTTATGTTTAGGGTAGATTTAGGTCACTGTTAATTAGCTTTAAGTTTTGTTGTAAATAGTTTTAAGTTTTGCATATAATACACTGCACTAAAACACTAGATAACGTTTTATGTGATGCACTAGGTTAAGCTTTGACTTTTTGTAATATAATTTTTTCTATTGTATACGTTTTTAATTTATTTGATGCTAAACAACAACAACCAGCACAGGCTA
This sequence comes from Helicoverpa zea, assembly GCF_022581195.2. Lineage (NCBI taxonomy): Eukaryota > Metazoa > Arthropoda > Insecta > Lepidoptera > Noctuidae > Helicoverpa > Helicoverpa zea. Next base: position 246,593 of record NC_061458.1, on the reverse strand, counting down.
ACTTGGCGTCCGTGACGTCACTGTTAAGCACTGTCGGGATATTAGGCTAGTTAATTAGATAGGTGTAGGAAAAAATCTATCTACTTGAAAAAAATATGGTAAATAGTTTTTCAGCTTTATAGAACATACTGTTACTTGACTTTGTCTTGAAATCACCAAGGAAATCCGCTAATGCCACGTCAACATTTCAAAGGATTTTTTCAAGAGAGCGTATTTTTCCAGGTAGATAAACAAAAACACTTCACCGTAAAAAGCCAACAAGTCTTTTCATTTTTTGTTCTAAAGTAAATGTCAAAACTTCAAAACTGTAGCGTGCCAGCTCTGAAAAAAAAATACAAGAGGAAATAAAATTGCGCTCTTTACTCGGTACTGTCGAAAAAGTTTCAATTCAATTCTAACTCAAAAAGGAGGTCAACTATTCGCATAACTGGACACCGACACTCACGAAATAACTTCACGATGAGTGCATCGATTACTCTTTTTGTTTGGCGCGCGATGCGGACAGTGCAAACTATTGCAACGATGTAAGTGCAACACACCATGCATGTTATAAACACGTTCCTGCTCTAAAAGCCGTTTGAATATCGAATGCTTTTGTTATTTTTATGGAAATAGTTATAGTGAAACTATTTGCACCACTATGTCTATCTAAACTAATATTCTAAAGAGGATTTTTGTGTTTGTTTGTACTTGAAAGTCTTCGAAACTGTTGCACTGGTTTGAAAAAATCTGTCACTGTTGGGAAGCTACACTATTTCCAGGTGACAAATGCTGCATTTGTGTACAGGAAGAAATTGATAAGGAAAGGTAAAACAGCCAGAATAGAAATAAATATCGAAATACATAAAGGAATGCCACAAAATTATAGGTACTCACTACAAACTTCCACAATATCGCGAGTTTATAAGCTAAGTTAATCAAGCAGTACACAGCGGGCGCACTTGAGGCTCATCCAGGGCACTCAGGCACCACGTATCCAGCTAAATACCCATGAAACTAATTAATATATCTTACTTGCCAGGAGTGGCCAGTAATTGAGCTTGGAAGCCGTCCAGCTCCCGAACACGTACTAACACCGATCTGTACAAATTAGGCTGAGAGGCTTGATAATACTTGTATGCTACTTATGTGAGCCTAGTACTTTGGGTGAAGTTTTTTGATGGGCTTAGTTTTTGCTCTAGGTCAATCAGTTGATTAAACATTTTATTATAACCATCTATGTATATTTCGGTAGCGCAGATACCAATTATTATTTTTCAAAATTTCTATGGGCTATGTTTTTGGTTTGTTAGAATGGCCAGGACGTATGAAAAAGTCTTGTAAACGAATTTTACAACTAAATCTAAAAACATCCAAAGGAACCATAATTTATTTTATTTAATTAACCTGTCCTCTATTGTTGGTCCTTTCCGCAAACAATTCAAACCCCTTGAACGGGACGTAATCAACTCCCCACTTAACTGCCACTATCCGCATTGAAACTAGTCGACAGACATTATTCCCCTTTATTACGTCCTCCTCAATCACCGGTTATATGCTCCTACCATGGACGAAGGAAAGATGAGCGGAGATGCCAAAAGGCAGGTAGGTCAGGCGCCTTCTTCGAGGTCAAGTACGTACGGTGAACGTGATCAAAACAATCAGTTACTAGTGAACTAACGAGGTGTTCGGATTCTTTGAGACAACTGTCAACGATTTTATGTGTTATCAGTAAATGGTCGGGTCAAAGACGCATAAGGGCGAAAACAGTAACGTTCCGCTCACCTGCATTTTAGCGAGCTGCTTTCTTAGGCGATTTTACGTTATGGCACCTCCGCTAGTCATTTAGTTCTCCATGGCTCCTACAAATAGGATGTTCCTTACAATGCCAGTTTTTGGTCCTTCTGTCCAAAAGATTGGGAGTTCCGTAATTGTGGCGTAATAAACGGACTCCTTGTTTCATGTTCATCGCATTTGTGAACTTGTTTGAAAAGTTTGTTATTCAGTTAATGTAAGAAAATAAACAATTGAGATTGTGGACTGAGTTTGTTGGATTGTTGTCTTTGTAGATATCAATTGGCTTAAACAGGCTGATTGACATATTTTCGTTCGTATATTTTTATTTCACTTTGAATACTAGTTTTTTTTTTTTGTTATTTAGTTACTACTACTGTTACACAGTGGTTTATGATTTTTACACACGTCTGGTCTATTATCACTTGAAATAAGTATTTTCCGAAGAACATAAAAGTTAAGAAACGTTCTCTACAAAATCTAACAAAACAAAAGCACAATAAAACATTTTTACCTGTATCGCAGTGCACTGTTTAAATTTCCGCTCCCAGAATGAGAAGTAGTTGATTTCGTACAAGATTTGATACCGTGAGACAGTCCCGGTGGAAACTCTCAGTATTTTATAAGTTTAAACTTGTTTCTATCTTAGATTACGTTTGGAAACAATTCTTCTTTGCTGGAAATACGAGTATTTCTGAAACGAGGCGAACTCTTGATTTGGGATTGAATTCTAACTTAACAATTTTTAGTGATGACACAGATTGTAAAATAAACAAGATATTTGAAATACAATTGTATACATTGAGCATACTATTTTGGTATAGACATAGTTTTAAGAGAGCTTGGGAACCTTTGCCTTATTATTTTATTTATTTTTTAAACATGATCTGATAAAGACCCTTATGAGTTGATATTTGCAATTGCAATTTTGTGCCGGGTTTGGCGCCATTAGCATGATTAAATCAAAGATTTTCCTCCAGGATACAACAATATCTAACATCGTAACAATAGGAGACAAAACATTTCCTACAAATATAATAAACTCTTTACTTCCACCAGTCTAGGACATTTTTACTGCGTTAAATATTTCACAGAGAGGAGATATTTATTAAATCGACGCCCGATACAGATTTTTCCGAACTTCCATCGCATCGCAGACTTTTATAAGTTATGACAGCATTTCACAAAGTTTGCAGCGTCTTTAAACTTGTACAGTAGAACTGAAACTAATATTTTAGTTTTTCAGTGATTTACAGGCCATAGCATACCTACAGTTTTATACAAAACTAATTATAAAAGTAATAGAACTTAGGAAACAATGTCTAAACTTCCTCGCGAGTTTTCCTGTTTATGAGGAAGTTCAGAACGGTTTTCTTAGTAACAGGTAATCATGTTCCGGCCCGGTTTGCTAACGGTTTGTATTTCACGTTCATTAATTTTCGGTCGGTCAATTTTAATATTTTACTGTGAAAATTGGAGCCTAAAAAATTTCTAGCTAAAATATTGGAGCTTGTTATAAAAACATCAAAGATTTTTTGTTAGAAATAAAGTGTGAAACACAACGTACCACCCAACACTTTTGCAAATTCCCACATTATACTAAAAAATAACAGCAAAACAATATTTTTTTATCACACTTCAAAAACCAAAGAGTCGTTCACGTATACCTACAGAATGTATAAAAAGCTCTTAAATAAAAATTTATGATTCTCCGTAAACAGACAGAACGCCATGAAATTGTAACCTTTACACAATTTTATTCGGTTCCAACAAAATTCTGACATAAAAGGGAATGTTGAATTAGAAAAGAGATATTTCTGTTTATTCGTCAGGTAGGTTCGATCTCGGAAAGCTAGCGTAAATATTTTATTAGTGAGCATAAAATATAAATATTTTACGGCTGGCCGAAGTGGTGTCGATGTAAAAACTGTAATAAACCTTGTGACACGTTTCCCGTATTATTGACGACTATGTGAAAGAAACGCGTTATGTAGCTACTGCAAAGGTTTTATCATAACCCAGAATATTTTTTGTAATAAACTAACTTTTTGAGGTTGATGTTGTACTAGAAAATCTACCATTAAATAACATCACCAAAATTCAATAAAATTTTCAATCACACCCCAATGTATTTACAAGAACATCTCCCACTAATTTCTAGAGCGACCTTTCCACATTACTCAGCTAGCAGCGCATTGTAAGGGCTGTACCACGTAACCCCGGCCCGGCTACTCTTCACGCTGCTTTATCGCCCGGGGTGGGCAGAAGCCCCGCTATTACCATAAATACTGACAACACTATCTGGATTTTATGTACCAAGGATTTATCATGATTAATGAAAACGGACTCGAGATGTATTTTAGTTGCTTTTGGGGCGTGCAATATTGTTTGTTTGTTGCGGACCAAAAATATAAGTTTTTTGAAGTTGGGAAAATATCAGATTGCTATAACTTTTGTTGGTGTTTCCACCCTCGTCCTATGGAAATTATTTCATGTATGGGGACTTCAAATACTCATTGGTACATTATAGACTTAACAGTGGGAGTAGTGAAAGTTTCTATTGGCTTCATACTTTACTTTTCAAAAGATAGGTGCCTTTCCCAGAAATCCCAGAGAAAATATTATTAACATTACTCTAGAAGAGAGCATGAAATAAGCTTTCAGAATATCTGAAGCAAGTCCCAAGCAAACAAGTTAGCACCTTGACACTAATTACAACTTATCTCGCCCACAGCATCACACGTAAAATTCCATATCTACGTTCGTATTCGCGTAACCTACTTTAGCAAAAGAAAGTGACACAAACTCGTTAGTAGGAACAAATTTGCCGCCGAGTAACGAAGAAAGTTGATGCTATGCGATGTTATAACTCAGCGAGCAGATGATATAAATCATCGCTCGAGTTTCGGCGCTATTTATTGAGTGCTGGGAGGGAGTAAACTGCTGGTGTTTTAGCTTGCCTTTGCTGAAGATGATGAATGGTGTAAATAGTAGTGGTACATGACAATATGGATGATTGTGCCATGTACCTATGTATTGGTTATTTGAATGCATGCATTGAATACATTGTGAATACAGTGAATTATGAATTTAAATTGATTACCACGTTGATATTGTCTAAATTAGCTCTAAGATATTTCAAAGAAAAATTAAAGAGCTAGAACTCTCAAGGTTATATGAAGGAAAACATTATTTTTAAACTGGTTACACTACTTGAAAAAACAAGGTCTATTTTATATTACCTACAATGTCAAACTTCTACCCAAAAAAGTACCTGCAAACAAACTGTTTTAAATAATACAAGTAAACGAGCCATTCAAAACGGAACCCGAAAATTAATTGCAACAAACTGTCATGGCCGCTACATTCTAAGCTGAACACAAAAATATAAAGCGAAAATTGTTTTTCAGCGTAAAAGCGCTTCAGAACTACATTGTATGTTCCCGAAGTAAAGCTGCGCGATTTAGTTAAAATGTACCACCTAACATAACATTACGAATATAAAATGACGTTATACCGTACGAATTTCATTTGCAAGCACGAATGTAGCGGAATTGAATGACTCGAAAGTGCTGCTTGAATTCATGACAGCCTAGTATTTATTCAATGTTATTTAGTTAAGTGGAGCTTGAGAAACTTAATATAAATGAATGTATTTTCTTACTATAAAAACGATTGGTTTATTTTCATTGATTTCATAGTATCAGGTAAGGTACTAAAATAGAGGGAAGATATTTTAATTCAATTAGTTTCAGACTAGACAGTTATTAACACGAATTTATTGGCAGACAGACTCGTCATAACCTAGAATTAATATCGATTGATTCCGTAGTCTAGTATTTTAAAATAGAAAAGGTATTTTGAAATAAGGTTCAGAAATAGGTGTAGTAGTATTTGTCGATAGAAATCGAACAATCGCCTCGTTGCTCCGTTGGCAGTCTCTCGATACGATAACTAAATAACACTGTCCGTATGTACAAATGTAAGGAAAGCAAGTCTTGATACTCCGAGTTTGTTGTTCAGTTTTCTTGTAGCTCTATTTTACATTCACCTAGGTGTATTTTTGTAGTGTAAGTATATAAATAAGTTCATTGTTAATTGGAGCTGGACTGGACTAGCCCACCCCAACATAGTTGGGAAAAAAGGCTCGGAGGATGGATGGTTAAAATATGGAGGTGAATAACACACATAGTTAACACATACTTATAGGCATAGACATTTTGTCATAGTGTCCTTAAAGACAAAGGTCTTTATATTAATAGCTCATAATACAAAAATACGAAATCCAACCAGATTCATGTAATATTTTATGCACTTTTATCTTAGACGTACTTCTGTGTACAAACATTATCATGTATCTGTACACAGTAGGTGTAATGATAGCTAAACACATTTATGTAACCGAGTCTCAGTAAACTGTACAATTTAGTAGCAGTTCCAAACTTGCGTACGTAACTCCTTTTAGAGAAAACGAACGTGACCGCCAACTACCTTTCACTATCTCGATAGTTTAGATAACTAGTTAGAGTTGTTTACAGACTAACTTGCGAACACCAATTAAGTGTAACAACAAAACTATTACATAATTAAGTGATGTTAGCTACTTAGCCCGCGGGCCCAGCATCCCAATCGCGAGGCTACAATTTTTTATCACTTCATTTCGATTCAATATTTAGAGGAAGGCGTAAACCGCGTCTGTAACTACTGCTTATAGATTGTGGCATACTGAGGCATGTGCTTAGAGAAAAACTGACTATTTTTGTTAGTCTTCCTACTGTGAAACTTATCCTCATATGCAACTCAGAAGTTAAGCTGGCAAATTCATAGAAATAACGAAGGTTAAAAGCTTCTGTTTCATCACGTTAGGTACAAAAAGTACTTATAACTTACCAGCCACCTCATGTTAGTTATATTTACCGAAAAAAAAAACAATAGCTTTTTAGTTAACCATCACCTTTATATTTTAACCAGTGAGATCCAAAAACCTTAACCCTTTCTCTCATTCTTCCTCACTACTTTTCTTCAACAGTCGGGTAAAAGTAAACTACAATGTTCGATTCCCCAGTGTGTAGCCCACACTAATACAAGCTATTACAGAGCGTGAAGGTATCGGGGGTAGGCAGTAAAGCAGGTTTACGAGTGCTGCACAATGAGAGCCTATGAATTCGCAACGTATCGCCCGCGAACAATTCCGATACGCCTACATTTTTAAATGAAGTTGTTTCTGTTAATAGCTGTTAGTTGTACCTCTTTACATTGCTGGTAACTGGGAAGATTTTTCAAATGATGATGCTTCTTCATACATCATCATCCTCCTGCCCTTATCCCAATTTTATTTGGGGTCGGCGAAGCATGTTTTCTTCTTCCATACTCTTCTATCTGCCGTCATCTCACAAGTAACATTCTTTCTTACCATGTCTACTTTCACACAATCCATCCATCGTTTCTTTGGTCTTCCTCTTCCACTATATCCGTCCACGTTCATACTCATTACCTTCCTCACAACATGACTCTCATTCCTCCGCATCACATGCCCATACCACGACAGCCGGTTTCCACGCAGTTTTTCTGATACCGGCGCTACTTTCATACTTCCTCTTATATACTCGTTCCTCACTCTATCCATTCGCGTAACTCCACACATATCTCTTAACATTCTCATCTCTGCCGCATGTAATTGTCTTTCATTTGTCGCTTTTGTGGGCCAGCACTCTGATCCATACAAGACAGCAGGCCTGACCATACTCTTGTAAATTTTCAGGTAAATTTTCATACGAGGGTCACAAGTTGTTCCCGTTACCTGCCGCCATTTCATCCATCCTGCGTTAATTCTGTGCGTTACTGTCCGATCTATTTCGCCATCGCCCTGAATAAGCGAACCGAGATACCGGAAATCGGAGCAGACTGGAAGAAGTGCGTTATCCAGCGCTATGGCTTCAGGAATGGAGAGACCGCCGAAATCGCAGAACATGTATTCGGTCTTGGTTCTGCTGATTTTTAAGCCAACATTCTCCAGTCTCTGTTGCCAACTCCCCAATCTGCTCTGGATCTCAGGTCCGTCTTCGCTAACCAGGACGATGTCGTCGGCAAACAGCATGCACCAGGGTGCCTCCTCCTGTATATCCGCCGTCAAGGCGTCCATAATAAGCAGGAAGAGGTAAGGACTTAGAGCCGACCCTTGGTGCAGGCCCACAGCCACACTGAACTGGTCAGTATTGCCGGCCGACGATCGGATATACGTACAGGACTGCCTGTACATCGCACGAACTAACTCCACATACTTCCCAGGCACCCCTTTCTCTTTCATGGCCCACCACAACACTTCTTCTTCATACAATACCTAAATATTCGTTAGTCTTCTTCCTTCCGTCTATTCCCAAATTATTTGTAATTTTCGCCATCTATTACGTCCAACGTTCACGGTCACCTGTATTACTTTTTAATTGGCTTATTAACTGAGCAAGAATAATTTCTAAAGATATTCTAGCACCATTAAAATCTTCCAATCGGAGCAAAGATAAACATGAATCCAAAATGCAGGCGATGGCGACAGCTGCAATCGATCACCAGTCGACGAAGATAAACTATTCGCAATAAACGGACCAACTGCAAGATATCTTAATTTAGTTTCAAATTGGATCAGTTGTTTTAGCAGGAAACTGAGTTCTCTGTTCGAAGAGCTCTCGTTTCGTCAAGTAATACTCAGATCATTCTTGAGCTGCGGTTTTCTGACTGTGAAACAGACAAATCAACTCTGTCTTAAAGGAAATATGCCCGAGGTAATACCTGTTTAAATGTAAAAGTACCTCTGCCTGTGTTTTAGACAATCACGTCAATATTGCTGAACCGATTAAGATCAAATTTGGTATTCGATGCACATACGTAGATTTGACCAATTTAGGCGGCCAAAAATATTTTACAATGTATTTCGTTTTTTCTATCTTTATTTTATCATTATTTTATTATTTATTTTATTTAAGCATTGTATTTTGATAATAAGCATGTTTTATTGAAAAAAACCGTAAATATTTTTTTTTTTAATGTAGAGTATAATATATTTTCATTTTAAAAGTAGTTATGATATTTTTTATTATATCTATTTCAAAATAATATGTAGTGTAGTAAAAAAATAATTAATATTTTTTTTATTCCTCACTTTCTGCCTCTGATATATCAGACTCTGTGTTTGATTCAGCTGGTAGTAGCATATTTTATTGTTTCAGGGCAAAATAATCTTGCTTTGATGTTTTTTTTTGTTGATCACATTTCTTCAGTTTCGTATTTCTTTAGTTTTCCTTCGTTTAGTCCTCTCACTACAATCTTTAAGTGATTTAGATGGCCGCCCCGGTCGATTTCCAACACTTGTCGGGCGTTCAAATGTTCTGCTTAACCAATTCTCATTAGTTTTAAGGATTTTTTTTACAGTTTCAGTTTCTTACTTTCGTAGCTATTTTAAAATATGCAAATCTTTGTTTAAAACTGCTTATATTATCAGGTGTGTCACCCTAATAGGTCAAAAGTTAGTTTCCTAGGTAATTTAGTTTTTCTTCCAAATTAGTCAGATCTTGCTATTGTATTTTATTGTAAATATAACGTAGGGTCACTATTTTTACGCCAGAGGTACCCAAAACAAAAAAAAATGCACTTTGTGACATTTTAAAGAAAAAAGTATTTTATTTTTGTATGAGCTTCAAATCTTAAAAAGCCTGTAAGTCGGACATCCGCAGCTATCCGCAGCCAAATAATATGTCGTAAGCTAGTTTAATATGTCAAATATCTAAAACTAAAAAAAATGTTACGCGGTCGAACGCGATAATATAACAAAATTGTGTTTAAACAAGAAAATTACTAAAAAAATATTTTGCTTACACACCCTCTTTTAAAATTGAAATAATACTATAAAAAATTAAGTGATCACACTCAAAATATATTAAAATATAATAACTGTTACCTACACAACTCGAATCCATCATAATAGTTGCTTAATATCAATTAGATAGCACAAAAATAATTTTTCTTTAATACCGTCTACCGAGATCTCTAAAAACGTGTAACGTAAAATTTGCACTAAGGTCAAGTTCTAACTCCTGGTGCAAGCGCATATCGCATGTTTGGTAGGTAGATGTGGTAAATTCTTATTGCTGGGGTATTCCTCTTTCCATTTTACCCACAATTTGATGATAACCTTTATTAAAAAAAAAAAAAAACTTTTGGCCAGCTAAATTGCTCAAATCTACGTTAGTGCGATGGATACTACTCTGGACATAGATGTAGATTACTCGGGTAATGAGAGTGAACCGCTCAGGACGATTGAGAAACCAGTTTATAATACTTTGAATGTTATATCATTTGCTGTTTCAGAAAAAAAATGAAAATTACTAAAAAAGTAAGTAAGTTTTGTAAGTATATAGAGCACTAGAGAAAAAATGGGCTATTTGCTCAACCCAACACCAAATGTTTCTCTCATATCGGCAAATATGTGTCAAGATCAGCTCAGTTAAAGGTTTAAGCCGAAGCGATGGCTTCAAGAGCACATTATACCAGCAAACGGCGGTAACTGCGGTGTAAACACACTGTTACGGCCACCAGACGTCACTCCTGCCACTACGCTCTATTGACGCCCTGGCGTCACGCCAAATACTTCCAAACTCACTTACACCTGCAAAACATAGATTTCAACTTTATTACAAAGCACTAAGGACGGAGAAAGAAGCACGGCTATGTCGGTTCGTGCGGTCAGCATGACCAATTTATTTTTGTGCTTCACTGCATCCGATTTTCGACTGTGCACACAAGACATAAGGTTCAGTATTATAAAGTTGGAGTAGATAGCGTTGGTTATAGCTGGATGATAGTGACGGTAACGGGAAAAGGCTTAAGGGTCGTCTGGGGTGAGATGTTCTGTTTTTTTTACACACTACATGCAAAAATGAAGCCATACTCCATTCTTAGAATCTAGACGTATTCTAGTTCTATTCTGGAGCAACTATCGAGATTTCCCAAAAACCTACTTATGCTTTTTGTGTATTTTATTAATCTTAGTATCATCCGTTATATCAAAAAATCGATCAGTAAATTGATTGAATGAACATTTTTTTGTCTCAACGAAAAACAATATGAAATCTATAAAAATGTATCCTCTTATATCTTTTAAACCAAGAAACAATCCCTTGAATCAACACTCAAGAGAACCAAGAACAACAAAAGGCACACAAGTTAGTATTATTTTATTTGGCAACAAGGCAGTGAGACAAAGACGAATCGCTGCAGCGTCACGAATAGCTCCATTACTGGACAAACACTCGCCGACGTAATCGATTTAGTTGCGCTGCGCGAGCGCTGGATAAATTCATTTCAGATTTGCTGGGGTACAAGTTGTAAGAGCATTTAATATGGTAAAGGTATCTCTGTAAAAAACTAATATTTATCTGTTACCCTGGATGAAAAGTACAACACGTACATTCTTACATAAGCTTGCTTGTCAAGTAGTTTAATAATAATGGCGTCCTAACCGAGTGTCGGCCACGGCGGCTATTTTCCTATAAGGAGATCAACTAGATGCGCAAGGCACAGGCACTGATCTTGGTCTTGTCGCATATCGTGAATGTGCTAGAGGCTAGACCTCTTTCTCTTTTCGGTTCAATTCCGAATCGGGATAAAATCTTATCGTAGATTTTAGAAACTTTGACAAAACAGCCCAAAGTCTAGAAGTTGACGATTACTACTGGTATATATTCACGCTATAAGCTTATAACTTGCACATAAGAATTTCGTTGTCGTAGTCGTGTGCGCGTTGAAGCGAAGACAGCTATCGCTCGCTGCAGCGGGAATTAATCTGCAGCGCTCAGTTCTTACCTGCAATACTGGACAACAGTTCCCAGTACATTCCCAGTTAATACGGATGTATTTTACTTGTTAAAGTACATTGTATACAAGCTAAAAAAACATTATTTTTGAATGTAATATTGTAATTTTTCTAAAAAATACGAACTGGAACCGTTCGACTGATGCTCTCTACTCAGAATGTCAAAAAATCCACTAGTGTGGAAGCGTTGCTAGTCTGCATTGTATTCAGTACGTCAAGGATCATTCTTTTCCATGTCAATTTATTCAATACTTTTTTAAATTAAAAATAACAGTACAAAACAAACAAAATCGAAGCTAATCCAATCGAGTCTGCATGCAACTTGTTCATTATTCCTAGTATCATCCCCCCTCCGCTCCTTAACACGTGAGGACGTAAATGCTTCTAATGATATATAGTTATATATTTTACTGGTAAGCGCATTACGGCATCTTGCCGAGGATTACTTGTGTTGCATCTGGTGCAACGCTGCGTTGAAATTGTATATAGGAACTAGGCATGTGAGAAGGATAATGTTTCCATGGCGTGCATAATTGAATATTATAGTAGTTGGTTGTACAAATACCTTGATCGGTGAGGGATTGACCAAATGAGTATCTAAGACAACGCCCTGAGATGGCATATATTAAAACTTGATAACACAACAACACGAACAAGTAAAATCTAATTTAGTATACCAGTGGGTTTTTACATCGCTCTTAAGCTAAATCGCATCCTAAATAGCCCAGTAGAACCTCATTTAAACACCTTCCCAACAAAATCAATTACATAAACTAAGCAATTACCACAACGCAGTCATCAGTAACTATAATCAAGTCATCACTTACAATAACAAGTTATCTCGCGACAAGTTAACAAAGCATTCGTTATAAACGTATCTCAGATGTAATCTCCATTACAGTAGTCCTGTAGACTGCAGACTTTTTAGTCGACCGACAGTTTTATCGCACGCTTGATAAGCAAGAAAATGCCCAATGAAAGCCAGTATCACCATCATCTCCCGAGCCTTTTCCCAACTGTTGAGGTCAGTTTCCAGTGTCAACTAGATGCTGCTGAGTACCAATATTTTACAAGGAGGGACTGCCTATCTGACCTGGACAATCCAGTTACCTGGGCAACTCAATACCCCTCAATCAGACTGGTTGTCAGACTTCCTGGCTTCTGACTACACGTAACGACTGCCAAAGATGTTAAATGACAACCGGGACCCGGGACCGGGACAGTTTAACGTGCCATCCGAAACACAGTCATTGGTGTCCAAGATATATTTAGACAGTACTTAAAAACTTAGAAAAGTGGGCCAACGGTCGGCCGAATGTTTAGTCTGTAGTCTGCGGGTAATCTTAGGCCCGCCGCTGACTGCAACTTTTTGTCACCGTGACTTATTGTTACTGTCACCTGCTGTCACCCACGATGCGCTCACTGAAACTGTTCTTGGGTGACAAATCGCGTTCATTTCTGCTATGGACTTCAACGAGGTTGCCGTGATTTGCGCTCTTGAAATACATAGAAGAAAAATGAAACGGAAAAAACGCTACTGGGTGCACCCTTTATACACGGAAAGATTATTCAAAGGAAAATTCTACACTATATATTCTGAATTGCGTCAATACCCACCAAAGTTTTTTAATTATTTTCGTATGTCTATAAACTCTTTCGATGAGTTGCTGGCTTTGGTAGGTCCTGTGATTACACATCAAGATACAAGATTTCGGAAAGCTATTCCAGCAGAAGAAAGGTTAACGGTAACTTTGAGGTAAGTAACAAAAACTACATCAATTATTTATTTAAACAAAAAATCTTTATTCGGAGGCATACAAATTTGCAATATCACAATCATCTAAAGAGTAATTTGACACATATGATTGCACAGTTTCGTTCGACCGCGGAGGAGAAATATCATAAAAAGATTGAGTAGATGTAGAGGGTGCAGAGGGATTAAAACATTGTTGTGAAAGTACGCTAGGTGGTGGTGGTGGTGGTTGAGATTGTGGTTGGGTTGTAGATATTATTGGCTGAAGAAGTATACGAGGTGGTGCTGGTTGGGCTGGGGATATAAGCTGTTGCGAAATTATTCGAGGTTGTTGTGGTTGAGGAAGAATATATGTTGCAGCTGTAGAATTGTAATTAGTAAAGCTATTAGAAGATTGGGTATAATATTTCAGGGTGTTTAAAATCGCAATCTGTGCATCAATTTTCTGGCCTGGTGGAATAGACTTTAATAATGGAACCAAAGATAATGCGAAATAATTATCTGGGTCTGGTAGTGTCTGGATGTTTTGGTGGTTTGTTTTGTCTCTTAATATTTCTAATAAAGATTCTTCGTAACTTTTATTCTTCTTCTTTTCTCGTGTTGGTTGTGTTATTCCTGGTGTAGAAGAATCGTTCTCACTAATTGTTTCTTCGTCAAGCGATGGCACATTACTTGAGGTTTCTCTCCCTGCCTCCATAGAAGGTACCAAAAACAGTAGCTTATCAAAGTACACGTATCGTTTTCGTTTAGGTGCAGCTTGCCCTGATTTTACGTCTTTTTGGCAACGAAGCTCCCTCGAAAAACAAGCTCTTAAATTTTTCCAACGACGTTGTATCACTTTAACTGTAAAAAATATTATTCTTATATTTACAGGTATTTAGCAAGTGGTGCAAGTTTCAATGCATTATCTTTTGAATACCTAATTGGAGCCACAACACTTCGTAATATTGTAAATTCAACGTGCCAATCTATATGGGAAGCATTGCAACCTCTGTACATGGCAGAAAAAAATGAAGAAGACTGGTATAAAATTGCTGATCAGTTTTACGAGCGTACTAACTTTCCTAATATTATCGGCGCCGTCGATGGTAAACATGTTAGAATAACGAATCCAAAGTACGGTGGATCTGATTATTTTAATTATAAAAAATATTTCTCTATGGTTTTGATGGCATGGGTAGACGCAGATTATAAATTCATCTACATTGACGTCGGATCACAAGGAAGCGCAAGCGACTCGACGATTTTAAAAAAATCGAATACTGGCAGAAGGCTTCAAGGGAATTTATTAAATATTCCGATTGGACGAAGTCTGCCTAATGATGAAAATGGAAAAATAATGCCTTTTTGCATTGTAGGTGATGAAGCCTTTGGTTTGTCGAAAAATATCTTACGACCGTTTTCCAAGAGAGGACTTACAGTTGCTAAAAGAATCTTTAACTATAGACATACACGAGCACGTCGAATGGTGGAATGCACTTTTGGAATACTGTGTAATAAATGGAGAATTCTACACAGACCTATCGATGTTAACGTAGAATTTTGTGATAAGATTGTAATGGCTTGCTGTATATTACATAACTATGTACGCGTTAAAGATGGAATTCAATTCACAGATACCGCGTACGAATGTACGCTAAGCAATACGTCAACAAATCAGTGGCATCGAAACATGTCCTGTGTCAATATAAGAAATTATTTTACTTCTTATTTTATTTCACCACAAGGATCCGTACCGTGGCAATATGAAAAAATATAACTAAATATGTAACTTATGATAACAATAGTCACAAGTGCACACGCATAATTCATTTAAAGGAGATGTTTCAAATCCGACCCACTACATGTACAGTAAGGGTTGGACCACATCTGGCAGCACGGAATCGCCTTTTGGGCCAACCCTTATCCAGAAAAATCTATGGAATTCGGGAAAAATAGAGATCATTTGCTTAAATGCATACTTTTCTTGTTATAATTTATTATTTATTAATAAGTTTTATTGACTTTCAATATGGCGTCTCGCCATTTTATATACTCTGTTACCAAAAAATGACAACAATCCATGGATTTGACAATTAAGAAAAATAAACACGTCAAATGTCATTAATCAACCACCATGACGGTAGCTTAGGCCCATACTATAGTACGGGCATTTCGTCCGCCGTCCGGAGATACTATTTAATATAAAAGTTGTTTGCTGCATACTAAACTGCGCGGTTTACCGCTGCGGTTTACAGGCGGGAGAAATATAAGGTGCTTTAAAAATATCTGCCACGGCTTCAACGGGAGATAGTATTGTGTATGTAGACAACAATAGTGAAGACCGGAATAGTTAAATTTAGACTGCGAGATGATCTCTTGCGAATAAATAATCTCAAACTTGTACGCAATTTCTACTGGTAAAAAAAAATATGAGACATATTATGCTCAATAAGTAATAATCTTTACTAATGATGTATGCACGCAATACTGTCTCCCATTGCAGCCATGGCAGATATTTTTATATCACCTTATACAATCGCCGCATGCAGCGTCAAACCGCCACTTGAAACTAAAAGGACGGTTTTCCGCTTTTGAGTCATTTTGCAAGGTTTACTGGAGGGTCCATGATGAAATGAACTATATACAGCTAAGTACAATCTGTATAGTTTGATGGTGTGTAGCAGCATTGTCGAGCGGACATTGGCGGTAGAACCGCCAGTATATGGTATTAACCTTACAGCTATGATGGTTTTTTGATGTGTATTGCAATCTCATGTGTATATTTTTGTGTTTTAGAGCCAAATAAAGCCAAATTAAATTAATTGGATCATTGAAAATTGTTTGAAATATTTTTTTTGGGCCGGGCTCCATACATTTTGAAACGTCTCCTTTCAGTCTTATGTCAATGTGGGTAAATAATAATTCCGCAACGCTCTACTGATACCTATACCTAACCTATGCAAGAACTATAATTGCCTATCGCCCTAATTTAATGTAATAATTATAAATAAGTATAATAAACGCTAATAAAATTACCTGCGTTTTCTTTTTGTTCCTGTGATAAACTTCTTGTTGGAAATAAGTGTAATACAATTTCATCCCATAATCTTCGTTTTAAAATTTGATCAGAATATTGTTTTAAATTTTTTGTATATAATGCAGGCCTCTTCTCTATCTCCTCTATTAATAATTCATTGTCAATTTCTTCCTCTTGCAAAGAAGACGACATCTTTAAAAATACGTCTGCTCCGAACGCGCGGCGCAGGCTGAGTGACAAAAAGTCACCAGTGAGCGGACTCCCATAGTAATGTACAGGGCGAGTGACAGTCACGTCACTCCGGTGCTGCCTGTCGCTGCAACTTTTTGTCACGTCACCATAATGAGCGCACTCAGTATAGTTTTCATTGCACTTGACTAAGTGACAAAAAGTCACGTTGACAAAAAGTTGCAGTCAGCGGCGGGCCTTAACTGAATCTGTGAGTGATAACAATGTAAGCGCCAAGATGCTCCCGTAAGCAAAGATTGTTATCGCCGTCCCTCTCTATTGCGAAACGTTAGATAGAGATAACAGGCAATCAGGTGATTGAATTGTATGGCACGCACAATACTATGGAAATTAGATTTAGTGAATCACATTGTTCGTTTGTTTGGATTGTATGTATATCGATATAGTAATTTGGAACTAATCTATTGCTCGTTGTTTTATTTAAACTATTGACTAATTGCAATGATTGGATGGCTTTTGTTCTTATAACGAAAGTAATTTTTTCACGCTTTAAATTCTTTATTTTTGCTTATATGTACAGTTGCCGTGCTACATCGTTTTCTGGCTAAATTACAAGCCATACAATAGAAGGTCTAATGAAACATGCTGAATACCGCAAGGCCAACATTACGTTTATTTTTGTAAGGTGTTATGTGTTGATATGTCCCACCGTGACTATGTATTTGAAAACAGAATATTTGTATTTATTTGCCCTTCGTTTTGTCACCTACCCAATCGTCTACCTACAGCCTCACATCATAAGCGCTTGGTAGCTTAGATTCGGCGTCGCGTTGCAGTGCGCGTCACACCGGGGCACTATAAATCTAGCTCAGAGCTCGGCTGACAGCGAGTTCAATTAAACTGACGCTACCTTCTCTCATTTGATGATGCGAGGATTCTAACGTATTTATGAGCTGATACAAGACTTTTGTTAAAATGAAAATGGTCCTATTTAGTTGGTACAATGTTGGTACAACTCCAATTCAACTCATGTGTGCCTCGGATAGATTGTGACCACGGTCGGTGTAGTTCTGGCATAACGTCGGGTAAAAATAAATAATTGTAGGTACCTTTAACCTCTTAATCATAGTGTATCAATAATTTTACAAGTGGCGAAAGTATAAAATCCTTTATTAAATCTTTCTTGATCATCCCAAACTACAATAATTCCGATTCACACTTGGCTAGTCTTCACAATTTGAAATCAATTTTGAGTCACAAATTGCAATGGTGGAGTACACCGGGCAGATATGATTTTCGCAGCATCCATTGACGTTCTAGGATTTAATTACGAAATATCCCTGCTAGCTGAACCTGGTCAAGCGTTAATTTTTTACGTTTTGAAATTATGAAATTATTTGAATACCTATAATTAAGGATAGGATTTTAATAGAAATAATATAAATGTTCAATCAATTTTATTTTGAGTTTGTAAAATTTACCTACTGGTCATATAAATCTTCTTTTTCTCCATAAAAAAAAAAAAAACATTTTAAAATAATTAATCAGCCTAACATATTAAGAGCAGGGTATAAACATATTATATATCTCATGATAATAAATTAGATACTCACTAGACTTTTAATGAAACAAGCGTTAGTACTTTGAAAATTAAGTGTTCTTGAAAATTGTTCGTGAGCACTGATAAAAACTAATTGCTAGACTGTTACGCTAGCGTAAGCAACATAACTTAATTACATATCAGTCGCGAAAACCTCTTAGCTCAAATGAATAATGTCATTAGTACGAACTATTTACTAGAGATGTAATGATGTCGTTTCTCCAAAGTTATATTATAACAAATTAACATTCGATATTCAAAGTCTCAACGACAAAAAAAATAACAAGGAAAAACTCACATACGTATTGAACCTAGTACTATTGTAACTAAGAACTAACATTTAAAATTACACATCCCAAAAACCAGTCATTGTTACTATAATTAAAATGACAATAGAATATTTACGTCACAAAGGGGTTGAGTGGCACATTTTACAAAGTTTTTCACCCATTCCTACAGTTGAAGAGGTCTCGTCGCTTCTAAGCCGTTTGATACTGCTGATGACTAAATTGAAATACTCCTAACTTTTAATTAATATAAAGTAGCAGAAGCGGGTGTTCTCATTAAAAACTCATGTTAAGTGGGTGAAAATTAATAAGTTCGTTGCGACATTTTATCATGTTACGAGTTGTGACATGGTGAGATTTGAGGAATTTTATGCGTAGAGGTACAGTAATTATGAAGACTTAATTATTTTATTGTGATGTATTAAACCTGTATTGATTTATATTTGTAATTTTTAAGCCCTTTCTGACTTTTAAATGAAGACACTATGCTTGTTTTGGTTCAAATACTTTTGAACTGATAACGATTACACAACATAAATAGGTAAAGTGAACTTGAACTAAACAATGCTCAATTTACAACTTACTTGATTCACATCCATTAGATATCTGCAGTTGAAACAGAAAGTTTAAATTAGCTCGTTTCAAAATAAAAACTAAAGTGCTATCACAACATTGTTTATTTTTCAAAACCTAATATTATACCAAAATTGTTTTGTAGGTATTTGACAGGATTTTTACGTTGTAATTTTCATAAAACTAAACAACTTTTTCGTCTATTGTAAAGAGATCTTGGCTTGGATTGCCAACATCGGGGCTTTAAAAAACATAAACACCTCAGCTTCATTATAATATCAGTTCAGATATCATTGAACTACAAGACACTAAAGCTGTTTGTTTACATGAAATTCAGAGCATCTACAAAATTGTACAAGTTTACTTACTAAACACAAATTACTGGAATATCGATTAACAAGCAATAAGGGAGGGAAGGCTTGAAAAAACTTATTGAGTCTGAGCGACGCTTAGTTCCGCGGCAAGATTGCTTCCAACTAGGTGAAGGGGTTGAGAGTTTGATGCTTTCGCGGTGGTTTATTTACCTTAACAGTCATTTTGACCCGGGGAATCGATGGCTGGGTTGAGGTGTGAGAAACAAAGTCTACCTGTATTTTTTTTATGTTCTTTTCAATAAATACTTTATTTAGTAACACAAGGTTTACATCTATATACATATACCTACGTATAGAGTACTTAAGTGCTGCATAGAAGTCCCCTATATTTCTCCGAAATAGAGACATTCACCTCGGTATTTCAGCAGAACGTATATTTTAATCGTCTCCATAATAGTCTAAGCTGGAACTCGATATATTCAAAATTGGCCATCCGTATCCTACTTTACATAAGTACTGTACGCAAAACTGGCGCGCTCCTTGACCATAAAGTGGCTATGTCATGGCTGCCTGCCAGACAATACAGCTTCAGTACATAACATACTCAACAGAAGCTCATCATGTGCTAGATTTTGAAGTTTTTTTTATATTGAAATGAGTGTTTTATTTAAGTGTGTCGTGGTATGTGCGAGGCGGTGAAGTGGCGCTGGCGAGCCGCCAAACGGCACGCAAGGGAATCACTTCAGCTCAGCACTTAAGACGTTTCTTCGGACGTCTATACTGCATTCTCGCTTGAGTGACTTGCATATCTTAGAAAAGCTACAGCCGTGAGTGCATCGAATATGTTTTGAGAAATTACGTTGGAATCAGCAAGTTTCACTTTTGTAAGAATGTTTGAAAGATTTTTCTTAACGGCAATAAGAATGCCACTGTAGCCAGTTATCGTGGCTACAGTGGCGTTCTTATTGCCATTTTAATGAATTTAGTAACATTTATGTATTTTCTTATGAAATAGTATACTGAATGAAGTGATAATTTCATTTATACCGTCCTGTTTTTCTTCACCTATTATGTAAGTATATGAAACCTATTATAGACTTAATATCCCCGAACTAACTGGGAAGGCTGTGTATATTTAATAGTAACCAAAAACAACTATCTTCTTACAAAACCTTACAAGAATCTTTGATTGTCCACACCCTCTAGCAGATCCAATCCTGGCAGCACTCCAAACTGCATACGCGGGAGCAGTGTGAGGATACTCGCTACATGAGCTCTCGCCGCCGCACTCCGCGTGTAATCACTGCAATCTGAACTGATAGTAGTCGAAAGTGTACCTACTTATTGAAATTAGAGTATCAAAAGAGTTTTCAAAGACAACAATTACAAAGTGACATTACCTTTAAAATGCATCACCGCTTCCCAGTGCTATAGCAGGTGATACGAATCCTGAAGGTCCGACTAGCTACTTAGTTATATTAGAGTTTGTAGCATCTAAGCGTACTACGCAGGCCTGAATAGGACTGTATTTAATAAAAATGCTTCAGCAAGATTGTAAAAGTATTTGTAATCTGTCAGACCATTTTTGACGGAGAAAAATTAATAAAATATAAAATAAAACACGCACACAAAAAGGTAGGAAGGTATAAAGGTTTTAGTCCGCCACATGTTCCCCCCGGCCAGACCGTGACTACGGTCGATAAAAATCGGGGAACTTTACACGACGCCCGCTTCTCGTTATTTTCGCCCCAGATGTCGTATTGGTGTTAGTAGTGTCAGCTCTTGTGATTTCATGCTGCGCCTCATCACGTGCTATGAAAGCTGGTTTGAGGCGGTCGACTGACACGTTGCTTGGCTTTCCCCGTATCTCGATCGTGAAATATTTTTCATGCCTCTGTAGAACCTTGTAGGGCCCCGCGTACGGTGGTTCCAGTGAACGTCGTACATGGTCTCGACGGAGGAAGACGTGGGAGCAGGAATGAAGATCTCGCGGCACGTAGAAGGGCGACGTGCTATGCCATGCTGCAGGTTTCGGAGTGAGGCTGGCCATGTGACGTCGTAAACGATTTGCGTACTCGGTGACGTCAGCTGTGGTGAAATCTGCTTGCATAGATATGAACTGACCGGGAAGCTGTAGTGCTTCCCCGTAGACGAGCTCGGCTGGCGTAGCTTGGATGTCTTCTTTCCACGAGTTACGCATGCCGAGTAGTACCAGTGGAAGAGCTTCCGTCCACTGCGAAGAGGTGTGGCACATGATGGCGGCTTTCAGCTGCCGATGCAGCCGTTCCACCATGCCATTCGCTGCTGGATGGTAGGCAGTGGTGCGAAGATGCTCTGCCCCCAGCAAGGCAGAGAGAGCTTTGAACAGGTGACTCTCGAATTGGCGGCCACGGTCAGTGGTCACCCGTGCCGGACAGCCGAAGCGGGCCACCCAATTGGCCACCAGCGCTGCTGCGCAGGCCTCCGCCGTGATGTCCTTCAAGGGGTAAGCCTCGGGCCATCGAGTGAATCTATCGATGACGGTAAGACAATACCTGTAATCAGACGAAGGGGTTAACGGTCCTACGATGTCGAGGTGGATGTGAGCGAAGCGAGAGGATGGGGTTAGGTAAGAGGAAGGTGGGGATTTGGTATGGCGAGTGACTTTAGAAGTCTGACATGGCAAACACTGCCTCGCCCACTCTCTACAGTCTTTGCGGATCCCTGGCCACACATAGCTTTGCGTCACCAGTCGCACTGTAGCTGAACATCCAGGGTGATGCAAATTGTGCAACGATTCAAAGGCTTGCTTCCGGAGTTGTGGTGTCAAATACGGTCGGGGCGTAGCCGAGCTAGTGTCACATAGAACTTGTGCGTTGCCAGTTGGTGTAGCAACCTTTTCCAGCTTCAGTGAGGACCCATTTCGAATGAGGTCTTGCAGTTCTGGATCTGTTTCCTGGAATTTTGCAAGATCTTCAAAGTTTATTGTCGGTGACACTTCCTCGATTCGTGACAATGCATCAGCAACCACATTTTCCTTGCCCGGGATATACCTTATATCGGTAGTAAATTGCCCTATAAAGTCTAGGTATCTGAATTGCCTTGGTGAATAGCTGTCTCTGTTCGACTTGAAAGCAAACATCAGTGGTTTATGGTCGGTGAAGATCGCGAAGTCTCTTGCCTCGACCATATGTCGAAAGTACTTCACTGCTTCATATACCGCTAACAACTCGCGGTCGTACGGGCTGTATTTTCTTTGAGCACCATTTAGTTTGTGCGAATAAAAGGCTAGAGGTTCCCAGTTAGCTTCTCTTCGCTGTTGCAGGACAGCGCCGATAGCAGTATCAGACGCGTCAGTAACGATGGCCAACTCAGCTGAAGGATCCGGATGAGCCAGTAGGGTTGCGTTGGATAATGAAGTCTTGATGTCTTCGAATGCTTTGAGGAGTTCTGGAGTCATATTGACTGGATGTGCTCCTTTGATTTTCGGACCGGCTAGTATTGCGTTCAATGGGGCTTGTAATTTGGCCGCGTTTGGGACGAATCGACGGTAAAAATTAATGACACCTAAAAATCTACGAAGGTCCTTGACCGTCTTGGGAACTGGATACTCTTGGATAGCCTGTATCTTGGTACTTAGAGGTTTTGTTCCTGCAGCTGACACATGGTATCCTAGAAACGTTACCTCTGACTGTCCGAGGTGACACTTTGAAGTGTTTACCACTACCCCGTATTCTCTTAAACGGGCGAATAACTGCCGTAAATGCCGCTCGTGCTGTTCATGGGTCTGCGAGAATACTAGGATATCGTCGATATACCCATAACAAAACTCTAAACCGAGCAGCACTTCATCGATGAACCTTTGGAATGTCTGAGCGGCGTTCCTTAAACCAAAGGTCATAAATGGAAACTCGTAAAGACCGAAAGGCGTAGTGATGGCGGTCTTCGGAATGTCGTCTGGATTTGTTCTTATCTGATTATAGGCTTTGACAAGATCTATGGTGGAGAATACTGTGCACCCTGATAGCTGGTAGGAGAAATCGTGGATGTGGCGTATAGGATACCTGTCTGGTATCGTCCTAGCATTTAGTGCCCTGTAGTCGCCACATGGTCTCCATCCGTCGTCTTTTTTCTTCACCAGGTGAAGAGGAGCGGACCAGGCGCTCTCCGACCGTCTGGCCACACCACTTGCTAGCATCTCTTCGAATTCCTTCTTGGCGATTAATGTTCGAGCTGGATCGAGACGTCGAGGTTTGCTTGCTACCGGTGGGCCTGGAGTGGTTCTTATGTGGTGCACCGTGTTGTGCTTACCCAGTACATGTGTTCCTGGTGGTCGGGTGATTTCTGGATACTCACGAAGTATTTTATGGTAATCTGTATCACCGACTACTGCCTTCACGGATGCAATGTCGTCCGATGACTTGCAATGGGCTCCTGGAACCGATAGTGTCGTAGTGTTATCTATCAATCTCTGATTTCGGCAGTCGACAAGTAAATTATAAAAACTTAGGAAGTCGACCCCTATGATAGGTCGAGAAACGTCAGCTACCGTGAACTTCCATGTGAAGTCCCTTCTGAGCCCCAAGTTGAGTCGTAGCTGTGTTGGCCCGTATGTGTGTATCATCGTATTATTAGCTGCAACCAAATCGAATTTTGACTGTTTCACCGGCGTTTTTACTGCCGACCGAGGGAAAACACACAAGTCTGAGCCAGTATCCACCAGGAATTGCATTTTCGTATTTCGGTCGGTTACAAACAAACGGCCTGTTGAAGAGGGGCAGTCGTTGGCCGCTACTAGCGACCGCCCTTTGCGTTTTCCGACGTAAATGTGCATGGTTGTCTACACTTGTTTGCCTTGTCTCCAAAGGTGTAGTGGTAGTAGCAATGCGGGTGGTTCGGTGGTGGCTGTGGAGTCCTAGAGTTATTAGAGCGACCGCGATAATACCTTCTTTGGTTGTGCCGAGACTGTGAGCGAGAGCGAGAGTGCCCTCTCCACTTGTTGTTCATTTGCGATGACAGCCGGGCAACTTGTTTTGTAAGTTCGCTTACTTCTTTGACCAAGTCCGGCGCGGTGCTGGTAGATGCAGAGGTGGCAGCGACTTGCGGGGTGCATGGTACAATGTCGTACACCTGGTCAGCAATCTCTGCTAGCTTTTCTACCGGCAGGTCGGCAATCTGTGAAGCAATCACTGTCTGTATATTTTGCGGCAAGCGGTTAGTCCACAGACTTTTCACAAAATCCGAAGCACCAGCGGGTCCAGCTAAATTTTGTAGATGCCGTAGAAACTGAGAAGGCCGGCGGTCACCTAGCTCCTCATGGATTAATAATTGCTGGATCCGCTTCTCCTGTGACGCAGAAAGACGATTAATTAATTCAGTTTTTAATTTTTCATACTTATTTGTCTCTGGCGGCTTTGTGATAATGTCTTTAACCTGCATTGCGTACTTCGTTTCTAGTTGAGTAACCACGGTATAGAATTTTGTCGTATCGCTACTTATTCTTCCTAGGACAAACTGGCCCTCTATTTGGGCGAACCATACAGCTGGTTCTTCCGGACAAAAGGGCGGACAACGCATTGGAAGTCCGACTTTCGATACTTCGCACTTACTGTCAGCGTCGGAAAAAAATTCTGGCTCCGACATTTTTGTAAAATCGCTCACCGCTTGTGTTTGAATAGATCACGTCGGGGTCACCAATGTAGCATCTAAGCGTACTACGCAGGCCTGAATAGGACTGTATTTAATAAAAATGCTTCAGCAAGATTGTAAAAGTATTTGTAATCTGTCAGACCATTTTTGACGGAGAAAAATTAATAAAATATAAAATAAAACACGCACACAAAAAGGTAGGAAGGTATAAAGGTTTTAGTCCGCCACAAGTTCATAAAGATTGGTGTCTGATTGATTGATAAATACAGTATTTCTCGATGTAAAAAGCTTTCCTAAAAGATTGCAATGAATCCAAAATGCCTTCGTCAAAACAGGATCTATAAGATTCCACTTATTTAACTCGTGCCTACCGTCGACAGAAACGGCAGCCAAAATTAATTCAATCTGAGTATAATTCAGTGATAAATCTTTTACTCTACAAATAAAAACGTATAAAACATCTATTTTGTACTAAAAAAAAATTAGTTATCATTTATTAAACAGTAAGTACCTACACCAAAAAATTAATAAACTGAGCAAAGAAAATATAATACAATTTTAAAACTTGATCTTGTCTTAACTGTTAATAAAATTCAAGATCTTAGAGAACGCTGGTATATAGTAAAGTAAATAGTTTAGTAAAAATATCGTTTAAATCCTAATTGGAAATTATCGTCGCCGAGTGTTTTAAACTCTTAATGAAATTCTAGCGTTTTTGTGACACTGAGGCCATTACAGCGGCGAGTGAGCACGAGCGACGCTCTATTATTATAGTAACTTTGCTACAACGCGACACGTAATACTGAAAAAAATATCATATAGTCTGTATAATATATAATAACCCGCCGATTGTGAGCTTTCCAATATAGCTTTTTTGTGATATTAGCATAGTAGCAAATATTTTTTCACGACTGGATTTAAAATAGAAATCGAATGCCAATAGGCTAGTTTCCTAAAAAATAATAATTAGTCCGTCTTGTAGATTGTCCAAAATTAAGCGATACGTATTTTTTCTTTTTTAAATTGGATCAGAACTTGTTAAGATATAGCGTGTTAAAGTTGAGTGTGACGTCACAAGTTGCTACAATTTTCAGGACACTGTGACGTAAAAGGCCCCCACTCCTAATTTTTGAAGTGTATTATCTTTGTCATTTTATGTTTAATTAAAAAAAGAAAAAATACGTATCCAATATTTTTTGATTATCTAAAAAGCGGACTAAATATTATTTCATTATTTCGACCCTGGACACTACCCTATTGGGCTGTAGTTATTTTTTGTTGAAAATATTTAAAAAAATACTCTGTGTATATACGAGTTATTATCACCCAAAAATCGTAGATTTAGAAGACGGACAGCATCGTCAGAGGAAGTTTTTAATAGTTGTGTCGAGTCACCGCTCGCAGTTAATTACTGCGCTGGCTTCTGACACCAGACAAGCGGCTCTCGACCTTATTTACTACTGTATTGATAGCCAATTACGCGATTTTCCTACTGACAAAAATTCCTTATATAATGTTATGTGTACTTATGGAATAGTTTCATTGTCTCTTGTTGAATTGGCAACAATTTGTCCCAAATAAAGGAAATTGAGAATGTAATTATGCCTTAAAGGTCAAACGACTGAAAAGATTTTGATGGCCAATTTTGGAGACTATTTATTTTAGAATATATTCATCTGAATGCAAAAAAAAAAAAAACAAGTAATTCGTAACTAAGTCGGGAAATTGATGGATCAAATATTGTTTTAGCAATAACACATCAAAACATTCTTAAAAAATATATTCCTAAACATGTAACTGTTAGGTACTTTTAACACTTTCTGAGCTCATCGTATGCAACAATTTTATCTCGCCTCCTCGCTCAATACAAAGACGGCGCCCGGCTATTTGACCGCACATTACTGCACATTTCCGATACATTGCACCAGTAATGATGCTGCACCCAATATTCAAGAAACTTGCTACACTATCTTACTTTGTTTCTTAAACTATGTGGAGATTTCAATGCTAACAGACACTAATGTTCTCTGGTAGATAAAGAGTTTTGTTGTATTAGTTGTCGTCTAACTTATAATACCTATTCAAAACGAATTGAAAGATCACCAGTATTAAAATTAATATTTGCAGAGTTCACAATATAGTTAAGAAGATTCGATTAATAAAGTCTTACTTATATTTATTGATTCCATATTATAGAACATGTTACTGCTTCATACATTACTTAAATGCGTAAGAATGATTTCTAATCACAGATGAAACCACTTTTAAATATTACATTACTCCCTGTGATTGATGAACGATTGCAATTTGCTATTTTTATTTACTGAAAAGACCTTACTTTTAATCAACTAAAAATAGACGAGCTAAGTATTCTTTGGCCTTTTTTTGGATGTACCCAATTTATAACGGAGGTAAATTCACTTTCTATGGCAGAACCCCAATCTATCAAAAGCAGAGTAAATGGATTCAAAAGTATTGAAAACCTTATTTTTTGATTCACAATGGCGTACCTGAAAAGTGCAGTACATCGGTCGGTCGTTCACAGGGGCGTGGAACATTCTCGAAGCCGAGAGGATTGCTTAGCATTTTTTACTCAGCGCCGAGACTTTGCAAATCAAATCTTTATTTTGTCTCGTTTAAGAGAAAGGTTTCGGATTGAGTTATCAGGCGTGTCCCGGGGGTCCGGTAACTCGGTTACTGTGATCATCTAAGTGACAGATATATTTCAGCGCCATATTGAAATGAGTTTTGTTTTATTACGAAAGTGGGGGGTGTGTGATGGTGAGTTTTGTGCAAGACTTATTGTATTTTGTTAAGATAAATTCATTGTTCTCGTTTCTTTGCCGATTTAATTAAGTGGATTCACTTAAATTTCAGGAGATATCTAAATCGTTTTTAGAAAGTAAAACCTTAGTACTTAAATCGTCAGTCATTTTACAGGCCATTAAACAAAATACGATCTCAAACGAATTCTACAGGCTGTATTTTACAGAGAGTTTTTTTGGTTTCTACTCAAGTTTCGTAATGAAAAGCTATCAAAAACGTTTGGTAGCTAGTAGCTGTGTAATGGGCGATCGGTTTAACGACTGCCATCATAGCTAATTGGCGTTCCCGCCAAATTTACTGTCTTGAGTGACGGAGACGATTAAAATGAGTTACGAGAACACCCGGACGGACGGCTTGTGTTGTAATCGAGGAGCCTTAAATATTAAATTATTTGCTGTTTATTAATTAATTTGAAAATAGAGATGAAGTGAAGTTCCCTTTACTACCTGGAGTTTATTGTCAGTAATTAAGTAAAGTTGAGACTTTTAATATGGCTGTCTCGTAACATGGTCGTAACTGCAATTTCTCTTGGGATGAGATCTCCTTAGTTTGCTAAAAATCAACCCCAGATACAAAAATACACAATAAACCCAAGGAAATACGAGACGTGACCAATTAATACATTGTATTCGCGGAACACAAGATGTATGTGTTATTTAACGAGTATTGTGTTCATTTATATTGGAACAATTAAAAAACGAACACGTATATTCCTAGATAAAAACATATATTACAGAAGTTATTTTTTTAATAATATTGAGGTAATAATAGTGTCGTGTTTGAGCAGAGGTGATTTCAGCCCCGCAGAGGTTTAACGTCGGTCGACGATATTTGCATATTCGCCGATATGCTAATGTTCCGTCAATTGAACATCGTGAACGCGGACCAAATTGTGAACGGTCATATTTTGACGGATTTTGTAATTATAATTTAAAAATTACCTATAGTATTATCATTATGGTCTTAGTTTATAAAGTATTTATTTTATTAATTAATTATTACAAAAAAAAATTAAACAGGCACATATTGTTTTAAGATAAATAATACCTCCAATTTCCTGCGTAAATAGAAAACTTTCATCTTATTTTTCCTTGTTCTAAACCAAACACGTCATCAATTTGAGCCGCGTAATATTTCCTTATGTTTTCCTTTTAGCTAAGTAATGGCAATTTAGATTTAAAATTACCATAACGTCCGATAACTGCGTCAAGTTAAACATAGGCCTTGATCCGTACTCAGTAATCAGGGTTGTCAAAAAACACTGATTTATTCGATCAACATGATCATCAACTCTTTTCAGACAAAAAATATATAGAAGTTACTAGACTGAGTACAAAATTATAAACATAATACAGTGTAATTATGTGCTTATAATACAGACAAGAACCAGCATTTTTAAGTGTACAATAGATGATCAATATGAATAGTGTACAGTGTCTTTGTAAATAATAGACATTGAAGTCTACGTGCGACTACATACCCATTCAATAGATACATCGCGGTAACAAAGACACGGTCTACTACAGCATACATCGCCTACACTTACATACCACAAAACCTTGTAGTCGACGCAAACGCCTCCAAACTTGTCAACTATAATACAGCACACAAGCCCATTTTAACCATCACAAAATAAATGTAAGCAAAACTGCAGGCATCTAAATCCTTGCACCGCCACCCCTAGCTCATAGTAGTACTAAATCCTTGCACCGCCACCCCTAGCTCATAGTAGTACTAAATCCTTGCACCGCCACCCCTAGCTCATCACATCACACATCACACACATCATCAGCCTATCGCAGTCCACTGCTGGACATAGGCCTCTCCAAGTGCACGCCACTGAGATCGATTTTCGGCTTCTCGCATCCAGCTCCTGCCAGCCGTCTTGCGCAAGTCATCACTCCACCGTGCCTGAGGACGTCCTACACTACGTTTGCCGAGGCGCGGTCTCCACTCTAGAACTCGTTTACCCCCCCTAGCTCATAGTAGTACTAAATCCTTGCACCGCCACCCCTAGCTCATAGTAGTACTAAAAAAATAAAATGTTTCGTTTAAATTCCACATTTAGGGGGTTGTGTCACGAGAAGCGCAGCCGGTACGACGATTATGTCTAATTTATGTACATAATTTGTTGAACAAATGGCCGCCTGTTTTTGCTCGGAGCTCCTTATAATTAATAAATTTGAGAGTGCGCCACCACGCCAAAATATCAGCAAAATGCCTGATTACAGATGATTAGATGTTTGTTTTGGTTTGTAAGCGGATTCTGAGTGACGATGCTGTTTGTGAACGCCATTTATATTCTTCTTATGTCGTTTGCGGTTCAGATGAATAATAAGCTGTTAGAATAAGATTGCGAGATATGTTAAACCTTTTTACAAGGAATCTTGCTAAAGTAAATGTTTTGTATAGTTACTAGCTGGTAGTACTACTAGTAAATTATTGTGTTATCGAAACAGCACAATGATTACAGTTACAAAACAACCTCATCAGTGTGTCATACATGCTTGCCCATTAAGATGAATTGTAAGCAAATACTCAAATAGTCGTGCTTGCGACTGCTGAACCGATGGGTGTAACCTAAAAAATCAACAAACAATCTACTAGGTATCAAAATCAGCAACCCAAGACACGAAACACCCACTACATCCAGCATCTCGAAGAGGCGATGGTTCCAGCAGAACAATTACAATTAAACTCGTATCCTACTTAGGAAATACTTGGTAAGTGAAGTCCGGCGCTTTGTGCCAGTTCTGCTGCAAACAGCACTTAACTGCATTGCATCGAACACTCAGATTGCATTGAAACTAATACAAGTTGTTTGCAGCCGATGTATGTACTCTCTAGTTTACTGGTTGCGATGGTGCAAGGTATAGGCAGATGGTTATATTAGGTAGCGTAAAGGACATTATTATGATATATCTAGCGTATCAGACCATCAGCCCACTCCCAACTAAGATGTGGTCGGCTGTCAGTCTAACCCAATGTACTTGAGGACCATTATTTTACAAGGAGTCACTGCTTAGGTGACCTTCTCACCCATAACGACAGCCGGGCCCACCAATATAACGTGCCTTCCGAAACATTGAGGAATTCGTCACGATAATGGTAACCTATCTTCAGATCGTGCCAAGCGTTACATTACCTTGTGATAAACCTGTGCGGCTGTTACTAAACTCAATAGCAGTCTTAATGGTTCATTTAATCGCGTATGCTTCTAACTTGAGCCCTTATGTAACGAACAAGAGCGCCAGTTGTTTGGCAAAACGCGCGCGTGCGGCCACAGCGACCGCGGTGTAATCCGCCCCGACAGCCGACGGCCGACGGCCGATCACTACGGCCGATAAATACCACAAGATTTAGATGTAACCATGTAATTACTTTGTACACAATGTATTGTGCTGCACTTTTAATGTATTGCTGTGTTTTCTTGTAGTTTGCGCAGTTTGTTCTTAGGGCGTGATGTGTAGTTGCTGTATCCTGTATTATATATGGATGTGCCAAGAATATTGTTACACCGGTATTTTTGTATAATATCACTAGCCATTAGGAGACTGAATGAGTAGGTATATTTAGCTTTATAAGTGTCTGAAAAACTCGTAAATCAATATTAATCTTTCAATTAATTCATAAAGTTTCATTTACCTTGTACACAATGTCAAAGATAACTTTTACTTTTCAAGATTTTTTTGTTACTTCAGACACATGAGTGTTCGCTTCTAACACTTAGAAGACAGCAAGCATACTGTAGTTACGCTAGGGGTTTTATATGTAGAGAGCATCTCGCTATAACCGAGTCAGAATATAATAAGTAAAGTTGAAAGATACACGTGCTACTAATTCATAATGAACGCGCACTAACCGTAGCTGTAAATACTGCTAATGAGATAATTAAAAGCGAAATAGCGTTGGATGGAATTAAAAATGGCGTATTTATTTGCCGCCGGCGTGTTGGGAAATATGAGAGGATTCTACCCGAGTTATGTTTTGTTGCGACGTGTGCGCTGTACTTTATTTGTGCTTTATAATGTTATGGTGTATGTGTATAATTTTTACTCATGGGGGTGTCATTTTTGTTGGTGGTAGACTGAGGGTGAGACTGGTCACATAAAATGTCCATGAAAATCATAAATGTAAGAGGTTTTATTTTTTTTTCAAGTCGGATGGTCAATTTTGTTTATCTACTCCCAACACTATTTACAAATACAATGCAAATTATTGTCACCAGCTACTCACATGACACTCTTTTAGCAAACTTAAAAAGCCTTCGAATTTCAAAAACTCTTCATAAGATAACATTTAAAAGCCTCCGTTAAGTAACAAACTATAGAAGGCTGTTAGGCAATCATCTCGATGTAACGGCACGTAATTAGGTCAATTGTTGCGGATGCTGGCTCTCCGCCAGACTCCTTGATCTGAGCTTAGGTGCCTCAGATGCTCTGCTCTCCGTCTGTGGAGGGTCTTTGTTGTACTATCATAATATTAGGCGAGTCTTAGTGGGGAGAAAAAGGCTTCGTTGAGTGATAAAAAAAACTAATTATGTATTTTTAATGTCGATAATAATCGATAATTCTTCTGATTCGACAATACTAATTTTATAATTATAAAGAAGTACTCCCGCGTTATTTCTTAAGAAAAACATAATAATATGTAAAAAATATTTTCAGGACATAACTGACTGATTTCACAGTGCTGAGCTTCAGATTAACTAATATTATAAAGCTGAAGAGTTTGTTTGTTTGAACGCGCTAATCTCAGGAACTACTGGTCCGATTTGAAAATTTCTTTCAGTGTTAGATAGCCCATTTATCGAGGAAGGCTATAGAGTACTTTTATCTCGGTACGGGAAGTAGTTCCCACGGGATGCGGGTGAAACCGCTGGCAGAAGCTAGTATGTGATAAAATACTTCTGTCACTCAATTCTACAAAATAATAAGCACGTAAAACTGAGAGCTATCACAACCTTTATATACAAGGAATGATAGAAACAATATTAAATTATTTGATTGTTTGTTCCCTTTCTATAATTGGTGCGTTGGCAAAAACACCAAGTAAATAATTCATAAGTCTGTTATTATTGCCTGTTTCATCAGCGATATAATCTGAGGCTACTCGTTCAATATAGCTAGGACTTAGGAAATAATTGCTAAGCGTTATTGGACTAAGTATTAGTCTATTGTGTTTCAGAATGCCTCATATTTATACTTCGTTCGTTGTAGGATTAGTTTAAATGTTATACTTCTATACATTAAATACTACACTATCCTTCTCTAAATGAAAAGAGGCCTGTATGGTAGAACAATATAAGGTTACTTTTTACATATTGTAGTTTAATAAAGAATACATCTATCTATATATGATGCGTTAAAACGAAACCAGAAGAAGAAGTGAAAATACTACATAATTTTGTTCTAATTTATTCATATCGGAAATTATAATATGAACTCCAATCTAATGATCTCAGTGAAGTGTTAATAAGCCGAGGGCTGGTCCCCTCACGGCTCACGGCGTAGAGAGGTCTTAGAGATTAACATAATGTGGTGATTAGCGAGGACGGACACTGAGGGCACTAATATTAATGTGCTGGCGTATCGCAGTCCACACAGACATATTAACAGATTCATTATAGAAGGTATGGATGCAAATGAGTAAATAATTCTCTATTATAATTTGAAAAAAAAAAGATACTAAAAGGTAGGTATGTGTAAACAAAAAAAATATATCGATAACACTACTGTTGCAGACCGATGCAATATTGTGAATATAGTAGGTATTGAAAACTGCTGATACGGTACGACAGTATATATACAGCATATCACAGTTGTCGCTCCTAATTTAAATATTCCCAATCCTTTTTATAAAAAAAATCATAAACAAAGAAACAACTTCAGAATTATATAGAACTTTTACCACATTTAAATTAAAACAAACTTTTTATGATTCAAGTTTCAATAACAAAATAATTTCCTTACTCAATAAAAGTTCAATCACCTCAAAGTCCCCAAATTTTTCCCAGCACCGACCACTCTATCACTATATAACCAGCAATCTGTGGCAATAAGTAAAGATTACAGTAATCTGTATAAAGCGCCACACACACGCGCAGGTGTCGCGCGTTAATCAGCGGGAGTAATCGCGCGATTAACGCTAGCCTTGTAATTGTTATCTCTGGATTTTTAGTTCGGAGTACTTTTTAGATGCGAATTGTTTATTTGGTGGGAGGATAAAAGATTTAATTTTGTTTATGTTGTTTGCGAAAATGTTAATAAAAGGTAGGTATCTATCAGTAGTGACGGTGTGCATGGATAAAAGTTAAGAGAGGTATTATTCATTACTGTTCATTTTAAATTAGTACAAAAGATTGGTGTATTCATTTATTTAATTAATATTCTGTTAGTAGTTAGTCCTTTAAATACAAACGAAAATACACATTTACCCAAACTCCTGTTTTTAATTTACTTGTCATCCGTTTTCCCTGTACCTCTAAATAACTTCAACTAGAGAACCTGTAAAACAAATTCCACTAAATTAAAATACTTAAAGCGACACGCTCTAGTTCTTCAAACAAATCCACGTCCTTTTCCATGTTCCCCGAGCGCAGAACATTCGGGAACAGTCTGGAATATGCTGGAACATTCCAGAAGTCAGTGTTCCATTAGGAGCTGACGCGGGTACGTAATAACTGTAATGTGAGCCGCATTACATACTACGTGAACTTACAAACTTTAACTTACTCCGGTCTTGCTATTAAACGTGCCTGTAATTTTTCAAAATTTTTGCGACCTGAACGGACTGAGTTATTTTTATTTATGTCACTCGACATTTCAGTATGAAAAATTGTCCACAGGACACACATACAGCATCACAGTTATATGGACTCAATTTGTTAATTGTTATAATATATTTATACAGCAATTCGTAGTGTGTAATAATAAAATTTGGGAACAGGGCAGGAGAAAGAAGAATTCGTACCTAGTGTGTAATAAGCGATTGCTATTCTCATCATAAGTAGAATGTTACTACGAAACTTCTACGCATATGCTACGCTGTAGCTACGCATGTACTACGAGTCTGCTACGATGGAGCTACGTATGTGCTACGCATATTCCGAATGCTACATTCAGTAATAAGGCTGTACCTGAGAGATCTAAGATATTATTACACAAAATATTTTTAAGTTATAGGAATGTATTATTTACTTATCGACTGATCTGTATTTTCATCACCGAAGGGCAGACTAAAATATAAAAAATACATCTCTATCATTTTAATATTCAAACATAAATAACCAAATGTCCTCGTTAAAAACTAAGTTCAAAGCTCAAAAATTCGTGTATGCAAAATAAATCAATTAACACACAGTTGGTTTGCAACGAAGCGCATATGCATCTGAATGGCGGGTAGTTGTAAAAATGTGTGCATTAACATGTAGAGTGCGGGCGTTAGCTCCTTTGTGCGCGACCAGCCGAGCGGCCGCATGTTCCACCAAATTGCTCGCGACTGTACTCCACATAGAGCTACGAAATGTGGATAGATACGACTCACACTGATTTTGGTTTTGTATCTAGTATGAAATACAAAAGACTTCATTTGACTAGTTAGTACCGAATTTAGCTACAAATAGCTAGCTCAGTTGTGGTTTGGAACATGCTTTACCATGTTTTCAAAAAAATACATAGCAATAACATAAACCTAGCTTTTAGCTTGTAACACTAAAAAGATGGATGTCAACGCAATCATACAAAGTAGGATTATACGAGAACAATACATTTATGATACAGTTGTATTATCTGCAACAATTTCATTACTCTATGACAGCACAAAGATGCATCGCACACACACATACACTGGCTTGCATACATACAAGCCATAGCTCGCGAGTTTACACGAACATACTAACTACTAACCTGATTAAGTAACCGTTTCAATCTGTGAGGCGTTCCTAAAATGTTTCTACGTAATGTCACCATTGCAACCCACTATAGACTTTAGTAGTTTTAGGAAAAAGGTTGCAATACTACATAGAGGTATAAAATATCAAACACAAAATATAACCACAATAGAATAAATTAATCCCAGTCAAATAATTGTTTTGGTTTGAAAACTTTAATTAAATAGAATGAGGTTTTAAAGAGCTACAAGAACACATCGATTTCATGGCATATATTAATTTTAATACACTTAATAAATGTCTGACTATTGGATTTGTGTCATTTTTTACCGACTCTCTAAAAAAAGAGGTCCTGAATACCACGGGCAGTCTGCTCGTGACCATGGATAAAATCGGCGCGATAAAATCCGTAAAAATAGTTTTATTTAATAATATATAATAATTTACAGTTTTTATTCGACAAATCAAGTTTAAATTAACTGAATTAATAACTGCCTGATGTAATTACAAAAGTATAACGATAACTGACACATCAGCTGTATGTTTGTTCTCATTAACAGTAAATTGTTTGTTTACGCGCGCATTGAGTAAGCAAGTTCGTGTTGACTCGACAATCACATTACAGATGTAATTAGTTCTTAGATAAATACATTATGATCATCAACATAATTGTGTTTGAAGAGTAGCTTGTTGAAATTCACCTTACCAAGATTTCGTGTAAAAGTAATTTGCAAGCTAAAGAATTTGGTTTTTCATGACGCGTTAATCTAAGGACCTACCGGCCCCATTAAAAAAAAAGTATTTCAGTTTAATAGCCCAGTTATCGAGGAAGGATTTAACGAACTTTTTAGGGCTAACGTATTTAGCAGAACTCGTTTAAAGTAGTAAATAATTGAAATGTTGATTGTAATATAAATTGTTTACATTAATTATGAGTGGTGTACAGGTGTGATGTAAAATGCATATTTAGCTCGCTGTGGTGTGTAGCTAACAAATTAATTTGTGTTAATTAACCCATGATTTATTATGCCTATGCGTTTACAATTTGATTACACGTTTATGAATAACCTAGCATACCATATAAAACGAGTATTTGCAATAATTTTGCTGTACAAACATTTTATGATCCAAAAACAACATATTTTATGCGTAAAAAAAGACGGCAACCAAAAAACGTGTTTGAGTCTGAAAAATATTATCAAGTGTATTAATTGACTGAAACTCGTATTTTAACAGCCTTCGCACACTATAAACTTAACTGTCGGTCAATGTAGTTGCCGAACAGTAATTTATTTTGAAAGGAAATCGTGCATCCTATCAAACTTCTTATTCGGTCTAGCACTGCCCAGATACCAGATTATCCTCTTCCACCTACATCTATGAGCCTGATCCAACTATTGGCCGACTAAGAGTATGCAGTGTCCCTAAAAATGCTTTTGAGTCTGCCATTCAACCCTGTCTCAACATCAAACCAATCCAAAACTCATTTAAAAAGCGAAAAAAAAAAGAACACAAAGTAAAGCCGGGCCCACACTACAACAGAGTTTTTAATAACTTGAAAGCCGAGCTCATCGCTGACATGCATCAGTGTAGTCGGGGCACAAATTCAATGATGGCTTCTTTGACAAACTGTTTGTTTGAGCTTCGCACACAGTTATCTGATTTCATAGAGTTGATAGGCTCGGAATTGGGACATTGTAAAATTGTATCTATTGTTGTTGTGCGGTGTACGGATGTTAGTTTGTAAGTTTTTTTGTGAGGATGATAGTGTAATGTGATAATCTGTAGGAATAAATATAACCCGTGTAAACGAAGAAATGGCTGAATTTTCAGTTCTATTTTCTGAATAAAAAGAGGAGTAAAAAAAACACAACCCTAAATATTTCAAAACAAATACATTTTATTTTAATCCACGCGAACGTGAACAAAACCCATCCAATTTCCACGCAAACAATTCAAATTCAGTAATTTCCTAACCCTTCGCCGGCTAATTGTTAGCATGCAGCAATTCCAGCGACTTGTAACAGCGCTGCAGCGGTTCGGTCGCGGCGGGAAGCGCTTCACGCAGCGCTTAGAGAGATGGTATTACCCAATTGCAGTTTGGGAACACCGTGTCCCTGGACGCGTACCACTGATATTAATCAGGGAAACGGTGGATCGTACTGTGGCCGTCTGATCAACGTCGCTGGACAAGTTATAAGCGATTGACTTGAACACGAAAAAACATTGAATGTATTATACGTATGTGTACCCTTTGTAAAATTACTTACTGTTTAAATTATCATTTGAATTTATGTCAGAAATCAACATGTTTTAATTGTTATTTTACAGATCAAATTCAGAGTAATGGATCTCCCCATTTAGGTAAACGTTTAATTTATTTGTCAGGCACCTCCTTTATTAGGCTTTTCATCTTTTCTTAAAAGTTCTGTAAAACCCGAAAATCTATCCCTGTCCTGTGGATGGTTTTATGTTATGAACTCTATTTATTACAAAAAAATTGTTAAATACTTCTCAATTTAACCTTCGTCTATAACTTGTACCACGCAATCCAGTGTGCCATGTAGCAATGTCCGCGTGAACGCAATGTGACGTGTGCGCAGTACTTGTTCCCGTCAGTCCTATCTATGCGCAGGCCCTTACAATTCGGAACATTCCTCCGCGCTCACGATAGTTGCCAATAGACGATGCAATATTAGGGACGAATTTATTGGATAGTGAGAAGCAGTGAGTTTAATGTGCTTGTAAATGATTGTAATTATTAATGGTATGGTACTGTATGTGTGGTCACTCAATTGGAATTGAATGTCCTTTACTTCATGTGTGTATGCAAAAATGATCTTGTGATAGTGATAGGTTTATATGAACAGACGTACAATTTTATCAGTAAAAATTCTCATTATGCGTTAAGTTCGAATAAGATACTTACCCCCTTACTTATAAAATCTTTAATTACCTGCTAAGCAACGTTTTAACTAATCACTACTTAAAGTCTTAAGCATTGATTAAATGTTAGTTAAGACATGCTTAAGCAACGTTTATAAGTAAGAATTTTCTTAAGCAGCCCTTAAGTATTACTTATATTTAATTCACGTTTATAAGTAAGGCTGTATATATTATCATAGGTTGCCCTACACTTAGAAAAGTTATGTTTATTTAACGTGACATCGTATCTGAACAGTACCACTGTACGTTTATTT
The DNA here is from genome assembly GCF_022581195.2 of Helicoverpa zea. Classification (NCBI taxonomy): domain Eukaryota; kingdom Metazoa; phylum Arthropoda; class Insecta; order Lepidoptera; family Noctuidae; genus Helicoverpa; species Helicoverpa zea. The sequence continues at coordinate 207,675 of NC_061458.1, read as the reverse complement.
TACATCACTACACACATAAAAAGTAATTATGAAAACCAAATAACAACTATAAAATTAGTTGAAACCAGTACAAACCAGTGCAATGACATTATCAAAGTTAAGTTAATTAGTTCGCGGAACAACATGATAATGTAACTGTGGATTGATAGCGACCCGTTTGTGAATGTGAGCGAGCGGCGCCGGGGGGCGAGCTTGTGTCACTGCTGGACCTCCCAGGGGAACTGAAGTCCTGGTAAATCGTGTTTGTAAGGTGAGTTGCGAAGGAAGGTAGATGATATATTTTAAGCGAAATTTTAATGAAGAAAATATCTTTCGAAAGCGATATATTTAAATTAAATGTTTTTTGATATGTGGTAAACTTTATATAAAAAATGTAATGTAAAACACCAGCTCAACCAAAACTAATTTTATATCCAAAAAAATATGTATTCTCTTTTATACATTTATAACATACAAATATTTTTTCCGAAAAAATACCTAACTTTTATATGGCAAGCCACTAAAAGCGTAGCTTGATACCACGGTCGATACATCGCCCGGAGGCACTCCGAAAAATTCACGCGTTAGTTTTTTACACCTATAATAAAATATATAAATGCAAAATACTAACAGCTTTCGAAAATGAAAAAAAAAGAAGTAGACGAAACCCGGTTAATGTTCTGTAGTGCATTCATCATATTATTAATCGTACGAAAAGCGATAAGTTACATATTTTGTCACAATTGATCGAGTTTAAGTTTCACTAGGAAAAATGCATTAAATTGTAATTATATAGGGTACATAACATTACCCAGTTTTGCGAGGTAAGCTAATGATAATGTATGTATATCTAGAAAAGGAAGCCTATTTGTCATTTAAAAATGCTTTGTGTATTTTTCAGTACGTTGTTTAGTTTCAACTATGCATCCTTTTGATTTCAAAATTAGACCATTTCTATTTAAAAATATTCAAACAAAAATGAACCAATTCAGACAGAAATATTTTTGAACACATATATTTTAAAAAACGTGCCTTGTTAAAAAAATACATGGGCCCCATTTTTAACACGTTTCGTTAAACATCTACGACTATTTATCCTTTATAATTCGATAAAATTACTATATACTCAGTTTTATACCTCATCCAAGCATTCGTGAATCCGAACCACTCGCGGCGTCCAGTGCACTTTACGTGTGCCCCAGCCGGGAATCGAAGCGGCGACTACTAAATGAAATAACTCAAAACATCTCTCGTTGCAAGCACTTAAATAATTCACTTTGTGGCCGCCAGATAGCGCTCGCTTTAAACCTATTTACGAGATTGCGAGCTTCACGTACATACATGCATTTGTTTGTTTGTTTATTTAATTGTTGTGAACTGAACGAGATTATTTGATGATGTTTTGTTTTAATTTGTTGGTATCGAAGTTAAGAATGCAGATGGCAAAGATGGAGGATACTAAGACGAAGTTACTTTAGGAGATATGGTTTCTTTGAAACCCCCGAAATACCTGTATCTGTTAGAACAGACTATATATAGCGGTTCAGCATGAGCTTAATAACACTTTCTAATACAGGCATACTTGCAACACATAAACCCCCTTACTTATAAAAATCTCTAATCACCTTCTAAGCAACATTTTAAGTAATCACTACTTAAAGCCTTAAGTAGTGATTAAATGTTAGTTAAGACATGTTTAAGCAACGTTTACAAGTAAGAATTTTCTTAAACAGCCCTTAAGTATTACTTATTAATTAATTCACGTTTATAAGTAAGGCTGTAAGTAATTAGCGATTCGTCTCATAACGTGCTTTACGGTTTCCAGAAAAATAATGCCAACGATCAGCTATTGACGCTCCGGTAGACAGAAGAGAGATTTATCATTCACTACGACAGGAATTCCTGAGATTAGCTCGCTCAACCCAACAACCTCTTCAGCTTCCCAATATTAAGTTTACAACAACATTTCCTATCAATAAATCTATCTCCCACAGAACAACGATACAGTATAAAAGCGCATCACGTCTCCGAATCCATTAAAATTGCATCGCGTTCACCTTTGTTCCATCGTCTCCGCGTATTGACTATCCATTACCCTTACATGTGTCTCCGAGGCAGCACGAATTACTGGCTGTCTTGTCTTCTAACCAATTAGAGATACTCGAGTTAATTATTTACCTACATCATACATATTTAGTAATGTTGGATTGGTTGTCTGTTTAAAATGCTGTATGGAGGTATCTTTCATCAATCAGTCAATTGCTTATTATTCTTCCAACGAATCCATTGCCTCAAATCATCATGATCAAGATACATATACAAGATATCAAGATACTACTATGAAGTGGACAACAAGTGTTTTTTATATATATGTAATGAAATGTAATTTCATTAATTACTTTATTTAATTTAAACTTGCCGCGCTTCGCGCGTTTATAAGGTGTCTGTGGCGAGTGACGCCATATAATGGCGGACGATGTCTTTCTACTAATTTTGCTGTGTGAATTTTATGGATAAAATTAAACTAATATAGAAAAGGATTATTGAGGAGACGATGTTATAAACTTAAATGTCGTTTCTTTGATTGTTTCAGGTAAGAAATTGTCTTATTTAAACTATGTTTTGTAAAAATGTGCGTAAATAAAACAAAAAAACTTTGATTGTTTCAGAGAAACAAATTCGTTTCATTTAATCCTCAATAAATATTACAAAACGACATTTTCGTTTATTTAAAATGAAGATGGACCGGTTGCAGTTCGAATTCACTATGATATCTTCAAATGATGGCAAATCGAACGTGTTAGCCATAACCTCTATAACCACTGAGGAAGGAAAATGTTATGTTTTACCTGAAGAATTGAAGCCAGTGATTCATCATACAAGTATTATTAAAATGAACACTTTCTCAAAAATTAAAAACAGCATAAAGAAAAGGCATCAAAGTAGAAAAATATGGATAAAATTGGATGAAGACCAAAAGAAAATATATATAGATGAGGAAGGTAATATGCAGTTTTCAGATCAGTACCTAGAAGAAATGAGCACAATACAACCAAGAGACAAAGATGACAGTTTGCAAAATATCTTGGAAAAATTAATAGAAACTACTACAAAGAAAGAAAATCAACACAACCTAAAACATATTTCTGAGAAGTTTATTATTGAAAAATTCACAAGTAAGAATTCAAATGCTATGCAATGGATAGAGAACTTTGAAAAAGAGTGTGAGCGCTTTAATATTACAAAAGATGAAACCAAAATTGATATATTGAGACTATTTTTAGAAAAGTCTTGTTTGGATTGGTATAGATCTATGATGATAAAACTAACAGTACATTCTGAATGGAATGAATGGAAAGACAAATTTTTAGAAACTTTTAAAAACCGAGGATGGGATATAGTCACAAGTGCACTCACATTCAGGTACAAAGAAGGACTGTTAATTGATTATGCTATAAAAAAGGAACGGCTTATACTAGATGTTAACAAATCAATAGACCCCAAAACTATGATAGATCTAATTGCAACAGGTTTACCTGGGTTCATCTTAAATAAGTTAAACAGGGATGAACTCGACAGCTTTACTGACTTGTTCAACGAGATAAGAAAATATGAAGGTATGATGTACAAGAAAAATTTAACTACAACAAAGAGTGGCACATTTATTTATAAGAATAAAAGTGATGAGAAGAAGCCATGTAACAATTGTAAGTCTTTGGACAAAGGAATTAGATATCATCCAGAGGAGTCGTGTTGGTTCAAGAAAAACAAAATTGAATCTGAAAAGGCATTTAAAGCCAAAAATGTAAACAATAATTCCATTATTGAAGTTGATATGAATACGGATAAAAAAAACGAGTAAGTACACCATTAATCAAAATCAAGCTTTTATTAGAAGATAAACTAGAAGTGAGTGGAATCTATGATTCAGGCTCACAGATCTCTTTAATAAATTCAAGACTGATTAAAGTAAGAGAAAAGAAAGACAATGAGAACATAGCATATATGAAAACGGTTAATGGTGTGAAGAAGACAGATGGCTTGATAACAATAAAAATAAAAATATTTGATATAGAAGAGAAGATTGACGTTTATGTAGTAGAAAATGATGATTTTGAAGATTTTATAATCGGTTTGGATATAATACAGAAATTTAAATTAACTCAAAATGAAGACTTGCAGATAGAACAAAAGAAAATAACAAATAAAATAGACATGTCTAAAGATAACAGAAATGAAGATAAGAATATAAAAACATATGCAATAAATTTCAATGAACATATAGAGACAGAGGAATTCATAAGTATGATAGACCATTTAGATAATGAAAAGAAGATTGAGATAGAAAAAATTATCAAAGAATATAAAACAATTTTTGCTAAGGACAAGTATGATATAGGATCAGTGAAAGATTATGAAGCTCACATTGATTTAATAGTAAACAGATACTGTAGTAAAAGACCCTACAGATGTACAATAGAAGACAAATTAGAAATCGAAGAGCAAATATCTATGTTACTGAAGAATAATTTAATAGAAGAATCTTACAGTCCCTTTGCTGCACCAGTGACATTGGCATTTAAAAAAGGTGAAAATAGAAAATCCCGCTTATGTGTGGATTTTAGAGACTTGAACAAAATTGTGGTACCGCAAGCTCAGCCTTTCCCATTAATAGATGATTTGATAATTAAGACTAGAAACTGTAAGTATTTTACTACACTGGATATAAACTCTGCATTTTGGGCAATACCACTGCGGGTTGAAGATAGATTTAAAACAGGATTTGTCACGCAGGATGGCCATTTCCAGTGGACCTGCCTTCCTTTTGGTTTGAAAACATCACCAGCCATTTTCCAGAGAATTTTAAGCAATATTCTAAGAAAGCACAATCTCACAGGATACTCTGTAAATTATATCGATGATATTTTAATCTACTCTGCCACCTTCGAGGAGCATATAAGACACATAAGGAATGTATTAGAGGCAATAATAAAAGAAGGCTTTAGATTGAAGTTCAAGAAATGTACCTTCGCTTCAGACTCAGTAAGATATCTCGGGCATGTGATTCAGAATAACTCGGTAAGACCACTTAAAGACAATTTGATCTCAATAAGACATTTTCCAACTCCTAAGACACAAAAGAATATTAGACAATTTCTGGGTAAAATCAACTTCTACCATGAATACATACCAAGAAGCGCGATTGTCTTAGATCCATTACATAACTTATTAAGGAAAAACGAAAAGTTTGTGTGGTCAGAGAAGTGTGAAGAATCGTTTAATCAAATAAAACAATATTTATGTTCTCAACCAGTATTGGAAATATTCGATAAAGACTTGCCTATAAAAATCTTTACAGATGCATCCTTAGAGGGTATCGGGGCAATACTGAAACAAACACAACTTGATGGTAAAGACAAACCAGTAGCATATTTCTCAAAAAAACTCAATGAATGTCAAAAACGAAAAAAGGCTATATATTTGGAGTGTTTGGCAATGAAAGAAGCTGTTAAGTATTGGCAACACTGGCTCATTGGAAAACAATTCACTATCTACTCAGACCACAAACCTCTTGAGAACATGAACATTAAATGTAGGACAGATGAAGAATTGGGTGAGCTTACATATTATCTATCTCAATATGACTTTACAGTTAAATATATACCTGGTAAAGAGAATATAGAAGCAGACTGTTTAAGCCGAAACCCTGTGCTAGAATCAGAAGATAACAAAGACGAACTACTGAAAATTGTTAATTTAATACAAATAAAAGATATAGTTGAAGACCAAGAGAAGAATGAAACAATACAAGAAAAGAAACAAAATCTAATACACAAAAATAATATCTATTATAAGAAAATAAAGAAACATGAAAAGATTATCCTATCGGAAGAGTTTAGTCAAAAATTTATAAAAAAGGTGCATGAAGATTATTTTCACATTGGAATAAGACAATTACAGAAAAAAATAAGTTCAATATATACAGCTAAAAACTTAACAAAAAATATTATAAATGTTTGTAAAACATGTGAAATATGTATAAAAAATAAATCAAGATGCCAAGCCAAATTTGGATTAATGTCACAACTGGGACCAGCAACAAAACCATTTGAAATAATGTCACTAGACACTATTGGTGGCTTCGGAGGATCTAGGTCAACAAAAAAATACCTTCACCTTTTAGTTGACCACTACACAAGATATGCATTTATTGAGACCTCAAAAACACAGAATGCAAGTGACTTTATAAAATTAGTAAAAAAAATATTAGAGACAGATGAGATTGGAATAATTTTGACAGATCAATATCCAGGAATCAATTCAAGAGAATTTAAGCAATATTTGCAAGAAAATAGTATCAAACTAATTTTTACAGCTGTGAATACACCATTCTCTAACGGCTTGAATGAAAGATTAAATCAAACAATAGTAAATAAAATACGATGTAAAATTAATGAGAGAAATAACAACAAAACATGGACAACGGTAGCAAGGGAATGTATACAAAAGTATAATGAAACAGAACACTCCGTTACAGGCTTTGCACCAAGATATTTATTAGACGGTACAAATGTTAATATTCTGCCTAACGAATTTAAAACAATAGAAAAGGAAGACAAGTGGATTGCGGATAGAAGATTGGCATTAGAAAATACAATAAAATCCCACAAGTACAACAAGAAAATATTTGATAGAAATAGAAAAATACAAGAGTTTAATGTAGGAGACAGTGTATACGTAGAAAATGGGAATAGAATGAATAGAAAGAAATTAGATGAACTAAAAATAGGCCCTTTTAAGATAGTAGAGAAAATATCAAACTCCATTTATAGGATTGACACTGGAAACAGAAAAACAGAATCAACTTTATTTCACATAACAAAATTACAACCTGTCACCACAGAGGATGCAGAAGATAAATTAGAAGAAGAAAACTAATATGAAGATAACTGATATGTACACTATAAACATACATTATTTACTATTTTCGCTCTTAGGGGGGGGAGATGTAATGAAATGTAATTTCATTAATTACTTTATTTAATTTAAACTTGCCGCGCTTCGCGCGTTTATAAGGTGTCTGTGGCGAGTGACGCCATATAATGGCGGACGATGTCTTTCTACTAATTTTGCTGTGTGAATTTTATGGATAAAATTAAACTAATATAGAAAAGGATTATTGAGGAGACGATGTTATAAACTTAAATGTCGTTTCTTTGATTGTTTCAGGTAAGAAATTGTCTTATTTAAACTATGTTTTGTAAAAATGTGCGTAAATAAAACAAAAAAACTTTGATTGTTTCAGAGAAACAAATTCGTTTCATTTAATCCTCAATAAATATTACATATATATATTTTTTGTGACTAATACTGAATTGTATAATTGTAATTTAATTATAATTAAATTGTAATAGACAGCTGTGTTGCTGGGAAGTTTGTTCTTCACCACTTCTTCTTCCCAGCCATAACACTAGGAAGTGGTGAAAGGGGGGCGTTTTGGGGGTGCTGTCATTTTGTATTTTTTGACGTGAAAAAGTGCTACAATCTAGCCTATTTTCAATAAACGATTTTGACTTTGACTTTGACTTATCTTCCTCAAATCATCGGTCCACATACCATCGGAGAGATGTTCGGTCTGGTATAGATAGGTGTAACTCGCTATGGAGAAGATTGATTTTTGTTAATAAACATTATTTTCACGGTAGTATCCACGGAGTAAGTGTAAAACCAGGTGGATTAGTTAGTTGAATTATATTCAACTAGCTGTCTCAACGTAAATGTGGGAAGGATTTCTCGCTTTCCGCGATGACTGTGAAATGTGGTATAGTTACCGCAGTCGATACTATAGCCGTTAGCGGGAAGAAAGGGAATCGTATTTAAATTAACTATTTTAGATACAATTTGCTGTTGTGTTCTGCTGTTTTTTTTTTTTTCCACCTAAGACATTAAACTTTCCTAGCCTGACCTCGTTATAAAATCTAAAGAGCTCTCCTGTGTATACTAGATGAAGTTAATGCCATGAGACCATACTCACATAAACACTTAAGAGCTTCAACTTAAACAAATGAATACAAACACCTATACCTACAATTTTCTCCAACATATATCTGAGATAAATCAAAACAATTCTCCGCAAGTTTATCTACAAGTGTTTGCTCATGTAAATAGTTTGTCTTTGCATTCTTAATGAAATTAATAGCAGTGGTATTTGCGCGCACTCGCGGTAGAATCAGTAATGTAGGGCGGTATAACATGCTTTGTTCTACGGGATCTAATCTCACTTGTTTGTGTAGTTTGTAAGCATGTGGCATTGGTAGTGCTGTTTAGATGGTCAAAGAACTGTAGGTCAATGTTTAAATGGTTCAAATGTCATGAGGTTACCTGTTTTAGCTAGCTGGTTTTGGTTACGTTCAGAATCATTATTTCAGTTTGCGATGTTTGTTTAACAAATTGCATATTATTTTTATTTAAAATAGCTAGCTTTAAACAACAACAAACAATTATTAGAACATTTTGAACTGTATCCACTTATTCAATGTTCATCCTTCCGAGCCCACATCACATAACCAACTCCCAACATGTCAGCAACATTATGTTCCAAACAAATAATAATTCAATTAAACAACAAATGTGTTTGATTAAAACAATAAGTTAGGGGTCAGTCCTATTTGTTTTGTTAATCAAAAACCTGTCCAACTTGTCACCAACATCGTTCATAAGTGGATAGTCACAGCGCGTATCAATTTGTTTTGGTTGATAGATTAACCGGCAAATTGTTTAACACTTTGTAAAGATGATTTCAATTCAATTAGGTATATCATATATTCATTGCTTAGGTAACCTCTAGCTAGGGACTGCTGGGTATCAGCTCCTGAGCTCGAATATATCGTTGGCTTGTCTTATAGTTTTTCATCTTAAGAACAATCAATGATAATAATAAACGTAAAGTAAGAAAAACCAGTTTCCAAGGAGAGTGGAACAAAAAACTATTTGTTAATCGTAAAATAGACTTTCACGCAATTTCCAAGGTCTAATTTCGGACGGGACTTTTTTACCTTGTCGTTACCTCATGGAATACCTAACTGATCCTTTTGAAAAGATTCTGAAAGCAATTTTGTATGTAAACGGGCGTAAAGGACAAAAGGGTCGCAGACGCTAACTTATAAAACTATGCCACAAACTTGGGAAAGACATGAAAATGGAACGTGTATAATGATTAGTTTGGAATCGATCAAATTCGGGATCTTGACTTTAAAGGATTTTTTTTATCCCTTTATAATAAATCCCGTTCTGAATCAAAAATATTTACCATTCAGTAAACTGGTTATAGGGTTCACTATCGCGACTGAGACACCATAGGTGTAGATATATTTGTAAGGTTTATCTAAATAAACCAATAACCGGTTCCTCCGTTCCGGAACAAGAAAAGATTCGATTTTGTCTTCTTCATAAATAATCATCCTTAATCCAAATTTTAATAAAGCATTTCTTTTTGAAGGAACTGGACACAATTATCAAAAGTCAAAAGCCACATTCAATCATTTTAAGAAATAAAGTACCCTAGTGAACCGATTGCCCAAAAGTTTTTCCAAAACGGTTAACATCAGGACCCATTGAGACGGGCGGCCTACTCAGTGGGTAGATTTGTATGAAGGCTTCGTATCAGTCATTACGCGAACATGTTCAATTTGAGGGGCACGTCGCTTGCTCGTCACGTGCTCCGCCTATTATTATTTTTGTGGGAAAACAAACCCAATTTCCTTGAACTGAATTAGTGAATGTTTTTGAATTTTTAGAGTAGGTATTGATCATTAGAAATTTTTGTTTTGTACATGGTTTTATATTACAGGTATGTTTTTACCTTCAAAGCAGTTCAGGTGATTATTTTTTTTAAATCTTATTTAATTTAATACCAATCAACAAGGTTCATAACAAACTCGTTAGTTTTGTTGAAAGTTTAGACTAACATATAACAAATTTCAAAAATTATTATTTAATATTTTTTTTGGTTAACAATGTTAAGAATATTACTTAGTTATTTAGTTCGGCTCGATTTTAATTTAACACACCAACTACGTTCAGTTCAAACTCCTTAACAAATTAACTCTAAAACAATTCCATAGAAAATCTACTACTACTGCTATCAATGATCATTTTTCTAAGCGCAAACCACACAAAATAACATGATATTCCTTAAATAGATAATCCTATATCCATATTCCGTCGCACACGGAACTTATTGTGCGCGAGTTATGTTAATATAAGCGAGCGACGCCGCGGGCGCAAGTTGCGTTGCAAAAGATAATAATAATAACATTGGAAGCAGTTGGCAAGCGAGCGACAATACGCCACTAGCTGGCTTTTTGTGTACGTGCGTGAGATATGAGCGGTAGCGATTTCGACATTTCTGTGAGAAGGAGTTTTCGAGTTCGAATTTAATTGGTAGAATTTAGTCATGTGTTTTAATTCTCTCAAAATGATAATATGCACTTTAAATTTAAACAAATCGATTAGATTTAATTGAATTCTAATAACTAACTTTGAAAATTTACCACCAATTTTGCTCAAGTGCTTAATTAATAATTAATTTAAGAAACTTCAAAATAAAAAAATCAGGAGCATATTTACTACATAATAAGTATTTAAATCTATCAACAAATTGCATCTGTGCATTTGAAACTGGGAAATGTTGTAGTGATAACATCATCGTCCAATTATTATAACGCATTTAAAACTCATTTGTAACTTGGGCCACACACCATAGCCCGTAGCCAGCAGAATGAACGGGCACTTCATAAAATATTATAACATGCAAAAAACCCACACACACACATACACACTTCCCAGATAATTGTTATGGGGTGTATGAAAAACTTTGTTCTGGATTTTTATAGGAATACATTGGGCGGGCAGAGTGTCGTTACCATGGCAACGGGGTTTAAGTGCCAAACGACCGAATTACGTATGATGGCATAAAATTTTATTGTGAAGTGTAAAATTATTGCGTGATCGAAGTTGATTATTCTGTTATTAGTTTTTGTATGTTTTCGTTAACAATGTTCCTTTGTATGTTTTAATAGTATGTAACATGATACCTAAAAGATATCCTAATATGTATGAAAGCGTGTCTGTGTAGATTTCCGCGAAGTCCCCGTACATTAGGTAAGATGATTCATAGCTCGGCGATATATCATGCTTCGTGAATATATGAGCTGTCGTTTAGCTCGAGATTTTTGCGAACCAAGGCCTTACTTTACCAGGAATTTGAATATGTTTTTTAATTTGATCACTTTGTATTACCTACATAACGAAGCTCCTCTACCTTGTTCGAAATAAAAATAAAATAAGAAATTATACTTATATTAATTTTGGGATGACTGAGAGATATAATTCAAAAACACTTTTATTTAATATTTTTTAATATATATATATTTTTTTTTTAATATTTGAAGTCGTGGTGGCCTAGTGGGCAAAGAACCAACCTCTCGAGTATGAGGGCGCGGGTTCGATTCCAGGTCAGGCAAGTACCAATGCAACTTTTCTAAGTTTGTATGTACTTTCTAAGTATATCTTAGACACCAATGACTGTGTTTCGGATGGCACGTTAAACTGTAGGTCCCGGCTGTCATAGAACATCCTTGGCAGTCGTTACGGGTAGTCAGAAGCCAGTAAGTCTGACACCAGTCTAACCAAGGGGTATTGGGTTGCCCGGGTAACGGAACGGGTTGAGGAGGTCAGGCAGGGCAGTCGCTCCTTGTAAAGCACTAGTACTCAGCTACATCCGGTTAGACTGGAAGCCGAACCCAACATAGTTTGGGAAAAAGGCTCGGAGGATGATTTTTTTTAAATATTTAAACGTTAACGATAGATCCACAACATACGTGGCAAATAAAATCATTACTAAAAGCACAACTCCGAACCTAAAATTACATTTGTTGAGACAATATTATTCCTAAGTTTTCATTTTTTTTAATCTCTGGTTTTATATTTGGTCGATTTATCAAATGCTACAGTTAATAACAAAACTAGCCGTTTCATTTGTGGTAATAAATTTTTAGTGGGTGCATCAGTGCAGGCTTGATAATCCGATTTCAATCAGCAGCGAATATCATTAATGTGCTGAATAATGGATTTGTGTGTGCCGTGTGTGGAATAATACCATAGGGTTGACGAGTTACAGAAGGTCGATTTTGCACTTACATTGCATGGTAATAAGCGAAAACGAGCTAAAATCGAATGGATCATTAAAAAAAAAACGAATTCCTAATCTTATTACGACCTCTGTGGCGCAAAGGTCACCAAGCCGGACTGCCGAATCTGAGGTCCCGGGTTCGATTCCCGGTTCGATCGACATTTGTGTGATGAGCATGCTTGTTGGTCGTGGTCTGGGTGTTATAAATATGTATATATGTAGCTATATGTAGTTTATCAGTTGTGTTAGCACCCATAACACAAGTTAATTAATAACTTAGCGTGGGGCTAACCGACCGTGTGTGAAAAGGTGTCCCGACATTATTTATTACGTAAGTAATTCAAACTTTCAAGGGAAAGAGTAGATGACTAAGTATTAATAAAGCTTAATACTATCTCAAACACGAAATAAGCAATTTTTATCAGAAAAACCCTGTAATTTATTGCCTACTTACATTATTCTTTCATCAGAAATGATATTAATGTTTCGTACATAACACGTTCATAATTATGTAAACAAGTGACACGTCAATTGTTAAGACGCTGATTGTCACTTCACTTGACAACGTGTACCTTCTGCAATTTTATCTTTATAGCGGTCATCCCCTCACTTGCGCTCAATATTACAGTTGTAATTATTTACAGCTAGCTACATATTTAATTGTAATACGCTCTGATCCAATTAACCCGTTGATTAGCCCGATTTGTTTGTAATTAATTTGTATAATTGTATTGTGTTGAAGCTATTTGCTATAGCGGTATGCTAATGCAGACTACTGTTGGTTGTTCTAAGCATGTCGTACAATTTGAGGTATCCAAAAAGTGTTCTTTGATACACGGAAAGTCGCTCCGATTCCAAAAAGGTAGTATGGGCTAAAAGATAATTAGTTTTCAAAGTTAACTTTCGCTTGTTTAATACATACTCTTAAAATGAATATCCAAATTGTATAAACCTATCGCTCATTCACACCATTCTTTTATCTTTTCACGAAGCAATTGTCACCTACGTTGTCATTTGTTTAAAAGTTCACCTTTTTCTACTGGTGGGTGACGTCATTACGTTTAATTTTATTCATTGCCACCTTCATAACGACGGCCTTAAGGGATACCGTGTGGGATAGCCGCAGATTATGACCGGCTGCTGCGAATTGTATGTAATTCCACCCACATTGTCGGACATTTGCCCCTTAAACGTAACGTCTATTAAATGTGATGGTATCATAAAGATTTTTCGTACAGATCTCTGGTAGAAAACAAACAGAATAATAAAATGACATCGTAAAATTGAGTGATAATATCGAGAGTCATGTTAATATATTTTTGTGTAGTAATTTATTGTGGCTTATCGAAAATATTGTGGAGTAGAATTTTGTTGCTATATGGGTTTCTCAATGTCAATTTTCTTACAGACGTGACACAAATATAAATACAAATAGTTGTACGTAAGCGATATACTATGAGTTGAAGTGAGTCATTCAATCATTTGTAGACAACAAAGTCAAATCATCTTTTTATAATATGGAATCATAATTTACTCCAACCACATAGAAACAGTGCCAAATTATTTTACTCACTTACCTTTACCCTTTACAGAGTGTTCTTTATAGATAAAAGATAAAGATAGTAAATAGTAAAACGTGTGGAAGGTAGCAATCTATCTCTATTTAGTGGAAAACTATTGAGATATAGTGGCGTGTTTAACGAAAAAAGATTTGCTTTTACGTTTTCAGTTCCTGAGAGGCGATTTGTTTACTTACACTCTAAAGTAATAATTTGTTTCTACAATGTCATAATTGAACCGCTATAACTATCTGATTTGGTACTGTTTCAAAAACTTAACATCTATCTAGAACGAAGTTTTGATACATAGATTACATAGCATCATACCTTCCTTTTTATTTAATGTGTGTGTTTTTTATACAATTTTCATCTCGACAAATAAAATTACACTAACCCGTTAAAATATGAAATATTATACATAACTCTCACGGGATCCACATATACAGAAAAGAATTAACGCCACGAACCCACACATAACAATGAGATAATTACGTTATAAGAATAAAAAAAATTCTGGGTTAACAAAAATACATTTAAATGTAAACATACGGAATTCTAATTAGAGAGACGTCGACCCTAATTCGTAGATTTTCTAGCAGTACCTAATCAACTAACTGTATTTATTTAATTATGATAATTGATATTGATGATTCCCTCCAATAAGCATCAATCTTCAGCCAAATAAAAGATTCTAAAGACCTACTAAATTTCAACACCTAATCCAAAAAAATCTTTATTCAGAATAATTCAGCTACCCAATTACAAAATCGATTGAATCGGATTCCCTTATTCGATATCGAAGACGCTACCATCTTTGTATTTCTCATTACCACTCAACACTGGATTCGATTACGATATCTTATTACGTCCAAGGCGCTCGAATATCTGAGTATCTGAGTGTCTGAGCATTATTTATTCAGCACTTAACTCGGTTTGGGTCGATCGGTGACGGGACCCGACACCCCGGTGTGGTCAGCCCGAGTGCTTTGATTGGCTACGTCTTCCATGTTCTATGTATTCCCAATTAAGTTTCTCCGAAGTGGGAATTGCAAAAACATGTTTGATCGCTTTAACTTATAGGTATATCGGCTATTTTCACTTGTGTAGTTTTTATGTTTTCCCGATTTGTGCTATGCGCTGTTATTAACATCATGTTGTCAATAATACTAAGTTATCATATTATGATAAAAATATTGTATACTTCATTGTTTAAAAATATATGTATTCTTGAGACCAATACGCTCCCAAAAATTCATAATTTGTATGTCTGGGAAAACGCCATGGTCACACTGGGATCAATTATTGCTTTATACCAAACTATCAACCAAATAAAAATATAATCAGACGAATCACCTTCAAAAAGTGCAAAAAGGTACATCTATACTCACAAATAATTTTACATGAAAATTCTAATCACGTATTAATGTAAACCACAGCAACCGAATACCCTTATCTAACGTGAGAATAACTTAATGATTAATACCCTTTTGATATCGATATAGCTCGTGACGGGTTATCCTGCTAGTGCCAATAGACCCGTGAGGTGTGAAATATCTGCTGAAACACAATACCTTTACAAATAGGCGGATTGGAGAAAACCACATGGATTGCGGTTTAAATTCACACCCATGTATAGGACCCGACAGGGTCGAAGGAACCAAACAGATTAGCTATAGACATTAGTTTGAGAAATCTTATTGAGATGACGCCTCATATCGAATGTTAACTTCTCTATAAACTATTTTAATTATGAAATCACCTAATTTCTGCCTATCTAATCTAGTTATACAGTCTAGGTCTTATTTGAGCCGTGAATATTTTGGGACCTAATCAAACCTCCAAAGTAATTCAAAAAAGTTTCTAAATAAAACCGATTTACACAAACAATTCGGCCACGTGCAATTAAAACAAAACAACTATATAGAGGTACTGAAAGGAGTCCAATCAGACCAGACGTAGATTAAAGTGGACAATTACAGCTCCCTTCAAGGCAGTGCCGAAAAACGCGTCTAGTGAAGTTGCGAGGTGAAAACGTTTGACGAAGTGGCGAGGTAAAAACGTTTCGTGAAGTGGCGAGGTAAAAACGCGTCGGCTCTGGCTTAGCCGCTTTAATCCGGTCTGAATTTCGCTCGCTCAGTTCGAAGAGTTTTCCCGCCAAGTCATGCTCGCTAAGGGTCTTTTAAAAATGGTTTTACGTGTAACCTTAATGTGACATTTTTGCTTTCAAATGAGTAGCTTTTCTGTAAAAATATATGTATATTGTGTTCGATTAATTCTCTAATCGATCGAATATTATTACCTATGTACCTCTGTTTATGAAATTCTTCTGATACTTTACAATGTGGTTTGGCTAGTACGTACACATACTAAAACCATTTTCAATTAAACGTGTTTCAAAAACTCATGCTTCATAATGATACCTAATAGATATGTCAAATTATAAAAATGTAATTAGCAAAGAATGCTTCTGCAACAAACATATCTACCGCGTA
Organism: Helicoverpa zea; assembly: GCF_022581195.2. Classification (NCBI taxonomy): domain Eukaryota; kingdom Metazoa; phylum Arthropoda; class Insecta; order Lepidoptera; family Noctuidae; genus Helicoverpa; species Helicoverpa zea. Next base: position 191,452 of record NC_061458.1, on the reverse strand, counting down.
GAAGAGCGCGCGCCTTAACAAATTCTCTCGGTACAATTTTCCCTCTCAGTGCGTTAAATCGCGATACCTTTTTGTACGTGTTTTCTTTCTGGCGACCGTAAGCGAGGGTAATGTTTGTAAATAAGAAAACAGTACAATAATAACGCTTAACTTTGGATCTCGTTCGACGCCGCGAGCGCAAAAAGCACTTCCCAGACGGAATCGTGTTTGCAATCTTATTTTAGTTGAATAAAATTGCAATTTAGCGCGGAATAAAATTTTGTACAATCGACTTTAATGTCGGCCACTTTCGGTGCGCGGGGTTTTACTTGCAATGTGTATTGTTTGGCGTTTTGTATATTTAATATATCCATTCTGTTGTCTGTACTTTATCTACTTAAATCATCCTCCGAGCCTTTTCCCAAACTATGTTGGGGTCGGCTTCCAGTCTAACCGGATTCAGCTGAGTACCAGTGCTTTACAAGAAGCGACTGCCTATCTGACCTCCTCAACCCAGTTACCCGGGCAACCCGATACCCCTTGGTTAGACTGGTGTCAGACTTACTGGCTTCTGACTACCCGTAACGACTGCCAAGGATGTTCAATGACAGCCGGGACCTACAGTTTAACGTGCCATCCGAAACACAGTCATTGGTGTCTAAGATATACTTAGAAAGTACATACAAACTTAGAAAAGTTGCATTGGTACTTGCCTGACCTGGAATCGAACCCGCGCCCTCATACTCGAGAGGTTGGTTCTTTGCCCACTAGGCCACCACTTTATCTACTTAAATAAGTGTCATAATTCAAATATTTGATGACAAAAACAAATGTTACTTTTCCACAATTAAATTCAAAAATAATTTTCCGGGTATCTTCTAATCATTCCCCAATTAAAATTCCTCATTAGAATTCATTAAATTATCATAACATCATTCTCTCAGGATTTCACTTCAAATTAATTTGTGTAACAATCGGCACTCAATATCGACAATAATGACGTATGCACGGCACTACACTACGTGTGCTATTGGTGCGGCCTCTAACCGACGCATAGCTCTGGAATTAATCTGAATTAATAATAATAGCAGAAATTCTCGAGCCTCGCCTAGGAATGCAATAATATAGGATTTGTATTATTAATACGTACGTATGTATGTTCGTACGTTACCGTTCCCTGTTTGTTGCGCGGACTAATTGAGAGGATTATCCGTAATTTAGACTAATTGGTTCGGTTGAAGGGCGAGTATTGGTACATCAAAGCGTTTACTATTTTGTTGCAATTAGGAATAATGATATTATTGTTGTTTAATTACGAAGGTGTATTTGTCACGGTAGTCATGTCAGCGCTTTTATATGCAGATTATATTCTTTCAAAAGCAACCGAGTTATAGAGATCATGTAAGTAGTCAGGTCTTCCATGAAATGTACTTAATATCTAATTAATGTACTTAATAATTAATTGTGTCTGCTAAGATTGGAGGATGACCCCAATGACCTTGTTAAAAGGTCAGTTGATTGTGATGTTTTATTATTAGTTAGCAAACTTGCTTGTACCCAACACAAAACTTTAATAACCAATTAGAGTTGAAATTTTCAATTCTAGTTAAAGCTAAAAATAACGTAACAGAGGAATGGTCCGCAAAGGATTAAATATTCAATGAATTGTATTTGTTTGTAGCGCTCTGCAGTGTCGTGACAGTACGCCGCGTACTACAGGAATAAATACATTGCTCCCGCACATTGTATAGCTTTATAAATGTGAATGCTTTGTATACAAGTAGTTTCAGACGCTAATATTATTACTATTGCATAGAATAAAAACTGGGGGCAAATGAAATGTTGAATGAATTGTGTTGAACCGCGGGTGCGCGATGTCTGGCGATACGCCGCGTACTGCCAGTAAAGCTGAGGCTTCATTACTTGCTGAGTACGCGGCGTGCCGCTTATTTGTGTTAAAACTAGCTATTTTTAAGATAACTTTGTTTGCATAGTCTGCTACGGTCACAGTAAATTACTTTTATCAGTTATTTTGTGTGTACCGCAAAACCACGAAACCTCTAACTTTTGTTGAAAATAAAAAATAGTTTCACCAAAAATGCTTTACGAACTAGACACCGCCTATAGTGCCACTTAAAAACCCCAAAAACTGAAATAATAGTATTTGCGACGGCAAATTAGGCACAAACTCGTGGCATCGACAAAGCGGCTCCGCTTTGCTCCGAGTAATTGACGTAAGCGCGCGAGAGTGCTTTATTATAGTCCGTCGCGGGCCTGTGTCCCACTGGACGGACAATGTGTCCCAGTAATGCACTTTTGCGCAGACTACCAACTGCGATTAGTTTTGTACCTATGATGTGGTTTTCGCACTACAATGCCATTATATTCGTTCAATGGAGAAGATTTTCCACGAGATTTTGTGCCAACACAATCTTTTTAATGGATGAAATGGTTGTCGCTAAATGTGAATGGGACGCAGAAAGAAAAAGGAAGACTAGGATGGTTTGATGAAAATGTGTCAAACTTATAAAATTCAGAAATTAACGTATCTGTAGGAATATAATAATACACTGAAACAAGTTTTTTATCTTCGCCAGTGAATACTCAGCCTTACACGTGGGAGTCGTAATTCGTCTTCCCCCGAGCCCATTACAAGTTCAAGCTAATAATTATGTATGCGGGCAGTTTGTTTAAATTATGTCAACCAAGCTTTTTATTCTACAATGCTTTAGTCTAATACAAGATAAATAGGTAAGTATGCGCTGGAGAATTCAGTGTTTATATCACTACATTTATATCTATTAGGTATTATTTGTAGAACTTTGATTTACTATCGACTCGTTAAAACTACTTGAATGGTTTTTAATGAATAAGACATAAGCAAAGCTGGAGCAGGTCCCTAGTTTTTAATAGATTGGGGTAATGACTGACGTTTTATTTAGCTAGCTGTGCCTGACAAATTAAATAGCAGACCGTCAGTGGTGATTATGTTTATTTCATTACATTTCCCATTTCCACAATTTATACGCACATTATACCTGCGAGCTCGGTATTTAGACTATTATTTAGCACACCACATAATCCTACACATGCAAAATTAAACATGACAATTAACGATAATTTGTGGAAATATACCTATTTGTTTTTGTACAAGTACAAAAATATCACAGCAAAAAAAGATCGAAAAACTATTTTTCATCCCACCATCTCGGAAAGAGTAGTTTTACCCTTTGATATCTGAGCGCAAAAGTCGTTTTTATCCTCTAGAGCGGCAAAGTGATTTGAATTTAGAACATCGTGTGCAATACTCCATTTGTGACAATCTTGATACCTAAGACTTTTCAAACAAATACTTATTAAACAAATAAAATACTGCTTAAAATAATTATTCAATTAATTAAGTATTTTTTGTTATTGTTTTTACACCGATTTTTACCGTCGTTTCATTTTAAAGTAAGTTTTCAAATATATGAACTTTAATAGGTACATCTTTTTAATTTGATACTCGTATGTGTGCGCCATTTTGTTTTTTTGGATTTAGTAATTTCCTCGATGAGGTGGGATGAAAAGTTACGTGTTGCACTCGAGTGCAAAGATTTTTCACCTTGTGCTCTTTTGATTCCCTCGCTATCGCTCAGGATTCTAATTATTGAAACACTCGCTACGCTCGTGTTTCAACTTTAGAATCCTTCGCTTGCTCGGTCATCAAAATTGAGCCCGCGGTTAAAAAGCAACTTTGCACTCTTGTATAACAAATAACTATTATTTGTGAAAACAAAACATCAAACCATCGCCTAGCGATTAAAGTGTGACGTGGAATGTTAGCGGTCACAACAGCACCCGCGGGGCGACGCTAGAGTTGGTGAAACTTTTCCAATATTCAGTGTTATTGCGCCGCCCCGTGAGGACTAGGGGCTGCGTCTTTGTAGTGGCCGGTGGGAACTGGACTGCTTTGTTGGTGCAAAAAATCGTTGAGTTTGGTTTTGGAAAAGTTTTGGGTTTTGAAGAGCAACACATTAAGAATTTGGTACTGAATAATCGAAATTGTTGATTGATCAAGTGCACTTTCATCCATACACTCAGCGATAAAAACAAGCGTGAATTAGTGCAATACAGTCACAGCAATATTATTACTCGCTATTTTAACACGCTTATTTTTATCTTTTACCTATTGAATTGAAAGATTTTCATGTGGATTTTCCTCACACCATTTATAAAAGACAACTTTGCACGTTATCGCCGTTAGCAAATATAATACAATCAAATATTATCTATACGCGTGTCTGTGTGAGTGAGGAAACGACAGAAATTTTAAGAGCAAATGTAATTTTGCAAATGTCAAATCGGATAAAGCCTGCACGAAGTGATTGAGGTGTGGCCATGAAACACGCGATGAATATTAAATAACAGATACGGATATATAATGTTTAAAGTTATGTTCGCCTATAGCATAATGTAAAATAACCAATTGTTAACTCACTTTATATTAAATAGGTACTTGATTGTCATGCGTAAGTTCAGATCAAATCTTACACAAAAATAAAAGTTACAATGGTTTAATCATCGGGAAGCATCGGAAACAATATAAACACCCAATTTCGTATAACCCAATTTATTACGATTCCTCATATAGTAAACTTAGTAACACGCTAACTTCATGGCCACGGATCAGTAAATCTGTCTGTAATTTGATTAGAGTCCAGTGGGCCGTGAAAGTATTTCGTTAGCACCTAAATAAATACGCGACAGGATTAGTTGGTGCTCAGTGGAAGCACGAGTCATTGCCTTAATGATCAGGATGCTGGACTGGACCGGAGTTTAGCATTTTACAATGCAAGCCTTCGTTTTGTAAAGTTCGTGTAGGTTTCAATTTTGGTATTATGAAGGTTCGTTTTAAACATTGAGTATTAGCACACTGTATGAATAAAACCTCAGTACATAATTAAGATTTAATAGTAATGGTATCCATGAATTTGCCCTATTTTTGCGGTCATTATTACTAAGCTCTGTCTTTCTTGCCAAGTTTTACTTTTTTATGTGCATCTTCAGATAAGTCGATAGAAATATTCTCACTACACAATCACTTAGATAATAATCGTCCATATAGAATTTCATCAGCTTCAATCCAGTTTCGCTGTAGTATCACATTCTAGGTGAAGAGGATTACAACGTGTCTGGGGATTCTAATGAAGTGCCAATGTAGTGTAAAGACACGTGTGATGTAAGCACGGCTATAAACACCAGTGAACTGCTTTTGTACTGGTGTTAAAGGCTCTGTGTAAGAAATCTTGCTTGTATTTTGGAACAAGCTTCTCCTGTTTGATTGAACACATCGTGATGACATACTGGCATATTAGATAATATACAAAAACCTTTTCGATGTGTAAACTAATTTACTTTCTGAGGCTGGACGCTGTAACCATTTTTGTTCACCTAGCCGTTTACAAGCATACTATATAGAAGGATTTTATATTTTTGAGCAAAATTATTTCTTTGTTACATTAAATCACTTTCTCCTATAATAGAACAGAACTGGAATCCACCTTGCAAGCACCTAGAATTGTCGTAAATCTAACATAGAAGAAACATATAGGTATGTAGTCCACAAGTGCGGCTGGTTCTCGCACGGCTGCAGAACATTCTCGAACGAATCGGCCGCCTGCGATTATGTTAATACACCTACGAACACAGCTTTTGTTTTTAACAGTTAATGGTGTTTGTAACATTGGTTACAAAGTGATTCTTTTGCATTTGTTCTGTTGTTAAGTAATAGGTACTAAAGTTGTACATGTTCTTACAACAATTGAGAACTCACAATGTACTCAAATGAATTGAATGAATTCCCCTTTGCGATACCTAATAGTATAATATTGCAATTAAATAGCAGGTACAAAAGAATATTCGTATTTCAATATCGAAGGGTTGAAATATGTGCCATAGAAAAAACGGTTAAAGGTTGATACATGAATGTCTTTTTCCACCATACCTAGGCTCAGGCAACTGAGTATTTCAATTTATATTTCACTCTCAAGCAGTACACCAATATGACCACCACATAACTATTCAGTTACGTCCTAATCCTCAGAAAGCTAAGACCTGTTACTCAATGAAATGGCCACTACCTCAGACGTCCAGAAGGGCTCACAATTCACTAGCGAGGCGACACAGTGTAAATAGCTGCGTTACATTGCTCTGTGTGCTTACTGCGGCTTGTGTTATGTGGAGTGAACCAGCTGTGGATTACGTGTATAGCAATAACTATAGTTCGTATAGGTAAGGGGAGTGTGGAGTATGCTATTGATACTCTTCAAGACCTTTCAAGGTACTTGGGCAATACATGAAGACAATGCCTGTGGTGTGTAACAAGTGTATATTTAATATCTTTGAACAAGGGTAAATATGGCATACATAAAGAAATCTGTTCTTTAATATTCCTCAATAGGTATTAATTCAGTTCAATCGTCATTGACACGTATAACATGATTTAACTCATGCCTTACTATTATGTTCTATGGGCAACCAAAGTGGGCAGCAGGGCAGGTACCTGTGAAGATTATAAAACTGATCGAACTGTAGGTAACACTGTAAGCGGCGATAGTCCGAGCCGGCACATTCTCGATATAATTACATCGTTCCTCGCCACGTATTCCCAATCGGAACGTTTGCAAGGTAACAGACCAAATGGCTGGCGTTGCATTCTTGTTCAGACACCGAACACCCGGTTTGCACCGGCTTGTACCCGGTTTGTAAACGGTTGAAACCGGTTTGCACCCGCGCCCACCGCTTGTTCGTTCACGCCAGTTTGCGGTGTGCCGACATTACTGGGAAACTTTGCCTGCTATCTTTTAGAAGTGATTTTTGATAAAGTTTTCATTAGAAAATGGACTGAGAATTTGAAGACGTGACTTTGTCAGTATCTTCGTTTATTTCAATAATTTTTAAGTTATTCGTCACGAAAAAGGTAAGATTGATTGATGGCAGTATAAAAAGTTGAAGCATTTCTTTGTAACCTTCTTTTTATCCTGAAAAGTACAATGAAAGGGAAATAGTTTTACTATCTTATATAATCGTTATACCATAAGCTTTCCTTAATGTCGTTTTACAGCTGGAAATCTTAAGATTAAAATTTTCTTCACAACAATATTCATAATAATAACCATCAAGTGTTTAGTGAATGACGCGCAATTACTATTAGCAGTTATCATCAACTGTTAGTGTCGCTTCACACCGCAAGTGAACTCAATTATTTAACAGTTTTCATATTACCTACAATATCAAAGGCTTTCAACTTATGTATCTCATTCTTTCGTCAAATATCAGACAATTTACCAAATCTGAAATGTTCATTATAACTTGTGAATTTGGTCACTAAAATAAACTTAAAAAAAAATCTTTTAATTCATCAAAGTCACATACCAACTAAATCCATAACAAAAACTGCAGAAAAAAATAAAAGTGCTTACTCGCCTGAGTCACGATCGCCTTTTACTAAAACTTTTGCACCGAGCCATGCAAAAAGTTGCAAAGTAAGCCACTCAAAAACCTCTCCAGCAGATTGACAGAGATCCACTTCTTTGCAGCTCAAACATTGAGCAAAAACTGTTGAAAGTGCTTCACACAAGTCTAGACCGCAATTTACGTGAGTAACTAATTTTCTCCCACTAACAACTTATGTTGATCACAGAGCAGATAACAAATGGAATATAAACGTAGCATTTTTAAATCTGCTACGTGATTTTGCTACGGCGTAGCAAAATTTAAGCTGACTACGCGGTACGTTTGAAAATAAAAAGTGAACGCGCAGTAAATTCTATCTCTATGTCACATTTATTTTGCTTATCGGGCACAGGTATCAAAGCTTTAAAAACGTGTGCAACCCATTTTGAAATATAGTTTTTTTTTTTTTTTACTTTAAATCATTTTTTTACATATTTCCATTACTAAAAACATATATGGATAATGGTCAATTGCAACATCATCCTCCGAGCCTTTTTCCCAATCATGTTGGGGTCGGCTTCCAGTCTATCCGGATTCAGCTGAGTACCAGTGCTTTACAAGAAGCGACTGCCTATCTGACCTCCTCCTAATGGTCAATTGCAACACCGAAGTATAATACATACCTCCAAGTCTTAAGCCAACCACACAATCTGCCTGAGAACGCGCACTCCATTTACTAATGACTCTTTGTGCGCGCAGTAATTAGGTAGGCAGTGTGGGTGAATTGAGGCGTCACAACTGAAATTGATGTTCTCACTCATTACTCAAAGTCACCACAATAGACTAATGTTATTATCAAAGTTTTACTCCTATTAGCGATAAGCGTTACGTGGATAAGTGCTTACACCATATTTGTGTGTGTGAGCATGTGTATTATTACATAACCTATACCTTACTTACGACTAAAAGTTTGCTATCGTGTTTTGTTGGTATGAATTTTTCTATCTTGGAACACATATATTCGAAGATAGAACTTAGCTATTGTTTTTCTATTTTTGTTGTCACAATTAAACAATCGTAATGCATTTCATGAGTATTACTGTTAACAACGACTGCAGCTTAAACTTGTGACCTATCCACTCATGATGGAATTTCTTCTCAAAAAAAGGACGACCCAGCCATTCCTAATTTGGTTTTCAAATTTTGTCAATAATAATTCCATTACATAACAGTATTACAATAATATTGGCTTCCAGTAATACTGGCGGTACGGTTCAATGCTCGAGTGCGCCTGTCAAGCAACGCGTTTGACCAATGGACCGGACGAAGGTAATAGAGGTTATATTAATATTATCTCCTAACTCAATTATAACCATGTGTAGTCAGACGCTATGGCTTATTGTTTTTGAAAGGTAATTAGGGGCGGTAAAGAGAAGTTTTCCTATCACTACATAAAACGAAAAAAAATGTGTGGGTCAAATTATCTATTTCTATTTAATATTGAAATGATGTCAGTAAAGGGATTATTTTGTTTGTTTAATTGTCAGAAACGACAGTAGTGTTTATTTATCCAAGATGCGCGTGAAACCCCAAGAAACAGCTAGTTGTATTATTGAGTACCCATCAATACCTCTTAGGTACTATGGTTTTAAAAAACAAGTAACAGTGAATCTAACAATAAAAAGTATCTAAGTCCCTACCACACGAATACCACAAAATAAAAATAAAACTAAACGGTGTCGCGCAGAGAAAATAAACGGCTGCGGTTCACCAGCAAAGGTTTAAGAGCACAATTCTTTATAATTTGTAGAATATGCGGCTTCACGCCACCTGGCCCCCTTCCAACACTATCTGAAACTCCTTTACTATTGCTCGCAAATCCCCGTCACGCGGGTGAGCTATCCGCTTAGATTATTTAACTAGCTGGAGAAGTCATTGCCACCTTTAGCCTGTCAAAGGTACAAAAGTGCCGCTCATTGTCGTCTGCTTTTGTGCCTGCCGACGACAATTAACTGCCGACCGCACATTCTGCAACTGCATGAAACCGACAGTAACTGCACTGTTGGTCTATTTCTATGTAACAGTACATATGTATATTGCAGTCGGCGGCAAGAATTAAAAACCTACCTTAACGATTGCGATTATAATGCTTGAGTATGCTATCATTATTTGTTGCATTGCCTGACCCCCTCGCGTTAAATCAAGTAGTTTTTCTCATAGAGATTTATCCTCATGGCAGTTCAGTTTGGTTAAATGCTCTAAGACTATCCCCCATGGGCTCACATGGCGCTTACTGCATTTTGTTTATTGAAATCTTCTTTGCAAGCTCTTTGAGTTAGATAACATCAAGCGGTTAGCTTTGTGAGGTTCAAACTTCTTATCGTTTGAACTTAAACTTTTGTGTTCTGATCCAGATTTAATTAAGTAGAAGTTTAAAATCTTCAATTATTGACATAACAATAATAGTGGGATTTGTAAACAATTCTAAAAATGATTAAGTTGATTTAAATTTGTTTGGATAGCATAATTGAAACTAGATTGAAATAGAAAAGTTTATTAAACTGTTAATTAATTTTATGTTTAGTCAAGTGTTCTAAAGCGGTAACTATTATGACAAATCCGTCGCTCCCACTGCGAGACTATTACCGCAAATGTAAACCGATCTAAAAGATAAATACTTCTTAACAAGCTCACACTCGACTCAGTCGCAGCAGATGATCTGTTAATGTTACTACAATTTCCGCTTTGTACACAAGATGCTATAATTTAATTAAAACTACCATACAAGGAATAATCACCCCTCGTACAATCACAATAGGGTTGAAAACCCCGTGGTTGTGTAATGAGTTATATCGTTAAGGTCTGCGGTTGTTCGCGGCAGTGTTAGTGAAATTTCATTACATTTCAGTAATCGCAACACTAGACAATTCCGTCATGGTCTAATGGGTGTGTTTATTAGGAATGTTCAGACGGAACATCAATAAAGTTTTATTGGGCTGTGGCGGTTATTGGCACGATTCATTACTTCGGTTACCTATCGGATAGCGGTTGACTTTTGTCTTGTTACACGTGACTGATTCACGCGTCAATTGTTTTGTGGAGCTACATGTATTTCTGGGTTGTGTAGTGATCCCCGTGAGCAGTGTACCGTATATGTATAGTTTGACAAAATATTTTGTAGCGTCAATTTCCTTAAAATAACTGTCTGCAAAGTAAATAATGGTTTTCTGAAAAACGTCGTCGTTATGTTGTCGGTTGAACTTGGGTCACTTACCTACCTACTTGGAAGAATTTACCGGTAGATTAAAATCTCTCTAGAATCTTATTTTAAGATTTTAGAGGGATTACTTAATAGCTAGAGGGAAGAATTAGTCACAGTCTAGGACAATCACTATGCATCACTTGTTAGGCTGTAAAACAATAGGCAGGTTACGCAAGAAGTTCGCAACTCACCCTTGACTTGATTAAGTACCTGCCACGCGGAATAAGGGTAAATACGAATATTTACCCCCAGTGAGATGAATTATACCATGAGTGCCCAACACGCCGACAATATACACGCAAAATATATCAAATCTGACAGAAGTATAAGCACATAAATATATTATCTTCCTGAACGATACATAATATATGTACCTATATACATAATATATTTTCTAATTAAAGATCTAATTATTAAAATCATTTACTAATTAAAGTTAGTGTTGATGGTAAAGACATTGGTTCACTACTATTGACATTTGAACTTTACTAGCCGGGAAAGCACGGTTTCTACCCGACTGCGCAAGAGAGAATTATCTCTGTAACAATTTAAGTATTTTTTTCAATATCTATATAATTATTATTTCCATATCTGTATAATATCATTATTACAAATCTTTTCAGAAAAACTCTACATCGTATGGATCTGAGGACTATGTACTGAAAAAAATCGTTGTCAGTTGCCAACGTCTTTACAAACTGTCTTTCTGCACATACCTGCTTGCTGTTCGTCCTAATAGGTAGCTCATATTTATGACCCGGCGAAAGAAATATACGTGTTGTGATTCCGCGAATACTAATGAAACAACACCAAATAATAACTGCGAATCAACGCGGCGGAATTCAGAATAACACTCGTGTTTCTCATGAGTCGAGCGTTAATGGACATCTGATTTTATCCGTATTATCTTGTCACGCTATTGTAGTGAGATTTGTATTTCTGGTACATTTTTGTGTTGCGTGTGAATGTAGTGACGGGAAGGTGAATTGGATTGTGAGATTAGTTGACGTGATAATGAATATCTTGACGCAAATGCAATGTGTTGTAATAATTGCTTTGATAATGATACCGAGATCAGCATGGTTGATGATTGGGAAGCCGTGCGCTGTTCTACCTACACGGGACTAATAATAGGCAGACCTTTCTTCTAAGGGTGCTTACATAAAGAAACAGCTTTCCGGTACAGACAAACCTGTACGGGTAGGTACCGATCAGTGCAGGTATAATATTTCAATACAATCGTATTCACTCACTTATAAAGAAACAGGTAAGTTGAAACAGGTAAACAACACCCAAAAGTTGGAATGGCACTGATTTAAAAACATGACTCTACTGTAGTCAAACTCATTTTGTTTTTCTCAAAACATATCCCAACTGAATCGTAGTGGTAATTTCGAAAGCGATAGTTATTTGATTCAATAATCTGCCCTTTGACCGAAAAACTAATAGTTTATGTAACATTCATTTTCAGCACTCGGTTATTGTACATCTGACCATCGTTACATAATTAATATCGAATAGATTTTTTCAGTTACTCGATGATGGGGAACACTGAATTCTTGGTACAGTCAGAACCAAAAGTCGATGAACAGAATCAACATGACAAAACACCTGTTCACAATAAAATGCCATAAGTTATAGTCGCAACTAGGAAACAAAATAGACTGTACACCAGAAACTTACAAAAGTCGTTAAACACGAGTATTTCAAAAGTATCTGTGCACTAGTATTCCTAAAGTCGCTGTACACCATCAATCCAAATGTCGCTGAACATCATTGTATCAAAAGTCACTAAACAGCAGTAAATACAAAATTAGGTTAACAAAGTATATTTTTAATGTTGCCGTGTGTTAATGTACTTTTGACGCTTATATTGTTCAGCTACTTTTGGGACAGTACTTGCTTGACCTTAATAATGTATGTTAACACGTTAGTATCTATTTCAATAATTTTAATAATTATTTTGGAAATACACTCTTTTGCAAAAAAAGCGGGCACCTATGCGAAATGTTAGTTTTAAGGACTTTACGTGTATTTCAAAGGGTTTTAATGATTGTAGTATGTTTCTAGCATCAAAAGGGTTAGCCAAGCATGCGTGAGAGTGTATACTAAATTTGAATTTTGTACAATTGCTAAGAAATTGGTTAAACCTTGTTTTGGACTAATTGCTGGCAGAAAGTTCGTCGGTGTTTTGAAAAGTTTTTGAAGTGATTTTCAGAAAACTGATAATGCAGTCTTAATTAATGTACCTTTTTGTTAGATCAAAACATTTTTGAAAAACTATGCGTATTTGATAAAATTTTCACCTGCTCTAAATAGGCTTTACTGATGATTGATGGCAATGTTAAGAGTTTCGGTATTTTAGTGTAAAGCGTTCTTCTGTTTAGATATTATACCCACGTGTTTTAAAATATCGCTTTTTCATAATCAAACACTATTTAGAGGAGTATCAGTACATTGGGCTGCGACAAAACCAATTTAAAGTAAGCAGTGCCGATCACAACTCGTCTCCTTTCGGACTTTAACATTTTTAAAAATCTTGAAATTCTACAAAATACAGAAAATAGCGCATAAACTGTGAGCACGAGGTCTTAAGGTCTCGTAATCACTGATTTTCAAACAACCTCGTCTCTTGAGAAACTCCGTATACCTCCGAAGATCTATGAGTCTGAGCGTTCAAATTTCGTGTTTTCACGTTTCGACGTTGTTTCGACGTTTTATTAAATAAACTTGCCTGCACCGAGATTTCCTAGCATCTACAGCACTTTACTGCTTAAATCATAACAATAATTGGCTATCTGCTCATTTCTTAAGAAACATACGTTTGGTCAATACTTTTGAATTCTTGACTCCCTTTCAGCGAAATCATCGTTTAGTAACCCGATACCTATGGAGTTATAGAGAGCTTCAACGCGGCGATAATTAGACTTTTTAGATAGCTTAAACCCTTCTCATCATTTTTCATGTGGTTAATTTTAACATTTATCACAAAATTTGGTATTTTTTAATGTCAAAGTACGATAGGAGACGAGTTGCGATCGGCACTACTTACTTTAAATTGGTTTTGTCGCAGCCCAATGTACTGATACTCCTCTAAATAGTGTTTAATTATGAAAAAGCGATATTTTAAAACACGTGGGTATAATATCTAAACAGAAGAACGCTTTACACTAAAATACCGAAACTCTTAACATTGCCATCAATCATCAGTAAAGCCAATTTAGAGCAGGTGAAAATTTTATCAAATACGCATAGTTTTTCAAAAATGTTTGATCTAACAAAAAGGTACATTAATTAAGACTGCATTATAAGTTTTCTGAAAATCACTTCAAAAACTTTTCAAAGCACCGACGAACTTTCTGCCAGCAATTAGTCCAAAACAAGGTTTAACCAATTTCTTAGCAATTGTACAAAATTCAAATTTAGAATACACTACTCTTACGCATGCTTGGCTAACCCTTTTGATGCTAGAAACATACTACAATCATTAAAACCCTTTGAAATACACGTGAAGTCCTTAAAACTAAGATTTCGCATAGGTGCCCGCTTTTTTGCAAAAGAGTGTATTTCCAAAATAATTATTAAAATTATTGAAATAGATACTAACGTGTTAACATACATTATTAAGGTCAAGCAAGTACTGTCCCAAAAGTAGCTGAACAATATAAGCGTCAAAAGTACATTAACACACGGCAACATTAAAAATATACTTTTCATCCCACCATCTCGGAAAGAGTAGTTTTACCCTTTGATATCTGAGCGCAAAAGTCGTTTTTATCCTCTAGAGCGGCAAAGTGATTTGAATTTAGAACATCGTGTGCAATACTCCATTTGTGACAATCTTGATAAGACTTTTCAAACAAATACATATTAAATAAATAAAATACTGCTTAAAATAATTATTCAATTAATTAAGTATTTTTTATTATTGTTTTTACACAGATTTTTAACGTCGTTTCATTTTTAAAGTGAGTTTTCAAATATGTTAACTTTAATAGGTACATCTTTTTAATTTGATACTCGTATGTGCGCGCCATTTTGTTTTTTTGCATTTAGTAATTTCCTCGATGAGGTGGGATGAAAAGTTACGTGTTGCACTCGAGTGCAAAGATTTTTCACCTTGTGCTCTTTTGATTCCCTCGCTATCGCTCAGGATTCTAATTATTGAAACACTCGCTACGCTCGTGTTTCAATTTTAGAATCCTTCGCTTGCTCGGTCATCAAAATTGAGCCCGCGGTTAAAAAGCAACTTTGCACTCTTGTATAACAAATAACTATTGTTAACCTAATTTTGTATTTACTGCTGTTTAGTGACTTTTGATACAATGATGTTCAGCGACATTTGGATTGATGGTGTACAGCGACTTTAGGAATACTAGTGCACAGATACTTTTGAAATACTCGTGTTTAACGACTTTTGTAAGTTTCTGGTGTAC
Organism: Helicoverpa zea; assembly: GCF_022581195.2. Taxonomy (NCBI): domain Eukaryota; kingdom Metazoa; phylum Arthropoda; class Insecta; order Lepidoptera; family Noctuidae; genus Helicoverpa; species Helicoverpa zea. Next base: position 176,338 of record NC_061458.1, on the reverse strand, counting down.
AGTCTATTTTGTTTCCTAGTTGCGACTATAACTTATGGCATTTTATTGTGAACAGGTGTTTTGTCATGTTGATTCTGTTCATCGACTTTTGGTGCTGACTGTACCTACATTGTTAAAAAAAATGTTGGTTACTCCGAATAGGTTTTACTCAATAACCTTCAACGAATATCTAGTGTAACGATCTGACCGACACAAATGCACTACAGTGCAGAATAACCGGGCGATGTGACGCGGTTACTGCGCGGAATAACCGGACAAAGTGACGTATAACAGGTGAAACTAATTCGCCGTGAAAACGCGATAGCCGTGACGTTACGCGGATAAATCCTGTGTTTTATAAAAATACTTTTTTTGTAAGCTTATTACACAAAGTTTATTTTTATATAGGTAATCTATATAAAAATAAACTTTGTGTTCCTATATAAAAATAATTCCTATATATCAGAAAATTGTGATAAAATACTAGCTTTTTCTTGAAGTCAGTCTTGATATCGCGCCCGGGTAATCTGTAACTTATCTTCGCATCATCATCCTCCGAGCCTTTTTCTTAACTATGTTGGGGTCGGCTTCCAGTCTAACCGGATGTAGCTGAGTACCAGTGCTTTACAAGAAGCGACTGCCCTATCTGACCTCCTCAACCCAGTTACCCGGGCAACTCAATACCCCTTGGTTAGCCTGGTGTCAGACTTACTGGCTTCTGACTACCCGTAACGACTGCCAAGGTAAAGTTATAGTCATTGATGTTCAATGACTATAACTTATCTTCGTTCTGAATGTTATATCAATAAGTTAAGCTTTTCGAGCGGGGAAGCGTCACAAACAAACACTCACCTTTACATTCACAATATGAGTAAGGAGTCTTATTTCAGGCGTGACCTGTTCGGTAAGTATGTATGTGTGCAGTGTGTCTGGGAACTTCGTCATAAGCCTCTTAGCCGAACTTGGCCCGTTAGTTACACGCCTCACGCTTTGCTTGCAAACATTATTATAACAGTACTTTGACAAAACTTACCGAACATTTTATTACATAATATATACTTATACTTAAAGGTAGCTTTAAGTGTGAACACGATAATTACTGCTTCCATTGCATTTTGAAAGCTTTTTGTTTCTCTGAAATATCTTTCCCTCTTAAAAGAGTTAACTAACATTAACTAGCAACTTCCCGTTTTATACTAGAAAACTCTATGGGACGGAAATAATGTTATAGTAAGAAAAATCGTAATGAAGCGCGTCTTTGGCGTTTGTTGAACAAACTAAGATTGCACTTTAACATGAACTAAAGCAAAATTAAGTTAAAATAACCTCAATTAGTTTTAAAAACATGATTGGTATAACCAATTACGCTAAAACGTTGAACATTACATTGTTAATGGCACACAATTTGATTATTGATTGAATTCCTCACGCGGCCGGTCACCTAAATGGACTGAACATTTTGATGGTCCAATACACAAAAAATAATTGCTAGCAAGTGCAGGGCTTAGATTCTGACAAATGAGTTGTTGATTTTGTTCATTAAGTGGTTTGCTGTGAATAACGTCGATGTGATGGCGACTAAATTATATAACGTGCCACGTTTTGAATAAAATGCACCTTATAGCATAATAGTGTGAAAAGGATTGCATACTAAATAACAGCGACCAAATTTGCTACATTGCAACATTTTATTTACACTTTCCAAATCAAACAATTCTATGTAAAAACACAAACGACACAATACGTGCGCCGCGTTACAATCGAAAGGCTTACAGTTCTTCAAACCGTGTCAGAAATATTCAAAAAGTCTATCGTTTCCAAACAAAACATTTGTTTATGCAATTTTGTTTTGAGTCGGTGCAAGCCCGACGTTTCCCGATTTCCTTTTACGAATCGTACGTGCATCCCCTATTCTATCTGGGCGCGTAAAACCGCTCGGTATTTGCGAATATATTCAGCTTTCTATCTCCGCTCTAGATCCGATAACTTTGGTTCCGCGCCCGTGGGGATTAATCGTTCACCGGTTAGTGCGGATAAACCGGTTAGTGTAAAAGTAAACCGGTGGCGAGCTGTCGGCGCTCAAGACAAACACGGAGGTTAATTACCGTCGAGCGAGTGCCGACAATATCCGACCGGCTGGTTAGGCCGCCTGCACAAACACCACGAGCCGATTTCTGATCAGACGTTTCTTTTTTGGATCTAAGGCAAATAGTAACATGTACCCGTTTTGTTGCAGTTGTTTCAATATCAAATTTCGCATTGACATAGTCACAAAAAAGGACCTAACACGACGTTAACGATATTTTTTATTTTACCAATATGTAAGGTTTCCGTTTCAATATTAATGATTGAAAAATTGCGTCAGGTTTTTCATGTAGCCCTCACTGATTTCGGTCCGATATACGTAAGATGGCAGAAGCCTAGCCAGCACATAGCTTGGTGAGCTTAATCTGAAAATTGGTTCAGTCGACTGGCCACATCAGGCGGCACGGCATTGTACAGACACGTGATTTCCCCGAGGACTGCAAAGTAAATCTGAATGGAATCAGTATTGATACGTACACACTCATTGTTACGGAGATAAAGAGGATTTTTAGGATGCATTGCATGGCAAATAAAAGCTGGATATTTGCTTATTTTTTAAGTAAAGTGTACATTGAAATTATGTTTTCAAGTTGCCATAACTAAAAGCTTAAACGGATTACACAATATATAAAATAGCTGCTATCTGAGCGTCTACACGGGTCCCGGAGGAACTACTTACCGCAGAAGGATACCTTGTCCTTTCCCAGACTCTGAACTAACTGACCTTGAGAAACAGTGTGACTACGGATAGTAAAAAGTCTCATCAGTATAGACATGTAACTATTTAACGTGAAGTGAGTTTAGGCCAGACGGCGCCGCTCACATTAGGCGCTTGAATAATTACCCTCGAGTCACGGTATCCTTCAAATAAAATAAGCTCATCCGACCGTCCACCGGTTTGACAACAACTAATGGTTCCTGTTCGGCATGTGCGCCTAGTACGCAAGATAGCAAGAAGGTTATAATACTATATAAGTTAGTTCCGGGTAAAGGGTCAATTTTATTCATCACGATATACTTTTTGGTGTCTTGCTGTATCCAAGAGAAGAGGGCTCCTTTTGTAAGATCACTATATGGAGGTAACAGATTTTTTTTTTATTGCGTGTGCGTGTATCGTGTGAAGAGGCATTATTTTTACAGTGCAACAATTAATTAGCCGTTTTGTTGTTATTATTGCTAGCTGGTGATAGTGGATAAATTATAGATACTGTATAATAGGCACGTCTACACTAACAACAAAAGCAGTATTCGCTATAGCTACTCCAATAGGATTAACATTAATGTATCCATCATAAACTGCAAAATATACAAGTTTCCCTCTAAAATCGTTATCGTGCAACCAGCCTTAGAGTGAAACCTTCTTAAGTAGGCTATGCTATTGAAAATTACATAAATAGTGTATGAAAGAAGGGTAATTAACCCCTCGTCTCGTTGGCTAGTAACTCAGCTCCCACTTAATTGCATACTAGACGAACCTGGCTTTATTTACACTGGAACAACTGAGTTTATAGTGTATTTGTGCTTAAAATAAACTAGACTTTTTAGTCGCCTGATAAATAGGTAGTTTGTGGAAAATGATAATGTCAGATTCATAGTGAGAGAACAGCTTTACACAAACTAATTACAATTACATCATATGTATCTCCTCATCTTAATAAGTTTAAAAAATCCGAGATATAGTGACAAAAAAACAGATATACACTATCCCTCTTTTCTAAATTAGAAAATCCATTAATTGAAAAGATTTACTTGAAGTGTTTCTTGTCAATTCTTCTTCAAGGGATCCAGTTTTGGGACTGTGCGACTAGTATGACATTTCGAGAGAGGGATATCATAATAAAATCTTTGAAATTTGACTTTAACTTGGCCTATCATGACAAAATTGCATTATTTAGTCACTGTAGTAAGTCAGGCAATCTCTGCTACGAAACTGTCTAAAACTCCATTCTGTTTGCAATCCAAGTTAGCGCTGTAACAGGATGGCCGTCGACTCCAACGTATTACACTAGCAGTTAATCGCACGGCTTAATTGATTTACTAGCTGCGAACATACTGGGATCTGGGAAGTCGGAGCTTTGATGTGATTTTGAGCGTGTATTAATTTTTTGTTACCTTTTCACAATTCTGATGTTAAAGCAACCACCTTCCGAGCTATGTTACTGTCGCACACTGATAAACATATGTATTCTATGTGTTAGTAAGATATTGTGAGCTTATATAATATTGTTGCCGAGCTTTATCAAGATCCATTTAATGTTTTATCGTGATAGAATAACAACACATAAATTCCGCAAAAAATGCATTCATAATTTAGTAGAATGTGTATCAATTTGTGGTTCTCCAAAAGAAAATATGCACCACGTTAGCTAAAAGACTGCTCATATTACAGCAGGGTGTATTTTTTAAATATTTTTTTTCTACTATAGGGACCAATTTGTTCCGAAACTGTAAAATACTGTAAAAAATACTGACAAGTATTCATTATACAAACTGTAATTTCTTAGCAATAAAGAAGCTTATCGTCCATTTAAAAGTAAAATCCACATCTGTGGAAGTTTAAACGTAGTTATAATCGTTTGTATTTGCATGCTATTCCACATCAATTTCCATATTGATCAGCCATCGGCCTCGAAGTAAGGCTGACGGGAAATAGGTTACTGACCAGCCGCTGTTCAACGGGTATTTATTATGTAATATAACTTTGTAGAACTTATAATAGGTTATAAGTGTATAAATTCAATCGGGTTGATGAATAAACAGATCTTAATTGTCCATAGATAAGTATATAAATTTATTTATTTATTTAATGGACTGATAAATGAGCTCTTGAAGGATTTGATTCCAATTAACAGTTCTAGATTGCTTTACGATTGATTGTATCATATCTAAACTTCTTTTCCAAATCTTTTACTTGCCAATAGTTTTCATTAACACTTAAATATTGTTTATAGTAAGTTACTTGCTTGCCAAATTATTCACATTATCACCATATTTACATTTTGTTTCATTACTATATAACCTAGACGATCATTCCAATAGGAGTTTATTTAATTTTCTTTCTCACATGCTAAACTCTTTCCCAGTTGTTCCGCGGAGCGTACAGTCGCGCTCAGCTGTTTCAGCAATTTGCCACAATTCCGCGTAATGGCGCCTCCGCTCACCAGTACTCACGGGCACTCGCATCACACACAACATTTTATTCCCACTTCTGTGTATGTCTGTACTTATGGCGGTTACAAATGTCTTCAAAATGTGGAAATATGAGACGATGCGACATGAGACTGTTCGCGTTTATAGTAGAATATTTCAATAAACTACATGTTAAAGTGTTTTGTTTTATATTTACTTGATATTCAAGTAAAGTGTGCTTGATTTTTTGGTATTTCATTACTAATCCTAAATGAAAACTAATATCTAATAGGTACCTACAAAAAATGAATACAAATTGTAAATGAATGCAAATTGTAAATGCCACCATAAGTTGATTATCCTATCTTTAACACGCAGATGCATATACATTAATAACATTAATTTTAACACCCTAGTGAGCGATCATTCTCTCGCACGATTTACTAGAATTTGACCGAGTAGAGAGTACATAAACGGTGGCCTAAGCCCCGACTGCTCTCTCACATAAATATAAACTGGCAATAATCCACATTTTATACCGAGTGCAGTAACTAAACTCGATACTTCGCATATCTGAGTCGAATAAAATCCTCTATAATGCGCGAGTTGATCGCACGTTAGCAATTCATGGGCGCCCGCTTCGCCGTACATCGCCTCTCGCTCGTAAACACGTTTTATTGAGTTGTGTAGTGAGCGAGCGATGAATATTAAAGTAGCGACAGAACGAACGATGCATATTCTATTTTAATATGCTGTGTTAGTGAGGAGGGTGTATTGTTCGCCTTATATTAATTGGGAAGGGATTAGATACATTAGGTACATAAGGTGTTAGCTTCATACCGTATGTTTGAACATGGTTAATTCAAGTTTAATTGTCAAGTCGACGGTCAAGTTGATTCAATTGATTTTATTTCTTGCGTAACTTGGCGTAACTTTTTAACATTTCGCGACAAAGCGTGTAGATTTAATAAAAAAATAAAGTTATATACCACAGTAAAATTATCTTCTACAATAACTTTTTCATTTCATCGGAGATCAAGTATCCTAATGCTTCTACAACCTCATAATATTTTTCTATAATGTTAAAAGAAAATTTAAAATTAAAAGACATAAAGCTTTTCTCCCACTACATAGAAATCAAAGAACTAATAAAAACGGTGCATTCCTTGAAGTGGCTTTTCGTTTCACAACTTACTTATATTACGTGAAATTGCATAGAATTTATTGCAGCGATGTTAAATATTCCCGTTGAGCGAACAAATTGAAACGTTCCAGCACAAAGAAGTGTGTTTGTAAAATGTCTGTTTGCAAGTTTTCATATAAAAGAGTCAAAGACTCTGCCAATGTAATGAGAGCTTTAAATTTATACAATTTCGATACTTTTTGTGGCTATTTTAAACTGCTGTCCCTTTGATGTTTATTTATTCTAAAATACACAAATATTATAGTTTAATGTTACGTATTCCTTTATGTGTCCAATCACTTAGTTTTAGTGCCAGAATATGTTTCTACCCCGCTGGTAAAATATTCATCCTTCTATTATATTGCTCTGTGAAGAATATTGTATTCGTATAACATCTGCAAGCAACGACTAGACTAATAAGTTAACTATAATTTTAAATAAATTGCTTGCATTGCTGTATTAACTCTGCAATAAACTTAAACTAAATAAATAATGCTTTGTATGAACCTTCAACGCCAGGGAGCATTTACCTTCCATAATTTATGAATAATTTAACAAAAGCTATTTTTAAATATCATTCGATGCTCAAATGTCCAATACGTCAATTAGGTTAAATTTTAACTGCAATCTGACCGTTTGATCAGGTTATAACTGTTATGATAAAATATACCCGGGGCGGTGACGCGCCCCAGTGATTAATATGATTGGTCCTAGTTGGTTGGCCTCACTAATACCTGATATTATTCTCTATAATCATTGTTGAGCATCATAAACACTGTTAATCAAGTGCGTCTATTTACAGAGGCAGTCGTCTCAGCCATGCCACACAGACAGAACATAATTGACAATTATAATCAAAAATAAATAAACAAAACTACTATTCATGAGTTAGGTAAACTTTATTTCAGTAAAAGAGCCAAAATTTTATGTAAATTCATAAAGGCATTCTTATATTTTCTCGATTTGGAATCAGTATTTAACAGTAAAAAAGTGTGCTTCTTAAAAACACTTTAATACTTATATTACTCAAAGAAATCTGCACCTATTTACACTCACTTTCAGATAAAATAAGTTTAATGAAAAACCTAACATTAAATAAAAAACAATATACTTAGGTACTTTATACCTTCTTAATTGAAATGCTATAAAAAATAAGATCAAGTTGTCACATAATTTATCTTCTTAGCGATTCGCCTTGAAATGGAGACTCGAGTAAAACTGAGCCGCGCACACATAGATAAGTCACCTTTTTAATTTATTGTGATTACACTATCTCGACGACTGATTGTGATTAATGAGGCAAACTCATTAAGAACACAGTTAATTGAAACCTTAGAAATATTAGCTAAATATACAAGACGAGAAAGTTTCGTCTATAAACATGGCGTCCTATAAATCGCAGTGTATTCTTCAAACAAAAGAAAAACAAGATGAAGAAAAACTTGTGAAAATTTAAATAAATTGATTAACGTGATAGAAAATTACATTAAAAGGATATATCGGGGTTTTAACAAATTACGATAAAAAAATAAGTCGCTCAAAAATGCACCCAACTTTCATTAAAATCAAAGTAAGCAAACTATCGACTGATTAATGCAAACTAATTAAAAATTGCATTATTTAATTAGCAGTCAGTGGCCTCGCATCAAAAGTAAATTTGATTTAAGTGCTCGATCGGCGATGATAAATCGGACCATGCAAGTTTGAAGAGATCCAATTTAATGGGTTCCGATATCGGAGCACGACAATTACTTCATTCAATTAATTTGTTCCCTCCATTTATTGCGAATTTCTCTACTTATATACCTGCTGTTAATTAATAATTACTTACTGGGTAAGTAATTAGTTTCTAGCTTGAAGGCTGTGCAATTACTTCGATAAAATATTAGAAGTTTATTGCAAGTAGGAACATGTAAGAGGCAGGGAAATAAAAAGGAATAGAGCAGAAAAACTACACTTAATATTGTAAGTGAACACACTTTATATTTCCCTTAGTTTCAGAACATGGATGAAATAGGTAGGTACTACTGACCAGCCGCCTAATTTTATATCCATTCACAGGGTATCAAATTATAAAAGAGCGTATGAAAAGACCTCCAAATCACATAGAACTTGCTAATCTTTACAATTCAGTAAAGTAGAAAATATGGCTCGCAATAAAATATGAAGTGTCGAGAACAGAATAATTACGAAAATAGTATTTTTATGTTTTCGGGCGGCGATAACTCACGATCAGTATAAAGCTGTCAGGTGGCTACTTAATATCGTTAATCGTCGTTAATAAAATTTATTTATCGGCTTATGTTCTCAATTTTATTGTGACATACACAAACTGGGATTCGGTTTCAGTTAATGCTGTCAAACCGAATTTAATTTATTGTTGCTACTTGCGATATTTATTGGCGGTAGTAAAACGTGCGACATAAAGTTTTTATAAAGAGATCTAAACTGTGAACGTGAGAAGAGTTTCAATTAATTAAAGACTCTTGTTGCTGCATTCCAAATGTAATAGCCTAACAAAAATAATGTTTTAGCTGCAGTCAATAAAAAGAACTACTGTTATTAATTTTTAGAAGCACTAGGTAATAAGTTTCGGCGACCGACTGATACGGGCGACGCGTGCTTTCCTTGTCATACTGTTCTTGTTCAGAATATCATACAACCATCTACTAAGACACGTTTTAACCATAATATGAACTATTCCTAGTTCTTTTAAATTTTGATTAAAAGCAAGGTAAGCTTTTTTGTTGGAGAGGCCTATGTCCAGTAGTGGACTGCTATAGGCTGATGATGATGATGATGATGATGAAGCTTTTTTTTAGATTTAAAAATACGTCATTAATTTTGTTATAGCATGTTAACTGACTAAATAGCTTAATTATAATATTATGCACTATTAGTTTAGGCTCACTAATCCATGGAATACATAACATGCAGTCGACCACAAAATATTCTGTACATTGAATAAATTAATTAAACGCTCCGGCCATATATTACGCGGATTTGAATCCAATTTGATCTATAAGCGGTCACCGTGGACTGCAATGGTTTCAAATTAGACCATTGAGACTAAAATTACAGTAAAATATTTAACTCATTACGTGAATGCACATTTTTATTATTCAGATATTTAAAAGAGAATGTAATAAGTCCGTGAAACATTGTCTTACTGCCAAAAACAAATTATCTCGTATTATTTTCATGTTAAGGAAAACGTCAGCCCGTCATTCTTCTAAGAAATGAGGGGTTTTCCCTAAACAAGTGTTTTTAAGAGATATGTAATCACTCAAAATAAATAATACCTTGACTTTAATCTGTTTGAAATAGCTGCAGAAATGCGCAAAAATAAAAATATTATGTTTGAGAACCTAAATTCTAAAAGTAGGGTTTGGACGAAAACAGTAATTATATCTAGTATCGACTGTATTATGCTTGCTCCTCCTGGAAAAACCTTTCAATGAACTTACTAACGACTCACAAAAAATATTATTTTATAATAAAATAAAATATAATTTTTAGAGCAGTATTTTTACAAAAACCTTCAAAAAACACAAAATATTTACTTTAACTCAAAGCTGTTCACTGAGGCTTTCTAATAATTCAATTTCCACCAGTGTACGAGTAAACATGAGTTTGGCGGAATATTTATTTTAATACACAAAGTTTGTTCAAAGAGGTTCGATGATATTTCCCTCGCTCAATTAAACGTTCATTTGAGCACATCTCGTGTGTGTCGGTCGTCTGTAAACGCTGTGCTCCAATTTATTTTCTTTTGTGCTGCTGAGCCGCGGCGGTCGACAATTTTTACGTATAAATCCCCTAAGATTCCTTACAAAGAGTTTCATTTGCATCAGAGTGTTTGCGAGGCCACTAAACCGTCGGATCAGCCGGCGCTACGTAATGTAGATGCGATCCGATTCAATTGCGGACGGTTCGACTAATTCTCCCGGTAATCACTCTTATTTAAATGCGGGGTTTAGTAGTAGTGTGTTTTTTAGAAGTTGTAGCCCACAATTCAACATAGTTACTTTATATTTTAAATTTAAAATAATACAAAAAAATACTTTTGTCACTATAGCGTAGCACTGCTACGGCGTAGTATTACTATGGCGTAGTACTGCTACGGCGTAGTAGTACTAAGCGGTTTTACTGTAATACTATATTATACGTCGCTTTATTTTTTTTAATGTTCACACATAATCATTTCAATTTATTACTTTCACAAATATCATACGTTAATTCTTTTATCACAGATTAATGAAGTATAGTAGTACAGTCTCATAGTATTATCACAGATAGGCTAATAAAATTTAGAAAATGTCACCCGACATTATACCTAACTGTACTACCTACCTTTTTTCCCAATATTGTATAAATTAGTGTAATCAGCACCTGTATCGCTCACTTCAGGGCCGTAAATTTCTCGCCTCCAGATTTATTAAGGCAATTAAACTTGGTCCAAGTTGACAGTTTTTTCCTTTGTTTCGGACACTTTAATGAGCGCCGCGAGACGCAGGGAATTAAATTCTTACAGCTCACTGTACCGGAATAGGTATATTCTAATTCCCAAATTCTAGGCTTTTCGACATTATTAAGGCATTTATGGAATTTCTTCAGTCGTGATCATTTGTTACAAACTTAACTAAAAACTGAAACAATCATACTCCAAATAAAAACTATTACTTTAAAAAATATTCTATGCCCAATCTTTAAATATAGATTGGGCATAGAATAGAGGTTTTGCTAAATAGCAAAACAAAGTAAACTCACCTTTTATCTTCGCAAATACAAGTTTCCATTACGATATAAACCTACTTTAGACTACATTACCGATACACGGTACATTGAATAAACCCTTTTTCTCGTACAAAGGCGAACTAACGTATTTTTTATAACCCCGGGGACACCCGCGGTCATTACTTTCCGCTTTGTTAGCTGTGGCCTAACTTGTTTGATAATAGAGAAGAAAAACTCGGACTTGCTCTGACAATGACGTCATCACGTAACGCAAGCAAAGGCCCTTTCACACGAGCATATTTTTGTCGCGCGTTTGCAAAAAGTGAGTAGAAAAATCAGTAGCGCGGTTCCAGGCGAGCGGAAAATGAGCTAGTGTGAAAGCGCTATTAGAATTTACAGATGTGTTAACGTTTACTTAAATCTTCTAGATTCAATTAGTGAAATTCGTGTGTCAAAAGAAATAAGGCATCTAAGTACGCAGGTAGAAATATAATAGAAAGTGGAGCAAATATGTAATTATCATTACCAAGAGAACTCCCAAAGCGTAGTGCCTCCATTGTTGTACCGCGATCCGTATAACAGCATTGTTGATGCGCAACTTACCAACATTCAAATAATGAAAAAACTTCCCAAATAAAGTTCAAAGGCTCGTCATAAAGCAGCTGATCTTTAGAAATTCTCTAACGAAAATCAATTCAATTCAAGTTCGTCCAATACTTAATATTTTTTTCAAACAAATCGCTCTTAGAATTTGGTCCGTGACTCGGTAAGATCGCGGCGTCATTATAAACTTTTCGATAGTCTACTGTGGAAGGCGTTCTTAATTTTTCTAAAACTTCCCTTTACAAGTCTGTAGTGACGTGAATTTTTAATGGTGTCCTAAGTCTTGTTTGGCATCGTTTATTTATTTTCTTGTCCTAAATTTCGTCTTGTATTAGTCCCAGGGTTCGCGTTTGTGTTGTGTTTATGTTGAAGTATATTTTCTTCTACACCTACCGACCTTTAATTTGGTCTAGAGTATATTCAGGCCATATCTAGGGTACATTTTATAGTATCGTCTGAATGCTATCGATGGAGCTATATTTTTAAAGCCTCTTAGCATGTATACATGTAATTATGTAACATTAAGTCGATTTATAGTCCACAGTAAATATTGAACGTGAAAGCTCATCAATGACGCAGACAATGTAACGCATTATTAATGAACTCAGCTGAAATACACTCTTCTTTATCACGATAATAGAATAGTTGCTAATGCGATAAGTGTTGTTTAGTGTCTTATTTAATGTGTTCTAAAAGAACTTAAATCTCGTGAAGTAAGAAAGCTGAAAGTTACACCAAGTTTTAGATCTCTTAAGTCGTGCGTTGAAACCACAGTTTAATTAAAACATTAAGCCAACAGTACTTGATAAATACGAAGGTAGGTCTAAGCCTTTTTGTATTCTATTGCACACGTATATAATGTTTTTCGTATTTACACAAGATTTATAACATTTAGTATTTAATGATTTAAAGTTGAAAAATGAACATAAAATGTTAAATTGTATCCACGTCCATAAAGTAGTGCCTTCACAGTAAGTAATACCACAACATCAGACAGCAGAACACATTACGAGAGAAACTTTCTACTCACACATTTACACAACCACAATTATTTGCGTAAATGGAAGTCTTACGAAGTTATCAGCGTCTCACATCCCACACAGATCTGGAAATTAGATAAAATGCCAACATTACATACAGATCGAGCAACAACTGTTACTAGCTGTGCACCCCGGTTTCTCTCACATCCTTAACGATGATTTTTGTTCCTGCTTTAAATATTCACGGCTTAAATTTAATACCTATACCAAATTTGGCCACCTAACATAAAAGTGTAACTAACCAAAGACTTTAAATAAGTGTAACAAAGCAAAAGCTGACATCAGCACTTTGGTTATTCTATTCTCATTATTACCTATAACAGCTCTTGCTCGTGGTTTTACCCGTTTACCAACGGAACCACTTCGAACTCCCGTATGTTATAGCATAGTTCAAGATCCCCAAGTTATTAATTCCTTTTGCTCAAAAATTTATAAAAATCGGTTCAATCATTTCTGCGATAAAGCATAGCAAACAAACTCATTTCTGTATTACATATTAATAAATACATATAATTAGCAAGGATTTAATTTAGGTGCTGTCCTGTCGTCTGAACATTTTGGATATAAAGGATTTGTTTCACGAGGGGAACACCCACATATCGTATCTTTATCAGCTGAACGGAATTATTCAAAAGGTTAATACCTACGTAATAATATAAGTTAGCAATTCCAATATTGTCACTTAACAGGTCGCTGGCTCTGTTCTCAGAATGTTGACGACGGCGACGTATTGAAAGCTTTAAGCCTTTATGTATATGTCATGTTAATTTGACCAGATCGTTAAATCGTCATCATTTCTCGATTTTGTCATCCACGTCTGGCCGTATGGTATAATAGGGTATCCATAATATATATCCACTTGCACCAATAATAATTAATATTCTACGGAATTATCATATCAACATACTATCACATTGCAACAGATAAATCAATCTGATATGTCTATATTCACTTAATCTGAAATAGGTATCACTAAACTATGTGTCCCACAGTTCTCTCACGTGTGAGTTTCAATCAGTGCGAGGTGTCGGCCATATATTACGTGATGACACGCCTCCATCGCGCGATAGGCGCTGCATGGTTTATGACTGAACCCCTCCTTAATGTTACAACATTTACTGAAAGAGGTGAAATATGTTGAAATGAAAGTACTATACGGAGATGGTATCATCACTAAACAAGATGACTTAACATTCACAAATGCTTAATCCATGCTTAGTATGCTTTATTAGTATGCTAGATCATAAAATAAGTCCTAAATAGTTAGTGCAGATAAATATTTGTTTTGCCTCTGGGAATCGAATCCTAACCCGTTCGCCTAGCAGGTGTATCTAAATTCATTATATTCAGGAAGAAATCTAACTATTATAACTAGAAGATATTTGAGTGATTGTTCACCCACTCACAGTACCGTGTGATTGATTCCCTTCCAGAATAAATATTGGAATGCCCTCAATAACTGGTTCAGGTAAAGCGTTTAATATCTATTCACGAAAAACCCGCGGTATTTTTACTGCTCAAACATTACACAACTTTTATAGTAGTTTTTATATAAGGAATATATGTTCCTAGTTATATGAATATTGTAAAGGCATGGTAAACTATACTAAGTATCTCGGTCTACTGACAAAGAAATCTTATTTAAATTGAGATCAGGTGATAGTTCAATTGATATTGTTATATGGAAATAAGCGAGTTACCTAAACCTGTTACGTAAACAAATGCCCATTAAATTACCCTCTAAAAATACTGCTTATCTTCTCGTCGGAACTACACTAAAAAGAGCATTTCACATAAATGAAGTCCCCTTTAAACTATAGTATAGTTTTAGAGGTGCACTGATGCTTATCATGTAAATTGCTTTCTTCTGTTGTACTCGGCTGCATAGATGGGGTCTCGCTCAAACATTGTCTACAATTTAACGTATTAATATCCTCACTCTATAATATGTTGGTGGTTAGAAAGTGTTCTATAAAGAGTAAAAAAGGATTGCTTGTAAAACATATACTGTCTAAGATAATACACTAGTAGCTAGACCAGCAATCTCCATGGTAATCAAGGCATAAAAACGTAATAGCCACTGAAATGGCAATAAATAAACTTATTGTTAACGCCCGATTGATAAATGTACAAACAGTTACTTACAAGCGAGGCGAGGCGAGGCGAACACTAACTAATGCGTTTTATTTCCCTTAATTCTCCGATCATTAGCAACGGACATATATCACGTCCAAACCGCTTACAAGGTTTTACGAAAAATGAAAATAACCAAGAATAACCGCTATTTTTCCTCTCACCCCTAACAAATGATACGGGGAAATAAAATTTATGAATCAATAAACACGGAATGGTCTTTGGATTCCGTATTCGCGTGTCGCCCACTATGCGTTATATTTTTACGACGTCTCTTCAGAAACATTTGAACTCCAATATTAGCCTAATACAGCTATTGTAGCCCTTATTAGCGCGCCATAAGGGCGAGTTTCCCGAGCCTAAGCTTCGGAAACGGCTTGCGGTTAGAGTATCCAAGAATTCAGGGCAGAACCGAAATGTGCTAAGTTTTCCGTTAAAGGCATATAAATGTCTTATATTTTGCATATTGATTTTGGTAAAAAGTAGAACAAAATTGCCTTTCCCCGCTCGGCTCGTACAAGTTAAACGAGTGGAACATTTTCTTTAACGTTCCGTATGAGGAAGAGCACTATTGCTTTTTAATGCTAATAAAATTAAATGTTTCCCTGCGCCGGTATAATTCCTTACTATATCATGAGCCATAAGCTGTATTACGTAAAAAGGCAAACGAATAAAACAGTGCAGCACACGGGTGTACTTCAAAAATATTTATACAATGAGCAAGTTAAAGTTTATGCTAAAACCCGGCCACAGAATGGCCATTAAAACATGTATCAAAAATAAACTGGTGCAGAGCGCTACTTCACAGTTTCCTGCTCGCACAATATTTATTCGACTCATTTCCCGTTAATCATATAACAGTTGGCGAGCCTACTAGTAAGGTAACGCCGCCAGTTGCCGACCTACTTCCATTTGGTCTTTGTTTTAAAATTCCCTCGCCGCGCCTGCCAAATGTGGCGTGGATTGAAAACGAGGTCGCGAGCCTGCGTATTTACAGTATATACATGGCTAGTACGCAAGCGTGTGAAACTAGTCGCGAATAGATTGGAATTCACTTTTTATACAAAGTCTTCCGATGTATACAGCAGCAGTACGCAAATACTCGCATATATTTTGTAGTGGCCGAAGTAACTTGCTTTGTTCCATAATATACAGTGCTAGTCCGCATGCAAACTAATCGTGTATACACTGGAATAGGCGCGAAAAACTTTGCGATTCCAATCTATTCGCGAGCAGTTGCATGCTGCCATTTTGATTAAAACACGACCTAGCATTTAATGTTAATTTAAATATTAATAATGCTCGTAAATTCAATTTCTTTTTGTATATTTTTTAAACAAGTTGATTTTTTATGGGAAATATAAGTGCAGCCACAAAATTATTTATTGAACACATGATTAAGCTTCTAATTTTACAACATTATTTATACATTGTCATCTAATTTACTAACTGGGCCTCGTTTTTAGTAGATTGCCATTTATAACCTTCAATTAAAAAACATTGTATTAAAAATTGAAGTTAGTGACGAAAACGAACCGCTGCAAAACCGACTCCACGTAGTCTTGTCTGCCCTACCCCTAGAGTGCAATTCAAAACCGCGTAGGCGCGGAGGGGCGAGGCGGCCTGTGAGCTGAGCCGCAGGTAGTTTTAACGCTCGCCGCCGCGGCTGAGGCTGGCCGGCTGAGCCGGCCAGCAAGCCGAAGCTGTGGTGGTGAGCGTGAAAACCATCTGCGACGATAAGCTCGCATGGGACCGCCGGAGCCCCGCAGCGCCGGAGCCGTCACAGAAGCGATGCTTGCTGCATGTTGCTTGCTTACATTTTAAACGTACTGAGTTAAAAAATTAGAAGCTAATTAAATATATTTTATGGTGTCATTTAATAGCATTTTAGAAGTTTACTGTTAGAATGCATGCTACAAATTTAGATGCTAAAAAATAACCATCATGCTGAGTTGTATTTAGAGTGGTTTACTTAGAAGATACTAGTGGCTAAGATAGTATTATTTAGATGCTCGTTAATTATGGCTGAATTAGTCATTTAGAAGGCAACATACATTTTTGGGGGTGAATAATGATATTAAAAAGAAGCCTGTTTAATTAGCACCCATTTTTTATAAACAAACTCAGATTCAAAAGCCTTTTTTATTTAATGGTTTACCTAATATTAATTTTGTACAGTTAAATTTGACCGTGTATACATTGGAATGATGCATGTGCACGTCTAAGCTACGAATTATACTCGAGCAGTACGCAAAATTCGTGTATACTTTGAAATCACAAATTAAAAAACAGCATTACAAAATATAAGCGAGCAGTTTCTTATGGATGCGTTTTGGCTATGTACACTCTGTAAATACGCCGCGAGCCTTGTTAACGTTTTTTTTCGACAATTTTATATGGCTTCCTTTGCATTCGGATTTTTGTATATCCGTTGACGTTTTTGATATTAAGCCAACATCGCGTTACTGGCTCTTTCGTTTTTGGAACTGAATAATGGTTCTTTAAAATTCTGTTTAGGAATTTCACACAAAATATTTTCAAAGTATTATTCTTATACACACATACAATATATCTAGGATCTTTTATTCATCAAATACGTAGTAAAAATAGTGCACCAGCGGTGCTCAATCTTTTCTGGCTGTGTACTTTACCTTTCTAAATCTACTCAACATTCACTGAATATCTATCGTCGTAACCACCTTTACGTTACCACAATCATGTGCACTCCCAATCCCATAACCCGAGACCGTTTCCACTAATCTTTTACCATTCTTTTTGTGGGAAAACTACCGTGAAAACGTTGCTACAGATAGATCCCCATAATCATTTGTCGTCCGCATACGTTAGCATAAGCTGGAGTCTGTCTGACAACGATAAACTTCGGACAGAGCGGATCCTTTTTACTGTGACAGTTTGGGAGCGCACATCCCTTTGGAAACATGTTTATTTGATAAATTACTTGTATGCCGGGCCCGGGCGGACACTGACATGCGTGAAACTAGCCACTGTTTTTAGAAGGACCGCGAATAAATTGGCTTATGAATTTTTTAGCGAACGATATTCAATGAGCTCGGATCTGTGGGGATGGACGTCATGTCACACGCCTGACATTGGACCCTGAGGACCTTTGTTAGGAAACTTAGTTTTTGGTACCTATTTTTTTCTGTTTCACTTTGTTCTTTGATGAATTGGTTTTGCTAAAATGAAAGAATTATCTGCAGCAATCAGAGATGAAATGGTCGCGGCCTCTCAATTCTCAGTACTTAAATATTCAACACCCCGAAACTTATCTTAATCTTTTCCTGCTAAGTACATTAGCCACGCAAATCTATCCGACGAGACCTCCAAAAAGTTGCAGAATTTATTCCACAGTGTTGCCAACAAACAAAACGTCCCAAGTTAATTGGTAGGCGACGGCTGGGGAGGCTCGCCGACCAACTTCGTGGTACCTGCCGCCACAGTGTTGCCAGCATTAATTCTAATTACGCACGCGGCGCGATCCACTTCTAAACTTGAGGAATAACTCCCGGGAACTATATATTAATTAAAATCTATCGGCAACTGTGGCACTAGGCGCGCAGGGTTGAGACGCTTTGATGAATTAATCAAATTCACCCCCTGATTTAGGGACGTAGTTTGATCCTTTGTTTTATGTCGCAAGCTTTTAAATAGGCTTTATATCGAACTTTGGTTAGGCCAAAACTGGTACCTATGAGTAAATAAAATGTCGGAAATGAGTAGGTTGTTCTAATTTGTTTCGCAAATAACGGCTATTTGAAACAAGTGATACCAAGTAATTATTATCATCATAACTAATATTATCTAAACAAATGTGCAAGCATGGTAACCCTAAGCGTGGTGGCAGCGCCAGTTGTCGGCCATCTCTGCGGAACTTGGCTGACGTGAGGTATTAGGCGCAACTTTTATTAATTCTTTTTGTCGCCGTGTGTCGCTATTGTGTCCATTGTTCTCAGTAATAACTACGCGGGGAGGCAACTAGCTCCCCCACCCTACGCTTACAACTTACCTTGTGTTTTCGTCTTTTGTAACGTAAACAATTGAATAAAAGTTCAATAAAACTTTGATGAATATTGGAAACGAGTGAGTTGATATAAAATTCTTTGTAATCACGTAAAGTTGGAATATAATAAATACAAGTAGACGGTTAAACAAAATATTTTTCTTTAGCTTTATTTTGAATAGCTTTGTTGATGAACAAAAAAAACTTTTCTACAATAGTATTAGGCAGACAAGTCTACAATATCCTTGTCCATGGATAGGATAGTTCCTATTACAAATTACTGAAGTCTATAGCAGCAGATGAACACGCTAAACACAATTGATTAGTCCTCTGCATAGCAACTCGTGCGCCGTAGTTATTCGCTGTGTAACTATTAGAGGCAAACTATCGGATTGTTCGCTGGCTTTGCTCGCAGTTGGGAACTTCGCGACTATGACGCTGTGTCAACATTTACCTAGACAGGTTTGAAAGTCGGCCCGGGATTTCTGATAGCGAATAATTGGGACAGAAGGTTAATAACCTAATGGAAGATTAAAACAATACTGATTAATTCAGTCTGCTGAATAGAGCAGATGAGAATAGATTCTTCCTATTAGACAATTACTTTTTGCTTCCTAAACTAACCTTGAATTGCTTGAATCTTTTTAACTAACGAACCAATAAAATAATATTTAAAGGAACCAGCAAAGTTTCGCTTTAATGTATTACTTTTTGTTGAAATCTTGCTGAGTTACTAAGTAGTAAGAACAGTGCTAAAGTTTGTCAGTCTGATTGGTCCTTCTGAGTCCTAACTATTACCTTACAGAAGTTCCAGTGTAGAAGCTATTGGTTATAGCGGCAGGTTGCTCAAGACGCGGTTACTCTGTCGGAAGACTGTCTGTCGATGCTCCAGCACTAAATATATTATCTCCGGGATTGTTCACCACTGTGCACATCCAGCTGCTAATTCAATTAGATCAACTCGAAACAGCCAACAGGATATTGTACATTATTTTGAGATTAAACTATTTAGTTGAAATGGTTTTCTCTTACTATTTTTAATCAGTGAACAATACATATCATTTCTAGAGTTCAAACTGCTTACAAATATTGGTAACCAAACACGTCTACAGAAAAATAGCCAGTCGATCTACGGTACGCGATTACGGAGCAATGTAAAACATCCCATAGGCGGCCATATGTGAATAAAAACCGCGGCCCAAGTGTTTGCATAATGGAATATTCCGTAGCACTCAACAAATCATTTTCCAAAGGAATAGTGCGGGGACGTGAGCCGTTGATGCTCTTTTATTTTTTATATTGCTTTATTGAACAGTTTTAGTACTTTGGTACTCATATTTTATTGAATCTATGTTTTGCTTTGAATACAAAGGTTTTATACTGAATATAACATGAACAATTCTGTGCTCAATATGAGCAGTACTCTACAATCATATTTAACAGAGTACCATTAAGAAAGAACTTGTTCAAATAAATGCTATAAAATTGTGTATGCGAGTATATTTCGCACGACATTTACGTACAAAGCGGCGCAAAGCTGGGCTTTACAAAACTACGTCATCTGTGCAGGACTGAGTGAGCTCACACAAATTGTGCGCAGATTTGTTCAGCCGCCGGTTCATTTACTCCTTTATTCTATAAACATGATTCCACCGCCAGTTTGATAGTTCCAGTTTTCAGTGTTAATGGTGGAAGTGCAAAGTTAAATTTAATATTTACAAAAGTAACGTTGAGCGCTGTGACATGAATAAAGTTACTCCTCATTGACTGCTATCACGGGCCACATCAGAATAAAAAGAAAGACTTCAAACAATAAAAGAATCCCCATTAGGGTGATTTATAAGAGATCTCTCTTGAACATCCATCTGCCACGTTTAGATAGCGCAGTAACACCACCATAGTACTTGGAATCAATTTGAAGTCGGCTAAATAGATTTACCTCCGATTCGACTTTTATTCGAGTAATAAATCGAGTGGGCCCACCTCTAACGCGCGGAAAGGGCGATGCTTATGTATGAAGGGCGCCGGTTATAAATGGCGGGGCTTCGGCTGTTTTAAGCGAAAATCGAGCGAGTTTTTAGCCGACAGAGGGAAAGCGGTCAATGTGATTTATGAAGTGGCACGCAGGGATATCTTGTGAGAATCGACGTGTTGACATCAGCTGTTGATATAAATGGCGGTCGCGGTCGGATAATCGGGCTGTTGCGCTCCCCAACACTTACCCACATTTGTTCCTCACATTTACTTTCAGATGTGAATGGGACGACATGAGCACTTACACGGAATTGACGGAGTTGTGAGCACTTGATGTGACTCCGAGTTAATCTTCTTGGGATTCGCTGGAAGTTTGGCGACGCACTGAGCGTAATTATGTTTGCAGACACCAGTCGGGCCGAACCCGAAACTAATAATTTACTATAAGTCAGCAGCAAACATTCCTCGGCAAAACTTCCAAAAATAAGCAAGTTCTTGACGAAGTAGAAACACGAGATTAGCGTAAAATACTTAGCAAAACAATTTAGTGGGCTGCAGCCGATTGATCCCGGCCGGAGTCCCGCGGTAATCCCGGGCCACGGCGGAACTTTTTAATTTGGCGCCCACCGCCGCCAACTTACCCCGCACGTGAACTGAAAACTTCAGAATTAGTTCCGTTACGCGGTTTCATACAGTTCACTATTATTTTTGTCGCGTTTTTTTAATTAAAGTCGCACAGTGCAGTTGTTGTAAGGATTTCATTATACGAATGTATGTGGACGGTTACAGTTCACGTTTTTACCTTTTTATTTGATGTCACAAGTTTGTAGCGAGCGTTAGTGTTGCTGAATATATTATTCTCTTGAATTTTAATTCTGTTGTTTAATTATAAACTGTCCCATCTTGAGCTATAATTTCTTGCTTATTTTTAACTGTGACGCGCGGTTGCAATTTTCAGAGAATAATTAAAAGTACCCCGTTTATTTGCACGTTGGTTTCGCAAAAAAACAACGTGCGTAGTTGTTTACGACGTCTATTAATATGTCCTGAAATTGGCACAGTTGCGTGTATATTCATTAAATATTTTTGACTGGAATGAGAATTAAAAGGAATTTTCTCGTAGCACACAATAACATGAAATAGACTACTTATAGGAATGTATATTATACCTTGTACGGTTCCTGATATTCTTCTATGATCATTTTAATATCAACGCGTTATACAGAATACACGTATGTACCTAATACTGAACAATCGAAATGAAAAAAGGTATGTATGTGTACCTAGTCACGAGTCTCCAAGTTCCCTTTGAGTTCAAACCTATCGAATATAGCTATTATCTCGGCAGAATATTTGTTCTGAGGCTGAAGCGCTTTCTGTGCCAGACAGCAAAGGGATGGTAAGTAGTTCACTTTGTACCGAACTAACGTGAATTCATATTACAATGTTTCAGCGCTTTTTCGCTGAGTGATTTAGGTATTGTAGAACCTGGCGTTCTATTGTTTATTGCTGCTTTATTTTGTAGATACCGACTCATTGAGGGTATTAAGAAACCTTTGACAGTCTAGTTCTGACATGAACATGGGTTCAATAACCAGACCTGGGGGCTAGACAAAGCTATATAACAGGAATATTTTCTTTCCCATTACATTAGTAAGTATACCATTGGAGCCACTAATTTCCGTAATAACAAAAGGACCCCTATGAACATTATTATTCCACGCCAGTATGAAAATAAAGACCTTAGCTATAAAAATAGCGCTCATCCCCCGACATAGTTCGTACAGACTCCACTTTATTAAACATGGGGGCAATTAACAACAAAAACAAAAATAAATTGTTCCCGTCACCAACAAAGATTTTGTTATGGGAAACGGAAGGGGGCGGCACTGTGGCGCACACATTTATTGCGTCGCCGACACCGACACGACACCGAGCCGACAGCGGCCCGACACCGGATCTCGCCTTATTTTAATAAATAGATGTGTACAACTAGAGTCTTTGTTTTTGTTTATTTGCTCTGAATATTATCTGAAAATATGTTGAATAAACATATTGGAGGCAAACTAATATTTTCACTTGGGACATAAAAGGATATAAGTTTAACGATCCATAAAACAGTGATTTCGAATAATAGGTAACCGCCTATAAATGCAGGTGTTAGTCATAAACTTTAAATAGTGCAATTTGTTATTGATTTGTTCTTGTGTTATTGATACCTTTTACTCAAAAGTTTCAATTTACAACTAGAAGTCTCATTAGAGAAGCGTAAATTGTGTAAGAAAACTTTCTCTCATTTATATGATCGGTGTTTATATCACTTACTTGAACTTGGAAGTTTTATATCTACGTACATCAATACATTCTGAAGCTGAAGAGTTTCTTTGTTTGTTTACTTGACCCGACTAGGGCCAAAAACTACTGGACCAATTAAAAACAATCTTTTAATTTCAGAATCGAGGAAGACTAGGGGCTACTTTTTATCTGGGTGCACGAAGTAGTTTCCCGTAGAAACTTCTAATGTTATGAACAATCAAGATAAAACTATAAAATTATTTATAATCCCACTATGTTTTCATAGAATAGTGCTAACATCAGCGAAAAGCGTCCAACACAATTTATATTTTACAAAGTCAGATCAATAGATTGTAATCATTTTGTATCACTAAACTATTTTCAATTTGGAAACAACCCAATTGACGAAACAGTTATAAACTCGCTTTTATTAGACCTATAAAATTGAGCACTAAGTATTATTACTATCGGATTCAAAGCTGTGTTTAAATATTCACAAAGGGATATATTTACCAATCCCTATTTATATTGATGACTATAATTAGAGCCGATGATAATAATAATCCTTTTGATTAATGTGGTATTCAGAATCTAAATTTAATCCATATCATACTAGTTACATATGTCAAGTGGTTCATCCGACCGTGATTTCCGCCATATCATTCGTATGTACGGTACGCATTATATTATTTTGTTAAAGTTCCATGTAAAGTATCATGACGCATTCCTTAATTTGTCTATTTAGATCGAAAATTAAGTTAATTATACAACTATAAAGTATAAACGGAGTGTCACACACGTACGTCAACCTTGAACCTACCGATGCCAAATGAGATACTTGGGAAGTACTAGACCTGTAATCAATAAAAGCACTTGACTACACTAGACTTGACGTACAGAAACTACAAGAAGACCGTTTTCTTATATCTTAATCAACTTTAACAACTTAAAACAATAGCTTTACCAACCACAAACAAACCCACATCTAATCTTATCATGTAACTTAATCTACCATGTACCCCATGGCTCATGGCTCATGGCTGATGGCTGAGGAGCTCCTCGCAGAAGGCGGCGGCTGTAGGTGTCGCCAGTGCGCGCTCACACGTGACCGTTTAGCTAGGTCACGTGACGCGCATACAGGAGCGAGTGTAGGACATAGTGTAGGAGATACAGTGGGTCAACTTGAGACGACAGCAGACAATCAAATAATGTTAACACAAATAGAACTATTTCGTGGTCTCCGCAATTTCATTAGAAATCAACGACATTATCCCACAAGTATTCACAAAGCATAATTAATTAATAAATACTGTCAGTGAACAGTTATAAATTAAATAACATTCACACACCTGAATGCTTTGAGTATATCAACGCAGCAAATTATCAAATGAATGAAATTATAATAATTAATATTAAAGCATTCCGCTTATGAACATACATGCAAATGAGAGAGAAATCAACTACAATGATGTACAATAATTATACGTACATTTATTTAGCTTCAGAAATTAATTACAATGTTCTGAATGTGAGTTTTCATAATAAATAATTCAGGGGAGTAAATCGAAGGTCTTGGCTTGTGACGTGTACAAAGCTGCGTTACTTTGGGAAGGGTAAATAAAATCTTAAACAAAGGTGTGAGCTCGTCAATCAGACGGGGAGTAATTTCCCCCGGGGAAACAAAACGCGCCGTCGAGAGGTTTGTTTTAAATGGCTGAAAGCACCGATCAACTGTGCTACCTTGTTATTGGCCAGACATTTTACGTGCACGATAACTTTAAATTGTAGGTTGATTGATAGAGATAAGCTGCTTTTTGTGAACCTATCTGATTTAGCATTCTGAAATTCCGTGTGAAATCTAGCAAGTGGGAAGAAAGCATTTTACTTTCTGTCTGTCTAGCTGCTACCCACTTACATATTTTAATCTTATAAATCATCCTAGCAGAATTTACTTTACCGATGAAAAGTGGAAATAATTAATCAAGTAGGTTTTCTGCCTGTGTATACAGTGTGGCGCTCAGAAACTGTTTGCCTATTGCATTACTTACTTAGGGTTATTTGCTGATCGTGTTTTGTACATTTATTGGCAGATGAGGATACAATTTGAATTATGTGGACGTGACTCACCAAGGATAATTATCGAGATGTGGGGATGATTGCGTGCAAATGGGAAGAAAATGTTTCCTTGTGGTTAGTGTAATTTCCGAATAGGATGTTTAACTTTATATATTTTTGAAGGTCACTCGACGACTTCTAATTTAGAGAAATTTTGAGACACATACCTCTGGGATGTAAGCTAATCGTGTACTTTAAGTAAACGTTTTTTCTAATAAAGCATAATTAGCGGTTATCTTTAAGGCAAAAATAAAAAGTGCGCGATCGACTATGATTTATCAAAAGTACTTTAATATCCAAACTACGAGTAAGTTCCCAAAAAAATGTAATTTGAATTGGAAGTAACCGAAATGAAATGAAATTTAATGAAATTTTTATTCTGTTACCACACGTCTTTCCGACAATATTTATTCTGTTACCACTATGTTTTAAAACCACAGGATTTTTATGCTAAATAATATTCAATAATTTTTATTATTATTTCTAAAGGTTTTCAAAGAATAAAATATGTAGGTACAAAACTGGTCAATGTAGAACTTTGACAGTATATTATTAGGTGGAGAATCTTGTAGCAATTCAGTCACCATGGATCCCCATGATCCAACAAAATATAATTAGGTATATCTTCTAACAAACAAGTTCCCAGTATGGACCTAATAAACAGGAAAGTGATCGCAGAAGTGGCAATGAGCGGCACGTGAAGTATTAATGGCGGCGCGGCCAATCATGTCGCACGTCCGAGCGGTATCGCGCGATACGCGGCTACTCGGACGTGAGCGCATATCGCCGCTTCGTGATCCGCATAAACTGTAGTCGATAGGATTGGTCAGAAAATACAGTAGGCTAGATCGCACAATATATCTAGGCTATATCTATTAGCATTGCGATAGAAAAACTGTTCTTATAAGCGTCTCTTGCGTGGCTTTTATCGACGGCTATTTGTCAATGATGCATGGAAATCGAACCGAGACGCGGTGTCGAAATTCCTCCTTTACCAAGGTGGTGCCAATAATCTAAAATGATATGGTATAGACTAAACGGTTTGATAGTTTCTGGAATCTAATTTCGACAGCTGTATGCAGTGAAAGTTCTTATAGTCCCTGCTTTTTGGCAAAATGTAATACACCGTCTCTTGTAAATCGCTTTATTAGACGCGCTATCGACACTGTCGCTAATATGTATTTATTAAAAAATATATTTTCTTAAACACAGTCCTCAAGGTGTAATCAGCCCTAAGGCTTAAGACACACTTACTTATGTGACATACACACAAGTACATACCACGTGGCTGATGCCGCAGCTTATTGATTAATTAACAGCTATTACTGCTGAGTGATTGCTTTACATAATCTGTGGCTGCAATAATTGATTCGCCGCCATTGATAGCTTGCCGACTAATTGTTGGATTAGGCAATTGCATGCACGTACTATATTTTAGATAGTAGGTAGCTGTACAGGTGGTTACGTTTTAGGGCTATTATTGAGTAAATGGCAAATGGTCCAAACCCGTTTCTTAAAAATACGAAGTTTAGGGTCGCGCTTCCCCCGTGTTGTTGGGGCTCCCTTGTTCCACGCGTGCTTCAAGAACTGTCAACAAAATGCGAGTGTCCCTTAGGGCTGAAGCCTGCCGGGGCTGCGGGATTGTTCGAAAGAGATGCTGCAGCCCTGGTACACAAAGGGCTCCAGAAGAAACAAAGGTGGATTTTAATCTGCGTCGCAGTCATTTGATGATTTATCATTAAAAAAAGTTGCGCATCTGTAACTTAACAGCAAACATATTACAGAGTAGTAACAGGGGTAGCAAGATGTGTTAATTGCACCGAACGACTAATTAACAGTTTACTCAGACATCTGTAGAAAAAGACTTGAAACTTTGCGATTTTTTACTGGAATCAATTCGTCGCGACGTTTGTTAGAAAACTTTCTCTGACGGTGGTTAAAGGAGCGGGGGCATCAAAGCGTTCCGTTAATGACGCCACGCGATTGGATTAACGAGAGCGCGCGGAATATCGCCTCGGTGTGCAAATACCTTTGTATTTCTACTGGTGACGATAAAAATGTTACGGAAAGACGATGTGTCCGTATTGCATGGAGGAAAATTTTCCGTTTTCGCACGTGTTACCAACGGAATTAAAACGAGGAAATGCTTAAATGTTCAATTTTTGAAAGCAATATTTTTATTTTGTATGTGCAGGCAAAATGTTTTTATTTCTAACTGTTGTTTTTTTTTCTATTAAGTATACAACCTAATTCTGTTAAACAATAGAAGTTTTTTTTTATAATCTCAAGACATATTAGGTACATTGGCAAACTTTACTCCAATGGCCTACTTACTAGCCTCAAGGCAATTTCGCCTTACATAGTTCTCCCAGATGATTTAGGCGAACTTTTAAAAATTCAATTTAACGTGAAATTGAGTTATGTTCTGCCATCAAATTTACGTCGAGAGTAATTTAGTTTTAATACACCTGTAGTGGAAATATTATTGTATTCATGTATTCATGAGCAGAGATCCGCTGGGGCACGATGTGAGCTCAAACTGTATGGCGTGGCTGAGCGTTATTCAGGCTAGGCAAAGTGCTTATTATGTTCGTACAAATTCACATCTAGGCCGCGACCAATGAAACACTAATTTGTGTCACAAAGCGTTCACCTCACTAAATATTTATTAATACCTCAGCAATTGGTTCCTTCAGTCAAAAGTTCTCACTCGCCCCCGGGGCATTGGTTTTTCTTGGAACCGCGTAGAAACTTCCAAAAGAACTTTACTGAAAAGTCTCCAAAGTACACCATAGTTAAAGGTCGAATTGACAACAACTTATATTTGAACAATAAAATCGTTTGACTTTTTCTTATTTTTTTCTCCTGAAATATACCTATATACTTGGGTGTCCACAAGTGCACTAATAAACCAGTTACAATAGTAACACTGCAGTCCTTAAAGTCTCGGACACAGATAACGTGTTTGGTATCACCACACGTTAGCGCACAAGTTGGACGGTTGCCCATCGGTGACCACACGTTTATGAGATTTCCTCCACAATTGACTAACAGCTCTAAAACTGTGTTCAGATAGCCGTAACACCTGAAAACATGCCAATTGTTACACAAACTATATTTTTGTATAAGTTTAAAATTACAAGAGAAACTACAAAGAGAATTATTAAAATGCTTCTGTTTTTATGATCATTATCGCACCGGTAATCCTCTTTGTTCTGCAGGCACTCATCAATTTGTTTGTCTGTCTTAAAAACGATGTATTGTTGTCACGCTTTTATTTCATAAAGGGACAAATAGATTAAGCGCTTACTCCTACAGAAACAGCAATACATTTTTACATTAAGTGTAATATAAAGTTACATACATATGTATGTAACACTTTGTTAATATTCAAACCATTTTTCTATTTGTAATCGAATATAATTGTAACCTAATTATAAGCAATAGGAAATTAGTATATTCTCCGAGTATCTTCGTTGTTCAATGAGTGTTACAAATTTCCGAGGTTTCGCAATCAGACATGCAGATCCTTGCGCGGCCACACGCGACTGCCATAAGTATCGAGCTGCCGTACTTCTGACAACGAGAAGTATTCCTTTATTCTAACAGGTATCGATGTTGGGTTTAGCAGTTACCCACAATCAAAAGACTCGCTGCATGGAATCTGCAATAGATATTTCTAGTTGAAAAGAACGTTTTAATGTTATCTACTGATTGTTTAACTAATTTATGTATTTTAAACTTATTAAACGTAATAAATGCAAAAATAACTATCAGTCTGTATCTTTATCGCGGAGAATAGAAACTAGTACCGCATACAAAATATAAGAGAATGATTAACGTATCCAATCTTCAGTGAAAGTAAATAAAGTTATCATTAAATTGTACAGACTTCACGGTAATTCTATGTATATTCCCTAAACCGGCTACAGTAAGCGTTTTCTAAGTAAACTGTGAAACGAATCACTTTGTATATCTAGTTACCTTTGAGCAAAGCAAACTTATAAAGTTAGACTTGTAGAATGTGAGCACATTTCTGAAATGTCTTTGTTGCACGACTGTGACATTCAAATGATCAAAGGCGTTGAAATCGAGACTTCTCACTTGTACCCGCGCCGCCAGCCAGTGCACCCGTCGCGATACAACACCAAATATTGTACCCAACACAATGCAACTTTATTTTACTGCTGAACTTACATCCTGACTCCTTTCTTTTGTAGTGCACAACCAATTTCACAAGACACCCCACTCGTGTCCTAAACCCTACAAATTGCTTCACTTAGAGAGATCTCATTACGCTGGCACGACGATTTATTTGACTGACACAATGTAACTTAGTGTTTGCGTTGTAAAACTTTACTTAATAACTTTGCAAAGTAGCAAGAAACTGTAGTACAAGTAAATAAATTAATGAAAATATTAATGGAGTGCACCGGAGAGAAACATTCTTAATAACGTTTGGAAAGTTTGTATTTATTCACTTTGATGTTCCAGTTGGATCTGGTATTAAAAGAAAATATAGTTTAAGCGAATTCGTTTTACTCGATGATTGAAACGAAACACGGTGCAAGGGTTCTGCCTGTAATGAGCAGTAGGTAAATTAATATTGTATGTCCATACATATATACATATTACATATGTCGGAGATAGATATCAATTACCATTGTTATATACCTACATATATTTATCATTATTCATTATATGATAATTATACGTTGCAGTCTATTCAACTTATGTTTTTCTTAGAAAATAAAAACAGCTTAAGTTTTTTTAAATAACATCGTGATATAGTATTTTGTAAACAAGGCGATGAATCAAAACCTTTTTTTTTTTTTTTTTTTTTTATCGACGTAAAATCATCAAATGACCCCTCCCGCTGTGGGTTAGCAGCGGTGAGGGAGTGTCAGACTCTTACTGACTAAAATCGTCGTGTTCCATCATAGACCTTTTATGTACCAGGGCCGCGGTATCTCTTTCGAACAACCCGCAGCCCCGGCAGGCCTTGGCCCTGCTGGGCCCCGCTGGGGTTGCTGACATCTCTTTGAGGAGCGCGTGGAACAACGCGCGCCGTCGACACGGGTCTGTCGTCTAGAAAGACAGAGGGACGATGAGCCACCCGAACTCACCGCCCACAGACCCACGCCTACGGTGGCCGGGAGTCATCTCGCGACACCCGGCGTCCATGGTGTCTACCTGGTCCAGCGCGGCGGCCGGGATGAGAGGTGCGAACTCTCTGGCGTTCCGCCTCCTCCTTCTCGAGCATGACCGCTTCGCAGAAGGAGGCGACGGCATCCCATTCCCTCTCGCCCCGGACCATGGCCTGAACCAGGGCCGGACGCGAGAGGTCGCCGCCGCCCAAAGCCTCGACGAGGACCCGGCGGTGCCCTTCCCATGCGGGGCACACCTGGACTGTGTGGTCCACCGTGTCCTCGGGGCTGTCCGCACAATGGTGACACCCGGGCGCCTCCTCACGACCGATGCGGTGCAGGTACCTCCCGAAACAACCGTGTCCGGTGAGGACCTGCGTCATGCGGTACGTGAGGGCGCCGTGACTCCTCCCGAGCCACTCCTCAAAGAGGGGACTTACCGCCACGATGGTGGCGTGCCCTGCACTGGGTTGCGACAGTCGCTCCCTCCAGGCCACCATGAGATCGCGCCGGAGCTCCGCCCGCTGCGCGACAACTTGCCGCGGCAACGGGGTTTCTCCCCGGCGCTGAGCCTCCTCGCGCCAGTCGTACAGGCGCAAGAAGACCCTCGCCTCCAGATCCCACGGTGGCAGTCCAGCAAGTAGGCCAGCTGCTTCGCGGGAAATCGTGCGGTACCCCCGGATTAGCCTAATGGCTATCACCCTTTGGGGCACGTTCAGGTAGTGTAAAGCCCGCGGCCGTACCGAACGTGCCCATACCGGGGCCCCGTAAAGGGCCATGGACCGCATGACCCCCGCGTAGAGTCTGCGGCAGGGGGCGTTTGGGCCGCCCAGGTTGGGCAGGAGCCGCTTGAATGCAGCACCTGCCTTCTCCAGTTTGGGGCCCAAACGTCGGAAACGCTCGACGAAGTTCCACCGGCCGTCGAGGACGAGTCCCAGGTACCCCATCGCCCTCCCGACGCCGATGGTAACCCCCCCCACCGTGACTTGGGAGCCTGAAGGTGGCGCGTTCCGAAGCCCATGAAAGCACATGGCCTCGGATTTGTGCAAGGCCACCTCCAGGCCCAGCAGCTGGATCCTCTCGATGACTGTCGCAACCCCGCGCGTCATTATGTCGGCCGCCTCCTGGTGCGACCTCCCTTGTGCCAGAACCAGCGTGTCGTCAGCGTAGCAGACCACGCTGACGCCGCTAGGGAGGTCGGCGCGCAGCACCCAGTCGTAGCCGATGTTCCACAAGAGCGGCCCCAGTACCGACCCCTGAGGAACACCGCACGACATTTCTCGCCGGTTCCATTCCCCGTTGTGATCAGGGTAAATGATGGACCTATCCGACAGATAGGCCTCGACCACGCGACGAAGGTAGGTCGGCACCCGGTGATACCGGAGTGCCTCCCTAATGCAACTCCAGGGAAGGGTGTTGAAGGCGTTGGCGATGTCAAGAGACACCGCCAAGACGACCCCCCCCCGGGACACAGCATCCCCCGTCGTGAGAGCTCTCACGCGCATGATGGCGTCCACCGTTGAGCGCCCCTTGCGGAATCCGAACTGGTGGTCCGCAAGGTCCGGCCCTATCCCCCCAAGGTGCGCGACGAGGCGGTGTGCGACAACTCGCTCAAAGAGCTTGCCCACCTCGTCGAGCAACACGATAGGCCGGTATGCGGACGGAGAGTCCGCAGGGCGCCCCGGCTTCCGTATGAGGACCAGTTTCCCTGTCTTCCAACGAAGTGGGAACTGGCCCCTCTCCAAACATGCGCTGAGAAGCCCCCTAAGTCGAGGCCCGAGAGCCTCAAGGGCCAGGACCCAGGCCTTGCCAGGCAGGCCATCAGGCCCTGGGGCGGTGTTTTTGGCTTTCAGCCTAGCCACCGCCACTCTCAGGTCCACCCCAGTCACCTCGGGGACATCGTCGTCGTCGGAAGTGTGGTCCGTGCTTGACACCGCGGGTTGCAGAGACATGGGCGGGGGAGAGTGTTCCCCGCGCGAAGGGAACAGAGCGCTCACCACCTCCTCCACCAGCTGAGGCCGAAGGCTCTGTGTCAGCGGGGGGGCCCATGGGCGGAGCTTGCCCCGCACCATTTTGTACGGGCGCCCCCACGGGTCCCTGTCCAGAGACCCCAGCAACTCGGCATTGGCCACCTCCTTGGCCTGGATGATGGCCAATTGGAGGGCGGTCTTCGCAGCTCTGTATCCCTCGTACAGCTCTGCTTCCCTGGCTTCTGCATCCGGAGGGCGGATGCGCAGCCTGCGGTGTCTGGTGTACAGGTGCCTCGCAGCGACGCACGCCTCTCGAAGGGCGGCGATCTCGCAAGACCACCAGTACACCTGGCGTCAGTACGTCTGGCCAACCCGGCTCAGCAAACCCGCCGAAAGGTTTGCTCTTCGTTGTACGAAGAGCAAACGAGCACCGCTTTGGTGCGCCTGCACCTCCGCGGGTATGGCCGCATCCTTGCCATGTCCACAAGCGTCGACTGGTCAGGAGCGGCCCCTCCCTGGGTCCCTCTTTGTCTGGCCTCTCCCCTGAACCTTTCCGGCATGAGTATCTCTACCGGCAGAGCTTCAGGATCATTGAGGCACGCAAGCCCCACCACGACGACAACGTGGGGACCCCCTCGGTGGGGATGAATCAAAACCTGACATCTACTTAGACAAGCTATGTTTTTCCTTTCAAAGATATTAGACAAAACTTTATTTGAAACGCTAGCGTTTGTTTTTGCTAACTTCATTTGTCTCTACTCAGAAATAACAACTATACGCGTAATGTAATAAAAATACATTAACTTGAAAATGTGTACATTTCATCTTCTTCCAATATAAATATAATTTAAATTAAAACTCGAAAAGCCAAGGAAAACAAAAACCTCTCGCATTTAAAAATGTTAAAATATTTACCGGAATCAGCACAAATACGGAGCGCATTCATTAATCGTGGCCAAAGAAAAAGTTCGCGGAAACGAACGGCGCCGAGAAAAATATACGAAATGAAATTCATTGCAATAAGTTTTATTGGTTTTGTTTCGTTTTCATAAATAATGCACGAAACGCCATCTGGCCGCCAGATATTGCTTAAATCATTTGATAAATTAGACGTAAAGCCTATGTAGCTAGGTAGCGACAGTTTTACATACGCATTTTTTTCATTTTGAAGATCACAAAATTATAGCCGCAGGATATCATAAAGTGAGGCTGCGAGATTGTTTGCCAGAGTTACCGCAATCCTGATGCACAAAGGGCTCCAGAGGGACCAGAGGTATTACTCAATAGAAGTCTGACACTCCCTCTTGCTACGCCCAAGCAAGGGGTCATTTGATGATTTCCCAGATAGAAATGCTAGGGAGACGGAAGGCTCAGGGTAGAGCTTAATTAATAATCTGAAAACTTAATAACGGATTGAAATATTATGTTGCTAAATATAAAATCCCTCAAACGTATTGATGTGTGTATTTTATAAAATAATATTAATAGTAGTTAGACAATGCTAATAGGTGCTCATTCAGATGTCGCTTTTGAAATACAACATAATATTCGATAACAAATGAATTACATGTCAAAACGCCACGTTGATTGACAGGCTTATTCGAGATATAATTATTATTATTACATAGAATTTCATTTAATACTAAGAAATATTATCTATCTATACACATATGTTTAGATGTAAATCATCTAACATTTTCTTAACTTATATTCGATCTTTTTCTATACATTTTAAGATACTCACTGCCTAATAAAGAGATCAAATTATTTGCTCAATTACCTTATCCAATTATGAATATCAATGCCTTCCAATATCTGTAGATTACGTTAATATTTTACAACTCAAGTGAAACAGGGTCCTTCGCCCTCTCAGCTTCATTCAAATCATAAAGCGCAAGACTAGCTCTTAATAAATTCCGTAAAACACTCGAGACTTGACGTTTTACAGTCTTTGGACTTAGAGCATGCAAACAACCGGAGACGCCGCTGTCTTATTTTCCTCTTTGCCATAGGTATGAGACCGCCTATCATTTTCTTATGTAGTACCTACATACCTACATGACATTGTGTACGTGTCAAGTTTATGCTTGTGTTTGTCAATATTGTTGTTTGCATGCGTAACGATTTAATAAAAATACATGAGTGAGCTATCACTATCTGTTTCATTTGCCTCAGGCCTACGCTTAAATATGCAGACTTTGTCGCGTAGTTATTTGTGCTCAAGTCGGATCCTCTAGTTTAAATGCTCTAAATCTTTGGACGTTAACGACACATTTATTAATTAAATCTATAAAATGAGGGCCTTATTAACTAGGCGCAATCAAGCAACAGCCTTACCCGTCAATGTTTGAAGAGGCAGGTTTTATGACGGCTCGGCGCGTACGTACGTACACAAGTTTACATTGTTACCTATTGACGGATTACCAAGTTTACTGATAAGCTGTGTGTTGTTGGGGGAACGTGTTTGTAGGCACCTACGTGTAGAATTTGTGATATTGAACCTGCCTCACTGAGCTCTTGGTAGAGGGTGAGTGGGTGATGTTTCATACATCAAAATTATCATCTTCCTGCCTCTACCACAATTTCTTATTTAGGGCTGGTGAAAGATGCATTTTTCTTCCATACTTCTATGTCTGTGATGTTTTATTCGAGTAGAATGGTAACGTGTATGAACCTACGCTCACTTCATTGTTCAATTTCGCACGAGCTCAACGTAAGAGATAACATAGTAGTTATATGGGGGCGTGAAGTACTTAAGTTCCTCCAATTCCTTTGCAGAAAGAATAACTACTTAATAAAAAAAAAAAAATTCACTTCAAATGAATAACAACAGCGCAATTTTTAACTCATACTGACCAGTTAATATTAAACGCATTCCTTGTTAATGTTAATTACGATCAGTTAATATGTATTTATTGGTGGTCAGTGAGTGTAAAATGAAGTGTACGACCCGTGTGATTGTGTGAGCTCGCCAGGCGTGAGCGCTCGCATTGAGTGTTTGTTAATCAAATTATGTTTTGTGCTCGCCAGCGCTCTACTTCCTGATGTTATTTTAGTTAACAAACAGCTGGTTGCATTCTGACATCATGTTTGTGGAATTTAATTTTAATGTTATTGCTTTTCAGTATAAATGTGATTTTCAGGAAGTTACAAAATCAATGTGTTAATACAATAATGTTAAACACATTTCGAAACATATGTTCTGTAAGTGAAACAACAATTTGCCAACAACGTAATCAGAGAAACACTTAAAATGCATAATATAACAAGTTCTCACACGAACAGTGCATCCGCCGACGTGGTATAACTCAACCCAGCGCGCGCGGCCGCCGGTCGCGGCGACCGATGCATTCCGTAACGGCTTTATTCCGAACCGGACAGCTTTACGGGCGCGCCCGTGCGAACACCTTTCAATATTTAATGTTATTCACGTATTCATATCGGATTGCAATCCGACTTTATTGATTCGAAATTGAATCTGTCTTGGGTAGTTGATTTATGGAGCTGACTAAGAAAACTATAATTTTGGCGCGTCTCCAATTTATTGCAGATCAATGAATTGGTGGCAATGAGTCCAGTTTCTTAAAAATAATGTACCAATTTATTTCCAGTCTATCCTATAAATATTTCATTAGTTATAGATAGCTTTAAAAAATGCTGTTTTCAATTTAAAACAAAGTTGATGCTATAGTTTGTTTGTAAATATATTTTTTCATTTGATATCCAATAGAAATATTTATGAACATTTTACTTTGTGTAAATAATCCCCTTCCAATCACCATCGATATAAAACTAAAGAAATACATATAAAAACCATTTATAATATAAATGGTATGTAGTATCAAAGTACCGCAGCTCGGTAACCTCGGTACAAACCGCCGCGCCGCAGCGTAGGGTTAGGCGCCTCGCCGCGATGAGATTTCTAACTTTAATTCTAACACTTCTATAGTTCGTGTAACTGAGCCCCGGACTTATGATACGCTGTGAATAGAACCAGGGCTTGCTCTATATTTTAGTTTACTGAAACATTTGTACTGCTTTAAATGCATTTGTGGATTTTGATGTAATTTAGTAGACAGTGTTTACAGCATTTATGCTGAGCGCTGTCCCTTTCACGCACGAGTGAC
Source organism: Helicoverpa zea (assembly GCF_022581195.2). Taxonomy (NCBI): domain Eukaryota; kingdom Metazoa; phylum Arthropoda; class Insecta; order Lepidoptera; family Noctuidae; genus Helicoverpa; species Helicoverpa zea. The sequence continues at coordinate 139,800 of NC_061458.1, read as the reverse complement.
GCAATTGCAGCGTTTTTTTCTTTTTATGTTCATTGTTTGTTTGTTTTGTGCCATATTTATTTATTTGTTTCTTGCGTCATTCGTGTGTTCGAAATAAATGGATTTTCTTTCTTTCTTCTTTCTTTCTATTAATTGAACTCAGTCTTCTTTTTTTTTATTTGAGCTAATATTATTAACTAAAGGTAGATGCATAAAGAGGTGTGTTATAAGTTTGACCTCTTGAAGTCTTTGTTTGTCCTGAAAATATTGCTTAACTATAAGATATTGCTTGACCTGGTGGCACACCATTTAAACCATTTAAACCATTTAAACCATTTATTTGCTACACATACACTTTACATTTATAGGACAACAAACAGAAGGAGAAAAATGATATGTAGCAGGAGACTCAGCTCAGTATACGCTGTGCATGCAAGCACAGCACTGATTTTCAGCTGGCTCCTGACAGTTGAGCAACATTTAATAATTTAAAGCGCACACGAAAGCGACAAAAAAGAGAATAAAAAACTAATGAAATTTTAAATAACATGGAAGACTAAAATTAAAAATTACACAATAGTATATAAAAAGAGCCGACGGACGCATGATTCATTGGTCTACTGCAATTTCTGCTGTGTTAAAAAAATTCGAGTCAGATGCTTTTTCAAGATATGGTGGGACATACTTTGACGAAGAGGAGGAGGCAGATTATTCCAGATCTTCGCAGCAGAATATTTAAAACTACCTTTGAATTGCGACGTCCTATGAGCTGGGATAACCAAATTGTTAGCTTCTCTTCTCCTTGTATTTCTATGCTGAACATCTTTCACCCATTCTAATTTTTCAAAAAGATATTTAGGCCTTTTTGTTATTGCCACTTTATGTACAAGGCAAGTGAAGTGAAGCTGTCTGCGCGTTTCCATCTTCATAATGTTCCTTTCATTAAGGTACGGGGTAATATGCGCTCTTTTAGGAATAGCATAGCAGAAGCGTGTGCATGCATTCTGTACGCGTTGTATGGCCTGTTTGGTCTTGTTATATAGCCGAGGTCCATACACCGTATCGCAGTAATTGAACTGTGAGAGTACTATAGCTTCTACAAGCGTTTTCCTGACTGGTTCTGAAAGGTACTTCCGTATCTTATACAGAGTCTTTAAACGAAAAAATGCATTTTTAATTTTACCATTTATGTGATCTATATATCGCAATTCCTTGTCCATAACTAAACCCAAGTTAAGGGCTTTGTCTACCCTCTGTAGAATCTGTTCCTGGATTTTAACTTGAAATGGTTGAGAATTCACTTTTGCACATTGTACTTTACTTCCCAGTATCATATACTTTGTTTTCGCTGCGTTTAGTACAAGTGTGTTATTATTTGCCCAGACCTGGATTGCATTTAGGTCTTCATTTATCCTCTCCACAGCTTCACTTAGGTCTTCTGGTTTAAATGAGTAATATATTTGCGTATCATCGGCATAAAGATGTGCCTTGCTATGTTTAATATGTTTAGGAAGGTCTGCGGTAAAAAGGATGAACAAAATTGGACTTAAAATTGACCCTTGAGGTATTCCTCTGTTTACAAAATGCATTTCAGATTTCAAGAGATCACCTTGCTCCGATTCTATTTCAACGTATTGACGTCTATTTGTTAAGAAGGAATGGAACCATTCACACGATTCTTTGGATATGCCATAATACGAAAGTTTTGCCAAAAGAAGTTCTACATTAAGACAGTCGAAAGCTCGTGAGAAGTCCAGTAAGATCAACCACCCAAAACAAAAATGTGAAAGGCTGCCAAGTTCGATAATATGGGAATGCTTCGCCTATAAAAGAAGTGGGATCTGAATAAGTACCAAGTTCCATACACATACCTGAGTTAAAAATAGTTACTTTATAATGATGGTTCTTGGCAAGTTTTCACATAACTTGTTATAAACCTACTAAACGCAATGAATCAAGTATTTAATTTTCTATTAAAACTTGCCAAGTAACATCATTAAAAAGTAACTATTTTTAACTGAGGTATGTGTATGGAACTTGGTACTTATTCAGATCCCACTTCTTTTATAGGCGAAGCATTCCCATATTATCGAACTTGGCAGCCTTTCACATTTTTGTTTTGGGTGGGATTTCATTTATTTTTGTAAGGTTGTTTATTTTATTTTTTTCTTATGATTAAGTTAGTTAAGGAAATGAGTCATTTATACTATCTTTCAGATTTTTGATTAGCACTATGCTTCTTACAAAGAAATGAACTAGATTAACTAAATGGACTAGATTTACCAACTGACTAACATGACATGTTATCATATATTATGTTCGTGGATCAAAGTTACACATTCGTAATTTTTCGTAAGAAAAAAACAGGAATTTGGCCTTTTTAGAATGTTTGCCTGCCGATTGATTTAAAAAAAGACTGTGCAAACCTTTGCAGTTCACGCAGAACCAGCTTATGTATTTGATGAAAGTCTTTCAGTATTTACAATCAATTGAGGTTAAAAATTCAGGAGACGATGTTTACATAGTCTATATTACGACTCAATCTTGCTCCTCAAGAGGTGCTGAGATAATGGTGAATTTCTTCTTAAAAAAAGATGAATAGAAATGTTTTGAACTTTTGTCAAATCAGATGACGATTGTGTTTCCGTAGTATGACTCCATAGACTATTACAACCTTTAGATTATAATAGAGTGTATCAATCAATGTAAGATGTCTGTTAACTGAGTTTAAAATTATTACACTGACGGCATAAATGCCTCTTAATGAATTTGCATATATGGATGACATATTTGTTTCTACGTCGATTCAATTTTTATCGTTCTTGGATCGGACAGCTAATTGAGGCAAGCTCCATAGTTTTTATTATTCTTCACGTAAATACCTTTCTAATGATATATAATACGTTGCTGTTGGAGCGGGTACCAAATCCCATACAAAGTGCCCATTGTCCTTTACACCGGGTATAAATGTACACCTTCATTATTTTGAAACTGACTCACACTTGGCCATTTTCAGATTTTTCCCTTTACCTTGACATAAAGACCTACCTCCATGCCAAATTTCAAGTCAATACGACCATTGGAAGTGGTCTAGGTTTTTGATGAGTGAGTCAGTCAGTGAGTGTATAGTAAAAATAGCGATTTTCTGACGTCAATATCTCAAGACCTACAATAGGTATGATAATGAAATTTTGTATTTTAGATAAGTGAGAGGGTCTCAACAGATACTAGAAATTTGATATGCGTAAATAAAATAGATTTTGAGTTATAGGGGGGTCGAATTTGGCCCGAAATGGTTCGTGTAATATAACCCACGGCCGGTGTGTCGCTTTTTTTTGCTCGAACTTGGCGGACACACTGCCGTGTGTCTAGATATAGTACACATACCAGCATCAGATGCTGTTACAATATCGTCACTGACATTAGCTAGTGCAGTGGAAGTACCGACGTGAAAGTACACACAGCATCATGTTTTTATTATTAAACGGTTTTATTTAGCTCACCCTGTTTGTTTTTTTTTTTTTTTTTTACTATTATTCTTGGGTCAAATTTAGTAATTCAAATTTAAGTACCTTCCTGTTGTCAGATTGATCTGAAATTTGGTACACACCTTCAATTCCGATGACAATACAATATAGTAATATCAATAACATTGTAAATCCAAGATGGCCGCCGGTACAAAATGGCGGATTACATATTTTTTCCACAACCCCCTCAATATGGGTATCAAATGAAAGGGCTACACAAGTAGAATACTGTCAGCAACCCCAGCGGGGCCCAGGCCTGCGGGATTGTCAGGCGTTCGAAAGAGTTACCGTGGTCCTGGTACATAAAAGGCCTACGACAAAACACAACGGTTTTTAGTCAGTAAGAGACTGGCACTCCCTCACCGCTGCTGACCCATATATAGAATGAGGAATATTCGGTAGGCATTTTCATTAAATACTAAAAACTAGAAAATAAAAATTTTATTTTAGTCTAATATGACCGGGACCACCTACGTAGGTTTATAGGTAAGGACTTAACAGTTTTTTTTTATTTTCTAGTTTTCAGTGCACATAAAGTAAAACCGTTTAACTTAAAAGTTTTTTTTTCCGATTTTTTTTTAACTTTTTATGTTGGATATTTGGTATTTTATGCAAGTGAGAGCACTTTCAATTTAAAACCAAGGAGACAACCGCGTGCCATAATAAATGATCCAAACAACACAACAGATGCAATCCATTTACAATATTCACACACGTACAATTCCACATTAGTCTCAGAAACTTGCGAACTGAACCGCCAAGACGTTCAAAAGTGCATCACTCACTGTACCCTCTCGTGAACTCATCACTCATGTCCTTTTCCATGTACAGTGGGTAACCCTGGTCCGCTCGCGTCATCTAAGTTGTCGGACACAATCTAAGTTGACGGCGGCACCTAATGCTGGCACCTGGTGCATTGCGCTGGAGCCGCGAGATTAATTGCCGGCTTGATGCAACCTGCAAGAGATTGATTCCTAACCTTACTCCGCCGCTGTAAGATTGCTGCATTGATTGCGTTAGTGTTGCTGAGATTAGCTGCTCAAATTATTGAGACTAATCATGGAAATTGGCTTTTAAAATTAAGTTGCTTTCCAAACTGTTCTTTACACTAGACATACATATATACTTATACTACTCGCTATTACTGTCCTGTAGTTCAAATTATCGTCGAAATACTACAGAAATTATTAAAAGTGCTATCCTTAAGCAAAATAAAAAAGTAAAGTGTTTCATAAAACAAAACAAGCAGAAACTCACGCAGACCGTGCGAGCCCATGAGCCATCAGCCACACAACATTGTTACGAAGTAAAATGTTTACCGCTACACATAAAAATATTATGACGTCTGAAATCATAAATGGTTTTCCATTCAGAGGAATTCGTATTGCCGTAGCGAGTGAACTCGCTCGGTAAGCTCGGGCGCACACTACGCGACTACGGGCGTGTGCATTTACTCGGCTGTTATTATAACCCTCGCGCCGCAATGTGGTATTCGAGTGTGCGCTCGATCTAAATGTGTAGCGTTGGAATATTAAATGGTAAGGTAAATGTTCTTTTACTGTTTATAAAAAAGAAATATTGAGAACAATCGACGGTAATACGACGCGTCCTGAAGAGGATTTCATTAAAATAAATTTAAATATCATGTTCTTCAACAACAAGTGTGTAATACTACAAATAGGCTATTGTACAACTCGAATTATTACACACATTTACCTATTTGAAATAGCCTTTGATAGTTCAATTCTCCTGCCATTTTACAACTTCGTCTAGATTGCAGTCAGTAGGTCCAGTGAGGCGCGCATGATCCGCCGCCTGTAAAAACAAAACGCATCGGGTACCTTCCCATGCATAATGAATGCGGATGGAGGCACGCACACGTCGCACACCTGCTAATACTAGGAAATAATTACCATGCAATATAAGAATATTCAAATATACTACTATAGGTATACCCTGTACACCTACATTCTGGCAAAAAAAAAAGACGTTGACTTAAAATTATAAAAGCCTATAATATGAGAAACACTTTGATATTAAACACCCCAACAACGCAGTTAACATATTTGAAAATTCCTGAAACTATTTAACAGCAGTCTTTGCTATAATTAGGCCTTCTGGCACTTGTTAGGTTTTAACCAAAAGCACACAGAAATAATTAGAAGTTACATTTAATAAAGAGTAATACATAGTTTTCCATTCTTACATTCGCAGTCCATTTACGGTCATACAAGGCGTTTAACTTCGCAGGGTGTAGTATAATCAGTGCGCATACTGTTACATGACATAGCTGAGTCGTGACGTCACACTCCTCTACTTTATAACAAGGTGCAAGTTTAAGCAAACGTCATGGCGGCAGGCGCAGAGCTGTTAATGTTGTAGTTGCGAACTAGAGCTGCTTTTACTACGGGGAAAGTTCTGTATTAAATAATTTAATAAACATAACAAATTTTACTTGCACATAAATATGTATGTCCAATTACCAACTTCAATCAATACGAAAATGAATTTTCTTTCTAATTTTATAAAAACCGTAATAAAACTTGGAAAATGATGCGTCCATTGTTGTCACACAATATATAACGTTTTTGTTCTGTCGTCGCGAAACAAAAGATGTCAAACATGAAATAAAGGTCCGTTACAGTTCCGAGTTAGGGAGCGTGCACACTGCATAGCGGCAGATGGCCCGCCGATGTTAATTTTATATTGTACGGAGCGAGGGAACTTTTTAAAATTAGTTTGCGCTGCTGCAGTTGAGTGCAATGTTTTTGAAAACTTTTTTGATTATTTCTATTTTCTTTTGTTGTGGGTTTTGGGCGAGAGGAGGGACAAGGGCAATTTATTAGGAACTAGCTTTCCGCCCGCGGCTTCGCCCGCGTGGAATTCGGTTATATTGCGGTATAAATCACAACTATAAGAAAACTTCTCATTCCCACGGAAAAATCTAAGAAGCGCGATGTAACGCTGGATACGATTAGTTGTTAAACCAAAACTGAATGGTACACTATATTATACGTTTTCCCTTGTGGAGCAAAAACATGCAGATTTTGGGCACTGGAAACCCAGGAACACGCTACATAGAGCTGACCATGCGAAAAACAATGTTTTTCTAAGTGTACTCCAGCAACCCTTAGAGTTTGGCCTTGTGCTTTATTAATGGTCATTGCAAATGAAACCCTTATAGGAAATTGTAGTCTTTTAAATTGAAATGGGTGGTCTGTTGGAATAATCGGAATCCGAGGAATGAGTACACTTTCACCCTTTGCTGCGCCAGTTAAAATAGTGGCTGTAATAATGTTCCGCCCAAGCTGAGTGACACGCAGCCTGGTACCATTACACAGTCTAGGGGCATCGAGATTACGCATGAGCATCACCGGAACACCTACTTTTAGTTTTGTTTCGTTTGCAATATATTACCTTGTTTTAAACGACACACAGCGCCATCTACAATCCATCCATCAAGCAAACAATATTTTTGTTTTCCCTCGGGAATATCTATTTTTTTCGGGATAAAAAGTACCCTATTATTTAATCCGGACTTCTAACTTTACGTCTGCAAAATTTCAAAGCAATCGGTTCAGTAGTTACGGCGTGAAAGCGGAACAAACAAACAAACAAACAAACAAACTCACTTTCCGATTTATAATATTAGTAAGGATGCAGTCCGTTTTGTTCTATTCTTATTGTTTTTTTTTAATTAGGAACCCAATATTTTTTACGGTTTAATCAACGGTAATCACCATAGTATTTCCATGATTTCGTATGTCACTCTACTCCATGAATAAATCTCTATACCAATATATTCAAACCTGTCGCAGCGACACGCCCCTCTGTCTGCACATTCCTCAACATTGAGAACGCTGTAGGTTGTCGCAAGACGTTCCGAATCGCTACGATTTTGTCGCGTCGCACGGCGTGTTATATTGCGCGCGATAGTACCGGACCGCGCTCTAATGGACGCTCACCGCTGCCGGGATTCCGCTGTTTCTTGCGACTGTACATTTTATTGCTTCTTGCTAACACTTGAATCGCAACTGTCATTGTGTTATATCTCGTGATAAAGTGATGACAGTAACCAGCACGACATATACCAATATAAAATAAAATAAGGACTTCTGTTTGCTCAGATAAAAGCCGTTTTCCCAACAAATCAATTACCTACATTATTGTGACTGTATAAATATTTTCAGAAAAAGTATGAAAATCGTTTATTTTAATAACGTTTAGTTTACCTGAATGGTTGTCTATCTAATACGTTGATATTATGTTTACAATGTTTGCCAGTAATATCCGATGAATGAATATTATTTTCATAAAAAACATATTAAAACTATTTGTGTTTGTACAACAAATAATACATACCATTATAATGCTGGAACTATTTGTTTATATTTGTCAGCAAACATGTATATTCCAACATAGGAGTATTTTGTTTTTATGAAATCTGTCTCGATAAAACAATATTTACCAAACATACCAAGTAGACTCATAAAATAAGTAAAATACTAAACTGCATACAAACTCACATGCAGTTCCACTTATCGAAATACAGTTTCTAGAAGAAGTTTCCAAAGAATACAGAGAAACAAATAGAGTTCCAATCACATAAATATCAGTGTGGTTACTATTGCACGTGCTATCTTAGTGCCACACAGTCGGGCGCACAATGTGAGAGGAAACCACTTCTTCGAGAAGTTTTTTAATTTACCGAAGGTATGGATTACAGAGGCTTGCAAGTTTCGCCATTCGCGTTCAACAGAATGCGTCTGTTTTGCTACGTGATATATCGGAAACTGGCTTATTGCTTTGATAGATAAGTTATCTCAGTGAGTATGAGTTTGTGTAACTTTGGCCAAAAATGTACGCGTTTCGACTATAATTTCATACGTCAAGTCTTATTTGTTTGTCTGCTTTTGTCATAAACATATGTAACTTAGCTATTTCTGTTTAATAGCCATCAGTACAAACAATTGGAAAAACTATTTAGTGTTTAATTTAATGGTTATTGTAGATTTCAACTATTCACAGACAGAGGATTCGAACCGCCTACGCAACACAATGTTTATTCAAGCACCTGATTGTGACAGTCATTAGTAAAATCAAGAGTAGTTGGTTGTTAGCCTTCAGTAATTAACAAAGGAGTTAAGCCGAGAGGCTCGTCACTATGCCTCGGTCCATTGTCCCAATATATCCATTAAATGGCTGCCGTCCTAATTAGAAGCCCTTTGTCACCTAAATAGACCAATTTTACATCTAAGTGTGAGCCCACGTGTATTAATTGGTCTAGGACAGATGGGGGGTGACCTTGGAACCGCGCCAAGGACACTCGTGATGTGTTTGTCTATCCTCGAGAGAGCAAATGTTTGCGTTCAGATCAAAGTGTTGGTGAGTTATGTATCAATTTCTTATATGTTTGGTTGTATTATTTAACCAATAGTATGGTCTGCAATAGGTGTATACAGTAATGTCAATAGCAAAAGGCTTTAAATCTAAATACGCAAATCTGATAGAAAAATCAGCTCTTTTCGAACATCAAATTAACAGAAGACAGTTAAAGCAAACTTTCGTTATTAAAAGTAAATGAAGTTGAACATACATCGTTCACAAACGAGCAGCCGTTTTGTTCGGTAGATGTACCAGCATACTGTACCTAATGCCGTCATAACACACAATGTTGTTTAATGTCAGAACTTACACACATTATGGCAGACATATCGTGTCAGTGTGAGACTGCGATTTTTAATTTAAGCAGCTATAAAATTACTTTGTAAATGTTCATTATTTAAAGCTGGCTATTGTTCGCTGTTCTGTTAATACAGAGGACATAACCTGACTATGTAATGTAATCATCTTGAGCATACCGTCTATATCTCAATATCAAGTACTCAGCAATCTTATCTGTCACAATATAAACAATACACAAAATTACACAGAAACAAATAAAATGGCAATTTCCTCTAAGAAACACACACACACATCTTTACTCTAAACTAATTCCATCTTGCCAAAAATACCAACATATACAGAACTTTCATAACATTTCCTTTGACCCTACCAGTCATCTGAGACTATTAGTATTCTCCTTGATTCTCGTAGTCAATATCAGTGGTATTGAGAGTGCGGGTTCGATGCTAATTACAGGACAAATCGGCCAATCTTCCAGATGTCCCACAGGCTTGCACAGCACTCATTGTGGCGAAGACAATGAGCAGTTATGGCTGCTAAGTAGACATTTGTTTTTATGTAACTGCCTGCTGATTTACATAAATGTAATTCCTTTAAAAGTGTTATTGTTTGATGGGCTTCTGGCATGGGGTTGAGTACATTTTCTTTGTAATTGGTAATGTAAAATTAGCTGAGAAATTATGCAAGATCTTTCATTCACAATTGGTCACATTGTCTTCTGATGTATGTATTGACAAAAGCTTGAATTTTCCCCTATCTTAACAGTTTAGTACAAAAAGTTTTGTCTGTTAATATACAAAGCAGAACATGTTAATGTGCCTTTCTCAGTCAGCTATTGATTAGTACAAGAGGAACAGTGTCGGTAGTTAGAGAGAACCGAACTATCTGGATGCACGGCAAGGCGCGGGCTAAGTACCTATTCAGGAGGCAGGTACACCCGTGACGTCATTAGCGCTTGCGAGCACATGACAGGTTGGGTAACTGACAGAAGATCCACTGGGAACGAGCGTGGAGTTCATGAGAATAGTCAAATAGTTAGGTGCATAGAAAGCGTTTTCCTTCTATATTCTTGCTATCAAGGTATTCAATCTGTACCTTGATGACCGTGATATGATAATGATTGATGTGTCGCATTCGAATGTGTCATATGTGTCGATTCAGATTTATGTAGTTCGTCTTGAACTCACCTTCTAGAAAAACTTTTAGTTCCGAAGTATTTAATTGAGACCCCGAAAACTGTTTAGAATTTATTTTAAAGTATGTTCCATACCACCAAAACAACTGTACACCAATTCAATTTGCTATGGTCCTACTGGCATATTTCACGAGTTGGCAGTACTTGGTACATTCGCTCGGAGCCTTTCATTCGGCGTTATGAGAGTAGAACGCTCCCGGTATGTACTGAAGCCAACGTCTTTGAGGTGCGATAAAATTTGACTACCCACGCCTGTTTTGTACGAAACCGCCTGAAATATGAACAGAAAAGATTTTTTTGTTTCAATTCTTTTAGTTTCGAGTTTTACAGGAAAACGTGGCAAATAAAACGTAATATTCCTTTTAATATTGCATATGTCAGTTGTGAGCATGATTTTTACTGCCATGTTTCAGTGAAATATATCGCGTGAAAGTTCAGCTGAGATTTTAAGGAGCCTACATATTTGTGTTATAATTAGCAGCTGATTCATGTAGGCTAATGATAAAATACCAGCTACACAGAGACTGAAAGGTCGTAAGCTCCCAAAAGAACAATATAAGCTATTAGGCGCCTCCGCTTGTGTTCAGCTCTGAGACGCGAATAAAGCAAGGACTCGTAATGTCCATTCATTTTACATTTTAAAGCGTTTAGAGGTGAAGGAGGGACCTAAGTACCTGAGATAGGGTGTCTCCGAAAACAGCGATTTGAAAATCAATATTTGGCTACTAATAAAATTGTTTGCACTCATTCCAAATGTCTGAAAAATAAGTGAATTCAAAAGAACGGAAAATAAGAAATAACTTCTAAAACCAAAACGTGAATAACCCGTTCGCAAATCTATCTTTCACCAAATCTAAAGCTTGTAACACACTAAACGATACACATTCTACACTCGACATCGATATCGGCATAAGTGCTGTTCGCTTCGGCAACATTCGGCTACACTCGGCTTCTTTCGGTTTTTCCGAATCTTTATAGTGTCGGTACGTGGCTCGTAAGGCTGGTGAACTGCACGTCTTTGCTTTCGCACTCATAGCTGTACTAAAGCGATAAACTTAAAAGCCAATACTGGTCACGTAGCCAGTGCTGTTATGATTTTGCTGCAGGATATTTTACCAGCGGATATTTTTGAAAATAGTCTCAATCTTTCCTCATTGAAGTATTTCTTGTGATAACTAGCTCAGCATGTTAATTATAAGATAAATGATAATGCGTTAAGATAATAATTATGTGTATATGTTTAAGAAACAATTAATGAATACTTCATGTATTCCGAAGGTGATGCCTGTTCTGATCCAGTCTTATTCGATTTTCATGTTATATGGTGGTATTCAATCATTAATCGAGCACTATTTAATGTTTTGTATTGGTAAATGCACATCCCTAGTGAATGCCAAAGCAATATAAAGTTTTTGCGCGAGAAACAATGAGCAATGGAGAAATCATAAAATACAACACCGGATTAACGCGCTAAATGATACACTTTAAAACAAGATCCGTAGCCTTATTACGGCTCGAAGCTATTATTAGAAATGACCAAATTATATTTTGTAGCTATAAATAGAAATGGCTGGTCATTATACTCTCTTTAATGATGGGGGAATAAGAAAGACACCAGAATTAATTATAAGGAGCTGTGGTGTCTAATTTTATTATAACCACCGTAAATAATTACAATTTCATGTTTATTCTTCGATGAATTTAATTAAAACTACCTACTAGAGAGAGACCACTTTTTTATATCGGGTGTGTCGTTCACAATCACATTAAATCATATCGCATATACTTTATGATATTCTATGGCGAATTGTAAAAAAAATAACCTAATCCATTCAGTGGTTTAACCACAGGAGTCATTTTTCGTTTTTATAAAGCAGAGATGAAGTTAGGAGTATCGTATGTTTTGATCAGTTGACAGCTGTCAGTTTTCAAGGGAGAATTTCAGTTGTTTGTAATGAATGACTTTTATATGGTGTTCTAATTTTTGCACATTTTTATTCCATTTACTTTGTTTGAAAAAATCATTTTTTTAATTTTACGTATTTTTCTTTTATCTTTGTGTTAATGGACATATATTAACCAGTATATTAACGCATTTCATTTAATGTGATTATGAACGACACACCCGATATAACCACATTTTACCTCTAATTGTCATCTCAATATACTGCCCTGCAATTAATCTCTACTATGAGTGTTCACTCATAAGCTCAAAACCAATCAATCTATTATTACCTACGCGTTTCTCATCATAAAATACATACATATTGTAATAAACTAAAATATCCATTAAACATAGAGTCTAGTCGGAAAACCGTCCGCTTGTTCCCACCCGCTGGTCGCGTGGCCCGCACGGCAGACGCATCCAAGTGCAAGTGAATCTCTCGGAATGCAATATTTACGTAGATGCTCACCGAGCGAGCGCTGAGCATTGTCCTTTGTTGCTTAACTGTTGCTCTTAAATATACAACTATTCCTATTCATTGAATATTCCTGCTTCTATAAAAAAAATACCTAATTTGTTTCTCTGCTCACTGGCTTTTTATTATGATAGATGGTTATCACAAATAATTAGGGTTTACAAAAAGTTGCCAAGTATACGAAAAGTATATTTGCGCCCAGTTCAGAAGCACCGTTAATGACTTTAAAACATAACTCCCTAATTAACGTGGGAGTGCTATACATTAGGTCTACCTTTAACCTTTAACGAGACGCTAAGTTCCTTTATCTTATACGTAAACAGATTTATGAACTAGAGGATTATTAAACTTTGTCATTTAAGTCAAATGTCAACTTTAGAATATTTTCAATGTAGGCACAAAACAGTTATTATTTTAAGCCCACATACGATTGTGCTCGACCCGAATGGCTAAATAGTGTGGAATTAAATCCTAGCGAAGCCAGTGGCCAGTTTTAATGAAATAAAAACGAACCTATTTTCACTATTTTCTTTTATTTTGAAAGAGATTCTCTTTAAATAAATATTCAGTGTTTTGTTTCGTAACAGTAAAAATGCTTAGTTAGGGATTTAATTAGAGAAATAGCGGTTTTTTTTGCCTTTATTTACCCTACACTCGCGTAGATTTAAAATGTAGGACTATTTTAGTTTATTTTAGGTACTATACAGCCGAGGATAGTACTTTAGCAAGCTTAGGTCTAGTTAATGAATGCGTAAGGCTATGATGAAGAGTTTTGAGAATTTAGAAGAAAGAACATTAGTTAATCAAATCTAGGTTTTACGTTAAATTTAGGTTTTGTAGAATTACATGAGAAATTATATTATTTTGAGAATCTATACTAATATTATAAAGCTGAAGAGTTTGTTTGTTTGAACGCGCTAATCTCAAGAACTACTGGACCGATTTGAAAAATAATTTCAGTGTTAGATAGCCCATTTATCGAGGAAGGCTATAGGCTACTTTTTATCTGGGTTCGTGCCGTGGTTCCTACGGGATGCGGGTAAAACCGCTGACAGAAGCTAGTTATATTATAATAACAATGACCGGCTTGGTCATGGAGACAAGATTGCCTAAATGTATAGTAGGTACTAATGGCGACATCTGTTATTAGTTACAAGAACAACGAAAGTACTGAGTTCGTTTCAGGATTGAGGTATTGCAATCCTGAAACAAATAGCCGAGGGTGGGTTGTGAGTTTTGCTGGTGCGGTAACGAGCCTTGGGAAGAAATATTCTATTCCGCTGCTAGATGGCAGCACATAATCCTATTGTGATCCTGTATCTTTCTTGACTGTACCTATTATATTATTATTTTTTAATGCGTGAGAAGGTACGTAAAATACATCTGGTATAGTTTCATTGGTTCTTCTTACAGATCACATAATAGAAATACGTAGGTACTTGCACATCGTACCTATACCTAATTAGTCAAGTTATAAAATTAATATTTTTTAGAGTAATGCAACTCTTGCTAAGGCGATTATCATACTGCCCCGCATGATGCAGCGTAGTGCGTGGATGCGTTTTTTTCTGTTCCTTGTAAATATCTCCGTTTGTATGGAAAACACGCATAGTCCAACCCACTGAAAATGCATCCACGCGCATACACGCGGAGAAACACGCACCCCCGCGCGTAGGTGCGGGGCGAGACGCAAGGTATGGCACACTGAATCCCGCAGTGCCGCGCGTAATTTTGAATGGGCGTGACGTGTATATTTGAAAATGGAACTCGATGAGAACCGCTGTGCGTGAATTTACAAAACGCACCTACGCGCGTGAGTGCGCAAAAAACCCGCACGATGATGCAGATCTGCACTCCCGCAGGAACGCGCGTAGGTGCGTCGACACGCAAGATGCAGCGTGATGCGGGGCAGTGTGAAGATCACCTAATAGTTACTCAGGCGTACCCGTAAGTCTTACTTTGATTTTAAATGCGAAATTGGGTTTGTTTGTTACGCCTACACGATATATCATCTAATCTAATGCTTGAAGAGTTTTCTACACAATGATAATTTTATATAGTTTACTATGCATGATAACACCCTGTTTGTTTAGAGGAACTAGGTAAGTACTTAGGTACTACGAAAATAAAACAATTCCTTATAATATTCTTGATATTTATTTTATTTATACGTAAATAAATTATTAGTTTCACTGATGTAGTTAACTACACTCGTAAAGGTGGATAAAATTCGCTTATTAGGTACAAAACTGACGCTCAGCTCACAAAGCGACACCTGTCGACGGAAATATGAACTACATGCTTTTCTAAAAAATGAACAGATGGGAAGCGAAATATCATGTTTTATATGATTTATTAAATAATAAATTGTTGCGATACATGGATTTGAATGTGTCTAGAATATGAAGTATTTACAAAATTACTTTCTGAGGTAAGTACCTACCTATTTGACATTTACTTTCTTTGGGCCTCATAAAATAATTTTGTAAAACATAAGTTAATTTAGTACAGTACACAGTATCAAAAGATTTAGATTATTTCTTTTAGTACATTCATAAATAAATCTATTTTTTGTTTTCGATAGTAGGTTGTTTAATTAACATTTTCTCTAAATGACTTTATAATGTAGTAGGTACTGTTAAGCTGGGTACTCACTTAGATGTGTAGCACGTAACGTATCAGATACGGTATCAACCTGCAAGTGGGTACGGCTCGTCCACGGTCCTCACGAGCACACTGCGAGCCGCCTTTGTGTTCGCAGTGAAACCGCCACTCGGCGGGTCACTGCGAGCTTACAGCGCTCCACACGCGAGCGGCTTGCGGCGGGCTCGTGCCTACGTACTCACTTGATACCGTATCTGATACGTTACGTGCTACACTGCTAAGTAAGTACCCAGCTTTAGAAAAACTAAGTCTTTAAGATTATTACCTTATTAAATGCATCAGTTAAATAAATACTCAGCTGAGTAAGTGCCAGTATTGCCATATAAAGAGAAAGCCGTCGTAACGTTCCTATGTTAGTGAAGATGAGATGGCGAGTTACAGATAACATCAACAGACTAAACTACTGATATCGTTATGTTTATACAAACGTCTCGTACTAAGGCAGTGTATAACAATCAACATTTTGTGTGACCTACAGACATGCAGACAGACTTATATGCTCTTAGCCAGTTATGATTTTGTTTAACATTTTTTTAATACCGTGTTGAACCACAAGAAGCAGGAGAGCTTTTTATTTATCAAAAAAAATTCAGTTCGCACCAAATAATTTTGCAATTCTGAAGTTATAATTTTGACGCCTCACGAATGCGCTGAAGTATTTTGTTTATAATTTTTGGCTATTTTGAGTGAAGTCAATATTGGCCAACTTCGGACAAGCAAGCTTTGCTTATTAAGATCTGTTGGGACAAATGCACGAGGACAAAAATGACTAATATCTAGAATTCCGAAGTTATTTGTCGTGAACTGTCGTTCAGTATGTTATATTTGAATGTTTTCTGTATGTCTGTAGATCAGACCTGCGAAGCCGTAGTGTACTCGCTAAAAGGCAACTTGTTTACAATATACACCGGCGGGCGTCGCGCCCTTCATCACTCTTACATTATTGCAAATATTCTCTTATTGTTCACACCACGTATTTCTACATAAATTGCAGTAAATAAAGGGTGTAATGCATAATGATTATAAGATGGAATAATACGTGTTAATTGTACTATCAATTAAATATTGCTAGAAACAGATATGATAGTGACGAAGATGTTTAAAGAATAATTATTAAAGGGAACAGCTTTTAATTATTGGTGTAATTTTCTTTGTGCGCATTATTAAGTTGATAAATACACGAATCCGTGGTGTCAACAACACAAAACATAAATAACACATTACTCGATCTAGTAGAACTAATTATAACATGTGTGGTATTATTCGTGAAACAAACCGTGCGCACACATCTGTACATCTCATTAGACTAGAACATACCTACACAACGTTAACGTAACTCAAGCGCAAACTAGTTGGAAATCCGTGACAACGATGTTAAACCAAGTAGACGACCAAAGACGACCTCTATGGCGCAATGGTCAACAAGCCGGACTGCCGAATCTGAGGTCCGATGTTCGATTCCCGGTTCGGTCGACATTTGTGTGATGAGCATGCTTGTTGGCCATGGTCTGGGTGTTACAATATGTATTTATAAATATGTATATGTGTAGCTATATGTAGTGTATCAGTTGTGTTAGCACCCATAACACAAGTTAATTAATAACTTACCATGGGGCTAACCAACCGTGTGTGAAAAGGTGTCCCGGCATTATTTATATTTAATCCATGTAATGGGTATAGTATGAAGTTAACCAAGTTATAGAGTATCTCTGGATATTTTTCTTGAAACTTAATCAATATTTGTATTGATAAAATGTTGTGCAATAGGTATAGTAGGTATAATAATATGTATCACTCATAAAATGCTTCTAAAGTAAAATATCAGGATACCTTCTGTATCATTCCATGTCTAATTAGTATAACATCGTTGTCACGTTATAACTCAAACAATGCGCATTTCTTTCTCTATAGCTATAATATAAACTATGATTATGACACGAATCTTCTAATAATTACAATCCATATACACATTTTATTTTTACAAATATACCTTTTTTACATTTGCATACACGTCCTAAGTATGATATTTATCACATTATTCTTACAAAAGAGAACTTACCAACAGTTACTAGACAACATACAATAATTTAATGACTCCTTAAACATGACTATTTTAGATAATTTCTTTACTCAATGATATAGAAATCTTTTATATTTTTGACTTTAATATAACAGTGAATAGTTATTTGAATACGAAGATATTATCATTGTAGTGTTTATATTAAATGAGTTATTGTGATTTCGGTATTAAATCTATGTGCGTTTAACTATTAACTTTTTCACCATGTTTTTGTTAACAGTGTAAAGTTATTACTTTAGTGTCTTTCCATATTGTTTTATCACTGTGTGATCAGGTGAAATCGTTGACAATACTTTTATGCATTGAATTAAGTATGGAATATTGATCGAAGCCACAGATATGCGATTGTTCTTTAAGCTAATCTGCATAATATGCACAGTTGCATCATACCACACACTCAGCCGCAGTGTAACTCTCATGCAATTAGGTTTACAACCTCGGAACATAATATGCATAGATTTGGTTGAATATTTTTTCAGATTCCCAGTTAAAAATTATGCTCATTCTTTCAACTAATTTCACCGGAGATACATACGAACTGTAGTACAATATTATGTGTAATGGCGAATCAGAAATACCAGGGCACCCTAGGCTAGGTTTTTAGAAGCTATCTTTTCAGTGTTAGACATCGAGCTGCGCTAGGAAGTGGTGCTGGTGCGCGGCGGGCGCGCGGTGCGGCGGCGGCGGCGCGTGCGGCGCGTGCAGCGCGTCCAGGTCGGCGTGGTCGCGCCGCGCCGCCGCGCGCGGGCTGCGCGCGAGCCGCAGCGGCACCGGCAGCAGCTCCGGCATCACGCTGTGGTGCGTCACCAGCGCCATTAGGGACGAGAACTCTTTTGTGAAACCCTGCAATTGGAAACGTTTTATAGATTAGCAATCATTCCAGCAAAAATGTTTGATAATTCTTTCCTTAACTAACAACATAGTTGTTGTTCAATCCACTCCAAATGTTAAACGATTAAAAAGTATTTTAAGTAAGCAAAAATTATGCCGATCAGCGTTTTCATTCTAGTTAATTTGGAACGTAGTATCTCAAACGCTGACAGCATAGCCTTGTTTGATGAAAACAGACCTTTGTTCAAAATTAGTTCCCATCTAAAAGATATTAAAAACTTACATCAACAAAAACATGTGTAGTGTATACCTTAATCTTGTATCCCTTGGGCGTCCTGAGTATGAGGTAGTGCGCGATGCCGGCGCGCGTGAAGTCCCGCGGCACGCGCAGCGACAGCGCGAAGCAGCCGGCTTGTGTCGTGCTGCCGCGCACCAGGAACGCGCCCACCGGCGCCGCGCCTAACACTTCCAGTGCTATCTGTGAACGTTAACAGTACAATACTGATTATCAACTTCTTACGAGATCGAGAGCCTTTAATGCCTTAAAATAGTATCGAAACAAAAACCCGTGAGAAACTCCAATACAAATTACTTAATGTTTAAAAGGCTTATATAAACTCTTTCAAAATATCAAGCTTGCTGCACGGTTCCAAAGAGTAGATCTCATGAAAAAGGGCCGACAAGAAATTCCATTATCACTCTTTTCAGATACACAATTGTTTTCTTACAGTAGGTACAAGAAATACTACAATAATCATATAATTATGAACACAATACATTTAAGTATGAACTGAGTGAATAGAAGGACATATGAACGAAGAATGCTCGAGGAAACAATGACGCTATCAGCAGAAGTTCCGAACATTCAAAGCACAAAACAAAGACACATGGAAGCATATTATGTAAAATCAGCCTTCTAAAAAAAGGCTTAATGTTACCTCTCTAGGAATGCCGTGCTGGAACCATGGCGCGTGTCGCAGCTCGGGCTCGGCGCGCGGCACGGCGCAGTGCGCGGGCGCGCCGCCGCACGAAGACGCGCCCGACGACGACGACGTCGTGCGGCTGCACGTCACCGACTCACTGCGAAATATTACAGAATCACTGTTAATAGTACAACTAAAAATACGTCTAGTTCTTTTTACAAGAAGTACGCAAGCACTACTGAACATTGGCCTCCTCTAAGCAGCTTGCGCCCATGGCCGATCAGATCGATCAACCACCTTGTTGACCACCGTCTTACTCTGCGTTTTCCAGTCACATGATCTCCCTTGAGATTCTTTATGCCACAGCAGCTATATAGATTTTACTTAATATAGCCGTATATCAGTAAACCATTTTTCCAAAGATTCTCATCTCTCATTAGAAAGAGAAAAATAGTGATACAACGCTCTCTATGAACGGATACCGAGACCGTAAGCAAAAAAGTAACTACATATATTATTGTAAAAGACCGTATTGTATTCAGAACAGAATATTTACTCCACAAAGATAAATAAATTTCATTCAAAAAAAAGAAGAAAGTGTAGCTAAAGAAATGTATTTACTCTCATTATCAAAACCAAACACTCAAAAACTCATTTTGGTCTTTCACAAAATTCACATTAACAAGTTGCAGCCAACAAAAAGTTGTGATGTCATTTGCCTGTTCTTTGTGCTGAAAATATTTAAAATAAAATATTGTTGGGAGCACATTCATTCGCAAGAATGAAAAGTCGTGACCCAGTTTCCATTAAGCCGCTATCATCGCGGTAATTTAATAAAGAACTTTTTTAAAAGCAAAAAGTAAATAGAATGGTCCCAGCTCCGCGGCTCTCGTTACGGGATATTTTAAATCTGCGGAATAGATTTTATAAAGTGTACCGTGCAACTTGAAAACTTCTGCACCGGAGTGTCAATTGGGAATTTATTCGCAGTCATTTTTTGAAATATTCGATTTATTCGGACTTGTAATTCAATTCAACGGTTAATTGTTGAAAATTCAAAACGAATACCTAAATCTGTTCTACTTTCGTTTCTTAAAAGAACTGTCGTGATAAATTAAGTGAGTTGAACTGTGATTCAGAGGGACTACAAGAGGTTCAAATCATATTTATTTAAATTCGATTTAACATTTTATTCACGCTTTAATCATTAATGATGATTTAACAACTTTGTTCTAATTATGTAATAACTGAAGTTCCAGAGCTTTCGCAGTTTATTTAGACCTATCACGATTAGGCTTTTGACATCCCAAACTTTGTCGAAGCAACCAATCCCTGACCATTACCCTGGCCCAGACCCTGTTCCATCCAATCCTAACAGAAAGTACCCACCTATTCTTCATATTGGTACACCTTCTGAAGTCAGCGTCGAGCTCTGGCAGCAAGTCCTGCCGGCGCGGCGCGGCGGGCACGGCGGGCGGCGCCTCCCGCGCTCGCGCCTCTGACTCCGACGCCTCGTTTATGTACCCGCCGTTCATGCACAGCGGCAGGTTCGTGGGCCTGAAGATGATAACAGGAATGGTGAAAAGACCAAGAGATAAGAGCTTGCTGAAACTGGACACTGAACTCATCACTCCTTTCTTGATATTGCCATTGAATTAAATAACTCCCGATCACTTGCAGGTTATCGGTTTCCACTGCTGAATGTGGGTGAACCGATTAGCAAGGATGTAGCATGCTTTTTGGTTGTTTGATTTGTATCGTTGCTCATAAAGACCATTCTAAGTGCATTCAGTGCTTGTGGTATTACAAGTACCTTGGTCAATGGAAAGTGGAAACATGGCAAAGGCTTCTCATCGTTAGACCTATAACAACACAGTCTCAATTCGTTGGGTACTGACGTGGTGGGTGTGTCGGCGACGAGCGGCGTGGAGTCGTCGTCCTCGGGCTGCAGCAGCGCGCCGCTGAGCCCCATGGCGAGGCGCTTCATGAGCGGCGGCCGCTCGCCCAGCCGCCGGTAGCAGTTCAGCTCCGTCGGCGAGTTCGACTCCTCCGAGCTGCTGGGGCTCGGCTCGTTCACCAGCTTCGATACTCCCATTATGTTGCATTTCGCTGGAGACCTGCAGTACGAGAATAAAAGGTTTTATTGTTTATTATCTCCGTTTCATAATACTACAACAAGTGCATGATCCTTCCATGTTCCTGCCTTCTATGTTCCTTTGGAAAGCAGTTCATTTAGGTTAGGAGTTTTATTAAGTTTCATGTTGAAGTTCTGAAATAATCTTATCGAAGAGACGAAAAATTATTGACCTCACTCTGGCCAACCACTCTAAAACTTAAACTAACCTTAATAACTTCACAAAATATTGAACATATTAGCTTCAAGTTTTTATAGCGTTGCACTAGAGTTCATGTAATATGAAACGACTTTACAGTGCAGGGCAGCACACGGTGTCATACCTGTGCCGCATAGAAACCTACAAAATATGTTACTGCAACACCTATATTTAGGTCATACAGCCGAAAATTTCAAAGCGATATTTTTGGACTTTACATATTTTACTAAGCTTGCAGCAATAGTCCGTAGCTTTTTACCAATTTTTACATCTTTCACAGACGTCGGGCGGGTTTGAAAAATCATACGGCCTCAGGTACTTTGATTTTTTTTTCTTCTACAGTCAGAAACTTGGACAGATACAAATAGAAGTATATGGACAAATATATAGAGAAGAAAGGTTACCTGTCGCTACAATAGTGGTGCGTGAGGCCTGGCAGCGAGTCGGGCGCGCGCACCATGCCACAGTCGCTGCCGCTCAACTCCTTACTCTGTAACAACACAACAATATAACATATCATTATTATATAGTGTATACTAACTGTCATTCTGATAAGAAAAGCATGTCTTTCGACGTAAGAGGATTACTGAACGAAGAGGTTCCGAATGTGTAAGTGATGTTCACCAAAGTGTAACTAAGTTAAAAGGTTTGTAGTGTTCACGGGAAGACGGTATTCAAACTAAACGTAACGTTCTTTTGAAAAACAAAACATCATTTACAAGAAAACTTTAGATCTATGATTATTAGTACAGAACACTTTATAGTACCTGGATTTACTGCACATTATTTTATAATCTAAACGCCGATAATTGCTAGACAACTTACAAAATAATTTACGACTTCTGAATTATAGCTCGATATTTTACAGCTATCAATTACTATCCGTTGCCCAATTTTAAATCGAAATGCAACTTTTACGGAAATATTAATCAGTGCACTATGATTACCGGTATCAGGCAACACATTTACTGCTGACAGACGAAAGGCCGCAAACGAAGGTCGTTTAGCGACAGATAACTCAATACAATAGGAGTTTCAATAGCCCCACTTGATTACAGCTCGATATAACCGCATTCCGACCAAAGAATGTTAGAACACAAAATTATGGAAAGAAGTTCCACTGCAAATGAGCATTGAAGAGAAAATTAGAAATTATATTATCAAAAAGTTCATTTTCAGCCTCTGTAAATTGCTCCGCATTACACGGCATTTCAGTACTTTTATTTTACCCATAATGACAGATCAAAAATGTTCTGATAGAAATTTTCCCAAAGTTAGCTTTCCGAATTTGTAATCGGCCCGCAGCCGTACATTAGCAGTTTAGCACCATCGTTATAGACTTCTATAGTTCGTTCATCTCACAGTATCGTTCTATAACTGGTACTTCTGGTATTGTAATATCAGCTACACATTTGCAATGCCGCAGGTATCTGTATCACGACATTACGCCACATTACCGCACATTACTGCTCTTATTCATACCGTTGCTATGGCGACCGCACTCAACAGGCTATTACGACTGAAGTAAATACTGACTTATATTCATGTGCGCCTAATGCACTATTGTACAATGAATTGAAATTGTAGCTGTTTCCTCGTTCTAAGGAAATTACTTGACACGTCTCGATAAAAACCGAACAAGTCTTACAGATCTTACAATGTAGCTGATTAGCATGAATCTTTTCAATCGTTTTGCTGATGAATATCAACGTTCAATACCTGCAAGTTTTCTTCGTGGACTTTTGGCTTGAAATTATTTGTATTTGCTTTGTTTCCGTTATACCTTGACCTTAATTTGCCATACTAGGATAAAATATGGCTTATGATATTTACATAACGTTACTTGCTCTAAGGCCAAAGAATATCAGAAATGTATATAAGGTATTCAGATTACCCTCTACAACCCTCCTAAACCACTTGACCTTTTCATACCTAATATTAAAAGATAAGATAATATATTTTAAAACTCCATTATCATCCATTACAAGACATTACGTGGAGTACACTGAGTTTATTCAAAGCTTTCCTAGTATCCCATGATAAACAAACATCGTTACCTTACCGTTATAATTACCGTCCCCACGTAAATCAATTTTAAGACAATGGAGAACCTTTTAAAAGATTATTTAATATCTAAATTATTCCAAAAGGTTCTGTAACTGTTTGTTTTAAAAGGTTAATGACAAAACTTTGCCCTTAAAAAGTAAGAAAAAAATAATGGTTCAATCCCAGTACGAAAAAACACCTTTGAGAAAACAACACAAAACGTGAAAACTGACCTTGAATAATAAGAAAAACATTTTCTTACTAAGTATTCATTAACCTTCACTTAGTATTCACTTTAAAAAGAAAATAGAAGAATCTGCTTTGACCGTGCACCTTGTAACTTAATTATAATCTACTGAAGTAGCAACACTCGTAAAACTCAATCCTGAGTAAATACGTGAAGAATGTTGATAGGGTTGTGTTTGTGCGTGACGTCACACATCCCGGCGGCTGCCACAAATAAACTATGTTGTGATTCCGGTATCCGCTCCTTGTTTAACGTTCACATGTCGACCTAAAAATGTTTTGTTTGGGCAACGCATAAATTAATTTCATTGTCATGTTTATACCGGTTGGAACGATATCCTTATTTATTAATTTGTTTTTATGCAAATCCATGAATAAGTTATGTCTATTGTTCATCTGACATTTTCGTATTATTTATGAATCTGTGATCCATCATAACATTAATAATTTGTGTTCTTAGAACCATTACCTAAGAGAAGACCCTTTATTGCAAGTGTGTCTGTCTGTAGAAGCCCTTAAGTGCCGCCATTGTGCTAAGACAAAGACGTTTAAATCACAATTAATGTAATAAGCCGCAGACTGTAGCGACTCAACAAGTCCGCGATTATTGTTCAACTCACATTAAGTAATTAATGTCCCTATTGTTACTGAGACGCTCTGGGCTTCATCGGCACAATTTAGCGATCTCGCTCAAAATTTATAGCATCACGAAACAATAAGTTATTCGCTAAATCTACCCCCATATTAAATTCAGTGACTTCGATGAACAATTAAGTGTATAATCTCAAATTCAGAACCACTCAAGTATTGTATTGTCTTCACTTATCCAAAATCTAATTTATTTATTTAAAAGTTAATTTTCGAATATGCTATACCTAATGCAAAGAAAAACAAAACAATTCAAGTACCTGTTCCTTCTAACCAGTATACAAGCATAGGCAACAAGATGGCCTAGACTATTTAAGTACGTCTAAGGAGGTAAACAGTAAGAAGTTTTAAGGGTCGTTGACTTAAACCTCAGACATAGGAAGCCAGTCCCCAGCCGAACATCATAGTTTGATTGTGGAATTTTACGGAGCCTGATCGCAATTCAGCCTAACCAACGGAGACTCGTAAAACTGGGATGGAGGTCACAAGCCCTGCGAGATAAATGACAAAACAGAAATAAAACCAGCTATTAAGTTTAAGTAGGCCAACATTTTTGAGAAACACACAAAAATAGGTGAATTACCACTAATGTTTCAATAACCAAACCTATGGAAGTGCAAGAACGCAACTGAAAAGGAGGAATGATTCTAAGAAAAGTCATGCTGACTCCAAAATAAATTGATTACATTAGGTACTTCAAGGAAGGCGAAAATAAATAATATATCCAACCACAATGTATTTACAACAATGCTACACAACACAGAGCAGATATCCTGGTGACCCAATTCAGAGTCAAACAAAACGTGCAGCTCTCGACTAAACAGAATGTCGGACTAACTGGCACGGTTGCACGCTTTGGGGAACTGCACACAACGCATCACACCCTGGAGACATTGCACTAGCTAAGTCTGTGTTGAAAAAAAACATATACAAAATATAGGTAAAATTGGGACCAAATAAAGAGACTACGGATAGTCGTTTGCTATAAGTAAGTAAATACAAATTCTGCAAGAGTTATTAACTTAGAGCAAGACGTAAACATGGTGATTAGAAGTAAATTGCAGTGCATTTGGATAAGCAAAATTTCACACGGAAAAAAAAATATATTGTCAAAAGAAATAAAATACAGAATTCCCGTATTCAAATTGTCGAAAACTCGTATCTGTAGAACTGCTTACGAGCCGACACACGTCCGTATAAAATATTTAAAGGAAGACGCCATGTTCCGGGTGCACTCCGGTAAATGCTCACACGTAAAACTTTAGTGGTTGTGTGCACCTCCTCGTGGACTCGCTTTATGGCCGAATCAAATAGGAATGGAGGCACGGCGCTAAAGGGAATTGGACGACTTTAGAATGGCAATAATGTGAGCAGGAATGTTCCTCACGAATAGTTAAGTGAGAGCGCTCCGCGTTGGAACTTTCATTCATAGATGTCGGAAATGCCGAATATAGTGAGTAACAGTAAAAAGACTATAAACTTTGCTGTTCAAGCTTAATTTAAAGTCTGGTTCATCAAACGGGTTATTGAATGGGAGAAGTTACAAACATCCTCAGCAGTATCTAATCCAACAACTATAACATCCGGTCAAACCAACTGTAATTAGTGCCAAGCTTTCCTTATTTACCGATCATATAAGAGCTATAAACGTATCGAATGATGGCCAATTGATGACATCTCAAGCGCCGGACCCTCTCCGGACCCTCTCCCTCCGCACTAATGTGTGTGAAACCTTAATAGCATTAGATCACCCTCATAATTTCATTAGTTGTTTGTTAGTGTATATTAATATTATTGCTTTACCATCTGTTGAGCGTATTCGTTGGGGGTTGATGGGAGTTTTGAATATTATTTAATGGATTCATTAATCATTAAGTTGCCCGTCCACGGACGTGATTGAGTTTCAAAAAGTAATTGAACGGATTCATTACAAAAACATGAGAAAACCTATACTTTATTTTATTTAATAAATACGAAGGCTCTGTTAGTTTGAGCGTGTTGACTTTAGTAACTAAAGATCCTTAAATTCAGTTATTGTGATACTTAACTGGCCCATTTATCAAAGAAGGTTTTATGCTACTTTTCTCCTGAGACGCAGGCGAAACCGCAAGAAAACAATAAGAATTCGTAAAAGCTGCTACTGGATTGTTTCTCAAGGATAAAATGTAATTTGTAGCCGTTTGAAGAAATAAACAATTACGTACTTTAACTGGGAACATTGTGTACGCGTATTGAAGAAACTCCAGCGAGCTTACGACCTGAGATAGCTGATAGTGGTGCGTTCGTGCGAGCACGCGACGTTGCGCAATCACCAGACAATAACTTCTTATGATTTGTCTACCCTCGGCGTAAGGTCGTCTGCGTATTCTTTTGTTTTAAGGATATCGTTCTGAAAGCTCATAATATAGCATAATTTATTTAATGAAGATAGCGTATAATCGCAATTAAGGCTAATGGTAATAAATTAAAATTAGCTCGCCTGAACGTGGACAAGCCCTAACAAGCGATCGCCAAGTTTCAGCATTTTTACGATCGGCGCACAATTAACGACTGTTCCGAGCAATTATTTCTTTATCTTTATAATGCCTGTTTTTATCGTTCGTACGCGGCTCGATTTATTTCACTTGCCCGAATATTTTAAGTGTTTTATTACTGGGTAATTAATTTCTAGGCTTTCTGTCGGCCCTTTGTACCACGGACGCTAGCTTTGGTACTATTTTAGTTCGTGGTATTAAATCATAACCATGGACCGTAATAGTTTTGGTACAAATATGAATTATGCGCTCTAGTTACCGTGATGGTCTAGCTGGGAGGAACATTGTGAATTTAAATTCCGTTTCATATTTAAGGTCGGTGGTAATTTATTCGTAGATTATTGCCTAAGTTGGATTAACTCGGAATGCGCCGGAATTGTACGCGGAGTAGTGTAGCCACAGGAGACCTGGCTTACATTGATATGACCTAACTAAGTTTATGAGAAGTTACGAGTGAGAAGGACTAACAACGCGCTCCGAGTTCTGTTGTTGTGATATGTTTGTGAATTAGAAATATAATAATTTTGAAAGTTTCGTATACATTTTATATAATATGAGTAGGCAAATGTGACATTTAGCCTCGTGGTACTTATCATACAGCAAACACATTTGACTTCAGTACTGTAGCTAATTATTTTGGAATAGTTGACGGACCTAACACAATTAATTAATGTCTAATATGCAGCAAAATCCCATTAATGAGATTAATGTTAACATTGTTACATCTATTTTACTTAAATATTCAGTAGGCGCCCTTTATAAACTCTGTGATTTTCAAAATTTCACGGCCGACCTTCAGAACAATATTTGAGTTTGGAACATTTAATACAATTAGCAGTAGCACTGCAGATGTGTATCTGGGAGCATATTTATTAGTTGCGTGCGAGCGCGCAGTAGCCGCCAGTCGCGCGATACCGCGCCGAGTCGTACCTACGCATAATGTGCGCACTACTTTTTACTAATTATTGGACACAGGCACGCTATTGTACGCTTTTATTAAATTAGGGCCTTATCGTTGAATAGAAGTTCTGTCTTTTAAAATATGTTTGAACTTTTAAACTATCTCGAATATGCGCTGAATTCGTTTTTGAAAAAGAATGTGAAAGTAATTAGAAAAAGAATGTGCACTGGTAATATCATTTTGGTTGGAATAACACAACAGGATATTTATAAAGCAATTGTTATTTTGTCTATTCTGAACAAGCAAGAGAGAGCTTTGTTCTTACCTCAAAAGCGTTTTAATCAGTTTAACGGGGGTTGTTGACTTATCAATAGATCCAATCCCTTAGACTTGTGAAAATTATTCTTCCGAGAACCTGCCTAATATTTGCAATCAATATCGAGGAGCCCTGCTCTTCAAAAATCGAAATCCAAACCAGGCACTTTGGAGTGTAAAATCGCGTAATATTTCATGTGAATTCCGCAGGGGTTAGGGCTGGCCTACATGCCGCGGTGGCAGTGAACACATCGGCCACGTTTTCTATCAACATGTAAACGGACGATGAATTCCATTCCACTGCGTCCCTCGGGACACCGTGACTTGCATGTGTGGGGCGAGGTCACACTTATAGCGGGGATTTTTTAGTTTATTTTTTTTTAATATTATTAACAACTAGAAATACAATATCGCATGGGATAACTCATGGATAAATTAAGTAATTTGAATGTTAATAAGCTTTAACGATGAATTAGCAAGACCTTTTTATTGCAAATCTACCAAATTAAGTAATATTTCTCTTAAACCTGATAATAAAATCATAAAATGCGCACTATAAATCACTCCAAAAAAAGTAAGGCAGACATTAAAATTCTTAAGTAATTTATTCACATAATCCTTCATTATGGATTCTAATATAATTTACTATACAGATGTCAGATTGAGTGGCGTCATATTTCATGTGGAATAACTTAGTAGCGACATCGGCTGTGACGTCACTCGTTAATATTAACATAAGCTGATTGAATATGGACGTGGCTGTACAAATGTAGACATCGGACCACTATACCTAGACCTCACATCATGTGAAACTCAGAACTTCTACAGTTAGTTCCATAGTATGTTACGTGTCACGTTACACTGGCCACTCATTACTGGAATTAGTAGTAGGCTTAAGATGTAATTAAGCTAATTGCTTTCTCTAATGTACTGTTGGATGAATTAGCTTTTGTCTGAGTACTAAGTGTAATTTGTTTGTTTGCTTATAATTTACAAAATGCAATTTCGACCTGGGCAATTTCGCAATTCACTGTGTGGTAGTAGGAATTTCGTTGTTTTTTTATTTATTTATTTGAACCGTAGATCACCTGTTATGCTGATATGAGATTTTTAATGACTGTATAAACTTCAACCCTTGATTTTATAGTATCAATTTATTTTTTTATATAAGACCGCGGTCAGTGGAACCACCCCTTGGGTCTGCGGCCAATATCGGACATTTATCGCGGGGCGGCAAATCGCGCGCTCTTTTCGTTTGCCTGTTAGTGCCCCTGAACACGAAACGCTCACGTCTACCACATGAAAAACTGCGAAAATTCACCGTTCGAATAGTGAACACACAATGAATAGTGAGTACAGCAAATAAAATTGAATATCAACTATATTCTTGTTGACAATGGTTAACTTATTAATTCATATTGGAATTTACGTATCTGTAAAAAGTCAGTCTAGTAAAGTATTTTGTAACTGTTAAACTGTACAGCCAAGGTATTTCTTGCACCTTTTCCCCGAAAACCTCGAAACAATTTAAAAATAAACGAAACAAAACAATAAACATTTGTATAAAGAGGCAGGAGCGTGTTTCATTATAATTTAAACAGTCGTAATAATGGGAATGCCGTCTGAAAGTCACTTTCGTTCAGAGCGGGACGGGGGATTGGGAGCCAGTGGTGTTGGGAAAGGGATGCGAGATAGATTGGCGTGCGAGCCGGCAGTATCGCCGAACGGTGGGGTTATTTAATTACGGGGACAGCGGGACTGAATTCCTGCGCTAGAAAGTGTTCCGCTAACAACTTCTACTGGTGAACTGATTCTCAGGTATAGAGGTCACGGGTGCGGAGTGTGTTGTCGTGTGCGATAGGTTAACGATTGACACAGTGTTGAAATGTGTGCATACTTTGTATACATTATCCATGATTTATTAGTATGTTCTTTTGGAGACCAGCAAGCTAATTGGTTGGAGCAATACTTTACTTTATGCGTTCTAAAACTGATGAATCATAGAAGTTTAATGAGTATAAATATTATTAAAAGAAGTAAAAATTACAATAAAATATGTAAAAATATGTAAAACTGGAACAGTGCGTTAAAAACGAAAGGTTTAAAATAAAAGGAGCAGTAAAGTTTTATGGTAAGGAGTGCTCTATCTAAACAATACGCTTCGACTAAGTTATGGACAAACAGGGTTGCCAAATTACATTTGAAGATTAGAAAAGAAAAATAAATGTTCATGACACTTTTCCAAGGCTGTCTGCTTTATAACTACTGTGTAGTGTAAATAATACGTACAGTAAATTTTTCAATTTCTTTGCGACCTAAATAATGCAGTATTACATTATGTCAAATAGATACAAGAGCATTCATAATAATTTATCGTGCAACAATCACAACTAAAAAGACAATGTCTTCGTATTGAATAATTTAATAGCCATGAATAATTCATATGAAATCAACAATATGTCATACATGACATCCACGTGACGAAGAAAGGTAGAAACATTATCTGAGAGTATTTGTGACACATTTCTTTGTCGGCCATTTTAAATAAACAAAGGCGTAGAAAACCATGCTAATTTAATTTTTCCTTTGTTTCAGGCAACTACTCACATTGGGTAAGTTTATATTATTTTTTCTCTTTGAATGATTTAACCTTACTAAACTTAACGCTATTTTGAATTAGCTCAACGTTTTCATGTCTCGTAAGATATTATGGAAGAAAATCATGGTAGAGAAAGTCGGTCTTCGGTTTGACACTGAAAATAACTTTTGAATATTACTATACATATATGAAAGAAGCTTTTTAAATATTCGGCAACCCTATCTGAGTGAGTTGCAATAAATCGCGCGTTATCTGCGCGTGCGGGAGCCGTGCCCGCGCGCACTAAACACCTTAATTGCCAACTCATTCATTCAACATTTTCACCAAATTCCGATTCATTTTAAAAACAAGTAAATAATCCTTTTAATGGAAACTTAAACCCCTTCTTTTTATTTTTTTAATTATACCCATATCTTTCAGTTTTAACGATTTAACACCGTTACAGAGTTCCAACAAAGTATGCCAATAAGCGAAAACCACCAGAAAATAATACGAGTGTTTAATTAACTTTAACTAAACTACGCTATATTAACTGAAACACAATTTAATCTTTTCAACAAGCAATCAAAACTACGTGCTGGCGACGGAACTCAACGACTAACTTCAGTGTGAAATCCAACAATTTAATTACACAACAGTCCGGGGCAGCCGCGGTTTCAATCGAAGTAGGACCGACCCGGGGCCGACCGACCGACCGGATCGGACGGACGGGAGCAAAATGCACAGATTATAGACCGCTCAGACAAGCACGTGACCAGAATTAGAATGTGAGTCCCATGTTGTTTGTGGGGGTTTAAATAACATTGTTGTCTTATGTTAGACGTATGCTGGCTAGGTCATTTTAACCCTAAAAGGTTGTATAGCTTCTAATTCCACAAAGTCATAATTCAATTTAGGTACTACGCTAATAATACACGGGTCCGTATGTAAAAATGTTGTTTTCCATTCAGATGGTAAAGTTTGGAGCCCAAGGATGATAGATATAAAACTGTATGTATGTAGGACAAACTAATGTGACTTTGTGAACACGTGCAGAGAGCTCTGTGATTTATGACGTGGACTTTTTGTTACTTTCTCCGTTGCTGAGGTACGGAATTTGAATGTAGCCGAGTGTTTTAGTTTTTCAGCTTTGAATCCGTCTGACAATATGCTCACCCTCTACTTATAAAATAAACTTACTTTTGTAGGAACACTTTTGTATAAATCTTCAGAAAATGTGAGGCCCTTGAATTTTATACATAAAGCGGATAAATTCTTTTCTCCGAATATAATAATAATATAAAACATTTTTGAAGTGTCGTTAAGAGCGTTTACCTGTGTCGGAGCCGACAAAGTTGAGAGTTGTCGGAGTTTCCCTCTCGTCGTAATCATTAGAGCGTCGAAGCCTTCAGTTTTATCTCGACTCGGAGGAGTTCCGACACTTGACGCGCTCTTCCACAACTATTGGCGTAACTCTAATCTTTACGTTTGCTGTCCAAAGTGTTCCGTTATTTCCAAATCTAGAAGTACTATTGTAAGTTAATTGGTCTGTAACTTAGTTTGATTTTAAAATTTCGGACTAAAACGATAGTTTTATAAAATAGACAAATTAACCCACTTTGGCAATTTCTTATATCTCGTGTAGAAATGGGCAATATCTGCGAACTGTGACTCAAGCTTTTATTACAAAAACTAAATCAAGACTTCTATAGAACAACTATAACATCAAATTGCATTCACCAATTTCTTGCTCAAGAGAGTCGTTGTTAGTTTTTCCCAGAACTTTCTTTCCGAGGAACCTCACATTCCATCAAATTACCGTCAACAAATCATCAACCAACAAAAAAAGCCAAGCCCATCATCCCGAAAACAAACTTCTTATGTTGTTCCTCAATAAGAAGTAAGTAGGGAGTTCATAACATATGATTACCGCGAGTTAGACCGGGAGCCGGGACCGCTTAGCGCCGCTAATAATACCGACGCCATATTGATAGCTTTGCTTAAACACTGCTTTTGTTTATCGCAGCTACTCCTCTTTGATTGATTGCTTCAATTTGATTTATTCGTTTTTAAGTAGTGTTATGGGTCTTAAATTTTTTGGGGATTCTTAAATTATACGTGTAGGTGTGAAGGTTTTAAATCTATTTGAAAATAAGCTATAAACAATGCCTTCTCGCAATCGCGTATAAATTATGTTTACGACACTGTTATTAAACAACGCTTTTTATAATACCAGTTTTTTCAAACCGGTATGTAAAACATAATAATTTACCAGAAAATGTCACATTGACATGGTACCACCCGTCCAGAGCAGATAAAGCGATTCACTTTGCGATTATATATTTTTTCTTTTATTTAAAACTATAAATTACCATAATTATTGTCACCGCACAAGTTGTACTATTATTTTAACTGCTTTAAATTACTGGAGGCTGGAACCGAACCCGCATAATATCCGTCAACTATCCGAGACGGGAGGAGACAAAATTAATTACAATAATGACAGTGACATTACACGTCACGTCGTATGAAACCAGATAAGACTAATGATAGTTTTAATGATAAGCTGTCCAGTTCTCTAATCTATTGATATTATGCGTTAGAATGATGTAAAAAATCCGGTAAAACAGGCTAGCATTGCTGTGATAGATAGAGACTACTTTTCTGCGCATAGCTCCCGGTCTAACAGTGGCGAAACATCATTATAAATTTAAATACAAATATTATCATAGTATATTATATACTAGACTTTAAAGCTACTTAATTAAGTCCTAGGACCCATTTTTTTTTTAATGAAACGTGCACAAATAAGATTGTCACTATATGCAGCAAGTACCAGGGTAGCGCGCAGGAGGTAAACACTAAATCATCGCTAATGTTACCTGCACTAAACGTGTGCAGTGTACACAGCAGATATTAAACTTGAGCTCGTAATCATATTAGATGTTACGTTATTAATAGCTCGCAAGGAGCTGTGGTTACGTTTAATAATGATGCAGTTTGTTGGTTTCCTGGTTAACGTTACAGCGTTGTTGGAGGTTTTGGCTTCGATTTCTAGATCATGTAATGCTGCTTGATTGTATGATAAGCGTTCGGCCTGAATCTCGTGGCTATGTGTGAATGAGCTTTCATACACAGGCGAAGATAAGTAAAGTATCAGTTTTCTTGGGAAAAAACCCGAACATTAGGTACATTGATTCATAAAAGTATGGTAATCCTTACCCAGAGCGGCGCGGAGGGCTGCAGCTGCGAGGCGAACGCCATTCGGAAAGCATCTCCCACCAGCGAGTTCAGTTCCTCCGCCTGCAACAACACATATAACACATTATCATGCTGTCCTTACCATTTTCCATATTACACTTGGTACACTTATCTTGACGATATTTCAGAAGCTAGAGTTAATAAAGCCTTCTTATCAGATTTTAAATTAATGTTTAGATCAAAGGAAACACTTTAGAAACAAGCACATTTTAAAGGATGCTACAACACCACGGGTTTTATCTATTAGTTAAAAATAAATTAACGTTGTTAGTTAACCGTAAACCAAACTGCTATATAGGTACTTAACACAAAATTGTGAGTACTTTTTTCCAATCTACTCTTAAAACTATTAAAATAACTCCTGAAAAATATAACAGCTCTAGGCTATTAACACGAGCTGCAGAACAAGAGCTTATAACGTTACACTAGATGGTGAACAACAGCTATTACTATAAACAAGGCATAACATTTTTCCGAAGGCTGAGCGGCAAGTTTTAAGTGAGTCTGCGGTATTGCGCCCACTAGCGCACCGCACCGCACCCGCCGCTACTTGCGCCGCGCCACGCGCGAGGCAACGCAGAAGTTTTACGACGCAGACAAATAGTCTGTTACGTTTACGAGTGCAGCGCTGCTCTTTTATTGTATTTTCGGGACTTGTTTCAGCAGTCTTAGTAGTCGTACTTGTAGCTTAGAACAAAATAGTGAAGAAACTTATTCACATTGTATGCAGTGGATAGAGGTTTATTGGCAAAGTTTAAGCGTGATATTTAGACTAATTAGTTTAAAGACAGACGTTTTAAGAAATTTGAACTTAGTCATCTACTGAGTGGATCACATTTTTATTTAAATTAATTAAAATAAATAATGTTTGAATATTCTCATCATACCAAAAGATAATGGCCCTGATCACTAAGTTATTCAAAAAATATTTATTCCAAATAATAGAAGTAAACCTACTGTATTTTATCTGCTCTTGTTTAAAGCACTTCATACAACGGCAGTGAAGCTCCTATAGGCATTGTAATATTAAAACTAAACGCTACCGTCTACGTGAAGCCTGAGAGATGTGCACTATTATAGGAAGTCGGAGCGAAAGTCGCAGGAAGCCGACAGTCAATGTACTCCAGTTAATCGGAAAGTCTGGGATCCCGGTAACATTGTCTGCACAACAGT
Organism: Helicoverpa zea; assembly: GCF_022581195.2. NCBI lineage: Eukaryota > Metazoa > Arthropoda > Insecta > Lepidoptera > Noctuidae > Helicoverpa > Helicoverpa zea. Next base: position 104,461 of record NC_061458.1, on the reverse strand, counting down.
CAATAGCGGAGATATTACATGAGCGATATTAAAATGAGGTACGGATGAAACCAACGAGAACTGTAAATACAGAATTCATTTACTTTCGTCAAACAAACACCTTTTAAAAATAAACATTGATAAAACATCGTACCTCCCGTTGTTATACCAAATACTTGAGCCCAAATATGATTGTGTTAAAACAAACATGGAAGTTACTGTGATACCTTGTACGGCTTGTAAATACACTTTTGCTTTATTACTTGATTTCAGATTTTATTGTTATAGGCATAAACGTTAATTTTGGTATAGTCTGAATGTGTTCCAAAAAAGTAAGTTTTGTGGGCGTGACCGATATGTGAGAGTGATAGCCGTCAGGCGCCCACGACAAAGATTGACGACTGAGCCCATTACACAGCGAAGGCTAAGCTACGCTAGCCTAAATAACCTCCAAAAAAATATTATAATATTAAGTTGGATAAAACCCAGACACCTAAGTACTGCTAAAACCAACTTTATGAAAATGAAGCACATTTTGCAGTTAGTTCTAAAAACTTAAATTAGTTGACAGAAACAACAATTAGCTCTAAGTGAAGAAGACAATTTAAATGAAAAATCACGTAATTTGCTAACAGAACTCGCTGGATTCTGCTAAAATCACAATTTACGGAGAGATTTGTTACTTTAGAGATGTGTTACAGTCTCTTGACGGAGATCCATGCGGCTCCCTGGCGCCATGTTGTTTTACTATCTAACATTCACATATGTTTTGTTTGTTTTCTGTATAATGTTATTTACATATCTATAGCGCAGCTTCAGAAGTATGTGAAGCCCACAAAACAAAGCTATGCCATACGTTGAGCAGTGACTTCATAGCAGAAATATGAAAACAATCGACGTATAACATCGTAAAGTAACGGGACCATGGACAAATTACACCATATTAACTTGGAGAGCTCTGTTCTACGATCGTAAACTATGGATGGATAAGCCACTGTTAGTTGTATAGTAAGAGAATAAACCGGCCAAGTGCGAGTCGGACTCGCGCACCGAGGGTTCCGTACAAATGCTGTACAGATAAAAAGTGAGTTTCGCGCCAACCGTTCAGTTTAGAACAATCATAGTTATGGTAATTTCGTGAGAGTCAAAATAGTTAATATTTTTTATTTTATAATATAACTAAAATAGTAGGCCAGTACCTTGTAAAAGTTATTTTATTGAAGTTATTTATATACAACATTTTATAGTCATCATTCAGAAATCTGATTGAAAATAACTGTCTTACGTGTCTTAAAGGTCATGGGGCATATCTGACCCGCTTTGTAAAAAGTGGCGGACATGAATCAAAGTAGTTTTAAATCGTGGAGAATGGTATGACGTTTCTTTGAATATAAATATTTTATTAAAATTCCATGGAGACGAATGTCCAGGATCGTTTGAAAAATATAAAAGACAAGCAGTTTCAGAGGATTGTACAGGTTGCAATGCTAGTTTTTATTGTTAAAGACATTTCATAAAGAAGGAAGGTGCCAATCCGGATGACCAGGATCTGATGAGGATCTGAAAACCCTGAGAAATCGAGGGCAACTCTTGAATATTGTAGGCACGCATCGAGTCATAACCAGACATGTGAGTGTATTTTTGAGGGTACTGGTAAACAGTGAAGGTTTGGAGCTGATTTGATTATTGAGACTACAGAGAGTCAAGGGAACTCCCGAACGGTATGTTGCAACTACCACGTGTTTGGGGATATTTTATTCGTATTGGCGAAGACTTTCCACAAAGATAGGTTTGACTGCCATTGTGGGATCGACAGCTAAGATCAGATATAGTTATGGGAACTCCTTTACAATTTATAACGTAACCTTGTGTTGGAGCTTATTTTATTTTAGGTGATGAGAATTCACTACTAACTTGGGTTAAAGCAGCCATTGCAGGAATGGGATCTTTTATTTTTGAGGGATTAATCACCTAAAGAGCCCCAGTTTCAGGTTTTTTCGAAACCGCCGGACGACTTGTAGCTTTCGAATTGTAACAACGACTTGTAGAGAGTAGGATTCGGGGCTGCTGGCTTTACGTTTCTAGAGCCTTGACAAAAGTGTAATTCTGTCCCTTTCTTTGTTTTATAAAGTCGGCATTATTTTATTTTGTAGCATTTTACAAACAAATCCAACTTCAAACATATAAAAAAGCAACAAGAAAACAAAAGCAAGAAAGAAATTAAAAAGATGTTAGGTGCATCGGTCTAGAAGTCGGTGTCTAGCTAGAGGATGCCTCTATATTTATTTAACCACCGAGATCTAGACCGATGCATATAAACAGTTTTGTTGAGAAGTTGTTTTTTTTTTTGTAAAAAGTTTTTATTTTTAACTTTTGTGAAAAGTTCTCGTCAATACGAATAATATAAGCCCAAACACGACGTAACTAAAACATACCGAGTTCTCTCGACTTTCTCACGTCTCCATCATCAGATAAGCTCTTAACCTTCACTGTTTGATAGTATCACCAGACATACATCTGAGAATCAAGTTTTAATCCTATGCATGCCTACAATTTCTGATAGTTGCCCTCGATTTCTCAGGATTTCCATCATCAGATCCTGACCTGATGACAATGGAAATAAACGGCGAGTATACTCTTTCACTACAAAGAAATGATTTCTCAAATCCGTCAAACTTGGTCGTTTAAATTCCCCATTGAAATGAGGAAAATATTTGATGTTTACACCTGATTTTCTCTAGATTCCCATGGTTCACATTGATGCGTGTTACGGCCTGCGCCGCCTGGCAACACAGTCGGGCGGCGGGGCAAAATGCTGGGGAAGCGCGTCCCGCGCTCCCTGGCAACACCGAGGCGCCCGCCGCGCATCACGCCACCTGCGCGCGAGCCAATCGCAGGCGGCGATTCAAACTGCGCCTTGCGTCATCCAACGGGAGGCCGCCACGGTGACGCCGGCGCGCTGGAGAAGGGGCGACGACGGAGGCGTCGAGAGCGGCGCTCGTCCACTTGCCTTCACGGGCCGTCGAGATCAACACCACTGCCGATACGTAACGGGTCCAACGAATCTCTGCAGTCTAAATTGTATAACTTAATCTCGAGTGAATAATTCATTGTAAAGTTTTAATAATTAATATAAACCAGTAATAAGTGTGCATTCGCATTTTTTATTTGATCACGCAAGCGCGTACAAAATTGGCGACCGTGACAGGACCCGTTACATCGCGATCTATTCGTCGTCTCGTCGCGTCAAGAATCGTCGAGAATCGTCGGTCGGCACGTGGAGCAAGTGCCGCAGCCCGCCATCTATCCAGTCGGGCTGCGTAACCGCATCGAGACTGCAGGAGGCGAAGGACCCGGACAAGCAGCCTCAGGAGCCCGGTGAAGACGGCGACACGTCAACCGAAGGTCTAGCCCAGGAGAGTAAGCCTTGATCCTTTCTAATTTCCTTTCTCAATCTCGATCCTCGTGCTCTTGCGCTGTGAAATAGCGGGCGGCTAGCTATTCGAGCGTCGGGGGGCTTCTCCGGCAAAGCAGTGCCACGTGGTGGCAAAGGCGCCATAAACTGGCCAAACTGCTAGGTTATATTGCACGTGGGTTGTGTTTTTTTTTGAATTGGGTTACGCTTATTACATGCTAAGTGGCATTTTTCTCCATTATTCATTTGTTGCACATACCATTGTTAAATCAAGTCACCCGCACCCACGCTAAGCATAACCACATTTTATTTTTCCGAAGCACGGCAAGCTTGCATTCGAAGTGCACGCATTTATTTTCAAGGTTATTGCCTATTACACCTGCCTAAAGTTCACGCACGCGCGCGAACTAGTGCACGCACATTTCTTTGCTTGGTGAACCAGCATTGCGGCCGACTATTTCAGAGTTCCGGCCATACGGCAACGGTTCCGGTCCAGCTTCGCAGCCCCAACGGCACGGCGGATTCCCTCGGCACGCCTGTTACATCGGGTTGCGGCCGACGCTGCGGCGCGGGAGTCGGGTGACCACGTGTTGGAGCGGCGCATAATATTGTCAGGTTCACTGCACATTTATTTATTCAGCTCATTGTATTGCATTAGGTTGTGTTTCTTGTAAGCGTATATATAAATTAGCAAAATGACCGATGCAGATACTGACCAGAAGGTCAACTTTAAAGAGTTAATTAAAAGGCGTGGCACTATTAAGGGCAGGTTAACTAAATTCATAGACTATCTAAGTACTATTCAAAAGATAAAGGCTAGTGATATTACAAGCTTACAAACAAAAGAGCTCTCATTGAGGCTAAGCAAATTTCAAGATTTGTTCAAAACGTTTGATGAGTTACAGTCTGAAATAGAATCCATATGTTCTGATGTAGATGAACAATTAGACGAAAGAGAGTCTACTGAGCGCCAATTTTACTCAGCTCTCTCTGTAGCGCAAGAACTGATTGAGGCTACCCCGTCTACCATTAATAAGGCCAATAGCGTCGACCAACAAAGTAATTGTTCTCACCAACAAAGTAATTGTTCTCATGCATTTAATGGAATAAAACTACCCACCATACACCTCCCAAAGTTTGATGGAAACATGTTAACATGGTTAGAATTTAAGGATACTTTTGATTCCATTATTAACTGCAATAATTCAATTCCAGAAATTAATAAATTCCATTATTTAAGATCGGCTTTGGAAGGTAGTGCCAGGGGAGTAATTAAGGCCATAGAGTTTACCTCTAGTAACTACAAATTAGCATGGGAATTACTGTGTGAACGGTATGATAATAAGAATGTTCTTATAAATAATCATCTTAAGTCTTTAGTGACTGTTGAAAGGTGTAGTAAGGAATCTTATAAGGCATTAAGGTATTTAGTAGACCATATGTCAAAGAATTTGAGAGCGCTGGATACTTTGGGTCAACCGACTGACAAGTGGGACGCACTAGTTATTTTCATTATAGCATCCAAATTAGACTCGGTCACTTACACTAAGTGGGAAGAGTACCGGGCTACATTGACAGATTATCATAAATTAGAAAACTTTACAATGTTTTTAAGAAATCGTGCAGACATATTAGAAACTATGCATTTTGCTAACATGGTTCACACAGACAAAGGTGACCGAAGGTCAAATTACCCTAGGGAGTCTAAAGTTAACAAAGCATTTGTCGCTTCCAGTGAACATGGTGCCAGTGCAAAGTGTTATATTATCTGTCCCGATGACCACCAGTTACATGGATGTCCCAAGTTTAAAAATATGAGCATAGAGGATAGGCTATCTGAAATTAGTAGATTAAAATTATGTAAAAATTGCCTCAAGAGTGGTCATAATTCATTCCAGTGCAAGTCCAGGCCTATGTGTCGTGTTTGTAAAAAGAAACATAATTCATTAATACATAAAAACGAGCCAATTGTATCTAATGCTATTCAAGACTCTACGGAGGTCTCTAACTTACCTGTGTCACTTTCAGTTGCAGCGGCAGGTCAAGTTTTGTTAGGTACGGCTATTGTAGACATAGTAAATAGGCAAACCGGTGAAATCTATCAGGCGAGAGCATTACTAGATACTGGCAGTCAGATGTCCTTTATAACTAGTGTAATGAAGGAAAGGCTTAACTTAGTTAGTGACAAATCGCGTTCAATTCATGTGGCTGGCATTAATAATTCAATTTCAAATATTTCAGAAAGGGTAAAGGTTGAGATTAAATCGCGTATAAGTGAGTTCTGCATACCAATTGACTGTCTTGTTGTACCAAATATCATAGGTACTTTGCCAAATGTACAGGTCAACGTTCAGCAACTGGCCATACCGAAGGAATTTAGGCTAGCTGATCCAACTTTCTATAAGCCATCTCAGATAGACATTTTAATCGGTGCAGATGTATATTGGTCCATTGTAAATGCGAATCATATATATTTAGGTAAAAACAAACCTGCCCTACAAGATACCAAGTTAGGTTGGTTAGTGTCAGGCCCTACTGGGCAAGATAGGCTAAAATCCCTCAAAGTAACTTGTAGTTTTAGTCAAGAATTACAGGATGACTTAAAAAGGTTTTGGGAAATAGAAGAGAGTTATTCTGAACAATTTGCTCGTTCACCCGATGAACATTTTTGTGAAAGGCACTTTGTGGAAACTACTAAACGCCTAGCTAACGGTAGGTTTTCAGTGTTAATGCCTCTAAAGGAAGAACCTAAATGTGCTCTAGGAGATTCTTATGCTATGGCTAAAAAGAGACTTCTAAATTTAGAGACTAGGTTAGATAAGAATCCTGAGTTAAAAGACGCTTATTCAAAATTCATTAATGAATATAAGGAATTAGGTCACCTAACTGAGATTGCCAGGCCACAGTTTGGTGTGTATCTTCCCCACCACTGCATTATTAAGGAGCATCATGAGACCACTAAGGTTAGAGTAGTTTTCGACGCGTCTGCTAAAACTACCTCAGGGAAGTCGCTAAACGATATTCAAGCAGTAGGTCCAGTCATCCAGAGCGACTTACTGTCTATATTATTACGCTTCAGAGAGCATAGGTTTGTCCTAACTGGAGATATTGCTAAAATGTACAGAATGATTGCCATAGATGAGTCTCAACGCCATCTGCAATTAATACTGTGGCGCTGTGAGAAAACGCACAATATTGTAGTATATCAGTTGAATACAGTAACTTATGGTACAGCATCTGCGCCATTCCTTAGTACTAGGTGTCTTCAACAACTAGCGCTAGAGTGTGGTGATGAAATTATAAAAGAAACCATGCTAACTGACTTCTACATCGATGATTTGAGTACGGGTTGTGCCTCAGCAAATCAGCTGACACATATCTTTAAGAGCATCACGCGAGTTTTAGAGTCAGCCGGTTTCATACTTAGGAAATTTCGTACCAACTGTCCACAGATATTTGAGCACGAACAGGTTAATAGTGATACTTTAGAACTGTGCAAAGAATCGGCTGTGCTAGGATTAAACTGGTCTCCAGTCAATGACTCAATTCAATTTTCCACCAATGTGCCACTTGCTTCTCAGATAACTAAAAGAACTATTATCTCTATGACATGCAAAATATTTGATCCACTAGGATTATTGAGTGCAGCAATTATCAAACCAAAAATCTTACTTCAAAAGTTATGGTGTGCCAAATTACAGTGGGACGAGCCAATACCCAAGGAACTGGCAAAAGATTGGCTAAATTTCAGCAATAATTTGTCTTATTTGTATAATATACATCTGCCTAGGTATGTATTGTGTGAAGGGCCAGAATACATTGAATTGCATTGTTTCGTAGATGCCTCACAAGCTGCATTTGGAGCGTGCATTTATTTAAGGTCTAGAGATAGCAAACATAAGCATACATCACGCCTTTTATGTGCAAAAGCTCGGGTAGCACCCATTAAACCATTGACTATACCTAGATTAGAATTATGTGGAGCGCTCCTCGGAGCTAGACTTTGTCAGAAGGTTAGTGAATCCTTAAAATGTAAAATAAATAAGAAAATAATATGGACCGACTCCACTGTAGTGTTAGGATGGTTAAAAATGCAGCCAAGTCTACTAAAAACCTTTGTACGAAATAGAGTGAACGAAATTCAAGAGCTAACAGCTGATTATCAATGGTTTCATGTTCCCACTAGCTTGAACCCTGCTGACATGGCTTCAAGAGGGGTAGACCCGCAGGTGTTGAATAGTTCTACTCTTTGGTGGGAAGGCCCTCCCTTCTTAAAACAAGAGGACTGCGAGTGGCCCACCAAACTGTCTCCACCAGAGGAGGCAACTTTACCGGAGGTCAAAGCTCTCACCTCATACACATTTGCTGTAAATAGTAAAGAAAATTTAGTTAATAAGGTCGTAGAGTTCAGTAGGTTTTCTAATTTTTTACGGTTAAAAAGAACAATTGCCTATGTACTTCGTTTTATTAATAATTGTAAAGGTCAAAGAAACTCAAGTCAGGCATTATCAGTTGAAGAGCTGCAGAAGGCAGGCACTCTTCTAATTAAACTTAGTCAGTTTGAGACATTCTATGAAGAAATTGAAACCTTAAGTAAAGGCCATCAATTACATAAAAGATCAAAATTATTAGCACTTAATCCTTTTGTAGACACGGAAAAGGTGCTGCGTGTAGGTGGCCGGCTAGGAAATTCTAGCTTTGATTACAACAAAAAGCACCCTGTGCTCCTGGATGCGAAACATAGCGTCACTAAACTCTTAATGAAACATGAACACTTACGTTTATTTCATGCTGGTCCACAGGCACTGCTCGCAGCCATTCGTGAGGAATATTGGCCAATAGGAGGAAGAAACCTAGCTCGCATTACTACCAAGCAGTGCGTTGTATGTACGCGCCTGCGAGGTAAATCTGTCGAACCAATTATGGGCGATCTGCCAGCCGTAAGAACTGACTGTAGCTTTGCATTTAGTTCATGTGGGGTAGACTTTGCGGGGCCATTTAGAATTTCCAGCCGTAAAGGTCGAGGAAACCGCATAACAAAGAGTTATTTATGTTTGTTTGTGTGTCTAACCACTAAGGCGGTTCACCTAGAGGTAGTCAGCGACCTCACTTCTGAAGCATTCATTCTATGTATACGTAGGTTTGTGGCCAGGAGAGGTAAACCCTATGCTATCTATTGTGATAATGGTCGTAACTTCATAGGTGCATGCAATGAGCTGGGTAGAATGTTGCAAAAGAGCCAAGATTCGGTCTTCAATTATTCGGCGAACGAGGGAATCCGCTTTGTGTTTGGGCCTGCATATTCGCCCCATTTTGGAGGAATATGGGAGGCGGGCATAAAATCATCAAAATACCATTTAAAACGAGTAGCTGGAGAGGCCTGTCTGACTTTCGAGGAGCTGGCCACCTTATTTTCACAGATCGAGGCCATCCTAAACTCCCGTCCCCTCTCCCCACTCTCGTCAGATCCAAATGATCCCACTCCTCTCACCCCAGGGCACTTTCTGGTGGGCAGGCCACTGACTGCCGTCCCGTCGCCACCCATCACAGCTCTGCGGCCCAACCGTTATGAGCTCATAGAAAAAATCCGCCAACAGTTTTGGTCCAGGTGGCAGAAGGAGTTCCTGGCCGAGATGCAGCAGCGGTCCCGGTGGAGGACTCAGCAGCAAGGCCTCAACTGCGGGGACCTCGTGCTTCTACGGGAGGCAAACCTGCCTCCGCTCCAGTGGCGCTTGGGGCGCGTCACGCGCCTACACCCCGGCCCGGATGGCGTCAGCCGGGTAGCGGACGTCACCACCACCAAGGGGACGGTCACTCGGGCCGTCCGCACCATGTGTCCCCTCTTCCGGGACACGTCGAGTTGAATCCTTCAACGCCTGGGAGGATGTTACGGCCTGCGCCGCCTGGCAACACAGTCGGGCGGCGGGGCAAAATGCTGGGGAAGCGCGTCCCGCGCTCCCTGGCAACACCGAGGCGCCCGCCGCGCATCACGCCACCTGCGCGCGAGCCAATCGCAGGCGGCGATTCAAACTGCGCCTTGCGTCATCCAACGGGAGGCCGCCACGGTGACGCCGGCGCGCTGGAGAAGGGGCGACGACGGAGGCGTCGAGAGCGGCGCTCGTCCACTTGCCTTCACGGGCCGTCGAGATCAACACCACTGCCGATACGTAACGGGTCCAACGAATCTCTGCAGTCTAAATTGTATAACTTAATCTCGAGTGAATAATTCATTGTAAAGTTTTAATAATTAATATAAACCAGTAATAAGTGTGCATTCGCATTTTTTATTTGATCACGCAAGCGCGTACAATGCGACTAATGCCATAGTAAATCAGAGCCTTTATCATTATACTGTGCTATATTTCGTTCGTATCCGCCGTGGGTATGGTTTTCATACTAAGGTGCCCAATGACCTTTGAATGATTTAAAATTTTTCACAGTTTAGAGGCCATTATATAAGAAGTGTTTGATATGAATTTCACGTTTTATTCAAAACTTTAATATCTCAACGCGTTCATGTGAAAAAGGGTAGGTAGTAAGTTTATAATTATTAAAAAAATATTTTATGTCATGTAAGCAAAAATAATATTTTAATATTTTATGTAACTTCAAATTTATCATTTTCGCAATTTTTCCTTTATCTGTACTATATAACGTTGCTTCGTGCCGAATTTTAAGATTCTGAGTTCACGGGAAGTACCTTGTAGGTTTTGATTCCCTAGCGTGTGACGGAAATTCGTCTAAGGTGTCGGTAAAACTGCTGTATCTTTTGATCGCGTTAACTTAGAAGTTTGATTTTTTGACTGCCTAAAGGGACAATAAACCTTGGTATTTGATTTAAATTTTAATTTGATACCTTTATTCGTTCGTGAGAAATAAGGTAGTAAGTTTCATTTTATTAAAATATTTTTTTTATATTATATAACTAAAAAAATGAGATTTTCGAAATTTTTCCTATATTTGCATTATATGACAATGCTTCGTGCCAAATTTCAAGACTCTGAGTTTACGGGAAGTATCCTGTAGGTTTTGATTCCTTTGCGAGTGTCGAAAATTTGTTGAAAATATCGACATAATCGGATGTATCTTGTGATTGGCTTGGTTTAGAAGATTGATATTTTCACAGCTTAAAGGGACAATAGACCTGAGTATTTCATGTGAATTTCAGCTTGATACGTCCACGCGTTCTTGAGATAAAGGGTCTTGACAGACAGACAGACAGACAGACAGACAGACAGACGGACAACAAAGTGATCCTATAAGGGTTCCGTTTTTTCCTTTCGAGGTACGGAACCCTAAAAATTGAGGAGCCTTTATTTTCAGTCCATCATTCAGTTTGTTTGAAAACAAGCACGGTATTGTGAATGAAGATCTATTTACAAGAACTTGAAGCTTATAACGTCGGCCCTTCTTTTAAATCTCATAAAATATTTTCGTATGTATTTGGATCCGATCTGAAAGAGTTTTGTAAAAGCTACTACAAAACATGCCTTCATAACAAAGTAATAAGTTTTAATAACTTGTCGGGTTATTATCGAATTGCTGTCAAGAGTTACGTGAAAGAAACTCTCACTCATTATCATGTATTAAATTAGATACAAGCCTTATTATTACTTCTTATTCTTTGATAACTTCATTAATTTCAACACGGTCCAATGTTCAAAGCTAACAAATGAAAGTAAACCGATTGAACACCCAATTGATCACCGAAACAAATTGTGTGATACGAAAGCTATGCTACTGATTGTCTACCTCCCATACAATGATATGAGCATCACATTCATAAAGCCCTCGGTTATGGAGGCATATTATGTGATCGCACGTAATCACACAATGTCCACACGTTAGGGACGTTTGTTCAGATATCGATATCGATGCGCCACTACAGCTAACGGCACGTCACTAGCACACGATCGTATCGCTTCATTTGATGCCACATAACATCAACGTTAGTCGGAAATCAATGGATAATTCCCTACTAAAACTGTTTGCATGATATCCCGGAACAACTAATTTTGTATTCTGCGGTCGGAACGGATTATACGATTATCTGATTTGAACCTAAAACTGTTTTATGCCTGTATTTAGTTATCAGTGCATCATTTATAATGTGTTGTTTACAATACAGGGAATGGTTAGGTACCAGTATTGTGAAAATGATAGGAAAGTATGAAAGTAAACAGAGATTCTCTGCTATAAATAGAAGCAGTTAATTAAAGGCGCCAGGCTCACCGCAGTCGGTTCAGTTGTGGAGTTAATTCACAACGTCTCACATAAAGCTAGGACGTGTCTCCGCGATGTTCTGATGATACATCAAGTCAGAAGGTGTATTCCACACAATTCTAAGCAACACAAGAGCATTATCTTATTTCCTCTGTGATTGCCTTCGCCGTAACGAATTTTCTACAGTGTTTTCATTAATGATATTATTATCTCTATCTGATTTGAAAGGTGTCAAGTACCTATAGAAATATTGAGTTGAAGGAGACCAAAGGGGCCAGTGACGTTAGGTGAAAGAAAAAAATATTGCTGAAAAAAGTGTGCCATAACGTCAGAAAGACGAATGTTGCAAGTATGGAAGAGGAATGGTGCGCCGAACCCAAATAAAATTGGCAGTGCAAGAGGATGATAATGGATATCTGGGTCTTTTTGAGCTTATTCGCGGTGTTGTCCTTCTGCATGTCGTTGCCGAGTGTGAGGTCGTGGCCGCGAGTCAATCTGTGCGCATTGAGATTAACACGTTTCTGCGAGTTGTTCCGCTATTGACTGCTAATTAACTCGCTTATTTTACCTACTACCTCGCTTATTTTATTTTACCGTTGGAGCCTATTGATCTGTCGAAACGAGTGGTTATGGAGTCTAACTGTATTTTATGTCGTAGAGATTAGAGTTCTTGTTCGTTATGTTTGATGTATTTGTAGATCAATAATTTAGAGTTTATTTATTTACCAACCAAATAAGCATGGAACAGAAAAAGCGGGTAAGAGGAAAATTTATCTACTTAGTTAAAACATTTGAATGAAATAAAACGTACTTTTGTTTTTCTCAAAGGAGAAAGATGTTAACGACACGTATTATTCCTTCATAGGAATCATCAAGCACATAATTATCATTGTTACTTTATCAGATGCTAATACATAAGCAAAATGAACACTTAATTATCCTATTCGACGAACTGCATTCGATTAACTTGCCCTATTAGCATACATACGAAATTAACATACTAGATAGGTACATATCGGAATGTTTAGTAATCACTCGACAGAAAGTCAAAAACAATAATTTCTCATCACGTTATAAATTATTGGGAGCAAAACTTGATTATGATAAATGTATCAGCGTAAGTGCATCACAAAAAACTGATTAATCGATAGCAGATTGATAGATTATCGGTAGCCGATAATCGAGTAATATATCACTCGGAAACTTCAAAGATGGCGGCAACGATATTAATAGAAGACATGAAGTATTCTGAGTAATTGTATGACCGTTAGTAGGAAGAAATTAGTGTAGTTGGATAACAGCAATGTTTGTTCGTCTTGAGCGTGTCGCCGGTAGCAGTCGCCTAACGATCGGTTGTGGCCGAACAACTGCGTTATAATTGCAAGCACGCCGACTCGCCCTCAGGGAGACCTGGGCTGCACCAACCAACTGCACACGCACGCACTCCTATCTCCACTCAATAAGGTCGATATTTGCTTGTCTTGAATGTAAAGCTTCTTGGGTAAATTGGCTCAATTTTCAAAAGCATGTAATTATATAAATAAACAGTCTCGGCCGCTAGGTCTCAGTGACAGGATAATTTTCTAGTTCGCAGGAAACTGACTGCAATAGCTGCTATAGAGAATAGAAGCGAATGCATTCACAAACAATTAGCTTCCTTTTCCTGTAATTTCCTAGTCGTGTTTTTGCATAAGTCTTTTCAACGTAATTTTATACTATTTGCGTGGTCTTCTATTGTTTGTATACTTTAATATTTGACAAATTGTAAAGATTGCTGTTCTTCCTGGTCGTTTTTAAACAACCCTTTCAATGTAGGCATGCCGTCGTCCTAAATACTTACCTAGAAGAAGATTTTCAAATGTGATTTTCTTTCTTGTTTGAGTCTTGCTAACAAACATCAGTCTAAACAAAAACCCACAAATAGTACAAGTACAACTGTCCTGCTGTGCACAATAGGCATGATGACAGTAATCAAAAATCATTAAAATAATATATTTATTAAATTAAACTTGAAGCTTGGAATATAAAACGCGCATTGTTTTCTTTATTAATAATGTGATTAATGTGTATTTTTATAAAATAAAATTACGAAATAAGGCAATCCGCCATGATATCTTGAACACCAATCAGAGCTCGTGACGTCATCTCTCAAAGCAACTCGCGCGAAAGCGCGCGAACGTCACATTTCGTTATTGTGAACTTCCACTGCGACCTTTGTTTTTAATTAATTAATTGTTTATAACACGAGTTACGGAGCCCGGATTTATCAAGGCAAACAGCGCTAATTTGCCTAAAATTGAAATCATAATGCTGGGAGAGTTTTTGACATCAAATAAAGATTTTTGTTCAGCAGAATTTAGAAATGTTAAAACTTCCATGTAAGTATACTAGTTTAATTAAAAAAACTTCCATGTAAGTGTATTAGTTTAATTAAAAAAACTTCTATGTTAGAATATTAGTTTAATTAAAAACAATTTTAGTTATCAATAATTCCTTAAAAATACTTTTGACAATGTATTTGTTATCAGGTGTAAATGTTAATGAAATCTATTATCATGGTTCTACCCTTTATTTATAAATTGATTTTTCTTTTAGGTCCTCCAGGCCATCCTATGGTGATGACGCTGTGAGTTACGTATAGCTGAAACGCAAAAAATAAAACAAAAAAATAAAGTTGTACCCTGGGCAATATTGCTTTTGAATCTCGCCTTGCAAGTTTAAGCCACTTGTTTCGTATTTTTTTATTGTGAGGAACGTACACAAATAACTTATCAGGAGTTGTTTTGGATGTGTTCTTACACTGGGGGACCCCACAACACCTATGCACTTTCGAATTCATATTTAATAACACTAAAAACTTAATTATTGCACGAGCGTTGTTTACTTGCGTCTTGTAATTTCAGTCGTGACGTCACAAGTGACGACATGACACTGACAAGCGTTTTCGCGCCGGATTCAAAGTGGACAGAGAAAAATGCAATTATTTGATAAAAAAACTTCGCATTTTCTTAAAATTAATAATTTTTTATATAAAATAGACGTATACCTACATCATACAAAGGAATTTAAAAATTTGTCATCATGCCTATTATCCGCAAAAGTGGGAAACATCCCTATTCACGTGTCTCGGCTGAAATTCCATTGCCTGGCAGGCTGGCATGCGTCAGTAATGTATGTGAAGGCATCACACGTTTACCACGTGGCTCTAATGTAATAACACGGCCTAAATGGCACGGTGTGGCATGACGCGGTACGGTACGACGCGGTACGATACGGTATGGAGCTATACGGTACGGACGCGTCGTAATGTTTTAATTGTCCGCAGAAACCACAACGAGCGGATGTGGAGCCCCCTGCAAGATACGACGGCACACTGAACTCGGTAATACGGCAGTGAGCTCCTTTTCAACTGTTAACTGAATAAACGCGTTTATTTAACAAGGGTGGTAGTGTAAAGCTTCGAATATAGCCTATTGGTTTATAGGTACTTGAAAATCTACATTAACATCGTCACTGTAAACTTAAGCTGCTCTATCTTTTAATTGTTTAAGTATTTTAACCAGACGGTTAAAGGATGATGTGCTATCGTTATTCAAGAACACATTACAATAAATCTTCGTCCATTAAAATTGATTACCACTTTAATATTTTACAGTGCATCATACCTAAACTAGTCTCAGCTATAGAGGATTAATGGTACATAGGATATTAAACTGTTGTAAATTATTGGTAGAACACGAGACTTGTAAAACATAAAACTAATAATTACTTCTCTTGCAATACGAACGGAAATTGATTATTATCGATACAACAAAGATAAAATTTGTGAATTAATATCTGAGAAACAACGTGCATTGCTGCAATGACCATTAGAGAACACCCTACAAGGCGATAGCAATAATAATCAAAGCACTTTCTTTTTTTGAGGACTGCGTAGACTTGTTCTACTGCCAAAGCTATGTATCAAAGCCAGTATCTACAATCGGCCTATCTCTCCATCTTAATTACTTAATTAGGCATGCGGCCCGCGCGCGCGCATCCATCATAATGCGGCCCCGCGTGTTTACAGCGCTGCCTTCCTAACATTATGTATCACGTACATAAGGCACATTAGAATTATCTTATTACATTCTCGAACTTATCTAAGTAACGGAATTTATTCTATGATTCCAAAGTTTCATCAAATTGAATTGTGCTTTAATCATATTCTGCTCCTTCAAATCAATTTACTTGATACAAACTACTCTGGCCGTGTAGCGACGGCTTAAGAATACGTATGTCGCTACCCCTTCTTCCAGTGGGTGTCGTAGAAGTCGACTAATGGAGTAAAGAATGCACCGAACACCAGTGTGAGAGAAGGAAAACTCGGAAAAAAACCCTCTATCAACCCGTCTGGCCAGCGTGATAGCAGTAGGCTAAATACCTTCATGAGCAGCACAAAAAAGCCACGGCCCCTAGTTCCCGGCAGTCCCGCTATTCCCGGTCACGGTGGCGACCGTGGTTACGGTGGGACAGGGGGTGCGAAGAATCTCCGGGTTACGGGAGGCCACCAAACTAAACTGACTCTTGCGACGTACAACGGCCGCACGCTACGGCTTGACTCGCATCTGGCGCAACTCGAAGTGGAACTTGGGAAGATTAGGTGGCACATATTAGGGTTATGTGAAGTTCGAAGAGAGGGGGAGGACACCATAACCCTCGAATCAGGTCACCTAATGTACTTCCGAGAGGGAGACCAACAATCCCAAGGTGGCGTTGGGTTTCTGGTTAATAAGTCCCTAGCTGATAACGTTGTGGAGGTGTCTAGTGTGTCGAACAGGGTAGCGTACCTTATCATAAAGCTCACCGATAGGTATAGCCTCAAGGTAGTGCAAGTGTACGCACCGACCTCGACACATTCAGACGATGAAGTGGAGGATATGTTTGATGATATATCAAGGGCCCTCCACTTCACTACAAAGACCCATTACACCGTTGTCATGGGGGACTTTAACGCTAAAGTGGGAGTACAGATTTGCGGCGAATCGGCAGTAGGATCCCATGGATTTGGAAGCAGGAATCATAGGGGGCAAATGCTCGTCAACTTCCTCGAACGCGAGGGGCTCTTTTTGATGAACTCCTTTTTCAAAAAGCGGCCCCAAAGGAAGTGGACGTGGCAAAGCCCCGACACTATGACTAAAAATGAGATTGACTTCATCATGACGAACAAGAAGCACATATTCAGAGACGTCTCCGTGATCAATAGGTTTAATACCGGGAGCGATCACCGACTTGTCCGAGGCTCTCTGAATATCAACTTCAAGGCCGAACGTTTCCGTCTGATGAAGGCCAGGCTCCGACCAACACTGCTCCAAACCATGACAGGATCTGAAACGTTCCAGTCACATTTGGAGAACCGATTTGCCGCCGTGGAAACCACAACAGACGTTAACCAGAACCACGAATATGTGGTTCGGATCCTCAGGGAGGAAGGTTCGAGATTCTGTAACATGCAGCGTAAGGGCAAGAAATCAAAGCTTTCGGAAGAGACATTAGGACTTATGAAGAAACGACGTGAAAACCCGCCTGTCACTTCGTCAGCTAAGCGAGCTCTAAACCAAGAGATCAACAAGCACGTACGACGCGACCTCCGGTGCTCCAATACTCTTGCCATTGAAAGAGCAATTGAGCTGAATCGGGGGTCAAAGGTGTTCGTACAATCTCTTGGAAGAAGCCACTTGACGAAGCTGACCACAGCAAGCGGAGAAGTCGTTTCTTCGGTGCCGGCAGTCCTTTCGGAAGTGGAAAATTTCTATGGCCGGTTATACGCATCGCATGCATCCCGACCTGATCCCGGAAATGAGGATTCTAGAGCCACATTAACACGCCATTTCACCGAAGACCTGCCAGAAGTCAGCAGTGGCGAAATCGAGATCGCTCTGAGACAGCTCAAAAATGGAAAAGCCCCTGGCGAGGATGGCATTACAACAGAGCTACTAAAAGCAGGAGGAAAGCCCGTACTGGGGGAGCTCCAGAAGCTTTTTAATGCCGTCCTGTTTGAAGGGAGAACTCCAGAGGCGTGGAGTAGGAGTGTTGTCGTCCTGTTCTTCAAAAAGGGAGACAAAACCCAGTTGAAGAACTATCGACCCATTTCCCTCCTAAGCCACGTCTATAAGCTGTTCTCAAGAGTGATCACGAACCGACTTGCGCGAAGACTCGACGAATTCCAACCACCGGAGCAGGCTGGGTTTCGGAGCGGATACGGCACCATAGACCACATCCACACAGTGCGGCAGATTATACAGAAGACCGAAGAGTATAATCAGCCCCGGTGTCTAGCATTTGTGGACTATGAGAAGGCCTTTGACTCGGTTGAAATCTGGTCTGTTCTGGAGTCCCTGCAGCGTTGTCAAGTAGATTGGCGATACATCCAAGTGATGAGATGTCTCTACGAAGCCGCTACAATGTCCGTCCAAGTACAGAATCAGCAAACAAGGCCCATACCGTTGCATCGAGGAGTGAGACAAGGGGATGTTATTTCCCCGAAACTGTTCACTAATGCAATGGAGGATATGTTCAAGACGCTGAACTGGAAAGGACGCGGCATCAACATCAATGGCGAACACATCTCTCACTTGCGATTTGCCGACGATATCGTCATCATGGCGGAAACGCTGCAGGACCTACAACAGATGCTGAACGACCTGGCTGAATCTTCTCTACGCATCGGCCTACGGATGAACTTGGACAAAACCAAGGTCATGTTCAATGAACATGTTCTACCGGAACCGATAGCGATACACGGCGCCGTTCTCGAAGTTGTTCGGAAATATGTTTACCTCGGGCAGACATTGCAGTTAGGTAGAAACAACTTTGAGGACGAGGTGAATAGGAGAATTCAGTTGGGTTGGGCTGCATTTGGGAAGCTACGTCGAGTCCTAACATCGTCGATCCCACAGTGCCTAAAGACAAAAGTCTTCAATCAGTGCGTCCTACCTGTCATGACTTACGGAGCCGAAACGTGGACACTGTCGGTGCGGCTGGTTCACAAGTTTAAAGTCGCTCAGCGGGCTATGGAAAGGGCTATGCTCGGCATTTCTCTGAGGGATCGCATCAGAAATGAGGTAATCCGTCAGAGAACCAAGGTCATCGACATAGCCCACCGAATCAGCAAGCTGAAGTGGCAGTGGGCTGGCCATATTAGCCGAAGAACCGATAACCGTTGGGGTAAACGAGTTCTGGAGTGGAGACCACGCCTCGGCAAACGTAGTGTAGGACGTCCTCAGGCACGGTGGAGTGATGACTTGCGCAAGGCGGCTGGCAGGAGCTGGATGCGAGAAGCCGAAAATCGATCTCAGTGGCGTGCACTTGGAGAGGCCTATGTCCAGCAGTGGACTGCGATAGGCTGATGATGATGATGAAACTACTCTGCAACATATCGCAAAGTGAAGTGAAGCAAGTAATAGCCACTTATCCAACACTCGTGGCGAGATAACTTACAGTGAAGACGCCACTCGCCCATAACGTCCCACTGACGGTCAGCAGCTAATTGATAACGACCAACAAACTTGATATGGTAAATAGTTCCCAACGCGCTCAAACTCCAGTTAAGCTCGCAAACTATCAGACGTGTGAAGCATTGGGATCGGGAGGTTTCTTTGAGAACAAAGTTCGAACATGTGCGCCACAAGGGTTTATCATAATATCTGTTGTCAAATGTTACGGCTGCTCCGGGATACACCCCACTAACTTTGTGACCCCGATTTACTTTCTTTAGGACGGGATACCAAGTTTTTCAATTGAGAGAAAAATGCTGTTTGTTTTTCGCTCCGTAAATCTTGAAGACGAGACACTTTGGCATCCATCTCCATTAAGTGGAATTTTCATCTTGATTTAAATGATTTTTACAAAAATATCGACATTGTCTACTGTAATAATTGACATAAATTACCATCAATCAAGGTAAATACAGTGAACAGCTATAATCTTCTTAATGAGAATACTTAGCGTCAGGTAGCAAAGGTGCCAGGGCGACATTAGCATAAAGAGATGAGAACTAATTAGCTATGCCACTAACGGCCCGCTAAATGCTGGCGTGTATGTGGTGAGGAGTGACAGAACGATTTGTTTTGATCTCTTTAGTTTCATGGCCCCCATGAAACTAATTCATAAAACCATGAAACTAATCATTTAGTTTCATGGTCTCAATACTTAATTCTTTATTGCATTCCACAATGTAAGTTTAGGTGGCAAACATTTATTTGGTAGGTAACAATTATGGACCCTGTCGGGCACAGCAAAAGATATTCTTAACATACGTATGTGGAGAGGACTTTACATTTAAAGAACCTGATTCATTTCTTTGGTATACCTATTCTGATTGAAATTATTAATAATAAAAACCATTGTTTTATTATTTGCATGCCCATTGCCGGCAAAACATGGAGAACTTATATTTTATTGTAACATCTATGTACTTACCACCCATGTTTGCAAAATAAATGATTTGATTTGATTTGATTTGAGTATAATTACAATTCAACTTATTCTAAAAACATTTACATAACACTAACATTACAATTAAAATTATAGACTTTATTTTTCTAGTTTTAGAGATTTATCACTTAAATATTCGTCGACACTATAATAACATTTTTTTAATAATTTTTCCCAGGTCAGACAAGTACCGATGCAGCTTTTCTAAGTTTGTATGTACTTTCTAAGTATATCTTAGACACCATTGGCTGTGTTTCGGATGGTACGTTAAACTGTAGGTCCCGGCTGTCATTGAACATCTTTGGCAGTCGTTACGGGTAGTCAGAAGCCAGTAAGTCTGATACCATTCTAACTAAGGGGTATCGGGTTGCCCGGGTAACTGGGTTGAGGAGGTCAGATAGGCAGTCGCTTCTTGTAAAACACTGGTACTCAGCTGAATCCGGTTAGACTGGAAGCCGACCCCAACATGATTGGGAAAAGGCTCGGAGGATGAGTTTCATGGCCACTTAGTATACTATGTACTTATTTATAAGTTACTAGCCGTTTTCCCGCGGTTTCACCCGCGTCCCGAGGGAGCTACTGCTCTCACCGGGATAAAATATAACCTATGCTACTCGCAGATAATATAGCTTTCTAATGGTGAAAGAATATTTAAAATCGGTTCAGTAGTTTTTGAGTGTATCCATTACAACCAAACAAACAGTTTTCCTCTTTATAATATTAGTATAGACAATCTAATATAACGCTGTATCCTGTATGTAATTCGTATTTTACTCCTGAACTTGAATTGATGTGATCAACTGCTACGTTACGGTTGTAAAATACTAGATAGTGAGATTATCAATTTCACAAAGAGATGGAATTAAAAAAGAAAGTCAGACAATTCACCACAATGGCCTATTGGCTATACACATCATATCAAGCATCGTAGATTATTAATGGTGTCTCTATCGCTTGAAAAATTTTCTCCCGGTTAACGTGAAGGCGACGCTTATGCAAACCTTAATCTTTCCCATAATCGACTATGGTGATGTTTGCTACTACGACCTGAATGCAGATCTGCTCAATAAACTTGACCGGCTTCTCAACAATTGCATTCGATTCGTTTTTAATCTCCGCAAGTACGATCATGTGTCAGCCTATCGAGCGCAACTTAAATGGCTACCGATAAGACAACGACGTGTGATGAGGGCATTAACTACTCTTTTTTCTATACTATATACCCCATCTTCACCTTCATACTTAACCTCCCACTTCCAGTATGTGTGTTCACAGCACAACAAAAATCTCCGCTCCTCTAATAATCGTCTTCTTCATTGCCCTGCTCACCGTTCAGATATTGTTCACTCTTCCTTCTTTGTGAAATCTATTCTTCTCTGGAATGAGTTACCTCTTGAGATCAGGATGGTTAACAGTCGTTATACATTCAAAAAGAAAT
Source organism: Helicoverpa zea (assembly GCF_022581195.2). Taxonomy (NCBI): domain Eukaryota; kingdom Metazoa; phylum Arthropoda; class Insecta; order Lepidoptera; family Noctuidae; genus Helicoverpa; species Helicoverpa zea. The sequence continues at coordinate 82,931 of NC_061458.1, read as the reverse complement.
TACGCGACCACATCCACAGGAAATTGGCAGAGTCGCTACCGTAGATTATTATTTTTCTTTTTTAATTATCTTGTCTCTCCTGGCAATTGTAATATGTATGTATTAAGTATGTATGTATAGTATGTTTATTTATAATATATATTAGTATTTTATTTTATTTTACACTAAATATCATAATATAACCTTTGCACCTACCACTGCTATTTCTCCACCACCCAAAGGTAGACTGGTAGAAAACGCCTAAGGCGTTAAGTCCGCCCTTGTACAAAATGTGCAGAAGCATTAAGAGGACGAATTGGAATTTTTGGCGCCAAGGATCTCAATTTTTCTCAGTAAATACAAAACGGATCAAAATACAACTTGGTTACCTGAAAGTTCATGATATAAACCTTATTTTGTTAGACGTCAATATATGATTAGGTAACTTTTATAACAGAGAAAAATATATCAAATATACCTCTTTTTAAAAAGAGATTCACATATTATGGGCAAACGGGACCGATTTAAGCCTCTTAACTTTTTTAGTAGTTGAGTATATACATACTCTTTAAAATTGTAGAAGGAATTTTTATCAAATTATCATTTCTAAATAATAAAATTACAAAACCATTTTGTCGCTTACGACTTTTAGTTATAAGCTAGCGCGCGTATTGTTATCCTCGCCCCGCTCAGACGCTCCGACCCCTTTTGGCGCCTTAGATGCGCGTGCCGGTTATGGAATTATTGTTGACCAATTCCTCGCCTTAAATAAATAAAATTATTACAATATTCAAATCCAAAAGTTAATAAAACGTTCATAACAGCTTATAATATAATTTACTCATTAAAATGTTTCGCCCACTAAAATAATATCAAAAATAATATCAACGGTATAATTATTTTCGGACGTTCATACATGTCAAGTCGTAAGAATATTAATTTTTCGTCTTAATTAATGTAAATGCTCAGTGGATTAGAAGCAAACTAGTTTGGGCGCCATAAATATTCCGTCCATGGAGCCCGTGCGTTAGCGCCAACACTCCACACACCGCGAAATGGAATAAAAACTTTGATATATCGCTTAACTTTTTTATTTTAGTAAAACTGCACCGTTAGGAAATAAGAATGTGATAAGATTTTTTTAATTATTCGATCTCATTTAAGTTTAGAGCACTTTTGAACTAGCAGCTTTTCGTTATCAAATCCTTTATTGCATTCCATACTATAAGACAGTAGAAGTTGGAAATTCATGATTTCCGCGCATCAATGCCTCAGTAAGCTAAGCAAGCTTCTAAAAACTTGACTTCCAGAACCACAAACAGGCTACAAAATGCTAAGCAACAGCACACACACACAAAGCTCGTGTACAAACAGGCGTGTGTCTGTGTGCATCCCCAGGCAAGTCGTCCGCATCGATCCGTGGGTAACAGGATTGCGATCGTTTCATTTACATTTTATTCGAGCCGCAAAACACTGCGGTAATTCAATCGAGCGCCGAATGCGTGCGAATTGATAGCGACGACGCGCGGGCGACGCGCGGTGTCTCTACTAGCGGGGAAATCGAGCGTCACTGATAACACTGACTTCCTATATTTTCCCGTTTACATCCCGTGGAACGATAACATATAGGTATAGGTACTTAAAATGGGTATCAGTGTTTTCAGTTTCATCTGTGTGTGTCAAAAAGTTACAGCCAGGTGGGACTGGATAGTTTTGTTTACAGCAATTTACATAATTTATATGTTTTGCAAGTATGTAATTTTACTTCTGCCAACAATGTTTACTAGCTCGTATTATCGTTAGATAAAATTAAAGTCGCTGACAGTGACATCACACCCTGTAAGCTTAGATCCTCGCCTGTATTGGTATCTGTTTACAAAAGCTGGGACACCGCGGCTCGCAGCCATTCCACGCAAAATCGGCGCCACTCGGTGCCGCACGACGCGACGCGGTACGACACCGTGCAGACGGGGCTTCTAGTTACAGGGATCAGGTGGTTTCATAACGAAACAAACACCACCGTGTTTACAAACAACTTACGATGTTATTTAGATATGGTTGCAATTATATCAAAATATGATATCCAGTAAGAAAATATAAGATAAAGAAGCAGAATTCCGGAATTATTTGTCGATTGTAGGTTCTTACATCAGTCAGCACAAAAACTCATTTCTCTAACAGCGCTGTATTGACGTACACAATACTGGTTAAGTAAAGTACTTGTCCTGAAACAAAGACTAAACGAGATCCGATGTTAGTTAGTTCCACAAAGGAAACCAACAAATAATCACAATAAAAGTGAGGAGAGCTCTCAGCTTGATGAATGTTGCGATTACTCGATGTCTGAGAGTGCGGCGTACGGCGGCCGGTCAATTTGTGAGAGGGCTACATCTCATAACATTAGGTGGGTATCTGCTGGCTTTATGGCATTTCTATGGCAACCGTGACCCTTTCTGTAGGCACAAAGATTTACTAGGGGTGGAGCACACTCGACCGGTAAAGAAATCCATTGCAAAAATAAAGCTATTTTCTTAAGAAACTCTCGAGTTACAATACTTTCTGTCGATTCCCAAAAAGGTACGTATTACCCCGTATAGAAATAAACCTCAACTGTTCAAACAGCCATATCCGGAACAACTGGCACTGGGTCATACAAATATTTACTTCGTACGGGATTCGAAGCAATCCGGCGAGAAGTTGCGCAAGTTGTGAACACTACCAACGACGTACCGGTACAAATAACTTGAATCATTTCATTTAATCACCAAAACGTCTCTGCAAAATAATAATTTATATGAATTTAATTAACTTCCATTCTTCGAAAAGAAAAAAGCAAAAAGATTTTCCTTTTCTTCTTTTCTTATAATTGAATCAAGTTAAATAATCAGTATTATCAAAAGCTCTCAGCTAAATAAAGAAGGCAATGTTGAACTAAACCAGACCACCCATTCGCAAGAATTGATGAGCTCCAGGCACGATACTCAACTCGCATAAAGTAAAATGTGGTCAACCCAAATGAAAAAGAAAAAATCTAGAACAACTGACTCAATTTCGGGAAATCGTACATTGAATACACGAGTGCCAGACACGACACCCATGAGGTCTTGTTACGCAATTTGATCAGAAAAAAACCTAAACATTTTTTCGAATAAGACACTAGACAAAATGTAAATGTCTGACGATGCGTCCTATATGAGAGATGTAGATGCGAATTTTTTAATTCGCTTCGCATCGCGTTCGCGTAGTTTCGCTCACGCAGGACGTACCCTGAGTCGTCCTAGTAACAAAAATATAATAAAGAATGTCTGAACGCGTGTTGTCTGTCAGAGTACATGTAATGGCGGCTGGTGGTCGGTGGTCGTAAAGTACTGTTATCTGGGGAAGCGCTCCCGCAGGACGCGTCTGTTTCCCGTCCAGAACACGTGCGCTGTACATACAACTGCATACGTGCAGAAGGTTCAGTTACTACAAGCTTATGGGACGGTAAACAATGTTCATGATTGACTTGGTTGACTTCACGATAGGCGTTTTGGTACATGTTGAGGTTAATTGTTATATTCAAGTAGGTATAACTCAAAATTAGAGGAAAACATTATTTGTATTCGATAGATTTAAATTAAATATTAATTAAAAAAATGTGTAACCAGTCGTCATGGGTGCTAAAAGACATAAAAAAATGACTATTAATACGTAAATATCAGTGATCCTTCTGCACGTAACTAATTTATGGTAGATACTTCACTAGATATAGTATTGTATGCAAGTGCGGGGTGAGAGGTTAGTCTTCAAACAAAGATTTATTGCTCTGACCGGAGATGATCCAACTGGAGGATACATGGATTCCAGGCTCGCAGCACCAAACGTCTAGTTTGTGATGAATATTCCTATGCATACTCTTAACTTATAAACGCGAAACATCAGAATAACAGATACTTATAGGATTCTTATCCGAGATCGTGAAGTAATTCATTCAGGAAGCGCGTGAAATCGACGGTAAATGCTAGCTCTACATGTATAAGAGCTTCATGTAGATCAGAAACAATAACTAATATAGCTTAAACATATTTGACATCTTATAGGTTTTGACTGTTTATTATATTCCCGGGTGGTTACAGAGAAGTGGTTGCATAAAGTTTGTCTGTTGCGCCATGTGCACGATAGTTTACGAGCGAGTGCATGCTGCGGTTAACGATATGCAGTGCTAGTGCAAACTCCGCAATATTAAGCTATTGACTTGCACTAGTCTTTAAAGATCGAAACTTTCTTAGTTAATATGAAAAAAGTGGACAAGGAGATTGGGAAGTGTACCTTACAAGCTATGAGTCTTCTTAAACCTTTTTGAGCTAAACTTTCAAAAGATATCCTCGTATTTTTTGACTTTAGTCCATAAATTAACATAACGTCATTAAAGACTTAACAAATGGCTTTGAAAATGTTTGAATAGTCTTAAATTAGAGCTAAATGGCAAGAAAGCTCGCGACAGTAACAAGTTAGGCCGAACAGTCAAACCGGGGCTAAGTTCGTGGAGTCTGACGCCAGCAACCGCCAGTAAATCTCACACGCACACTACTACACGTCGGTAGATGTAACTCGCGCTTACCACTGTTTGAACGATTAATTACTGCGGATAATTATACTTTTAGAAACGGTGCCTGCGGTACATCCGTACACTAATATTATAAGCTACAGCCTAATATTTGGTCGTTTCATGTATTGGTGTTCAAATTGATTTATTTCGGTTTTTGTTCAATACAGGTTCTAAGAGATGATGTCACACGATATTATTGTAGTGTGATACATTCAATGATCTAATCACTAAAGTATGAAATACTGCGCGACAGACATTAAAGCTACATATGTATCTACATATAGTTTTTATTAACCAGCAGAATATAAAAGTTATAAGCTCTGTCCACAATTATTTTGTCTTCTCTCTGATCACAAGTACTCGCGCGACCTCATAAAAAATCAGCATATAAAGTTGGTAGATTGTAATCGGGGACATATCGGTACGGACCAGTTGGAGGAGCGCCGGGACAGGCGGCCAGAGGTAATGCAATATATTATGGAGGGCATGGGCGCTCGCGCGTGACCGACACCCCCCCCTCCCGCGCCTGCCGCGACCGCACCCCCGCGGAGACCACAGAATGCAGCACATTGCCAGCTCATATTGGATTTACTGCTGTCATGTGAATTGTGCATTTTGTAGACCCTTGCGGAAATGCTCGCGTGGAACGACAAGAAAGCAGGTAAATTATATTTTATTTTGTAAATTGATTGAAATTTATCCACACTATTATTACTACCGTAGCTAATCAGTGATTTAAATAACATAACTTTAAAGCTGTCAACAATAATAAAAACTAGGATGGCCAAGAAATTGAGGCAGATGGTGGCAAAAGATGCATTTTAAACTGAAATGCCACGCCTTGTTTCAATATAATTTAACAGGCTCCTAAACGTAAATGAAAGCAATGAAGTGCAGTACAAATTGCTACTGTATTGTAAATTTTCACAACGCTCTCAACTCAGATATAAAAGCTTGTAAGTGGCTACTTCTTGCGTACAACTTAGTTGTTAGCGCTTTTTTCTTCCAAGCCGAAGAGTGTAGAAAGTAGGTCTTGAAGTTTTTAGTATACGAGGTATAAAGATAGTTTTTGCCTACAACTATGTATTTTCTCATGGTCATCATGTCATAGGACGTCCATAGACCTCCCACATAATTTAACGTTTGATGCCCTATTGTTAGCAAGGATACTTGATCGCATATGACGAATTTAATGTCGCTTATTACATAAAATGATCCATTAAACTTAACAGCAGCCACCAGTGAAGTGTTAATGTTACCATAGCAACGGATGTGCAGTAACTCCTCACTTCCCAGTATTTGCTCAGCGTCTGTTTGCTAGTTGTCGTTATTTTCACGTGCAGCGGCGGAAACACTTTGATGTGAACAACTTTATTGATCTCTTCCGCTTACGAATAGTTCGTTTTATTACAACTTCTATCTTCATGTCGCGAAGCTTCGGTTACATCTGTCGTATCTATTAATTAATAGTTAGCATTAATTAGTCACAGCGTGGATTTTAGGGGATATTTAAATTAAGTGCATTCTTTGAAATCGAATCTTTTAATGTTTCCTGGTTTTAGTGGATTCCCTGAAGTTTATTTGGAGTGCTAATAGACACGAAGAAAATAAATAAGTAGTCTATGAGTTATTTATAGAACTAAATTATATTTTTTTTTTCCAAAACTGAACATCATCGCGAACCATTAATTAATCAATGACTTTTCATTATCTCTCTCACGCCGTCTAACACAAGCGTTGATCCCGCATTATTTATCACAATATTCTCCTAAACTCAGCTCTGACAAGTGGATCATCTTTTACTCAAGTCACTGTTAATTCCCCCACATGCTGTACTTAAAGCTAAGAGTAATAAAAGTTAATAAACAAGTGACGTCACAGGCTTATTGACTGTTTTACGACGATGTTCGGCTAAGGAGTTGTGAAACGCGCGGGTTCCGGTTCGAATCCCGCGATTATGTTTTTATGGCAGACGTTATTTGCTTACCGAGTGATACTTGTGTAATGTCATTTTACTGAGATAACGGAGGTGTGTAATGTGTGCAGATACTTAATAATACAGTAGGTAGCATTGTACATTGTTGAAGAAAGAATAACGTAAGATGGTGAGTTTAATACAATATACGATACAATTTGAAAAGAAAACTAAAACTTTTTGTGTAAATAAGAAAATTATTGTAAGCAACAGCATTGAGCACCATTTTTAGACTCGGTTAGATAGAAAACCCAAATAGGAAAAAAACCAGCATAGCATCAGTATAAGTACCTAGATATATGTAGTAGCCAGATATAGGTATCATGCACCGCACGCACGCCACATCCGGCCGCAGTCGCACCCCACCTGTTTACACAACACCACGCTGTTTGATCTGCACCACTATACGGATAACACAAACTATTTATTTATAAACCCCAATAGATAGTTTGTTACTTATTCCTGTGTTGCGTTTGCGGTCTATGTGTCGATTCCGAGTACGTGCGCTCAAAAAGTTTCTCCTAAAAATGAACTCAGTGTTACTAGGATTTTGCAGGGAAATCGTCCACTTAGCATTTGGATTAGTTGATAGAAATAGGTAAAAGCTCCAAAAAAAACAAAACTTATTCATTCCTACTTGCCCACCACTGGGACCACTGGGGCATCATCCATATAAAAACCATGCAACAGTGTGAAGTAATTGGTACTGGGATATTATAGTAATTATATTTTGCTATTTTTTTTAATGCTAATATTGTTTCATGCGCATTTAATAGTTTCATCTGGCTCGCATCATAAATAACTTACGAGTAAATAGTTTCCCATTCGGGAGTATACCTACCTAATTAAGTACATAATGGAATAGGCCTAATCTTATAATAATACTGTTTACTACGTTCGTTATATAAGTCAAATGATATGTGCTTCCATTACGTTAGTGAATAGAAATAAGCCGAAGAAACGAGAGTGTTCAGTAATTAAATACATCCTGAAGCTTTCACTGCATTACTCTGCTTTATTAACGTGATATTGTGTTAGCTGAGATATAAGCCACTATGAGTTATTTCATTATGATATTATGTTACATAGTACATACACGTAATGTTTTGCCAATCTCTTGATACCTTTTTAATACGTTATTAATAACGAAAAACTTCATAAGCTCGTGTACTTAAAATTCGAAATTGAAAACATGCTACCACTTTGTTTTTGTCTCTCCGTTCTATCTACAGTAATATCATTATTTGCAGAGGCACATGTGTTCCAGCCTTCCTCATTACAGAACTGAATCTACGATGCAAGGTTTCCATTCCATTTCCACATTCTCTCACTGCTACTGACGCAATGGCACCTCCTTTATGGTATAGCAAAAAAATAATTAAATCACTTGACGATACAATCTCCTTTCAAGAAACATTGAAATAAAATACATGACTAATGTGACCCGTAAAGTAGACCCTTCATAATAAACGTCCTTCATTACGGGTGTTCACATTCAATTTCCTTTCCAAAAGAGTGCGGCTCAGTTTTCAATAGATTTCAATTCAATAATATTCACGTGGGTAGCATCTTACAACGGCTCTATGAATAGGCTCTAAAATACCATTTCAAATGTATGAAAAATCCAACAAAACTCTGTGACCCATATCACGTGTCTAATAGAAAAGCTTTCGATTTCGTGTAAACGTCCGTATTCGTAGGTAAAGGGTAAAATATTAGTGAAATACATCGGTTCGCTGGTTGTAGGTCGAGTCCCTTTCAGTGTATGAAATAAAACCTCGGCTAAATGGTTTTCACCCCAATTCCTTGTAGCTTTATAGTCTATTGTATGTTGCGACAATCAATCACGAGTGAAATGGCTCTACTAAACAAAAATAAAAAATACCTATCAAACAACAGGAAATCGGATTAAAAGGTTAACAAACAAACATTAAGATTTTAGAGCCTGCACGCCTTAATGAGATCGGAGTAGGCCTCGTGTTCGATGTCTAGTGAGGTGCGTTCGCCGGTTCCCCGCCCCAGACATCTGTGTGCGGTGGAATTTATAATTAATGCCAGATACCGACTAATCAGCGACGATTAGCCGCATTCTTACCGAATAATTTATTGTCTTTTGTTTTTGCTTCCTTCATTACGGAAATTGGATTTGAACGAGATTTTAGGGGTTCACTGAATGCGTAATTTAAATAGATTACAATTTTAATTGTTTGCCTTTGAGGTATTGAAATATTAAATTTCTTAAAGTAAATAGATCCGCTTCTTCCCGTCAACTTGAAAATACGGTGACATTTTAGCGATTTATTTTTGTGGCGATATCTGTCCGCATCACGCGACACAAATCTTACAAAAACTTTACACGCTCCACGGTAACATTCAAGGTAAAAAATATATGTAAAAATAATCAAAGCCATGTTTTACGATGTGTGCCGGGCGAGGGTTCCCAGAATTCGGCGGTGTTTCGGCGCGTTATCGGGTTACGCCATATTAAACGGTAAATTAACCGAGATTGTCTTACAACAGATACTATTCAAACTTTTATGTATCTCAATGTAGCTCAGATGTCATAAAATGCGTATATAAATTATTATATTTAAAAAGTAATATTTGAAGATGATGTAAGTATGCAAATTTTGCATACTAAATACTTATTCTTTTCATGATAATAACAATCATTTTTAATTTTGAGATGGAGGTAATGACATATGTGTGAATTTTAAACATAAAGTCAACAAACAATAAAATAACTTGCGTCCAGTGGGAGGTGTCAAAGCTTATAAATCTGTCACCAGAGTGGAACAGGATGTGAACACTTTTATAAATTATTTTAAGTTTATTACTGAGGAAAAAGCACGAACTATCAATTAAGTGCTTCCTCTATGGATATGTTTGGACAACAAAACCATAGACGATGATAATGTTATGTTACTGCGGCATGGCAACTAAATCACGTAGACCAGGATTTACAAAACAATAGAATGTTTAGAAGTCCGTGGTATTTAGCATTTTCCGCAAACAATAAGTAGTCATTGAATAAAGCTGGGTACAATGGCAGAGGAACAATGATGGGCATCGGGACAGACGAGCGGGACGCTGCAGCGTGCGACGCGTCGTAAAACAACAGATATGCCGGGTATACGAGCCAACAGCGTCAGCGTACGGAAATGTGGCGAGGTTCATGTCTGCTTCATGCAGTTTCGCACAATCATCTTAAGAATGCTGGGTTCCTCAACTATTGCTAACAAGGTGGTTATTTATCGAAGTTTGTCTAGTTTTTGGTGTCGTGTTAATCAATGTTAAGTATTTTCTAATTGGGTACTTAAAAAATATGATGAAGAGTAAGGAATATCGGTACTTTATAGGTTTTGAAATTTCTGCAAATCTGTAACAGTATTAGACATTCATATACCTATACGTACTTACGTTTTATTACTGTGTTACAGAAAGCTTTCATTCATGACGTTTATGCAAATAGAGGAAAGCTCGGTTTACTATTCAAAAAGTAAACACGAATTATGATTTTGTGTACAAATATAAACAGTCAAAGGGACAAAAGAGGAGTGTACAATAGCTGCTAAACAAAACGCTGTCTGGACACAAAGAGAGCTGTAATTAAACGATCAGGTAGACAGTGCAGCGGGAGCGAGACCACCCGCCTCTATTGTGACACTTTTTGTACGGTCCGCAAAAACAGAGGACTTGAATAAACACTGACTAGTTGGACCAATATACATGTTGCATTACCTGTTGCACCTAATGAAACTCGTCTCTCACTCGTCGCAACCGCAGATACAACCGAGCACCGCGAAGCCGCTTAACAGGACAAAACAGAAGAATTTCTCCATACAGCTATACAAAAGCGTACAGTTGCATACCAGAGGTAAGCTCCCACGATTTGTTACGAACAATAAACTCGAACTATTCACAGGTCAATCACACCTCACTACACGCCGGGTTACACCACAGACACGGCGTGATCAAACAATCAATCACCACGACGACGTCACCGATTGACACGCGCGTCACTAATACTCGTGGTCCGCCGCAGCGGCGTGCGTTCCTCTCGAGAGCCAGAGCGCGACTGAGCTTGCAGAGATGCTAACAAACTCGTTCTGAGCTCTACTAAAGCCTTCACGGTAAGTGGCGCAGGCACAATGGGAAACGCGAGCGCCCGCGCACCTGTGTCGTATACTCCTTTTTCTTTTTAATTTTATAAGGCGTCGAACTTTTCTGCGAGCGGACGAACGGTTGTTGACCCTAAACAGAAGTCCCTAATGATAATTTAATGGGACCTCAACCGCCATCGATCGAACAATTCACATTCAATGTTAATGGTTATTCATTTGGCAAGCAATCAGCGGCGAGTTTATTTCAGACAAAGTTACATAGCATAATGGTTGGTAATTCATCAGAGCTTTTTTCTGTCGGTCGTCTGTACGCGGCGGACGTATGAATGGGCGGACGGACAGCTAGATGAAGCTGACGATAGCGGACGTTTGTGAAACTGCACTGTTTACTATTTGGGAGGCGGTCGTGAGGAATGCGCGGCTCCCCCCGCCTCGCGGCCCCGGAGTGCGTCGTGCAAGGTCGCGCGCGGAGGTATGCACGGCGCGCGACGCACTGCACTGCCAAAACATAAGCAACCACAAAAGGTCGACTTCCAAATCGAACAGAATAAGCTTCTGTGGGACATGGAACTTTTGCAGCTGTAACTTGCCAGTGACATGTCGACCGATGGGATCACGGAATACATAAGAAATACCGAGAACATCTGATCGATGACAGTCATGACTCGCGACTAACGGATTACAACAAACCGAAAATTTACAACGTGTCAGGGGAGTGAGGATCGATTGCTCTCGAAATAAACATGTCGACAAAGTTAATCCGATTACAGAAATAAAGACAAGTTTTGTGAGCAACAACAGTCGCACGACAACAAGACAAGTAAATATTAATGGCCCATTCACGTGTTTATTATTCTTGTGAGCTTATTTTCGACGTTTAAAGCTTTGAAAATATATTAACTGTCAAAATTACATTAGTAGCCCAAATACTCTGGAATGTGTTTTATATCGAGGACTATGGAGCTTAAAGAGCATACGTCAGTATTTGAGTTACGTTGGAGCAATAACATCGAATATTGTCCTGGAACACAAACCTATCTGATTAGAGAATAGAGTTGAAGCCTGAAGAGATAACAAAGAAGAGATGATAGGTATTAGACAAGTAAGTCAATATGTTCGTGAGGATAAAAACCATCTGGAAAGCTTTTAAAATCCGAGCAATAAAAGTAGAGAGTTTATTAATCAAGGAGAGAAAGTACTGCAGCAGATTACCTATTTCATAAACTTGCTCCAGGTCAGCATATTTAAGTAATCCCAACCAGCCCGTGACGCAGTTACTTCAAATAGAGTATGAATGAACTGTATGATAACTTAACAGATAAGCACTACACTTTTAAAATTATGAATCTTCTTTCACATCTGCTTCTCGTGCACATCCACACAAAACATTCGCTTCTTACATCTCGCTCGGGAGATCAGACAGCTGATACGCTCAGTTTCTCTCACTCTCGTATTCCGTACACTCGTATTATATTCAAGCAGCATATTCAACCGTTCAGCTTGTGAGCTTGTCTGCAGATACTCTGATACCATTGTATGCGGCAGCGAGTTATGGCGCAGATCAACTGCACTATTTGTATAGCACCAAGATTTTATTCGCGAAATAGGCAAGCGGCGTCGGATTTATTGCAGACCTACTGTTTTACCCGCATTTGTTGTATTATTGTGTCAAAGACGTTCTAAACTGTCTTGTGCAGGTAGAGGTTTCAGCTTAAATGAATTCGCAATACTAGCAACGCAAGATTCCTGGTGTTACGTCAAGAATCTAAAATATTTCAACAGCTTGACCAATTTAATTAAAGTTACATAGTAATTTGGTAAAAAAGTTTGGTATTCCAAACAGTTTAATTTAGTGAACCCAATATGGGATTAGTTCCAGCGGATCATGACTCGTCATTTCTGTACGAGTCGTGACGAATGCAGCCGTCGCGCCGTCTTCCGTCATTAGCTGCGTCTGCGCCCCTACCGACATTTGTCAAGCGGCTATTAGGCAATTAGATTCTGATTTTGAGATAAACAGAAGAATGTTAATTGGTCTAATTTTCATGGCTTCTATTTATTCAGTCATAAAATTGGTGTTTAGATATTATAAGAGATGTGGATGCAGCATAAATGTAGGTTAAAACCATTTACTTCGATCATCGTGCATCGATTGAAATCTGTTATAAATACTAAAGCTAAGTAGAAAGTTCGCGTATACTCGTAAATACCAATAAATATATAGCATTAGATGATCGGCAGAAACTTAATAGCGGGTTGTTGATGAGAAGTGAGGCCTGATGATGTCGTGTGCGTTTATCTGTTGGCGGGAACTAGTCCGCTGGATCTGAGGTGTAGCGACCGCCCGGAGTTATTGTGACTCTAGTGCATTCACCTGGCGGTGCCTAATGTATCTATGTCTATAGTGGTAAAAGATTTTAAGCAGGTATTTTTTTACATTCCTACTGTAGAAGATCACGTAAAAAAACTGATAAAACAATGTTCATATGATTATAACAATTCACTATATCTTTGGCGACTTTGGCTTCTATACCGAAAACTTTAGTGTTTCTCTCCACAACTTTCAAGAATTGTTATGAGCTTACAGACTTAACCCTACCAGATAAAGTCCCAGCAAAAGTTGGTGCAACAAACAAACAGTTCAGTATCCTTAGGCTTAGCGACAGTGGTGCATTTCTTAAGCCGCAGTCGAGTCGCAAAGTTGCGGCGACACTCGCACACAACTTGCTCTGTGAACTGCTTGACACTAGGCACCCTATATGCTGCACAGCAAACGCCGCCATTTCTTGTGACTTATGTGTTACATTGTCACTAAGAACTTGTGCGAAAACTATTCAGAGATGAGACCCCACTGAATAAACCAACAGTCTGCTAATACCTAACTTTCTATTTGTATGAAAAATAAGTACTTAGAGAAAAAAATCCGTTGACACTCACACAGAAGAATTTTCAATCGTGACAGTTCGACTAGGAGCGCGTCAGAGGATAACCCATAGTGGTTAAGCCAGATCAATTCAGCCTAACAAAAAAAAAACGACACAAAATAGTACCTAAGTAGATACATAATTTAAATACAAAGTCAGTCGAAACAAAGTGGGCACGTATCTTATCCAGTGAACAGTTCGTTTGCTTTTCTCAGCGGTTTCCCGGCGAGCGTTGGGAGCCGTTCGGTTTTATTTCGTTCCTTCTTCAATATTATCGTGTTACACACAAAAGGAACGAGTGCCAGCGTGTCAAGTGTTTTATCACCTTTTCTTTGACAAAAAGTGATGATGATGATGATGTCCTCCTAGCCGATTATCGGCTACGGCGGCTGTTCTCATGTAAGGAGATTAGCCAACTACGCAGGACATATTATAGTGCACGAGCATTTGCGCAGACACTGGTGCACTCACTATTCCTTAACTCTCATAGCCCGATGGGACGGTAATCCGACACGACCGGAGAGAGATCAGGCGCAGGACCGACATTTACGTGCTCTCCGATGCACGGGTGTATCAATCACCAGCTTCCAGGCTCCGGGCTGCTTTGTGAAAGTCTTCTAAAACCCACAAAGCGATTTCGGCCCGACTCGGGAATCGAACCCGAGACCTCGTGCTTAGCAGCCGCATTTGCGACAGCTAGACCAACGAGGCAGTTAAACGTAACAAAAAGTACAACTAGTATCTCGTGTTAACAGGACCTTTGTTTATCTCAGGTTAAACTACTGTACTTGACGTATCTAAACAGTACATATGGTCAAAGTAAAGTGGTGACGTCAGAGTGGCAAAGATTTTGACGAGAACTATACTTTGGAATAACTGAAGAATTGCCATCATATAATATTTGTAAAAAGAGAATAAAAAGAATTTGTCAACAGGGTTCCTTCAACAGCGCACAAGTAGGTATATTGCTGAGGTAGATAGTACAGTTTCCTTCCTTTCCGCGCTCGCTGGTGACATGATAACGTTTGCTCACGGAGCACTATCGGCAGTAGTTGTCGCTATCACAACGTGAGGAGTATCAGCCAGTTCAATGAATAAAGTGCTACTTTTTAAACGACATATACTGAGATTAACTTCCAGCAGATACTAGGTACATACCCAGATAAGGATGTGTCCTATCAAGATGTAATTTTATGCTTTCCGATCTGGACCTATGTATAATAAATAGATGCTTCTTCGTAAAGTTGGACAATCATGAATTTCTTAGTTATCATAAGAAGAATATAGCCAAGCATACTAGACTATAGACCAGTTTATAATAAGTTAAGAATGTCCATGTTTATGTGTTGGCACGTCTGACATAAAGTAATGCTCTTGTATTCGTTATCTCTGAATGCATGATATCTTCATGTGTCGCATTTAGCAAATACCAATGTTAGAGCTTTCAGAATGTACTCTGTAAGGGTGCGTCCACATCTGGCGAATGCGCCGCGAATGCGCAGCACGCGAGCCGATCGCGAGCTGTCCGCGAGCTGCGCGCGTGCAGTCACTGCAATAGTTCGGTGCGCCTCTTTAGCGCAACTCACGCAAGGCTCGTATAGAGCGCGCGAGCGGCGCGCGATCTGCGCGCAATCAGTTCTCGCCCTTACAGTTCCGTATATTGGCTCAGTACTATCGAAGATGGCCGACGTCGCGCGCCGCCTGCGCGCCGCTCGCGTGCGGCGCTTAGGTCGCGCGCGAGCTGCGCGCGGGCGGCGCAGAAGCGGCGCACGAACAAAAATGCACGCGCGCAGCTCGCGGACAGCTCGCGATCGGCTCGCGTGCTGCGCATTCGCGGCGCATTCGCCAGATGTGGACGCACCCTAACATTAGACGACATTTCATCGAACACAAACAAGATTGCAATTAAAACAGATATAAAATTAATTCTTTAGATAGACCTAGAAATATGACACAATTGTCTGTCTTCAAAGAAGGTATTGTACAATGTAATGCACGTGTCATTCATATGGTTCAGTACATTATTATTCGGCGGAGGCGGGCGACGTGCGGGCGACGCGCGGTGAACGCAATTTAACTCCCGTGACCCCGAACTTCACGCCACCCATAAATACTTGAAAATCGTGCGTTCGTACTTTCTCCACAACTTTCAAAGTATTGACTGCTTATTTTGCTTCCTTTTTGCTTAATTTATAATTACATATCTGATTGACGTGACTGTGTGGAGAAATTATTGACTCGCTGGTTAAAATATTGAGAAGTTACACTGATTATGTTACCCAGGTGTTCAAATAAGTGAATATAAGATGACTCTTAACCATTCGACACTTCATTTTCCTTTCTTAAACATAAAAGTAGCTCAATAGAACTCAGACATAACTTGTTCAGAGTCCAGAGCGATAGACGCCACTCAAAAACTAAAGCAATGCTAGTTGCAAATGTAACAGCAACAGTGCAACGAAACAAAATTATACATTCAGTCATGTTCGTTCCCGTGACTTGTTCTCACAAGCCATGTAACTTAGCCAGCTGAGGGGTACCAGTGAAATTCAAAGCAGAAGCCAGTAGCGTCCCCGACGAGGTGTGATGCAGAAAGTGTCGGGTTTACCAAAGCCGCGAGTGTACCCGAAGCTCGCATACAATTTGCATACACCAGATACTGTTGCACTGCTTTGTCGTAGCTTTATGATTCTTGCTAGCGAACATAATATATTGTAGTTAACAAAGCAAGTTGCAAAATCTTAAACTGGTAACCGGGTAAAAAGTTTGATCTGCAAGTGGTTTTTATTAGTTACCCAATACTTATGGGAAGAAATGTTACAAAGAAGGGCGTAAATTTTTCTATGATGACTGCCACCAGACTTGAAGTTTAAAACTGAATGCGTCAGCCACAAATATATTGATAACAGAGTAAGAAGAAGAGTTAATATTCATGGGACGAATTCATGTACCTCAAACTACTCTAGCAGTGCGCAAGGAGTATGGTGTGGGCCATGTGCGTGGTCCTACGCTAAAGCTCGTGTGGTACCTGGTCGGGCGTGTCGGTCTGGAAGGCGTGGCAGTAGTGGTGCGGCGGCTCGGAACGCGGCTCGCGCGCCACCAGCGCGAAGAGCGCGCGCGTCGCCTCACACGTCGCGTACGAGATGCGGCGCAGCGCGTGGTACATGCGCACGCTCTGCAACAACAACACTATTGTACCGCTAATAAATGACCTTATCTACTTCCTGGAAATATGCTACCTTAAGAGTCTTCAATAACCTTTTTGAAGTTAACACTGCCCATGACTGTAAGCAAATAAGGCCCCCCCACACTTATGTTTTCAACATTCCTACATCATCATCATCCTTATTTACTTTAAAAAGTATCGTTATCACGGATTAATAATAAAATATGAATGAGGTGTCAGTTACCTGGTCGTCGGGGTCGCATACTTTGACTCCCGAGAGTGCGACCACCACCAGCACTGGGACCGCACGCCCGTTCTCCTGCGGACCAACAAACATCACCGTTATAAGCTTATATATAGACCAGTATATACCAAGTCTTTTAATTAACAAAATACAGCTGGTTTACGTGTTAAGTGTGGTAATAACTGTGCCTAATATTCACTTAGCCGTCATTAACTAACACGAGAAGGTTACACAAACTATGAGGTACTAAATATCAGACATTTTAACGTAATACGAGAAGTAAGGAAAACTCATAGAAAATAAGCTGTAATTTCTGAAACCTATCAATATGGCAGGTGAGCTACGCAGTATTTCCGTCAGTTTTAGAAACAAATGATTTCCTAAATAACTAGCTGTTGCGTTGTAAATAACGTCTGGCTAACAACTGTCTGCTTACAAGTGTTCTGTCTGTTGAATATTCTTTGATATCTAGACAAGACTTTGTTATGTCGTAACATCGTATGTGCATTCAAATCTCTTCAGGGGGTTATCATATCTACAGATTTTGTTTTTACATAGGCACACTCCCTCTACTCAACTTCAATTAAAACAACCTTCAACATCTAGCCTCAGGGGCTATATCATCCTTGATTTTATTAACGCATGGCCACAGTTCACAAACAAGTTGATTTACGAAACATCATTTGTTAGTGAGAGGGTGTACCGTGTAGCCTGTGCCAATGGTGATTGTGTGAGAGTGTAGGGGTGAGGAGGGCGAGGTGTGCGGGGCGCGGGGGGAGGGGGTCCCGGCGGCTCTCATTAGGCATTTTAATTAAGAAGGACGGCCGCAAGCCGTAACGGCCACTATCTACCTGCTACACACTACATCTTTGTCAACTGATATTAAATTCTAGGCGCAAATTCTTGACCCGATTCGTGTAGCGGCATCAGTGTAATGGGAACCGTGAAACGTAACATGAAACTGTCGTATTAAAAAGGGAACATGCCATGGACAGCAAAATGATTAGCGGAAATGTCATAACGCAAAACCACCTAAGAAAGAATAGAGCAAGAAATTATAAACTATTCCGAATTAAGTAGGTACTTTAAAGTACCGGAAATGCGGACGTTTAAAACCGAAAATGTAACAGCTTATCGCGTCTTAGTCTCAAGTAGTGGGTGTTCCGACTCCGGACGTACATTTAAAGCGTCGGAGCCATTAGTATGTAGTAGTTGGGAAGTTTTAATGCGAACTAAGAACTGTTCTCACTGTGCTAATAACAGTTACACTAACGGACTTGAAGCACACTTGTTTTAAATTTCAATCTCGTAACCGCGGCCTGTGTTCCCCCGGGTGCGCGGAGATGCAGGTACGTGTGAAGTGTGAACTCATAACTGCTAACAAGACATCAACTGAACTTTGCTAAACAAGGTCCTCGAGCCCCTCGCGTCTCCAGGGACCTCGGGAGATGTGACTTCAGAAATTACTCGATTAAAATGTTTTCATTTGCTTAATTTCTTGTGTGCGTCAAACGTAGCTAATGTGGCGCAGCGCAATCAGAGCGAACATATTCTCAGCAGTCGCTTTGGCAAGTTATGTCACAAAAGAAAATACGTCGGTTTCATAAGCGGTGTCGAAATTGTGACTCGCTCTATACTTAATAAGCTGCCTCACTTCAAACGATCAGGGAAAAAGTGTAAAATGTTCTCCTTTCATCATTTGGGCATAAATATGCATGGGTACTTCCCTCCTCACACGCAAAATACATTGAGGCTCTTTATTAAATATTCTTCGGCGGCAGTTTGTACCGGCACAGCTGTGTCCCCCGCATCGCTAGCACTCGCTGCTGACAAAGCAAATGAGCAATATCGCCAGGTAAAAGCCTAGGCAGCACCGAGATACCATCTATTTTTTATTCAGTGCCATTTTTAATCAGGCCGGTGTTTTTATATTCAGCGCTAGCGAGCGATGTAAAGGGTCCCGGAGGAAGGTGCCGCGTAGTGGGCGCGTGATGGTGGGGAGGCGACGTTTGTATGTAAATCGTGAATTATTCGTGGTGCGGCTTATTGCGACCTTGGTGCTACGTTTTAGTGTCGCGCTCATCATGCCTGCCAAATGTACAGAAAAACAACCCCTTGCAAAACGTGATAAGAAACCTCCATGAGCAAACACAGGTGAACTTAAGTAGTTCAACTCGTAACCCTCACTGTTTACACTGTTTAGAATACATTTTCACTTCGTATCTCTCGCTGATTTGTTTGATATACCGATCCTTCTGTACCTATAAAAGCTGTATTCCTTTGCAGCAAATGAGTAATAACGTGTTTTATCGTGGTTTGCATTATAGCTCAGGAGTATTATATAGCTCATGACGCGGAATATGCGCTGCTGACTGTCTCAACAACAACATACAGCACGGCTGTTTTCTGTGATCGCAGAAATAACGATGAAAGTCGCAGATATTGACTTCCACTTTGATTGACGGAATAATGGAACGCTTTTGTTGTATTTTAAAGACGTATACATATATATTTCCGACTAAAGTAAACTTATTATAAAACGATTTAATATTGCTTAATAGGTACCTACACAAAATAACTGGCAAGTTACGGCTACTTAAAACAGTCCTGTATAGAAAGGGTATTGCTTCCCCAGACGCCCATTGAGGTGCAATTTATCGCCATAAGCGATAGTGCACATGTGCGCACATGTGGCTGTGGTCGCCTGGTCGCCGGTCGCCACGTGTGGAACCGATCGCAACCGTGCCGCAGGGACGCCACAAATTATACCGATGACATTTGTGGGCACACTCCCTTTTGTCACCCTGCCCTTATTGGCTATTTCATACGACGATCATCTCCATACCATACTCTCACATTTTTATGTTTGGACGCAGTCAGAATTTTCTATTTGGAATGTGAAAAGCTCTCGTCTAGAACAACAGACTGCAAAATTAGCATTAGTAAGTTTGAGTTATTGTTCTATTCATTTAAGCACATTGTTTATGTATTGGTTAAATGAAAAAACAAAGAAAAACTTTACATTTCTGAACACGGAAAAGAGCCTTGCGATTAGACAAAATATAACGGCACAAGTTGGTGTTCATCATTCAACTAACTTCTGCCGGCAAGGTTTTCTGTGATTTAGTACACGCCTGCGGGAGGTGAAGGGAGTGGGAGGGGATGACAATCATCTCGCACACAGCGCACTGGAGAGCGCTATTACCAGGAGCGCACGACACGCGGGAGATGTTGTGATCGCCTCGTTACATTCGCTGACATGCGCCACATAATTGTCTGATATCTGTCGCAGATATCACGTCACCGCGGGAACCACTTCCTCATCGTTTAGCGTTCTAAGAGCAATGATTTGTGCAACTTTTATCTTTGTATGTTCTTTTTTTGCAACTTGATACTTTATAAATCAGTCGAGCTCGACTTGGTTGGTTTATAAAGAACTTTTTCTTAACACAAAATACGCTTTTTTGTTTTTGTACTTTTCAGACACTTTGAAAGCCACTATTAATAGCCGGTTGTTCCGCTGAAAGTAAAATGTAATATTTATCGATGCGGCGAGAGTGTGTTGGTAAAGACGCACAACTGGGACTTACTCATAGCCTCTACTCTCTACTAAGTAACAGCTTTCGCGAGCTGAGTTATGGCGGCCGAGTCATGAGCGTTACGCAGCCTTTGTAATTTAGGAAGTGTATGGAGCTACCAGTGAACTGATAACATTAGATGCCGTTAGTTGGTCAGTAGTTCATTTTGACTAAGCGCATTGTTGTAAATGTGTGTGCGATTGGCTTCTGCTGACCGTAGACTAAATCTAATCAGCTGTTTTGAAAGCTCCAAACCTCTGCTTCTTTTAATTGAATGAAGCAGAATTTGTAACAGTAAAACATAATATGGCACCAACATTAGTGGCAGCCGCTCTCAGCTCAAGCGATATAATAGTGCGGATCCATTAGCGCGGCGCTCGAGCACCGATACAAGTTTACGACGCCACCGCCACGCCACCGCCACGCGCAGAAATATGATCACGACGAAGCGACGGATTCGATGCACGTTGGTAAAAACAGTGTCCAGGCATTTAAGATGTGCTGAACTTAAGAGAGCCACAACATCGTGCAGACTATGAGTCTGACTAGGTACTTCGGCTATTTTGTAGTGCAGTACTTTACGAAATAAGAAGAATAATTAAAACTGCAACGATGTCGGTTCACAGGTCTAATAAAGTCAAGTAGTTCAATTCAACTGGTTCGAGTTTAATCATCCTGAACCTTCTGTTTCTACAGCTGAACGCGCATAACGCTTTACAGTCTAAATAATTACTAAGTTTATTGCTTTCCACTAGTTCACTCACCCAGTCGGTTTCCTGCAAAAAGCAATTGTGGATGCATACCAGAATCTCGATATTTTCTGTTATAAACAGTTATGCCAGGAAACAATTTAAAACTTTTGTAATAAATAACAATGTGCTTGTAGCGAAAACAATAGGATATTTAGATAACGTTAATTAATTCTTCATAAATACCTGTATCAATACTAAATCAAATGATTTAAAATTATTTAAAATTCGATATCATAAAAGTCAGTGAACTACTCGTAAACTCTTAAATAAATAAATGAAATAAAACCGAATGGACTGCATAAAATACGTTGACTGAAATGAGAGCTATCAATAGTATTAATGAAGTGGCGATGATGCATTCGAATCGATCGCGTCAGTCGGACTCGATCCCTGGCTACACGGAAAACCTCTCGCTCGCTAAGTATTTGCTCAAACTCGAGCGTAAAACAATTGCCGAGCGCTCGCCTGCTTAATGACGCATTGATCGCGTATTTTAATACG
The DNA here is from genome assembly GCF_022581195.2 of Helicoverpa zea. Taxonomy (NCBI): domain Eukaryota; kingdom Metazoa; phylum Arthropoda; class Insecta; order Lepidoptera; family Noctuidae; genus Helicoverpa; species Helicoverpa zea. The sequence goes on along the minus strand of NC_061458.1, from coordinate 61,100 downwards.
AGTACGCCGAGTGCACTACGCTATACTCTCGCGCACAAAGTGCGTACAGCGCAGTCAACCATTTTCTATTGTATGAACGATCAGTCAGAGTAGCGTTTAAAGCTATATTTTTGCAAGTGCTTTGTTGATGGCAATATTCATTGTGAGCACATTCAATATTGCGTAATGGCAGTCAACAATATTATTCGTTGGAAGTCTCTTAGAAATGGCAGGGAAAATCTAAGAATAAAACATTATCCCTAGCCTAAGGGATCTTATGTGGAAGTACAAAGTTTGTAATACAACGAATACCTTCGTTCCTATCACGCTGAAGTCTCCATAAAGTAAATGGAAACAGGAAGCGTAAATCACGGGAAAAAAACGACAGCCGTAAAAGTTCCGATGACAAAGGAGACGACAGAGGAAGGTTATTTTTCTTAAATTACTTTAAGAGAAAAGTACAACATTGAGTTGTGTCGTTTTGTACCCGAGCTAATTACTTCAGTCGACAGGTCGAGATGTGCGGGGCGAGGGGGAGGCAAGCCGGGGGGGGGCTCTAGTGACACGTTACAATGGGAAAAGTTACGCAATAACAGACTAACTTTCGGCTTGACTCCGTTATCTGTGCGGTCCCGACGCTTAAATATAGCCCTTGGGACCACGACGTAAAGTCCTTGATGAATACCGGGGTAACTGTGTGAAGTCCTCCGTCTTTTATTCGTCCGTCAGACTTACGAGATTTATGTGAATAAAACACGGGTTCGTGTTATGTTTTATGGTGGCGAACTGTAATCCAACGATAACACGGAAACGTACGGCTCACGCCATCAGAACAACGCCGGTTAAAAATAATTCAGATGTATTTGATTTACGTGTCATCTGCCCTGAACATGTTCCGGATGTCACACATTTATAATGCGTATATTTTGGCTTTTTATTGCCCAATTTTCCAATTCCATACTGCCCTGAATTTGAACACATTTGTTTTGAAACTATTGAAATCTCTTGCAGTTATGAAAGTACCAACAATAATGTTTAAAATCCTCTGGATATGGATGAGTGCACAGCAGTTACACGTTCGTGTGAACGCGTTGAATGCAGCTCAATCAACGTCGATCAGGTTTCAATCGTTAACTATCAAACGTGACGCGTTTAATAAATACTTCAGTATATTATACTAAAGTATTACATGTAAAATTCATCATGTGTTGTAAAATCAAAATACGATAAGAAAATATGAGCAATGCAGAATACAATGCTCAGAAGTATGTACATGTACTGCAATTAACTTCGGTAAACTCTCATTTTAGACATGACTGAATTACTGACAGTTTTCTGATACCAATAACATTTTTGAACAAAATCAATCACATGGGTATAGCTGCCGTATCATAAAAGCGAGGCTAATTGGAAGTTGTGTTGTTCAACAAATCAACAGTAGTTTGACTTCAAACTCTTTGGCTTGTTACTAAGTTCCTTAAATCAGTGACATTGGGTACAATAACCACAAGCAAGTTCAATACAATGTTACATAATTGACAAGCATTGATCAACGGAAGGGTAAAGAAGGGCATCGCGTACAGTCGCGTACACTCGCGCACAGTCGCCGACAGAAGGGTCGACGTCGATAGCCATCCCTATTTATTGGAACAAATTCCAATCCCGAGCTGTAACTGAAAAAAATATGTAACAGAAAAACGTAATTGCAGTTCCCCTCGCAATGTGACTATTTGAGAAAGGATCCGTGATATACAGCCTGCAGAACATTACACATTATTTATATTCCGTGAACATTACAATAGGGAAAAGTATTTTTTTGTTATACCTAAATAGTTGATACGTGAACAATTATATTATTGAAGAAAAATAATATACTAACTCACTTTATGTAAGTTAGTACATATGTTACAGAGCATGGAAAATGAATGAACTTTTTGTTAAACAAAGTTCTAGAAGAAGGCATAAATTTTATCTAATTAAACTACAGATATCTTAAATACTCACCTTTTAAAAAGAAACTTCCAAAGTAATGAAACTAATATCCTAAAGTGATTGAGTATGAACTCGCAAGAGTTGCGAAGTTTTCCGAAGTAATGTTCGTGTGAGTTCGTCCGCGGCGGTGCGTGCGGCCCGGGCGGCGCGCGGCGCTCGACTGCCGCCCTAGCGTCCGCCCGCCCTAACCACTAGTACATACTTTACCAAATGTTTCTTACGCAAAATTAAAAACAAGGATTTATATTTCAAAATATAGATTTTTTAACGTGATTTTTTTGTGTAATCTTTGAAAATATTCGAAGAAACCCTGGTTTAAAAATATTATGTTTTTTTTTTAATCTGACAAAGAAAAGTTCGGAATTAGTCAATCGCATCCAACAAATCCGTTGATGAATGACCACGACCGAAGCCTCAGCTATTTAGCAGCCAGTGGGCATGACAGCAATAATACAAGCATTCTATCGTAGGTCCATACCGCGGATAAGAAGAGGATTTATTCCGAGCCCAACATAAAACAAATCGCAGCGGACCGCCGGAGCCCCGCGCCCGACATCCGTCATCGTTTGAGCAAACCGACCCAAACACGCTCACATATATCATTTAATATCAATACTATTGTAATACAAGTTACTGTTATTGGTGAAGGCATATTTCTTTATTTGAAAAAAGCCAGCAGGTATAGCCAACTGAGGAGAAATTCTTCTGCTTTCACATAAAACAATAAAATTATGTAAACAAAGAGATTTATTTTAAAGTAAACTTATACCTACTAACAGTTCTTTCGTATTTGCATTTATCCGTTTACGAAATACAATTCTCTGTTTCAAGGAACATTTCCCCCACACAAAGCTAATTTATGGCACTACGGAAATATGCTTGCATTTCTGTCCGAGTTACGTTCCGAACAATTTGCTTCAGCGGTGAATTATAATATCAAATTTAACGCCTTCAGTGATCCTTGGCAAGCCTCTAGGAGACATCTAGAGTCTTCTGTTTAACATATAAATAACATAATATTCGTGGGAGGCCGACTTTATGCATTATTCAGGCAAACGCCGCAATCAATGCCAGCGCTTAATTAAACAACTCCAAAAGTTATGAACAATTCTTTCTAAATGAATACTTGTTAAGTGTTCTTATTTGTCAACAGAAACTACTATAAATTATACAACTTTTTATTCAATCTCTATCTTGATAACATCATTCTTAATTGCCTGTACTTGTTATATTTTTGATGTTGGAAATTATGAACTATTTGCAAAAGGGGACCTACTGACAATAAATGTCGTTTGCAGCTATTAAAAATTGTAGAAAGTAAATAGTGCAGTCTGGAGAACAAGTGACGACGACACTATGTCTTCCTTACGAGAAGGGGACACACAGACAGTATTGCGGTAAATTCTCGTTTATCTCGTAAAAGTCACTGTTACTGAAGCTAGGTAGGAGTTCCTCAGAAACATGGCTTTTACATAAATAAACCGGCCAAGTGCGAGTCGGACTCGCGCACCGAGGGTTCCGTACAAATCCTGGTTAGATAAAAAGTGAGTCTCGCGCCAACCGTTCAGTTTAGAACAATCATAGTTATGGTAATTTCGTGAGAGTCAAAATAGCTAATATTTTTTATTTTATAATATAACTAAAATAGTAGGCCAGTACCTTGTAAAAGTTATTTTATTAAAGTTATTTATATACAACATTTTATAGTCATCATTCAGAAATCTGATTGAAAATAACTAATTATGTCTTAAAGGTCATTGGGCATATCTGACCCGCTTTGTAAAAAGTGGCGGACATGAATCAAAGTAGTTTTAAATCGTGGAGAATGGTATGACGTTTCTTTGAATGTCCAGGATCGTTTGAAAAATATAATAGACAAGCAGTTTCAGAGGATTTTACAGGTTGCAATGCTAGTTTTTATTGTTAAAGACTTTTCATAAAGAAAGGATCTGGAAACCCTGAGTAATCGAGGGCAACTCTTGAATATTGTAGTCACGCATCGAGTCAAAACCAGACATGTGAGTGTATTTTTGAGGGTACTTGTAAACAGTGAAGGTTTGGAGCTGATTTGATTATGGAGACTACAGAGAGTCGAGGGAACTCCTGAACGGTATGTTGCAACTACCACGTGTTTGGGCTTATTTTATTCGTATTGGCGAAGACTTTCCACATAGATAGGTTTAACTGCCATTGTGGGATCGATAGCAAAGATCAGATATAGTTATGGGAACTCCTTTCCAATTTATAACGTAACCTTGTGTTGGAGCTTATTTTATTTTAGGTGATGAGAATTCACTACTAATGGGATCTATTATTTTTTTAAACATGCATAGAGTTCTCTCGACTTTCTCACGTCTCCATCATCAGGTAAGCTCTAAACTTTCACTGTTTGATAGTATCACCAGACATACATCTGAGAATCAAGTTTTAATCCTATGCATGCCTACAATTTTTTATAGTTGCCCTCGATTTCTCAGGATTTCCATCATCAGATCCTGACCTGATGACAATGGAAATAAACGGCGAGTATACTTTTTCACTACAAAGAAATGATTTCTCAAATCCGTCAAATTTGGTCGTTTAAATTCCCCATTGAAATGAGGAAAATATTTGATGTTTACACCTGATTTTCTCTAGATTCTCACGGTTCACATAGATGCGACTAATGCCATAGTAAATCAGAGCCTTTATCATTATACTGTGCTATATTTCGTTCGTATCCGCCGTGGGTATGGTTTTCATACTAAGGTGCCCAATGACCTTTGAATGATTTAAAATTTTTCATAGTTTAGTGGCAATTATATTTAAGAAGTGTTTGATATGAATTTCAACTTTAATATCTCTACGCGTTCATGTAAAAAAGGGTAGTTAGTAAGTTTATAATTATTAAAAAAATATTTTATGTCGTGTAAGCAAAAATAATATTTTAATATTTTATGTAACTTCAAATTTATCATTTTCGCAATTTTTCCTTTATCTGTACTATATAACGCTGCTTCGTGGCGAATTTCAAGATTCTGAGTTCACGGGAAGTACCTTGTAGGTTTTGATTCCCTAGCGTGTGACAGAAATTCGTCTAAGGTGTCGGTATAACTGCTGTATCTTTTGATCGCGTTAACTTAGAAGTTTGTTTTTTTCACTGCCTAAAGGGACAATAGACTTAGGTATTTGGTATAAATTTCAATTTGATACCTTTATTCGTTCGTGAGAAATAAGGTAGTAAGTTTCATTTTATTAAAATATATTTTTTTATATTATATAACTAAAAAAATGAGATTTTCGTAATTTTTCCTATATTTGCATTATATGACAATACTTCATGCCAAATTTCAAGACTCTGAGTTTACGGGAAGTACCCTGTAGGTTTTGATTCCTTTGCGAGTGTCGAGAATTTGTTGAAAATATCGACATAGTCGGTTGTATCTTTTGATTGGCTTGGCTTAGAAGCTTGATATTTTCACAGCTTAAAGGGACAACAGACCTGAGCATTTCATGTGAATTTCATCTTGATACGTCCACGCGTTCTTGAGATAAAGGGTCTTGACAGACAGACAGACAGACAGACAGACAGACAGACAGACAGACAGACAGACAGACAGACAGACGGACAACAAAGTGATCCTATAAGGGTTCCGTTTTTTCCTTTTGAGGTACGGAACCCTAAAAATGCAGTACGTTTCAAAATCAAATCGACACACGTTAGCCAACCAAAGGATCGTCTTCGTGTTATATGCAAGATCTCAGAAAGGTCAAAAGTTTCAGCGGCTACTTAAAACAAGTAGAAGTTTAATTTGATCTTGTATAAACCATTAACATCGTGTAAATGTCTATATCTCATGTTGTATGAAAGTATTTGAAGAGTAGGTAGTTACTGCGTGGGCGCGCAGACGGAAGACGCTCGCGACAGTCGTGCACAATGTTATTATTGACTCAAGTCTGCACCTTCGCGAGTTCGAACACCGCGAGCAAAGGTTATATGTAGTGTGGAGCTGATAACATTGATCAAAAATAAGAGGTAGCACTAGATGTTTCTCGACTTTCGTAATCTGTCTTTAAATCTTTCGTTATGTAGTTTGCGATTATACTAGTACATATTGGGAAAGCGAAAGTTTATAAAAATGTATGTAACTGTTTGACGCGGAAACTCGGCGGATCTATGAAACGTCTCAGCAATATAGCTATACCACATACTACACATGCTACTTCTTATCCATTTTTCTAAAGTAGTTCCCTCGGAACGCAGGTTAGACTCCGGGCAGATGCCATTTAGGCATACTTGCAATATGGGATTCACTGTTAGCAAGAAGTAGGGCAACTGCACAGAATAACATGTCACTTCCAGTGCTGCACAAGCAGATGTAGCGGCGACACTAGGAGCGCCGTTTACCTTGTTACTGCAAGCTCCAGTGAGCGCGAGAGCGTCCCGACGCGACGCCTCAACCTGCTCGTGAGTTGTGAGTTGTGAGCACTCTTTTCGTTCACACATAGTGTCGCTCAGATTGGAATATTTTTCGGTCTTAAAAGTTTGCTTAAATGGAAGATTTTGACTACTTTTCACTCAAATAAACCACCGAAAAAATTGGATTATATTCGATTCTAATGGTATTTCGAATCGCTGTACGTTTTATATTGTGTTATTATAGTTCGGCCATTCAGAGAATGCGTTCCTGACACGTCGCGATTGAACTGACGACGTAACTTTGCAATGGCGTTGCAGTTACGATAAAAATATTTTTGCTGGTTGTTTACCGTTTTAACAATTGAGGAGCATTAAAACAACATTATTATATCAATAATCAATGAATGTAGTTACGTCGTCAGTTCAATCGCGACGTGTCAGGAACGCATTCTCTGAATGGCCGAACTATAAGTCATTTATATTTCCAAGAATAGAAAACATTATCCTACAAAAAGAAAGAGGAAATCTTTAACCTTTTGTAAAGATTTTAGCTTAGAATCGCGAAGTCAGTGGAACGGCAAACATTGTTGGATGGGTTGAGAACGTCTCGTGTAATGACACTCGTCCTCCGCACGACACGACACGCTCGCTACAATCGCTTCACTCGGAACACTAAGACTGTCGCTACAGAAATATCAATCCAAATCATTTCACTATTTTCCTTTAACCCCAGACTGCGGCTCAACGTATAGTTCCTACTTTAGGTACTTGTTAAAATTTCCTACGCACGCTATATATGTATAACAAAATTTACGAATTGCCTAACTAATAAACAGCGTGGTTGATTGACAAGTGTATCTTCCACCTTGTAAAGGTACCTTATACTCGTAGGTTCTAGGTTTTTGGTTTCCAGGTCTATTTGCGTATCGTTTAAATATGCTAGTCTGTTATCAACTCCTTTTCAATTACAAGCTATTAAGCAGCAAGTGATGGGCCTTCTGCACATAGTGTTCTTATACCCGCGAGGGTAGGAGGCGCGAGTGAATGTGGCGTTGTTTCGCCATCAGCGCTATATTGTGGCGACGACCGCCGCTTGATGGCGATGTGATGGCGGCGGCTGAGCAGCACTGACAGCGCTACTTTGTGCTACATCAGTTTACTCAGACATTATATCGTTTAGCGCTCAGCGACACATTTGCAAACAATTCAAAACAGATTAGGAAATTCTAGAAAGCTAGGCACAAAAATGTGTGAGGATATACATTGTATAAAATTCAATACTTTCAATACTATTTTATTGGTACAGCTGCTGAACAGACGTTTCAGTATTTATAGTAAACGGTGAGTGGTTGTAGTTACACGCTTTCCTTTGTACGGAGCGATCCCGCAGATCAACTAGATATGTGATGATGTCCTCCTAGCCGATCGGCTACGGCGGCTGTTCTCATGTAAGGAGATTAGCCAACTACGCAGGACATATTATAGTGCACAAGCATTTACGCAGACACAGGTGCACTCCCTATTCCTTCACTCTCATAGCCCGATGGGACGGCAATCCGACACGACCGGAAAGAGATCAGGCGCAGGACCGACATTTACGTGCTCTCCGATGCACGGGTGTATCAATCACCACCTTCCAGGCTCCGGGCTGCTATGTGAAAGTCTTCTAAAACCCACAAAGCGATTTCGGCCCGACTCGGGAATCGAACCCGAGACCTCGCGCTCAGCAGCCGCACTTGCGACAGCTAGACCAACGAGGCAGTTGAACTAGATATGTACCGTAACGAGGACCGCTCTTCAGATCAAATGACCCGCTCAGTGTCCCGTGGACTCAGACATATCGAAAGATATTATCTGGATGAAAACATTTCAATGTCCAGGGAGTAGGTGTTATAAAGGCGGGTACATATTTCTTACAGTTGGTGATGTTGAAACTCAAAAGCTTCCTTGTATTTGGATCAGCTGCTAATGATATATTAAGTTATTGTTTAATGTGGACTCATAAAATTCTTTATGCAAAAAATACATTTTGACAAGAACATTGGAAATGAACTCTAAAACTTTATTTAACCCCTCAGTATTTTTAGAACTATTATTGGTAAAACGTGAGTCGAATATACAAAACAAAACTTGGCAAGCACACTGACCATCTGCAACAAGTATGTTCCGACCTTTACATTGGTTACTCGGCATTTCCGAGAAAGTGATATTTGTGTATTACCCCTGAATGTCCGGCTCGGGTTTATCTCGGACACAGATGTGGTTGTATTTGATTAGTTCGGTACAACTGTACAATTGTACCGGTACACTGTACCTACATACATACTTGTACACACATGAGGAGACCGCGTCGGCACGTGCGCGCTGGTACATCGAAATAATATGGCTTGTTCATAATACGTGCTCGGATGTAGGCGAAATGAAATAAACATGCTCGTTCATTTATTGATATGTTGTACTGTATATTTCTTGGGTATTACACGAAAAGTTAAAGAGATAGGAAAAATATAAGAAGTAGAGCGTACTACTATAAACTTTACAATCGTTGCTTACAGCTGTGATTTATGGAACTTTCACAACACATATTTTTAATTGTATTTCCTTTCCATCATTTCATCTGAATTAATTGTGTATATCTTTGAAGTTAAAATATGTTTGCCTCTTGATAAATAGACTATAAAGTTATTTAAGGTTTGGTTTCATCTCTCGTTTATTAACGTCCTGTCAACTTTAGTTATTTGTCGTGGTGGCTCGTCGTGCATCTGACAGCTATTCATTAACTGAAAAGCGAAGGCTTCAGTTACATCCAATAACTTTGAAAAGCCTTGTAAAATCAATAAACGTAAAATTTTAATAGTGTCGTAATTGAGTAACCAGTTAGTACAGACCTATGATAAACTACGCAGTAAAGTTAGCGCTGAACAAGTTGCAGGCGGCGCTGCCACGGGCGCGGCTCAGCTTGCGCTGGTGTTGCGCTAAGTTCGGTGAGCATTTCTCTACAAGTGACTGTGCTACTTGCGAAATTTTATTGGAAAACTTTCTGTGGACCAACTCGAGTGTTTTATTCTCCTACTTTTGAGAGTATTACCGACAAGAGTCACGACTCTCATAAATAATATCACTGTTTGGGGAAGAAAAATCTTTAATATGGGTCACTTTGTCACACCTCGTGCAGGAAGGTGGTTCAAATGGTTTATATTGACACCTACCACCTGAAATATTGTTGAGCGACTGCGAAGTATTCCGGCAACATTCACTACAGCAATAAATAATGACCTTCATGAAACAAGTAAACAATAACCCGAAAATGTATTTATATGAATACAGACGTGTTACATAAGCAACACCTGTGTGCTGAACAGTTTTATATGCGATCTATTGGATTTGAGCGGCAGCCTACAGGCCGCCCAATATTTATGTTATGGATGTCGCAGTTTACGAGGATGAGCGGTGAAATAAAACGTTTACAATATTACGGACGGCACAGTTTTATTACACAACTATCCGTGATACAAAACTGTCCCGGGGAAATCTTTCACGCTCAAGTTATTCTCAAAGTTGGCACATAAACATGGGTGTGTTCGCTCCCAACCCGCAGGTAATTCAATTAAGAATTTCAAAAGTAGAACTTTGATACTGGCCGCTGAGGAATATAAGATGCTCGGAAAATGAAAGTGCAGTTACGCTCGCCCATCTTCTCAGACATTGCGTTCAAGACTTCATTAAATGCAACATTTTTTTAAGTAACATCGTTCCAATTTTCTGGCAAGTTATGAACATCTTGAAAGCAATATTTCCTTTAATAAGCAATGCCAAACCGTAATAAGATTTTAGCTACATTTATCTCTGTTTGGGATCAAAATCGTAACTGTTATAAGATGTTCCTCTGGAAGATAAAAACTCGTGTTATCTCCGAGCACGCCGATAGCCGCCGGCTCGTGAATTATAGTTGTAATAAACCTTCCATTTAGATAACAAACCGAATGTTTTGCTGAGATCTCTGGTTACACGAAACTCATAACAAGAAGATTGATGGATTATGATTAATTTGGAAACTTAATATTAATAATTGTTTAGTTCACGTTGCTCTCTAGTAGAAAGTCTCGAAGGAAAACGGTCTGAAGACGAGAGAACGCCATATACAGCACACGGCTACTCCACAATTAACCCTCTCATTATATCGATAAATGAGGATTTATAATAAGACAACTTAGACGTAATAATCCAGGCTAAAATCGTTAGCTAATGTTTCTGTCATATATATCAATTAAGTTCGACAGTCGGATCCGCCGTCAAACATGATCACTGTTAGCAGATGGCGCCACCGTCCTACACGATGTAATTACACGGCACTAGGGTTTGTGGGTGTAGACAGCAGGCACGGTGGGCTCCAGTCTATTATGTTTGTGCTAGTTTCAGTAATACATACAGTATAACAAGGTTAAGTACTGTGAATAGAATGTAGGTAATTGTTGCAGGAATAAGCTTTTGTGAGAACTGTTTATTGTACCTGTACCGCGTAGTGTTAGAGATCTGTTTCCGATTCGAAATACTTTTTATGTTTGTCAAGGTGGTAACGGGGCGTGGCTACTTTAAAAACCTTATTTCAAATCATTATGTGTCATTTTAAAATACTCTAAAATCAAACTTCTTATAGCTAGATATCAATTCTATCCCCATTAAAACCAAAAAACTACAATCCACAAAGCAGGCACGTCAATTAAAGGTAGCGTAATGAAACATGTGACGTGCTCATTAGTGGTCGGGGTTCGAGTCCCGCGCGGTGCGGTCACACGTCACGCGCGCCTCGTCTCGCCGACTGCGCCTAATTGCAGCCGCTGATAATTGTGCAACTTTATAAGTAGAGGCAACTACTCCAAACCAGACAGGTGACTTCATGTCGAAGGACTATTTAAATAGCAATAATAATAGTGCATCAATATCACATTGATTTCCCATTCAAATCCTATTAGGAGAAAACAATCAAGCCTTTGAAAACTATCTTATTGTATCTTCGGACAGCGGAGTATCAACATTTCCATACAAGCTAAGGAGAAGATATAAAAGCATTCACTCTGTCACGAATCGTTACAAAAGAACTTCCATATTTGCTGAACGTTTGTTTTATAACAGACGTGTTTTCAGGAGACTATGATGAAGAGATCGTCAATAGCGTGCTATCTGCCGTCGCCGGCGGTAGACTATATCAGCTATAGATGTAGCTTAGATAGGCTATCTATCGCATTCAATAGCCGCGTCTGCCGGAGCGAACTTATTGTATGAACTGTCCCCACCGGGGTACCAGCACAGGGCCGGCTTTTACTAGCATCGAGTGTCAAATTATTTATGATTACTACACTTACTAAGTGCTGGTAAATAGAAACAAAAATGTTTCTGTATGATAGTGAAAACTATTGAATCAAACGCGTCGTTTTGTTTACCACGTTTTGTCATATACCTAAATCACATGTTAAAATCAGTAAAATTTCCGTTCCTTCTTTTTAATGCATAGTGTAATTTATTATTATTCCTGTAATTCAGCAATTCTTTTTGTATGCAAAAGATCCACTATCTTCATGCAGGGAAATTCTAAGGAACACGTGAACAGTGCCTAAAGTCCGTCCCTGGTGCGGGTAGCGTCTGGCGCAGCAATCTCTGTGAAAGGCTAGTGGCTCGCAGTAGGCCTTCAATATTCATCAGCTGGTGCACTTGCAGACCACCACGTGTCTGCACAACATATACCTACGGACACTTCGCTTAGTTATGTGTTACTACTTAGTTGCCTTTCTTCTATTGTTTCAAGAGATTGGTGTCTTTTCAATTCATCTATTAATCGCAACAAAAACATGCAAGCATTTTGTAGCTGACAAAATCAATTTAAAAGAAAATTTAAAAACACTTTTCGAAGTGTTTATAACGTGAAGAGGTACTGTATCTTGGTATAGTTTGTAAGAGAAGTGTGCCAGTATAGCAAGCTCTATCTCCGCAGCTGCTAGTTAATCGCTACACCTCGAGCTCGTTTATTACACATTTTTATACTCGCTATGAAACTTTCATTAGCTTTTTACGACGAACCACCCCCACTGCTTTGAGCCAGGGTTGCCAGACTCGCAAGTTTATAGCTAGGAGAGAAATTAAACTGTCTGTAGTAGACGTTACGTTTAGTATAGGTTAGATTCAGTCTATGCATATGGTCTAGCTTATTGTACTTCAATAACTTGGAATAATGAATCAAAGTTTAAAGCTCCCATAACTCGAAGACCTATTTCTTCGTTAAACATTGTGCACTGACAGCCCTGTCTCCGTACATGGTCGGTACAGCGTGCATCACGAGCGCTTGTTGACGTAACTGCCGAATTAATTATAGGTATGATCGTAACAAACACGCACACACTGACAACACAAGTTGTACACTTTACGATGCCTTGAGATGCTCATATTAACTGTCGTGGATTACTAACAGCTATAAGTCGTTTAACACGATAATTACTTAGCTTATTATAATGGATGTTCTAGCAAATTAATGTGTGTATCCTTCAGAAGAAAAGTAACGTCTATCTACTGTAACAACGCGAAACGGATTCAATATCGTACACTGCCTATCAAAAATATACCTTGGATAAAATGTTCTATTCTATGAGAACAGTTTTCTCTGACGACGGATTGTTCGGGTAGTCTGTAATGGAAACGTTGATAAAAACATAATTCGGCGGTCGGTCCGTGCGTTCGGCGCCCGGGCCGGTCCGGCGCTATCGCGATCCAATATCGTCCGCCATCGACCGGCTGACGGCTTCATACCGCCCTTATCTTTCATAGATACCATTTATTTTTACCTACCCTACTCCTTGCCCATAGAGATTGGGTATATGTTGTTGCAGTACTTACCAGTCGAGGTCGGTGTCTACTGTCTAGAGTCTAGCATGAACCACTTTGGGAAAGTATTCGGAACGTAAACGATTTATGTACTATAAATATGTACAGCTATCGCACGACTGCAGAATGCTGATAGAACATGAAACATTTATAAATTAAATCTTTATGAGTTCCATTTATTTAGCTCAAAATAACTTTTTAATTTCGACTGTTTACTAACCGAATGTGGTAAATTCCTAGTGTCCAGAAGAATAAAACAATTAAATGTTCTGTTTAAACACCAAAATTCACTGTAGCGGCAGTATTGCGTATAATCAGTTTATCAACATTCGGTATTTCAATATCGTATTTAAGGAACAATCGAAGGAAGTCAGAGGATAAGGTTGAGCCGGGCGGTGGAGCGTGGCGCAGACGTTGGTTAACTTAACCGCAGGCCTTCGCTTCGGTCTCAGGGCCGATGCTCAACATTGCTGGTTTGTGTCGCCGATACATTCTATTTTATTCCAAACTCAGTTTATATAGTTTCAAAATGATTGTTCAGTGCGCTTTTATCTTACCACTTAATAAAGCTCAAGTTCAAATACTTATTCATCGTGTATAAGCAGTGATGTCGCGGGTCGCGGGTCGTGACATCACGCGCCGCGGGGACCATCGCCTAGATTGGATATCGCCCAATATCTAGCCCGACACTGTTCGGTAACGTTTGGGTACGCTTTGCGCTATTCCTACAATTGAACACTTTTCTACCAAATTGTAAAGACCTCGCCGGATTGACTAAAAAAACTTCGTATTCTTATTGAAAACCAGAATTGAATGGGCATAGCTAACATTTGTTTTAATCAAGAGCGACACAAAGACGTCGCTACGAGGGATATTTTCATCCAACATTTGTGCCGCAAACATTTCGCTGAAGAAATAAGCTTCAACAAAAATGTTTCCGTAGACTTTGCGTAAAGTATTGTTTTCATTTCAGCGGAAAGGAACTAACTAAGCGAAAGAAGTCATTACACGTTACTCATAAACCGCCGAAGGCTGCAAATGAGAAAAAATATCTATTGTGAAGCAGAAAATGGCATTCTTGTTGCAGCCGCGGAGCCGCGCCACTTAGAAGTTATAAACAGAATGCTCACTTTGAACAGAGTTGAGGTCGATGCCTCTGTACACTACCTGAACGTGCCCCAAAGGGTGATAGCCATTAGGCTAATCCGGGGGTACCGCACGACTTCCCGCGAAGCAGCTGGCCTACTTGCTGGACTGCCACCGTGGGATCTGGAGGCGAGGGTCTTCTTGCGCCTGTACGACTGGCGCGAGGAGGCTCAGCGCCGGGGAGAAACCCCGTTGCCGCGGCAAGTTGTCGCGCAGCGGGCGGAGCTCCGGCGCGATCTCATGGTGGCCTGGAGGGAGCGACTGTCGCAACCCAGTGCAGGGCACGCCACCATCGTGGCGGTAAGTCCCCTCTTTGAGGAGTGGCTCGGGAGGAGTCACGGCGCCCTCACGTACCGCATGACGCAGGTCCTTACCGGACACGGTTGTTTCGGGAGGTACCTGCACCGCATCGGTCGTGAGGAGGCGCCCGGGTGTCACCATTGTGCGGACAGCCCCGAGGACACGGTGGACCACACAGTCCAGGTGTGCCCCGCATGGGAAGGGCACTGCCGGGTCCTCGTCGAGGCTTTGGGCGGCGGCGACCTCTCGCGTCCGGCCCTGGTTCAGGCCATGGTCCGGGGCGAGAGGGAATGGGATGCCGTCGCCTCCTTCTGCGAAGCGGTCATGCTCGAGAAGGAGGAGGCGGAACGCCAGAGTTCGCACCTCTCATCCCGGCCGCCGCGCTGGACCAGGTAGACACCATGGGCGCCGGGTGTCGCGAGATGACTCCCGGCCACCGTAGGCGTGGGTCTGTGGGCGGTGAGTTCGGGTGGCTCATCGTCCCTCTGTCTTTCTAGACGACAGACCCGTGTCGACGGCGCGCGTTGTTCCACGCGCTCCTCAAAGAGATGTCAGCAACCCCAGCGGGGCCCAGCAGGGCCAAGGCCTGCCGGGGCTGCGGGTTGTTCGAAAGAGATACCGCGGCCCTGGTACATAAAAGGTCTATGACGGAACACGACGATTTTAGTCAGTAAGAGTCTGACACTCCCTCACCGCTGCTAACCCACAGCGGGAGGGGTCATTTGATGATTTTACGTCGCTAAAAAAAAAAAAAAAAAAGTCGATGCCTCCTTCCACCGAAATGGTCGCTACAACATACTCAACATTTTCGCTATATGCTATATGTTTCCCCAAAGTAGTATTAGCTATCTAGACAAAGAACCCATCTATGTACCGTACATATGTGTAGTCATTCAGTGCTTATTTCCTAATCGTCAGGGCTTTCTCCTTCTCCGTGTGAGAAGAGGCCTGTGCCCAGCAGTGGGATGACAAAAGACTGTAACAACAACGAGACAACAGTACAACGAGGCTTTTTAGCTAGTTCTTCTGTCCACTTACTATGCAGTAACAGGCTAGGTAGTGCAGCAGTAGGTGGGGACGCATTGTTGGGATCCTCCGATGGGCCGCTGGGTGCCAGTTGACTATGATTCCGTCCGTCTGTGTGTCTGCGAGACATGCCGGAGCAATCTGTGTGCAGCCGACGGCGGACTGCTCCCACAAGACTATAAAGATTTTCATTAAACACTGAAAATTGTTCTTCCCTCATTTAATTATTTAAAAGGCTGTACATAACACGGTAGCTATTTTCCCTACGACCTATTAAGGTCTTGAGTTGCAATTGAAGTAAATAATCACAGATGATGATAATAGGTACTCTAAGGCGTCATGTGGCTCGAGCACCAATAGTTACCGTCCTCTCGGTAAGAGCAACTAATTAGCTATAACATTGATGAAAGGGGTTGTTACCATAATACTGACTGGAAGAGGGAAAAAAGGGGAAGGGTAAAATAAAATCACGAAGAAAACGAGGGCCCGCGCGTGTGTGCGACATTTATCTTCATAGTTATTATTTCCTCAAATGCAAAGAATCAATCCATTCACTACGTCCCGTATAGTTTGCAAACAAACGTAGTGTATGTGAAAAGAGAGATGGAAGTTTCATACGATTCTTTTGCCGTCTGCGAGACAAAGCGTACGAGACTCGATGGTATTTAATTAACTTGTCACAAAAGGAAACGATGCAGCAATATCCTGCGATACTACGAACCTAGCTCTTGATACCGTACAGTTTGTTTCATTTTCAAAGACTTTCTTTTGTAGTGTGGAGTTTCGGCAACTTGAAGCTTGCAAATGGGTTGTGTTTGGGTTCTGTGAGACCCTCGTTGGGAGGGTTGTCTGCCTGTGGTGCGCATTTCACGCGCGTTCGAGCACTGGAGTGCGATTACTTTCATGTGCTCTCAGTGAGGGCTGCAGTTTGGGGGACTGCACGCAATAATGTGCTTTTTGTTTGTTTGCCGCGCTTTGTGATCGCTCAACCTCGCCACGTTTGTTCTTGTAAGGGAGCAATACTTAGGGTGAATTACACTTTTAACATGTCGTCTCATCTATGCATTTAGGTATACAAACTTGAACATAATAAACCTCTCATAACCAAACCGCTTGCAAATATGTAACTTAAGGGTTGGCATACTTGTCATAACGTTAGTTTTCTGTAAAACCTATAAAAAGTAGTCAGGTATATAACTGTGCAATTGCGAGGAAAGATAGGATGAAGTGTAACACTATAGTGAGCTGGTGAAGGCGACAGATTTGCGCGGGAACGTCGTTTAGCTGGCATTGTGCATGCGCCGCCGAGACGCGCCGACAATTTGTCCAGCCTGTCTGCCGAGCGACACACAAGGCGGGAGAGTACAGAAGGATAACCCAATGAAATCAGTTGAATAAGAGATGTTAAAAAAGGGTTCCAGTAATGGTGATCCAAAAAGTATTTGCCACCTAGTAATGAACTATTTAGTCAGTATTATACTTGGTAGCTATACTGGCGATGTTTTCAATCATCATCTTGTTTCTTTTGCCGTTATAAATGGACCGTAGGTGTGAGTACCTATATTTTTTTCTGAGTTTACTTTACCAAATCTTGTAGAATGAGTCTTCTAATCTATCTGTGGGTTACCTCGATAGCTCCCACATGAGCCAATGAATAAATTTCCGTGCGCTGTCGAGCCGGGAGCTCAACCTGCACCAAACGATACAAGTGCCACCGACGTGACAAGAATTGATCCCAGCTCCCATCTACTAGCTCCCAGCTCCCAGTCCGCCTGAGCATACTACTGAATTACGTGCCATGAAGAAGTTAACTTTCCTTTACAAATATAGTCGTCGAATCTTAGTATAAGGTAGAATCTAGTGCACAGGATTAACTACAGCTGAAATATTAATATCAATTGCATACACAGGTAGTTTATTACATCAATGCAGTAAGATATTTCATCCAGAAATTGAAGCCATTTCTTCACAACGCAACTGTAAATGTCAGAATTGAATTTGTATGTAAATCGCTCGAGATAACATCCTGTTATTAATTCCGGTAGTAAAATATTCATCAACTGAGATGTTATCCGGCACATAATAAGGTAAATGGCAAAAACACGTGCTGTAGCGGCGACGAGAATAACTTGGTCTATTCCGTCAGTTCATTATAATAGCTAATATAGAATAACACGGTGTCTGTGTGTTATCGCGCTCCACAGGCGAAACAACACCCAGACATCGCGCGGGTAAACTACGCCTCGAGGCTTAGCGCGAACAAAATCATGTGAGAAGCGTACTTTATCAAAAACAATATTAGTTTATATGATATTACATTGTGCTTTTACTTTTCCTATTATATATATTTGTATAATCTTTTTCGAATAACTGCCTGTTATCAGAAACAGAAATCGCAATAACTTTATACTTGTCATAAATAATACAACCCTCATATACTCTTAGTTATATAGGAACCTACGAATAAGCCGTCTGTTGTTGGTGAACGCTGCGGGTTCGTTTATCATCGTTTTCGGAGCGCGTAGCCGGCGTAGCGCTACGAGCCGCTACGTATTACGCGTGACGGTTCGTAGCATCTAGCTAAACTGTGCCTACGTCTATTCAATCTTCAGGAGCATTTTAGTATGTGTGTGCGCACGTTTCAATATGTATTTAGGATCACTTTCAATACTGATAGTTTTCCTCGTCATTCAAGACAAAATTAAATGAAGACAGAAAGGTTTACTATTGAAAATTATTATTATATTCTTTAGTCTGATGTTAACTAAACAATGACACCTTCCTATACTGATAGTGACAAAACCATATCAGAGAAGCAGGTAAATCATAACTATTTTGGGAAGTTGCAGGACAAACAAACGATAAATCAATGACTGCACTCGAATGATCTGTAGTGTTTGACGGTTGAATCAGCGGCAGTCAGGAACATAGATCAAATATGTCAAGTTTATCTACTGCCTGTGATGCAATCGGGAATTCAAACTACACAATGTCGATCCTATACACCTACAAACTACATTTTACAGTTCTTAGTATGATGTCCATGTCACTTTCACGGTAGCTTATTTTATTCAATCAGTTTCGCTTTTCGTTCTCGTCATGACAAAGCAAATAATGTTGAAATTGTATCTTCTGTTTTATGACAGTCAAAAAACTACTCCACTTATACCTGTATTGGCACAAGTGACCGAATAAGTGCCAAGTGATCCGCGGCACTGTTCACTGAGTTCATGCGTCACTGATGACGCACGATATGTATTGTTGTTTTCATGCCAGTAGGTTTCACGTCCACTGCACTCATTGCGATTATTTTATTATCTTGGAATTCTACTCTGTGTTTTAACGATTTATATCTGAACATAAATTCTCCTCATATTTTGTTTTTCATACTCAGATGCATTTTAACATAACTGACTGGTTAATTTTTATACTTTTCGCAATCAAATAGTTGTATAGTGGTTAAGTGAGTGTGGGTGACTAAATAAATTGGTGGTGAGGCGGTGAAAGGGCGCGCGACCCCTCGCGACACACCGCGCTCTGCTGTGTCTTGTGTTTGGTCCCAAATGTGGGGCACAGACAGAGGCCTCATCAAGAGGGGTCACGGGGTTGTGCACATTTTGGCTCTTGTTTTTAAATTCAGATGTTATAGGTAGGAAAAATATCATCAAAGCAGCCACTATTTACCATACATAACAGTTAGCTAAGCAACTCGTACGTGCTACGGTCGTAAGTAATGATTGTATAGAGAAACAACAGCATTTCATTCAATTTAGGCGAGTGCAGGTCGACAAAGCGCAGGTGAGCGAGTTCTCGCTGCACTGACACGAGGTGTTGTTGTACAGCATGCAACATGCATGTCTGACTGCACTCGCACAATGAGCCGCTTACTGTCAGCGAGCGCGCTTGAGTGGCTGAGTACAGCAGCGATCATACAGTAAGCAGAATGTTTTCATTATTTAATAATATAGCCGAGCTTCTGGTCTGTATGTACAATGTTCTCTCTTTAAATTATATTGTATAACACAAACGTGTTATATAATCACAATACATTTTTAATCTTCATCAAAAATTATGTCACCAAGGTTTTTTAAACTAGTAATTGGGGCATAATACGTCGACAATAATTTCCTAAGCTACGGTATCTTTATATCAAGTTTGTGATACCATTCAGTAATGTTATTTCAGTGTATTAGCGAGTTATCTTACTGCTGGCTGGTGCACTGTGTCGCCAGCACTAAGCAGGACAAGAGGGCGTGACATCGGGGTCAGCGCGTCACGTGACGTCATCCCTCACCAAAGACTTATATCCTCTATGTGTCTCACACACGACGAGATATGTTTCATGTTAATGCCCTACCTATTGACTCTATACTAATCTTCCTATTGAATATATAATCTTCAATCTTTGTATTGGTTTTCATTCTTGAAATAGGTACAAAAGGGCAATAGTCTAAAATAGCACTTGACATAAAGCTTTTGAATTCCAAAATAAAGACGATTGAAGATATAACTTTTTCAATACTAATGTAGGTCCAAAATTAGAAACATTGAGCAGTCGACGCATTCCCGAGGCACTCGTAAAATTGGCGAACAAATATAATCTCCATTACTCGGTGGCATTACGTCGAGGTCTTTGTCAAATCTGAATAAAACGTAATAAATACTGAAAGGGAGTTGAGTGTGTTTCGATGTTCTGGAATGTTCGCTAGTGAGTGCAGAAATGGCGTTCACTGTGACCTACGCGGAACATAAGAGAGCACATAGAGGTAGTACATAAAGGAGTATAAAGGCATATAGTACATAAGTTTATGTTGTGGTGGACTCACCTTCATGAGGTGTAGATGCGCGGAGACCTGGTCGCCGCGCGCCGCCGGCTCGCCGCCGGACACCGGGAACGAGCCCAGGTACTGCAACAATGACAACATCCTATATACGCATCGGTAATACTCCATAATTTATCATACACATTCACAATGGATTCATTCCGCCATATACATGTATCAACAGTGTGAATATGTCGATAGTCTACATCTTAGTCGACTGTAAATATGTAGTACGCTATACATTAATTTTAATCAGAACAAGAGAATGATTAACTGCCAAAAGAAGTTCGTTTTTTCCATAAATATTTCAATAATTGACAGGCACACCGTGTCCAGATGACGGATGCTGATAAAGTGTTTAATTCGCGTTGAATTTATAATGAGCGGCGCATAATGAGGTCTGGTCGTGATAAGTGCGGTCCTCCGCCGCCGGCCGTCCACATCGCCGCATTAACATACGGCACGTTATCGACATACCGCACAACACTACTCGCTACATGTCACGCCGGGGGCTGCTGCGGCACATCTCGGCATTACTGTACTCACTGACAATGTTTACGTCGTCGCAACATAATCACAGGTAACTGTAGGTTGCGTCCCAATAACTTACCTGCCTTGCCAACTGCTTCGGACAATTTAATTTCAATAAGATTTCCAAATCCGCTTTCAGGTTGATCAAAGCTTCTTTAAATTAAAGCTTTTCGTGGAAAGTCCGTGACACGGATACAATATCTCAGTTCTAAGAAGTGGCGCAGTTCAACAATGTAACTAATTGCAGGACACATCGGAGCCTGCACATGAATATTTCAAACATAATTGACATATCGTGTTCTTACGACCGTGATCTGGCACGCCCACCACATAAATATCAATCTGTGCGAATAAGTATAGGGTACACTTAATGCGAGTGCATTGACCCCTGTTTGAAACGCTTGCAATTAATGAAGTTGCCAGCTGAGTCCTTTAACAACAATGGTTGTGGCGATGGTCGCAAGTGTAACCACGGTGTAGTGGTGTGCATTACCCCTCGGGTGGGGGGGGGTGGGGTGCGAGTCGCAGGGGTGCTCGCGAAGGGCCCGCAATGGACGTAATGACCTCGAGGAGCTATTGAATGCTGTTGATTTCTCACAGCACGTGTGTGCAAAACGATTAATTTTACACACTTCACGATACGCGCAGGGGAGCGTATAACAATTAATTAAATAGGGAGCTGGAGTCAAACTAGAGGACTTCTATACTTTATTGATGAATATATTAATAAATATTCTTCTGTTTTGTGTATTGGATATTTAAAAAATCGCACTAATAAAGTAACAACAGAATCTAACACATTTTGATGACAATCCCATCTGTCTGTAATAAAACAATAAGTTGTTACGTCTGCAATCATCATAAGCTGTAGAGTGAAGCGCAAGTCGACTAGGCGATGTCGGGCGCATCTCGGTTTAATTACAACGTCGTCGCGATCGGCCGCCGCTCTCATTACATGTCTCAGAGCAAACCCCACTGATAGCTGCATGCGACGGAGCGTTATTGTCGACTATTCAATGTGTTGCTGCGAAGACAGCTTATTGTACCGTAGAAACTGTATCTTTTACTTTACTCATACAATGTTGCTGGTTGTACATGAATTCACTCAGTCGAACACTCAGGCGAAGAATAAAGATAATTACATATTTAAATAGTATTTAAAAACAGAACACAATTCTTTACTATTTCTTACTAGAAACTTTACTAAGTATCTAGCTGAAAGTAATTAGTTGAGAGCAGTGGGTAACGCGATACAGTTTCAGCGGCGCGATGTTCCGTCAATGTCAGGGTCAGTCGCGTGCCGGTATTTCCAATTACGTCGGCTGCCTCTTGCTCAAATAAATGAACGAAGCTAAGGTGCCCCGTTACATTATACGTGTTACGTGTAGTGTGTAGTGTCGGTAAGATGACTTAGTAGCGCGTAACCGCAGACGCCTCGTGTTGACAGCGGCTCTGCGCCTAAAGTACTAATCCTGTAAGCCGTAAGTCTTCTGCTAGCTCTACCAGCTTCAAAGTTCACTTGATTTAAATATTTATTTTAGCGTAATATTTACCGAATACTTTAGCCCGAAACGACATGAGACGCAGGAAATTCTCGCTTATTATTCCTGTATCACACATATATCTATGGGTTGGTAATAATTTATAAGTCTTCGATGCAGCGATGGTTTCAAGTGACAAATTCAACAGAATTTTGGAATTAGTGATATTAAAAAACACACAAGTTAATAGATAGTATTATTTTCAGTTCCGAACAACATTTAGAATCGCAAAGGTCATATTATAATACTCTTAGTGTACCGCTTGTCCACAAAGTAAACCCGAGCAGTGAGCAAAGCCGACCGCAAGCGGCTGCGGTCGCCTCGCGTTACCGCGCTCCACTCGCCTGTACTTCTGTACGCGACTGTACCGCACTTTCATACGCAGACCACAGGGGATTACCAATGTGGTCTGCTAAACTATATTGTGGAAAATGTTTACATTATATTTTGTCTATTTTAGTGGAACTTGATAAGTCAGAGAATTTGCATTCCTATATGCATTTGAGTAAGTGTAGCCGCGAGCTCAATATGCCACAACAAAAGTACCTAAATGAATTTAATCTCTACTTAATATTTCTTATATATCTATTCTACAGACGTGTATACCTAGATGAAACTATGCAAAACCTCAGCACCTGTAGACTGGCATAAGGTCACCGCGAGCGATAATAAATTCCCGAGACAGCGCCTACCCAATCTCGTTACGTCACCGTCACGCTGCCGTCACGTCGCCGTCACGCTGTAGTCACGTCGCCGTCGGCTCGACGCACACGAGACGCATAATTTCCCAGAAGACAGCCACGTTGATGACAGGAGGCGCGCAGAGGAAACTTCACAATGTACGATATTGAAATATAATGATGTTTGAACGCTCACGGCTCGGACTATCTATAGAGTTCAGTTTAGTTTTGCTTATAATTTCGTTTGTAAATGCGACAAGTTTCACAGTAAGGTTTTTTATTTGTGATTTATTTCATAAATAAAGATATTGTTTATACACAAATTCTGATTAAATAAAAAGAACAAAATTTTGGTTAGGTACTTATAGTTAGAGAGATTGCAGCACATTAGGTACATAAAGTTCGCCTTACGAAAAATAAACAAAGGCACGTGTTGAAGACATAAGAAGTTGTTTGTAAAGGTAGTTGTTGACCCAGAGCGCGAGGTAGCGCGGGGTGCAACGTGCCGCCGACACAAATTACCGACGAGAACAACTTGTCGCACAGTTTCCTCACTTTACAGCTAAGGACCAACATCTGCCGGCTGTTGTTTTTCGTAAGAAAGTAACAATATGGCAAAAGTACGAAAACATAACCATATTTTATCTCCGTGCTACATGCAAAGTTACATTTACCTATGAAGGTGGAAGCTGCTGTGACTATTACTGAAATAACTAAAGTTTAATCTAAATTAAAGAGAAATATAACATGATATGGAAATTCACACATAACTCATCTCCTAGAACAGTCGAGTAAATATTATATTTAAACATATGGGAAATCAACGAGTGTCGCCATCTATCGGGTGGAGTAGACACCAGTTGCAGTCCTGGCTGAAGCACAGTCCTTACAGGCGGTACAGTCGCGAGCACCACGCGTGCGCCCGTCGCGGGAAAACCGCGCTAGATGGCGCTACTCGAACTTCTACCACTACCTACTGCTACCTATATAATATAAAAGTTGCAACTCGTACAAATACTAGGAAACTTTATTGAAATTTTAGTGCATTAGGTAGGTAGTACGGAATAATGCGCGTACAGTGATCAATAAAAACTTTCGTAGTTACGATATTTGTTCGGAAGTTTTTATGTGCTGTCCCAAAGCGCAGTAGTTATGTGGTTTATTTGATTGCAGTTCGTTCGATCGCCGCAAATGTGTTAATTTTACAGCCAGTCATATAGAGTGTTATGGCAATTGGTTATCAATCATCGATGAATGTTTATATAAGCCGTCGTATGGAGTGCCAACATTGATTGCCAGATGTTGCCATAACTGGCGCATTTGGCTCCAACTCGAGCAATTGTAACTTGATGGATACAGCGGATACCTGCATCTACCTGGAACAATGTAATAGCGCTCACTGGCTATCGATAACGATCAGTAATAGTTCAGCATTAAGCTCGGTTTGCCGTGACCCGACGTCCATCAATTTCAGATCGCCACATAGTCGCTTTAGTTACGAGTACTCAGAAGCCATAAAGTCTGATATCCAGTCGCGTCGCAGGATAACTTGTCACACAGTTACTAGATTGCGGAACTCAGATATCGGTAATCTGTTTATCCGGTCGGACTGGGAGTCGACCTCAATTAGGTTGACTTCGATATTTGCATCATGGTCTTATTTTAAAATTCAAATAGTCAAATGTATGAAATGAAAAACTGCTGAACTATGCTAAACATGTTAACTGTGGCTAACTTTGTAACAAGCCAACACAATTAACTGTCCACCGCAGGAATTAGCGCAGTGACGTGGCACTTGGTGGAGTATCGTGAATGCCAGCAGACTGGACATCTGTGCAGTAAGTGACCACCGTCCGCTGCTCTCGCTGTGGAGTGGCGCGTGACTGCGCGCCCGGTATGCCACTCGACCACCGGCTACATGTTGCGTCAAGCGACGTGCCAGCCGCACACAACAAGCCTAATTATTCAGACGATACTTCCATGTTCATAAGCATTTACAGGTACTCAAGAAAAACAGTACCTACAATGGTTTGCAATAAAGTAATAATAAAGTAAGAATCAGGAAAACAATGTCTATTTTAAACAACCAACATAAAATATGTCGGCGTAAAGTTAGAAAGTTGGCAACATTTCCGCCATTGTCAAGTATTTCGATTGCAGTAAGCTCGAGTATTTCGCGATGACAATTATGATACGCCCCATCAAGCCTATCGCTTTTTCCAGACCCGACTCAATTTAAACTTGGTAACATCTAGACGTCGTCACTAACTCGCTACAGTCGGCCTCCACCGACAGACAAATGAACCGCTCTCCTAAACTTTACTGAACGTCACGATGATAAGCTAAACGTTTGCTGTCCCTCTTTTAATTCCACGAACAGTTTAGTATTCATAATGAACACTAGGTCGACACCAGTCTAATCAAGTGGTCGCTTCTTCCGCAAACTCGTAAAGTGTGTCAGGCGCAAGTTGCAGCGCTCGGCAATATCTGGAGTGCTTCAATACGCCGTGAAATTTAACATAAACAACACATTAAGATTAGGAATTCATAAAGTTGTGGAGCTCCGTCCAAGTTGTGCGAGGGCAGCGGAGCAAGTTGCGGGTAGTTAGGAGACGTCGCCGCTGTTTGTTAGGGTTAGTTGTGAGCTTGTAACCGTGATTACATGTCGCTGTTACTTGTTCCACTGCGCTTAGCACTCCATGAACGCTGACAGTCACATGGGTTATAGAGCTTGTTGATATCTAATCGATATGCTCTAGTTATGAAGTAACCATGTAAAACATACGATACAATTTTCTTATAGTATAGTAACCACAGCATTTGCATGGAGAAATAATGATAGAGCGAAGTTCTTTTTACGTTACTAGGTCGTTGTTCTCAAGATTTAAATCGCAATTGAAAGGAAATAGTTATGAAATATGCATATTGCAACAACATGTCGCTGTAATCTACGGAATGGTTCTCGGTAAACCTACGCTGAATAACTTATTGCCACTTACACGCGTACTGTGATAGTCTGTTAGTAACATACCTAGGCGTTAGGCACATTACGCCGCCGCGCATTAACATTGCTAAACTACAACAAATGGAACTCCGTAATGAATGCTAATAAACATATCAGCCAGTAATGAAGTTAGCAATAAGTAGCGACGGCGCTAAGTGATCCGTCATGAGTTGTAGTTAAGTTCAGCTAACTTACAGATACTATCCGCACATCTGCGGATATCTGTCCATTTAAGTTGGAGTCACCGATGACGTCACTAGTTAACAAGTTATTAACGAGATGATCAGTTTACTGCTTGCTTATCTTGTTGGCGAGATGCTGGTTCATTATTTGTCGGGGAAACTTTTAATTAATTCTCACTGTTCCTAGACGTCGCGTGTAGGTGCTGGGAGTGTTATGAACACGTGTCTAATCAGATGAACATTTTTTCAACATAGGTAGTTGTGTCGTAAAATTCAGTATGTGCACTTGTGCAGGCTAAGCAATTAGACTTATTTTACAAATAGGAAAAAAGAAATCTTGCTATTATTATCCTGAACAAAGCTGATATTCGCAAAAGCGTGAGACTTCTGCGCCTGATTATACCAAATGAATTTGTGTCGAGTAGATCATAAAGTTGGTAAAGCCAGATAACACAGAGTCTCGTTATAATTGTAATGAGCGCTAATGTGCATTCTCTCGCAATAAACACAATTAGGCTCCCGGCGTATCGGCGCGCCTGCGATCGCTCCGGCCGGGGCCGCACGGAGCTCGGGTGCTCGGGCAGCGCGCGCGATATAAAACTGAGCTAATCCGCTGGTAATTAGCGCCACATAGCTACTGAAGCTATGCAATCTACACGAACTATATGTACTACCCCAAGTCTAAGTCAAGTAGAATGTGTATTCTATCATATACCGAGTGCAGTAAGTGACAATGGAGGACTCACAAGATTCTGCAATGATTTATCAAGATGAACATGTATTCCTTTTTGTTCAATGAAATGGATTCGTTGTGATAACACATTATAGCACATACATAAGTACATCCAAGCTGACTGATTACTAATTAATAGTCGCGCCGCATTGACGCCACATTCATTGTCCATAAGCTCCTTTGTTGTTATTTATATAATTAATCAGCCCTTGTGTAGCTGTGTGCTGCTATTCTGGCAGATATTTACCCACTATTGATTGGATGTGACTAATTACTTCAATGAGCAACTAATCGACAAACTCATTGTGTATTCCATCATCGTCGGCGAACACTTGTCGACAACTAGTCTAAATGTAGGCTCGATATGATTGAACGTGTTCTCATTAGCAAAACACTCAATCCCAAGAAGTCTGAACAGAAATTCCTTATTTAACAAAATATATTCTTACTGAGCCCTATTATTCCATAAATAAATACTAAACAATGACCGGATTGCTTGGGAAATATTTATTGGACAAAAGTTTGAAAAGCACTCGTGAAAAATTCATTGATGGAATAGCTCCGGTGGGCGACTTGAATGAAGGTCCATCATGTTGTTAGAGCTAATTAAATAACCTCCTCCGGTAAACAATATTAGCGCAGTTTTCTCAGAGAGTATTGCCTGTAAGCCGGGGGAGGTTTATTGAGCCTCTATTTACGTGAAGCGATCGCCGCAAATAGAATGTGGGCCACGGCATCACGTCCTCTACACAATTAGCTACAGACGTGTGGCGTGGCTGTGGTGTAGCTGTGGCGGCTGCTGCGGCTACGAGTAGCCACACTGTGTACTGTGTATACTGGTAGCAGATGTGAATACAGGTATTGGTAACTGTTTGAATTGACCGACCTACATACAAGCCATATTGAGATAATTCCCGTTTACCTTGTAGATTTAATTATAGACAATACACAAGTGTTTTAATAAGCCATTTCCTCATATGTATCATAGCCGTGTGTGGGCAGTTCACTGGATAATAACGTCCCCGGGGCTCATCATATATTAGTAGCTAATGTATGAACAATATCATGTTCTCTTACACGTGTCTATGATACAGCATCGCTCTGTCTCTGTCGCACGCTTTATTAAATTGCCGTCAGTTTGGGGCGAGACGACAAACAACAACAAATAAAACATTCTTCAATCAAGTTATTGACAATAACAATTCGATTAAAATTACGACCAGATAACAATAGCATTACACTTTACGGAGGCGTGAAAGGGTAGAATGGGAAACGATCTAATGATTACAGTAAAATAAAGGAAATGAAAAACGAGATTAAAACACGAAGAGAGAGACTGAGTCGAAAAGTCGAAAGGCACAAAGATAAAGTTTCCTCACACACACACACACAAGCCAAAACTAAGTAATGTATCGAACAATCAGATTGTCTGGACACAGACGAGGTCACTTCAACGTCCAAGCTATGAACTTTTATGCGCGTGATATAATTAAACGTAACATGAAAGCTTACAAAACGCCGCGACCGCCGCAGATCGACGCCGAGATAACACAATATCGCGAGATATGAATCAAACTATCCGCTTACCCACTATAAATGCCTTGTAATTTCATACGTGTTATCACATCAAAGCCAATAAGATTTATGTTCTATATTTGGGTATCAAAAGTACATGTTTAATTGTTTGGTGAATGAGCTGAACAGTGCTAGGGGTGAGGTGAGCAGAGCGCAGCTGTGTCGAGACGCGATAACGTCGCACCTAAACCAACACTGCGATCCATCTCACCCAGCGCTGGACAACACCCGCCACGATACTACGCTCGTCATCAATCTGCCTCAAATTGAAGAAAAACAGATAGTTATAGCTGATAGTCAACTGTCACATGAAATTACAATTTATTGAAGCGTCAAATTTACATATATTTTGGAAATCTTGATTTGAAATTTTAAAAGTAATTTTGTACAGATAGAGATAAAGTTATTAATCAAATATATAGGTCATCTTGGCGCAAAACCATCTATGAAAACGTCAAGTTTTTCGAAGAAAAAAGACTCGACACTTTAGACGAAAAGCGTCAATTACTAAAAGAAAGACCTAAGCCTTCGTACACCTATACTCTCAATAGTGCGGGTCAATTGTACTGCAGCGCTTGCGACCGGGTCTTCAAATCCAAACTCGGTTTCGCCAGCCACATCAGGGCTCACGCTAGGAGGTGAATTTGTCATAGGTCGCCGTTATCGAAATCGATAAGGAGGACTATATTAATCAAAACTGAGATAGATCTATTTTCTACTAGCATTATCTACGTTAACAGTTTAGATGAAGACATGCCACTTATTTATACACATACAAAAGATTGAGCGAAATGAGTTAGTTATGAAATGCAAGCTCGGCACACTGGGCGGAGTTGTGCAAGTTAACAACTTTATGAATATGAATCTCATAGCGCTCATAATGCTATGCAGAATATATTCGCGACGACGCGCTGTCGTACGTTCTGTGTACCTCACGCCTCGTAAAAGATAGCCCGCTTTAAATCATAGACTATGACCACTCAATCCAGCATCACCCCCTACTGATACAATATCTAGCAGCAACATTAGTAGTACTCGGGAAGTAGTTTGCATCACAGTTCGAACTCTAGAAATATAAGTTCAACATTTTCCAGATAAGTGGCGTAAAAACTGTACGAAGAAGTTCGAGTTATTTTTTATTTATTTATTTATTTATTTATTTACACAACCTTACATCTACCCTTACAGGACTTGCCTAATGCGGCAGATGGGTTCTTATTAATTTATTCTAAACTAAACTAAAAAACACATACATAACAAATCAATACAATACAAACACATACATCATTTAACTTAGTAATAGCATCCGCGCAGGTGAGCACTCCGCAACTGACTGGACGTGATCAGATTGATCGACCGCCAACTAACGCAACACAGAAGATTTGCAGTATGATGACTAGGGGATAAATCAAGATCATGATTATTGCAAGATGAAGTTGGTGGATGTTGTTGCAATAAACAGGCGTAAGCGTCACTCCATACACACACGTTACATACCGTATGTATCGGCTGTAATTCATTTATCGAGATCGCCGAACATGATACATAATTTAGATTTCAGTTCAGCAAACTATTTTGTTATTAATCTGTTTTATTAATGTTTGGAAAATAATTTAATCCAGAAACAACAACAACAAAATATTATTTATAGAATCGATCAAAAGCCTAAAACAAACATTGGGAATAGATAATTAGATAATTTGTCATTTCCAACGAGCGAGCGGTGTTGGAGAAACATGAAATAGTTTAATTAATTGCGCAACATTTGTATTGTAAAATTAATTAGGAAATGTATTTCCATTGCAAATTCTAGTACACCTAAATGCATCTGATCTGATTTATGAATTTGTAAATAGGTAAAGGTCTAAGGCAGCAATTGTCGTTTTTATCATATAAGCATGCGACCCAGAAAGAGTCTACACGGATCTTCATACACATACTAGATTTGTTTACCCAGTGGGATTAAACATGAGCTCACATGCAAGTGCGCGCGAGTGCCTGACGCGGCGGCTGGCGGGCGCGCGGGGGTGCGGGGTGCGGGGCGCGGGGGCGGGGGGAGGGGGTGCTGGATGTCACTCAAACCGCGCAAACTTAATTAAAATCCGCACAAATAGTTAGCACAAGCATCGCGCTGCCGCTAACAAATCACGCGCAAGCCATAAGCGGCAGCGGGGTGCGTCTCTCACACTGCAAATGATGCACCAAGTGTTAATTTATCATATCTTATTTAATTAATGTTACGTCACATAAACAGCAAAATGCAAGTTATCAAGTATTATCATTACAGTTTTTTCATTTGGAAGGTCGAGACAGTGAAACGTTCTTGAACTAATATACTTAATTTAAATATCTCAACAAGCAGAATGAATCTGCAGAGAGTAATTACGGGATTGGTAACGAGCTCACATAAAGACGCCTCCCGCCCTATTGTAATTCAAGCTGTCGAATTAGATGACGCTCCATAGATATTACTTTTATTTACAGCCTATAAATCTTAATGCATTTACTCGAGATAGAAGCAATAACCAATTTAAAGTTTGATGGATTCCTATTACGAGTAATGCGTTTTACAACAATCTGCAGAAGCTTCTGGGAATTCTCCATTATGTTCTGCAAAATATTTTAAAATGAAAAATGCACTAACTGCTTAGTACTAAAGTAATGTATTTGGATCTCTCTGTTAATTAATTTCCACAAATAGCGAGGCCACGGTTTTATTTTCAATCTCATTAAATATTTAATAGACTGTCGCCGCTCGCGTAATACTTGCGCCGCGTCAGGTCCTCCACTATCGTTTGGTAAGTTGCCGAAGCCACTTGAGTCGCTCCTACGATTTGCATAAGTTTTAATCAAAGAAGTGAGTGCGAGTAGCAGTGGACGGGCCTCTCGACACACTCGCTGCCAACACGACTCATCTTTTAATTCCACTCCGGCCGAGTTGACGAGCAAAAACCGTACTTAGTTGCAGAAAGTTCAGCGTTACAAGATGTTCGCTAAATGTCCCTTTGAGTGCGGTATAGAGAGTCACAGTATTGCCAGGATTATCCGGCTGCCTAATACGATGCATAGTGCTTTGTGCTACTACTCTAAGACTTTACTAAGGACTTGATTAAAGGTCGTCGTGATTAACAATGATTGTTTTACATTCAGTATTGTGTATTCTTGTTGAGCTTCAATGAGATCAAGCAAGTAACAATAATGAACGACGGACTAGTACAATGAAGGGTCAGTGCTGGAGGTGGCTCGAGCTCATGATGTGCGGACAGTCGGACGGCGCGCTCACGTGTGGCTGCCGGCGCGTGCTCCAATTAACTACAAGCTACAAGTCGTACAACTAGCCGCAGTTTGTGATTTCAACTAAGTTTATACTATGTACCCAGTTATGAGGAAAATCTTACGTTAATAGTCGGGGTTAATACAGTTATTTCACTATTGTACATGATTCTACAAAGATATGTAGATTACAAAGCAGATAATATTCATTACATAGAGTACATAATTTACCGATGAATCCATCATAATCCATTCCGCATGATCATGCATTAAAACCAATCAATGGCTATCTAAATCAAACAGCGTTGGCAATAATCGGCGAACACTCGTAAATAAGCGACGAGTTAGAAATGTAATAACGTGAATACACTTCATGAATATTCATCACGAGCTATCAGCATGTGCCCAAAGTATTCTGTTACCCACTGATTTGTCACTCGATTATTGACTAGCAAAACAACTGACAATAACTACCAACTCGTTGTTATTAAACATATGACATCTTTTAAATCCAAATTCCGAATGTTTGTTACTGACCAACTTACTGGTGTATTGTTCTAGTCAGTAAATGAAAAATGAAGTTAGACTAGCAATGTTATTATAGTATTTGAGCTTAATATACACATAGTAATAGGGAGTGTAGTCGACAAGCACATATTAAGCTGCACTAATCGGTGTGGTCGTGTGAACGCGCCATAAAACTGAACGCGCGGCCGTTGTCACTGCGCTCGCTGTCACCACCACTGACTGAGTTTCGCTTGTTATAGCGAGAGATCTATCCAACTATTATCAGCCAATATATCAACCACTTCACAGAGCAAAACACACAAATCATAATACACAACCCCCAGGACGCAAATTAGATAAGTTCTGAAGCGAATCTAATTAAGGCCTTATTTAAAATTGTGTCTTCAGCAACCAGCTAACGAGAAACTCAGACTAATTTCTTACTTCACCGAGATTTTTTTTCGTTTAAAATAAGTTCACAACATGAATAATTTCAGTAGGTAAAACATTATATTTGCACAGCTCACAGTTCTCAAACACACACTAATGTGATGATGTTATATTTCACCACTTTTAAGAATCCTTTGTACTGAAATAAGTCTGAAAACACTTTACATATAAATTGTACAAAATCGATGTCTGTCTGTATTACAGCGGCATGTACTTAATAATGAGTTTATTATGTAAAACCGCTGAAGACAGCGACACAATCCCGTCACGAGGAGCGCCTCACAGGAAACTTTGAGCATTAAGCTTATTTGGTCAGGTGTATAAATAAATAAGGCTTTTCTTTAACACGGGCTCAGCAGATTTTGTGAATTGTTATTAGCTATTTCGGTTTGCGTTTTGTTTCGTCGCGAAAATGGCTATTAGAATTTGTTTTTGTAACAATAATAAAACAAACAAATAGCCTAGCTCTGGCCTTCATACCCTACATGCTCTTTGTGAAGAATGCTCGGAAAACTAATGAGGAGAAGTTGTTTAGTGTTATCCTAAAGCATTCCTTACAAGTCAGCGCAGTCGTTGGAGTGCCTCGTGCGTGTATAGCAGCAGGCAGTGTGTGTATGTTTGCGTACAACTCGCACGCGATACATTCGCGCGATATCCTCAGTTGTTTGTGTTGCTTCCGCGTCTACCGATTTATTCCGCTTGTAAATTTAATTAGATTTTAATCTAGATAATTTTGCATTTGTTTGAGTCGCGGGCCGCGGCCTGTGGGATACACTCACAATCTCAGGCGCTCTCATTGTGCGCACTGCTTTACGACTCGTGTTTCACACGCTTCAGATGATACCCTCCTTTACAACTTTGTTTTCCACACAGAACACACGTTGTGTTATGTAGCTCTAATAAGATATTCAATAATAATTTATCTAGGTACTATAAGTCTGCGAATTGCTAGATGTGCTGAAAAATGGCGGCAGCGCCATCGCGGCATGAGATCGTAAAAATATAACAACACAATACCACAGCGGAGCATAAACCCGAGTCTACATAAACTAGATAAAAAGCTCAGCTAGATATATTGTTCTCGAGCAGTTTTTCTGCATGTATTGTGTGTCTCATCTAGATTATTGGAGCAGATAACATATTCATCGTGGTGGGCGAGAGGTTACATCGGAGGCTAAAGTTCAACTACCTTCGATTTATAGACGTCTGTGTTTTTGTCGCCTATTGTAATGTATGCGGTCACTGCTAGCTATTAGTATGCAGCTGACACCGCTTCAACATGTTATTGAGTAAAACTGTCGCACAACGAAAAGCTTAAGCTTCGTAATTAGTTTTGATACTTAGCATTAAATGAGATTAAATAGTTAGGGTCCTATTTTTGCCAAAGAGTTGTTTTTTTTTTAATATTTCATCTCAATTTACGTGACTGGCTTATTATATGTACAAAGGCGTATGACGCTATACTTTGTCGATAGCCGCGTGGTGCAACTGTGCTCGTGTTGTATACCCGGTGACAGAAGCGACGCGTGCACAAAGGCTGGCCTACACCTGTCGCTGCGGATAAACGACGCATTCTTCTTTAATGAAATATTTTTATACGCTTACACTATCGATTCCAGCAAGCGGTTTTGGAGCACGTCAGATTATATTTTACAGGAAACTTTTAGAATTTCCACGCCATTTTCTGCCAGTTAATCAGACCGGGTGACAAGAGCGGAGTTAATCCTTTGAGCTGCTTGAAAAATTGGTTTGGATACTATGGTGTGATGCAGTTAATAGATGCATTATATTTTTATAGTTTCTTTTCCTGATTTAGACAGGTATTAAGAGAGATAGAACGCCAGCATGAAAAATTCCCACGGGGAACAAATGAAGCGTCGTGAAGTAGCTAATACTTCAGCAAACGAGACTAATATAGTGGACAGCACGATGAACAGAGGGAAAATATTCTATATGCATATATTATAATAAAACCCAGATTGATTGGAATAGATTATATTTATTTACCTTGGTACACTATACAACACGTCCGTCCTCGATGCTGAGCCCGAGCAAATAGGCCGAGTTGACAACCGAAAAATCCCAACTGACATTTGTTCGAAAATCGCGATGGTCATCTGACCAGTGTTGACATCTCACAAAATCGATACTCGACTAAAATAATACTATGGTTCTTTAATATAATTTCGAAACCTAACACTCGACCATCCTGACGTCGTGCATGTCCCCATGCACGCAGTCGAAATAACTGCTATATATAACCTAACACTCGGCTAGCATCGAATTCGGACTCACAATTCATTGCACATTAACATCAAAATATAATTATCATCCACTCAAGGTTCTTACAAACAAACAAATAGAAATGGAAAAAAAAAGTGAAATTAAATAAATTGCAATCCGCTTAAACTTTTTCTCAAAACATTGAACATTAGATAACATCGTATCAAAGTAACGGAAGTAGTGAGCCATCCTTCTCACAAACAAAAAATAAATACATATAAAATCATAATCAGGTCACGGAAGCAGTGAGACCTCCTTCTCACATACCGAGGTGCCTGTGTTTGTGAACCATCCTTCTCACAAACGATACATAAATACATACACAATCACAACCAGGTCACGGAAGCAGTGAACCCTCCTTCTCACATACCGAGGTGCCTGTGTTTGTGAAACATCCTTCTCAAAAACAATACATAAATACATATACAATCACAACCAGGACACGGAAGCAGTGAACCCTCCTTCTCACATACCGAGGTGCCTGTGTTTGTGAAACATCCTTCTCAAAAACGATACATAAATACATATTCAATCACAACCAGGTCACGGAAGCAGTGAACCCTCCTTCTCACATACCGAGGTGCCTGTGTTTGTGAAACATCCTTCTCAAAAACAATACATATATACATATTCAATCACAACCAGGTCACGGAAGCAGTGAACCCTCCTTCTCACATACCGAGGTGCCTGTGTTTGTGAAACATCCTTCTCAAAAACAATACATAAATACATATACAATCACAACCAGGACACGGAAGCAGTGAACCCTCCTTCTCACATACCGAGGTGCCTGTGTTTGTGAAACATCCTTCTCAAAAACGATACATAAATACATATTCAATCACAACCAGGTCACGGAAGCAGTGAACCCTCCTTCTCACATACCGAGGTGCCTGTGTTTGTGAAACATCCTTCTCAAAAACAATACATATATACATATTCAATCACAACCAGGTCACGGAAGCAGTGAACCCTCCTTCTCACATACCGAGGTGCCTGTGTTTGTGAAACATCCTTCTCAAAAACAATACATAAATACATAAACAATCACAACCAGGACACGGAAGTAGTGAACCCTCCTTCTCACATACCGAGGTGCCTGTGTTTGTGAAACATCCTTCTCAAAAACAATAAATAAACACACACATATAAAATCATAACAAAACACATACATATAAAATCTTAAAATAACACAAGAAGATTATTTCACTTATAATCATAACATAACGGTATCACATAACATTGAAGTTACAAATTAGTCTTCAGTATTTTGTATTTATACAACAATAACGTAATTATCTTATACTTAATGTACATTGTATATAGATTTCAACAATTGTAAATAAAATGTTCAAAATACCCCAACGGAAATAAAATAAACAAAATCAATAAAATATCCAAAAATACCTACTAATCAAATGTATAAATTACTATATGAATTCATTTAATAATACCGTGTTTATAAATCACAAATATTTCATTCATCTATTTCCTCGTCATCAAAACTACTAGCATCATCGTTATCACTATCCTTATTGACATCTAAGGCGGCTACATGAACCCATGGCAACCTGCGATCAGCAGCTACAGTGGTCTTGCGTTTATTTTTGGTACTACTCAAACCAGGTATTGCAGCCAGTCTGTAGCGGTCGTTACCTAGGACTTCTATTACACGGTAAGGTCCGACATAAGGGGGAACCAGTTTCTTGCTTTTGCCATCATTTGCGAAAGAAGTTCTTGTAATCTTTACAAGATCACCCTCTCCGTAAACACGCGCAGGGCGCCGGTTTAACAAAAACAAATTTGGTAAAAGCGTCCACTATCACTAACAGGTAGGAATTCCCGGATTTCGAACGAACAAAGGGTCCAAGGTGGTCAACATGGAGCGTATGGAAAGGCACTTCTACTTTAGTGATGGGGTGCAGATGGCCCTCAGCAACCGTGGTTTACTTTGAGTAGGCGCATTCGAGACATGCCTGTACATATTTCTTAATGAAACGAGACATCTTGGGGACCCAATAAGTTTTCTTAATGCGTTCTAATGTCTTTTCTACGCCAAAATGCCCAATGTCATCGTGATTCATGCGACAAATTTGCCACCTTGCACCCTTTGGTACTACCCAGCGTAAATTATTTTTATCGCCATTCAAACATTTATACAGTCTATTGTCCTTAATCAAAAAGTTTTCTTTTATATGTTTTAAACTATCCGCGTCTATATCGTTAGTAAGTATATCCCGTGTTCGTCGAAGTTCCGAATCTCCCATTTGCAATGTATGAAGCCAGTCATCGCTACTAATCTGCATAACACATGGATATTGCTCAAGCTCGTCTGTGTCACCGATCAAATTGCCCGGATTCCGCGACAGGGCATCTACATGTGCCATTTTGGTGCCGGCCCGGTACTCTACTGTACATTGAAATTCCTGTAACAGTAGCCACCAACGAGCTATACGTGGGATCATATCACGTTTTGAGAACGTTGAACGCAAGGCGCTACAGTCTGTAACTATCTTAAAGTTTTGGCCTAATAGATAAACCCGAAATTTCTTAAGAGAGCATACTACGGCCAGTGTCTCAAGCTCAAAGGCGTGGAAATTTTTCTCTTCCGGAGAAGTCTGCCTACTATAAAATGCTACAGGCCTGAAAGGGTCAGAAGCGCCTGTACGCTGAAGTAATATCCCACCTATTCCTATTCTGCTTGCGTCGGTGTGTAATTCTGTATCTGCAGCTGAATCGTAAATCGCTCGAATCGGTCTGTCAACTAGTGTACCTTTTAGTGCCCTAAAAGCCTCGTCCTGATCCTTGGACCAGACCCATTCAACATTCTTTCTAAGTAATTTATTCAAAGGGTGTGCTATGGACGCGAAATTTCTGATGAATTTTCTGAAGTACCCTACTAATCCGAGAAATTGGCGAACTGAATGTACATTAGTGGGGCATGGAAAATCTACAACAGACTGGACTTTCTTATCACCGGGTCGAACACCAGCGGTGCTTATTTCGTATCCTAAATAAACAATTTTATCCTGGAGAAATTCGCACTTCGCTAAGTTAAGGGATAAATTTGCCTTCTCTATTAGCTGCATCACTCTCTCAAACCGTTCCAAACATTCTTCCACACTTTTCCCGTAAATTAAGACATCATCGATGTAGACCATAGCCTCGGTAAACCTAGCAGACCCTAGAACTCTATTCATCATCCGCTGAAAAACAGCGGGCGCATTTGCCAACCCGAATGGCATACGATTAAACTCATATTGGCCATCCGGGGTTACAAACGACGTAAACGATTTGGAACATTCAGAAATAGGGACCTTGTAGTATCCTGAAAAAAGGTCCAAAGTTATGAAGTAACCCTGGCCAGAAAGACGAGCAATCTCGTCCTCTATAATCGGCATCGGATATCGTTCTTTGACCGTAATGGAATTTAGAAGCCTATAATCAACACACAATCTCTGTCCCCCATCCTTTTTACGTACTAATATAATAGGGCTCGCAAAATCCGAGACCGATTCCCTTATTATTCCGGACTCTAACATCTCTCCTATCATCTCTCTCACCTGTCCGCGTTCCTTATGCGCTAATCTATAGGGGCGATAAACAACCGGACGTTTACTATTTAGTTCAATTTTCATCTCAGCTATGGTCGTGCATCCTAATTCCTTCAGGTTTGTGGCAAAACAATGTTTTTACTTAGAGAGTAAGCTCATCAACTGTCGTCGTTGTGATTCATTGACTGTATTGCCTACTTTCACTTGCCTCTCGTCAATAATACTGGGTTCGTCTACAGGCGCATTCATTGATGTGCTTAATATTTGTCTAACTATCTGGATCTTGGTAGCTCTTCCTATGGTAAGTCCCTCTCGCAATTGGCAAAACTCTGATAATGGTGTTATGTATATGTAAAATAAACTGTTTGTAACCCGATATACCCCTCCATTAACAATAAATTGCTGATTCGGTTTCCCGATAACCTTACCACTTATCAAAATATCTCCATTCGTAACGGTATCTACGTGAGCCTTAACTAAGACGGGGCCATAAATGTCAACATCGAAAGGGACTACTACGGTGACAGGTTTATTATCATCGAAATCAAGTCTGGGAAATTCAAACTCATAATTGTCATTAAAGAACTTCAGTTTCAGCGCATTTTTGTAAATAATAACGTGGGGTTGTTCTGTGAACGTCTGTCCTATCAGCAAGGGTAAGTCAAGAAAACTATCATCGACTACCTGACAATTCACGCGTCCTCTCACACCATCTACACTCAACTCTACATCCACACCTCCCGAAGAGTGCACTATGTCATTACCAAATCCCCTCAAAGGCAGGGGCGGGCTATTGTATTTTAGATTTAAGGTGGCAGCTAAAGACTGAGTAAGAAGCGTGACTTCACTACCCAAGTCTACAAAAGATTTTACCGGTAAATCATTTATTATACAATCTTTCAAGAACTTCGAATTTGGCGACGATGTTAAAATGCACATTGTTTTCTGAACGTTATCAGTCTTGTTATTGTTTCCTAAATTGATCGCGCAATTTTCGGTTTTGTGACCAACCCTACGGCATTTCGTACATTGAATCAACGGTTTGGGGCACTTCATATAGGGATGTCCTTTCTCCTTGCAGTTGAAACAAAACAGTTCATATTGAGAATTATTATTGTTATTGTTAACTTTTGATGATCGGCTAAATGAGCTTTTATTAGTTAAAGACTCTGACGTAGAAGAATATTGACCTTTAAAATTGCCGCGATCTAAAGATTGTGACGGGTCCTTATTGCTCATAAGAAATTGTAATAGCTGGTCAGGTTGAGTACAACGTAACGCATTGGCGCTAGACTTCATTGTCTTATCGCTCAAACCATGGATAATGCATTCCACTGCACGCTTGCCTTCGATATCGCATCGGTTCAAGAGAGCCAGTTTTTCATAATAATACACTTCAAGGGGTTCACTAAATTTGCTCCTTCTCCTAAGCATGTCTTCCAAAGATTGGCCATAATTTTGTTCAAAAGGAAACGCACTCAACAACTTGCCTTGCCACTCATCCCAACTAAATAGAATGGAGTTCAAACTTTCATACCACGTTTTGGCCAATCCTTGTAGTTTTTGCATAGCAAAGTGAATGATAGTTCTCTCATCCCATCCGTAAACAGTTGCACACTCGTTGACCTTTTTGAGCCAAATGTCTATGCGCTGACTCTTTGAAGAAGGGTCAAAATCGGGTAGGATATTTTTGTGATTAATATTACTGGCACTTGGCATTGGAGATGCCACTGTTTGCGGGTGGGATTGAGATTTCATATTACTAATTGAATTAATAAAGTTCAAATATCCTTAGAAGTAAAAGTTGGACTGTCTGACCTTCTACTCCGCGGTGTGGGGCTGCGTTCTCGAGGTAAACTTCGATCTCGAACACGCGACCTCTCGCCGCTCGCCGCTTGATGCTGGACTTCAGAGCGACGGGTAGACTGTTGCCGCATGCTGCGCTCCCGGCTCAATTGTCTTTCCAACACACGTAGTCTGGCACGCTGGTGATCCAACTCGGCTTCCAATTTTCGGGCGCTGTCACGCCTGTGCACGTGTTCCGGAGTGCGCACGTGACTGCGGCTGCGGTGCTCGTTGTCGTCGCGGCGCGTGCGGCTGCGACTTCTCCTACTAGACTCCACACTCCGTTCTACTTCTCCGCGGGTAGGCGTTCTCAAACACCGCCGCGGGGAGGTTTCACTTGCACGTGGCATCGTTGTTCTGGAACTTGTAAACGTAGACATGTAGCTATTCGACTAAACAAAACAAGAAACTAGCTTTTGATGATAAACTATAATAAAATAAGCGGTCAGTATTTCGAATTTATATCGGTGAGGTTAGAAAATATTCTTTTTAAGGTTATGGAAACTAGTTCACTTGCACTGTTCATAAAATAAGCTTGTTAATACAGATGAAGAAGAAAGCCTGACCCTGTGGTATGAGGCTATTTCTATCAACTTATTCTAAACAAGCAGTTACTATTTTATAAGACTATTATTAAGAAAATATTAACAGTAAGCAGGTAGATCCCACTTCTGAAATATAATAAAACCCAGATTGATTGGAATAGATTATATTTATTTACCTTGGTACACTATACAACACGTCCGTCCTCGATGCTGAGCCCGAGCAAATAGGCCGAGTTGACAACCGAAAAATCCCAACTGACATTTGTTCGAAAATCGCGATGGTCATCTGACCAGTGTTGACATCTCACAAAATCGATACTCGACTAAAATAATACTATGGTTCTTTAATATAATTTCGAAACCTAACAATATAATGTGCAGTAAAGTTAGTGCAGTTTGTATGGAAACTGAGTGCAGCCACGTTGCAGACGTCGCCGACTTCAGTGAGCCTGTGTGAGAGTGGCGACTCGTGAACACTTCGTTAGCTTACATTCAACTCACAAACACTTGCACACTGGCTAATAACGCGACATTGCACTCCGCCGCGGTTGTCTTCACGTGTTCCTGGTCTGCCAGTTCTATTCCGGTGAACGAACAATGTGACTGTGTACAATTAATACGGTAGGTACGTATGATCCGAGTAGGTAATTATGTTATATAGTTCTCCTTACTAAACTTGCGGGAAGTTATGGCAACACGATTGCTATTTTGCGGAGCTTTTGAAATTTATTTTAAAACCCACTATGCGCCTCACATGTACTCTGATATACCTAACTCGAACACGAATATCGATTCCATCACTCCATTTTGGAATTATAATCTAGCTTTAAAAGGCGTGCAGAGGTAAAAAACGCATCGATCTCGGGCGTTGGTATGATGCCTACCTATTACTGCCACATTAGCATACAGTTCCATAAAAAACTCATAATCATAACAGTTCATCAAGTACAAATAAAGGAGCCTAGTATAACGAGCTACACTCACAAATTATTCCATATTGACTTGCAAATTACACAAAAAAAATGCTAAATTATGTGATTTATTCGGATGCCCACGCGATCCTAGTCCAATGTGACAAATACACCAATTTTATATTCAACCGTCGCGCACTTCCACAGAGTATTTGTGTCAAACTCCCAGAAACGATGGTAGGTATAGTACGTCGGCTTAGTTAATAGTTAGTACCTACTGGCGAAAATATCAAGTGAAGTTGCGTCAAGGACGAGCGGCGCGCGTGCCGACACTCTGCGGCGAGAGGGAATCCCCGACCGACACCGCGGCGCACGCACACTGAACAACCACTTCCTCTACGAAACAACTGTATTAGCTACCCCTAAACTAAAACCGTAGAAGGTACATTATGTAACAGAAAATGTTATTCATTTATGCGGAAAGCGCGTCAATTTACCGAAAAGCCAAAAGGCCTGACCAAAACCACACGTGGGCTATAATAAATGTAACAAATGTGCGCGTTTACCCTATCAAATGAATACCTGTTGCTGAGCAACAAGTTACTGAAGCTAGACTGAAAGGGTGAGACTTGTTAAGAAACTCGCTGTGTAGCACTTACCGGAGTGTGCCTTCTGTAAGTGTACCTGTCTAGCGACGCGATGTGTGCCGAGTGCGGAAAAATTACTGGTCTCACGTGTCGGCGCTTACCTCGCGATAATACACAACTCTGAGGGTAGTTGTGTTTGCTGCGTATTACATAACAACGTTACCCAACAGACTATTCGACTTTATGATACACTCAGTTGTATAATAATTGTCAAAAATAAGAAATTAAAGATATTTAAAGGGTCTATAAGAATACATGTAATAAGAGCATTACACGGGTTTACGTCATGTAAACATACAAGGTACGGATCGGGGCCTCCTATATTCTGTGTATGTATAAGTAAATGTTTATTGGAGTGATCTGCGGCGCACGTAACGCAGGCTCCATCGAGATTGTGTGAGACAATATCATCAGGCGGGTAATAAGCCGCGCGTCGTAAACGCGCTCGCACGGGCGGTTATCGCGGCTCGGCGCGGTGGCGACGCGGCACGACGCGTTACGACCGCGATATGCAACACAATAAATATGACTCCATGGAATTACACGCGCTGGGAGACGCGGGGGATGGGGGGTGCGGGGTGTGGGAGACTGGGGGGGGGGTACATAAACAGACAACATGTCAAGCTCAGC
Source organism: Helicoverpa zea (assembly GCF_022581195.2). Taxonomy (NCBI): domain Eukaryota; kingdom Metazoa; phylum Arthropoda; class Insecta; order Lepidoptera; family Noctuidae; genus Helicoverpa; species Helicoverpa zea. The sequence continues at coordinate 17,671 of NC_061458.1, read as the reverse complement.
TGCTGCACAGCATCGCGACAGTACATACCGTAAACATGGATCCTACCACAATTTTCGTCTAAATAGGACGTTAGTTTAGCTACAATTAAATGTATGTAATGTAAATGTTATTATAGGCTTGTCACCCCGGGATCAAACCTTTGTATTTGATACAAATCAATTTCGTCTGCGTTCGACATTTTGAAGAAATCACTTTTTTTCCCGAGTCACCGGCGAACAATTATTTGCAGCGTTAACTTTCCTTTGTGTAAACGAAAATGTGATTATTCAAAGAGTGAAATTTATCAGCAGTAGCAGGCGCGGCTCTCGTGGAACTGTATGATTTACGTGCGCTCGCTGCCGCCGCGAGTTATCGCTCTCCATACGTCTCTCGCCTCCCGCGCCGCGCAAACACGCCAACTTACTAACAAAACAACACCCTCACTGCTACTCTCTGCTTGTATGCTTTAAGAACGAACCCATAAAAATACAGAAACGCTTACCTACTTAAATGGAATAACAAACTTCATACACAGGAGAACCTATTCTTGGCTGTCCAGAGGATCACATCTATTTACCTCGGTCCTCCAAACACTAGACAGTCAGATTTTACGTTCACACTCAATAGAATACGTATAAAATCAATTCAGCTTTCATAGAACATTGAATAAGGTCCTCTACTGGTCCCCAATCTGCGCCATAAAACATAACGATATCTGTGTCGGGGAGCGCGAGGGTCTCAGCAAACTATGTGTAGTGTTGGCGGAGTGTGACGTCACACAGTGCCGCGATAATGAAGCACCCTTTATAACCTGTTGATACGATCAAATTGACCGAATTCATTACGCAGATTACGCGAACAAAGAGTCGCAGCACTCTGCTACATTAATACGTTTAATTGAATGGCGGACATTAATCTGCGCAGTATCGCTCTGCTCGCGCCGCGCTGCAGCACTTCGGATCGTCACGCGGCAACTGTACCCACTATGTCGTTAAGAGATAATGCTCAAATTGATAGCAGCGATAATCGCTTTATTGTAGTGCCTTGAAAGTCAAATCTGTTTCATTTAATACTTTTGACTAGACAAGCTCATCGAATGCTCCAGCAGCGAACAATAGCAATAATCTGTGCTCTAGTTACGCGAGCTATTCTATTATACCCACGTCTCACGTAATTGATGCGTGCATGAAAGATAAACGACTATAAATGAAGCTAATGAGCTATGTAATGATCACAAGCATAGCCCCCCCCCCCCACATCACGCCCCGGCGCGAGAATATTCTGCCCCATTAAGCTGAAGAGGACGCGAATAGAATCATGTCTTGTCTGCTAACTTAATAGAGCAAACATATCAATTATGATAAAACATTTGTTTCTTTACGCGGCGATGTTCCTCCACGCTTGCCTGACTTGCGAAGTACAGTCAGCATCATTACGCAACTCGCACACGAATATAATAGGCATGATGACAAATTTTTAAATTCCTTTGTATGATGTAGGTATACGTCTATTTTATAAAAAATTATTAATTTTAAGAAAATGCGAAGTTTTTTTATCAAATAATTGCATTTTTCTCTGTCCACTTTGAATCCGGCGCGAAAACGCTTGTCAGTGTCATGTCGTCACTTGTGACGTCACGACTGAAATTACAAGACGCAAGTAAACAACGCTCGTGCAATAATTAAGTTTTTTGTGTTATTAAATATGAATTCGAAAGTGCATAGGTGTTGTGGGGTCCCCCAGTGTAAGAACACATCCAAAACAACTCCTGATAAGTTATTTGTGTACGTTCCTCACAATAAAAAAATACGAAACAAGTGGCTTAAACTTGCAAGGCGAGATTCAAAAGCAATATTGCCCAGGGTACAACTTTATTTTTTTGTTTTATTTTTTGCGTTTCAGCTGTACGTAACTCACAGCGTCATCACCAAAGGATGGCCTGGAGGACCTAAAAGAAAAATCAATTTATAAATAAAGGGTAGAACCATGATAATAGATTTCATTAACATTTACACCTGCTGGCTTATTCGCTAACTTTCGAATTCTCAGATGTCAACTGGCCTCAGTTGTCATCGGAACTTTGATGTCAACCTATAAGTTCAAAACATTGGTATTCTGTATCGCATGAAGTGGATATCGGTGGATATCGTTACACGGTTGCTGACGCCAAAACTACGATGACAACTTGACAACTCTATTTTTTTATCGACTATTATACTGCTAAGTAGGAAATACCCTATTAGCATTACATTACTACGTTTGAGAGAACGCTTTATTTTCAGCGTGTTATATGTTTATAAACAATCTGTGGCGGTAAAATTCAGTATTTGCTTTCTATTGTGTGAACTTGGTGTCTAAAATTCCGTGTGGTTGAACAATATTTTAACTGAGAATATTGTGAGTATTGTAGTTATTATAAATTTTACAACGTAAACAATATTTTGATACGTAGATTCCTATGTTTTGCATGCAAAACAAAAATTGGTACACTACAGGAAGGTAACTTTACGTACTTGAGTAGGTCGTCCCATACATTGAGAGCATCGGTTACCTCACTTACTAAATGAAGGTTGAGACATGCTGCAAATTAGTAACATCAAATTATGTAATATTGGTATTTATTTAACTTTTTACGTTATAAATTCTTACTTTTAGCTCAATTGCAACAGCAGTGTTTTGTTGAGGACGTTGCAGAAACGGACGTAACTCTGCCGAAACTCGCTGAAACCTTGATTTGTTGATACGGAAATTTGCCATGAATTCCTTCTCCCGTAAATCCAGAGAATTATTGAAATCTCGCATACGACGTTTCTGGATTCTGGATAAACTTCGTTTTGTCTCTTATTCCACAAATGCCAGCAAAAATACACGCGAAATTTTTATTCCACACAAAGAAAGATAAAACAAATTAAAATAATACAAATAAAAATAACACTATCAAAAAATAAAGGAAACGACTCAGGGTTTGTATTTCTATTGGAATCGCAAAATTAGAGAAATCTAATATGTCTGATGCAACAATATAGTATAGACATCCCAGTGATGAGGCATAAAACACTGCTATTTGTAGTGTATTTCAAAAAATGACATTGGCTATCAATTTGATGTCCACTGGGCTTACGGAATCGCAATATAACGTTTATCGATACAGAAACCGCTGTCAAAATGAGTCATGGTGGATATCAGCCTGTGTCGATGCTGATGACGTCATCTCATTTGGTAACTGGCGTTAGCGAATAAGAAAATAGCTGTTTGACAATTTACTGATGTACACTTTACCAATTGATGATATCTGCGAGCTGTCAGTGGAGTTAGCGAATAAGGCTACTGATAACAAATACATTGTCAAAAGTAATTTTAAGGAATTATTTATAACTAAAATTGTTTTTAATTAAACTAATATTCTAACATAGAAGTTTTTTTAATTAAACTAATACACTTACATGGAAGTTTTTTTTAATTAAACTAGTATACTTACATGGAACTTTTAACATTTCTAAATTCAGCTGAACAAAAATCTTTATTTGATGCGAAAAACTCTCCCAGCATTATGATATCAATTCTAGGCAAATTAGCGCTGTTTGCCTTGATAAATCCGGGCTCCATAACTCATGTTATAAACAATTAATTAATTAAAAAAAAGGTCGCAGTGGAAGTTCACAATAACGAAATGTGACGTTCGCGCGCTTTCGCGCGAGTTGTTTTCAGAGATGACGTCACGAGCTCTAATTGGTGTTCAAGATATCATGGCGGATTGCCTTATTTCGTAATTTTATTTTATAAAAATACATATTAATCACATTATTAATAAAGAAAACAATGCGCGTTTTATATTCCAAGCTTCAAGTTTAATTTAATAAATATATTATTTTAATGATTTTTGATTACTGTCATCATGCCTATTGCTTCAAGCAAATATAGCATCCGCGCTACATTAGGCTTAGACAATCAGCAGATACACTACACAGTGAGATCAACGCTACGGAACACTGAACCAGGCGAATATAAGCTATTGTAACACTACATGCTAATGAGGATTGCTTCTAATAAAACAAATACGGAATATCTAAAATGCGCAGCCTAAAGGATTGCTCGAGAGAGTTACCTTGGCTCGGAAACATAGAAGCTATTATTTTAAAGAACGCGGATATGTTTTTGTAAGAGTCGAACGCCTGCTCTATGCTATTATCTTGTCTGATCGTAAGGGTTTACCTATACATAGTGTAACACACGCCACGCACTTAACTTCACACTTCTGTGGCACAAGTTATAGCACAAAACAATGCGCGTGCGACCGCGCGCAGCGGCGCGGCGGCCTGCGGGAGCGCGGCCCGCGCGAGCGAGGCACTCGGATGTGCCGTACCCTTCGGATGGGCCTTGCAATAATTATCAGAAAATAATACGTTTTTTTGCACTTCATTAAAACGCACTTATTTTTTCAAGAACCAAATTAGAGATAACATTTTTTAAGTGTTCATACATAATGCGGAAGATGAGCTTTCTGCATATTTTACAATTTATTAAGCCGATATGAAAGATGACTGCAATGCTGAATCTATTTGAGCTCTATTTATTGCGGCTTAGAGTTTATTTTTCCATTGACTGCGTTCTGTGGGAGGCTCGAGACTGAAGTGCGCCCTTGACGCGTTCGAGATCATTATCCTGGTAATAATAATATAGATACAGGTTACGTTTCATTCCGACGACTTCTAAGTACGAAAGTAAAAGTCTTTAACTATATCTAGGGTCTTATCAACTTTATAATAATACAAGTTTACGATAAAGCTATGCCGAGAGCTGTCTACTGATGTTGTACAACACGATATTAAAATAACCTAATATTCTATGTATGTATAAATTCACATCCAAAAAATAATCAACACAGGATAAACTCTTCTATCTTCTACGCCATGGCTCAGATATTATAGAACTGATCTGCCTTTAACGAGGCAGTAGACCAATCAGATGTCATTTGCCATGCGAAACAAACATACAATAATCAGTATTCAGACAACAAGACAGACAAGTGAAATCACAGTGATTATAGACAATTATGTTGAGATTCATTCCAATAACTGTGTTCGCGAGCAACAACCTCAATGGACTAGTTTTTGTGCGAAATCACTGGGTGTTATAATAGCACGTATTGACGCGATCCGTTCAACACAAATCAAAGTCCACTCGCTAGACAAATGTGCAGAAGGTAGAGTGAACGCGACGCTTGGGAACAAGCTCTCGCCATAACTCTGAGGGAATGCTGAGTGATACGGCGCGTGTAATTTGAATAGTCTCGTACATAACGTCGGCGGAACAATCTATCACACGCATGTGACGACGCGTACTGCTGCTGCTCGTACAAACACAAAGCGAGAATTCGCACTGCCCTTCAGCAAATTGAGGTTTGTTCATTATTTTCAAACATACTATACTTAAGGTACCACTATATTGATACATTCTTGTTACTTCATTATTTTCACCCAAATAGAGGCGGTCTTCGATAAATTCAAGATAGATGTTTATTCAATCGTCAATAAGTCCGTAGCAAATTGATATCCAATGACACTACCAAAACACCTGTAATTAAGTAATATCATAACAGTTCATTAGTTTCCTTTCTGTATGGGTGGATCTTGGTGCTTTAAACAGCAGTTAGTATTTTTGTGTGTATGCGCGGGCGGGTGGCGGCGCGGAGATAATGTTCGGCATTGTGTCGGAGACGCGGCCGATATCGCTCCTCATCACTTCTCACTTACCAACATTCGGCTGGCAGTAATGTCGCTCCGTTTGAGCGCTGCCAATCATTTGCACAACAAAACGAGTTTGCTGTTCTAAACCGAAATAGAATAAGAATATTTTTTTGAGGCACGTGAGGCACGAGTAACGCTGTGAGCCGATATAAAAAATAAGACATCAATCGAGCTTACAAAAAAAAAAAACTAATTGTTTTTTTTTACAAGAACGCAAACAAGCGACACTCAGATCATGACCCCAGCAGCAGCACACCGTAGAGGATTGGAAACAAAGCGTATGCACACAGTTTGACACGTGTGCACGCTAATAGTTCAAGTGCATTACAAATGAACGTTATTGTCGCGAGCAGGTCGCTGACCGCGCCGTGGTTTATGCGCTTTGTCCTGTCAGCGCGCACCGAGCGCTCTCCCGCGCTCCCGGCCGCGCCGCGCACTCACCGCACTGCTCAAAGGGATGAAATAAGCATTTTTAAAAAGGTCGGAAATTGGTCCGACCTCTGGCGAATGATAAGTGCTCCTCGACACAATTATATCGTAACAGAAGGGCCTTTATTGATCCGGCGAGTGTGCTTAGGTTTGGAATTAGGCTAGTGAATGCGTTGTCAAAGCGTGTGGGTATCAGAGGCGCGGTAACACCTCAGCAGTATGTTAGTGAGACAGTAGTGTGTGACGCGGCCTAAGCAAACGATCAGTGCGTGTATCAACACCCGGCTCTGAGTTAAGCCTCGCTTGTTTGGGAACCGCTTCACATTATGTTCGATTTCACTTGCTCACTAGCAATATATGTACTAGAATTGAAATGATATTGAATTGTGGTGTGTGGGTTTTCCGCCGACTAGAAACATACCTACTAGTTAACTCTCAGGTCCACTTAGAAAACACGGGAAATGAATCCTGTCCGCTGTCTGTTTTCGACATAAATGGAAATAAAGATTATAAAAGCATCACAAAATATTTTCCACATTAGACATGGTGACACTGTTCATTCGTAACAATGCGACTCAGGTTCGTTAATCATCTCCAACAGACGCTACTAATATTTTCGCTGAAATGTTTGTTAGCAAAATACTAAATCTAACTGTGTGTTGTCTGCGCGGCTATTAGTTATGCAAGTTTTTCCGCGCGTCGCGGCGGCATGCGGCGACTCGTCTCGTTAGTGCGGCTGATCACTTTAGTATCGCGCACAAACGAACAAGAACTGCGGCTTGTATCGACGTGCGCGCAAAAACTCAACAACACTCCGAAACTGTAGCCCAAATATGAGTAGAGTACCTGACCTAATTCTCCAGTCTTCAGTTTGTAAATATTTTGCGGAAATTGCTTATGTTTCGGGCACAAGAGGTGATTGAAAACTTTAAATTAGCTTGTTTATATAATTTCCCGGTTCATATAGTAATACACTTGCCTAGTAAAATTGAAAGATAATGGCACAGTGCCGACCAGTTCTCTGGTGGAACAGTGAACGCTTTGGTTTTGTATCGTCGGCTCACTGAACAAATCATACTGAAAGCTACATTCAACCGTAAAATGTTATCGATGCAGCTCTCGCTTATCGTGTCGTAAAGTGTTACTACTCGCCAGTGCAGCGCGCTGTGCATGTCTATAAGCGTGCGTCTCATCAACTGTCATGCACTAATCCTTGCTCAGTGATTGTCAGTGTGAGACTGCTTTAACTGAACGTGAAAATAAATGCACTCGGTACGTAAGTCGACCTTGCGATCCTTAAATAAGAATTTATTTGTCAAATGCTGGTTTTGGGTAAACGCGTGGTGGTGTGGTGGTGCAGTAGGCAAATAAACGCCAGCGACGTGCTGCCGGCGCGAGCTGTCACTGTCGCGCTCATATCTGTGTCGGGGCGCACAATCTGTGCCTCATCTCTGTTTGCTGGCAAACTAGCGCTCTACAGGGATGAACACGCAATCACAACGAATAATACTTAATCAAAGGGGAACTTAACGCGAATACAAAGATAAAGATTACATTTATGTAGATTTGGTGCGAAAAAAAAACCTTGAGTTGCATTTTAAAATACAAGGCGTCATCTGTGTAGCGCTCGCAGGGAGTTTCCAGGCCATTGGTCGCGGTTATTGTAAAGTTCCCTTTGTTAGTGCCGGCTCATTTACCGCGACTGCTCCTAACGCCCGCCGATGATGAGCTCTCGCACTTGACTTCATTCGGCGCGTCACTCACCGTATAAACACTGTAGCACTCGGTTACAGCGTCCCGGAGCACCCTCGGGACACCACACTCGGGATATTCCACTCTCCTATAAGGATATGAAATTCAGTACACAGCGCTGTAATCTGTGCGGATTATTGTAAATAGTGGAAACGATGTGCCGTGCGAGTGATGGCCCGGAGGCGCCGAGCGCTCGGGTTTTACCGACTTCTACAAGCGTGTTGAAGAAACACACCTATTGAAGTCATGATCATATATTGTTATAAAACTTGACAGCAACGTATATTGACAGCAACGTATATTGACAGCAACGTATATTGACAGCAACGTATATTGCTTCTGTGTTGAGTAGACTATATTATTATACAACCGGTTATTAGGATACGTCGACTATGCTGTATGCATATTACATTTCACTGGTCTATAGAGCGTTAAAGTGCATATGAACGCAGGTGCACTCGACTGCTGCAGAGCGAGGCTGCCGGGTGACACCGGGAGTACAGTGGGAGTATACCTTCGCATGGCGGACGGCGAGCATGTTGTCGCCCGCGACATCTCCCGCCGACACTACATCACCGACACTGCACACTCGCGACACCGCGACACCGGCGCCGCTGACATTCCGCGACACTCGCGTTTTTCTACTGACCGCGATTCTTGGACATTACCAAAACAAATAGGACGGAGCTTGCGGCGGGACTGTGGCACTTTTTGCGAGTGCCACTACCTCGCAGAACTGGTCGCGCGGGGTGCGAGGCGCGGGGTGCGGGCTGCGGGAGGGGGGGGAGGACCGGTCCGACCGGCGTCTGCGCCGCGCGCCGAATTGTACGCCGCCTGCCGACGTGCTACACCTACAGAAGGCCTACTGCACGACAAAAGCGCCGCGACATGCGACTAGCGTGAACTCAGTGCGGAAACTTGTAGTGGCGGTATCTATACCCCTATGTAAGAAGAAACTTAGAAAGTAAGTGTGTTAATATTGTATATCGAAGACTGGAGAAATCACATAGTTTTCGTATTCGAACAATAGGCTACCGTAACATTATGGTACTTCATTGGCACGAAACTTGTTGAGGAGATTGTGTTTGCTCTTAGTTTTTGCTGGCTATAACCCCGGCGGCTCCCCGCACACGGCGTGAGTGGTGCTTCTGCTCAGCGCGGCGCGGGCGCACGCTGCGGCTACCACATTCTATGCGAACTGTTGCCATACAGCGCGTGCCTCCATGCTGCCATTGTCTCATAACAACCACTCATCACCATTCATTATTAAACTTCACTACAACAAATATTGATACTTGCAGGCAGATGTACCGCAGTGGGCATGCCTGTAACCCTTATGTACTTGTGACATCACGCTCTAGTGTCTAGGTTTATTTGCCTCGAGTTAACGTTGTAGGTACAAAGATCTCATATCTGAGATGAAAGCAATGTGTCGTGTGGATGTTGATCGGCGTCAATCTGATCGTATTCACTGGCGGATCTACTAATACACGGAATGGAATCAATCTCAATATATGCGCGTGTCAAGCTCGCACCTGCAGCCACCGGATTGTTTTATCAATGAGATGTCACCGCACACGGCACACGAACCCTTTGCCTCACTCAACCTGCTTACACACGCTGTATTGGAACTACTGAACATTTTCAGGGAATTTAACCTTGACAAACTTAAAAAACGAGGCCTAAAACCATAACTCTACGTAGTTTATCGATCTGTAGAGTAGGCAGATAAGCAAGAAATAAAATATATGAATTCTAAATACTTCATGTCCCTAGTTCAGAAGAAAGAATAAGAACACTAAATAATTCAGTGCATAGAAACACTCGTAAAGTTCACAAAGTGTGAATCAGTTTTAGATGTGAAGAACATTAGCGGAGCGACATGATCGCCAAGTATTCAATAAGCGCGGCGCGTGCTCCGCCGCCGACTAAATCAAACCCGAGCGGTAATGGAATTAAAACGATTCTTTATTACCGCGCACAGGTGCTCGTTATATGCTAAGTTATCACTATTATGCACATTAGAGATGCCATCCACGCGGCTGCGGCATCGGGCGTCAGGCACATGTGACGTCACGCCGCCCTCAACATATAAACTGGGATTGCCTTCATATTGTCAGCTCTATAAAAGATTTTTCTCCAACTACAATAAAGACTCCTTTCATATAAAAGCTATCCTATTATCCGGTCTAATAGTAACGTCAGTTAGAGCGAGCAACTGAACAAATCATAGAGGTAAGCCGCTGTATTTACAGCTTACCCAGCACATACGACTGGGTCGCACGAGTTGTGCACGAGCCCCTACTGCCGAGAATTCACGATACATCACACGCCTCACACTGCATAACTGGGTCGTGCCCAGATTGGATCACAATGTATGTACAGATTCAACAAAATACCTACCTATTTTTGGAATGAGTATCATAAAAGATAAGGTCACATGCTGGCCTACTGTACAGAAATCGACTGTGATATTTGGCTCCGAACCACCAAACAGCGTTCAAAATGCGTGTGTACAACGACGTGTCGTATTTCATCGCATTGTGCCATTAACACAACACCGAGCGGGAGATCAACACCACATTATAATGTAATTGTCGCGACACAACGCATAAAACGCCGATCGAATTTTGGAACGATTTTATGCTCGCTTTGAATAAAGATTTGTCTGTGAATTGCGCGGCTTTACGACTCGCTCGTAAACACGAATGTGAAACAAACACCACCGCGCCCACACGTCTCTTATATAAATACGATCACTGACCACGGGTTTATAGCTAGTAGGTAGCTTCAACTAAGTTACTTGTTTATTTTACAATCTGAAAAGTGTCACAATTCCCCACCCTTACCTCGAGATAAGCACGAAGAGAGTTCTGTAATACTCAAATTTTCAATCTTAAAGCGAGGCCTAATATAATCAAATTGTTCTCGTCATAAAACGTCAGTGATAAGGCAAGTCTTAATCGTGTGCTTAGGTATGTGTTATCGCGGCGCACCGGAGAATCACTCGCTCCGGGATATAATTCCGGCAATAAATCCGACACTTGATTGTAACGAATGTAGCCTGAAGTGAGAGCGGAGCGGAGCGAGCAGTGCGAGCGCGGGTGGAGCGAGCGCAGTAACAGGTGTCCGCAGCGCAGTGTCGTGACACGCGCCACTAATCATCATTACAGTTTCACGACTCCAATAAACCTCGAGTAGTTTACATAAAGATACTGCGGGTGATAGCTCGCGCCCGGCCCGCAGAGCCTTGTTCTTAACGTTGTGACTTGTAGGCCCACGGGCTAACATCTCACCAAATCCACCATGTTAAGGATAACTTCAACGTATTGTACATTAGTAGCTTACACGACATTTCCATAAGCTATGCCGTGCTCGAATCGAACCGCCATCGGCATTTTATATCAATAAGACGATGTATAAGCAGGCCATCTGCTCGCAGCGAAGTAATAACGGCACAATACAATATCTATAAGTCATGTTAATAACACAAGCGTTTACACAGAACTCCAAGTATTTATTTAGTCGCGAAACTTGGGTAATTTATGCGAATACTTCACGCTCCCGGGAAAAATTACTACAGAGCGCCTAGTCTGGCATATTACCAGTGTACCTATATTAGAGTATTACCAAAGAGCTCCGACACTAGTGTATTAGTTAAGAGAAATAATTTGACAACAGTACGCGGCCGCTAGTTCTTCAAGTTTGTTCTCCTGCCTCACTCACTGACAAATGTCTTCATTTAACGTTTGTTAACGTTTACGTGAATTTAAGTTTGTAATGATTTAGTCCACCAAATAGCTGGAGTCGAGTACTGGGGCAGCTGGAGTCGGAGCAGCAGTCCACAGATTGGATTTGAAGGCGTCGACGTGAACGCTTTTATATCGGCGCACAAATAATATCGCGAGTCACTCTCGGCGCATTATTACAACAATGTACAGTTTAAGCGCTTCCCACTATGTACATTTTGAGATGAGTATTCCGATTTTCTACGAGATGTAAAACCCGAGACATGAGTATGTAAATAAAAATTTCCTCGGGGGTGAAATGTGCGAAATATTGTGATGCGGAAAATGGGTAGTGCAAAGCGGCTTACAGATGTCGGCGGCGAGACGGTGGGGGGGGGGGCGAGGGGGAGGGTGTCGGGCGGCGTCGCACGCGTCGCGGCTGTCGCTCCGCGCGGAGACAGCGCGCCGCGCGGAGCGTGCCCCGTCAGACATCACACCACGATAAATGGAGATTCCGACCTTTTGTAGCGAGAAACGAAAAGCATTTAATATTTCCCGTTTTATTCCAGACAACAATAAAATGCAAGTGTTCTTATTTTTCGCAACTTGTAGCATTTACAAGATAGCAATTTTGCGATTTATTCAGAAGCTTAAAATTTCTCCGTAAAAACTTCAAAAAAACATGCTTCAATCGAATAATACCGGTTATTTCAGTAAGGTTCTGTAATCCTGACATATGTTTACTACAGTGTCAGTATTTCGTTGAGTTTGATAGATTTAGTATAAATACTGTTGTTCAGTGGAAATGTCTCGAGCTCTGTACCGAATATTATTTTTCTAACAAACAATAGGAGTAGCCACAGGGGTCCCCGGAGTGCGGACAATGTTTACTTCGCGACAGAGTACATACAAGCTGTGTATGTACGCCATGACACAACCTGCTGTTATTTTCCACTATTTACTTTTTGTACGACTAAAACATATTGTGACAAAGAGGGTTCACGCCTTGATTGCGTGATGAAATTCAATAAAAAATCTCACCTGCTTTGTTTTTTCAATGCAGAGTTTTTCAGAGTTTATGTTTCAAAATGCTGATACGCTGGAGAACTTGTTCGTTCACCACTGCAAGGTTTCACTCTAGCAACATCCAGCGGAGACACGCCGACACCGAGACACGCTCTATACACTACAGGGGTGTGATTCACTAAGGCAAAACATCTTTACAACCAAGAAATCATCGTTGTAACATCAGATGAAAACTCGGCGGTATTCATTAGTTAAAATTGCGCGATCGTAGCGCCTCAACGATGTTGACGGCGTGACATAGAACTAACATTTGGTGCCAAATGTATGAAAATCGGTATTCAGCAACACGAAACATCCTCGCCTGCAACGACAACCTCGCCTTCGCCTTCGATTTTATCTGTCAAACCGAAAAGCTTGTAAATTGTGGATGTTTTCTTGGATGAAGGCGATTAAAATGTAAGTAAAACAAGTTATTTAATAAATTGCAATGTGAAAATATGTTTTTATGATGATTTGTTTATCGTACTTTAATCCCTGAAACATTTGCGCCTATTTTTAATGTTTTAGATGGCAGTTCGTCTTTCCTGTATGATTTTTCGTTGGAAGAAACTAAACATCATAATAATTAAATAAATAAGAAGTCAGGCCTCCGTGATACGTATTATGGATTAGCTTCTGCCGGCGGTTTCATCCGCATCCCGTGGGAACTACTTCCCGTACCGGGATAAAAAGTAGCCTATAGCCTTCCTCGATAAATGGGCTATCTAACACTGAAAGAATTTTTCAAATCGGACCAGTAGTTTCGGAGATTAGCGCGTTCAAACAACAAACAAACAAACTCTTCAGCTTTATAATATTAGTATAGATTTACTAACACTAACTACTGATAGAAACTATAATAAGATTGACTGAAGAACAGATTCGACAGTTGAAAGATTTCTTGAGATTTCCCCTTTCCTAACAAAGGCGAATCGTCGAGGAGGAATTAGCAACCGCACCAATATATTACACTCAATCAATATAATATAAATCATCATACAGTACAGTGGATAGGTGCCTAAAACTTACTGTCCATCAACCTTTTGCAGGTACTGTCAAATTTTTTGTTAGTGGGATTTAAGTACCAAATAATGCTATGTGACATTGCAAGAACAATGTCTCACAAGCATCTGCCTCAAGGACTCAACAATATACATTAGATGCCATCAACCATCCAGATATTATTGATAAGTACGAGGTAGGTAAGAAGCAACTGTGACCCGGTTGATAAGCAAGCCGGACTCTAGCAGTGACTTGGACAGTGGATGTCATGCTAGAAGTTATTTAATAAACAATACTATGTAGACACCTTCTAACAATACATATGTATTTTACCTGTGTATGTTAAATAGATAACATCTTCTTGTAAAGTACTGGTACTCAGCTGAATCCGGTTAGACTGGAAGCCGACCCCAACATGATTGGGAAAAAGGCTCGGAGGATGATGATGTTAAATAGATAACATTTTTAACATTACACAATAGTGTGCAGGTATCAAAGTAATTTTTATAAAAATACTGAACTTTTCTGTAATCATGAATTAATAAAACAATATTTTAATTCATCATGTCTATTTATTATTTTGTATTTTATAATGAACATGCATTTATTTCTAAATTCAGATTCCAAAACATTCTCCTTGCATAATAGAATGTATTTTTAACTTGATTATACCAAGTTCTGGCAAATTCTTCATGTTGGCTCGCAGCTGCAATAGAACTGGACTTCCTCTGAACTGCTCCTTTTTGTCCTTCCAGTACTGTAACACAAGCAAAAATTATATGGTGTACCTAATATATAAAATAAATAGAACAACTATTTGCTTGGTGTGGTTTAACTTTCAGTTGCAATTTCAAATGCCTTTATGATTGAATTTGAAGGATAGAGTAAAGTCATTGTATTTGCCTGCTGTCAATACTAATTTAGTACCTAATACATACAAAACACAATGTACAAGAGTACCTACTATACTTACCATGATTCAATGCAACGGTAAACACACACTATATAGGTTCATAAATGATTATTGTTTACTAACCTTACACCACTGCTCCAATATTTTCATACACCCACTACTTCACTGTTTAGGGCTGTTGTTTTCGGATCATGCATGCATGCTCGCATTCGCAGTACGAGCATGGCCCATCATAATCAAACATGGTTTACTTTCCAAAAAGCTTACTAGCTCTTCCAGCTGACTGAACGAAGGCAGTGCGTTGCGAGATACTAAAAGATAAATATTTTAGTTAATAGACGTAGTTCACAAAGACTGTATTGTATATTAAAATATAAATGTTACGTATTGTGTACTTACTTTCGATAGTTTTGGCACCAAACTAAAACACAGGACAAGTAGAATGCCGTTGGCTATGGGTACAACTTTTTTTAAAGTCCACTTGACCGCTTAAAGCCATTTGGAGCTTTGAAATCTCGATTCTCGTATTTAAATAAATAAACTTATAATCTAGTTATGAGCAAAATGTTTGTTTTGGTTTTGAAGTTTTGAAATGACACAGACTATATATAACCTTATAACAAATGTCAAAGATTTGAGTCATTATTTTCTATATCGAAAATGATATAATTAATTAAATATTCGTTGCATTACGAAAAGAATGTGTTTTAAACATACATATTATGCATTTACATTGATTTAAAATGTCGAAATAACGCCAAAAAACGTTAGTCGAGATTTTCTCGATTATACTTTAAATGGAATTTTGGCAACACTGTAAACATCTTAGCCGTCATCGTTGTTCGTTAGATCGTCGACGAGTTTTTTTGCTTAGCGAATACGGTTTTTATCAACGTTGTTTTTAAAAGCGATGTCTACGATGCGACATCTGTGAACTCGTCGTTGTTAGCATCGATGATGTGTTTGTTACAGAATCGCATGGCAGATCTCTGGAAATCAGTGAGATTGGAATCCAAGGTTCTCATGGATGTTCATGATCTGTGTATAATGCGCTAGATAAGAAAGTGTAACGGATGGAGCACTTATAGTTCGGCCATTCAGAGAATGCGTTCCTGACACGTCGCGATTGAACTGACGACGTAATAACATTCATTGATTATTGATATAATAATGTTGTTTTAATGCTCCTCAATTGTTAAAACGGTAAACAACCAGCAAAAATATTTTTATCGTAACTGCAACGCCATTGCAAAGTTACGTCGTCAGTTCAATCGCGACGTGTCAGGAACGCATTCTCTGAATGGCCGAACTATAGCTTGTTATACAAGCACTCCATTACGTGACCGGCAGCCTCGGGTGCATCTGCAAACAGACGCTTCATCGACAGTCCGCCTCGCCTCGCCTCTATACAGGGCAGTGCCACTATACAGGGCACAATGCACTTCTATAAAAATACAATCTCAGTTAACAAAGCTATAAAGTACAACATGAACTATAATGCAGAATATACATGCCGTTTAAATCCCAGCGCGTGTATAAATCTGTAGTTATGTACCTAGTCCGCTACACAACCTACATGCTGAATATCTGTACGCAACAATTTATGTAAGATCTCGAGTGAGTACGAAATAACTCTCATTCCAAGTGAAAGCGCGATTTAATTCTCTAAAACAGCGGAATACTTGACATCGTGAGTCGCGTGTCGCCGGGAGCTCCGCCGACATTATTGAAAGGAACACATTAGAAACAATGCCGCCAGTGTTCAGCGGCCCGGGTATCGGTCGTTAAGGTTCGGTTCCCGGGGGAAATTAAAAACCGACGATTGCGCGCCTCCGCCTACTTATCGAGTCGCTCACGAAGTAGGCTCGCACTAAACCTCCCGCAGCCGAACGTAAGCCGCTTAAAAGACCTTCCAATTTCTTGTGGAAAATTATAAATCACTCCTTTGCAAGTAATTGTTGTGAGCGAGCGTCCGCGGCCGACAGTTTAACAACTATTTGGAAGTCGGGCCGCGCCGAGAACTGCGCGAAAGTAAAAGTATTAGAGAGTACTTGATACGAGACGATGGATGGCTTCATTCTGTATGTCGGAGCAGCGAGCGCTGATCAAGAGTAATGATGACGCCGCCTATGATTGATGATCGGCCGCTCCTGCAGATCCGGCCGCTATGCTTCACTTAGAAATGTGTTTTTAATTGATGTCAGCCTTGGTTTAACCTGTGTGTGGATGCCTCCATAGTCGTCTTCTCAAAATCGAAAACCTATTCCTTTGATACACAGCTTCAGGTCATTGTCACGTCGATATCTGAATGTTGCATCTTGGACTTGGTATACGCGTTCGAGCAATGTGGAATATAAGCATACAAGTAAATAATATAATGGTTCCTGTGGTGCGGTGGCACACGTGTATGTATGTACATTCCGCAGCGTCCCCGACGGCGGTGCGCGTTTGTTTTTCTACAATAGTACACAATAACACTAATACCTGACCTGAACACTTTGTTCCGCTCCTGACACCAGTTTGCTTCAGAAGGTTCAGCTAATAACATACAAAGTGAAGAAAAAATTATTTTTACCATTTTCTACCAAAAGATGGTAAACAATGTACAGGTGTGTCCTGTCTGAGGTGACCGACTATACCTTTTCTTTGAAGCATTTTCCAACAATGTTTGTACAAAGCATGTGTAGTGTTAGTGAACGGCGACGGATGCGAGTGAGTGTTCTGCGTGCGACGTCGTGTTGGCGGCGCTTAATCTCTAACACGTTTTAATGTTGACCGAACTATGAACACAACCAACTGCCACGGAGCTGTGTTATTTGTTAAATACCTGAGCGGCACGACGCGGCGCGGTGCGGCGCGGCCCGGTGCGGCGCGGTGTGGTGCGGTGTGGTGCGGCGCGGTCAACTCGCTGCGGACTTTTTGTTAAACGTTCGAGTAACGATGTCCGCCGGGCATCCACATAATTTGTCTAATTATCCTCATTTTTATCTTTGTAACTTCTTTTCTCGAAATTAAACCGATATTGCTCGAGTTTTAAAGCAGAAATTTGCAGCGT